>NW_023425355.1:74242137-75705047 GCF_014108415.1 Molossus molossus | reverse complement strand
TGTCCAAGAGAAATTGAAGTTTATGTCCACACAAAAATCTGTACATGAATATTCATAGCATCTTTATTCTTTTTTTTTAAAATTTTTTTCTTTATTGATATTAGATATAGAGGAAGTGAAGGGACAGAGAGAGAGAAACATCAATGAGAGAGAACATTGACTGGCCGCCTCCTGCATGCCCCTCACTGGGGATCGGGCCCACAACCTGGGCATGTGTCCTGACCGGGAATCGAACCGGCGACCTCTTGGTCCAGGGTTGACGCTCAACCACTGAGCCACACTGGCCGGACGCATCTTTATTCTTAATAGGTAAAAACTGGAAACAGCCCAGATGTCCTTCAACAAGTGAATGATTAAAGAAACTGTGGCATATCCATACCATGCAATACTGCTACTCAGCAATAGAAAGGAATAAATTACTCCCAGCTGTTGAGGCTCAGTGGTTGAATGTCAACCCACACACCAAGAGGTCACTGGATCAATTCCCAGACAGGGCACATGCCCAGGTTGTAGGCTCAATCCCCAGTGAGGGGCATGGAGGAGGTGGCCAATCAATGTTCTCTCTCATTAATGTTTCTCTCTCTCTGCATCTCTCTTCCTCTCTCTCTAAAATCAATAAAGAAAAAAATTAAAAAGGAATAAACTATTGAAACATGAAACAACTTGGGTAAATCCTCAGAAAATTATGCTAGTGAAGAAAGCTAATCCCAAAAAGGTTTTTTTAAAAAAAGCATGATTCCATTTGTATAGCATTTTTGAAATGACAAAATTTTAGAAATGAAGGGTATATTAATGGTTGCCAGGAGTTAAACATAGGAGAGAGGATGGCAGGAAGGAAGTATGAGTGGTTATGAAAGGGCAACAGGAAGGATCTTTGTGTGGTTCGAACTGTTCAGTATTTTGACTTTCGTGATGAATACATGAACCAATACAGGAGAAAAAAATGTATAGAACTAAATACATTATACACACACACAAATACACAAATGAGTACCAATAATATGAGAAATCTGAGTAAGATTAGTGGATTATACAATGTCAATATCCTGGTTGTGATATTATAGTATAGTTTTGTAAAATATTATCATTTGGGTTATCTGGGAAAAGCAAACAAGTAATCTTTCTGTAGTTTTTACAACTGCATGGGCATCTTAAATCAGTAATAATTTTAATTAAACATGCTACTGCCAAAGTCTAGAGAAGGGATAAGGAAATTTGACTTGGGTAATAATAGAGGTCTTGTCAGTGCATTATTCAATGAAAAGAGATAAGGTACTGATAGTTTGTGCAGTATGTTCCCATTTATGATTTAAAAGGATGCATATATACATATTTGTATATCAACATTAAAAATTGCTGGAAGGACACATCAGAAACTGTTGAAATAGTGGCCTTTGGGAATTCTAGCACGAGAGACTTCACTTTTTAAAATTAGCCCCTTTCTGGTTGGTTCTTGCTTTTTAATTTTTTTTAGCCACATGCCTATATTGCTTGTTTACACTAAAAAATAACATGGAAACTGGGATATCTTACATAAAATACAAACTTCAGTATTTTTAAATAGAAATTTTTATATTGAATGCCAATGCATTGATCAAAAAATGGTTCTCATTGCTTTAAAATTCCCAAGACCCCAAATTCTAGGCCTGAGAAAATGGCAGAGGAAGTTATCACCAGGGAGTGGGGTGAATTGTTATATCATCTTCATGGTGGTTTTAAAAAAGACCCTGAATGCACTGTATTTAATGTCAAACTGTATGGAAGAAACTAATTTTTGTGCTAGTGTTTTGTCATTTATACTGTCTCAATTATCACATTTTAAGTATGTTCATGAAAACAGGCATATATAATTTAAAATTTTATATACTTCTAACGCTCAGTTGTAAATATCAACAATATTGATGTATTGATGTCTAATATTTCCTACAGCCTACCAGTGGGGAAGAGATGCACAAATTACAGAAATTAGTTGGGCCTACTTCTGGGTGAATCAGAACTCCTGAAAAGTTTGATCTATTGTAACTAAATGAGGAACAGTTAGGGAGCAGGTCTGCAATTTAATTAATTGCTGTATAAATTTTCTGAGACCTTTTAAGCTAAATGTAAGCACCAGCCACATACAGACACAAGACTGCAAAGAAAGGAGTTTATGTAAACAGCAAAGGTGGTGGGTCACATTTGGGCCAATGTGATTTTGAAAATTTTTTTGACACTTATAAAAGATCTCTGATAAATCACTACTCCACAGCAACATTTTCATCATACAACCTGTTTATTCCTTATTTTTATGTTTGCATCCTGCTTTATATCTTAGAGAGGAGTTATTTCAAACAGCTGAAAAAGACTCTAAAACAGATGATCTGGGCCTTTGATTCCCACTTCACTGCAACACACCTCCCCCTGCCCTGTTTTTGTTATGTGGTCACACTTATCTTTAATTCTAAATGGCCACCATGCTCTGCCTACTATCATTTCAGACGTATTTCAGAGACCTTTGCAAATGTTGATAAAAACTTCTAGTCTTTGTTCAATTCAGCCACACAATATCTGGCTTGAGAAGAACATGTCTAATGAGATAGATTCTAATTGAAGCTAGTCTCTGGGTACTCCCCAAGGGTTAAAGTAGAATTGCCTATCACTTATCCCAGTCTGATGTTGGGCTTGCAGAACTCCCATGGGTCTGGATGACTAACTGGAAATTGACTTGGAACTACAGATGTGCCTTGATTGAGCAAGTCTTGACAACCATATGTTAGATGTTGTTTTTACAACATACTTCTTTTCTCCCTGGTGTGTTGGCCAACCTATCAGGACCACTCCACTTAGAAGACTTGTAGGCACCTCAGACTCACCATATTTCAAAATGAACGCAGGATTTCTCTTCTAAAATTTTTACTTCCTCACCTCCTTGAGTTTGAACTCTGACTTCTTATTCTCTACACCCCAGTTCAATCAGTGACCAAGTCCTCTTGATGGTCCCTTCAATTGTTCTTTAACTCTGCTCTTTTTTTCTATTCCTGCTGCCAGTGCCTGAAGTCAGGCCTTTAGCATTACCCACTCAGATGACTGTAACAGATTCTTCTTTTTCCATTCTTTGCTCTTCCAATAAATAATGGTAATAATAGTTAACACATATTGTTTTCTTCTTACACTATCCTATAATAGGTGTTTTCTAAGACCTTTATATTCCTTACCTTGTTTATTTTATTAAAAATATTTTATTGATTTTAGAGTGAAAGGAATGGAGAGAAACATCAATTGGCCTCCTGCCCATCCCCTATTGGGGATGGAGCCCACAACTCAGGCATGTATCCTAACTGGGAATCAAACTGGTGACCTTTTGGTGCATGGGATGATGCTCAACTAACTGAGCCACATTATCCAGGGCTCCTTTCCTCATTTAATTCACCCTCCCCATAAGGTAATTGCTTTTATCATAGCCATATTACAGATGAGGAAACTGAGTCAGAGAGCAATGAAGAAACTAGTTCAGGTTTACACACATCCGTTAAGTGCCACAATTCACCCTGTACTGCAGAGATTCTCATGCTTAGTGAACATAAAAATCATGCGGGAGAGTATGTTAAAATACTCCACCATTTGATATTATAATGTAATAGGTCTGGAACTGACTGGCAATCTGCATTTCTACCAACATCATTGATTCAGGTGCAGGTGGTCCAAGGTTTATACTTTTAGAACACTTATCTACAGCTTTAGAGTAAGCTTATTAAAACCAAAATCTGATCATTCTACTTCCTGATTTAAAACCTTTTTATGGCTCCCAATTGATTTTAGAATAAAATTCAAAGTCCTTAGTATGGCACACGAAACCCTCCACAGAACAGCTTCTGACTGTCTCTAGCTTTATCTTCAGCCTCTTCCCATACCAGACTTTTTATAATTTTTTTAGTTATTTCTTTATTTATTCTCCCAACCACCATTTACAAATGTTTTACTCATGCTTAGCATTATACTTAGATTGGAGATATACCATAAGGTACTTGCTCTCAAGAAATTTAGTGTAGTAGGGCTTAATTTTAAATGGGTGGGCTACTTGGTAGTCAATGAAGGTATTACTGAGAAGGTATCATCCAAGCTGAGACTTACAGGATGAATAGTAGTTATTCATTAGACAGATAGAGGAAGGAGCATTCCAGGTAGATAGTTGCAACATGTACAGAAATAGGGAAATATGTATTGCAGAATCTATACATAGTCATGTAATTCTAGAGTAAAATTATAAGGGGATGGCAAAGTAGTTGTCAAAATTGAAGCTAGATAGGAAAGCAAAGGCTGGGGACTTATATACTGTAGGAAGCAGAAATCTGAGGTGGCCCCCAAGATTCCCAATGCTAACTGGTTTGATTTTGCTCTGTCAATTTACCTACTATTTTAATGCAGGCAGGACCTGCACATATCACTCCAGTGTTTAAGATGTTGGTCAGAGTACAAAGTTTCAGTAACGCACATTGAAAAAAATTTTGGAAATAAAATGTACATCAATGTGAAAATAGTAAACAATACTGTATTTAAACTTGAAATTAAGAGGAAAAAGAAAGAAAAGGAAGGGAAGAAGGAAGGAAGGAAAGGAAGAAAATGGTAACTATATAAGGTAATGGATATGTTAACTAGCTTGATTTGGCTATTATTTCACAATGTACACACATATCAAAACATCAAATCTTATTTACACACACACACATATATATTTGTGATTGAATTTTTCAATTATACCTCAATAATGGGGGGAGGGCAATTTGACTATTTAGGTCCTCTGAAGTTCCATATGACTTTTAGAAACAACTTGTCAATTTTAATAAAATATTCCAGGATTTTTTCTCATTTTCATGAATCTATCAGTTAATTTAGGGAGAATGGATATTGGTTGACTGTTACTGTGTGGATTTATTAGTCTCTGTGTCTGTCAGTATGCTAGTGTCACACTATTTGATTACTGTAGCTTTGTAATATATTCAAAATCAGAAATTGTGAAGTCCCCAGCTTTGTTCTTCTTAGTCCAGGCAGCTTGGACTATTTGGGGTCTTCTGCCATTCCATATGAATTTTAAAGATCTTCTTCTTTTCTCTGAAAAATGCCTTTCGAATTTTGATAGGATTTACATTGAATCTGCAGATTATTTTGGTAGTATGGTCATTTAAACAATATTATTTTTTTCAATCTGTGAGCACAGGCTATCTTTCCATTTACATGTGTCTCCCTTCATTGAAGTTTTATCATTTTTGGTGTACAAGTCTTTCATTTCTTTGTTTATGTGTATTCCTAAGTATTTATTCTTGTTGTTGCTCTTGTAAATGGGATTGTCTTCTTAATTTCCTTTTTGGATAGTTCATTGTTTACATGAGATGATGCTCAACAAACTGAATCACACCAGTATGTAGATTGATTTGTGTATACTATATTTTACTGCATTTGTGTCTTTGTTCTAATAAATTTTTTAAGTCTTTAGAGTTTTTTACATATATGATTATGTCATCTTCAAACTGATCATTTTACTTCTTTCTTTCCTATTTGGATTTATTTATTCATTTATTGTCTAATTGCTCTGGCTGAGACTACCAGTACTATGTTGAATAAAAGAGATAAGTGTGGGCGCACTTGCCTTGTACTGGATCTTAGAAGATAAGCTTTTACAATTTCTCCATTGATTATAATATTAGCTGTGGGCTTTTTATATATAGGCTTTATTGTGTTGAGGTATTGAATAGCCAAATATTAAAAACAAAGAACAAAGTAAACATATATATGAATTCAAATGTTACTATAAAGTTTCAGTAATTAAGACAGTGTGATACTGGCAGAGGGGTAGAAAAAATAGATCAGTAAAACAGAATAGGATACTAGATTTAAACCCAAAATTCTAAAGTCAATTGATTTTTGAGAAATGTGCCAAAGTAGTTCAGTTCAGAAAATAGAGTTTCTATCAAAAAATGAATGTTGGATTTTGTCAAATGTTTTTTCTTCATCTATTGATATGATCATGTTATTTTTATCTTTTAATTTGTTTATGTGATATATCATATTTATTGATTTCCAAATATTGTATCAGTCTTGCATCCCTAGAATAAATCCCACTTTATTTAAGATATTATTGGATGTTCTAGACACAGCAGTCAGACAACAAGTAAAAGTAAAAGGCATCCAAATTAGAAAGGAGAGAGTAAAACTGTTATTATTTGCAGATGACATAATATTGTTCATAGAAAACTCTCAACACTCCACCAAAAAACTACTAGATTTAATAAATGAATTTGGCAATGTAGCAGGATGCAAAATTACACCCAGAAATTGATTGCAATTTTATACAGTAATAATGAACTCTCAGAAAGAGAAAGTAAAAAAATAATCCCATTTACAACTGCAAAAATTTTAAAGATATTTAGGAATAAAATTAACCAAAGAGGTAAAAGACTTGTACTTGTGAAACTACAGATTGTTGAAAAAAGTGATAGAGGAAGATATAAACAAGTGGAAGAATATACTGTGTTCATGGATTAGAAGAATTAACATAATTAAAATGTCTATATACTCAAAGCAATCTGTAGATTCAATGCAATCATTATTAAAATACCAAAGGCATATATCACAGATTTAGAACAAATACTTCAAACATTTATACGGAACCAAAAAGGACCCTGAATAGCTTCAGCAATCTTGAGAAAGAAGAGCAAAGTTTGAGGGGTCACAGTACTGGATATCAGGTTATACTACAAAGTCATTGTAATAAAAACACCTGGTACTAGCACAAGAACATGCATATAGACCAGTGGAATAGAACAGAGAACCCAGAAATTGACCCAAGACATTATGCTCAATTAATATTTGACAAAGGAGGCAAGAGCATACAGTGGAGTAGACAGTCTCTTCAATAAATAGTGTGGGGAAAATCGGACAGGTACATTAAAAAATAAAATAAAACTAGACCATCAACTTACATAATACATAAGAATAAACTCAAAATAGATAAAAGACTTAAATGTAAGTCATGAAGTCATAAAAATCTTAGAAGAAAATGTAGGGAGCAAAATTTCAGACAGCTCAAATAGCAGAATTGTTACCTATGCATCATCTAGGGCAAGAGAAACAAAGGAACAAATAAACAAATGGGATTACTTCAAAGTAAAAAGCTTCTGCACAGCTAAAGAAACCAGCATCAAATTGAAAAGGGAATCTATTGTAAGAGAGAACATATTTGCCAGTGACACATCAGATAAGGGATTAATTTTAAAAATATGTAATGTACCCATACAACTCAAAAAAATGGAAGACAAATAATCCAAATTAAAAATGGGCAAAGGATCTGAATAGACATTTCTCCAAAGAGGAGATACAAATGTCCAAGAGACATATAAAGAAATGCTCAAAGTCACTAATCATCAGAGAGATAAAATTTAAATGACAATGAGGTATCACCTCACACCTGCCAGAATGGCAGCCATCAACAAAATATCAAACAACAAGTGCTGGTGAGGTTATGGAGAAAAGGGTACTCTAGTACACTGCTGGTAGAAATGCAGACTGGTGCAGTCACTATGGAAAATAGTATGAAATTTCCTCAAAAATTAAAATTGAACTGCCAATTTGATCCAGTGTTTCCACTTATAGGAATATATCCTATGAATCCCAAAACACCTATCAGAAAGTATATATGCACCCCTATGTTCAAAGCAGTAGCTAAGTTCTGGAAACACCCCATGCGGAAATCATTATATGAGTGAATAGAAATGCTGTGGTACATTTACACAATGGAATATTACATAGCTATAAAAAAGAAGGATCTCCTACCCTTTGAGACAGCATGAAGTGACCTGAAGAGTATTATTCTAAGCAAAATAAGGCAGTAAAGAAAAAAACAAGTATCACATGATCTCCCTTATATGTGGAATCTAATGAATAAACTTATGAATAAAAAGAAATAAAGGCCCAGGACTATGAAACAGAGGGAGAAATCTCAGTGTGGGGGCAGGAAGAGATTAACCCATGAATTCATATGTATATATGTATTACCCAAGGACACAGAAATAAGGTGGTGAAAGTCTGGCACAGGGTAGGAACCAGGTAGAGGGGGGCATTACAAGATAAAAAGAGTGGGGACATGTATAATACGCTGAACAATGAAGATAAAGAAAGAAAAGAAAAAAGAGTCTTGTCCGTGGCTATGAGGTTTTTTTTTTTTCTTTTTAAATTCTTTCATCTTTTCCACCAATCCCCATAATCCCTGTCTCCTCTGACAGTTTTCATTGTGTTCTCTATCAATAGCATGGTAATTACGTGATTACCAGAGAGAAAGGGGGTTGGGGAGGTAGAAGAGGATATAGTTGGCATAAATGGTGATAGGAGACTTAACTTGGAGTGTTGAAAACATAATACAATATACAGATGATGTATTATAGAATTGCACATCTGAAACATGTAATTTTATTAACCAATATTACTCCAATAAGTTCAATAAAAATAGAATATTTTCAACAAATGGTACTAGAAACACAGGAAAACCATATGAGAAAAAAATGAATCTTAACCCCTGCCTTACATCACACAAAAAATGTAATTCAAGATAAGTCACAGATATAAACATAATGCTTAAACTACAAAGCTTCTAGAAGGAAACATAAACAAATATATTTTTAATCTGGGTGTAGGCAATGATCTTTTTGTAGACAACATGCAGAAATAAATAAATATAAAAGCAAATATCTTTGTCAACAATGCTTAATGAGAATGAAGAACTGTTTATTAAAAGATACCAGTAAGGAAATAAATAGACAAGCAAAATGCCTGGAGAAAATATTTATAAAACATATTAAGTATGATAAAAATGTTGAAATGAGTGTTTCCCTCTGACTCCATTACTCTCTATATAGATCCCCAGTTTTTTTTTTGTTTGTTTGTTTTTTTGTTTTTTTTTTTTTTTTGGTTTGGTCATTTATCATAATTTTTAATTATGCATTTACTTGTTTACTTGTTTGGTGTCTTTTCCATGGAAATGTATTATTCAAGAGAGTACAGTCTTCTACCAGTTTCTAGCTCAGTGTACACGTAGGTGCTCAAGAAACAATTGTTGAATAAATAAATAATATTTATCCATTGATCTAGGCGGGGCTATGACTGTATATTTATTGACTGGGTGAGGATTGGCATCATCCAGGGAGCCAAGTTGGCTGTGTGTGTATAAATCTCTGTGTGTGTACTTTTCCCTACCCAGGCAGAATTTGCTTTGGTATTTTTTATTGTTGGCAACTTGAGATGACTTTATTCCAGCTTCTGCCTCAGAAAGGGAAATTTGATGTTTGTTAGTCACCAGGACACAATCAATCATTTAGTTTGTATTGTTCCTTGAGTTATTCCTATGCTTACCTAGCAATTCAATTGGAATGGTCCTAAATTTTATGGTAAATCTTTTGTAATAGAATAGCAAAGCCCACCATTTTATTATGGATTCAAAGTTATTTTCACACATTGATGGGGATATCAAACTATTTCAAGTTTCAGATGAAAGTACTTAAATGAAATGCATATCATCTTGGTGCAGGAAGCATTGACTTTGGTGCTCATTACACATGAGATTTATAAACCCTATCTTGCATCCTAAAATGCCATTAAAGACAGTGAACACTGAGAATGATTTGGGTATTGATTGTTCATATACTAGCCATATTTAAATTTTTGCTTTCAAATTCTCAAAATAAATTTTCATTTATTTACATACAAGTAAAGAGAGTAGGGTTTTTAACTCAAATTGACACCTAAATAAATGCACCTGACAAATGTTTGCATTTGGCCAGCATATGTAACCACTATCTGGAAGGGACAAAGTGAGTAATTTTCAAAGCTGTGTTCACCCCAAATAAATTTTAAAAATTCTATTTCAGTTCAATATATACTTAATAATAATAATAACATATTGTATTAGACAAATAACTATTACAAATTACTAGCCTCAACCATGGTCTAAGTTAGAAGGGAAAATAGCATGCTATGGGATGTTAAGAGAAAGCTACTGACTACCTTTGGGGAGAGCATTTATCTGGGCTCTTGTGTGACTGTTCAACATTACAATTACCCATCACTGAAAAACATCCTAATTCACATTTCATCACAACTATGAATTTCTGGCCAGTTTGGCTCAGTGACAGAGCATCAGCCTGCAGAAGGGTTGTGGGTTTGATTCTGGTCAAGGAAACATACCTCAGTTGCAGTTCATCCCTGGCCCTGGTCGGGATCATGCAGGAGGCAGCCAGTCAATGTGTCCCTCTCACGTGGATGTTTCTCTCTCCCTTTCTCTCCTTCTCTCTCTCTCCCATCACTCTATTTGCAAATAAATAGAAAAATATCCTCATGTGAGGATTAAAAAAAAGAAAGTCTGGCTGATGCAGCTCAGTGTTTCGATTGGCAGTTCGATTCCCAGGCAGGGCACATGCCCAGGTTGTAGGCCCAATCCCCAGTGAGGGGCATGCAGGAGGCAGCTAATCAATGTTCTCTCTCCCTCCCTCTCTAAAATCAATAAAGGAAAAATATTTAACAATACACGTATTTTTATTGTTGACAGTATTACAGATGTCCCCACTCGTCATTTCCCTTTATCCCTTCTGCACAGCCCATACCCCCAAGGACTTCACCACCCTATTCTCTGTGTCCATGGGCTATGCATATCAGTATAAAACTTCTTTGGTTTATCTCTCATTTTCCTGTCCCCTCTCCCCCAACTCCACCTCTGAGATATGTCAGTCTGTTCCACGCCTCTTTGCCTCGGGACATATTTTATTGGTTAATTTATTTTGTTCATTAGATTCCACAAATAAGTTAGATCATGTGATACTAGTCTTTCTCTGACTGGCTTATTTCACTTAGCATAATACTCTCCAGGTCCATCCATGCTGTCTCAAAGGTAAAGAGATCTCTCTTTCTTATAGCTGCATAGTATTCCACTGTGTACATGTACCATGGCTTTTTTATCCATTCGCCTACTGATGGACACTTGGGCTGTTTCTAGATCTTAGCTATTGTGAAAAGCACTGTTATGAACACAGGGGGACATAAATTCTTTCTGATTGGTGTTTTGGGATTCATGGAATATATTCCCAGAGTGGTATCACTAAATCAAATGTCAGTTTAATTTTTAATTTTTTGAGGAAACAAATATATTGTTTTCCATAAGGTTGAAACAGTGTGCTTTTTCATCAGCAGTGTACTAGGATTCCCTTTTCTCCATTTCTTCACCAAAACTAGTTGCTTGTTGATTTATTGTCGGTAGCCATTCTGACAGGTGTGAGGTGATACGTAATTGTTGTTTTAACTTGCATCTTTCTGATGATTTGTGACTTTGAGTGTTTTTTCATATGTCTCTTGGCCATTTATATGCCCTCTTTGGAGAAGTGTCTATTCAGATCCTTTGCCCATTTTTATTTATTTGTTTGTTTGTTTGTTTATTTATATATTTATTTAATTTTATTTATTTATTTATTTTGTTTTAGATGTTTCTCCTTTTCTCCCCATAGACACCCTCCTCCCTCTCCCTCCCCACCCTATCCCCAGCTTTGTTGTCCATGTCCATTGTTCATGCATACATGCATATAAGTTCTGTGGTTTACCTCTCCCCCCCTACCCCCTCTTCTAAGGATTGTCAGTCTGTACCCCACTTCCACATCTCTGGAACTACCCCATTCCTCAGACTGTAATGTTCATTATATTCCACAAATAAGTGAGATCATGTGATACTTGTCTTTCTCTGTTTGGCTTGTTTTGCTTAGGAAAACACTTTCCAGGTCCCTCCATGTCGTCTCAAAGGATAAGAGATCTTTCTTTCTTACAGCTGCATTGTAATTCATTGTGAATATGTACCACCCTGTTTTATCCATTCATCTACTGATGGACATTAGGGCTGTTTCCAGATCTTAGCTATTGTAAATAGTGCTGCTACAAACATGGGGTACATATATTCTCTCTGATTGGTGTTTCAGGCTTCTTAGGGTATATTCCTAGAAGTGGGATCACTGGGTCAAATGGCAGTTCATTTTTTAATTTTTTAAGGTAACACCATATTGTTTTCCATAGTGGCTGCACCAGCCTGCATTCCCACCAGCAGTGTACTAGAGTCCCCTTTTCTCCACACCCTCACCAACACTTGTTTGATGATTTGTTGATGGCGGCCATTCTGACAGGTATGAGGTGATACCTCATTGTTGTTTTAATTTGCATCTCTCTGATGATTAGTGATGCTGAGCATTTCTTCATATGTGTTAGCTCTTAATTTCCATATTACTGCCCTAAACCTCAACTTCCATATTATTGCCCTAAACCTCTCATTCCAAGAAACCAAAACCCATCAATCTTATGGTTTAACCTTTCCCTAAGCCTCTCATTCCAGAAAACTACAACCCATCAGTCAGGAGGAAGGGAATGATGGAACCACCCTAACCCACTCAAAACTACAAATGCTTACTCAACAAGAAAAACAAGTTTGAGGAGACCCCAGCCTCTGACCAATCAAGAACTCAGGATACCCCAGGCCTGACCAATCAAATACGACCACATCCCCTAGGCTGAACAACCACCCCCTCAGCCCTGAGTTTAAAAATCCCTAGGTTGTACAAGCCGGTTGCTACTCTCTCCTTAGAGGTAGTTTGGCAGGCTAAATCCCAATAAACCTGCACTTCTGGAGACCCCGCACAGCCTCATTCTGCCTCATTCTTACAACATGTCTCTTAGCCATTTGTATGTTCTGTTTGGAGAGGTGAGGCGTCTATTTAGTTCATCTGCCCATTTTTTAATTGGGTTCTTTGTCTTCCTTTTGTTGAGTTCTTTGAGCACTCTCTATATATTGGAAATTAACCGCTTATCTGATATATCTTTGGCAATTATGCTCTCTCATAAAGTGGGTTCACTTTCCATTTTGATGATTGTATCTTTTGCTGTGCAGAAGCTTTTTACTGTGATGTAGTCCCATGTGTTCATTTTCTCCTTTGTTTCTGTTGCCTTAGGTGATGTATCAGTGAAAATTCTGCTGTGTATGATGTCTGAAATTTTGTTGCCTAGATTTACTTCTAGGATTCTTACGGATTCATGAGTCACATTTAAGTCTTTTATCCATTTTGAGTTTATTCTTGCATATGGTGTAAGTTGATGGTCTAGTTTCATTTTTTTTGCATGTAGCTGTCCAATACTCTCAACACCAGGCTGTCTTTACTCCACTGTATGCTCTTGTCAATTTTGTCAAATATTAATTGAGCATATTGCCTTGGGTTCATTTCTGGGTTCTCTGTTCTGTTCCACTGGTCTATATGCCTGTTCTTGTGCCAGTGCAAGGCTGTTTTGATTACAGTGGTTTTGAAGTATAACCTGAAATCTGGTAATATGATCCCTCCTATTTTGTCTTTTTTTTTTTTTTTTTTTCCAAGATTGCTGTGACTATTCGAGGTCTTTTTTGGTTCCATATGAACTTTTGAAGTACTTGTTCAAGTTCCGTGAAGTATGCTGTTGGTATTTTGATGGGGATTGCACTGAATCTATAGATTGCTTTGGGTAGTATGGACATTTAAATGAAGTTAATTCTTCCAATCCATGAACCGGGTATGTGCTTCCACTTTTCTATATCTTCCTCTATTTCTTTTTTCAATGACCTGTAGTTTTCTGCTAAAAGGTCCTTTATTTCTTTGGTTAAGTTTATTCCCAGGTGTCTTAATTTTTATGTCATGATGGAAAATGAGATTGATATTTAGTTTCCCTTTCTGTGAGTTTATCATTGGTGTATAAAAATGCCATTGACTTCTTGACATTATTTTTGTACCGTGCTACTTTGTCCAATTCATTTATTAAGTCTAGTAAAATTTGATGGAGTCTTTGGGGTTTTCTATGTATATTATCATGTCATCTGTGAAAAATGACAGTCTCACTTCCTACGTTCCAATTTGGATCCCTTTAGTTTTTCTTTGTCTGATTGCTGTGGCTAAGACTTTCAGTACTATGTTAAATAAGAATGTAAAAAGTGGGCATCCTTGTCTTGTTCCTGTTCTTTATGGAAATGCCCTTAATTTTTGCTCATTGAGTATAATGTTGGCTGTGGTTCTTTCATATATGGCCTTTATTATGTCGAGATATGATCTCTCTATTCCCAGATTGCTGAGTTTTTTATCAGAAATTGGTGCTGGATTTTGTCAAATGCTTTTTTAGTGTCTGGTATTAGGATCATATGAATTATATATTTCATTTTGTTTATGTGATTCATCAAATTTATTGATTTGCAAATATTGTACCAGCCTTGCATCCCTGGGATGAATCCCACTTGGTCACGGTGAATAATTTTTTTGATGTATTTCTGGATCCGATTTGCTAATATTTTGTTCAGGATTTTGGCGTCTATGTTCATCAGGGATATTGGCCTGTAGTTTGCTTTCTTCGTAGTGTTTTTTTCTGGTTTTGCAACTAGAAATATGCTGGCCTCATAAAATGAGTTTGGACCTCTTCCTTCTTCTAGAATTTATTGAAATAGATTAAGGACAATTGGTATTAGTTCTTCTTTGAATGCTCGATAAAATTCCCCCATGAAGTCATCCAGGCCTGGGCTTTTGTTTGCTGGGAGAGTCTTGATTCCATCTTCAGTTTCTTCTGTTGTTATTGTTCTGTTCAAGTTTTCTTTCTCTTTCCAGTTCAGTTTTGGCAGACTATGTGTTTCTAGAAATTTGTCCATTTTGCTTAGCTTGTCGAATTTGTTGCCATATAATTGTTCATAATATTGTTAACGATCCTTTTTATTTCTGTGGTGTCATTTATTATTTCTTGTTTTTCATTTCTGATTTTGTATATTTAGGTTCTCTTTCTTTGTTTCTTGGTGAGTGTAGCTAAGGTTCCATC
Source organism: Molossus molossus (assembly GCF_014108415.1). NCBI lineage: Eukaryota > Metazoa > Chordata > Mammalia > Chiroptera > Molossidae > Molossus > Molossus molossus. The sequence goes on along the minus strand of NW_023425355.1, from coordinate 75,690,176 downwards.
AATCCTCTTTGTCTTTTCAAAGAACCAGCTGTTTGTTTTATTGATCCTTTGAATTATGGGTTTTTTTTTTTTTTTGGTCTCCATATCATTCATTTCTGCTCTGATCTTTACTATTTTTTTTTCTTCTACTTGCTGTGGGTAATTCTTTTTGTTTGCTTTCTAGTTATTTACGTTGTGAGGTTAGATAGTCTATTAGAATTTTTTTTTTTTTTTGCTTCTTAAGGTAGGCCTGTAGTGCTATGAACTTTTCTCTCTTAACTGCTTTTGCTGCATCTCATAGATGTTGTGTTGTGTGTTCATTTTCCTTGGTTTCTAGGAAGTTTTTAATTTCTTCCTTGATGTCCATGGCAACCCATTCATTGTTCAATAACATGCTATTTCGCCTCCATATTTTCAAATATATGTGCATGTTCTTGTTGCAATTGATTTCTAGTTGCATGCCATTGTAATCTGAGAAGATGCTTGATATCATTTTAATCTTCTTGAACTTGTAGAGACTTATTTTGTGCCCTAACATGTTGTCTATCTTTGAGAATGTTCCATGTGCACTTAAAAAGAATATAAATTTTGCAGTTTGGGGGTGTAATTCTTTGTCAATATCTATGAAATCCATTTGACCTACTGCGTCATTTAGTCTGTTTCCTTGTTAATTTTTTGTCTAGATGGTCTATCCAGTGAGTCAGCGAGGTGTTGAAGTCCTCTGCTATGATTTTATTGCTGTTTATTTCTACTTTGAAGTCATCCAGAAGATTTTTAATGTATGTTGGTGCTCCTATATTAGGAGCATATATGTTTATCATGGTTATATCTTCCTGTTGGATAGATCCTTTAAATATTATATATTGGCCTTCTTTGTCTCTAGTTATGGTCTTCATTTTGAAATTTACTTTATCTGATATGAGTATTGCTACCCCAGCTTTTTTTTTTTCCTTTCCATTTGCTTGAAAGATTTTCTTTTATCCCTTCATTTTCAACCTATTTTAGTCTTTTGTTGTGAGGTGGGTCTCTTGTAAACAACATATATGTGAGTCATGGTTTCTTATCCAGTCAGCTACTCTTTGTCTTTTATGGGAGCATTGAAACCATTCACATTTAAGATGATAATTGATATGTACTTATTTATTGCCATTTTTGTTTAGTGTGGTTTTATTTTTCTTCCTATTTCTTCTACTAATTACAGCAGTCCTTTTAGCATATTTTTCTGTGCTGGTTTGGTGTTAATATAGTCCCTTAGCCTGCTTTTGTCTGGGAAGCTCTTTATTTGACCTTATATTTTGAATGATAGCCTTGCTGGATAAAGTAGGCTTGGGTTCAGATCTTTGTTTTTCATGACCTTGATTACTTCATGCCATTCCCTTCTGGCCTGTAGTGTTTCCATTGAGAAGTCAGCTGAGAGCCTTATGGGGTTTCCTTTGTAGGTCACCTGTTGCTTATCTCTTGCTTCCTTTAGAATTCTCTCTTTGTCTTTAGTTTTGGGCATTTTAATTACTATGTGTCTTTGTGTGGACCTGTTTGGGTTCTTCTTACTTGGGGCTCTCTGTGTTTCTTGAACCTGAACGCCTTCTTTCTTCACCAAGTTAGGAAAGTTTTCTGTCCCTATTTCTTAAGATATATTGTCTAGCCCTTGCCCATATTCCTCCTCTTCTGGGACCCCTATAATGAAAATGTTATTAAATTTTCAGTTGCCCAAAGTTCTCCTAAGCTGTCTTCCTGTTTTTTAATTGTTCATTCTTCTTGGTTTTCTGATTGTTTGATTTTTTCTACCCTGTCTTCTAATTCACTGATCGGATCCTCAGTTTCCTCTACTCTGCTAGTTAGTTCTTCTAATGTGTACTTAATTTCTGCTGTGTCATTCTTCCTTTCCACTTGGTTGTTTTTCAATGTTTGTATATCTTTACTCATGGTGCTGATATCCTTACTCATGCTGTTGAGCTTCCTCAAGATCATGGCCCTGAACTTTATCTCTGATAATTTTCTTAACTGCATTTCATTTATCTCATCTTCGATAGAGTTTTGTTATTTATTTATTTGTTTTTTTTTTTTTTTCATTTGGAATTTGTTTCTTTGTTTCACCATTTTGGCCATCTCAGTGGGTTTTGGAGCCTGCCAAATTGTTCTTGTGGGTGTTGGTGTTCTGCTATTTGTGGCTCCCTCTACTTTGTTTGGATGAGCCTGGGTGGGACCACATTAAATACCACTGTCAAGTCTTGCTTTCCGGGGTAGATTTGCAAGCCCAGGAAAGGTTAATTTATCCTCTAGCTTTTTCCTGGCAGTTAGTCGTCTCAGTTAGTGCCTTGGAATGTAGCCCTAGTGTTCTGCATAAGAGGATTTCCAGATGTTGGGATAGATGCTGGTTGTTAAGAAGCCTCAATTTGCATTGCCTTGTCTCACCTGGGAAAGGCTGAATCCCCAAATGGGGGGCTGCTGCTTTTCCCTCAGCTTGGGGAAGGAGCACACTGGGCACCTTCTTTTGTAGCTACAACTCAGCAAAAACCCTCTAAATTTTTAGTGTCTCTATAGATTTCCTTTCCAGTCTGCTCTCCTTATGCTGTAGCCCCCAGGTGAGTGGCTGTGGCTATTTTATCACTCTGTCCAGGCTCTCTGCACTGTGGAGCATGCTTGGCCTTTATTCCCCAAGGGTGGTACTCACAGATAAGACTGCTGCTGTTTGTGGGCTCTCAGCTCGCCACCTTCTCATGCCTTTGCAGATTCTACCAGTGTCTGTGGTTTGTGGTCCTGTCCTGCTGCTTTTCTGTTGCTTTTTTTTCTGAGGATTTTTATTTATTTTAGTTGTAATTCTCATTGTGTCCTGGGAGATCTTTTGTGTAGCTTCCATGCACTCTGCCTCCATTTTCACATCATCTAAGCATATCTTGTGCACAGCTGGGTTGCACAGGCCTCTCTGGTGCCCCTGCACCCTGCAGGTCCTGCGGGTAACTGGAGCGCACAGACCTTTTGGGGACACGGCTGTATGACTACTTTATGTGCTGCTGGGTTGCACAGGCCTCTCTGGTGCTTCAGCACTCCACAGGTCCTGCGGATAACTAGATTGCACAGACCCTTCTGGGTCACACAGGATTCTCTGGTGCTTCACACCCTCCAAGACCCTTGGGTAACTGGATCACACAGTCCCTGCTGGGTTGCAAAGGCTTCTCTGGTGCCCTTGCACCCTGCAGGTCCCATCGGTAGGCAGGTGGATCACACTAGTTCCTCTCGGGCTCTGGCTTCCACTCTTGTGGGCTACTGGGTCACAAACGTGTTTCTGGGTCCCCCGCACCCTGCAGATCCCGCGCATGGGCAGCTGGATTGCACCAGTTTATCTCAGGCTCTGGTTTCCCACTACTTTGTGAGCTGCTAGACCACTCAGGCCTCTGTGGATCCCCAGGTCCTGCTGCTGTTGGCTAGGGAGTGCTTCTGCCCCTTGCGGGTCAACTCCTGCTCAGCTGTTGCTGTAGTTTTTGGGGATGGGTCTCAGCTGCTGGTCTGTGCTTCTGTTGCCTGGGGATGGATGTCTGCTCCCCAACCTCTGTTGCTGGGGTTATAGCTCAACTCTGATGGGGCTGCTACTATGGGGGATTATGCTGGGCTCCCTGCTGTCCATGGTTTCCACGACCGTCACCTTTGGAACTCTACCAGTGAGCACTGGTCTGTGTTGACACAGAATGTCCACTGGTCCCATGGTGCAAGGTGCACTGGTGGGCTCTGCAGGCTGGGCCCTAGCTGCTCTCACTGCCTCCTCCCAGGGAAGACCCAGGATCTTCTAAAATGTTGGAACCTCCCTGTGGCACAGGGAGAAGAGGCCTGAAGGGCCGCTTACTGTGGTAGCTGGTTGCTCCTGTCCACAGCACAGGAACTTTCTGCTCTGCGGCTCTGAACCGCTGGGGTTTGTTCATCCACCTTCACATCCACTCACACTCTCTCACACACTAGCTCACTCTCTCACACACTCACCCTCACTCTGGTCCTGCCTGCTGCCATCTTTCTATTTGAGGTCTTTTATAGTTTTATATGAACTTTTGGAGTATTTGTTCTAGATCTGTGAAATATGCCATTGATATTTTAATAGGTAATGCATTGAATCTGTAGATTGGTTTAAGTAATATGGACATTTGAATGATATTAATTCTTCCAATCCATGAACAAGGCATACACTTCTACTTCTTTATATCTTCATCTATTTCTATTTTCAATGTCCTGTAGTTTTCTGAGAATAATTTTTTTTATGTTTGGTTAAGTTTACTCCTACATATGTTAGTTTTTTGCTGCTTTGGTATATGGGATTTTTTTTTTTTTTTTTAGTTTTTCTTTCAGTGAGTTCAATATTGGTGCAGAAGAATGCTGTAAAATTCTTGATGTTAATTCATATCCTGCTACTTTGCAAAATTAATTTATTAAATCTAGCATATTTTAATTGTGTCTTTAAGGTTATCAATTTACTATATTATGGTATTTGCAAAAAATGAGAGTTTCACTTTTTCTTTTCCAATTTGGACCCCCCCCCCCTTTTTAATGTCTAATTGCTGCAGCTGAGACTTCCAGTACTATGTTAAATAAGAGTGGGGAAAGTGGGCATTCCAGTTTTATTTCTGTTTTTAAGAAAAATGCTTTTAAGCTTTGCCTTTGAATATGATGTTGGCTGTAGGTTTGTCATATATGGCTTTTATTATGTTGAGACATGATCTCTCTATTTCCCCTTTGTTGAGCACTTTTATCAGAAATGGGTGCTGGATTTTGTTCAATGCTTCTTCAGCATCTATTGATATGATCATATGGTTTATATTTTTCATTATGCTTATGTGGTGTATCAATTTTTTTTTAATTTGTGGAAAAACTGCAATAGACTGAAGCTGCGAAAGTCAAAGAACAAAGTGGCGAGGGACGGCTGTATTTTATTAAGTTATTTTGGCATCTATATTCACCAGGGATATTGGCCTATACTTTTCTTTCTTTATAGTGTTTTTATCTTGTTTTGGAATTAGTATTAAGTTGGCTTCATAGAAAGAGTTTAGAAGTCTTCTTTGTTCTTGAATTTTCTGAAATAGTTTGAGGAGAATGAGTGTTATCTCTTCTTTGAATATTTGGTGTAACTCCCCCATGAAGCCAGCTGGGCCTGGGTTTTTGTTTGCTGGAAGTTTCTTGATTACATCTTTAATTTCTTTAGTTGTTATTGGTCTGTTCACATTTTCTGTCTCTTTCTTGTTCAGTTTTGGAAAACTGTGTGATTCTAGTAATTTGTCCATTTTATCTAGGTTATCCAATTTGTTGGCATGTAATTGTCTATTTTCTAACAATCCTTTGTATTTCTGTGCTGACAGTTGTTACTTGTCCTCTTTCATTTTTTATTTTATTCATTTGGTTTCTCTCTCTCTCTCTTTTTTTTTTTTTTTGGTGAGTATGGCTAAAGATTCATAAATCTTGTTTATCTTTTCAAAGAAACAGCTTTTTGTTTCATTGAACTTTCGAATTGTATTTTCAGTCTCTATGTCATTCATTTCCACTCTCATCTTTATTAGTTCATTCCTTCTACTTGCACTCAGTTTTTGTTTTTGTTTACTTTCTAGTTCTTTAAGTTGTAGAATGCAATAATCTATTAGATATTTTTTGTTGTTGTTTTTTGAGGTAGGCCTGTAATTGCTAGTAACTTTCCTCTCAGGACTGCTTTTGCTGCATCCCATAGATTTTGTATTGGTGTGTGTTCATTTTCATTGTTTCCAGGAAGTTTTTAATTTCTTCCTTGATCTCGTTGGTAACCCATTCATTGTTTAATAACATGGTGTTTAGCCTCCATGTGTTTACATGTTTTTGTGTTTTTTTGTTGTAACTGTTTTCTAGTTTTATGCCACTGTGATCTGAATAGATGCTTGATATGATCTCAGTCTGTTTGAACTTGTAGAGACTTAGTTTGTTTCCTAATATTTGGTTTGTCTTTGAGAATATCCCATGTGCATTTGATAAGAACTTGAATTCTGCAGTTTTGGGTTGTAATTCTCTGTAAATTCTATTAAATCCATTTGATCAAATGCATCATTTAAATTATTTATTACCTGGTTAATATTTTGTCTAGAGAATCTATCCAGTGATTTTAGTAGGGTGTTGAAGTCCCTGCTATGATTATATTGCTGTCTACTTCTCCTTTGAAAACCTCCAGAAGTTTTAAAATGCATTGTGGTGCTGCTATATTGGGTGAATATATGTTTTCCAAGTTTATAACCTCCTGTTGGATAGATCCTTTCAATATTATGCAGTGGCTTTCTTTGTCTCTCTTTATAGTCTTCATTTTGAAGTCTATTTTATATGTGAATATTGCTACCCAAGCTTTTTTCCTTTCAATTTGCTTGGTAATTTTTTTTTTCCATATCTTCACTTTCAAACTGTGCAAGTCTTTTGTTGTGATGTTGGTCTCTTGTAAACAACATATATATGAGTCATGGTTTTTTATTCATTCACCTACTCTGTGTCTTTTGGTGAGAGTATTTTCTCTTTTACAATTAAGTTTATAATTGATATGTACTTATTTATTGCCATTTTTATTTATTATGGCTAAGTTTTCTCCTTATTTATTGTGCTTATTAAAGCAGCCCTTTTAACATTCTTTGCAGTGGTTGTTTAGTACTAATATAGTCCCTTAGCCTTTTTATTTTTTGGTCTGGTAAACTCCTTATTTCACCTTCTATTTTTTTTTCATGTTTTGTTATTTTTAATAAAATTAAAATATTTTCAAAACGTAATTTGAATCATAATACAAAGAAGCATTATTGGCTAACAGAATCTTGTAGTGCAACCTGCTTAGTGCTTTTTTTCTTATCCAATAAGTCCAGTGACTACTGTTAAGAAGAAATAAAATTCACCTTTTTAGAAGATTTGACAATTTCAAGAAACATGAAAATATTTATAATATTTGTGGTAATATCTTGAAGGGATAATCTTAATTTAGAGAAAAGGCTGTATTCATGAAAATTCTCCTCCCGGTGTATTTGTAATAGTAAAAAGCAGAAAGTAGTCATACAACATGTAATAGACAACAATGATGTGAAGACTGTAGCACTATAAAATACTTATGCTATAATTAGTGAAAAAATAGACTTAATAAATTGCATATACTCTAGAGGTAGGAAACTATTTAAATAAAAAGACTAGAAATAATATTAGTCCCAGGGTGGTGGAATTCTAGTAGTTTTTAATATTTGTTTTTCTAGGTGTGTAACCCCAAATATATAATAAATAATTTTTAAATTTACTAGAAATATCTAATACTTTAAGAAAGTGGGAAGCTCTAAAAAGTAAAGGCGCTGCTACAGATTATATAGTAACATCACAAACATAATTAAGTTGCTACTGTATTTGGTTGGGGGTTATTCATTGTATTATTTTGAGTGATCCTGTTAACATCTTAAGCAATATAACATCATTAGGAATAATTTAAGGGAACCTTGGTGACCTATTCTGTGTCCAAATGTTTTTGTTCCAAGTATTTCACAATTATCTCTGTATCTGCAGTTAAAAATTTGTGTGTGTGTGTGTATAACTTAAAAATATACATATTTAAAATTAGGTTAGTATTTCAGATTTAGAGAACAAAATGAATAGTTCTTATTCACATTTTCTGGTAAAGAATATATGAGTTTTTGTATTTTGAATATTATTTCTTAGAATGAATTAAAATAAAGCTAGGAGTTGCTAGCCTTCCTTTGATTATATTTTTCTTTTTTTTTAAATTATTTATTTATTTTTTTGTTACACATATTTTACCTTTTTTACCCCATAGGCACCCCTCTCCCCACCCCACCCCGACCCCGTCCCCGGCTTAGTTGTCCATGTCCATCGGTCATGCATACATGCATATAAGTTCTGTGGTTTATCTCCTACCATCCCCCACCCCCTCTTCTGAGGGATGTCAGTCTGCGCCCTACTTCCATGTTTCTGAGTCTACTGTATTCCTCAGACTGTTATGTTCATTATATTCCATATATAAGTCAGAATATGTGGTATTTGTCTTTTTCTACTTGGCTTCTTTCACTTAGGATAATACTTTGCAGGTCCCTCCATGTCGTCTCAAAAGATAAGAGATCTTTCTTTCTTACTGCTGCATAGTACTCCATTGTGTATATGTACCACAGCTTTTTATCCATTCGTCTACTGATGTACACTTGGGCTGTTTCCAGATCTTAGCTATTGTAAATAGTGCTTCTATGAACATGGGGGTACATATATTCTTCCTGATTGGTGTTTCAGGCTTCTAAGGGAATATTCCTAGAAGTGGGATCACTGGGTCAAATGGAAGTTCAATTTTTAATTTTTTGAGGTAACACCATATTGTTTTCCACAGCGGCTGCACCAGTCTGCATTCCCACCAGCAGTGTACTAGAGTCCCCCTCCCTCAACACCCTCGCCAACACTTGTTGTTTGATGAGTTGTTGATGGCAGCCATTCTGACAGGTGTGAGGTGTGAGGTGATACCTCATTGTTGTTTTAATTTGCATCTCTCTGATGATTAGTGATGTTGAGCATTTCTTCATATGTCTCTTGGCCATTTGTATGTCCTGTTTGGAGAGCTGTCTATTCAGCTCCTCTACCCATTTTTTAATTGGGTTCTTTGTCTTCCTTTTGTGGAGTTCTTTGAGCACTTTATATATATTGGAAATTAACCCCTTATCTGATACATCAATGGCAATGATGTTCTCCCATACAGGGGGTTGCCTTTCCATTTTGATGATTGTTTCTTTTGCTGTGCAGAAGCTTTTTAGTTTGATGTAGTCCCATGTGTTCATTTTTTCCTTTGTTTCTGTTGCCTTAGGTGATGTATCAGTGAAAATTTTGCTCCGTATGATGTCCAAAATTTTGTTGCCTACATTTTCTTCTATAATTTTTATGGATTCATGAGTCACATTTAAGTCTTTTATCCATTTTGAGTTTATTTTTGTGCATGGTGTAAGTTGATGGTCTAGTTTCATTTTTTTTTTTTTTGCATGTAGCTGTCCAATTTTCCCAACACCATTTACTAAAGAGGCTATCTTTACTCCACTGTATGCTCTTGCCACCTTTGTCAAATATTAATTGAGCGTATAGCCTTGGGTCCATTTCTGGGTCTTCAGTTGTGTTCCACTGGTCTATATGCCTGTTCTTGTGCCAGTACCAGGCTGTTTTGATTACAGTCGCTTTGTAGTATCTGGTATTGTGATCCCATCTACTTTGTTCTGCTTTTTCAATATTGCTGTAGCTATTCAGGGTCTTTTTTGGTTCCATATAAACTTTTGAAGAATTTGTTCTAGTTCTATGAAATATGTCCTTGGTATTTTGATGGGGATTGCATTGAATCTATAGATTGCTTTGGGTAGTATGGACATTTTAATGATGTTAATTCTTCCAATTCGTGAACAAGGTAGGTGCCTCCACTTTTTTATATCTTCCTCTATTTCTTTTTTTAAATGACCTGTAGTTTTCTGCAAATAGGTCCGTTACTTCCTTGGTTAAATTTATTCCTACGTATCTTAATTTTTTTGGCGCGATGTTAAATGGGATTGTTTTTTCAGTTTCTCTTTCTGTGAGTTCATCATTGGTGTATAAGAATGCCATTGATTTCTTGACGTTAATTTTGTATTCTGCTACTTTGCCAAATTCATTTATTAACTCTAGTAGATTTTTGATGGAGTCTTTAGGTTTTTCTATGTATAATATCTTGTCATCTGCAAATAATGACAGTTTCACTTCCTCCTTTTCAATTTGGATCCCTTTTATTTTTTCTTCATGTCCGATTGCTGTGGCTAAGACTTCCAGTACAATGTTAAATAAGAATGGCGAAAGTGGACATCCCTGTCTTGTTCCTGTTCTTAATGGAAATGTTTTTAGTTTCTGTCCATTGAGTATGATGTTGGCTGTAGGTCTTTCATATATGGCCCTTATTACGTCTAGATATGATCCCTCTATTCCCACATTGCTGAGCATTTTTATCGGAAATGGATGCTGGATTTTGTCGAATGCTTTTTCAGCATCTATTGATATGATCATGTGGTTTTTATTCTTCATTTTGTTTATGTGGTGTATCCCATTTATTGATTTGCGAATATTGTACCAGCCTTGCATCCCTGGCATGCATCCCACCTGGTCATGGTGAATAATTTTTTTGATGCATTCCTGGATCCGATTTGCTAATGTTTTGATCAGGATTTTGGCGTCTATGTTCATCAGGCATATTGGCCTGTAGTTTTCTTTCTTCGTAGTGTCTTTTTCTGGTTTTGGAATTAGAATTATGCTGGCCTCATAGAACGTGTTTGGAAGTCTTCCTTCTTCTTGAATTTTTTGAAATAGTTTGCAGAGAATGGGTGTTAGTTCTTTTTTGAATGTTCGGTAAAATTCCCCTGTGAAGCCATCTGGGCCTGGGCTTTTGTTTGCTGGGAAAGTCTTGATTACCTCTTCAATTTCCTTAGTTGTTATTGGTCAGTTCAAGTTTTCTATCTCTTCTGGGTCCAGTTTTGGGAGACTGTGGGTTTCTAGAAATTTGTCCATTTCGATTAGATTGTCAAATTTGTTGCCATATAGTTGTTCATAGTAGTTGTTAACGATCTTTTGTATTTACGTGGTGTTAGTTGTTACTTCTCCTCTTTTATTTCTGATTTTGTGTGTTTGGGTTGTCTCTCTTTGTTTCTTGGTGACTCTAGCTAAGGGTCCATCAATCTTGTTTATCTTTTCGAAAAACCAGCTCTTTGTTTCATTGATCCTTTGCATTGTTTTTTTTTTTTTTTTTTCTATGTCATTTATTTCTGCTCTGATCTTTACTATTTCCTTACTTCTACTTGCTCTGGGGTTTTCTTTTTGTTTGCTTTCTAATTCTTTAAGTTGTGAGGTTAGACAGTCAATTAGAAATTTTTCTTTTTTCTTGAGGTAGGCCTGTAGTGCTATGACCTTCCCTCTCAGAACTGCTTTTGCTGCATCCCATAGATTTTGTGTTGTTGTGTGTTCATTTTCATTGGTTTCCAGGAAGTTTTTAATTTCTTCCTTGATCTCCTCGGTGACCCCTTCATTGTTTGATAACATGCTATTTAGCCTCCATGTGTTGAAATGTCTTTGCATGTTCTTGTCGCAATTGATTTCTAGTTTCATGCCATTGTGATCTGAGAAGATGTGTGATATGATGTCAATCTTCTTGAACTTGTAGAGATTTAATTTGTGTCCTATCATGTGGTCTATCTTTGAGAATGTCCCAAGTGCACTTGAGAAGAATGTGTATTCTGTAGTTTTGGGGTATAATTCTCTGTAGATATCTATTAAATCCATTTGGTCTCGTGCTTCATTTAGAGTCTCTGTTTTCTTGCTAATTTTTTGCCTAGAGGATCTATCCAGTGCTGTCAACGGGGTGTTGAAGTCCCCTGCTATGATTGGATTGTTGTCAATTTCTCCTTGGAAATCCTCCAGAAGATTTTAATATATTTTGGTGCTCCTATATTGGGTGCATATATGTTTATCAAGGTTTTATATTCCTGTTGGATAGATCCTTTCAACATTATGTGGTGGCTTTCTTTGTCTCTAGTTATGGTCTTCATTTTGAAATCTATTTTATCAGATATGAGAATTGCTACCACAGCTTTTTTTTGCTTTCCATTTGCTTGGAAAGTTTTTTTTCCATCCCTTCACTTTCAACCTATGTGAGTCTTTTGTTGTGAGGTAGGTCTCTTGTAAACAACATATAGATGAGTCATGCTTTCTTATCCAATCAGCTACTGTGTGTCTTTTTATGGGAGCATTCAATCCATTTACATTTAAGGTGATTATTGATATGTACTTATTTATTGCCATTTTTGTTTAGTGTGGTTCTATTTTTCTTCCCATTTCTCCTGCTAATTACAGCAGTCCTTTTAACATTTCTTGCAGTGCTGGTTTGGTGCTAATCTATTCCCTTAGCCTTTTTTTTGTCTGGGAAGCTCTTCATTTGACCTTCTATTTTGAATGATAGCCTTGCTGGGTAGAGTAGTGTTTGATTCAGATTCTTGTTTTTCATGACTTTGATTACTTCATGCCATTCCTTTCTGGCCTGTATTGTTTCTTTTGAGAAGTCAGCTGAGAGCCTTATGGGGTTTCCTTTGTAGATAACCTGTTGCTTAACTCTTGCTGCTTTTAGGATTCTCTCTTTGTCTTTAATTTGTGGCATTTTAATGACTATGTGTCTTGGTGTGGGCCTGTTTGGGTTCTTCTTACTTGGGACTCTCTGTGCTTCTTGAACTTGAACGCCTTCTTCCTTCACCAAATTAGGGAAGTTTTCTGTCACTATTTTTTTGAATATATTCTCTATCCTTTGCTCCTTTTCTTCTTCTTCGGGGACTCCTATGATGCGAATATTATTACGTTTCCAGTTGTCCCACAGTTCTCTTAAGCTGTCTTCCTGTTTTTTAATAGTTTTTTCCTTCTGTTTTTCTGATTGGTTGATTTTTTCTACCCTGTTTTCTAATTCACTGATCCGGGCCTCACCTTCCTCTACTCTGCTTTTTAAACCTTCCAATGAGTTTTTCATTTCTGATATGTCATTTTTTATCTCTTCTTGATTGTTTTTAATTTCCAATTGGCTTATTTTCAGTGTCTCTATGTCCTTACTCATGCTGTTCAGCTTCCTCAAGATATTGGCTCTGAATTCTAGCTCTGTTAACATTCCTAACTGCTCCACATTTATCTCATGTTTAGTGGCGGTCTCTTGTTCTTTCATTTGGCTTCTGTTTCTGTGTTTCACCATTTTGGCTATCACTGTGGGCTTTGGAGCCTGTCAAGTTTTCCCTGTGGGTGTTGGTGTTCTGCTGTTTGTGGCTCCCTCTCCTGTGTTTAGATGAGCGAGGGAGGACACACGCTAAACACTACTGTCAAGTCTTACTTTCCTGGTTAAAGTTGCCAGACCAGGAAAGGTACTGTTATCCTCTTGCTTTTTGCCTGGAGGCTAGCAGTCTAGGTTACTTGATGAGTTTTGGGTTGTCAGTTGATTGAAAAACTCCCTCAGATGCTCAGCAAAAGGGGATTTCATGAGCGTGGGGCAGATGCTGGTTGTTAATGAGTTTCAATTAGCACTTCAGTGGCCCACAGGGTGGGGTTGGATCTCCGAGCCAGGGGCTGCTGCCTCTCCTCATAGCCCTGGGAAGGAGCAATATGGCCACCGTCCTGCATGGCTGCTACTCAGCAAAAGCTCTGAGCGCCCTCAAAATCCCGAGTGTCCTGACACAGTTCCAGTCCAGTCTGCCCTCCCTCTGCTGGAGCCCAAGGTGAGGGGCTGTGGCTGTGTTAGCCTTTGTCCCGGCTCTGCACTGTGGAGCCGCTTGGGAGTGTAACCCAAGGGTGCCACTCCCAGCTGAGGCCGCTGCCGAGCTGCCGATCGTGGGCTCCCAGCCCCCGTCTTGCACCTTCGCAAGCCTACCAGGATGGAGTTAGTGTCCCTCATTATATGGTCCTCGCAAACTGCTTTTCTGTTGCTTTTTCCCATCAATTTGTCTGTGTTATAGTTGCAATTCCAGTTTCATTCTGGGAGACAGTCTGCGTAGCTTCCATTCACTCCACCGCCATTTTTCCTCCTTCACCTTCTATTTTGAATGATAGCTTTGCTGGAAAGAGTAGTCTTGGATTAAGATCTTTGTTTATCACTACATTGAACACTTCATGCCATTTCCTTCTGACATGTAGAATTTCTGTTGAGAAGTCAGCTAATAGCCTTATGGGGACTCATTTATAGGTTACCTGGTGTGTTTCTCTTGCTGCCTTTAAGACCCTCTCTTTTCATTTATTTTTTTTGCATTTTAATTATGATGTGTCTTGGTGTTGGTCTTTTTGGATTCTTCCAACTTGGGACCCTCTCTGCTTTCTGAACTTGTATGCTGTTTTTCTTTACCAACTTAGGAAAGTTTTCTGCCACTATTTCTTCAAATATATTCTCTAACCCTTGCTCATTTTCTTCTTCTGGAACTGCTATGACACAAATGTTGTGATGTTTCATGTTGTCCCACAGTGCTCTTAAACTGTGCAAAACCCCATTCTTCTCAAACTATTCAAAACAATTTAAGAATAAGAAAACTTCCAAATTTGTTTTATGAAGCCAGTTTAATTCTAATTCCAAAACCAGATAAAGGCTATACAAAGAAGAAAACCTACAATCCAATATCCCTGATGAACATAGATGCTAAAATCCTGAACAAAATACTAGCAAATTGAATCCAGCAATACATCAAAAATATTATTCACCATGACCAAGTGGAATTCATCCCAGTGATGCAAGGCTGGTACAATATTCATGAAGCAATAAATGTGATGCACTACATAAACAAAATAACCAAATGATCATATCAATAGACACTGAAAAGGCATTTGACAAAATCTAGCACCATTTCTGATCAAAGCGCTCAGCAATGTGGAAATAAAGAAATCATATTTTGACATAATAAAGGCTCTGTATGAAAAATGTACAGCCAGCATCATATTCAATGAGCAAAAAGTAATAAGCATTTTCCTTAAGAACAGGAACAGAAGAGGGATGCCCACTTTCACCATTCTTATTTAACATAATACTGGAAGTCTTGGCCACAGCAATAAGACATGAAGAAAAAATAAAGGGGATCTAAATTGGAAAGGAGGAAGTGAAACTGTCATTATTTTCAGATGACATGATATTGTATATAGAAACCCTAAAGACTCCATCAAAAAACTGTTAGATTTAATAAACAAATTTCATTAAGTAGCAAGATACAAAATTAACCTCAAGAAATCAGCATTCTTATATACCAATAATAACCTCATAGAAAGAGAAACTACAAAAACAATCCAATTTACCACTGTGGCAAAAAAATTAAAATACCTAGGGATAAACTTAACCAAAGAAGAAAAGCCCTATTTGCAGAAAACTATAGGATGATGAAAAAAGACATAGAAAAAGATATAAAAACTGGAAGCAGCCCTGGCAAGTTTGGCTCAGCAGTTACTGCGTTCATCCATGAACAAGAAAGTCCAGGGTTTGGTTCCTGCTAAGGGTGCATACCTTGGTTACAGTTTGTCCACGGCCCTCATTGGGGTCGTGTGGGTGGCAACCACTCAATTTCTCTCTCTCACATCGATGTTTCTCTCTCTCTCTTCCTCCCACTCTCTTTGAATATAAATGCAAAAATGTCCTTGGGTGAGAATAAAAACAAAAAAAGTGGAAACTTATACCTGGTTCATGGATTGGAAGTACTAACATTATATAAAATGTTCATACTACCCAAAGCAATCTATAGATTCAACACAATCCCAATTAAAATACTAATGACATATTTCACAGAACTAGAACAAATATTTTAAAAGATTTATGGAACCAAAAAACACCCCAAATAGCCACAGCAATCTTGAAAAAGAAGAACAAAGTAGGAGGGATCACAATACTGGATATCAGGTTATACTAGTAAGCCTTTGTAAGCAAAACAGCCAGGTATTGGCACAAGAACAGGCATATAGATCAATGGAACAGAACAGAGAACCCAGAAATTAACCAAAAACATTAGGTTTCATTAATATTTGATAGGTGACAAAAGCATACAATGGATTAAAGACAGCCTGTTTAATAAATGGTGTTGGAAAAATTGGAGAGTTATTCCAAAAAAAAAAAAGTAACTAGACCAACAACTTACACCATACCCAAGTATAAACACAGAATGGATAAAAGACTTAAATGTAACTCATGAATCCATAAAAATCCTGAAGGAAAATGTAGGCAGCAAAGTTTTGGACATTATATGCAGCAGAATTTTCTGATACTACACTTAAGGAAAGAGAAACAAAGAAAAAAAATGAACACATGGGACAACATCAAACTAAAATGCTTCTGCACAGCAAAGAAAACAAGATGGAAAGAAAACCCATTGTATGAGAGAGTATAATTGCCAATGATACATCAGAAATGCGGTTAATTTTTAAATTATATAGAGTACTCATAAACTCAACAAAAGGAAGACAAAACATCCAATTAGAAAATGGGCAGAGGACCTAAATAGAACCTCTCTCCAAGAAGGACATTCAAATGGCTAAGAAACATATGAAAAAATGCTCAGTGTTACTAATCATCAGAGAGATGCAAATTAAAACAACTATGAGGTATCACCTCATACCCGCCATAATGGCTACTATTAACAAATCATTAAACAACAAGTGCTGAAAAAGGTGTGGAGAAAAGGGGGCTCTGGTACAGTGCTGGTGGGAATGCATACTGGTGCAGCCATTATGGAAAACAATATGGTGTTTCCTCAAAAAATTAGTAATTGAACTGCCACTTTATCCAGTGAGTCCACTTCTGAAAATGTATCCTTAGAAGACTGAAACACCTCTTAGAAAGAGTGTATGTAACCCTATATTCATAGCAGCACTATTTACAATTTCTAGGATCTGGAAACAGCCCAAGTGTCAATCAAAAGAATAGTGGATAAAAAAGCTATTGTACATATACGCAATGGAACACTATGTAGCTATAAGAACGAAAGATCTCTTATACTTGAGATGACCTGGAGTGACCTAGAGAGTATTATTCTAAGTGAAATAAGCCAGTCAGAGAAAGTCAAATACCACATGATCTCACTTATTGGTGGAATATAATGAACAAAATAAGCTGTTGAATAAAATAGACTCACAGACATAGAAAGGAGTACAGTTCAGATTGATAAAGCTCAGAGGAGGGGTTGGGGTGGAAGGATGAGATAAACCAAAGAACTTATATGCACGTATGCATAACCAATAGACATACAGAACAATGCACGAGGGTGGGGGGTAATCAGGAGGAGGGTGTCTAGGGGGGAAAAAGGAGAAACATCTGTAACAAAAATAAATTGATTAATAAAAAAATAAAGTGATTTCTGCAGTGTGGGTTATTTGTTCAGTGCAGGGGTCCAGGCCTTATCCTTTACAGCTCAGTCCCCAAAGCCAAGACCACCAAAACTGAGAGTCAGGTCCAAATCTCAAAGCTTTTGGAGGCTTTTTTAAAAAAAATCTTTATTGTTGAATGTAAAATGTATTACAGATGTTCCACATTTTTCCCCCATTGACCCCCTCCACCCCCCTCCCGCCCCCCTCCCACCTTTTCCCACACTATTGTCTGTGTCCATTGGTTATGCATATAAGTTCTTTGGTTTATTTCTTCCCACCACCCCCAATCCCTTTCCCTTTGAAGTTTGTCAGTCTAGCAATGAATTTATACTTCTTAATCACTTCATCTTTTTCACCCATTCCCCCAACCCCCCCCCCACTGGCAACCAACAAAATGTTCTCTGTATCTGTGAGAATGTCTATGTTCTACCTGTTCATTTGTCTGTAGATTCCATTGTTGATAGATATGTATTTATTGCTATTTTGTTTGTTCATATATTTTATCTTTTTCTTCAAAAAAACCCTTCATCATTTCATATAATAACGGTTTGCTAGTGATGAACTCCTTTAACTTTTTCTTGTCTGGGAAAGTCTTTATATGGCCATCGATTCTAAATGACAGCTTTGCAGGAAAAAGTAATCTTGGTTGTAGGTTCTTGGTTTTCATCACTCTGAATATTTCTTGCCACTCCCTTCTGGCCTGCAAAGTTTCTTTTGAGAAATCAGCTGACAGCCTAATGGGAACACCCTGGTAGGTAACTAGCTGCCTTTCTCTTGCTGCTTTTAAGATTCTCTCTTTGTCTTGAATCTTTTGCATTTTGATGATGATGTGTCTTGGTGTGGGCCTCTTGGGGTTCATCTTGTTTGGGACTCTCTGTGCTTCCTCGATTTGTATGTCTGTGTCCTTCAACAAGTTAGGAAAGTTTTCTGCCTTTATTGTTTCAAACAGGTTTTCAATTTTTTGTTCTCGCTCTTCTCCTTCTGGCACCCCCAAGATGCGAATGTTGGCATGCTTGAAGTTGTCCCAGAGGCTCCTTACACTATCCTCATTTTTTTGGATTCTTTTTTCTTTTTGCTGTTCTGATTGGGCATTTTTTGCTTTCTTATATTCCAAATCGATGGTCTGCTCCTTGGATTTACATACTCTATTATTGAAGCTGTGTAAATTATTCTTTATTTCAGTCAATGCCTCCTTCAATTCTAACTGCATCCATCATTTCTGACTGGTCCTTTTTTATGCTCTTGAGGCCCTCCCTAAGTTCACTGAGGTTTTCACTAAGTTCATTGAGCATCCTTATAAGCAGTATTTTGAACTCAGCATCTGTTAGGTTGCTTATTTCCATTTCACTTAGTTCTTTTCCTAGGGTTTTGTTCTGTTCTTTCATTTGGGACCTGTTTCTTTGTCTCCTCATTTTGGCTGCCTCCCTGTGTTTGTTTCAGTGTATTACTTAACGAGAGGTATGGGGCTCACTGAGACCAGATGCTGCTCGTTTGAAAGAATTTAGGATCCAAGCAGGATCCTAGACAGGCCAATCCTATGGTTAAGCAAGTGGCAACTGCTTGGGTGGGCCTGAAAGTTGTGTGGGGTGGGGCGGGGCCTCAGGGAGTTACCAGGGCGGGGCTACCAGTACGAGCCAGGTTGCTGGAGTCCCAGATATGGCTTCTGTCTGCCGCCCCAGGGAAGGGCTCACCAAAGGAAAAAAGGCCTCTTACAGCACGTTTGTCCCCGAGAAAGCCCCCTCTCCAGCCCTCCCTCCAGTGCCAAACAGCTCAGTTCTTCTCTGTGTGTCTCTGGCACCCCTCAAGCTGCCTACCCTCCAAGCTTAGAGGGAGAGTCGGAAAAGTTTGTGCGCGGGCCCTTTAAGGAGCTGCCTGGGGCTCCAGCTGCTTCAGCTTCCCTGAGCCTCAGTTCCCTCTGGTTTTTCCAGCCAGAAGTTATGGAGATTCTCTTCCTGGCACTGGAACCCTGAGCAGGGTACCTGGTGTGGGACGGGGACCCCTCAGTCCTCAGGAAGGACCTTCCCAACCGAGGTATCCTCCTGATTTTTATCCGCCACACGTGGGTGTGGGACCAGCCCGTTGTGCTGCCCCTCGCGCCTCCGCCCCTCCTACCAGTCTGGATGTGGCTGCTGCTTTAATTCCATAGTTGTAGGACTTCCATTCAGCTTGATTTCAGGCGGTTTTGAATGATGGTTGTTCTGTAGTTTAGTTGTAACTTGAATGTGGTTTTAGGAGGATCTGATACCGTGTTTACCTACGCCGCCATCTTGACTGGAAGTGTGGAGGCATTTTTTTTTTCCTCCTGCCTGGCAGGTATTGTCTAGCTGTTAATGAGCCTCAGACTGTACTTTGGGGGCAGGGTGGTGATCAATTCCTGAACGAGAGGCAGTTGTTTTTCCCCGGGCTTAACCTACTCTGATGATGCTACTTGACAGAGATGGCTACTGAAGCCATGGGAGGGTGGTTCACCATAGGAACTCAGGCTTTAGCATACACAACTCTTTCCCCAGAGCCAGGACCCACAACACTGCAAGCCAGGTCGAAAGCTTTGAGTTTTCAGAGGCTTTTCTCTGTCTACTGACTGGCAGGTAGTCTGTAGGTATTAATAAGCCTCAGTTGTATGTATCCTGCCCATGGTGTTGAATTTCCAAGGGAGGGTCAGTTGCTCTCTCCTAGGATCCAGGTGCTCTTGGGAGGAGCCCTTAGAGGGAAATAGCTACTGTTATCTGGGTGGAGTAACTCAGCACAGAGCTCTTGATGGCCTCCTTCTCAGCTCTCTCTCCAGTTCCAGAAACCTCTGACTCCTCACTCAGTTCCAGTCCAGTCTGCCCTCCCTCTGCTGGAGCTCAAAGTGAGTGGCTGTAGCTATAATTTAGTGCCCTGTCCCTTTATGGAGTGCTGGTGTTCCCTGTGCTTCTCCCTTTCAGAAAAAACCTCTGTTCTGGTGTTTTCCTCAGCCAGGTGTTAAGTGGGTGACTTACAGTGTTCCACCACTCTGTGCTGGGGAGCCGGCTCGGGGTTTTAACCAAGTTCTCACAGGAAACTGCTCCCATCTAAGACAGCCCTCACCTGCTGCTCATGGGTTCCCAGCCAGCCATTTAGCACCTTCTAAGCTCCTACCAGTCTCGACTTGGGGTTCTCTTTATATCCCTGGTTATAAGGGTTCTCTCCAGTTGCTCTTCAGTTGTTTTTTTCCAATGACTTCTTTTATTTTAGTTGTAATTCCAGTTTGATCCTGAGGGTTGGTCTGTGGAATGAAGCTTCCATTCACTCCTTAAATATTCTTGAAAGAATTGTTTTAGTAAGAATAATTTTTGTTGCTACTTTATTATTTATTTATTTTTTGCGTCTATTTGGCCATTCCATTTTTTTATTTTTATTTATTTATTTTTTCAAATCTTTATTGTCGGATGTAAAATGTATTACAGATGTTCCATATTTTTCCCCCATTGACCCCCTCCACCCCCCTCCCGCCCCCCCCCTTTTCCCACACTATTGTCTGTGTCCATTGGTTATGCATATAAGTTCTTTGGTTTATTTCTTTCCACCCCCCTAACCCCTTTCCCTTTGAGGTTTGTCAGTCTAGCAATGAATTTGTGCTTCTTAATCCCTTCACCTTTTTCATCCTTTCCCCCAACCCCCCTCCCAACTGGCAACCAACAAAATGTTCTCTGTATCTATGAGAATGTTTCTGTTCTACCTGTTCGTTTTGTTTGTAGATGCCATTGTTGATAGATATGTATTCACTGCCATTTTGTTTGTTCATACAGTTTATCTTTTTCTTCAAAAAGACCCTTCATCATTTCATATAATAACGGTTTGCTAGTGATGAACTCCTTTAACTTTTTCTTGTCTGGGAAGGTTTTTATATGGCCATTGATTCTAAATTACAGCTTTGCAGGAAAAAGTAATCTTGGTTGTAGGTTCTTGGTTTTCATCACTCTGAATATTTCTTGCCACTCCCTTCTGGCCTGCAAAGTTTCTTTTGAGAAATCAGCTGACAGCCTAATGGGAACACCCTGGTAGGTAACTAGCTGCCTTTCTCTTGCTGCTTTTAAGATTCTCTCTTTGTCTTGAACCATTTGCATTTTGATGATGATGTGTCTTGGTGTGGGCCTCTTGGGGTTCATCTTGTTTGGGACTCTTTGTGCTTCCTCGATTTGTATGTCTGTTTCCTTCATCAAGTTAGGAAAGTTTTCTGCCATTATTGTTTCAAACAGGTTTTCAATTTTTTGTTCTCGCTCTTCTCCTTCTGGCGCCTCCAAGATGCGAATGTTGGCATGCTTGAAGTTGTCCCAGAGGCTCCTTACACTATCCTCATTTTTTTGGATTCTTTTTTTCTTTTTGCTGTTCTGATTGGGCATTTTTTGCTTTCTTATATTCCAAATCGATGGTTTGCTCCTTGGATTTACATACTCTATTATTGAAGCTGTGTAAATTATTCTTTATTTCAGTTAATGCCTCCTTCAATTCTAACTGTGTATCCATGATTTCTAACTGGACCTTTTTTATGCTCTTGAGGCCCTCCCTAAGTTCACTGAGGTTCTCACTAAGTTCATTGAGCATCCTTATAAGCAGTATTTTGAACTCAGTATCTGTTAGGTTGCTTATCTCCATTTTGCTTAGTTCTTTTATTGGGGTTTTGTTCTGTTCTTTCATTTGAGACCTGTTTCTTTGTCTCTTCATTTTGGCTGCCTCCCTCTGTTTATTTCAGTTATTACTTAATGAGAGGTATGGGGCTCGCTGAGACCAGATGCTGCTCGTTTGAAAGAATTTAGGAAAAACCTGAAGCAGGATCCAAGACAGGTCAATCCTATTGTTAAGCAATTGGTAGCAGCTTGGGTGGGCTTAAAAGTTGGGTGGGGCAGGGCGGGGCCTCAGTGAGTCAGCAGGGCAAGGCTACCAGTGTGATCCAGGTTGCTGGAGTCCCAGATATGGCGACTGTCTGCCACCCCAGGGAAGGGCTCACCAACGGAAGAAAGGCCTCTTACAGCACGTTTGTCCCCGAGAAAGCCCCCTCTCCAGCCCTCGCTCCAGTGCCAAACAGCTCAGTTCTTCCCTGTATGTCTCTGGTGCCCCTTGAGCTGCCTCCCCTCCAAGCTTAGAGGGAGAGAGTCCAATAAATCCATGCGCAGGCCCTTTAGGGAACTGCCTGGTGCTCCAGCCGCTTCAGCTTCCCTGAGCCTCAGTTCCCGCTGGTTTTTCCAGCCAGAAGTTATGGGGATTTCTCTTCCTGGCACTGGAACCCTGAGCGAGGCACCTGGTGTGGGACGGGGACCACTCAGTCCTCAGGAAGGACCTTCCCAGCCGAGGTATCCTCCTGATTTTTATCCGCCACACTTGGGTGTGGGACCAGCCCGTCGTACCTGCCGCCCTGAAGCCCTTCGCACCACTGCTACTCCTAACAGTCTGGATGTGGCTGCTGCTTTAATTTCGTAGTTGTAGGACTTTCATTCAGCTTGATTTCAGGTGGTTTTGAAAAATGGTTGTTCTGTAGTTTAGTTGTAACTTTGATGTGGTCGTGGGAGGACACGATACTGCGTTTACCTATGCCACCATCTTGACCGGAAGTCTCTCTGTTGCTACTTTAAATGAGTTACTTTTTATTATATTTTCTCAGTGGTTATCTATATAGAAAAGTTATCATTATTTTTATCACATAATTTCCTATATATTCTAAAATTGTGATAGGGAAGCATATGTATTGAGTGTACATGATGAGCCCCCTGGTTCCTGTTTTGAAATATATGTCTATATATCTATATCTATCTATCCATCCATCCATCCATCCATCCATCCATCCATCTGTCATCTATCTATCTATCTATCATCTATTTATCTATCATCTATCTATATCTATCATCTATCTATCTATCTATCTATCTATCATCATCTCTCTATATCTTTATCTCTATCTCTGTCTATCTATTTATCTCTATATACAGTCATTCCTTGCCACTTCGTGCTTTGACTTTCACGGCTTCACTTTATCATGGTTTTTTCAAATATAGTCATTAAAAAGTCGATCGAGACAGTGAAAATGATACAGCATGTGCTCAGTTGTCTTAGTCAATTATACACCCTTGTATTACAATTACAATTAAATTACTGTATGTATGGACTGTAGGCCTATGTATTCAAGCACCCCAGAAATCCTTCAATGCTAGGTGCAACTGCTAGAGTCTGGAAAAATTAAGCACAATAAACAAAGGATCACTATATATATATATATATACACATATATGTGTATATATATATAATTTCAGAGAGAGAGAGGACGAGAGACAGAGAAACCTATAGAAAATATATTGACAGTTTATAATCTAAAATATCAACCTTCATTATCTCTGAATAGTGAATGATGACTCTGAATGGTCTTTGTTGTATTTTGTGTGTTGTCCAGTGTGTCCCATATTTCTTGCAGTAAACATGTATTGCTATTTTATCAAGAAAATAGCATATATTAAAATATTTAAAAAGAGAAATTAATGTACTAGAAGATGGTGGCAGATAGCCCTGGAGCAAGGGTGAGTATATGAGAGTGTGAGTGAGTATGAGAGAGAGGGTGAGTGAACGTGAGTGTGAACAACCAACATTG
The DNA here is from genome assembly GCF_014108415.1 of Molossus molossus. NCBI lineage: Eukaryota > Metazoa > Chordata > Mammalia > Chiroptera > Molossidae > Molossus > Molossus molossus. The sequence goes on along the minus strand of NW_023425355.1, from coordinate 75,666,733 downwards.
AGCAACGTAGAAATGTGGGGCAGAAGGTTCCTGTGCCTTGGACAGAAAGCAGCTTGCTACAATGGTAAGCAGCTCATCAGCAAGCTTCACAGGGAGGTGCCACCATTTTGGAAGATCCCTGGTTTTCTCAGGGAGGAGAAAGTAGGAAGTGGCTAGGACCAAGTGACTTGAGTCCTCCAGAGTGGCTTGCACCATTGGACCTGTGGACCCCAGTCTGTCAGTATGGACCAGCACATAATAGCAGTGCTATCAAGGTGCCTGCTGCAGTAGCCACAACCAGCTTGGAGCTGAGCTCCATTCCCCACAGCAGAAGTCTGATCAAAGCCCAGCTCCTTCCCCCAGAGCAGCAGTGACTGGTTGCGAGTGGAGCCCCACCCTTAACTGAAGCTGAGGCTCTGGAACTGAGACACATCCTCAGCAGCACTAGCACCAGATTTGGAGCCCAGCACCCTCCCCCACAGCATCAGTGACTGGGTGGGAGTAGAGCCCAACCACCAACAGCAGCTAAGGCCCTGGAGCCAAGACACACCCCAAGCAGCGGAGGCTTGGGAGCCAACATTTATCACCAGGCAGCAGCAGTGCAGATCAGTAGCTGAGACCCATCCTCAGGGGCACCAGCAGATGTTGATCAGGAGCAGTGCCCCAGCCCAAGCAGCAGCAAGACTCGGGCAGCCAAGACCTGCCCCTGACAACTGAAGCAGTGGATTTGGAGTGGAGCCCTTCCCCCAGCAGCAGCAAAGTCCCAGGAGAAGAGCATCCTCAGCCTCCAACAGCAGCAGATAATTGGGAGCTGAGAGCACCCCCTGGCAACAGCAACAGCAGTAGCAATGCAAACTGGGAGCTGATACTCATCCCCAGCAGTGACTGATCAGGAGCTGAGCCACGCAGCAGGACACCCTAGAAGCAAACCAGTGGGTCTCATGCAATCTAGCAGTGAACCAGCTTAACCCACACACCCCAGCAGCCTACCAGTGGGATGAACAAAATCCAGGAAGATACCAGTGGTACCCCTAAACTTGAGCAGCATACCAGCGGGACCTACACATGCCAGCAGTGCACCAGATGAACTCACACATCCCAGGTGGCAGCAGCAGCACAGATTGGCAGCTGAAACCTATCTCCAGGGGCATCAGCAGAGGCTGATTGGGAGCAGTGCCCCAGCCAAAGCAGCAGCAAGACTCAGGGAGCTGAGACCTACACAACCGACCAATTCCACCAGCCAGTTGTCAATCCTCCAGGTCCCACAGCAGGCAAGAGGTTCCACACACCAAAAAGTCTGGGAGACACAGCAGCTTTATTTTATAAACACTGACCTGCCTACACATTTCAACATCCCTCACTGGGCCTAGAACTGCAAGATTGCTACAATGGTGAGACAAAGAAAAAACACCCAAAGAAAAGAAAAGAAGGAATCAGCAGAAAAGGAAGTACAGGAAATGGAAGAAAGCAATTTGTCAGATAAAGAATTCAAAGCAATGATTTTAAGGGTTCTCAAACAATTTAGTGAGAACTACAAGAACACTAATAAGAATTATGAAGAGCTCAGGGGGAACTACATCAGCTTAAAAAAGAAGTAGAAGCTATGAATAAAAATTAAGAGGAAATAGAGAATGACATAGCTGCTATAAAAATACTTTAGAAGGATTTAATAGTACATGAGAAGAAGCTAAAGACTGAATGAGCGACTTAGAAGACGAGGTAGAGAAAAACAATCAAATAGAGCAGCAAATAAAAACAAAAATTAAAAAGTAGGAGGTGAGTATAAGGGAGCTTTGGGACAATACAAAACATAAACACATTCGCATTATAGGGAGACAGGAAGGAGAAGAATCATAGAAAGGAATAGAGAATGTGATTGAAGAAATAGTGACAGAAAACTTCCCTAAACTGTGAAGGAAAAAGTCACAAAAGTCCAGGAAAAACAGAGAGTTCCAAGCAAAATAAATACCAGAAGACCCACACTTAGACACTTCATAATTAAAATGCCAAACATTAAAGACAAAAAATGAATCTTAAAGGAAGTAAGAGAAAGTAAGAAAGTTACCTACAATGGAGCTCCCATTAAAATGTCAGCTGATTTTTCAATAGAAACACTGCAGGCCAGAAGGGAATGGCATGAAATATACAAAGTAATGAAGGCAAGAGTGTGATTCTAAGACTACTCTATCCAGCAAGGCTATCATTCAAAATTGAAGGAGATATAAAGAGCTTCACAGACAATAAAAAGCTAAAGGAATATACCACCACCAAACCAGCACTGTAAGAAATACTGAAGGGACTGTTGTAAGAAGAAACAGAGAGGGAGAGAGAAGATCACAGGCAAAAAACAAAAATAACAACTATTAACTATCTATCAATAAACTTACATGTACATGGTTTAATGCCCCAATCAAAAGACATAGGGTAGCTGATTGGATAAGAAAAAATGACCTATATATATATATATGCTGTCTACAAGAGACCCACCTCACAACAAAAGACTCACAGAGAATGAAAGTGAAGGGATTGACAAAATAATTTTCTAAGCACTTGGAAATGAAAACAACAACAACAACAACAACAAAACCAGTTGGTGTAGAAATACTCATATCTGATAAAATAGACTTTGAAACAAGGGCCATAATAAGAGACAAAGATCACTACATAATATTAAAAAGATTAATCTAACAAGAGGCTATAACCCTCTTAAACATATACACCAATTATGAGAGCACCAAAATATATTTAAAATCTTTGAGGGAGAGATCAATAGCAATTCAATCATAGTGGGTGACTTTAACTGCCTACTGACACCACTGGAAAGATCGTTTAGAAAAAAATCTTAACAAGAACACAGAGTCCTTAAATGACAAACTAGATCAGTTGGACTTAATGAATATTTACAGAATATTTCACCCCAAAGCTTCAGAATATACATTCTTCTCAAGTGCACACAGGGCATTCTCAAAGATAGACCATATGTTAGAACACAAAGTAAATCTCTATAAATTCAAGGAAATTGGAATTATAATTTGCATCTTCTCAGATCACAATGGCAAAAAACTAAAACTCCATTACAGCAAAAACACACAACAACATTCAAACACTTGGAGGCTAAATAGCATCTTATTACACAACAGATGGGTTAATAAGGAGAACAAGAAAAAAAGGAAAAACTTCCTGGAAAACAGTGACAAGAAACACACAACAACACAAAATTTATGGGATGCAGCAAAAGCAGTCCTGAGAGGAAAGTTCATAGCCCTATAGGCCTACCTCAAAAAACAAAACAAAAAAATTTCTAATTGACTTTTTAACCCTATAACTTAAAGAACTAGAAAGTAACCAAAAAGAAAAGCCAGAGAAAGTAGAAGGAAAAAAAAATAGTAAAGATCAGAGCAGAAATAAAAGACATTGAGACCAAAATACCAATTTAAAAGTTCAATGAAACAAAAAGCTGGTTCTTTGAAAAGACAAACAAGATTGAAGGACTTTTAGCCAGACTCACCAAGAAAAAATAAGGACCCAAATAAACAAAATCAGAAACAAAAGAGGAGAGTAACAACTGACTGCAGAAATACAAAGGATCATCAAAACATACTATGAAAATTATACACCAACAAATTGGACAATGTAGGCAAAATGGACAAATTTCTAGGAACACAGTCTCCCAAAACTGAACCAGGAAGCCATAAAAAACTTGAACAAACCAATAAAAACAAATAAAATTGAAGATGTAATTAAGAAACTCCCATCAAAAAAAAAAAAAAAAAAGCCTAGGCCCAGACAGCTTCCTGGGGAGTTTTACTAAATATTTAAAGAAGATCTAATACCCATTCTCCTCAAACTATTTCAAAAAATCCAAGAAGATGGAAGACTTCCAAACTCATTTTATGACGCCAGCATAATTCTAATTCCAAAACCAGCAAAAGACACTACAAAGAAAGAAAGCTACAGGCCAATATCCCTGATAAACACAGATGCCAAAATCCTTAACAAAATATTAGAAAATTGGATCCAGCAAAACATCAAAAAAATTATTCACCATGACCAAGTGGGATTCATCACAGGGATGTAAGGATGGTAGAATATTCATAAATTAATAAATGTGATACACCACATAAACAAAAGGAAAGACAAAACAATATGATTATATCAATAGATGTTGAAAAAGCATCCAACATAATCCAGCACCCATTTCTGATAAAAATGCTCAGCAGTGTAGGAATACAGAAATCATACCTTGACATAATAAAGGCCATATATGAAAAATGTGCAGCCAACATCATACTCAATGGACAAAACTAAAAGCATTTCCCTTAAGAACAGGAACAAGACAGGGATGCCCACTTTCACCACTCTTATTTAACATAGTACTAAAAGTCTTAGCCACAGCAATTAGACAGAAAGAAAAAATAAAAGTGATCCCAATTGGAAAGGAGGAAGGTAAACTGTCATTATTTGCAGATGACATGATATTCTACATAGAAAACCCTAAAGTTGGGAAGAAGATGGTGGTGAGAAGGACCGGAGGGAGGGTGAGTGTGTGAGAGTGTGAGCTAGTGTGTGAGAGAGTGTGAGTGGACGTGAAGGTGGACAACCAACCTCCTGAAGTGCAGAGATGCAGAGCAGAAGGTTCCTGTGCTGTGGATAGGAGCAGCCAGCTACCATGATAAGTGGCTCTTCAGGGAGCTTCTCCTTGTGCTGTGGGGAGATCCCCAGTCTTCCCTGGGAGGAGGCAGTGAGATTGGCTAGGGCCCAGCAACCTGAGCCCACAAGAATACCTGGAACCAATAGACCAGTGGAAACTCTGTGTCAACATAAACCAGTGCACAATAGTGAAGCTGCCAAGGTGCTGGTCATGGAAGCTGCAGACAGCCAGAAGCCCAGCACCATCCCCCACAGTAGCAGCCTGATCAGAGTCTAGTTATAACCCCAGCAACAGAGGATGGGGAGTAGACATCCATCGCCAGGCAACAGAAGCACAGCCAAGCAGTTGAGACCCATCCCCCCAAACTAGAGCAAAACCTGAGCAGGAGTTGAGCCCCAAGGGGCAGCAGCACTCCCTAGCCACCAGTGGCGGGACATGGGGATCCACAGAGGCCTGTGTGATCGAGCAGCTCACAAGAGCAGTGGGAAGCCAGAGCCCAAAAGGGACTGGTGCAATGCATCTGCCCGCTTGCAAAACCTGCAGAGTACAGTGGTTCCAGAGAGCCCTGTGTGACCAAGCAGGGACAGTGTGATTCAGTTACCATGGGACCTAGGGGTGCTGAAGTACCAGAGAGGCCTGGGCAACCCAGAAGCCCATAAGATAATCATAGAGCCACTTCCCCACAGGGACTGTGTAATCCAGTTACCCATGGGACCTGCAGGGTACAGGGCACAAGAGAGGCCTGTGCAACCCAACTGCACACAAGATAAGATTAGAGGATATAAAAAATGGAGGAAGAGTAAATAAAAGCTACACAGATGAACTCCCAGGACCAAATGGGAATTACAACTAAAATAAAGACATATCCTCTGAAAAAAAGCAACAAAATAGCAGCAGGACAAAACCATATAACCAGGAACATAGGTAGGATCTGTGGAGGCTCCAAAGGGTGGTGGGCCAGGAGCACATGGACAACAGCAGTCTTAGCTGTAAGAAGCACCCTTGGAAAATAAAAACCAAGCCTGCTCCAGAGCGATGAGAGCCAGAACAGAGCAATAAAATAGCCACAGCAACTCACCTGGGGGCAACAGCAGAGGGAGGGCAGACTGGGCTGGAACTCCGTGGGGACACCCGGGATGTGGAGGACACTCAGAGTTTTTGCTGATTTGCAGCCACAAAGAACAGTGGCCAATGTGCTCTTTCCTGGAGCTGTGGGGAAAAACAGCAGCCTGGCCCCCTGAGATATTCAGCTTTTCCCAGGTGAGGCAAAGAAATGCAAATTTAGACTCATTAACAACCAACATCTGTTTACCCTCTGGACATCCTTTTATGCAGAACACCAGGGCTACATTTTAAGGTACTGAGTAACTGAGACTACTAGCCTCTAGGAAAAAGTTACAGGATAACTGAACCTTTACTGGGCTAGCAAATGGAATTCAGCAATACATCAAAAAAATTATTACCATGACCAAGTGGGATGCATTTCAGGGATGAAAGGCACATGCAATATTCTCAAATCAATAAATGTGATATACCACATGAACAAAATGAAAGACAAAAATTATATGATCATATCAATAGACGCTGAAAAAGCATTCGACAAAATACAGCACAAATTTCTGATAAAACCGCTCAGCAATCTGGGAATAGGGGGATCATATTTTGACATAATAAAGGCCATATATGGAAGACCTACAGCCAACATCATACTCAATGGGCAAAAAATAAAAACATTATTCTTAAGAATAAGAACATGACAAGGATGCCCAATTTTGTCACTCTTATTTATCATAGTACTGGATGTCTTTTTTTTTATATTAATTTATTTATTTTGTTACAGGTGTTTCTCCTTTTTCCCACACTGATTCCACACTCCCCCTCCCTCCTTGACCTGTGCCCAGTTTTGTTGTTCATTTCCAATGTTCATGCATAAATCAATATATTCTGTGGTTTATCTCTACCTTACCATTCCCTCTTCTGGGGGTTGTAAGTCTGTACCCCAAATACAAGTCCGAGACTACCCTATTCCTCAGACTGTTATGATCATTATATTCCACAAAAAGTTGAGATCATGTGATATTTGTCTTTCTCTGCTTGGCTTGATTTGCTTAAAATAATACATTCCAGATCTTCATGTTGTCTCAAAAAATAAGAGATCTTTCTTTGTTACAGCTGCATACTACTCTATTCTGTATATGTACCCTGCATATTTATCCATTTGTCTACTAATGGACACGTGGGATGTTTCCAGATTTAATCTGCTAAAAACTTGGGGGTACATATATTCTTTCTGATTGGTGTTTCAGGCTTCTTACTGTATATTCCTAGAAGTGAGATCACTGGTTCAAATGGCAGTTCAATTTTTAAACTTTTGAGGAAACACCATAGTGTTTTTCATAGTGGCTGTACCGGTCTGTTTTCCAATCAGTGTACTAGAGTCCCCTTTTCTCCACACCCTCGCCAATATTTGTTGTTTGATCATTTGTTGATGGCTGCCATTCTGAAAGGTGTGAGGTGATACCTCATTGTTGTTTTAATTTGCATCTCTCTGATGATTAGTGATGATGAGCATTTCTTCATATGTTTCTTAGCCATTTGTATGTCCTGTTTGGAGAAGTGTCTATTTAGTTCCTCTGCCCATTTGTTAATTGGGTTCTTTGTCTTCCTTTTGTTCAGTTGCATGAGCACTCTATATATTTAAAAAAATTAACATCTTATCTGATGTATCATTGGCAATTATGCTCTCCCATAAGGTGGATTGCCTTTCAACTTTGAGGATTGTATGATTTGCTGTTCAAAACTTTTGAGTTTGATGTAGTCCCATGTGTTCATTTTCTCCTTTGTTTCTGTTGCCTTAGGTGATGTATCAGTGAAAATTCTACTGCGTATAATGTCTGAAATTTTGTTGCCTACATTTTCTTTTAGGATTTTTATGGATTTGTAAGTCACATTTAAGTCTATTATCCATTTTGAGTTGATTCTTGTGTATGGTGTAAGTTGATGGTCTAGTTTCATTTTTTCTTGTAGCTGTCCAATTTTCCCAACACCGTTTTTTAAAGAGGCTGTCTTTATTCTACTGTATGCTCCTGCCACCTTTGTCAAATATTAATTGACCATATAGCCTTGGGTCCATTTCTGGGTTTTCTTATCTCTTCCAATGATCTAGCAGCCTGTTCTTGTGCCAGTACTAGGCTGTTTTGATTACAATGCTTTTGTAGTATAACCTGAAATCTGATAATGAGACTCCTCCTACTTTGTTCTTTTTCAAGATTGCTGTGGCTATTCAAGGTCTTTTTTGGTTCCATATGAACTTTTGAAGTATTTGTTTTAGCTCTGTGAAGCATATCGTTGGTTTTTTTATGGGGATTGCATTGAATCTATAGATCGCTTTGGGTAGTATGGACATTTTAATGATGTTAATGCTTCCAATCCATGAACAAAGTATGTGCTTCCACTTTTTTATATCTTCCTCTATTTCTTTTTTCAATGACCTGTAGTTTTCTGAAATTAGGGCCTTCATTTCTTTGGTTAAGTTTATTCCCAGGTATCTTAATTTTTTTTTTGCCACAATGGTAAATGGGATTGTTTTTTCGATTCTCTTATTGCGAGTTTATCATTGATGTATAAGAATGCCATCAATTTTTTGACGTTAATTTTGTATCGTGCCACTTTGCCATATTCATTTATTAAGTGTACTAGATTTTTGATGAAGTCTTTGGGCTTTTCTACGTACAGTATCATGTCATCTGAAAATAATGACAGTTTTACTTCCTCCTTTCCAACTTGAATCCCTTTTATTTTTTCTTCCTTTCTGATTGCTATGGCTAAGGCGTCCAGTACTATGTTAAAAGAGTGGCAAAAGTGAGCATCCTTGTCTTGTTCCTGTTCTTAAGGGAAATGCTTTTAGTTTTTGCCCATTGAGTATGATGTTTGCTGTAGGTCTTTTATATATGGCATTTATTATGTCGAGATATGATCCCTCTATTCCTAGATTCCTGAGCATTTTTATCAAAACTGGGTGCTAGATTTTGTCAAATGCTTTTTCAGTGTCTATTGATATGATAATATAGTTTTTATATTAAATTTTGTTAATGTGGTGTATCACATTTATTGACTTGTGAATATTGCACCATCCTTGCATCCCTGGGATGAATCCCACTAGGTCATTATGAATAATTATTTTGATGTAGTGCTGGATTTGATTTGCTAGTATTTCGTTCAGGATTTTGTCATCGATGTTCATCAGAGATACTGGTCTGCACATTTCTTTCTTTGTAGTGTCTTTTTTTTTTGGTTTTGGAATTAGAATTATGCTGGCCTCCTAAAACGAGTTTGGAAGTTATTTTTCTTCTTGAATTTTTTGAAATAGTTTGAGGACAATAGGTATTAGTTCTTCTTTGAATGTTCAGTGAAATTCCCCCGTGAAGCCGTCCTGGCCTGGGCTTTTGTTTGCTGGAAGAGTCTTGATTACATCTTCAATTTCTTTTGCTGTTATTGGTCTGTTCAAGTTTTCTATCTCTTCTTGATAGAGTTTTGGGGGACTATGTGTTTCTAGAAATTTGTCCATTTTGCTTAGATTGTCAAGTTTGTTGCCTTATATTTGTTCATAATTTTTGTTCACAATCCTTTGTATTTTTGTGGTATCAATGATTATTTCTCATTTTTTATTTCTGATTTTGTGTATTTGGGTTCTCTCTCTTTGTTTCTTGGTGAATCTAGCTAAGGTCCCATCAATCTTGTTTATCTTTTCAAAGAACCAGCTCTTTGTTTCATTGATTTCTTGAATTTCTTTTTTGATCTCCATGTCATTTATTTCTGCTCTGATCATTACAATTTCCTTCCTTCTACTTGCTCTGGGGTTTTCTTTTGTTTGCTTTCTAGTTCTGTAAGTTGTGAGGTTAGATAGTCTAGAACAAATTTTTCTTGCTTCTTGAGTTAGGCCTGTAGAGCTATGAACTTCCCTCTCAGTGCTGCTTTTGCTGCATCCCATAGATTTTGTATTATTGTGTGTTAATTTTCATTGGCTTCTAGGAAATTTTTAAGTGCTTCCTTGATCTTCATGATAACCGATTCATTGTTCAATAACAAGCTATTTACCCTCCATTTTTTTCAAAGGTTTTTGCATGTTCTTGTTGCAATTGGTTTGTAGTTGCATGCCATTGTGATATGAGATGATGCTTGATATGATTTCAATCTTCTTGAACTTGTAAAGATTTAGTTTGTGTCTTAACATACAGTCTATCTTTGAGAGTGGCCCATATGCACTTGAGAAAAATGTGAGTTCTGCAGTTTTGGTGTGTAATTCTGTGTATATATCTATTAAATCCATTTTATCTAGAGTTTTATTTAGAGTTTGTGTTTCCTTGTTAAATTTTTGTCTAGAAGATCTATCCAGTAATGTGAGTGGGGTGTTGAAGTCTCCTGCTATGATTTTATTGCTGTTGATTTCTCCTTTGAAGTCCTCCAGAAGATTTTTAATATATATGTTGGTGCTTATATATTGGGTGCATATGTTTACCAATGTTATATATTCTTGTTGGATAGATCCATTCAATATTATGTAGTGGCCTTCTTCGTCTCTAGTTATGGCCTTCATTTTGAAATCTATTTACTTAGATATGCATATTGCTACCCCAGCTTTTTTTTCTTTCTGTTTACTTGAAGAATTTTTTTTTCCATCCCTTCACTTTTAAGCTATATGAGTCTTTTATTGTGAAGTGGGTTTCTTATAAACAACATATATGTGAGTCGTGTTTTCTTATCCAGTCAGCTACTCTGTTTTTTGTTGTTGTTGTTGTTGTTGTTGTTTTTTATCAAAGCATTCAAACCATTCACATTTAAGGTAATAATTGATATGTACTTATTTATTTCCATTTTTTTGTTAGGGGTGGTTCTATTTTTTTTTTCTATTTCTTCTACTTATTATATCACTATTTTTAGCATATATTGCAGTGCTCGTTTGGTTCTAATGTATTCTCTTAGCCTTTTTTCTCTGGAAAGTTTTATTTGACCTTCTATTTTGAATGATAGCCTTGCTGGATAGAGTAGTCTTGGATTCAGAATCTTGCTTTTCATGACCTTGATTACTTCATGCCATTCTCTTCAGACCCACAGTGTTTCTGTTGAGAAGTCAGCTGAGAGCCTTATGGGGTTTCCTTTGTAGGTAACCTGTTGCTTATCTCTTGCTGCCTTTAGGATTCTCTCTTTGTCTTTAAATTTTAGCATTTTAATTACTATGTGTCATGGTGTGGGCCTATTTGGGTTCTTTTTACTTAGGGCTTTTTGTGCTTCTTGAACATGAATGCCTTCTTCCTTCTCCAAGTTAGGCAAGGTTTCTGTCACTATTTTTTCAAATATATTCTCTAACCCTTGCCCATTTTCTTCTTCTTCAGGGACTTCTATGATGTGAATGTTATTAAGTTTTCAGTTGTTTCACAGGTCTTTTAAGTTGTCTTTCTGTTTTTAAATTGTTTACTTTTGGTTTTCTGATTGGTTGAATTTTTCTACCCTTTCTTCTAATTCACTGGTCCGGTCCTCAGCTTCCACTACTCTGCTGGTTAGTCCTTCCAATGTGTTTTCAATTTCTGCTATGTTTTTCTTCATTTCCACTTGGTTGGCTTTCAATATTTCTATGTCTTTACTCATGGTGCTGATGTCCTTACTCATGCTGTTGAGCTTCCTCAAGATCATGGCTCTGAACTCTACCTGTGATAATTTGCTTAACTGCATTTCATTTATGTCATCTTCGATAGTTCTCTTGTTGTTGTTGTTTTTTATATATATATTTTTTTAATTTGGGATTTGTTTCTTTGTTTCACCATTTTGGCTATCTCACTGGATTTTGGAGCCTGCCAAATTTTCCCTGTGGGTGTTGGTGTTCCGCTGTTTGTGGCTCCCTCTACTGAGTTTGAATGAGCCTGGGTAGGCCCACATTAAACACCATTGTCAAGTCTTAGTTTCCTGGGTAGATTTGCAAGCCCAGGTAAGGTTTAGTCATTCTCTAGCTTTTTCCTGGTGCCTAATAGTCTCAGTTACTTAGTGCCTCGAAATGTAGCCATGGTGTTCTGCATAAGAGGATTTACAGAGGATGGGATAGAGGTTGGTTATTAATGAGCCTCAATTTGCATTTCTTTGCCTCACCATGGAAAGGCTGAATTTTTGAGGGGAGCGTGCTGTTTTTCCCCACAGCTTGGGGAAGGAGCACACTGGGCATCTAATTTTTTGGCTGCATCTCGGGAAAAACTCTGAGTGCTCTCCAAATCTTGGTTTTCCCCACAGAGTTTCAGCTCAGTCTGGCCTCCCTCTGCAGTAACCCTCAGGTGAGTGGCTGTGACTATTTTAATGCTCTGTTCTGGCTCTTTGCACTGTGGAGCTGGCTTGGTCTTTATTCCCCAAGGGCACTGCTCACAGCTAAGACTGCTGCTGTCTGTGGGCTCCCAGCCCACCACCCTCTGGCACCTCCATTGATACTACCAGTGTCCCTGGTTATATAATTTTGTCCTGCTGCTTTTGTCTTGCTTTTTTTTTTTGAGGATTTGTCTTCATTCTAGTTGTAATTTCCATTTGGTCCTTGAAGATCCTCTGCACAACTTCTATTTACTCCACTTCTATTTTCACATCCTCTAATGCCTGTCTTGTGTGCAGCTGGGTTGCACAGGCCTTCCTGGTGCTCCAGAACCATGCAGGTCCCAAGGGTAACTGGATCACACATTCTCTATGGGGACCTGACCCTGTGCCTATGTAATGGGCTGCTGAGTCCCACATGCCTCTCTGGTACTTCAGCACCCTGCCTGTCTCATTGGTAATTGGATGGCACAGTCCCTTCTGGGTTGCACAGGTCTTTCTGGTGCTTGAGCACCCTGCAAGTCCTTTGGGTTACTGAATGGCACAGTCCCTGCTGGGTCACATAGGCCTCTCTGGTGCTTCAGCACCCCACAAGTCCTGTGGGTAACTAGATCACACAGTCCCTGCTGGGTCACACAGGCCTCTCTGGTGCTTTAACACCCTCAGATCCTGGGGATAACTAGATTACACAGTCTCCGCTGGGTCCCACAGGCCCCTCTGGTGCTTCAGCATCAGGCAGGGCCCAAGGTTAACTGGATTGCACAGTCCCTTCTGGGTAGCACAGGCCTCTCTGTTGCCCCTGCACCCTGCAGTTCCCGTGGATGTGCAGCTGGATAGCACCAGTCTCTCTAGGGCTCTGGCTTTCCACTGCTTTTGTGTGCTCCTGGACCTCACAGGCCTCTGTGGAGCTCCAGGTTCTGCCACTAAAAGCTCAGGAGTGCTGCTGCCCTGTTCAGGATTTGTTGTAGGTTTGGGGGATGGGTCTCAGCTGCTGGTCTGTGCTTTTGTTGCCTGGGGATGGTTGTCTGTTTTCTAGACTCTGTTGCTGGGTTATATCTTGTCTCTGATCTGGCTGCTACTATGGGGGATGGTGCTGGGCTCTGGATTGTTTGTGGCTTCTGCAAACTGCACCTTTGGAGCGCCACTACTATGCACTTGTCTGTGTTGACACAGAGTGTCCACTGGTCTCATGGTGCCAGGTTAGCTGGTGGGCTCAGGTTGCTGGGTCCTAGCCAATCCCACTGCCTCCTCCCAGGGAAGATCCTGGATCTTCCAAAATGGTGGAACCTCCCCATGGCACAGGAAGAAGTGCCCTGGAGAGCCGCTTACCAAGGTAACCGGCTGCTCCCAACCACAGCACAGGAACCTTCTGCTCTGAAGCTCTGCACTGCAGCGGTTTGGTCATCCACCTTCACATCCACTCACACTCTCTCACACACTCACTCACTCTCTCACACACTTACCCTTCCTCAGGTCTTGCCAGCAGCCATCTTGTCTCTTATTTTGTATGATTTATTTATGTATTTTGGATATGAGCCTTTTATCAGGTATAAGATTTACAAATATTTTCTCCATTCAGTAAATTGCCTTTAATTTTGTTATTTCCTTTGAAGTGCAGAAGCTTTTTTTGTTTGATGTAGTCCCAATTGTTTATGTTTACTTTTGTTGCCTTTGCTTTTGGCATAAAATCCAGTAATCATTACCAGGATTGATGTCAAGAAGTTACTACCTATGTTTTTTTTAGGAGTTTTATGGTTTCAGGTCTTATGTTCCTGTCTTTAATCTGTTTTGAGTTTCCTTTTGTACATGTTGTAAGATAGTCGTCTAGTTTCATTCTTTTGCATGGTAATATTTAATTTTCTTACACTATTTAATAAAGAGATTGTCTTTTTCCCATTGCATATTCTGGGCTCCTTTGTCACTAATTATTTTTGTTTTTTTTCTAGGCTTTCCATTCTGATTTATATGTCTCTTGTTATGTCAATATGATATTGTTTTTCTTATTATAACTTCATAATATTGTTTGATGTGTTCAGCTTTGTTCTTTCTTCTCAATATTTCTTCAGCTATTCAAAGTCTTTTGTGGTTCCATATGAATTATAAAATTGTTTGTTCTGTTTCTGTGAAAAATGCCATTGGAATTTTTGATTGGGATTACATTAAATTTGTACGTTTTTTTTGTGGGTAATATGGGCATTTTTACAATATTAATTTTTCTATCTATGAGCATGGTATACCTTTATATTTATTTGTGTCTTCTTCAATTTCTTTCATCAATGTCTTTTACTTTTCAGTGTATATAGGTCTTGTGACTTTATGTAAGTCACCCAAATTTTCTAAGTCTATGAGAGTAAATATTAGTAGGGTTTAGCAACATTGGCTATCAATATATCCTCTGAAGCAATAAGCAGCATCAACATTTCTGAGCTAGAGTTATATCAGTTTGATTTGCTGAAATTCTTAGAGAGGCCTGCCCTTTCCCTAAGGAGTAGAGAGATCTGGGGTATGACATTTTTCTGTGAAGAGTAGATTTATGATGGAGTATTGGGGTTTTCTATGTATAATATTATGTCATCTGCGAATGAGTTTCACTTTCTTTTTTCCAATTTGGATTCCTTTTATTTTTTCTTCATGTCTGATTTATGTGACTAAAACTTCCAGTACTATGTTAAGTAAGAGTGGTGAAAGTGGGCATCCTTCTCCTTTTTCTATTCTTAAGGGAAATGCTTTTAGTTTTTGCCCATTGAAGTATGATGTTGGCTGTAGGTCTTTCATATATGGCATTTATTGTGTTGAGATATGATCCCTCTATTCCCAGATTGCTGAGCGTTTTTTATCAGAAATGGGTGCTAGATTTTGTGGAACTAGATTTTGTAAAACTCCCCCAAGTAGCTGTCCATGCCTGGGCTTTTGTTTACTGGGAGAATCTTGATTATATATTTAATTTCATTTGTTGATATTTGTCTCTTTCAGTTTTCTATCTCTTCTCGGTTCAGTTTTGGGAGAATGTGTGGAATGCTTTTTCAGCATCTATTGATATGATCATATAATTTTTATCTTTCATTTTGTTTATGTGGTGGATGACATTTATAGATTTGTGAATATTGTATCAACCTTGCATCCCTGGGATGAATCCCACTTGTTCATGGTGAACAATTTATTGATGTATTGCAAGATCCAATTTACTAGTATTTTTTTCAGGATATTGGCATCTATGTTCATCAGGGATATTGGCCTGCAGTTTTCCTTTTTTGTAGTGTCTTTTTCTGCTTTTGGAATTAGGATTATGCTGGCTTCATAAAATGAGTTTGGAAGTCTTCCTTCTTGAAATTTCTGAAATAGTTTTATGAGAATGGATATTAATTCTTCTCTGAATGTTCGTTAAAACTCCCCAAAGTAGCTGTCCATGCGTGGGATTTTGTTTACTAGGAGAATCTTGATTATATATTTAATTTCCTTTGTTGATATTTGTCTCTTTCAGTTTTCTATCTCTTCTCGGTTCAGTTTTGGGAGACTGTGTGTTTCTATAAATTTGTCCATTTGGCCTACATTGTCCAATTTTTGGTGTGTAATTGTTCATAATATTTGTTAACAATTCTTTTATTTCTGTGGTGTCAGTTATTATTTTTCTTATTTTATTTCTGATTTTGTGTATGTGGGTCCTCTCTCTTTGTTTCTTGGTGAATCTAGCTAAGTAGCCAACAATCTTGTTTATCTTTTGAAAGAACCAGCTCTTTCTTTAATTGATCCTTTAAATTGTTTTGTTTTGTTTTGTTTTGTTTTGTTTTGTTTTGTTTTGTTTTTGGTCTCCATGTCATTTATTTCCACTCTGATCTTTACTATTTTCTTCCTTCTACTTGGTCATGAGTATTTTTTGTTTGTTGATTTGTTTGTTTACTTTTTAGTTCTTTCAGTTGTGAGGTTAGATATATATTTTTTTTTTATCCTCACCCGAGGACATTTTTTGTTCAGGTACAGTGGGAGGAAGAGAGAGAGATAGAGAGAAACATCGACGTGAAAGGGACACATCAAGTGGCTGCCACCCGCACGACCGACCAGGGCCAGGGACAAACTGCAACCAAGGTACATGCCCTTAGTGGGAACCGAACCCGGGTCTCTCGGGACCGCAGGCTGATGCTCTAACCACTGAGCCAAACTGGCCAGGGCGAGGTTAGATATTTTATTACAAAATTTTCTTCTTTCTTGAGGTGGTTCTGTAGTGCTATAAACTTCCCTCTCAGAACTTCTTTCGCTGCATCCCATAGATTTTGTGTTGTGTTTTCATTTTCATTGGTTTCCAGGAAGGTTTTAATTTTTTCTTTGATTGCCTTGGTAACGCATTGATTTTTTAATAACATGCTATTGAGCCTGTGTGTGTTCCAATGTCTTTGCTTGTTTCTGTTGCAATCGATTTTTAGTTTCATGCCATTGTGATCTGAGAAGATGCTTGATATGATTTTAATCTTCTTGAACTTGTAGAGACTTATTTTGTGCCCTAACATGTGGTCTATCTTTGAGAATGTCCCATGTGCAATTGAGAAGAATGTGAAATCTGCAGTTTTCGGGTATAATTCTCTGTAGATATCCTTAAATTTATTTGATCTAGTGCTTCATTTATAGTCTTTGTTTTTTAATTTAATTTTTATTTTTTTATTATTTTTTTATTTTTTATTATTATTTTTTTTAATCCTCACCCAAGGACATTTTTCCATTTTTTTTTGTTCAGACAGAGTGGGAGGGAGATAGAGGAAGAGAGAGAGAGAGAGAAACATCGACGTGAAAGGAACACATCGAGTGGCTGCCACCCTCACGACCAACCAGGGCCGGGGACAAACTGCAACCAAGGTACATGCCCTTAGCGGGAACCAAACCTGTGTCTCTCTGGGCCGCAGGCCGACGCTCTAACCACTGAGTAAAATCGGCCAGGGCTCTGTTTTTTTTATTTAATTTTTTGTTTAGATGATCTATTCAGTGATGTCAGCAGGGTGTTGAAGTCCCCTGCTATCATTGTATTGCTATTGATTTCTCCTTTGTAGTCATCCAGAAGATTTTCAGTATATTTTGGTGCTCCTATATTGGGTGCATATTTGTTTACCAAGGTTATATTTTTCTGTTGGATACATCCTTTCAATATTATCTAGTGGCCTTCTTTTTCTCTAGTTATGGCCTTTGTTTTGAAATCTATTTTATCAGATATTAGTATTGATACCCCAAGTTTTTTTTTTTTTTTTTTTTTTTTTCTTTCTTTCTTTCTGTGTGCTTGGAAGATTTTTTTCCCTTCACTTTCAATATATGTGAGTCTTTTGTTGTAAGGTGGGTTTCTTGTAAACAACATATATGTGAGTCATGCTATCTTATTCAGTCAGCTACTCTGTTTATTTTTATGAGAGCATTCAATTCTCTTACATTTAAGGTGATTATTGATACGTACTTATTTATTGCCATTTTTGTTTATGTGGTTATATATTTTGTTTTCTGTCTTCTACTAATTACAGCAGTCCTTTCAACATATCTTGCAGTGCTGGTTTGGTGCTCATATATTTCCCTAGCTTTTCTTTTTTTGTCTGAAAATCTCTTCATTTGTTCTTCCATTTTGAATGATAGCCTTGCTGGATAGAGTTGCCTTTGATTCAGATTCTTGTTTTTCATGACCTTAATTACTTCATGCCATTCCTTTCTGGCCTGTAGTGTTTCTGTTGAGAAGTCAGCCGAGAGCCTTATGGGGTTTCCTTTGTAGGTAACCTGTTGCTTATCTCTTGCTGCCTTTAGGATTCTCTCTTTGTCTTTAATTTTTGGCTTTTTAATTATTATGTGCCTTTGTGTGAGCCTGTTTGGGTTCTTCTTACTTGGGGCTCTCTGTGCTTCTTGAACTTGAATGCCTTCTTTTTTCACCAAGTCAGAAAAATTTTCTGTCACTATTAATTCAAATATATTCTCTAACCCTTGCCCATTTTCTTCCTGTTGAGGGTCTCCTATGATGTTAATGTTATTACGTTTCCAGTTGTCCCACATTTCTCTTACGCTATCTTTTTTTGTTTTAATTAGTTAATTTATTTTTTACACGTTTCTCCCCCCCCGCACTGATTCCCTCCTCCTCCTCCTTCCCTGCCCTGTTCTTAGCTTTGTTGTCCATATCCATTGTTCATGCACACATGCATATAAGTTCTGTGGTTTATCTCACTGCCACCACCCCCTTTTCTGTGGATTGTCAATCTGTACCTCACCTCCAATATCCCTGATGAACATAGACACCAAAATCCTGAACAAAATACTAGCAAATCACATCTTGCAATACATCAATAAATTATTCACCATGACCAAGTGGATTTCATCCCAGGGATGCAAGTCTGGTACAATATTCGCAAATTACTAAATGTGATACACTACACAAATAAAATGAAGAATAAAAACCATATAATTATATCAATAGATATATTCCTTTTTTATAAATTGTTCTTTCCTTTTAGTTTCTGATTGTTTAATTTTTTTCTACCCTCTCTTCTAATTTACTAATCCGGTTTTCAGCTTCCTCTACTCTGCTGGTTAGTCCTTTCAATGTGTTCTTTATTTCTGCTATGTCATTCTTCATTCCCACTTGGTTGGTTTTCAATGTTTCTATATCTTTACTCATGGTGCTGATTTCCTTACTCATGCTGTTAAGCTTCCTCAAGATCATGGCTCTGAACTCTACCTCTGATAATTTGCCTAACTGCATTTTATTTATCTAATCTTCGATAAACTTCTCTTGTTTCTTTATTTTGGATTTGTTTCTTTGTTTTACCATTTAGGCTATCTCAATGGGTTTTGGAGCCTGCCAAATTTTCCCTGTGTGTGTTGATGTTCTGCTGTTTGTGGCTACCTCTACTGGGTTTGGATGAGTGTGGAAGGGCCCCCATTAAACACCACTGTAAAGTCTTTCTTTCCTGGGTAGATTTGCAAGCCCAGGAATGGTTCTGTTATCCTCTAGCTTTTTTCCTGGACACTAATAGTCTCAGTTACTCAGGGCCTTGGAATGTAGCCCTGGTGTTCTGCATAAGAGGATTTCCAGAGGGTGGGACAGATGCTGATTGTTAATGAGCCTCGATTTGTATTTTTTTGCCTCACCTGGAAGGAACTGAATCTCTGAGGGGGGGACTGCTGCTTTTTCCCACAGCTCTGGGAAGGAATAAGCTGGCCACAGTGCTTTGTGGCCATGATTCAGCAGAAACTCTGAGCACCCTCCAAATCCCGGATGTCCCTACAGAGTTCCAATCCAGTCTGCCCTCCCTCTGCTGGTAACACACCTGAGGATCTGTAGCCAATGCAGTGCTCTGTTCTGGTCCTTTGCATTGTGGAACAAGCTTAGTAATTTATTCCCAAGGGCACTGCTCACAGCTAAGACTGCTGCTGTACGTGGGCTCCCAGCCCACCACCCTCTAGCACCTCTGCAAATCTTACCTGTGTCCCTGATTATATGGTCCTGTCTCACTGCTTTTTTGTTGCTTTTTTTCCTGAGTATTTGTCTTTATTTTACTTGTAATTTCCATTAGGTCCTGGGAGATCACGTGTGTAGCTTCCATTCACTCCGCCACCATTTTTGCATTCTCGTCCTGCCTGTCTCTTATAAGCACCAATGTGATTACATTAGTCCTACCAAAGTAACCCAAGATAATATTTACATCTAAATATTCATAATTTAAAACACATCTGCCAGTCTTTTTTTGTGTTATTTAATTGCTGGAAGTATTACAGATGCCCCCCCCTTTCCCCCATTGACCCTCTCCTTCCTGCTCCCACCCTGCCAGTCTTTTTTCCCATGTAAAGTAACATTTACAAGTTCCAGGGATTAAGAGGTAGACTACTTGGGGAGCATTTTTTAGCCTACTAAAACAAGTAAAGCTATTTTCATCAAGTGAAATCATGTGAGGAACCATAATACATAAGTTGAAGCAAAGTAGAACAGCTGTAATTCAAGTCTTACTCATTCAGCCTCTTCTACTTTCTAACCATGACAGTCAGAGAGGGACCCAAGTGGAACCTGTGGCTCTAGGACCAGTTTGAATACAACTGATTTATACCTGAAGGAAGGACATTTGGAAACACCTCAGCCACCACATCCTCAGTATTCATTATATTCTTCAGTGAAACCAAATGCCCCTATAATGCTTGTCAGTGAGTTCTGCAGGGAAGAAGCCTTGCTTGTTTAGCCCTGCATTGCTAGAATTTTTTGTGCTCAATGTTTGTTAAATGAATGAGTGAATAATCAATTGATAATAAATAAAAAATGCTTACGCAGCATCTTTTTTCCTATTTTCCTGTTCACAGTTAGATCAGCATTATTGGAGAAATATGAAAATGGAACTGTGCCACCTTGCCTTCTCTCACTATATTCTGTCCTAAACCATTTATTGCCATGTATACACACTGAATGTAATTGTTAGTCATGAATATTAACAGAATGTATCATTTCATATCTTGATCATGGACATGTTGTTTGCACATCATTGAAGTAAACAGTGGTATTTTAATATATTTCTCTACTTGTTTTCCAGAACTTCATTCTTGAGGGCAAGATTAGAGATGGAAAAAAGAATGTTAGAGATTAAGGTGCTTTGGTACCCTAAAGGCTATCTAGGGAAGGCAACTTTCTAGATGAGGAAACTAAGGCCCGAAGAAGAGAATGGATTTATCCAGTGTCATAGAGCATATCTCATAAGATCTAAACTAGAACCCAGGACTTACACTCCTAAATACAGTGCCCCTTCCATTGTTCAACATTTGCATAAAGCTGAACAATTCTATCAAGAAGAAGTTTAGCTATAGAGATCATAAAATGTGAGATTTCAAGGATGGTACAATTATTTGTTCTTTCTAAGCCTACATTTGGCAAACCGATGACTCCCAAGATAAATCCAACACACAGACCTTAATAATTTGTCCTGTAGTTTTTTTTCTAATTATTAGTATAACTTTAAATAGAGTAGGCACACCCCAGCTCACCATTGTTCCCAATACTCCCTATTGTCTTAACTGTAGACAGTTTCAATCGCTTATGTTATATATTTGACCCTTGTAGACACCTGAGTTTTTAACCCATGATATAAACAAATTGAAATATACAAGAACTTTCAATGTTTGGAGTTACAAACTCTATTTCTAGTGTCTTTCACACTCTAAGTGGTATAAACATTTGTCTTACAGTCTATGTGTCTAGAAGATTGACAGTTCAGAAAATAGTCACCATAGTTAACCCATATTTCAGTCAATGTGTGAGAAGGGAGAAATGATAAAGCAGGTTATATCTCCTCATCTTCAAAACCAATAATCACTCACTCTTCACCTGGATCACACCCCACCAAACTTTTCGGAATCTTTAGGTCTGACTGTAATTGAAATTAGTCCTCGGTTACATGTAACTGAGACTTGGCAGTCTAACCTTATAGCATATGAAGAAAATGACTGTAAAGCTAGTTGTCATGTGAACTCTTGAGCATAAGATAAATGTTAATAGTGAGGGCAGAGCAGAGCTCCAATACCAGTGGAGAACTGGAATGATAATTAGAAACTGTGGTTAGGTATATACAACGTGTATTTCACTTGGCATATGAGTGCCCAAAACCTCCTATAATTAGAAACTGTGGTTAGGTATATACAACGTGTATTTCACTTGGCATATGAATGCCCAAAACCTCCTCTTAGAAACATCAGAGAACAAGTTTTAGATAGCAGGGCTGAGACTAACCCTACTCCTGGTGGAAATTGGGCTTCTGGTATCTTACCTTGCATATATTACATAGGCTTTTTGTACTTTTGGGGCAGATTTGGGGCAAGCAAATGTTGACAATTACCACAGTTTGGGGCACATCGTTGGAACCCAGTCAAAGCATGTTGATTGACACAACTTATTCAGGATAATTCCAATCAATCCAGTAGAAATATAATTGTTTCCAAGTTGTGGTTCTGGACTTGTACACTTAAAAACATTGATACAACCTCAGAACTTTATGTCCGGTGCACCACATAGAATATTTCTGTAAACTCTCTGGTTTTATTTGGAAAATTATATCTGATATCTGGCAAAGGATTAAAGTTTCCTGGGCTTTGAATTAGTTCTGAATCCTAAACAGTAAACATTCAAAAGTTTTGACTCCACCACATGGCACTGATGGGATCTACAAACAAGAGGAGAAGTATTTGAAAAAATAAATAAATAAAGTGCCAAGTTTTGCCATTTGATGTAATAGGCAGAATTCTTTCTGTATTTCAGCAATAGTCATATCCCTTAGGAACACAACTCCAAGCAAAGTTATCTTAGGAAGAGGCATGAGCAAGAAAGTATGGCAGAACATCTACCTGGCTTTGCCACTGGTGTCACATAGCTGGGGAACTGTCCCAATTGCCTATTCCATGGAGATAGCATGCCACACCAGTGATGGTGAGAGAAATGCAGTTCACACTAGAAATGTCTCCTGGGAGACTTAGACATATAAGGTCCATGAAGACAAGAACTCTGTTTATGACACTCACTATTATATCCCTGTGACTTGGACTATGTGCCTAGCACAAAGTTGGCACTTATGGTGGCTCCCAAAGGCCCAATGAATATCACTCCATTTCATCAAATATACAAAACAGTAAATATGGACTTTAAATATCACTTTATTATTCATATAGTCCAGGTTGACAACCTGGTTTAACAAGCAAGGGAAATGTGTCTATTAAATTGATTGTAAAAAACAGGCAAACATACTCACTTAAATATAAGCAAAACAGGAAGAACAGAGTACACCTGCTCCCATGAGTACCATTGCTCCCAAGAGAAAGCAAAACTGAATTGAACTAATCATGTCCAGCAATCTACCCATATTTATCAATCGAATAAATATCCCTGACTTGTGGTGCTCAGTTAATACTTTATGGAGGCACACATGAATGGTACCTGTGAAAAGTGAAAAGTGAACTTGAAACACCTCTGTCAGTAATAAGTGTAGCCTGCACAAATACTGATCTTCATGCTTGCTCGAGGAGCACTGGGATAGCCACAGTGGTCTTGTGTAAATAATACTTCGGGGCCCACATTAAGTTTTTATAACACCAGAATTCAGATAATCTCATACACAAATAAGATGAGCTAACGACTGCCTTGGCCTCTGCACCAGGGGCCATAGCAAAATGTCTTTCACCCTGAGATAAGGTGAGTTCAATTAGGGGCCAAGGCCAAAGGCTTACTGATGATGCTGCTTGAATAAGAGGAATCAGCTAGTATTTTCTCTAGTACCAAACTGGAAAAAGAAAAATATTCGTTAAGCCAAAGCAAGTTTCATGCTTTTGCTTTGCTTTGCTTTGCTTTGCAGAACATCTGCTAATGTCACCCTGTTACTAGCCATGTATCTCATTGAACTAATCCAAGACAATCAAAAGAAGAGCCAAGGGGCCTAATGCTCTCAGAAGGAAATCCTCAGAAGGGGGCTATCTTTTTCCTGAAGACCTCTATGATTTGGAGCCACAGGCTTAGAAGCTAAATCATTTGAATCTTCTCCATTTCCCTAAAGTATTGAGTTTAGTAATAAACAGTGATTGGAAAGGGTTGTGATCATGGTTACCACACTTTTGAAGTAATAAGAATATAAGGTACTGGTACATTTTTCTTTCAAGAAAATTGTCTGCAAAGACATCAACACTCTCCTTGTACGTGACCCAAAGTACTGGGCTTAACTGGCAAAGCAGAGTTAACAGTCTTACCATCTATTATTGATTATCATCCACTTTTAATCTAACTCAGTTTCTGCTCACAGACTTTGATTAGACCATCCTTGTTAACTTTCTCTACATATCTAAGAATTAATTTTTTCCTGAGTCTAAGATTTGTATTAACAGCTTCATGACCTCTAGTTTTCTTTGTGTCACAATCATCAGTATTCTTTTGATCCTGCTTGAACTTTAGAAAGAATTAAAAGGACAGCCTTTATTTTGATATATATAGGTGGTTTTTAAGTAATATTTATTGAGAGCCTAGCTGTGCTCTTTAAACCCTTCACATACACTATCACATTTAACACTTACAACAAACCTGCAAGGTTGATGGTAGTCTCCCAAATTCCCAGATGAGTAATTACCTCATTAAAGAGATGAAGTCACTTGCCCAAGTTTCAGAGAATAAGTGGTGGAGCTGGGATTCACACCCAGGTCTGCTGAGTTGCCACACACCATAGGCTCTTTCTAATAATATGCTCAACTGCCTCCAGAAGTCTTTCTAGCTCATCTCCAGATTAGGAGAATCAGTCCTTCTTTATGAGATGTTTGTTTCATCTCCCAGTTGAAACAGGAAGAGGAGCTGACCCACCACACTAGGATGGGCCCCTTAATGGTAAAGGTTGCTCACTGATTTCCTCTTTGGGGAAAAGCATAACGGTTCTCTTTTTATGTTATCTGCTTCTTTCTCTAGAGACAACCAAGTGTGAAAAAATGTAACATCGTTAAAATAGTTTTAGAACTTCCTCCAGTAACTGCTGAAACTAACAAATTGCCTTGTTGGGCAGAGCTTCCAGTGACAAATGGAGGCTTGTACCACAACAGAACCTTTGTTGATGGTTTAATCTAATCATCAACAAAGTTTTTAGGTGGAGACTTCTGGCAGGTTTATCCAAGCTTCAAATCAGCAGGGTTGTAGAGGGCTGTCTATACAGATAGGCTTCAATTAAGGTCAAGCTCTGTGGGTCTGGGAGCCCTGACTACCAAACTTCCATATCCCAATTTTAGAGATCAGAAAGCAAAGGAATGGGATAGTAGGAATGTTATGATTCCTCAATCTCCTAGTTGAAATGTCCCAAAAGATTACTTTATTAGGACATTCTTCCAGACATGTGCACTCAGTAAACAGATAAGGAGAGTAAGATATCTGGGAAATATGAGCTTAGAATTTATGTAGTGGATTCCAGGATCCTGGATGAATCAGCTGGCACACTTCCTAGAGTGACTGTAAATCCTGGCTGGCCTAAGGTCAATCATCTAATAACAAGTGAATCTCATATTACAATATCAGAGAGTTCCTAAAACCCTGGTGCAATAGGGTGTTTTTATTTTTGTAAACAAAAAACTTGTATAAATGCTCTTTCATTAAAGAAGTCTTGTGGTGAACCCTGCTGTAAACTGAAGAGACTTTTTGTAATGCAAATAAGCTCCCTCTAATCTATCTGTATTGTTTCTAGGTTTTGTGTGAAGGATTTTCCTAGAGGATATATTAGTAATGCCCCAAAACAAAAATATATTGCTTATTTATAAGCTTCTCATTTTAGCCAACCTAGAAATTTATATTCTGTTGTTTCTTTTTATTGTTAATGAACCTTGCAAAATATTGACTTTGTTTAGACCAGCCTCGCTTTGAAAACTTTGCAGATTTTCAAAACTAACAAGGACAAAAATCAAGCATATCTTAGAATAAAAGAGAAGTCAGGTGACAAATATCAGGATAATAACACTAAGTTTTTTATTTTTACTTGTATTTTTGTTTTTCCTTTGCAAAATGAAGTACAGTCATCCCTCACCACTTCGCGCTTTGACTTTCGCTGCTTCACTCTATTGTGGTTTTTTCAAATATATTCATTAAAAAGTTGATTGAGACAGTGAAATGATACAGTGCATGCTCAGTTGTCTCAGTCAATTATACACCCCTCTATTACAATTAAAATTAAAATTACTGTACATACGGACTGTAGGCCTATGTATTCAAACACTCCAGGACTCCTTCAACGCCAGGTGCAACCACTAGAATCTGAAAAGAATTAACCGCGATAAATGAGGAATGACTGTAGTTGGTCTTATGCATTCCAAATAGGGCAGAAAGACATTTCACTTTTTTTCAGTTTCTTAAACTGGAGTTAGGGCACTGAAGTCATTAAAAAAATAAATCAGTCAAAACCAAAATGTTTTGCCTTAAAAAAAAGAAAACTTTATAACTCTGTGGGTGGTAGGGGACTATTTATTTTTTAGTTGGCTAATGTGCATGTTGTGCTCCTGTAGTTCCCTCTGGATAGCTGAGACATAAACAAAAAGCTGGAAAAGTCCACTGAGATTTTGGGTTTAACCCTCTGTAAAAAAAAAAAAAAAAGAGGTATTTTTTTATCTTTTTTCAAAAAGTACCACTTCTTTTTATTTAATTATTTATTTATTTTTATATTTAATTAATTAATTTATTTTTGTTACAGACGTTTCTCCTTCCCCCCCCCACTGATTCCCCACTCCCCACCCCTCCCCGCCCTGTCCCAGCTTTGTTGTCCATGTCCATTGTTCATGCACACATGCATATAAATTCTGTGGTTTATCTCTCCCCCCACCCCCTCTTCTGGGGATTGTCAGTCTGTACCCCACTTCCACATCTCTGGGACTACCCCATTCCTCAGACTGTTATGTTCATTATATTCCACAAATAAGTGTGATCATATGATACTTATCTAAAAGTACCACTTCTTATGTGGGATTGGAAGAATAGTCTGTTTGGGCCACAGCACTGGTCACTCCAACTGAAAAAGGATGTGTTTAATTGATCACTAGCAACAGGAGAGTAAGAGGAGGTTTATGAAGAAAGAAATGTTTCTTTTTCTGAGGAGACTTACAAGTGAGCTGGTACTGGCACAAGAACAGGCATACAGATCAATGAGACAGAATAAAGAACCCAGAAATCTACCCAAGCCATTATGCTTAATTAATATTTGATAAGAAGGCAAGAGCATACAATGGAATATAGACCGTCTCTTTAATACATGGTGTTGGGAAAACTGGACAGCTATATGCAAAAAAAAAATAAAACTAGACCACCAACTTACACCATACACAAGAATAAACTCAAAATGGATAAAATACTTAAATGTAAGTCATGAAACCATACAAATCCTAGTAATTTGTTCTTTAAAAAGACTCCACCAAAAAACTATTAGATTTAATAAATGAATGGTAAAATATCAGAATACAAAATTAACATCCAAAAGTTTATGGCATTTTTATACACCAATCATGAACTCTCAGAAAGAGAATTTAAAAAACAAAAAATTTCATTTACCATTGTTAACAAAAAATTAAGATACCTAGGAATATAAACTTAACCAAGGAGGTATAAAACCTGTTCTAAGAAAACTGCAGTACATTGAAAGAAGAGATAGAGAACGATATAAACAAGTTGAAGCATATACCAAATAAGTTTAAATTTTTTGTAAATTGAGCTAAAGAGTTGTTGTGAGGAAGTGACTAGCTACCTGAGAAGGGAGAGGACCTGGAGCCCAGAACAATGGATAATATTCCCTGAAGGAGGCTCCAGACTCTGTGCCACAGGTGAAAATTACAGGATATACACACATCACATTTGATATTGTCTTCCTTACCTGTAACTACATGTCATTTTTGAGATACCAAACTGGGTAGATAATATTCAGTTACATTCCAAATCAATTAAGACACAACTAGAGAGTAAGAGAGAACCATTTTGTTCAAATGTTAAGTAGTCGCTGATGACATCTTTGAAATTAAGCTTGATGAGAATCCTCAAAGGAGATGTTAATAGATAAATTTGTACAATATGAAGTCGATCCACCCTTAATTATGCTCTGCTTTTCTATATAAGAAAACAACTAATTTTCAAACAAAATTAATTGTTATCCTGCATTTGGTTTATTTAATTTTGAACTACTTTTTTTACCTAAAAAGTTTTGTCTGCCACACTAGTACTCCAGCCTTGCACTTTAATTTTTTATCTATCCATACAGGGGTGAGGAAGGTGGTTGGGAGGCACCTGAAAAGGAAGGTACCTATAGTACTAGGGAATAAAGTGAGCTGCCTGGAGTCTAACAGTATTTTGTTTTGGATAATTTGCTCATTCGTGTATTTATATAATTATGTGATTAAAACAGACCCAAAACCCCATTTCATAGCAGAGGCTTGAAAACGACTATCATTGCTAAGCCCTTCAAAAGTAATTATAAAAGCAATGGCCAGTTTGGCTCCATGGTTAGAGCATCACCCACAGGATGAAGGGTCTCACATTAGATTCCCAGTCAAAGGCAAGTACCTGGGTTGCAGGTTCAATCTCCAACCTTGGTTGGAATGCAGCAGGAGGCAACCAATCAAAGTGTTTTCCTCACATCGATGCCCCCCCCCACCCCTGTCTCTCTCTCCCCCCCTTCCACTCTATCTAAAAATCAATGAAAAAATATCCTCAGATGAGGAGTAACAACAATGAAAAAAGTAATTATAGGAATAAATTGTAAGTAATGCATAACTATTAGCCCTTGGTAAAAAACAAACAACATGAAGCCTGAATGGGGACCAAATTAGTGATAAGTAGTAGTTATAAAGATGATGCCTGGAGCACCAGTTAGTTGGGAGTTACTCAAGAGACCAAGCTAACTGGATTTACTGTGCTGAGGAAGGTTCTTCTCAGTTACCAGAGTTCTCCTCAACACATGAACGGGTCTGGGAAAGGGACAAAGGGACATGAGAAGAAGTTGGGGTGAAATGTGCTACTTAATGATAGGCACCTGAAGAATACCTCTTTGCTATAGAGACAAGTGAGAAGACCAGGGCTGAGTCTTTATCCTTGTCAATGACGTTTCTATGTCACTACACCTAATAGATATTTTTCACTCATCATTTTATTTGATATCTGTTTCAGCAGCTACTGTTGAGCACTCCCTCTTTGAAGCACTCATATTTATGGCTAACATTCTAGCAGGTTCTTCTCAATCTCCTCATTTTATCCTCTACCTGTTCTTTCAATATTATTTATTAGAGCTCTGTAGTCAGTCCTCTTTTGTGTTCACTTTCTAACCCCTCTAGGTGATCTCCTTCACTCCTTGGCTTCAATGATCACTTCTGTACTTAACTTAGAGAATTCACATTTCTACTTCCTTTCCTCTGACTTTAAGTGCTATACCAACCACTTCCCATTGCATGGATCCAAGGCATCTCAGTTCAACGCATGTTAAAATGAGCTCACTGATTTTAAAATGGTGGTGGAATATAGGGAAACTACACAGACCATCTCCCAGGAGCAAACTGGAATTACAAGTAAAGTAAAGACAAATCATCTGGAAAAAGCAACAGAAAAGAAGCTTGCAAGGGCCATATAACCAGGGACACTAAACTGATCCTGGTAGGATTGTGGAGGTATGAGAGGGGAGCTGAGAGCCCACAGACAGCAACAGTCTTAGCTGTGAACACCACCCTTGGGGTTAAAATCCCAAGCCCACACCACAGCACAGAGGGCCAGAACAGAACTCTAAACTAGCCACAGCCACTCAGCTTGGGATCCAGCAGAGGGAGGGTGGACAAAACTGGAACTGTGTGGGGACACTCGGGATTTGGAGGGCATTCAGATCTTTTGCTGAGTTGTGGTCATGCAGGACAGTGGTCATCTTACCCCTTCCCAGAGCTCTGGGGAGAGACGGTGACACCTCCCTCTGAGATTCAACCCCACCTGGTGGGCCATTGAAATGCAACTCATTAACAACCAGCATCTGTCCCACCTTCGGAAAATACCCTTTCACTGAACACCTGAGGGAGTTTTTCATTAAACAGAACCAGAGGCTTGTCAAGAAACCACAACTAATAGCCTCCAGGTAAAAAGCTAGAGAATAACTGAACCATTCCTGTGCTTGCAACTCTACCCAGGAAAGTAACACTTGACAGAGGTGGTTAACGTGGATCCTCCCACACTCATCCAAACCCAGTAGAGGGAGCCACGAACAGCAGAATACCAACACCCACAGGAAAAAATTTGTCATGCTCTTAAGCCCACTGAGATAGCCAAAATAGTGAAACAAAAAAACAAATCCCAAATTAAAGAACAAGAGACCACTACAAAAGATGAGAAAATAAAATGCAGTTAAGCAAGTTAACAGAGCTAGAATTCAGAGCCATGATCTTGAGGAAGCCCAAAAGCATGAGTAAGGACATCAACACCATAAGACATAGAAACATTGAAAATCAACCAATTGGAAATGAAAAACTACCAAGAAGAAATGAAGAGTGACATAGCAGAAATAAAAAACACATTTGAAGGACTAAACAACAGAGGAGAGGAAGCTGAGGACCGGATCAGTGAATTAGAAGACAGAGTAGAAAAAATCAACCAATCAGAAAACCAAAAGGAAAAAAACAATCAAAAAACAGGAAGACAGCTTCAGAGAACTGTGTGACAATTGGAAATGTAATAATATTTACAGTATAGGAGTCCCTGAAGAAGAAGAAAATGAGCAAGGGTTAGAGAATATATTTGAAAAAATAGTGACAGAAAACTTCCTAATTTGGTGAAGGAAGAAGGCATTCAGATTTAAGAAGCACAGAGAGCCACAACTAAGAAGTATCCAAATGTGTCAACACTAAAACATATAATGGTTAAAATGCCAAAAATTAAAGACAAAGAGAGAATCCTAAAGGCAGCAAGAGATAAGCAACAGGTTACATCCAGAAAAAAACCCATAAGGTTATCAGCTGAATTTCCAACAGAAACACTACAGGCCAAAAGGGAATGGCATGAAGTAATCAAGGTAATAAAAAACAAGAATCTGAATCCAAGACTACTCTACCCAGCAAGGCTATCATTTAAAATAGAAGGTCTCTCGCCCTGGCCGGTTTGGCTCAGCGGTAGGAGCGTCGGCCTGCGGTACAGAGAGACCCGGGTTCGGTTCCCGCTAAGGGCACGTGCCTCGGTTGCAGTTTGTCCCTGGCCCTGGTTGGTCGTGCGGGTGGCAGCCACTCGATGTGTCCCTTCACATCGATGTTTCTCTTTCTCTCTCTTCCTCTTTCTCCCTCCCGCTCTATCTGAACAAAAAAATGGAAAAATGTCCTCGGGTGAGGATAAAAAATAATAATAATAAATAAAATAAAAGGTCTCACCCCGGCAGTGTCCCACTACCTCTGCTCAGTCCTGGGGCTACTGCTGAGTGAAAAACCCTCTGCTGGTGCCACAGCCTTGGACGCCATTGGCTGGAAGCAGCGCTCTCGGGTTAAAAGTCCCAGGCGGCTCCATGACGCAGAGTCTATACAGAGGCTAAATTGGCA
This sequence comes from Molossus molossus, assembly GCF_014108415.1. Taxonomy (NCBI): domain Eukaryota; kingdom Metazoa; phylum Chordata; class Mammalia; order Chiroptera; family Molossidae; genus Molossus; species Molossus molossus. The sequence goes on along the minus strand of NW_023425355.1, from coordinate 75,635,730 downwards.
GCAGCCACTCACCTTAGGCCTCAGCAGAGGGAGGGCAGACTAGACTGGAACTGTGTGGGGACACTCGGGTTTTGGAGGGTGCTAAGAGCTTTCGTCGAGTGCAGCCACGCAGGACTGTGATCATTTTCCTCCTTCCCAGGGCCCTGGGGAGAGGCGAGGCGGAGACCTCTCCCTCAGAGATTCAATCCCACCTGGTGGCCATTGAAATGCTAACTGAGGCCCATTAACAACCAGCAGCTGCCCCAACCTCGGGAAATCCTCTTACACTGAGCACGTAGGGAGTTTTTTAGGCAACTCAGAACCTAAGGGTCTTCAGGTGACCTCCATTAAGCCTCCAGGCAAAAAAAAAAGCTAGAGGATAACTACCATTCCCTGGGCTAGCAACACTAACCAGAAAAACTAAGACTTGAAGGTGGTGTTGAAAGTTTCTCCTCCCTGGTTCATTCAAACCCAGGAGAGGGAACCACAAACAGCAGAACACAAACACCCAAAGGGAAAATTTGGCAGGCTCCAAAGCCCACTGTAGTAACCATAATATTGAAAGGATCTATCCAACAAGAAGTTATAACCTTGATAAACATATATGCACCCAATATAGGAGCACCAAAATGTATTAAAAAACTTCTGGAGGACTTCAAAGGAGAAATCGATAGCGATATAATCATAGCAGGGGACTTCAACACCCCACTGATATCGCTGGATAGATCCTCTAGACAAAAAATAAGCAAGGAAACAGAGACTCTAAATGAAGGACTAGATCAAATGGTTTTAATACATATCTACAGAGAACTACACCCAAAAACTACAGAATTCACATTCTTCTCAAGTGCACATGGGACATTCTGAAAGATAGACCACATGTTAGGGCACAAACTAAATCTCTACAAGTTCAAGAAGATTGAAATTATATCAAGCATCTTTTCAGATAACAATGGCATGAAACTAGAAATCAATTGCAACAAGAACATGCAAAGACATTTGAACACATGGAGGCTAAATAGCAAGTTATTAATCAATGAATGGGTTATCGAGGAGATCAAGGAAGAAATTAAAAACTTCCTGGGAATCAATGAAAATGAACACACAACACCACAAAATCTATGGGATGCAGCGAACGCATTTCTGAGAGGGAACTTCATAGCACTACAGGCCTACCTCAAGAAACAAGAAAATTTTCTAATTGACTGTCTAACTTCACAATTTAAAGAACAAGAAAGCAAACAAAGAGAAAACCCCAGAGCAAGTAGAAGGAAGAAAATAGTACAGATTACAGCTGAAATAAATGACAGAGACCAAAAAAAAAAAAAAAAAATTCAAATGATCAATAAAACAAAGAGCTGTTTTTTCAAAAAGATAAACAAGATTGAGCAAGATTCACCAATAAGCAAAGAGAGAGAACCCAAATGTGCAAAATCATTAATGAAAGACAAGTGGTAACACCTGACACCACAAAATACAAAAGATCATTAACAACTACTATGAATAATTATATGGTCAACAAATTCGACAATCTAAGTGAAATGGACAAATTTCTAGAAACACATAGTCTCTCCAAACTGGACTGGGAAGAGATAAAAAACATGAGCAGACCAATAACAACTAAGGAAATTAATCACGACTCTCAGAGCAAACAAAAGTCCAGGCCCAGATGGCTTCATGGGGAAGTTTTACTGAACATTCAAAGAACTAACACCAATTCTCCACAAACTATTTGAAAAATTTAGGTTAAAGAAGACTTCCAAACTCATTTTATGAGTCCAGCAAATTCCCATTCCAAAACCAGAAAAAGACGCTACAAAGAAAGAAAACTATAGGCCAATATCCTTGATGAACATAATCAAATGCCAAAATCCTGAACAAAATACTACCAAATAGTATCCAGCAATACATCAAAAAAATTATTCACCATAACCAAGTGAGATTCATCCCAGGGATGCAAGGCTGGTGCAATATTCACAAATCAATCAATATGATACACCACATTAAAAAAATGAAGAATAAAAACCACATGATCATATCAATAGATGCTGAAAAAGCATTCGACAAAATCCAGCATCCCTTTCTGATAAAAATGCTCAGCAATGTGGAAATAGAGGGATCATATCTTGCCATAATATAAGCCATATATGAAAGACCTACAGTCAACATCATACTCAATGAGCAAAAACTAAAAGCATTTCTGTTAAGAACAGGAACAAGACAGTGATGTCCACTTTCACCACTCTTATGTAACATAGTACTGGAAGTCTTAGCCACAGCAATCAGATATGAAGAAAAAATAAAAGGAATCCAAATTAGAAAGGAGGTTGTGAAACTGTCATTATTTGCTGATGACATAATATTATACATAGATAATAGACTTTATCAAAAATCTATTAGACTTAATAAATGAATTTGGCAATGTAGCAGGATACAAAATTAACCTCAAGAAATTGACGGCATTCTTATATACCGATGATGAACTCACAGAAAGAGAAACAAAAAAAAACAACAATCCCATTTATCATCGCAGCAAAAAAACAAAACAAAACAAAGATACCTAGGAATAAACTTAACCAAAGAAGTAAAGGATCTATTCACAGAAAATTACAGGTCATTGAAAACAGTAATAGAGGAAGATATAAAAAAAAAAAAAAAGGAAACATATACCTTGTTCATGCATTGGAAGAATTAACATCATTAAAATGTGCATATCACCCTAAGCAATCTATAGATTCGATGCAATCCCCATCAAAATACCAACGACATATTTCACAGAACTAGAGCAAATACTTCAAAAGTGTATATGGAACCAAAAAAGACCTCAAAAAGCCACAGCAATCTTGAAAAAGAGGGACAAAGTAGGTGGGATCCCAAAACCGGATATCAGGTTATACTACAAAGCTTCTGTAATCCAAAGAGCCTTGACTGGCACAAGAACAGTCATATAGACCAGTGGAACAGAACAGAGAACCCAGTAATGGACCCAAGACATTATGGTCAATTAATATTTGACAAAGGAAGCAAGAGCATACAATGGAATAAAAACAGCCTCTTTAATAAATGGTGTTGGGAAAATTGGATAGCTACATCCAAAAATAATGAAACTAGACCATCAACTTATACCATACACAAGAATAAACTTTAAATGAATGAAAGACTTAAATGTAACCCATGAATCCTAAAATATTCTTGAAGAAAATGTAGGCAACAAAATTTCGGACATCATACACAGCAGAATTTTCACTGATACATCACCTAAGGCAACAGAAACAAAGAAAAAAAAATGAACACATGGGACTACATCAAACTATAAAGCTTCTGCATAGCAGAAGAAACAACCATGAAAATGGAAAGGCAACCCACTGTATGGGAGAGCATCATTGCTAATGATTCATCAGATAAGGGGTTAATTTCTAAAGTAGATACAGTACTCATACAGGTCAATAAAAGGAAGAGAAAGAACCAAATTAAAAAATGGGCAGAGGAGCTAAATAGGCACCTCTCCAAATAGGACATACAAATGACCAAGAGACATATGAAGAAATGCTCAACATCACTAAGCATTAGAGAGATGAAAATTAAAACCACAATGAAGTATCACCTCACTCTTGTCAGAATGGCTGCCATCAACAAATCATCAAACAAGAGTTGGCGAGGATGTGGAGAAAAAGGGACTCTAGTACGCTGTTGTTGGGAATGCAGACTGGTGCAGCCACTATGGAAAACAATATGGTGTTACCTGAAAAAAAATTAAAATTGAATTGCCATTTGACCCAATGATCCCACTTCTAGGAATATACCCTAAGAAGCCTGAAACACCAATCAGAAAGAATGTATGTACCTCCATGTTCATAGCAGCTCTATTTACAATAGCTAAGATCTGGAAACAGCCCATGTGTCCATCAGTAGACGAATGGCTAAAAAAGCAGTGGTACATATACACAATGGAGTATAATGCAGCTATAAGAAAGATCTTTTATTCTTTGAGATGACATGGAGGGATCTGGAAAGAATTATCTTAAGTGAAAGAAGCCAAGCAGAAAAACATAAATACCACGTGAACTCACTTATTTGTGGAATATAATGAACATAACAGTCTGAGGACTAGGGTAGATCCTGAGATGTCGAAGTAGGGTACAGACTGACAACCCTCAGAAGAAAGGATTGTGGGGGGAGGAAAGATATAAACACAGAACTTATATGCATGTATGTATACCCAATGGACATGGACAACAAAGGTGGGTATGGGGTGGGTGGGATGGGGAGGAGGGTGTCAATTGGAAAAAAAGGAGAAACATCTGTAACAAAAATAAATTAATAAAAATAAATTAAAAATAAATGAGCTCACTATTATTTTACCTCAGTTCAATCCTACTCTTCCTTCTGTATTTCTCATTCAGTGAACAGCTCCTACCATCCACTCAATATATAAGCCTGAAAACAGAATCATCCCTGGAACCTGCCTCTCCTTTACACTCCACAACAAATTCATTATCATGTTTTGTTTTTGTTCTTTTCAGTTATAACTCTGACATCTTTTGAATCACTCACTTTCTCATTCCCTCTTATCACTCTCTGCATGCCCCGCTCTGGTCTGTCTTCTGTCCCACAACCCATTCTATACACAGCAGCTGGGTCTTTTGAAAACATAAGTTAAATCATGTAACTCTCTGGCTTAAGATTCATCAACAGCTCCCAACTGATCCTAAAAGAAATTCTAAACTACTTATCATGGACAAAAGGCCCACTTACCTTTTCATCTCATTTTGTACCATTCTTCCCTTTGCCAATTACCACTAGCAATCTTTCAACTCTTTTAAGCTTGTCACATGCTTTCCTTTCTTGAGGCCTTCCTTAATGTATCTTCTGCCTCTAATCATTTCTCCCATCTAGTACCTGGTCTCCTGCTGTTTTTTCCTGATAACTGAATCCTTTAGAGCTCACACCAAACGTTACTTCTTCAGGGGAAACTTCTGTAATCATCCGAACTGAATCAAGCCCCCTTTATCTGCTCTCTTAGCAAACTGTTCTATTTCTTTCCATCACCTAGACATCAAGCACGTGATTATAATAAGAAATATATAATTATAATTATGCTGTACCCTTCACAAGATTGTAAGAATCTTATGGTAAGGAACAGTATCTCCAACATATTTCTAACACTGAGCATAGGACTTGGCACAAACTATGTATTAAATTCATAGTGGTAAATAAATAAGTGAATAGCTCTAATCACATTTTTATTGTTATTTCTTGCCCAATCAACCATTGTTTTTGATCACTAAAGGCAGAGACTGCATCCATTTTGCTTATCACTATAGTCTCAGTGCCTGGCTCAGTGCCTGGCTAAGAAGTTAATCTGATTCAATTGTTGGCTCTGGCCTCACATCAGGAACACCGAGAAAGGCAGCCATAGGAGCCTGCTACTGAAAACTAAGCCTATGGGAGGCAGACTCAGTATTTTCAGCGGGAGACGACACAGAGTGTAAGAAAGATTTGCCCAGAGGTTGACTCTAAAAGCTAATCCTTGTGGGGCTCAGCTGCCCCAAAGGAGCTTCCAGAGCAGATACACTGAAACTGGCCCTCCATTTTCTAGAGCCCCACAAAAATAGATACCTCACCAGTGTGGTATTAGTAGAGAATTAGTACCAAAGGCCTAACTCTCACAGGTAATGGGTGTAAGCAATAGGCAACTATGCTAGCTTTGAAGGGTACCGTAGGGGCAGCAGAGGTGAAGGACAGCAAATAATATAGCTGTGACAGGTGGGTAGAGTTACAGAGAATTTAGGAAAGATAAGCAGAAGCTTCCATGTATTGACTATTTAGCACATGCTAAGCACTGTGCTAGGGGTTATACAGGCATTCTCTTATTTAATCTTTGGGAAAATGAAGTAGGTACTTCTTGATAGATGAAAAATTTGAGGTATAAAGACATTAGGTAATTTTGTCAAGATCATACAGCTAGGAAGGTGACAGAGTCATCCTGAACTTCAGTGTAGAGACTTGTTCTCTGGACATAAAACAAAACAGATTTACACTCTGGGGGCCTTGTTATCCCCTGTGAAAACTGAGGAGGTTGGACAAGATTGTTATCAAGAGCTTTTCATGTGGGAGTCCATGGAAGAGTGGAAAGCTGTATTAGTGCTGAGAACTTCTTGCTGAGAATGTGGGGGTTTTAAAGACAAATCATCAAGAAAAGCCAACTGTATAGCAGCAGGATGGAATGACTACAACCCGGGATGCCAAATTCAGCCTGGTAGGAACCTCAGAGGTGCATGGGGCATGGGATGGGAGTCTACAGAGCAGTGGAGAGCTGTATTAGTGGTGTGCGCTTCCTACTAAAAAAGGGAAGTTATTTATTTATTTATTTACTTTTGTTACAGATGTTTCTTCTTATTCCCCCCATTGACACCCTCATCCCCATCCCCCCACCCAATCCCCAGCTTTGTTGTCCATGTCCATCGGTTATGCATACATGCATATAAGTTCTGTGGTTTATACCTTTCCTGACCCCCCTCTTCTGAGGATTGTCAGTCTGTACACTACTTCTATGACTCTGGGTATATTTTTTTCATCAGTTTGTTTAGTTCATTATATTCTGGAAATAAGTGAGATCATGTGATATTTGTCATTCTCTGCTTAGCTTGTTTTGCTTAGGATAATACTTTCCAGGTCCCTCCATGTAGTCTGAAAGGATGAGATATCTTTCCTTCTTACAGCTGCATAGTACTCCATTGTGAATATGTACCACAGCTTTTTTATCCACTGGTCTACTGATGGATACTTGGGCTGTTTCCAGATCTTATCTGTTGTAAATAGTGCTGCTATGAACATAGGAGTACATATATTCCTTCTGATTGGTGTTTCAGGCTTCTTAGGGTATATTCCTAGAAGTGGAATCACTGGGTCAAATGGAACTTCAATTTTTAATTTTTTGAAGTAACACCATAGTGTTTTCCACAGTGGTTCCACCTATCTTCATTCCCACCAGCAGTGTACTAAGGTCCTCTTTTCTCCACACCCTTGTCAGCACTGGTTGTTTGATGATTTGTTGATGGTGGCCATTCTGACAAGTGTGAAGTGATACCTCATTGTTTTAATTTGCATCTCTCTGATGATTAATGATGTTGAACATTTTTTCATATGTCTCTTGGACATTTGTATGTCCTATTTGGAGAAGTGTCTCTTTAGATCCTCTGCCCATTTTTTTAATTGGGTTCTTTGTCTTATATTTGTTGAAGTGTGTTAGTACTGTTTTGTAAATTAACCTCATATCTGATACATCATTTGCAATTGTGTTCTCCCATTTAGTGGGTTTCCTTTCCATTTTGATGGTTGTTTCTTTTGCTGTGTAGAAGCTTTTGAGTTTGATGTAGTCCCATGTGTTCATTTTTTCTTTGTTTCTCTTGCGTTAGTCATTGTATAAGTGAAAATTCTGCTGCATATGAGATCTGACATTTTGTTACCTGCTTTTTCTTCTAGGATTTTTATGGAATCCTGAGTCACATTTAAGTCTTTTATCCATTTTCAGTTTATTCTTGTATATGGTGTAAGTTGGTGGTCTAGCTTCCTTATTTTGCATGTAGATGTCCAATTTTCCCAATACCATTTATTGTAGAAGCTGTCTTTACTCCACTGTATGCTCTTGCCACCTGTGTCAAAAATCAATTGAGCATATTGCCTTGGGTCAATTTCTGGGTTCTCTGTTCTGTGCCATTGATCTATGTGCCTGTTCTTGTGACAGTACCAGGCTGTTTTGATTACAGTGGCTTTGTATTATAACCTGATATCTGGTACTGTGATCAATCCTACTTTGTTCTTTTTTCTCAAGATAGCTGTGGCTATTCGAGCTTTTTTGGGTTCCATATAAACTTTTGGAGTATTTGTTCTAGTTCTGTGAAGTATATCGTTGGTATTTTGATGAAAATTGCATTGAATCTATATATAGCTGTGGGTAGTATGGACATTTTAATGATGTTAATTCTTCAATTCATGAACAAGGTATATACTTTTTTTCATATCTACCTCTATTTCTATTTTAAATGGCCTGTAGTTTTCTGTGGTTAAGTTTATTCCTAGGTATCTTAATTTTTTGCTGCCATGATAAAAGTGATTTTTTAAAATTTTCTCTTTCTGTGAGTTTATTGTTAGTGTATAAAATTTTTGTTGATTTCCTGATGTTAACTTTCCAGGAAACTTTAATTTCTTCCTTGATCTTGTTGGTAAACCATTTGTTGTTTAATAACATGCTATTTAGCCTCCAAGTGTTTGAATGTTTTTGTGTTTTTCTGTTGTAATTGTGTTCTAGTTTTATGCCATTGTGGTCCAAGAAGATGCTTGATATGATTTCAATCTTATTGAACTTGTAGAGACTTACCTTGTGTCCCAATATGTGGTCTATCTTTGAGAATGTCCTGTGTGCACTTCAGAAAAATGTATATTCTGCAGCTCTGGCGTAAAATGTTTTGTAAATATCAATTAAGTCCAACTGATCTAGGTTGGCATTGAACAACTCTATGTCCTTGTTAAGTTTCTGTCTGCAAGTTCTATCCAGTTATGTAAGTGGGGTGCTATAATCACCCGCTAAGACTGTATTGCTATTCACCTCTCCCTTGAAGTCCTCCAGAAGATTTTAATATATTTTGGTGCTCCCATATTTGGTGCATATATTTTTATCAGGGTAATATCCTCTTTTTGCATTGATTTTTTTAATATTATGTAGTGACCTTCTTTGTCTCTTATTATGCCTCTCATTGTGAAGCCTATCTTGTCAGATATTAGTATTGCTGCACCAGCTTTTTTATCATTTCCATTTGCTTGGAAAATCTTTTTCCATCCCTTCACTTTCATCCTGTGTGAGTCTTTAATTGTGAGGTAAGTTTCCGGTAGACAGCATATATATGGGTCATGTTTTTTTATCCAATCAGCTACTTTGTCTTTTCATTGAAGCATTTACATCTAAGGTTATTATTGATAGTTATTACTTGCCATTTTTATTTTATGCCTGTGTTCCTCTTTCTCTCTCGCTCTGTTTTTTCTTCTTGTTACACCAGTCCCTTCAGCATTTCTTGCAGTGCTGGTTTGGTGGTGGTAAATTCCTTTAGTTTTTTTGTTTGTTTGTTTTTTATCTTGGAAGCTCTTTACTTCTCCTTCAATTTTTAATGATAGTCTTGCTGGATAGAGTAGTCTTGGATTCGGACCCTTGCCTTGCATTACTTTGTACACTTCATGCCACTCCCTTCTGGCCTGAAGCATTTCTATTGTTAAATAAGCTGACATTCTAATGGGAGCTCCCTTGGAGGTAACATTCTGTCTCTCTCTTGCTTCCTACAAGAGTCTTTCTTTGTCTTTAATGTTTGCCATTTTTATTATGACATTTTTATTATGTCTAGCTGTGGGTCCTTTGGGGTTCATCTTGCTTGGGACTCTCTGTTTTATGGAATTGTGTGACTTTTTCCTTCACCAGTTGAGGGAAGTTTTCTGACATTATTTCTTCAAACAAGTTATCTGTTCCTTTCTCTGATTCTTCTCCTTCTGGTACCCTTATAACGTGAATGTTGTTATGTTTTGTATTGTCTCACAGCTCCCTTAAACTCTCCTCCTGCTTTTTAAACTTTTTTTTCCCCATTTTCTGCTCTATGTGGGTGTTTTTCTCTACCTTGTCTTCTAAGTCACTGATTTGGTCTTCAGCTTCTTCTAATATACTATTGAACACTTCTAAGGTATTTTCATAACAGCTATTTCATTCTTTATTTTCTATTGAATTTTATGCATAGCTTCTGCCTTTTTTTGTGTGGCTTATACCTCTTTTTTTAAGTTGAAGTAGTTTCCAGTGAGCTCTTCATAATTCTTATTAAGGTGCTTGTAGTTCTCACCAAATTGTTTGAGCACCCTTAAAATTATTGCTTTGAATTCTTTATCTCACAAGTTGCTTTCTTCCATTTTCTGTAGTTCTTTTTCTAGTGATTCTTCTTTTTCCCCCTTTGGGTGTTGTTTCTTTGTCTCCCTATTTTAGCTGTCTGGTAGCTCTAGACCCGCAGAGAGTTGTCTGGATGTGTAGGCAGCTCACTGTATATCAAATAAGGCTGCTGTGCCTCCCAGACTGTTATGTTGTGTATCACATTGCCTTCTGTGGTTCCTGGAGGACTGACTAATGGGGCCTGGTAATGGTTTGTCCTGCTAGGTGCTGCTGCTAGATTGTGTGGGCCCCTCTGAAGTTGTGTTCTCCACTGATCGCTGGTGCCACCTGTAGCTTTATTTTTGTTTAAGCACCAAACCAGCTACAGCCACTCACCTTAGGCTTGGACAAAGGGAGAGTGGACTGGACTAGAAATGAGTAAAAAGAGGCCTTCTGGCTCCAGAGAGGTGGATACAGGTAGTTCTGTACTGAATCACTCCCTCACAGGACAGTACCCATCTTACTCAAAGAGTCCTGGGAAGAAGCAATGGCCCCTCCTGCAGGAACTCAAAACCACCAAGACAGACAAGAGAAATGCAAATTAAGGACCCTTAACATCTAAATTTAATGTGCTAGTAAGGGCCTCACTGGCAAATCAGCTATAGCCATTCACCTTGGGCTCTGGGGGAGGGAGGGTGAACTGGATTGAAACTGAATGAAGAAAGTCCAGAACTTCCAGCTCAGAAAGGGGTTGACACTAAGAGTTTGGTACTGGGTTGCTCCTTCACAGGAAAGTGGCCATATTACTCAAAGAGCCCCTTCCTAGAGCTCTGAGGAGAAGCAAGGGACCCTCCCACATGAATTCAACACCATCAGGCCAGGCCAGAGAAATGCAAATTGAAGTTCATTAATATATCAATTGAATAAGCTAGCAAGCACAACCTGAGGCTCGTCAAGTAAATGAAACTAATAGCCTCCAGGCCTATAACTAGAGAATAAATGACCATTTACTTGGCAAGCAAACCTATGCAGAAAAATAAGACTTCACAGTGGTGGTTAATATGTCTCTTTTCACAACCAACCAAGCCTAGTAGAGGAAGCTACAACGAGTGTAATACCAACACCCACAAGAAAAGTGTAGCAGGCTCCGAAACCCACTACAAGACCCAAAATAGTAAAACAAAACAACAAATCTCAAATAAAAAACAAACAAACAAAAAAACAAAACCAAGATAATTCTGCAGGAGAAGAAATAAATGACATGTAATTAGGGAGAGTTCAGAGCAATAATCATGAAGAATATTAACAGCGTAAATAAAGAGCTCAATAGCATGAGTAAAGATATAAAAACATTGAAAACCAACCAATTAAAAACGAAGACTGACATAGCAGAAATAAATAACACATTGGAAGAAATAATGAGCAGAGTATACAAAGTCGAGAACTGGATTAGTGAATTAGAAGACAGGGTAGAGAAAAACACTCAATAAGAGAACCAAAAAAGAAATAACAATTAAAAAAACAGGAAGGCAGCATAACAGTACTGTGGGACAGTATGAAACATAACAACATATGCATCATAGGTGTGCCAAAAAAAAAGAAAAAGAAAAAGAAAATGATCAAGAATTAAAGAATATATTTGAGGAAATAGTGACAGAACACTTCCCTAACTTGGTGAAGGGAAAAAGCATACAAATATGAGAATCAAAGAGAGCCTCAAGTAGGAAGAACCCAAAGACGCCCACTCCAAGACACATCATAATTAAAATGCCAAAAACTAAAAACAAAGAGAGAATCCTAAAAGGTAAGAAGAGATAAGCAAAATGTTACCTAAAAAGAACCCCCATTTTTAATTGGGTTCTTTGTCTTTCTTTTGTTGAACTGTATGAACACTCTATATATATTGGAAATTAACCCCTTATCTGATGTATCATTGGCAATTATGCTCTCCCATAGAGGGGGTTGGCTTTTCATTTTGGTGGTTGTTTCTTTTGCTGTGCAGACACTTTTGAGTTACATGTAGTCCCATGTGCTCATTTTCTCCTTTGTTTCTGTTGCCTTAGGTGATGTATCAGTGAAAATGGTGCAGTGTGTAATGTCTGAAATTTTGTGGCCTACATTTCCTTCTAGGATTTTTTTTTGAATTAATGACATACAAGACATACGAATGGCTAAGAGACATATGAAGAAATGCTCAACATCACTAATCATCAGAGAGATGCAAATTAAAACAACAATGAGGTATCACCTCACACCTGTCAGAATGGCAGCCATCAAAAAGTCATCAGCCCTGGCCAGTTTGGCGCAGCGGTTGGAGCGTCGGCCTGCGGTACAGAGAGACCTGGGTTCGGTTCCCGCTAAGGGCACGTACCTCGGTTACAGTTTGTCTCCGGCCCTGGTTGGTCGTGTGGGTGGCAGCCACTCGATGTGTCCCTTCACGTCGATGTTTCTCTCTCTCTCTCTTCCTCTCTCTCCCTCCCGCTCTATCTGAACAAAAAATGGAAAAATGTCCTTGGGTGAGGATGAAAAAAAAGAAAGAAAGAAGTCATCAAACAACAAGTGTTGGCGAGGGTGTGGAGAAAAGGGGACTATAGTATACTGCTGGTGGGAATGCAGACTGGTGCAGCCACTATAGAACACAATATGCTGTTACCTTAAAAAATTAAAAATTGGCAGTAAAACAAGGGGGAGAGGGGCTGATGGCATCTTAACTTCTGCAGCAAATTGAATTTCTATCGACAGGAAGTGCTTCTCCCCACAAAAAGCCCTCCAAGTGCCTGGATGGAGAAGACGGCTGAGGGCAGACATATATGCCTGCTTCTAGGGGGACTGTCTAGAGAGAAAACCAGACAAATCTACATCTGAGAGGGAAAAATGGCGGCGGAGTGAACAGAAGCTACACAGACCATCTCCCAGAACCAAACTGGAATTACAACTATAACACAGACAAATCGACGGGAAAAAGCAACAGAAAAGCAGCTTGGAGGACCATACAACTAGAGACACTGACATCATCCCGGTAGGCTTGCGAAGGCACGAGACGGGGGCTGGGATCCCATGGTCGGCAGCTTGGCAGCAGCCTTAGCAGGGAGCATCGCCCTCGGGTTACACTCCCAGGCGGCCCCACAGCGCAGAGCCGGGACAGAGGCTGAAACAGCCACAGCTACTCACCTTGGGCTCCGGCAGAGGGAGGGCAGACTGAACTGGAACTGTGTGGGGACACTCGGGATCTGGAGGGCACTCAGAGCTTTGACTGAGTGCAGCAACGCAGGACTGTGGACACCTTACTCCTTCCCAGGGCTCTGAGGAGAGGCAGCAGCCCCTCCCCCGGAGATCCAACCCCATCTTGTGGGCAATTGATGTGCTAATTGAGGCTCCCTAACAACCAGCATCTGCCCCACCCTCGGGAAATCCCCTTGTGCTAAACACCTGAGGGAGCTTTTCAATCAACTGACAACCCAAAACTCATCAAGTAACCTAGACTGCTAGCCTCCAGGCAAAAAGCTAGAGGATAACAGTACCTTTCCTGGGCTGGCAACTTTAACCAGGAAAGTAAGACTTGACAGTACTGTTCACCGTGGGTCCTCCCTCGCTCATCTAAACACAGGAGAGGGAGCCACAAACAGCAGAACACCAACATCCACAGGGAAAACTTGACAGGCTCCAAAGCCCAAAGTGATAGCCAAAATGGTGAAACACAGAAACAGAAGCCAAATGAAACAGCAAGAGACCTCCACCGAAGATGAGATCAATGTGGAGCAATTAGGCATGTTAACAGAGCTAGAATTCAGAGCCATGATCTTGAGGAAGCTGAACAGCATGAGTAAGGACATAGAGACACTGAAAATAAGCCAATTGGAAATTAAAAACCAACAAGAAGAGACAAAAAATGAAATATCAGAAATGAAAACACATTGGAAGGTTTAAAAAGCAGAGTAGAGGAAGCTGAGGACCGGATCAGTGAATTAGAAGACAGGGTAGAAAAAATCAACCAATCAGAAAAACAAAAGGAAAAAACGATTAAAAAACAGGAAGACAGCTTAAGAGAACTATGGGACAACTGGAAACGTAATAATATTCGCATCATAGGAGTCCCCGAAGAAGAAGAAAACGAGCAAGGGATAGAGAATATATTCAAAAAAATAATGACAGAAAACTTCCCTAATTTGGTGAAGGAAGAAGGCCTTCAAGTACAAGAAGCACAGAGAGTCCCAAGTAAGAAGAACCCAAACAGGCCCACATCAAGACACATAGTAATTAAAATGCCACAAATTAAAGACAAAGAGAGAATCCTAAAAGCAGCAAGAGAGAAGCAAGAGGTTACCTACAAAGGAAACCCCATAAGGCTCTCAGCTGACTTCTCACAAGAAACACTACAGGCCAGAAGAGAATGGCATGAAGTAATCAAAGTCATGAAAAGCAAAAATCTGAATCCAAGACTACTCTACCCAGCAAGGCTATCATTCAAAATAGAAGATCAAATAAAGAGCTTCCCAGACAAAAAAAAAATGCTAAGGGAATACATTAGCACCAAACCAGCACTGCAAGAAATGTTAAAAGGACTGCTGTAATTAGCAGGAGAAATGGGAAGAAAAATAGAACCACACTAAACAAAAATGGCAATAAATAAGTACATATCAATAATCAGCTTAAACGTAAATGGATTGAATGCTCCCACAAAAAGACACAGAGTAGCTGATTGGATAAGAAAGCATGACTCATCTATATGTTGTTTACAAGAGACCCACCTCTCAACAAAAGACTCAGATAGGTTGAAAGTGAGGGGATGGAAAAAAATTTTCCAAGCAAATGGAAAGCAAAAAAAAAAAGCTGGGGTAGCAATTCTAATATCTAATCAAATAGATTTCAAAATGAAGACCATAACTAGAGACAAAGAAGGCCACTATATAATATTGAAAGGATCTATCCAACAGGAAGATATAACCTTGATAAACATATATGCACCCAATATAGGAGCACCAAAATATATTAAAAATCTTCTGGAGGACTTCCAAGGAGAAATCAACAACAATACAATCATAGCAGGGGACTTCAACACCCCGTTGACAGCACTGGATAGATCCTCTAGCCAAGAAATTAGCAAGGAAACAGAGACTCTAAGTGAAGCACTAGACCAAATGGATTTAATAGATATCTACAGACAATTACACCCCAAAAGTACAGAATTCACATTCTTCTCAAGTGCACATGGGACATTCTCAAAGATAGACCACATGATAGGATACAAACTGAATCTCTACAAGTTCAAGAAGATTGAAATCATATCAAGCATCTTCTCAGATAACAATGCCATGAAACTAGAAATCAATTGCAACAAGAACATGCAAAGACATTTCAACACATGGAGGCTAAATAGCATGTTATTAAACAATGAATGGGTCACCGAGGAGATCAAGGAAGAAATTAAAAACTTCCTGGAAATCAATGAAAATGAACACACAACAACACAAAATCTATGGGATGCAGCAAAAGCAGTTCTGAGAGGGAAGTTCATAGCACTACAGGCCTACCTCAAAAAACAAGAAAAATTTCTAATTGACTGTTTAACCTCACAACTTAAAGAATTAGAAAGCAAACAAAAAGAAAACCCCAGAGCAAGTAGAAGGAAGGAAATAGTAAAGATCAGAGCAGAAATAAATGCCATAGAGACCAAAAGACAATTCAAAGGATCAATGAAACAAAGAGCTGGTTTTTCGAAAAGATAAACAAGATTGATGGACCCTTAGGTAGACTCACCAAGAAACAAAGAGAGAGAACCCAAATACACAAAATCAGAAATGAAAGAGAAGTAACAACCAACACCACGGAAATACTAAAGATCATTAAAAACTACTATGAACAACTATATGGCAATAAATTCGACAATCTAAGTGAAATGGACAAATTTCTAGATACACACAGTCTCCCAAAACTATTCCCGGAAGAGATAGAAAACTTGAACAGACTAATAACAACTAAGGAGATTAAAGAGGTAATCAAGTCTCTCCCAGCAAACAAAAGCCCAGGCCCAGATGGCTTCACAGGGGAGTTTTACCGAACATTCAAAAAAGAACTAACACCCATTCTCCTCAAACTATTTCAAAAAATTCAAGAAGAAGGAAGACTTCCAAACACGTTCTATGAGGCCAGCATAATTCTAATTCCAAAACCAGAAAAAGACACTACGAAGAAAGAACACTACAGGCCAATATCCCTGATGAACATCGACGCCAAAATCCTGAACAAAATATTAGCAAATAGGATCCAGAAATACATTTAAAAAAATTATTCACCATGACCAAGTGGGATTCATTCCAGGGATGCAAGGCTGGTACAATATTCACAAATCAATAAACGTGATACACCACATAAACAAAATGAAGAATAAAAACCACATGATCATATCAATAGATGCTGAAAAAGCATTCGACAAAATCCAGCATCCATTTCTGATAAAAACGCTCAGCAATGTAGGAATAGAAGGATCATATCTCGACACAATAAAGGACATATATGAAAGACCTACAGCCAACATCATACTCAATGGACAGAAAGTAAACATTTCCATTAAGAACAGGAAGAAGACAGGGATGTCCACTTTCGCCACTCTTATTTAACATTGTACTGGAAGTCTTAGCCACAGCAATCAGACATGAAGAAAAAATATAAGGGATCCAAATTGGAAGGGAGGAAGTGAAACTGTCATTATTTGCAGATGACATGATATTATACGTAGAAAACCCCAAAGACTCCATTAAAAATCTACTGGACTTAATAAATTAATTTGGCAAAGTAGCAGGATACAAAATTAACATCAAGAAATCGACAGCATTCTTGTACACCAATGATGAGCTCACAGAAAGAGAAACTGAAAAAAACAATCCCATTTACCATCGCGCCAAAAATAGTATGATACCTAGGAATAAACTTAACCAAAGAAGTAAAGGACCTATTTGTAGAAAACTACAGGTCATTGAAAAAAGAAATAGAGGAAGATATAAAAGAGTGGAAGCACATACACTGTTCATGGATTGGGAGAATTAACATCATTAAAATGTCCATACTACCCAAAGCAATCTACAGATTCAATGCAATCCTCATCAAAATACCAACGTGGGATCACAATACCAGATATCAGGTTATACTACAAAGCGACTGTAACCAAAACTGCCTGGTACTGGCACAAGAACAGGCATATAGACCAGTGGAACAGAACTGAAAACCCAGAAATGGACCCAAGGCAATACGCTCAATTAATATTTGACAAAGGTGGCAAGAGCATACAGTGGAGTAAAGACAGCCTCTTTAATAAATGGTGTTGGGAAAATTGGACAGCTACATGCAAAAAAATGAAACTAGACCATCAACTTACACCATACACAAAAATAAACTCAAAATGGATAAAAGACTTAAATGTGACCCGTGAATCCATAAAAATTCTAGAAGAAAATGTAGGCAACAAAATTTCGGACATCATACGGAGCAGAATTTTCACTGATACATCACCTAAGGCAACAGAAATAAAGGAGAAAATGAACACATGGGACTACATCAAACTCAAAAGCTTGTGCACAGCAAAAGAAACAATCATCAAAATGGAAAGGCAACCCACTGTATGGGAGAACATCATTGCCAATGATGTATCAGATAAGGGGTTAATTTCCAATATATATAGAGTGCTCCTACAACTCAACAAAAGGAAGACAAAGAACCCAATTAAAAAATGGGCAGAGGAGCTGAATAGACACCTCTCCAAACAGGACATACAAATGGCCAAAAGACATATGAAAAATGCTCAACATCACTAATCATCAGAGAGATGCAAATTAAAACAACAATGAGGTATCACCTCACACCTGTCAGAATGGCCGCCATCAACAAATCATCAAACAACAAGTGCTGGCGAGGGTGTGGAGAAAAGGGGACTCTAATACACTGCTGGTGGGAATGCAGACTGGTGCAGCCGCTATGGAAAACAATATGGTGCTACCTCAAAAAATTAAAAATTGAACTTCCATTTGATCCAGTGATCCCACTTCTAGGAATATACCCTAAGAGGCCTGAAACACCAATCAGAAAGAATATATGTACCCCCATGTTCATAGCAGCACTATTTACAGTAGCTAAGATCTGTAAACAGCCCAAGTGTCCACCAGTAGACGAATGGATAAAAAAGCTGTGGTACATATACACAATGGAGTACTATGCAGCGGTAAGAAAGAAAGATCTCTTATCCTTTGAGACGACATGGAGGGACCTGGAAAGTATTATCCTAAGTGAAAGAAGCCAAGCAGAAAAAGACAAATACCACATGATTTCACTTATATATGGAATATAATGAACATAATAGTCTGAGGAATACAGTAGACCCAGAAACATGGAAGTAGGGCACAGACTGACATCCCTCAGTAGAGGGGGGGGGTGTGGGGGGGTGGGAAGAGATAAACCACAGAACTTATATGCATGTATGCATGACCAATGGACATGGACAACTAAGCCGGGGATGGGGCGGAGGTGGGGTGAGGGGTGCCAATGGGGTAAAAAGGTAAAATATCTGTAGCAAAAAAAATAAATAAAAAATTCATTAAAAAATAAAATAAAATAAAAAGCTACATCTGCTCATTGTAAAAAAAAAAAAAAAAAAAAAAAAATTAAAAATTGAACTGCCATTTGAGTCAGTGATCCAACTTCTAAGAATATACCTTAGGAAGCCTGAAACACCAATCAGAGAGAATATATGTACTCCTGTGTTCGTAGCAGGACTATTTACAATAGCTAAGATCTGGAAACAGCTCAAATGTCCATCAGTAAACGAATGGGTAAAAAAGCTGTGGTACATATACACAATGGAGTACTATGCAACTGTAAAAAAGAAAGATCTTTTATTGCTTGAGATGACATGGAGGGACCTGGAGAGTATTATCCTAAGCAAAACAAGGCAAGCAGAGAAAGACAAATATCACATGATCTCACTTATTTGTGGAATATAGTGAACATAACAGTCTGAGGAACGGGGTCATCCCAGAGATGTGGAAGTAGGGTACAGACTGACAATCCCCAGAAGGATGGGAGTGGGGGAGAGATAAACCACAGAAGTTATATGCATGTATGAATGAACAATGGACATGGACAACAAAGATGGATACATGGCTGGGAGGGAGGGGGAGGGGGGAACCAGTAGGGAAAAAAGAAGAAACATCTGTAACAAAAACGAGTAAATTAATAAAAAAAAAATATAATAAAAACGTTTTTTAAATCAATTTATTTTTGTTATAGATGTTTCTCCTTTTCCCCCACTGATTCCCTCCTTTCCCTCCCTCACCACCCTTTTCCCAGTTTTGTTGTCCATGTCCATTGTTTATGCTTAGATGCATATAATTTCTGTGGTTTCCCTCCCCCCACCACCCCCTCTTATGGGCATTGTCAGTCTGTACCCCACTTCCACATCTCTGGGACTACCCTATTCCTTAGTGTTATTTAAAACAATATAATGTAATAAAATTTTGTTTAAAACAATCTATATACTTATGTGCATAACAGTGAGCTAAAATAAACATCCAGATTTAAATGAAAGTTACCTTATGAATGTTTTAAATTTTTTCATTTTTTTTTATCTTCTTTTCTTTGTTTTATATGTGAATATGTATAGCACACATTATAAAAAATAAATATATGGATACAGCTTTCTTATATGACTGAAAAGGAATATTACAAAATAATATATTTTTATCACCTTTTATAAGTTTCTCTTCATCCTTCTCATCTTTATCTGAGTGGCTCTCTTGATAAATTTTGCCTCAACCTTAAATTTGACCTTTATATTTTTAACATTGTAGAATCTCTATTACATTTCTTATTTTCCTAAAATACTTTGAGATACAATAACATTTTCACATTCATATACAATTTTACCTATTTAATTTTTCTTATTTTACCCCTATTGCATTTGGTGTGATAATATGACACATCATTAATTCCAAAATTAGATTTAATCAAACAGTTGTTTAAATGATCACGTTTTCATTTGCATTTTAAAATATTTTAAGTATTCACATCATGCATATATTTAATTCAGATACTGCTTAAGAATATAATTTTTGTTTTATTTGTACTATTTGCATTAGAAAGATCACTAATTTCCATCTTGAAATTATTATGTTAAAATAATTTTGAACAGAAATCAGATCCTGAGTTGTCAAAAGTCTTTTGCCTGATATTTTTTTCTAAAAGTCACTTATTCTACCCTCTCTATTAAAAGATGAATGAAATCAGTGCATACTGGTCTGTTACTCAGTTGAAAAGAGCAGGAGTGCATCCTTTTCTGGATAGCACACAGCATGACAGCACAGATACAAACCTATAAAGATGGCACCATTATCTAAAGTACAGGTATTTGCATGATATGTGAATTATTTTGCTGTATTTTTCTAGTGGTAATAAGAGTATTAAGCATATATAGTCTGATTCTCTGATAAACCTCGCTGAGAAGCACAATAAATTAAAACTTGCTTCTGCCCAAGCCAAAGATAAGACATTTTTGGTTCTTGGCTTTCTTCTGTGGAAAAAATTGAAATGTTGTCTCCAAAGAGAAAAACACAAGCATCAAACTCCAGATTCATGAGGAAATATTTCTACGGGCATGACCAAGGAACTTGTCTGAGTTGTTAGTTCTGCTGCAATAAGAATACCATAGACTGGGTGGCTTAGCAACAAACATTTATTTCTCACAGTTCTGAACTCTGGAGGAAGGAAAAAAAAATCAGTGTTTGGTGATAGCTAACTTCCTGGTTCAGAGACAGTCCTCACATAATAGAAGGGATTTTTGGCCCTTTATCAGGGCACTAATGCCATTGATGAGGCTCTAGTCTCATGGCTTAATCATGGCTTCTAAAAGCCATACCTCCAAATACCATTACATTGGAGATTTGATTTCAACATAGGAATTTTGGAGGGACATAGATATTCAGTCTTCAGCAAAACTCCAGGCAATGATCTCCTCTGGACAACCTCAAATACCCTTGTAACCTTTGATGGAAAATAGATCATTTGAATCCTTAGATTTCAGTTTCAACAGTAAATTGGTACCAAACCAACAAGAGTTTTGTAGTATTTGAACAATGTGATTAAAAGCTTATTTTGAAAACTTTAAAGATCAAAATTCAAAAGTCAAAAAGGTCATGAGGGATACATCTCAGGAAAAATACTGAATTTAGTGAGTCAGCCCAGGAAAATATTGGGAGGAGGTGGCTAAGCATAATTCCTCTTTACTCCATTTGTTTTTGTAGTTATTCCAGTTTTATTGAGAGATAATGGCCCTGGCTGGATTTGCTCAATTGTTAGAGCATCAGCCTGTGGTCCAGAGAGACCTTCGTTCGGTTCCCACTAAGGGCGTGTACCTTGGTTGCAGTTAGTCTCTGGCCCTGGTTGGGTTGTGCGGGTGGCGGCCATTCGATGTGTCCCTTTTACATCGATGTTTCTCTCTCCCTCCCACTCTATCTGAACAAAAAATGGAAAAATGTCCTTGGGTAAGAATAAAAAATAAACAAAGGAGAAATAATAGACATGCTTCACTATATAATGTTAAGGTTTTTCCACTGGTTGATTTTAGATAATGTCTGAAAGAAGGAGACAGTAAAGTTTTTACTTCAGTAACATTTAAGTATTTTTATTCTCATTCTCCAAAATAATTTTAAGAACAATATGCCTCTTTGCACATTTTAAAGTTGATTTTTGTCAATATTTGTAACTATGTACAGGGAAAACAATTTCCAACATATTTTGAATTATATAAAATCTTCAAAATTATTATTTACTACTCACCATTATCTACTTTCAGTACGCATAGTTCCTCTTTTTCCTCTCAACTTCATACATTTATTCCAGTCCACCCTGAGATTTTTAACATAATATTTTATACTTGAATATTTATAATTAAGTCACACCAAATTATATACATACATTGAAATAAAATTTTAAAAATTTTCTATGAACCCAGAGTTCTATATATTTTCTTCAAGATTGTATAATAATTATCACTATTATAATAGTTTGAAATAATAAAAATATATATTTGATAAACAAAAACTAAACCTAAAAGTAAAATTCTACTTTTTTTTTAGGCATTGCATGAAGATGAGTTCTCAATTAATTTGTACTTCTCTGAATTAATATTTTTTTGGCAAAATGAGATTGAATTCAATTCTATCCCTCTTACATTTTTGTATGTATGATGGCTAAGAAACTTTGTTCACATAAAAACTAGAAGGAATTTGGTATAGTAATGTCACTAAATTTTCTGAAATATTTCTGAATTATATATGCAAATCACTTAGTCATATTTCATCAAAAGTATATTTAATGATCTATCTTGGTGGGCAAATCTATTAAGTCCTCATGACATCATTTTTCAGGAAGATCAATTTTAGTAGAGAATACATAAGTAGAGGAGATGGAAAAAGATACTTAGTGCCTATGTACTCCCAGGAGCATATTTTTCCAACTCAAAAATCACTCTTCTATTCTACCTTCTTAAAACTGGAATTTTGGGGATGAAAAAAATGGCAGTGGAGTGAATGTAAGCTACACAGACCAACTCCCAGGACCAAACTGATATTACAATTAAAATAAAAACAAATCAATAGGAAAATCAACAGAAAAGCAGCTTTTAAGGACCATATAACCAGGGATACTGAACAAATCCTGGTAGGACTGCAAAGGCACAAGAGGGGGACTGGGAGCCAACAGACAGCAGCGGATTGAGCTGTGAGCAGCGCACTCGGGGTTAAACACCCAAGCATTTCCAGAGCACAGAGCCAAGACAGAGGGCTAAAATAGCCATAGCCACTCAATTGGGCTCTGGCAGAGAAAGGGCAGACTGGACAGGAACTATAAAGGGACACCCCACCCTTGGGAAATACCCTTACTCTGAACACCTCAGGGAGTTTTTTATTCAACTGAGAAAGCAAGGCTCTTTAAGTAACTGGGACTAATAGCCTTCAGGCAAAAAGCTGGAGGAAAACTGAACTTTGCCTGAGCTTGCAGCTCTACCCAGGAAAGTAAGACATGACAGGGGTGTTTAACACGGGTTCTTCCTCACTCATCCAAACCCAATAGAGAGGGTCAAAAACAGCAGAACACCAACACCCACAGGGATAATTTGGTAGGCTCCAAAGCTCACTGAAATAGAGAAAATGGTGAAACAAAGAAACAAATCCCAAATAAAAAAAAAGACACCTTTAACAAAGATGAATTAAATTAAACACTGTTAAGCAAGTAAACAGAGCTAGAATTCAGAGCCATGATTTGAGGAAGCTCAACAGATGTGTAAGAACATGAGCACCAAGAGTAAAAACAGAGAAACATTGAAAAATCAACCAATTGGAAATTAAAAAAACACCAAGAAGAGATGAAGAATGACATAGCAGAAATAAAGAACACATTGGAATGACTAAACAGCATAGTAGAGGAAGCTGAGGACTAGATCAGTAAATTAGAAGACAGGGTAGAAAAAATCAACAAATCAGAAAACCAAAATATATATATATATATATAAAACAGGTAGACAGCTTAAAAGAACTGTGGGACAACTGGAAACATAAGAATATTTGCATCATAGGAGTCCCCAAAGAAGAAGAAAATGAGCAAGGGTTAGATAATATATTTAAAGAATACTTTTCTAATTTGGTGAAGGAAAAAGACATTCAAGTTCAAGAAGCACAGAGAGCCCCAAGTAAGAAGAACCAAAACAGGCCCACATCAAGACACATAATAAATGAAATGCCAAAAAATAAAGACAAAGAGAATTATAAAGGCAGCAAAAGATAAGCAACAGGTTTCCTACAAAGGAACTCCCAAAGGCTATCAGCTAACTTCTCAACAGAAACAATACAGGCCAGAAGGGAATAGCATGAGCTAAACAAAGTCATGAAATACAAGGATCTGAATTCAAGACTACTCTACCTAGCAAGGATATTACTCAAAATAGAAGGTCAAATAAAGAGCTTCATAGACAGAACAAGGCTAAGGGAATACATTAGCACCAAACTAGCACTGCAAGAAATGTTAAAAGGACTGCTGTAATTAGTAGAAGAAATAGGACGAAAAATATAACCAAACTAAACAACCCCACCCTGGTGAGCCATTGAAATGCAAATTGAGGCTCACTAAAAACCAGCATTTGCCCACCATTGGGAAATCCACTTAGGCACAGCACCTGAGAGAGTTTATATTCAACTGAGAAAGTCTCTTCAAGTAACTGCTACTGATAGCCTCCAGGCAAAATGCTAGAGGATAATTCTACCATTCCTGGGCTAGCAACCCTAACCAGGAAAGTAAGACTTATCAGTGGTGTTTAGTGTGAGTCCTCCCTTGCTCATCCAAACCCAGAAGAGGGAGACACAAACAGCAGAACACCAAAACCCACAGGGAAAATTTGGCAGGCTCCAAAGCCCACTGTGGTAGCCAAAATAGTGAAACACAGAAACAAATGCCAAATGAAGGAACAAGAGACCTCTACTGAAGATGAGATAAATGTGGAGCAGTTCAGCAAGATAACAGAACTACAGTTCAGAGCCACGATCTTGAGGAAGCTCAACAGTATGAGTAAGGACATAGAGATGTTAAAAATCAACCAAATGAAAATTTAAAACCACCAAGAAGAAATTAAGAATGACTTATCAAAAATAAAGAACACATTGCAAGATTTAAACAGCAGAGTAGAGGAAGCAAAAGACCAGATCAGTGAATTAGAAGTCACAGTAGACAAAATCAACCAATAAGAAAACCAAAAGGAAAAACAATTAAAAAACAGGAAGACAGAATAAGAGAACTGTAGGTCAACTGGAAACATAATAATATTCGCATCATAAGAGTCCCCAAAGAAGAAGATAATGAGCAAGGTTTAGAGAATATATTCAAAGAAATAGTGACAGAAAACTTCTGTAATTTAAGGAAGGAAGAAGGCATTGAAGTTCAAGAAGCACAGAGAACCCAAGTAAGAAGAATGAAAACAGGCCCACACAAAGACACAGAGTAATTAAAATGCCAAAATTTAAAGACAAATAGAGAATCCTAAAAGCAGCAAGAGATAAGCAACAGATTACCTACAAAGGAAACCCCATAAGGCTCTCAGCTGACTTCTCAACATAAACACCTATAGGCCAGAAGAGAATGGTATGAAGTAATCAAGGTCATGAAAATCAAGGATCTGCATCCAAGACTACTCTACCCAGCAAGACTATCATTCAAAATAGAAGGTCAAATAAAGAGCATCCCAGACCAAAAAAGGCTAAGGGAATACATTAGCACCAAACCAGCACTGCAAGAAATGCTTAAAAAACTGCTATAATTAGTAGAAGAAGCAGGAAGAAAAATATAACCAAACAAAACAAAAATTGAAATAAATAAGTATATATAAATAATCACCTTAAATGTAAATGGACTGAATGCTCAAAAAAAAAACAAAAAAAAAACACACACACACAGTAGCTGATTGGATAAGAAAACATGACTCAACTATATCTTGTTTACAAGAGACCAACCTCACAACAGACTCACATTTGTTGAAAGTAAAGGGATGGAAAAAATTCTACCAAGCAAATGGAAAAAATAAGCGGTGGTAACAATACTTATATTTGATAAAATATATTTTAAAATGAAGGCCATAACTAGAGACAAAGAAGACCATTACATAATAATTAAAGGATCTATCCAACAGGAAATTATAACCCTGATAAACACATATGGACCCAATATAGGAGCATTAAATATATTAAAAATCTTTTGGAAGACATCAAAGGAGAAATCGACAGCAATACAATCATAACAGACACCCCGCTGACATGGCTGGATAGATTCTCTAGACAAAAAATTAGCAAGGAAACAGATACTCTAAGTGAAGCACTAGACCAAAAGGATTTAATAACTATCTACAGAGAATTATACCGCAAAACTACAGAATTCACATTCTTCTCAAGTGCACATGGGACATTCTCAAAAAATGACCACATGTTAAGACACAAACTAAGTCTCTACAAGTTCAAGAAGATTGAAATCACATCAAGGATCTTCTCAGATCACAATGTCATGAAACTAGAAATCAATTGAAAAAAGAACCTGCAAAGACATTTGAACACATGGAAGCTAAATAGCATGTTATTAAACAATGAATGGGTCTCGGAGGAGATCAAGAAAGAAATTAAAAGCTTCCTGGAATCCAATAAAAATGAACACACAACAACACAAAACCTTTGGGATACAGCAAAAGCAGTTCTGAGAGGTAAGTTCATAGCACTACAGGCCTACCTCATGAATCAAGAAAAATCTCTAATAGTAAAGATCAGAGCAGAAATAAATGACATAGAGACCAAAACCCCCCCCCCAAAAAAACAAAAAACAATTCCAAGGATCAATAAAACAAAGAGCTGGTTTTTCAAAAAGATAAACAAGATTTATGGACCCTTAGCAAGACTCATCAAGAAACAAAGAGAGAGAACATAAATACACAAATTCAGAAATGAAAGAGGAGAAGTAACAACTGATACCACAGAAATACAGAAGATCTTAATATCTACTATGAACAATAATATGGCAACAAATTCCACAATCTAAGCTAAATATACAAATTTTTAGAAACACATGGTCTCCCAAAACTGGACCAGGGAGAGATAGAAACTTGAACAGACCAATAACAACTAAGGAAATTTAAGAGGTAATCAAGACTCTCCCAGCAAACAAAAGTCCAGGCCCAGATGGCTACACGGGGGTGTTTTACCAAACATTCAAAAAAGAACTAACACCCATTCTCCTCAAACTATTTCAAAAATTTCAAGACGAAGGAAGACTTACAAACTGGTTTTATAAGGCCAGCATAATTCTAATTCCAAAACCAGAAAAAGGCATTACAAAAAAACAAACAAACAAACAAAAACTACAGGCCAATATCCTTGATGAACATAGATGCCAAAATCCTAAATAAAATACCAGCAAATTGGATCCTGCAATATATCAAAAAAATTATTCATTATGATGAAGTGGGATTCATCCCAGGGATGCAAGGCAGGTACAATATTTGCAAATCAATAAATGTCATACACCACATAAACAAAATGAAGAATAAAAACCACACGATTATACCAATGGGTGCTAAAAAAGCCTTTGACAAAATCCAGCATCCATTTCTGATGAAAATGCTCAACAATGTGGGAATAGAGGGATCATATTTCCACATAATAAATGCCATATATACAAGACCTACCCCCAACATCATACTCAATGGGCAAAAATTAAAAGCATTTTTTCTTAAAAACAAGAACAAGACAAGGATTCCCACTTTTGCCACTCGAATTTAAGATAGTACTGGAAGTTTTAGCCACAGCAATCAGACAGGAAGAATAAATAAAAAAGATCCAAATTGGAAAGCAGGAAGTGAAACTGTCATTATTTGAAGATATATGTAGAAAATCCCAAAGACTCCATCAACAATTTACTAGACTTAATAAATGAATTTAGTAAAGTAGCAGGATACAAAAGTAACATCAAGAAATCAATGGTATTCATATACATCAATGATAAACTCACAGAAACTAAAACAACAATCCCAATTACCATCATGGCAAAACAATTAAGATACCTAGGAATAAACTAAACCAAAGAAATAAAAAGCTTATTCGCAAAAAACTTAGGTCATTGCAAAAAGAAATAGAGGAAGATATAAAAAAGTGGAAGTCCATACCTTGTTAATGGATTGGAAGATTTATCATCATTAAAATGTGCATACTACCTAAAGCAATCTATAGATGGAATGCAATCCCCATCAAAATACCAATGACATATTCCATGGAACTAGAACAAATACTTTAAAAGTTCATATGGAACCAAAAAAAGACCTCAAATAGCCACAGCCATCTTGAAAAAAAAGAACAAAGTAGGAGGGATTACATTACCAGATTTCAGGTTATACTACAAAGCCACTGTAATCAAAACAGCCTGGTACTGGCACAAGAACAGGCATATAGACCCGCTGACATCACTGGATAGATCATCTAGACAAAAAAATTAACAAGAAAACACAGGCTGTATATGAAATGCTAGATCAAATGAATTGAATAAATTTCTACAATAAATTACACCCAAAATATGCAAAATTCACATTCTTCTCAAGTGCACTTGGGACATTCTCAAAGAGAGACCACACATTAGGGTACAAACTAAGTCTCTAACAGTTCAAGAAGATTGAAATTATATCAAGCATCTTCTCAGATCACAATGGCATGCATGTAGAAATCAATTGCAATAAGAACATGCAAAGACATTTGAAAACATGGAGTCCAAACTGTATGTTATTAAACAATGAATGGGTTACCATGGAGATCAAGGAAAAAATTAAAAGCTTTCTGGAAACCAATGAAAATGAACACACAACAACACAAAATCTATGGGATGCAGCAAAAGCAGTTCTGAGAGGAAAGTTCATAGCACTACAGGCCTACCTCATGAAACAAGAAAAAATTTTAATAGAATAACCTCACCAGTTAAAGAACTAGAAAGCAAACAAAAAGAAAACCCCAGAACAAGTAGAAGGAAGAAAATAGTAAATGTCAGAGCAGAAATAAATGACATGGAGCCCCAAAAAAACAATTCAAAGAATCACTGAAACAAAGAGATGTTTCTTTGAAAAGATAAACCAGATTGATGGACTCTTAGATTGACTCACCAGGAAACGAAGAGAGAGAACCCAAATACACAAAGTCAGAATTAAAAGAGGAGAAATAATAACTGACACCACAGAAATACAAAGGATTGTTAGCAAATATTACGAACAATTATACGCCAAAAAATTGAAGAAACTAAGCAAAATAAACAAATTTCTAGAAACACATGGTCTCCCAAAACTGAACCAGAAAGAGAGAGAAAACTTGAACAGACCAATAACAACAAAGAAAATTGCAGATGGAATTAAGACTCTCCATGCAAACAAAAGCCCAGACCTGGACAGCTTCACAGGGAAGTTTTACCAAGCATTCGAAGAAGACCTAACACCCAGTCTCCTCAATCTATTACAAAATAATCAAGGTGAAGGAAAACTTTCAAAATCTTTTTATGAGGCCAGCATAATTCTAGATCCAAAACTAGATAAAGATACTACAAAGAGAAAAAAAGAAAACTATAGGCTTATATCCCTGATGAATATAGATGACAAAATTCTAAACAAAATACTAGCAAATCAGATCCAGCAATACATTTAAGAAATTTTTCACCATGACCAAGTGGAATTCATCCTAGGCATGCAAGGCTGGTACAATATATCCAAATCAAAAAGTGTAATAAACAAAATGAAAGATGAAAACCATATGATCATATCAAAAGGCCCTGAAAAAGCATTCAACAAAATCCATCACCCATTCCAAATAAAACGCTCAGCAATGTGGGAATAGAGGGATCATATACAACATTATAAAGGCCATATATAAAAATGCTACAGCCAACATCATACTCAATTGGCCAAAACTAAAATCATTTTTCTTATGAACAGAAACAAGCCAGGGATGCCCACTTTCACCACTCTTATTTAACATAGTACTGGAAGTCTTGGCCACAATAACCAGACATGAAGAAAAAATAAAAGGAATCCAAATTGGAAAGAAGGAAGTGAAACAGTCATTATTTGCAGATGACATAATATTTCATAGAAAACACTATAGAGTCCATCAAAAATCAACCAGACTTAAATGAATTTGGCAAAGTAGCAGGATACAAAATTAACATCAAGAAGTTGATGACATTCTTATACAGCAATAATGAACTCACAGAGAGAAACTAAAAAAAAACAACAGCAAACAAACAAACAAAAACAATCCCATCTACCATTGGGGCAAAATAAATTAATATACCTAGGTATAAACTTGACCAAAGAAGTAACAGACCTATTTGCGAAAAGAACTACAGGACATTAAAACAATAAATAGAAGAAGATACAAAAAATTGGAAGGATATGCCTTGTTCATGTATTGGAAGAATTAACATCATTAAAATGTTCATACTACACAAAGCAATCTGTACATTTGATGCAATCCCCATCAAAATACCAATGACATAATTCACAGAACTGGAACAAGTGCTTCAAAAGTAGATAAGGAACAAAATTAGACCCCAAGTAGCCACAGCAATCTTGAAAAAGAAGGACAAAGTAGGTGAGATCATAATTCTGGGTATCTGGTTATACTACAAAGCTACTGTAATCAAAACAGCCTGGTACTGGCACAAGAACAGGCATATAGATCAATAGAACAAAATACAGAATATGAAAATTGATGCAAGACATTATGGTCAATTAATATTTGACAAAGGAGGCAAGAGGATACAATGGAGTAAAGACAGCCTCTTTAATAAATAATGTTGAAAAAATTGGACAGCAAAATGCAAAATAAATAAATAAATAAATAAATAAATAAATAAATAAATAAATAAATAAAACTAGGCCATCAACTTAAACTGTACACAAGAATAAACTCAAAATGAATAAAAGACTTAAATGTGACTCATGAATCCATGAAAATTCTAGAAGAAAATGCAGGCAACCAAATTTCAGACATCATACACAGCAAATTTTTTACTGATACATCACCTAAGGCAACAGAAACAAAGGAAAATATAAACACATGGGACTACATCAAACTAAAAAACTTCTGCACAGAAAAAAAATAACAACCATCAAAATGGAAAGGGAACACACTGTATGGAAGAGCATATTTGGCAATAATATATCAGATAAAGGGTTAATTTTCAAAATATACAGAGTGCTCATACAACTCAACAAAAGGTAGACAAAAATCCCCATTAAAAATGTGCAAAGGACATAAATAGATATCTTCCCCAAAAGTACATACAAATGGCCAAGAGCCATATGAAGAAATGCTCACCATCACTTATCATCAGAGTGATACAAATTAAAACAACTATAAGGTATCCCCTCAGATTGGCCAGAATGGCTGCCATCAACAAATCATCAAATAATATGTGCTGGTGAGGGTGTGGGGAAAAGGGGACTCTAGTACACTGCTGGTGGGAATGTAGACTGGTGCAACCATTAAGAAAAACACTATGGTATTTCCTCAAAAATTTAAAAATCAAATTGCCATTTGACCCAGTAATCTCACTTCTAAGAATATATCCTCAGAAGTCTGAAGCATCAACCAAAAAGTATATATGTACCCCTATGTTCATAGCACCACTATTTACAATCACTAAGATATGGAAACAGCCCAAATTTCCATCAATAGATGAGTGGATAGAAAAGCTGTGGTACATATATAAAATGGAATATTATGCAGCTCTAAGAAAGATCTCTTACCCTTTGAGACAACTTGGAGGAACCTGGAGAGTATTATGCTAAGCAAAATAAGCCAATCAGAGAAAGATAAATACCACATAATCTCACTTATTTGTGAAATATAATGAATAAGGTGGGATGATGAATGTAATAGACTCAGAGACATAAAAAGAAGTATGGTTCAGACTGAGAAACCTCAGAGAGGGGTCGAGGGGGATGGATGATATGAACCAAAGAACTTATATACATGTATGCATAACCAATAGACATATACAACAATGCTAGTGGGGGGGGGGAGCAGGATGTAGAGGAGGGTGTCTAGAGGGAAAAAGGAGAAACATCTGTAACAAAAATCAGTTAATAAAAATTGAAAAAAAAATTAATGCTATGCTGTTTAGTAGATTCAATTAGTAATTATAATTTTATATTGTATAGTCTATTAATATTAAGTAACATGCTACTTCTTTCCTCTATGCATCACATGAATTTTAATTTGAGTTCTAATAGTACTTTAGACATTTCTGACTTTCTTGCATTTCCATAGTGTATCTCTAGACCTATGAAACTGTCTACATCAACTGACTTTTAGAATATTACCTATAAATAATATGTAGACAAGTTTGTAATTTTTGCATATTATTATATTTTCTTTAGAAAGATTTATTGATTAGGAAACTGCTTACTCTGTTTTATAATAATTACTTGTTTATTTAAAGCATGTTGACCTTTATCACAGTGAAGCACACACTCATTGTGTACTGACTTCCCTACCCTGTCCCCACTCACATACTCTAGTAGCCATGAAGATAGGCACTTAAATAAAGACTTGTAACCTTAAACATGACAAAATAAAATAAACCCCATAATTCTCCCATTTTCTGTCCCACAATAGCAGCCTCTTTCAACTTTTAAAGCTGATTTTTAAAATCAGTGGTGGGGGGGTGAGTGTGGTGTGGAGTGGGCAACATCTGTAGTACTTTCAACAATAATGATTTAAAAAATGTAATAAAATTAAAAAGATGTGGTACATATATACAATGGAACACTATACAACTATAAGAAAAAGAGATCTCTTTATCCTTTGAGATGACATGGATGGACCTGGAGAGTATTATGCTAAGCAACATAAGCCAATCAGAAAAAGAGAAATACCATATGATCTCACTTATTTGTGGACTATATTGAATAAAATAAGCTGATGAATAAAGTAGATGAGACTATAGTTCACACGGACAAACCTCATAGGAGGGGGACAGGGTGGAGGGATGAGATAAACCAAAGAAGTTATATGCACGTATGTGTAACCAATGGACATAGACAACAATGTTGGGGGCAATGGATTGGGGGAATAAGGAGAAACATTTGTAACAAACATTAATTAGTAAAAATTTCAAAAAAAAAATGGTTAGAAAGGTAAGTATATAATAGTATATATATCAAAGAGCAGAAACAAATGTTTTTATAAATAAAAAGAAAACATGATTTATATATATGTTGTTTATAAGAGACCAAACTCACTACGAAAGACTCACATAGTTTGACAATGAAGTGATGGAAAAAAA
Source organism: Molossus molossus (assembly GCF_014108415.1). Taxonomy (NCBI): domain Eukaryota; kingdom Metazoa; phylum Chordata; class Mammalia; order Chiroptera; family Molossidae; genus Molossus; species Molossus molossus. The sequence continues at coordinate 75,602,960 of NW_023425355.1, read as the reverse complement.
AATTTCCAAAGAAACAGAAAGGTGAAGAATCAAAACAAAACTAGGATACTAACATTCATACCCAACACAATAGACTTCAAATGAATTTCATAACTAGAGACAAAGAAGGTCAAAATATATTATTCAAAGGATCTATCGAACTGGAGGATATAACCTTGGTAAACATATATGCACCTGACATAAGAGCACTAAAACACATTTAAAAACTTCTGGAGGACTACAAAGGAGAAATCAACAGCAATACAATTTTAGCAGGGGTCTTCAACACGTTGCTGACATCACTGGATAAATCCTCTAGACAAAAAATTAACAAGGAAAGAGAGACTGTAAATGTGGCACTAGATCAAATGGATTTAATAGATATCTACAGAAAATTACACCCCAAAACTACAGAATTTAAACTCTTCTCAAGTGCACATGGGACATTCTCAGAGATAGACATGTTAGGACACAGATTGTCTCTACAAGTTCAAGAATATTGAATCATACCAAGCACCTTCTCAGGTCCTAATGGCATGAAGCTAGAAATCAATTACAACAAAAACACACAAAAATATTTAAAAACATGGAGGCTAGAAAGCATGTTACTAAACAATGAATGGGTTACAAAGAAGATCAAGGAAGGAACAAAACATTACTGGAAACTAATGAAAATGAACACACAACAGCAGAAAATGTATGGGATGCAGCAAAAGCAGTCCTGAGAGAAAAGTTCATAGCACTACTAACCTATCTCAAAAGACAAGAAACATTTCTAATTGACTTTTTAACCCTACAACTTAAAGAAGTAGAAAGTAAGGAAACAAACAAACAAAACAAAACAAAACAAACCCAGAGTAAGCAGAAGGCAAGAAATAGTAAAAATCAGAGCAGAAAAACAACAACATTGACACTAAAAACAAAAAAAAATATTATACACACACACACACACACACACACACACACATTAAAAAAACAACAATCAATGAAAGTTCTGAATATTTGAAAAGATAAACAAATTGAAGGACCCTTTGCCAGACTCACCAAAAAATAAAAAGATCAAATCAATAAAATCAGAAAAAAAAAGAGAAGTAAAAACTGACACCACAGAAATGTAATGGATCATTAAAAAATACTATGAACAATTATATGCCAACAAATAGGACAATCCAGGTGAAATGGACAAATTTCTGGAGTCACAGTCTCCCAAAACTGAACTGGAAAGAGAGAAAAATTAAAAAGACCAATACCAATTATAGGAATTGCAGATGTAATCAAGAAACTCTCAGCAAACAAAAGCCCAGGTCCCGAGGACTTCAAGGGGGAGTTTTACGGAACATTCAAGGAGAACTAACATCCATTCTCCTCAAGCTATTCCAAAAAATTCAAGAAAAATGAAGACTTCCAAGATCATTTTATGAGGCCAGCATAACCCTAATTTCAAAATCAGATAAAGCCACTACGAAGAAAGAAAACCACAGGCCAATATCCCTGATGAACATACATGTCAAAATCCTTAACAAAATATTAGCAAAGCAGATCCAGGGATACATCACAAAAAGTATTCATCATGACCATGTGGGATTCCTCCCAGGGATGCTAGGCTGGTACAATATTCACAAACCAATAAATGTGATACACCACATAAACAAAATGAAGATTAAAACCATATGATCATACCAACAGATACTGAAAAACATTTGACAAAATTCAGCACCCATATCTCATGCAAAAGCTCAGCAATGTGGGAATAGAGGGACCATATCTCAACATAACAAAGGCCATATGTGGAAACCTACAGCCAACATTGTACTCAATGGGCAAAAATCTAAAGCATTTCCTTTAAGAACAGGAACAAGACAGAGATACCTACTTTTGCCACTCTTGTTTAACATAGTTCTGGAGGGCATAGCCACTGCAATTAAACATGAAAACAAAATACAAGTGATCCAAATTGAAAAGGAGCAAGTAAAAGTGTAATTATTTGCATATGAGATAACATTGTACATAGAAAACCGTAACGACCCCATCAGAAATTTACTAAATTTAATAAATAAATGAAAAAGTAGCAGGATACAAAATTAACATTAAGAAATTTACAGCATTCTTATACATCAATAATTATCTCACAAAAAGAGAAACTAAAAATCAATCCCATTTACCATTGCAGAAAAACACCTAAGATACTAGGAATAAACTTAACCAAATAAGTAAAGAACATGTTCTCAAAAACTATGGGAAATTGGGAAAAAAAAATACAACATAAAAAGATATAAAAAAGTGGGAGCATATACCTTGTTCATGAATTGGAAAAATTAACACCATTAAACTGTCCATACTATCCAAAGCAATTTATAGATTCAATGTTATTCCTATTAAAATACCAATGACATATTTCAGGGAACTAGAAAATAATACTCCAAAAGATTAAATAGAACGAAAAAAGCATCTCGGGAAAAAAAAAATGGCGGTGGAGTGAATGGAGCTACACAGACCATCTCTCAGGACCAAACTGGATTAACAATGAAAATAAAGAAAAATCATCAGGAAAAGGCAACCGAAAGCAGCCTGGAGGACCACATTACCAGGGACACTGACTGAATCCTGGTAGGCTTGAGAGGACGCGAGAGGAGGCCAAAAGCCCACGGTCTGCAGAGGCCTGGGCTGGGACCAGCAGACTCGGCTGGGACCAGGGTACTTGGCTGGAAACAGGTACCACCTCGGCTGCATCCACAACGCGACTGTGGCTGAGTCCTGCAAACTCGGCTGGGTGGCACGCCCTCGCCTGGTGCTGCAGACACCCCAACTTGGCTGCTCTTAGCTGGGAGCAGTGCCCTCAGGTTAAAAGTCCCAGGTGGCTAAAGGATGCAGAGTCTGGCCAGAGGCTAAATTGGCAGCAGCCACTCACCTTGGGGTCCGCAAGAGTGAAGGCAGATTGGACTGACACTGTGTGGGGAAACTCGGGATTTGGAGGGTACTCAGAGATTTTGCTGAGTGCAGCCACGCAGGACTGTGGTCAACTTACTCCTTCCCAGGGCCCTGGGAGAGGTGGCGGCCCCTCCCGCAAAGATTCAACCTCACCTGGTGGCCATTGAAATGCTAATTGAGGTCCATTAAAAACCAGTATCTGCCCCACCCTTGGAAAATCCTCTTACACTGAGCACCTGAGGGAGTTATTCAGTCAACTCAGAAACCAAGGTTCTTCAGGTGACCTCTACTAATAGCCTCCAGGTAAAAAAAAAAAGCTAGAGGAAAGTTAAGACTTGACAGTAGTGGTTAAAGTAGGTCCTCCCTGCCTCACCCAAACCCAGGAGAGGGAGCCACAAACACCAGAAAACCAAAACCCACAAGGAAAATTTCACAGATTCCAAAGCCCACTGTGATAGCCAACATGGTGAAAAAACAGAAACAAAAGCCAAATGAATAAACAAGAGACCTCTACCGAAGATGAGATAAATGAGGTGCAGTTAAGCAAGTTAACAGAACTAGAATTCAGAACCATGATCTTGAGGAATCTCAACAGCATGTGTAAGGACATGAGCACCATGAATAAACACATAAAAATGTTGAAAATCAACCAGTTGGAAATTAAAAATGACATATCAGAAATGAAAACACATTGGAAGGTCTAAAAAGCAGAGTACAGGACGCTGAGGACTAGATCAGTGAATTAGAAGACAGGGTAGAAAAAAATCAAACAATCAGAACACCAAAAGGAAAAAATGATTAAAGAACAGGAAGACAGCTTAAGAGAACTGTGGGACAACTGGAAACCGAATAATATTCGCATAATAGGAGTCCCCGAAGAAGAAAATGAGCAAGGGATAGAGAATATATTCAAAGAAATAGTGACAGAAACATTCCTAATTTGGTGAAGGAAGAAGGCATTCAAGTTCAAGAAGCACAGAGAACCCCACGTAACCAGAACCCAAACAAGCCCACACCAACACACATAGTAATCAAACTGCCAAAAATTAAAGACTAAGAGAGAATCCTAAAAGCAGCAAGAGATAAGCAACAGGTTACCTACAAAGGAAACTCCATAAGGCTCTCAGCTGACTTCCCACAAGAAACCCTACAGGCCAGAAGGGAATAGCATGAAGTAATCAAGGTCATGAAAAACAAGGATCTGAATCCAAGACTACTCTACCCAGCAAGGCTATCATTCAAAATGGAAGGTCAAATAAAGAGCTTCCCAGACAAAAAAAGGCTAAGGGAATACATTAGCCCCAAACCAGCACTGCAAGAAATGTTAAAAGGACTGCTGTAATTAGCAGGAGAAATGGAAAGAAAAATTGAACCACACTAAACAAAAATGGAAACAAATAAGTACATATCAATAATCACTTTAAATGTAAATGGATAGAATGCTCCCATAAAAAGACACAGAGTAGCTGATTGGATAAGAAAGCATGTCTCATCTATATGTTGTTTACAAGAGACCCACCTCACAACAAAAGACTCACATAGATTGAGGGTGAAGGGATGGAAAAAAATCTTCCAAGCAAACGGAAAGAAAAAAAACCTGGCGTAGCAATACTTATATCTGATAAAATAGACTTCAACATGAAGGCCATAACTAGAGACAAAGAAGGCCACTATGTAATACTGAAAGGATCTATCCAACAGGAAGATGTAACCTTGATAAGCATATATGCACCCAATATAGGAGCACCAAAATATATTAAAAAGCTTCTGGAGGACTTTAAATGGAAAATTGATAGCAATACAATCATAGCAGGGGACTTCAACACCCCGCTGACATCACTGGATAGATCCTCCAGACAAAAAATTAGCAAGGAAACAGAGACTCAAGATGAAGGACTAGACCAAATGTACTTATTAGATATCTACAGAGAATTACACCCCGAAAGTACAGAATTCATATTCTTCTTAAGTCTACATGGGACATTCTCAAAGATAGACCACATGTTAGGGCACAAACAAAGTCTCTACAAGTTCAAAAAGATTGAAATCATATCAAACATCTTCTCAGATCACAATGGCATGAAACTAGAAATCAATTGCAAGAAGAACATACAAAGACATTTGAACACATGGAAGCTAAATAGCATGTTATTAAACAATAAATTGGTCAATGAGGAGATCAAGGAAGAAATCAAAAACTTCATAGAAACCAATGAAAATGAAGACACAACAACACAAAATCTATGGGATGCAGCGAAAGCAGTTCTGAGAGGGAATTTCATATCACTACAGGCCTACCTTAAAAAACAAGAAAAATCTCTAATAGACTATCTAACCTCATATCTTAAAGAAGTAGAGAACAAACATAAAGAAAACCCCAGAGCAAGTAGAAAGAAGGAAATAGTAAAGATCACAGCATAAATAAATGACATAGAGACCAAAAAAAAAAAAAAAAAAAAAATTCAAAGGATCAATGAAACAAAGAGCTGGTTTTTCAAAAAGAAGAACAAGATTGATGGACCCTTAGCTAGACTCACCAAGAAACAAGGAGAGAGAACCAAAATACACAAAGTCAGAAATGAAAGAGGAGAAGTAACAACTGACACCACAGAAATGCAAAAGATTGTTAGCAACTACAATAAACAATTATATGGCCACAAATTCGACAATCTAGTTTCCCAAAACTGGACCAGGAAGAGATAGAAAACTTGAACAGACCAATATCAACAGAAGAAATTGAAAATGTAATCAAGAATCTCCCAGCAAAAAAAAAAGCCCAGGACCGGATGTCTCGGGGGGAGTTTTACCGAACATTCAAAGAAGAACTAACACCCATTCTTCTCAAACTATTTCAAAAAATTCAAGAAAAAGGAAGACTTCTAAACTCATTTTATGATGCCAGCATAATTCTAATTCCAAAACCAGAAAAAGACACAAGGAAAGAAAACTATAGGCCAATATCCCTGATGAACATAGATGCCAAAATCCTGAACAAAATAATAGCAAATCGGCTCCAGCAATACACCAAAATATTATCCACCATGACCATGTGGGATTCATCCCAAATGTGCAAGGCTTGTACAATATTCGCAAATCCATAAATGGGGTACACCACATAATTAAAATGAAGAATAAAAACCACATGATCATATCAATAGATGCTGAAAAAGCCTTAGACAAAATCCAGCATCCATTTCTGATAAAAATGCTCAGCAATGTGGGAATAGAGGAATCATATCTAGACATAATGAAGGCCATACATGAAAGACCTACAGCCAACATCATACTCAATGGGAAAAAAAATTAAAGCATTTCCCTTAAGAACAGGAACAAGGCAAGGATGCCCACTTTTGGCGCTCTTATTTAACATAGTACTGGAAGTCTTAGCCACAGCAATCAGACAGGAAGAAAAAATAAAAGGGATCCAAATTGGAAAAGAGGAAGTCAAACTGTCATTATTCGCAGATGTCATGATAGTATACATAGAAAATCCCAAAGACTCCATCAAAAATTTACTAGACTTGGACTTCCGGTCAAGATGGCGGCGTAGGGAAACGCAGTATCGCGTTCTCCCACAACCACATCCAAGTTACAACAAAACTACAGAACAACCATCATCCAAAACCGCCTGAAATCAAGCTGAATGGAAGTCCTACAACTACGGAATTAAAAAAAAAGGCAGCTACATCCAGACTGGTAGGAGGGGCGGCGGCGCGAGGGGTGGCGGCAGCGGCACGGCGGCGGCGCGACGGGCTGGTCCCACACCCAAGTGTGGCGGATAAAAATCAGGAGGCTCCCGAGGCTGGGAAGGTCCTTCCTGAGGACTGAGGGGTCCCCGTCCCACACCAGGTGCCCCGCTCAGGTTTCCAGTGCCAGGAAGAGAAGTCCCCATAACTTCTGGCTGGAAAAACCAGCAGAAACTGAGGCTCAGGGAAGCTGACCTGGCTGGAGCCACAGGCAGCTCCCTAAAGGGCCCGCGCACAGACTGGTCGGACTCTCTCCCTCTAAGCTCGGAGGGGAGGCAGCTCCAGGGGCACCAGAGAAATACAAGGAGGAACTGAGCTGTTTGGCACTGGAGCGAGGGCTGGAGAGGGGGCTTTCTCGGGGACAAACGTGCTGTCAGAGGCCTTTGTTCCTTTGGTGAGCCCTTCCCTGGGGCAGCAGACAGTCGCCATATCTGGGACTCCAGCAACCTGGCTCACACTGGTAGCCCCGCCCTGCTGACTCCCTGAGGCCCCGCCCCACCCAACTTTCAGGCCCACCCAAGCTGTTGCTACTTGCTTAACCATAGGATTGGCCTGTCTTGGGTCCTGCTTCAGGTTTTTCCTAAATTCTTTCAAACGAGCAGCATCGGGTCTCAGCGAGCCCCATACCTCTCATTAAGTAATACACAGAAACAAACACAGGGAGGCAGCAAAATGAGGATACAAAGAAACAGGTCCCAAATGAAAGAACAGAACAAAACCCCAAGAAAAGAACTAAGCGAAATGGAGATAAGCAACCTAACAGATGCTGAGTTCAAAATACTGCTTATAAGGATGCTCAATGAACTCAGTGAGGGCCTCAAGAGCATAAAAAAGTACCAGTCAGAAACGATCGCTGCACAGTTAGAAACGAAGGAGGCTTTAACTGAAATAAAGAATAATTTACATAGCTTCAATAATAGAGTACGTAAATCCAAGGAGCAAACCATCGATTTGGAATATAAGGAAGCAAAAAACGCCCAACCAGAACAGCAAAAAGAAAAAAGAATCCAAAAAAATGAGGATAGTGTAAGGAGCCTCTGGGACAACTTCAAGCGTGCCAACATTCGCATCTTGGGGGTGCCGGAAGGAGAAGAGAGAGAACAAGAAATCGAAAACCTGTTTGAAACAATAATGGCAGAAAACTTTCCTAACTTGGTGAAGGAAACAGACATACAAGTCCAGGAAGCACAGAGAGTCCCAAACAAGATGAACCCCAAGAGGCCCACACCAAGACACATCATCATCAAAATGCAAAAGGTTCAAGACAAAGAGAGAATCCTAAAAGCAGCAAGAGAAAGGCAGCTAGTTACCTACAAGGGAGTTCCCATTAGGCTGTCAGCTGATTTCTCAAAAGAAACTTTGCAGGCCAGAAGGGAGTGGCAAGAAATATTCAGAGTGATGAAAACCAAGAACCTACAACCAAAATTACTCTATCCTGCAAAGCTGTCATTTAGAATCGATGGACATATAAAAACTTTCCCAGACAAGAAAAAGTTAAAGGAGTTCATCACTACCAAACCATTATTATATGAAATGATGAAGGGTCTTTTTAAAGAAAAAGATAAAATGTAGGAACAAACAAAATGGCAATGAATACATATCTATCAACAATGGAATCTACAAACAAAATGAACAGGAAGAACAGGAACATTCTCATAGATACAGAGAATATTTTGTTGGTTGCCAGTTGGGAAAGGGGTTGGGGGAATGGGTGAAAAAGGTGAAGGGATTAAGAAGCACAAATTCATTGCTAGACTGACAAACCTCAAAGGGAAAGGGGTTGGGGGGGTGGGAAGAAATAAACCAAAGAACTTATATGCATAACCAATGGACACGGACAATAGTATGGGAAAAGGTGGGAGGGGGGCGGGAGTGGGGAGGAGGGGGTCAATGGGGGAATTCTTTTAATAAAAAAATTTTAAAAAAATAAAAATAAAAAAAATAAAAAAAAAATTTACTAGACTTAATAAATGAATTTGGTCAAGTACCAGGATACACAATTAACGTCAAGAAATTGATGGCATTCTTATACATTAAATATGAACTCATAGAAAGTGAAACAAAGAAAACAATCCTATATACCATTGCAGCAAAAAAATTAAGAAACCTAGGAATAAACTTAACGGAAGAAATAAAGGACCTATTAGCAGAAAACTACAGGTCATTGGACAAAGAAATAGAGGAAGATATGAAAAAGTGGAAGCACATACCCTGTTCATGGATTGAAAGAATTCACATCATTAAAATGTTCATACTACCCAAAGCAATCTATAGATTCAATGCAATCCCCATCAAAGTACCAACGGAATACTTCACAGAATTAGAACAAGTACTTCAAAAGTTCATATGGAACCATAAAAAGCCTTGAATATCCACAGCAATCTTGAAAAGGAAGAACAAAGTTGGAGGAATCACATTAACAGATTTCAGGTTTTATTACAAAGCCACTGTAATCAAAACAACCTTGTACTGTCCCCAGAACAGGCATATAGACCAGTGGAACAGAACAGAGAACCCAAAAATAGACCCAACACAATATGCTCAATTAATATTTGACAAAGGTGGCAAGAGCATAGAATGGAATAAGGACAGCCTCTTTAATAAATGGTGCTGGGAAAATTGGACAGCTACATGCAGAAAAATGAAACTAGACCATCAACTTACACCCTACACAAGAATAAACTCAAAATGGATAAAAGACTTAAATGTGACTCATGAATTCATAAAAATCCTAGAAGAAACTGTGGGGAACAAAATTTCAGACATTGTGTGCAGTAGAATTTTCACTGATACATTACCTAAGGCAATAGAAACAAAGGAGGAAATGAACACATGGGACTACATCTAATTCAAAAGCTTCTGCACAGCGAAAGATACAATCATCAAAACGGAAAGGCTACCCACTATATGGGAGAGCATATTTGCCAATGATATATCAGATAAGCGGTTAATTTCCAATATATATAGAGTGCTCATACAACTCCACAAAAGGAAGACAACAAACCCATTAAAAAATGGGCAGAGGAACTAAATACACACCTCTCCAAACAGAACATACAAATGGCAAAGATACATGTGAAGAAATGCGCATCATTACTAATCCTCAGAGAGATGCAAATTAAAGCAACAGTGAGGTATCACCTCACACCTGTCAGAATGGCCGCCATCAACAAATCATCAAACAACAAGTGTTGGCGAGGGTGTGGAGAAAAGGGGACTCTAGTGCACTGCTGGTGGGAATGCAGACTGGTGCCGCCACTATGGAAAACAATATGGTGTTACCTCAAAAAATTAAAAATTGAACTTCCATTTGACCCAGTGATCCCACTTCTAAGAATATACCCTAAGAAGCCTGAAACACCAATCAGAAAGAATATATGTACCCCCATGTTTGTAGCAGCACTGTTTACAATAGCTGAGATCTGGAAACAGCCCAAGTGTCCATCAGTAGATGAGTGGATAAAAAAGCTGTGGTGCATATACACAATGGAGTACTATGCAGCTGTAGGAAAGAAAGATCTCTTATCCTTTGAGACGACATGGAAGGACCTGGAAAGTATTATCCTATGTGAAACAAGCCAAACAGAGAAAGACAAGTATCATGTAATCTCACTTATTTGTGGAATATAATGAACATAACAGTCTGAGGAATGGGGTAGTCCCAGAGACGTGGAAGTGGGGTACAGACTGACAATCCCCAGAAGAGGTGGTGGTGGGATAGAGGTAAACCACACAACTTATATGCATGTATGCATGAACAGTGAACATGGACAACAACCTGGGGACAGGGCAGGGAGGGAGGGGGAATCAGTGGGGGAAAAGGAGAAACATCTGTAACAAAATTAATAATAAAAAATAAATAAATTAAAAAAAGAAAAAGAAAAAAAAAGCATCCCAAATAGCCACAGCAATCTTGAAAAAGAAGAACAAAGTACTACGGATCACAATACAAAGCCTATATAATCAAAACAGCCTGGTATTGGCACAAGAATAGGCATATAGATCAATGGAACAAAACAGAGAACCCAGAAATTGAACTAAGACATTCCGCTCAATTAATATTTGACAAAGTTGAGAAGAGCATACAATGGAGTTAATACAACTTTTTATTTATTTATTTATAAATAACTTTATTTATTTTTGTTACAAATTATTCTCCTTTTTCCCCCCTCTGATTATTCCCTCCCTCGCCCTTTCCGCCCTGTCCCCAGCTGTGTTGTTCATGTTCATTGTTTATGCATACATGCATATAAGTTACGTGGTTTATCTCTCCTCCACCACCCCCTGTTCTGAAGATTGTCAGTCTGTACCCAACTTCCATGTCTCTGGAACTACCCCATTCCTCAAACTGTTATGTTCATTATATTCCACAAAAAAGTGAGATTATATGATACTTGTCTTTCTCTGTTTGGATTGTTTCACTTAGAATAATGCGTTCCAGGTCTGTCCATGTCGTCTCTAAGGATAAGAGATCTTTCTTTTTTACAGCTGCACAGTACTCCATTGTGTAATGTGTATCGCCGCTTTTTTATCCATTCATCTACTGATGGACATTTGGGTTGTTTCCAGATCTTAGCTATTGTAAATAGTGCTGCTATAAACATGGGGGTACATATATTCTTTGTGATTGGTGTTTCAAGCTTCTTAGGGTATATTCCTAGAAGTGGGATCACTGGGTCAAATGGAAGTTCAATTTTTAATTTTTTGAGGTAACACCATATTGTTTTCCATAGTGGCTGCACCAGTCTGCATTCCCACCAGCAGTGTACTAGAATCCCCTTTTCTCCACACCCTTGCCAACACTTGTTGTTTGATGATTTGTTAATGGCAGCCATTCTGACAGGTATGGGTTGATACCTCATTGTTGTATTAATTTGCATCTCTCTGATGATTAGAGATGTTGAGTATTTCTTCATTTGTCTCTTAGCCATTTGTATGTCCTGTTTGGAGTGGTGTGTATTTAGTTCCTCTGCCCATTTTTTAATTGGGTTCTTTGTCTTCTTTTTGTTGAGTTATATGAGCACTCAATATATATTGGAAATTAACCCCTTATCTAATGTATCATTGGCAGTTATGCTCTCCCATACAGTGGGTAGCCTTTCCATTTTGATGATTGTATCTTTTGCTGTGCAAAAGCTTCTGAGTTTGATGTAGTCCCATGTGTTCATTTTATCCTTTGTTTCTGTTGCCATAGGTGATATTTCAGTAAAAATTCTGCTGAGTATGATGTCTGAAATGTTGTTTCCTACATTTTCTTTTAGGATTGTTATGGTTCATGAGTCACATTTAAGTCTTATATCCGTTTTGATTTTATTCTTGTGTGTGGTGTTAGTTGATGGTCTACTTTCATTTTTTTGCATGTAGCTGTCCAACTTTCCCAACATTTATTAAAGAGGTTGTCCTTACTCCACTGTATACTCTTGCCACCTTTGTCAAATATTTATTGAGCATATTGCCTTAGGTCCATTTCTAGGTCTCTTATTTGTTCCACTGGTCCATATGCCTGTTCCTGTGCCAGTAACAGGCTGTTTTGATTATGGTGGCTTTGTAGTATAACCTGAAATCTGGTAATGTGATCCCTTCAACTTTGTTCTTTTTCAAGATTTCTGTGGCTATTCTTGGTCTTTTTTGGTTCCATATGAACTTTTGAAGTATTTGTTCTAGTACTGTGAAGTATGTTGTTGGTATTTTGATGAGAATTGCATTGAATCTATAAGTTGCTTTGCGTGGTATGGACATTTTAATGATGTTAAATCTTCCAATCCATGAATAAAGTATGTGCTTCCACTTTTTATATCTTTCTCTATTTATTTTGTCAATGACCTTTAGTTTTCTGCAAATAGGTCCCTTGTTTGTTTAAGTTTATTTTTAGGTATCTTATTTTTTTTGCCATGATTATAAAGGGGATTGCTTTTTCAGTTTCTTATTCTGTGAGTTCATCTTTGGTGTAAAAGAATTTCATCGATTTCTTGACATTAATTTTGTATTCTGCTACTTTGCAAAATTCATTTGTTAAGTCTAGTAAATATTTTTTTAATATTTAGAACATATTTTATTTTTATTTTTAATTCAATTTATTTATATTTGTTACACACGTTTCTCCTTTTTCTCTCACTGATTCTCCCCTCCTCCCCTCCCTTCCCTATCCCCAGCTTTGTTGCCCATGACCATTGTTCATGCATACATGCATATAAATTCTGTGGTTTATCTCTAACCCCTCCCCCTCTTCTGGGGATTGTCAATCTGTAACCCACTTCCTAGTAATTTGTGATGCAGTCTGGGTTTTTTACATATAGAATCATGTCATCTGCGAATAACAACAGTTCACTTCCTCCTTTCCAATGTGGATCCTTTTTTATTTTTACTTCATGTCTGATTGCTGTGGCTAAGACTTCCAGTACTATGTTAAATAAGAGTGGTGAAAGGGGGCATCCTTGTCTTGTTCCTGTTCTTAAGGGCAAGGCTTTTAGTTTTTTCCCATTGAGTATGATGTTGGCTGTAGGTCTTTCATATATGGCCTTTATTATGTCGAGATATCATCCCTTCATTTCCAGATTGCTGAGCGTTTTTATCAAAAATGGGTGCTGGGTTTAGTCGAATGCTTTTTCAGTGTCTATTGATATAATCATAGGATTTTAATCTTTCATTTTGTTTATGTGGTGTATCACATTTTTTGATTTGCAAATATTGTACCATTCTTGCATCCCTGTGATGAATCCCACTTGGTTATGGTGAATAATTTTTTGATGTATTGCTGGATTCGATTTGCTAGTATTTTGTTCAGGATTTTGACATCTATGTTCATCAGGGATATTGGTCTGTAGTTTTCTCTCTTTTTAGAGACTTTTTCAAGTTTTGGATACAGAATTATGCTAACCTAATAGAACAAGTTTGGAAGTCTTACTTTTTCTTGAATTTTTTGAAATGGTTTGAGGAGAAGGGGTATTCGTTCTTTTTTGAATGTTCTGTAAAATTCCCCTTGAAGCTGTCTGGGCCTGGGCTTTTGTTTTCTTGGAGAGTCTTGATTACATCTTTATTTTTTTGTTGTTGTTGTTATTGGTTTGTTCAAGTTTTCTATCTCTTCCCGATCCAGTTTTGGGAGAGTATGTGTTTCTAGAAATTTGTCCATTTTGCTTAGATTGTCAAATTTTTTGCAGTATAATTGTTCATAATATTTGTTAACGTGCCTTTGTACTTCTGTGGTGTCAGTTATTATTTCTCCTCTTTCATTTTTATTTTGTGTATTTGGGTTCTCTCCAAGACTTTGTTTTAAAAAGGGTGTGCCACTAAAGTATAAAACCCACTAATTTGTCTTGGTGTGGGCCTGTTTGTGTTCTGGTTACGTGGGGCTCTCTGTGCTTCTTGAACTTGAATGTCTTCTTTCTTCATCAAGCTAGACAACTTTTCTTTCACTATTTCTTTAAATGTATTCTCTAACCCTTGCCCATTTTCTTCCTCTGCGGTGACTCCTATCATGCGAATGTTATTATCTTTCCAGTTGTTCCACAGTTCTCTTAAGCTATTTTTCTGGGTTTTTTAAATTTTTTTTTCCTTTTAATTTTCTGATTGGTTGATTTTTTCTACCCTGTCTTCTAATTCACTGATCTGGTCCTCAGATTTCTCTACTGTGAAGATTAGTCCTTCCAATGTGTTCTTAATCTCTGCTATATCATTCTTCATTTCCACTTGGTTGGTTTTCAATGTTTCTACATATTTACTTTTGGTGCTGATGTCCTTACTCATGATGTTGAGCTTCCTCAAGATCATGGCTCTGAACTCTATCTCTGATAATTTGCTTATCTGCATTTCATTTATCTCATCTTCGATAGAGTTCTCTTGTTCTTTCATTTGGGATTTGTTTTTGTTTTTGTTTGTTTGTTTGTTTGTTTCACCATTTTGGTTATCTCAGCAGACTTTGGAGCCAGCAAAAATTTCCCTGTGGGTCTTGGTGTTCTGCTGTTTGTGGCTCCTTCTCCTGGGTTTGGATGAGCCTGAGTTGGCCCATGTTAAACATCAAAGTCAAATCTTACTTTCCTGGGTAGATTTCCAAGCCTGGAAAGGTTTACTTATCCTCTAGCTTTTTCCTTGTGGCTAGTAGTTTCAGTTACTCAGTGCCTTGGAATGTAGCCCTGGTTTTCTGCCTAAGAGGATTAACAGAGGGTGGAATAGATGCTGGTTTTTAATAAACTTCAATTTGCCTTTCTTTGCCTCACCTGGGAAAGGCTGAATATTCGAGGGCGTGTGGCTGCTGTTTTTTCCCTCAGATCAGGGAAGGAGCACACTGGCCACTGTCCGTTGTGGCTGCGACTCAGGAAAAAGTCTGAGTGCCCTCCAAATCCCGGGTGTCCCCACAGACATCTAGCCCAGTCTGCCCTCCCTCTGCCTTACCTCCAGGTGTGAGAGTGTGGCTATTTTAGTGCTCTGTCTGGGTTCCTTGTGCTGTGAAGCAGGCTTGGTCTTTATTCCCCAAAGGCGCTGCTCACAGCTAAGACTGCTGCTGTCCGTGGGCTCCCAGCCCACCACCATCTCACCCCTCTGCAGGTCCTACCAGTGTCTCTGGTTATATGGCCTTGTCCTGCCGCTTTTCTTTTTCTTTTATTCAAGGATTTGAGTTTATTTTATTTATAATACCTGTATGGTTGTGGAAATTCTTCTGTGTACCTTCCATTCACTCTGCCTCCATCTTCACATCCTCTACGCCTTTCTTGTGTGCAGCTGGGTCACACAGGCCTCTCTGGTGCCCCTGCATCCTGTAGGTCCTGCAGATAACTGGATCACACAGTCCCTTTGGTGACCAGGCTCTATGCCTATTTTATGGGCTCCTGGGTCACACAGGCCTCTCTGGTGCTTCAGTACCCCACAGGTCCTATGGGTTCCTGGATTGCACAGTCCCTGCTGGGTCACATAGGCCTTTCTGTTGCCACCCCCCCCCCCCATGCTGCAGGTCCAGTGGGTAGGCAGCTGGATCACACCATTCCTCTTGGGCTCTGGCTTCCCATCACTTTTTGGGGCTGCTGGTTTGCACAGGCTTCTCTGGTCCCCTAGTATCCTGCAGGACCCACAGGCAGCTGAGTCTCACCAGTCCCTCTTGGGCTCTAGCTTCCCACTGCACTTGTGCGCTGTTGGACTGCACAGGCCTCTGTAAAGCCCCATGTCCCACTGTTGGTGGCTAGGGAGTACTGCTGCCCTGTGGGGCTCAACTTCTTCTTACCTTTTCTGTAGCTTTTGGGGGTGGGTCTCAGCTGCTGGTCTGTGCTTCTGTTGCCTGTGGATGGATGTCTCATACCCAGCTTCTGTTGCTGGGAGTATGTCTGGACTCTGATTGTTCTGCTGCTATGGGGGATGGTGCTGGGCTCAGGGCTGTCCATGGCTTCCACGACCAGCACCTTGGGAGCTCCACTACTGTGCACTGGTCTGTGTTGAGACAGAGTGTCCACTGGTCCGATGGTGCCAGGTGTGCTAGTGGGCTTAGTTTGCTGGGTCCTAGCTGCTCCCACTTCCTCCTTCCAGGGAAGACCCGGGATCTTCCAAAATGGTGGGACCTCCCCATGGCACAGGGAGAAGTGCCCTGAAGATCCGCTTACCTCAGTAGTCTGCTGCTCCTGTCCACAGCCCGGGTAATTTCTGCTCTGTGGCACTGCACTGCTCAGGTTTGTTTGTCCACCTTTAGATCCACTCACTCTTTCACACACTAGCTCACTCTCTTACACACTCACCCTCCCTCCGGTCCTGCCCACTACCCTCTTCCCTGAACCCTGAATACAACCTTTTAAATAAATGTTGTTGAAATATTGTACATGTACATGCAAAAATACTGAAGCTAGACACCAGTCTGAAAGCATATTTGTACTTCTATGTTTATAGCAGCACAATTAACAATTGCTAAGATCTGTAAACAGATCAAGTGTCCATCAATATATAAATGGATAAAAAAGCTGTGGTACATGTATACAATTGAATGCTATGCAGCTGGAAGGAAGAACGACCTCTTATTTTTAGAGATGACATGGAGGGGGCCTAGAGAGTATTTGCTATGTGAAATAATCCAATCAGAGAAAGATACATATTATATGATTTCTCATATTTGTGGGATATAGTGAACAAAATAAGCTGATGAACATAATATACCCACAGACATAGAAGCAGGGTGCAGAATGACAAATCTCAGAAGAGTTGTGTGGGTGGAGGGAAGGGATTAGCCAAAGAACTTATATGCATATATGAATAACCAATGGAGGGAGACAACAATTCCGGGGAGGAGGGCTCGATTTCGAGAAAGGTGTCGATGGGGAAAAAAAGAGAACCATCTGTAACAATAATTTAATAAAAAAGAAATAATTAAATCAGACTGAAAGTAAATGATATAGTGACTAAAAAGTCAATACAAAAGATCAATAAAACCAAGAGCTGGTTCTTTGAATAGATAAAAAATTTTGATCAACCTTTCTCCAGATTGACCAAGAAACAAGTAGAGAAGACCCATTTTTCTAAAATCAGAAACAAAATATGTGAAGTAAAAACTGACACCATATAAATACAAGAGGTAGTAAAAAATAATGCTATGAAAAATAATATGTCAACTAATTTGACAACCTAGGTGAAATGAACAAATTTCTAGTATCACATAGCTTTCCAAAACTCAACTGAAAAGAGTCTGAAAACCTGAATAGACTAATAATACCTTAGAAAATAGATGCAGTAATCAGTAAACTCTCAGCAAACAAAATCCCTGGACTAGACAACATCACAGGGAAGTATAAGTAAACCTTCAAAGGAAAACTAACATCTTTCTGTTCAAATACTATTTTAATATATTCAAGAGGAAGAAAAAACTCTAAGCCCTTTTATGGGACCAGCATAATCCTAAACTGAAAACCAGATAAAGACACTAAAAAGAAAGAAAATTATAGGCCAATATCCCTGATAAATATAGATGCCAAAATTCTCAACAAAATTTTAGAAAATCATATCCGCCATTATATATATAATATATATATAATATATATACACATATATATGTGTGTGTGTATATATATATATATATATATATATATATATATACCCTGACCAAGTGGGATTTATTCCAGGGATGCAAGTCTGGTACACTATGTGCAAATCAATAAATGTGATACACCACATGAACAAAATGAAAGATAAGAATCACATGATCAATAGATTCTTAAAAAAATTAGACAAAATCAAGCAACCATTTTTTTCTAAAATATCACAGCAAAATGGGAATAGAAAAAACATGTCTCAACATAATAAAAGCCATATATGACAAACTTTCTGCCAGCATTATACTCAATTGGCAAAAACTTAAAGAATTTTTCTTAAGAACAGGAATGAGGCAGGGAAGTCTGCATTTGCCACTCTTTTAACATATTACTGGATGTATTTACCATAGCAATTATATAAGAAGAAAAAAAAAACATCTAAATTGGAAAGGAGGAAGTGAAACTGTCATTATTTGCAGATGACATAATATTGTACCCACAAAACACTAAAGAATCTACCAAAACATTACTAGATATAATAAATATATATTGGAGTAGCCAGCAGTTAGTGGCTAGGGCCCAGCAACCAGAGGCCTTTAGTGTGCTTTGCATTATTGGACCAGTGGCCCTTGCTGTATCAATGTGGACCAGCACATGGTACTGGTGCTGTCAAGTAATCTACTTGGGGTAGAAGAAGAGGACTGGAAGCCAAGCACCATCCCCCACAGAAGCAGCAGCAACCCAATGGTAAGCCAAACATCACCCTTAGTAGCAATTGTGCCAACTTAAGAGCCAAGCAACACCCCCAACAGCAGCTGAGGCTCCAGAGCCAAGAAACACCCCCAGCAGCAGAGGCTCAGAAGCTGCCACCCACCCCAAGCAGTGGCAGCAGCAGCAGCAGCAGCAGCAGCAGCAGCAGCAGCAGCACAGATCAGAAGCTGAAACCAGGATTTCCGGTCAAGATGGCGTCGTAGGTAAACACAGTATCGCGTCCTCCCACAACCACATCAAAGTTACAACTAAACTACAAGTGATACCTCGGTTCTCGAACGCCTCGGTTTTCGACCAAATCGGTATTCGACCAGGAGATTCGAGAAACTTTTGTCTCGGAATCCGAACAAATATTTGGAACTTGAACTTCCGAGATGAGCCGAGTTGAGCCGAATGGCGTTCATTCGGCCCAGCGTGCCTTGCTTGCGTCATCAGTGTGAGTGCAGAGAGAGAGTCACGCTTTGTGGAGTCACGCTTTCCTATTGGTTTCATTGCTTCGGTTCTCGAACAATTCGGTTCTCGACCGTCCTCCTGGAACGAATTATGTTCGAGAACCGAGGTATCACTGTACAGAACAACCATCATTCAAAACTGCCTGAAATCAAGCTGAATGGAAGTCCTACAACTACAGAATTAAAGAAGCAGCCACATCCAGACTGGTAGGAGGAGCTGAGGCGTGAGGGGTGGTGGCCGCGGCGGCGAGACAGGCTGGTCCCACACCCAAATGTGGTGGATAAAAATCAGGAGGATACATCGGCTGGGAAAGTTCTTCCTGAGGACTGAGGGGCCCCAGTCCCACACCAGGTGCTCTGCTCAGGATTCCAGTGCCAGGAAGAGAATCCCCATAACTTCTGGCTGGAAAAACCAGAGGGAACTGAGGCTCAGGGAAGCTGAAGCAGCTGGAGCCCCAGGCAGCTCCTTAAAGGGCCCGCGCACAAACTTTTCCGACTCTCTCCCACTAAGCTTGGAGGGGAGGCAGCTAGAGGGACACCAGAGACATACAGGGAAGAACTGAGCTGTTTGGCACTGGAGTGAGGGCTGGAGAGGGGGCTTTCTCAGGGACATGCTGTCAGAGGCCTTTGTTCCTTTGATGAGCCCTTCCCTGGGGCAGCAGACAGAAGCCATATCTGTGACTCTAGCAACCTGGCTCACACTGGTGGCCCAGCCCTGGTGACTCCCTGAGGCCCCGCCTCACCCCACCCAACTTTCAGGCCCACCCAAGCAGTTGCCACTTGCTTAACCATAGGATTCGCCTGTCTTGGATCCTGCTCCAGGTATTTCATAAATTCTTTCAAACGAGCAGCATCTGGTCTCAGCTAGCCCCATACCTCTCGTTAAGTAATACACTGAAACAAACACAGGGAGGCAGCCAAAATGAGGAGACAAGGAAACAGGTCCCAAATGAAAGAACAGAACAAAACCCTAGGAAAAGAACTAAGAGAAATGGAGATAAGCAACCTAACAGATGCTGAGTTCAAAATACTGCTTATAAGGATGTTCAATGAACTTAGTGAGAACCTCAGTGAAATTAGTGAGGGACTCAAGAGCATAAAAAAGGACCAGTCAGAAATCATGGATGCACATTTAGAATTAAAGGAGGCATTAACTGAAATAAAGAATAATTTACACAGCTTCAATAGTGGAGTATGTAAATCCAAGGAGAAAACCATCGATTTGGAATATAAGAAAGCAAAAAATGCCCAATCAGAACAGCAAAAAGAAAAAAGAATCCAAAAAAATGAGGATAGTGTAAGGAGCCCCTGGGACAACTTCAAGCGTGCCAACATTCGCATTTTGGGAGTGCCAGAAGGAGAAGAGAGAGAACAAGAAATCGAAAACCTGTTTGAAACAATAATGGCAGAAAACTTTCCTAACTTGGTGAAGGAAACAGACATACAAGTCCAGGAAGCACAGAGTCCCAAACAAGATGAACCCCAAGAGGCCCACACCAAGACACATCATCATCAAAATGCAAAAGGTTCAAGACAAAGAGAGAATTTTGAAAGCAGCAAGAGAAAGGCAAGGCAGCTAGTTACGTACAGGGGAGTTCCCATAAGGCTGTCAGCTGATTTCTCAAAAGAAACTTTGCAGGCCAGAAGGGAGTGGCAAGAAATATTCAGAGTGATCAAAACCGAGAACCTACAACCAAGATTACTTTATCCTGCAAAGCTGTCATTTAGAATCGATGGCCATATAAAGACTTTCCCAGACAAGAAAAAGTTAAAGGAGTTCATCACAACCAAACCGTTATTATATGAAATCATGAAGGGTCTTTTTGAAGAAAAAGATAAAATACATGAACAAACAAAATGACATTGAATACATATCTATCAACAATGGAATCTACAAACAAAATGAACAGGTAGAACAGAAACATTCTCGTAGATACAGAGAACATTTTGTCGGTTGCCAGTTGGGGTGGGGGTTGGGGGAATGGGTGAAAAAGGTGAAGGGATTAAGAAGTACAAATTCATTGCTAGACTGACGAACCTCAAAGGGAAAGGGGTTGGGGGGGGGGAAGAAATAAACCAAAGAACTTATATGCATAACCAATGGACACAGACAATAGTGTGGGAAAAGGTGGGAGGGGGGCGGAAGTGGGGAGGAGGGGGTCAATAGGGTAAAAATGTGGAACATCTGTAATACATTTTACATTCAACAATAAAGATTTTTTTTAAAAAAGAAGCTGAGCCCTGGCCAGTTTGGCTCAGCGGTTAGAGCGTAGGCCTGCGGTCTGGAGAGATCCGGGTTCGGTTCCCGCTAAGGGCACGTACTTCGGTTGCAGTTTGTTCCCGGCCCTGGTTGGTCGTGTGGGTGATACAGCGATGTGTCCCTTCACGTCAATGTTTCTCTCTCTCTCTTCCTTCCTCTCTCTCCCTCCCACTCTATCTGTAAAAAAAATGGAAAAATATCCTCGGGTTAGGATAAAAAAAAAAAAAAAGAAGCTGAGACCAACCCTAACAGTATCAGTGGTGGCTGATCAGTAGTGGTGTCCAATCCCAAGCAGCAGCAAAGCTTGGGCAGCTGAGACCCACCCCTTACACCTGGAGCAGCAGATTGGGAATGTAGCCCATCCCCCAGCAGCAGCAAAGTTTTGGAAACTGAGCATCCTCAGCCCCCCAAATCAGCAGCAGATTGGGAGCTGAGATGCTTCCTCTGGCAGCAGCAGTAGCAGAAGTAGCAGAGAAAACTGGGAGCTAAGACCCACCCACAACAGCATCAGCAGCAAATGATCAAGAGCTGAGTCCCAAGAGGAAGCAGTGGTATTTCAGGGCACACGTACCCCACAAGCTCACCAGCAGACCCATGCACCCCAGCAGTGCCTACCACAATAGACTAAAACTATCCACCAGTTGTCAATCCTCTGGGACCCACAACAAAAAAGAGGCATCATGCACTAGAACAGTCTTGGAGGCATAGAAGTCTTATCTGATATACACCAACCTGCCTACATATTCCAATATACCTCACCTGGCCTGGCACAACCAGACTGCTAAAATAGTGAGACAAAGAACAACACCTAAGTGAAAGAAAAGGAGGAATCACCAGAAAATAAATTACATGAAATGGAAGCAAGCAATTTGACAGATGAATAATTTTTAAAAAAATGATTTTAAGGGCATTCAAACAACCTAGTGAGAACTACAAGCAACCTACTGAGAATTATAAAGAGCTCAGTGGGAACTACATAAGCATCAAAAAAGAGGTAGAAGCTATAGGTAAAAATCAAGTGGAAATAAAGAATGACATAGCTGACATAAAATTACCTTGGAAGGATTTAATAGTAGATTAGAAGCTGAAGACCAAGTCAGAGAGTTAGACGACAAGGTAGAAAAAAACACCCAAATAGAGGAAGAGATGGGGAAAAAAGATTTTAAAAAACCAAGAGGCGAGTTTAAGGGAGATTTTGGACAATACAAAACATAACAACATTTGCATCATAGGGACACCAGAAAGAGAAGAATCAGAGAAAGGAATAGAGAAACTGTTTGAAAAAATAATGACAAAAAACGTCCCTAACCTGGTGAAAGAAAAAGTCACACAAGTTCAGGAAACACCGAGAGTCCCAAGCAAGACAAACCCACAGCTAGACACATCATAATTAAAATGGAAAATGTTAAAGACAAAGAAAGAATCTTAAGGGAAGCAAGAGAGACAGAAAGTTACCTACAAGCGAGCTCTCATTAGACTGTCAGTGATTTCTCAGTAGAAACAATGCAGGCCAGAAAGGAGTGTCATGAATTATACAAAGTAATGAAAAGCAATGGTCTCAATCCAAGATTATTCTATCCACCAAGGCTGTCATTCAAAAAACAAAACAAAACAAAACAAAACAAAACAAAACCAAAAAACAAAGGAATTTACTACCACTAAAGTATTACTGCAAGAAATCCTGAAGGGACTGTTGGAAGAAGAAGAAGTAGAGAGAGAGGAACATAAGCATAAAATAAAAATGACAACTAATAAGTACCTATCAATAATAACCTCAAATGTAAATGGCTTAAATGCTCCAATAAATGATATAGGGTAGTTGACTGAATAAGAAATCGTGACCCATATATATGCTGTCTACAAGAGACTCACCTCACAATTAAAGAATCACACAGGATGAAAGTGAAGGAATAGAAAAAATAAATTCCAGGAAAATGGAAATTTAAAAAAAGCTAGTGTAGCAATACTCAAATCTGATAAGATAGAGTTTAAAACAAGGGCCATAATAAGAGACAAAGAAGGTCACTACATAATATTAAAGGGATAAATTCCAACAAGAGGATATAACTCTGACAAATATATATGCAGTAAATATCGGAGCAACAATATATATTTTAAAACTTCTGGAGGTCTTCAAGGGAGAGACCAATAGCAATTCATTCATAGTGGGTGACTTTAACATCCCACTGACATCACTGGATAGATCTTCTAAAAAAATTAACAAGAAAACAGAGTCCCTAAATGACACACTAGATCTGTTGGACTTAATTGATATTTACAGAAGATTTCACCCCAAAGCTGCAGAATGTACATTTTTCTCAAGTGCACATGGGACATTCTCAAAGATAGACCACATGTTAAGACACAAATTAAGTCTCTATAATTTCAAGAAGATTGAAATCATATCAAGCATCTTCTCAGATCAGAATGGTATATAACTAGAAATTCATTACAATGAGCACAGTTAAAAATGTTTAAACCCATGAAGGTTAAATCACATGTCATTAAACAATGAATGTATTACCAAGATCAAGGTAGAAATAAAAAGTTACTGGTAACTAATGAAAATGAACACACAACAACACAATATCTATGGGACACAGCAAAAGCAGTCCTGAGAGGAAAGTTCATGACAATACAGGACTACCTTAAGATATAAGAAAAAATTTCTAATAAATTATCTAACCCTACAACATGAAGATTAAAAAGGGAACAGAAACAAAAACCCAGAGTTAATAGAAGGAAGGAAATGATAAAGATCAGAGCAGAAATAAATGACACAGAGACTAAAAAACAATAGAAAAGATTTTTTTAAAAAGATGGGTTTTTTGAAAAGATAAACAAGATTGTTTAACCATTAGCCAGACTCCAAGAAACAAAGAGGACCCAAATTAATTAGATCAGAAATGAAAGAGGTGAAATAAAAACAGACACCACAGAAATTCAAAGGATTGTCAGAAAATACCATGAAAATTATATTTCAACAAATTCAACAACCTAGATGAAATGAACAAATTCTTAGAGTCATACAGTCTTCCAAAACTCAACTGGGAAGAGTCAGAAAACATGAACAGATCAATAACAAGAAAATAAAAGCAGTAATCAATGAACTCCCAGCAAAAAAAAAAAGAAAAAAAAAAAGGTAAAAGAACCATGCCCTATTCTCAAACTATTCCAAAAAATTGGCCCTGGCCAGTTTGGCTCAGCGGTTAGAGCATTGGCCTGCGGTCCGGAGAGACCCGGGTTCGGTTCCCGCTAAGGGCACGTACTTCGGTTGCAGTTTGTCCCCGGCCCTGGTTGGTCGTGTGGGTGGCAGCCACTCGATGTGTCCCTTCACATCGATGTTTCTCTCTCTCTCTCCCTCCCACTCTATCTGTACAAAAAATGGAAAAATATCCTCGGGTGAGGATAAAAAAAAAAAAAAAAAAAAAAAAAAAAAAAAAAAAAAATTGAAGAGAATGGAATACTTTCAAGCTCTTTTTATGAGGCCTGCATAATCCTAATCCCAAAACCAGATAAAAACACTAAGAAAAAAGAAAATTACTAGCCCATATTCCTGATGGACATACAACAAAATCTTAGCAAATCAGATCCAGCAATATATTTTTAAAAATTGTACACCATGACCAAATGGGATATATCCCAGAAATGCAAGGCCAATGCAATATTCATAAATCAATAAATGTAATATACCACATGCACAAAATAAAAAGATAATAATGGTATAATGATATTAATAGATGATGAAAAAAAAACATTTGATAAAATCCAGCACCCATTTTTGATCAAAACTCTCAGCAAAGTGGAAATAGAAGGATCATATCTCAACATATTACTGGCCATATATGACAAACTTACAGCCAACAGCATACTCAGTGGGGAAAACTAAAAGCATTTTCTTTAAGAAAAGGAACAACACAAGGGTGTCAACTTTCACCACTATTATTGATCATAGTAATGGAAATCTTAGTCACAGCAATCAGACAAGAAGAATAAATAAAAGAGATCCAAATTGCAATGGAAGAGGTAAAACTGTCATTATTCGCAGATGACATGATATTGCATATAGAAAAGACACCATAAAAAAAAAAAAAAAAAAAAAAAAAAAACTGCTAGAGCAGAGAAAGCAGTTCTGAGAGGGAAGTTTATAGCACTACAGGCCAACCTCAAAACAAAAGAAAAATATCTAATAGACTATCTAACCTCACAACTTAAAGAACTAGAAAGCAAACAACAACAACAAAAAAAACCCAGAGTAAAGTAAAAGGAAGGAAATAGTAAAGAGCAGAGAAGAAATTAATGACATAAAGACCAAAAAACAAGTCAAAGAATCAATGAAACAAATAGGTGGTTTTTCGAAAAGATAAACAAGATTGTTAAACCTTTACCAAGACTCACCAAGAGACAGAGAGAGAACCCAAATACACAAAATCAGAAATGAAAAAGGAGAACTACTGACACCACAGAAATACAAAGGATCATTAACAAATACTATGAACAATTATATGGCAACAAATTGGACAAACTAAGCAAAATAGACAAACTTCTAGAAACACATAGTCTCCCAAAACTGGATCAGGAAGAGATAGAAAACTTGAACAGACCAATAACAACTAAGAAAATTGAAGAGGAAATCAAGACTGTCCCAGGAAACACAAGCTCAGGCCCGAATGGCTTCATAGGGGAGTTTTACCGAACATTCAAAGAAGAACTAACACACATTTTCCTAAAACTATTTCAAAAAATTCAAGAAGAAGGAAGACTTTCAAACATCTTTTGTGAGGCCAGCATAATTCTAATTCCAAAACCAGAACAAGACACTACAAAGATAGAAAACTACACACCAATATCCTTGATGAACATAGATGCCAAAATCCTGAAAAAAATACCAGCAAATCGAATCCAGAAATACATCAAAAAAATTATTCACCATGACCAAGTGGGATTCATCCCAAGGATGCATGGCTGGTAAAATATTCACAAATCAATAAATGTGATACACCCCATAAATAAAATGAAGAATAAAAACCACATGATTATATCAATACATGCTGAAAAAGCATTCTACAAAATCCAGCTCCCGTTTCTGACAAAAACGCTCAGTAATGTGGGAATAGAGGGATCATGTCTCGACATAATAAAGGCCATATAAAAAGACCTACACCCAACATCATACTCAATGTGTAAAAACTAAAATATTCCCCTTAAGAACAGGAACAAGACAGGGATACCCACTTTTACCACTCTTATTTAACATAATACTGGAAGTCTTAGCCTCAGCAATCAGACATAAAGAAAAAATAAAAGAGATCCAAATTGGAAAGAAGGAAGTGAAACTGTCATTATTCACAGATGACATGATATTATACGTTGAAAACCCTAAAGACTCCATAAAAAATCTACAAGACTTAAATGAATTTGGCAAAGTAGCAGGATACAAAATTAATGTCAAGAAATCAATAGCATTCTTATGCACCAATGATGAAGTCACACAAAGAGAAACTAAAAAAACAATCCCATTATCATCACGGCAAAAAATTAAGATACCTAAAAATAAACTTAATTAAAGAAGTAAAGGACCTCTTTACAGAAAACCACAGGGCATTAAAAAAAAGAAATAAAGGAAGATATAAAAAAGTGGAAGCACATACCTTGTTCATGGATAGGAAAAATTAACATAATTAAAATGTCCATACTACCCAAAGCAATCTATAGATTCAATGCAATCCCCATCTAAATACCAAGGACATATTTCACAGAACTAGAACAAATATTTAATAAGTTTATATGAACCCCCCCCCCCCAAAAAAAGACCTCGAATAGCCACAGCAATCTTGAAAAAAAAAGAACAAAATAGTTGTGATCACAGTACCAGATATCAGATTATTCTACAAAGATACTGTAATCAAAACAGCCTGGTACTGGCACAAGAACATGCATATAGACCAGTGGAACAGAACAGAGAACCCAGAAATGGACCCAAGGCAATATGCTCAATTAATAATTGATAGAGGTGGCAAGAGTATACAGTGGAGTCAAGACGGCCTCTTTAATAAATGGTGTTGGTAAAATTGGACAGCTACATGCAAAAAAATGAAAGTAAACCATCAACTTACACCATACACAAGAATAGACTGAAAATGGATATAAGACTTAAATGTGACTCATGAATCCATAAAAATCCTAGAAGAAACTGTAGGCAACAAAATTTCAGACATCATACACAGCAGAATTTTCACTGATACATCACCTAAGGCAAAAGAAACAAAGGAAAAAATGAACACAAGGGAGTACATCAAACTAAAAAGCTTCTGCACAGCAAAAGAAACAATCACCAAAATGTAAAGGCAACCCACTCTATGGCAGAGCATAACTGCCAATGATACATCAGATAAGGGGTTAATTTCCAATATATAGAGAGTGCACATACAACTCAACAAAAGGAAGACAAAGAACCCAATTAAAAAATGGGCAGTGGAACTAAATAGACACCTCTCCAAACAGGATATACAAATGGCCAAGAGACTTATGTAAAAATGCTCAGCGACACTCAGAGAGATACAAATTAAAATGACTGTGAGGTATCCTCCCACACCTGTCAGAATGGCTGCCATCAACAAATCATCAACCAACAAGTGCTGGTGAGGGAATGGAGAAAGGGGGACTTGAGTACACTACTGGTGGGATTGTAGACTGGTGCAGCCACTATAGAAAACAATATGATGTTTCCTCAAAAAATTAAAAATTGAATTGCCATTTGACCTAGTGATCCCACTCCTAGGAATATATCCTCAAAAGCCTGAAACGCCATCAGAAAGAACATATGAACCCCTATATTCATAGCAGCACTAGTTACAATTGCTAAGATATGGAAACAGCCCAAGTGTCCAATAATAGATGAATGAATATAAAAAGTGGGGTCCATATACACAATGGATCACTATGCAGCTATAAGAAAGAAATATCTGTTATCTTCTGAGATGACATGGAAGGACCTGGAGAGTATTGTGCTGAGTGAAATAAACCAATCAGAGAAAGACAAATCACATGATCTCACTTATTTGTGAAATATAATGAACAAAATAAGGTGATGAATGAAATAGACCTAGAGATATAGAAGTAGGGATCTGAATGACAAACCTCCATGGCGTGGGGTGGGAGCTGTGGGAAGAGATAAAACAAAGAAGTTATATGCATATATGCATAACCAATGGACACTGATGACAGCATAGTGAAGGTGGGCAGGGGGTTAGAAACAGGAAATAAGATGTCAATGGGAGAAAAAGGAGGGACATCTGTAATAAAAAGTTACCCTGGCCGGTTTGGCAGTAGTTAGAATGTTGGCCAGCCTATGAGACTCCCGGGTTCAGTTCCTGCTAAGGGCACGTACCTTGGTTGCAATTTGTCCCTGGCCCCAGTTGGGATTGTATGGGTGGCAATCAGTCGGTGTGTCTCTCACATCAATTTTTCTCTCTCTCTCCCTCCCTCTCTCCCTCCCGCTCTATCTGAAGATAAATGCAAAAATGTCCTCGGGTGAGGATAAAAAATAAGTAAATTAATTAAATGATTAATAAAAATAGTGTATGAAATATAATTCCATGTGTATAAATAAAAAAATATACATTTGTTTATATGTATATTTAAAAAAGACTGGAAGTATGTTCACTAAATGTCAAACTGGTTGGTGGAGATAATGCATTATTTTCTCCATTAGCTTATCTATACTTTATATGTCTTTCACAAAGAATATGTTTCTTTAGAATAATTGAAATATTTAATGCTTAATAAAAAGCAAGGCATACAATTTTTAAAATATGTTTTATTGATTTTTTTAGAGAGAGAGGAAGCTAGGGAGAGATAGAAACATCACTGTGAGAAACATCTATTCAATGCTTCCTGCATTCCCCCTACTAGGAATCGAGCTTGAAACCCTGGCATGTGCCCTGACCTTGAATAGAACTGGGATCTCTCGGCCCATGGGACAATGTTTAATCCATTGAGCCACACCTGCGGGGCAAGGCAGACAATATAAAGCAGAACAGGCTAAGTAGCAGAGAATACTATGGGAATCAATCCATGAAGTGAAAAATATGGATCTTGGACAAAGCAGTGTTGACTAAGGAAAGGTAGAACTTCACTTTGTTGTCATAGCTGCTTTGTTTTCTGGAGGGCTCCTGTGGAGAAATACAAGTGATGGGTCCCAATAGTTTAAGGGCCTGTGTCCCAGAGCAAGGCACTGTGTTTGACCCAAACATCTACACACTCCTCCTAGCATAGTACCCCAATAAGTGTTCTGTAAATGTGTAATGAGTTAATAATGATAAACAGATACACAGCTATTAGTCACTCATTAAGAAACAAATTTCTTATATAAAACAACAAGTCAAAAAATGCATGATTTCGCCCTGGCCGGTTTGGCTCAGCGGTTAGAGCGTCGGCCTGCGGTCTGGAGAGACCCAGGTTCAGTTCCCGCTAAGGGAGCGTACCTCGGTTGCAGTTTGTCCCCGGCCCTGGTCGGTTGTGCGGGTGGCAGCCACTCGATGTGTTCCTTTCACATCGATGTTTCTCTCTCTCTCTCTGTTCCTCCCTCTCCCTCCCACTCTACCAGAACAAAAAATGGAAAAATGTCCTCTGGTGAGGATAAAAAAAAAAAAAAAATGCATGATTTCAGGAAAATCTCCAAATTAATATTTCAAAAAAAGACACTTCATTTACAACATTCTGATATTTTCAAATAACTTATTTACACAAAAAGATTACTTGCTCAGCTGTATTTTCACAACTTCCCTTGAGTTTGGGAGATAATATGCCTCTAAGCCCAGCACACTATAAAATATTTATTACATTAAAATTAATTCTAATTTTTATGAGATAATTAAGCTCAAATTTGCTTGGAAAGGATCTGAAGCAGTCAACCTTAATCAAGTTCTCACTCTGGCACTGACCAGCTATGGGGCGTTGAACAGGTCACTTCTACCGCACCCATGACGCCTCCATGTTTGCACCGGTGCAAACTATACAAAACCTCCTCCAAATCTAAGGGTAATGACTCCATAAGTGGATGATAACTACATTAAGCCTCTGAGTCACTTGTTTAAAATATAGAAGATTCTTTGCATTCTTGCCCAAAGACCTGTCTCCATTAGCATTTCTGATATTGAACATGCATAACTCCCATCTCACAATGGTATGATTCTGCTTATGTCGATGATAATGGGTCAGAGTCACTGCTAAGGGACTGGGAGGACAGGCTGATTTCCAGATAGACCCATGAGGACTGGTGGTGGTGAAGAAACTCCTCTCTCTTGTCAGTAGTGACCTCCACACATTAGAGACCTCCTCAAAAATACCCCCCCCACACACACACACATATTCCAATTAGAGAATTGTTGGGGTTGAAGTCACTCACCCATTGGTGTCTACTTTTTTTTTTTATTGCCTTGTCCTAAGTTCTGTTGATTCCTTTTCAGAAGGAATAAGAGAGGAATAAAATGAATAATTTATGAAAATGGAAAAAGGAGGTCATTCACTCACTATATATCAGATTCCGCCTAATCAGTGACTTTGCTTTTGTTGGCTTGTTATAGCTCCCAGAAATTATTGTTTTCCTCTATATTAGTTAGGATAAGTAAAACTAGCCTCTGTAAATCAAACTTTAGTGGCTTAGCAGAAAAAGAGTTGTCATTCACATCACAAAACAACGCAAGTATTCTCGGTTAGGTAGCTCCCTCATTGTTCTCATACACCTAGGGTCCTCCAATCTGCAGAGTTCTCTTCATAACTCTGATGTATAGGAAAGGAAATGAGGATCATATAGAGTTGTTATGGGCTAAGTCTGCACAAAGTTCACATCATTTCGCTCATGGAATGGTCAGAGGACCACACCTTATTGCAGAAGAGCTTGAGAATCATAGTTGAGCTGTGTACTTAAAAAGAAGAGAACACAAATATTGGTGAGTGTTAGGGGATATCTGCCACATCCTCCAAGGTCAAATCCTCCATTCTTTGATTTTCAATCAGGAATAAAAATCACAAAGTCACTGCAATAAATTTGGAGATAACTAAAGACAAACTGAAAACAAGTTGAGGCACTGAAACTGACCACAGCATGACTAATACCTCTTCCAAACTACTCAAAGGGAATTTTCAGCCCACAAATTAGAGGTTACTTGAATGAAGACAGAACATCTACTGACAGAAAGGATCTGCTTTCTGACAATAAAGTATTCAATGGCTAAGTCACATAATTAGAGGTGAATGATGGGTGATATAAACCATGCATACTGCCTCTCAGCCTACAGATGAAGTTAAAACAAATGTGACCAATGGTCGGATGTGCAGTGAGAAAGGTTACAGAACTCCCCATATGTCTACAGACCACCTATTTCTAGGCTTTGGGTTTAATAGAAATAGAAAATGCTCTGGAGGTAGACAGTTCCATTTTAAGCCCTGGGCCTGCTACTTACTGGGCTTGTGGCCTTGGGAAAATAACTCAGACTCTAAGCTTTGGTTTTCTCATTGCTAAGATGGGTATAAAGATAATACCTTTGTCATAGAGCTTCTGGGAAGGGTAAATAGGCCAGGTAAAAGTGACTGTCATGAAAGTTGGCATAGAGAAGATGTCCAATAAAGGGTCTCCTTTTTAACATACTGGCAAGCTAATTTCTAAAGGTGGAGCCTGCCACTCCGGTCCTTTCTGTCTCTCAGATATCCAAGCAGGCAAAAAGGGAGATAGGAGGCAATGATATCAGAGAGCTAACAGGGACATTTAGAAGAGACTTTCAGGCCATTATAAAGGTTTTGGCTGTTATTCTGAGTAAAATGGAGGAAACTTTAGGGACAAAATTAGTACCTACCTCACAGGCTTATTTGAGAGTTAAATGAAATAATATGTCAATGCTTAACCCAGGGCTTGGCACATAAACATAAACATTATTGTAAATAGTACTCACATTATGTATTATTTTTATTTTGAACAAGAATAAAATGGTGCTGGTTGGGTAAGGGGAAAGGCAAAAGAAGTTGTGGCATCTCTTTAGCTGGCCTCAGTCTTCTCAATAAAGTAGAGTGTGAGATGAGGATGCCATGAAGGTCTTGAGGTGAGTCACAAAGGCATGGCAGTGCTCACATAATAAATGTTGTCTTCCTCAGTCCAGCTTCATAGGGAGATATCTAAAGACAGTGTGAAATCATGCATGAAAAGTTCTTTGTGCTCCAGAGGATACATATGTTCTGCGAATTTGTTGCTGTTATTTTGAAAGCCAAATGTCATGCCTTGAAATGCAGCCAGCCTCTCTTCAGTATAGAGTTATGTTTCCAAAGCATAGGAAGAAAAAGAAGCCAACTGTTTATATGTGGTAGCATTTCTGGTAACTGAACTAATTAATTTAAAAGATAATATTTACAAAGCTCACAAAATAGCATGCTTTCTGTCCACAAAGACGTGTTTTAATTATAGCTTTCCCTTTAAAATTTATTAAAGTAATCAGTTCTAAGAGGCGAGAAGCCCATATATTAGAATTGAACATGTGAGTGCTGAGATCCACTTCTGTAGGTGCAGGAGGCAATGATTTCAACAACTGCAAAGAACTCTTCTTCCATTTGATTTAGTTTTATTTAAAGACACGGGCTGGCTTCCTTCAGGAATTTCACTTTTTTATTAGGCATAAGCAGCTCAGTTTCCTGTTATGCAGATAACCTCATAATTATCATCACTTTGGTACAGCCATTATTTAGAACCTATCTCTTCCAGGGAAGAGAGGATGAAAAAGGGGAAGTTGATTATTGAGCGACAAAACATCAAGATATTCCCCAGCCTCAAAGAGGCTTTGCTCTTACACACTGGAACCCTGACTGTGTGGGAAAAAGTGATGGCTGGAAGAGTTCAGAGGGGGTATCTCAGAATGGTAATGGTATCATAACAATAACAACAGCAACTACAATCACAGCTATTATGACTACAACCTATGGAGCACTTACTATGTGCTAGGTGTACACATTATTGTGTTTTGAATCTTATAGCAAGTCCACATATGGGCACTATTATCATCTTAATTTCACAGATGAGGAAACAGGTTCAGAGAGTCTATGTCACTTGCCAAAACCAACAGAGAGTAGGTAACAAAAAACTACTGTAGGAGGTAAACGACTGGCTTTGGAATTCCATGATGGCCACTTTCTATATGTGAGCTCTTTGATGTAATTTCCCTGAGCTTTGGTTTGCTCATACATAAAATGGTTGTGATTATGCTTACCTTACCTTGTTGTGACAAGAATCACATGTGGTAACACGAGTACAACATTTAGCACAGAACCTGGCACAGAGGACATACCCAATACATGATTGTAGTTCATATCATTAGACTTTGAAAGACAAGCTGGGAACCCAACAGTCAGAGAGCCAGCTCCCCCATTCCTCAACTACCATGGCAACTCCTATTGGGAGACCAGGGAAGGTGGCAAGAAAGGTGCCCTGAAGAGGGAAAATGGCATTTGAATCAGCTTGTGTTAAGATGTAGAAGAGCCCTGAGCATGAGAGGGCTATGGCAGCCTATTAACAGTCAGCCCTTATCCTCATAGCACAAGAAGAGCAGAGGTTTCATGTAAGGCACTGAGGCAAGTATACTAGGTACAGGCTAACAGCAGAGTACAATGAAACCAGAAAAGGCGACAGCTGGGCTCAGAAAGATTTCTCAGCCACTTCTCCCAGGAAAACATGTAGTCACTGCCAGACAAAACACTAAGAAAGGCTTTTTTTAAAAATTATTTTTGTTACAGATGGTTCTCCTTTATTCCTCCTAGACACACTCCCTTTGATATCCTTGCCCCCAGCATAGTTGTCTATGTCCATTGGTTACACATACATGCATATAAATTCTGTGGTGTAACTCTTCCCTTCCCCCTACCCCCTCTTGTGAGTTTGTCAGTCTCTATCCCACATACATGTCTCTGAGCCCATTCTGTTCATAATTTTGTTTGTTCATTATATTCCACAAATAAGTGACATCATGTGATATTTGTCTTTCTCTGATTAGCTTATTTCACTTAGCATAATACTCTCCAGATCCCTCCATGTTGTCTCAAAGAATAAGAGATTTTTCTTTCTTAAATCTGCAAATATTCCATTGTCTATAAGTACCACAGGTTTTTTTTGTTTTTGTTTTTGTTTTTGTTTTTTTTATCCACTCATCTATTGATGGACACTTGGACTGTTTCCAGATCTTAGGAATTCTAAATAGTGCTATTATGAACATAGGGTTACACACATTCTTTCTGATAGGTGTTTCAGTCTTCTTAGGATAATTCCTAGAAGTAGAATCACTGAATCAAATGGAAGTTCAATTTTTAATTTTTTGAGGAAACACCATACTGTCTTCTATAGTGGCTGCACCAGTCTGTGTTAACACCAGCAGTATACTAGAGTCCCCTTTTCTCCACACCCTTGCCAACACTTGTTTGATTATTTGTTGATGGCGGCCATTCTGACAGGTGTGAGGTGATACCTCATTCTTGTTTTAATTTGCATCTCTCTGATGATTAGTGATGATGAGCATTTCTTCATATGTCTCTTGGCCATTTGTATGTCCTGTTTGGAGAGGTGTCTATTTAATTCCTCTGCCCATTTTGTAATTGGGTTCTTTGTCTTCCTTTTGTTGAGTTGTACGAGCACTCTATATATATTAGAAATTAACCCCTTATTTGATATATCATTGGCAATTATGCTCTCCCATTTGGATGGTTGTTTCTTTTGCTGTGCAGAAGCTTTTGAGTTTGATGTAGTCCCTTGTGTTCATTTTCTCCTTTGTTTCTGTTGATTTAGGTGATGTTCAGTGAAAATTCTGCTGAGTATGATGCTTGAAATTTTGTTGCCTACCATTTCTTCTAGGATATTTAAGGATTCATGAGTCACATTTAAGTCTTTTATCCATTTTCAGTTTATTTTTGTGTATTGTGTGAGTTGATGGTCTAATTTCATTTTTTTACACGTAGTTGTCCAATATTCCCAGCATCATTTATTAAAGAGGCTGTCTTTACTCCACTGTATGTTCTTGCAACCTTCATCAAATATTAATTGAGCGTATTGCCTTGGGTCCATTTATGGGTTTTCTGTTCTGTTCCACTGGTCTATATGCCTGTCTTGTGCCAGTAGCAGGCTGTTTTGATTACAGTGGCTTTGTAGTATAACCTGAAATCTGGTAATGTGAACCCTCCAACTTTGTTCTTCTTTTTTAATATTGCTGTGGCTATTCGAGGTTTTTTTTGGTTCCATATGAACTTTTGAAGTTTTTGTTCCAGTTCTGTGAAGTATGTTGTTGGTATTCTGATGAGGATTGCATTGAATCTATAGATTGCTTTGGGTAGTATGAACATTTTAATGATATTAATTCTTCCAATCCATGAACAAGGTATGTGCTTCCACTTTTTTATATCTTCCTCTATTTCTTTTATCAATGACCTGTAGTTTTCTGTGAATAGGCCCTTAATTTCTTTGGTTAAGTTTATTCCTAGGTATCTTTTTTTTTTTTTTTTTTTTTTGCCATGATGGTAAATGGGATTGTTTTTCTTTTTAGTTTCTCTTTCTGTGAGTTCATCATTGATGTATAAGAATGCCATCGATTTCTTGATGTTAATTTTGTATCCTGCTACTTTGCCAAATTCATTTATTAAATCTAGTGAATTTTTGATGGAGTCTTTGGGGTTTTCTACGTATAGTATAATGTGATCTGAGAATAATGACAGTTTCACTTCCTTCTTTCCAATTTGGATTCCTTCTATTTTTTCTTCCTGTATGATTGCTGTGGCTAAGACTTCCAGTACTATTTTAAATAAGAGTGGCGAAAGGGGGCATCCTTGTCTTGTTCCGCTTGATCTACCACTATAACCACATGCTACTATTTACTTTCAGTGTCCTCAAAAAAAAAGTTTATATATTCTATCAAGATTTTATAACTACTTTCAGTGAGAAAGAACATGGAGTATGTTTCTCCAAATTACTCAGAATTCAACGTATCAATTATCTTTTAAAGCAATTAAAATGTGAAAATAATATATTTGATATTTACCTTAATTTTTACCATTTCATCCACTCTTAATTTATTTGCACATATCCAAATTTCCATCTAATATTATACTCTTTTTGTTTTTAATATATTAATAATATTTACTTTCAAGTTCCTGTTTATAAATTTCAACAAATGGGTTGACTCTGAGTCTGGTTTTATTGATTATGTAATATTTTAATAATTATTTTTTAACTTGTTTTTTGTATTTTTTGTAGTTTTGGTTTGTTTTTTTGTTTTTGTTTTTAATCCTCACCCGAGGACATTTTTCCAATTTTTCTACAGATAGAATGGAAGGGAGAGAGAGAGAGAGAAACATTGATGTGAAAGGGACACATCGAGTGGCTGCCACCCACATGACCAACCAGGGCCGGGGACTAACTGCAACCGAAGTACGCGCCCTTAGCGGGAACCGAACCCGGGTCTCTCCGGACCGCAGGCCGACGCTCTAACCGCTGAGCCAAACCGGCCAGGGCTATTGTAGTTTTTTATAGAATCCTGGACATCATGGGTAGAAGAACTTTAGAAACAGAATTAAATTATATTTACCCTGGCAGTGAGTACATCTTTTTTCTGTTTGGCCATTAGTCTTTGGGTCTGAGTCAATCTAGTTGTGAATTTGGTTGGGTTTTGGTTTGATTGCTGCTATCTTTAACTGAAATGTACCACAGGCTCCAAAGTCCTCCAGATACTTACTGCTGTTACCTTGCTCCCTGAATGGGACTAGGCTGCTGACGGGTTTTTCTATTCTTCCCCTTAGGGAAATTACCAGTTCTTCTACACCTGCCCTACAGAGATTGACTCTCTCTATACTCTTGCTAAATTGCTATTGCTTGCTACTCAGTATTAAGATCATGGTTGGGGAGTAAAGAGTTTTCCCTTGGTCTAACCTCTTTCTTTGGCCAGCCATGTATATTTGGACCTCAAGGGTAGGGCTTTCTCAATGCTTTTTCCTTTTTTATTTTTCTGTGACAACCAAACTCTGACTTGGTTTTGTGATTTAATTAGTATGGGATTTCCCTTTTCCTCTTCTAGATGATTTGGATGTTTGCTTGGTATTTCTGCAAGATCCTGAGCTCAAGATGGATTTCTGTCTTTCCCTCAGGGAGAAGATGTTTGCTTCTACCAGAAATAAATTTCTGCTTGCAACTTGTGAGCAAATTAATTTATTGCCATTCCAGCAGTGACTTGAACCTTTAGCTTCATAAGTAGAAGATTCAGGGAAGCAAGTGGGACATTGTACTGGTCCCCCAGCAGCAGCCAATTGATTCCTCTTGCATGCCTACGTGTCCAAGGGGAGTTTTTTTCCAGTCTCCTGTCTTCCCTTTAATATTTCTAGTGGACTCCCAGTGGAGGTCTGTGGAAGTGAGTGTGAGTTCTCATTATGTCTCTGGCTCTTAGCTATTGCAAACTTATATGTTAACTTATACTTGGCCTTTACGAATTCACTAAAATGTTAGCAGATACCACTTGTGCTGCAGTCTTATTTTAAGATGAAATAGATTATGTGCCTCATCTCTTCTCAAAGAGTTTGATCACCCTGCAAGTCATTTTACTTCCTTTCCCTGTGACTTCATATTTTTGTTTGGCTCAAGAAATGTTAGTTATTTTTTATAAATTACCCAGGTTTTTCTCATAGTTGGAGCAGAAATGACATTCCCTTGCACCCTTCTATATCCTAAGTAGAAGTTCTGTTTTGGTGCATGTATTTATAATTATTTCTTACTATAATTCCTAAAAATGAATTGAAGCAAAGAATATGGATAAATAAGTGTTTAAAACTTTGTTATATATGGCTCAATTGCTTTTGGGAGAATGTTATTTACCAGAATTACAATTTTCATATCAAAAAAGCTATGCATTTACTAAGGTGTGATTTTAAAATAAATTTGATTTTAAAACTTTAGATATATAATTCTAAACTAATGGAAAGGATAATATGCTAGGATTGTCATAATTATAATATTTAATTATGATGTTCCTTGGGGACTTTAATAAACTACCCTTTTGAGATAATGTGTAAAGATCACATTACATCAACTTCTGCCTTATATTAAAAAGAAGTTCTTGAAATGCTAACATAACTGAGATGAGATAATGACAAAAACATTATTGGAAAGACAGGGAAAATAACAGAAATAATTAATTGATAGTGAGAGAAAAAGAAAGCTTAGTTGGTCCCTGGATGTTACAGTTTGGTTGGATGCCCAGATCTACTAACTTTCAAGCCATTTTCTCTTATAGCTCCAGCTTCCTGATGTTGAAATAACTTTCAAAAACATATTAGTAGCTGGGGCTCTAGCTCCAGATTCCTATGTAAGCAATCCTCCTGGTGAGATGGTCTGGATGACCCAGACTCTATTTGCCTACACCAAAGGCATGCTAAGCAACCTGCTCCTTTATTTTTCCCTCTGGGATCTACTCAGATTACTTCTTTGCCATCTGAGGAAAGGAGCATCCTCTGATCTGGAAATATCCTGGGGCTAGTAGAGAAATATACATCCATGCCATCACACTTTTCTATTACCAAGGGTGGTATGAAATGATTAGAAAGACACTGCCTGACATACTCTTTTTGCTCCTGTTATTTTACGATGGTGCTTAAAAGTAGGCCAGTAGACTTGAAAAGGCTATGCAAGTCATAGAAAGAATGATACAGAACAATCTTCAGGGTACAGAGGCAGAAGAATTAGAGGGAGCCTTGGGCACTTTGGCAGTGGATGCAGCAAGATCCACTTAGTCTGGGTAAACCAGGATGATTAGTCACCCTATTGTGTTTCCTCTCACCCTACTGTTTATAGAGCTTACTATATATTTTTTTTCCACCAATCATGTTGTCCTTGTAGTTTAGCATAGGGGGGAGAAATAAGATGTCCTTTCTAAAGTACTACATCATTACATTCAAACCCATTGATCTCAGCCTTTCTCTGCTACTACACATGATAGATGATGTTCAGAGGCATGGCGTGCACTATGCACTACTTTAATATGCTTTGGGGCAGTATAACTAGGGCTGGGTGTCCATTGGAATCAGCTTTTCCAAGATATCAGAAAGTGCCAGGATTGCTCTTTGGACCCTCGACCTATTTTCTCCATCCTCCCAGGACTGAGTGGGAGCTAAACTGTGAGGATCAACAGATGCTCCTGTTGTCAATGAGTCATGGAGCCAACTCCTTAATGGGACTACTGGGCCTAGCCCACTGCAGAATCACATGCAGTCCACCATCCTCACTTTCAGTTTCCTCTGTACAGCTTTCCCTCTATACCCAATTCCTCCAGAGCCAGTAACCCCTGGGAAGCAGGTGATGGCCTCTGGGAAGGAGCCTACCCCCACGTCACTCAACATTCCCTCCAGAGCAATCCCCTAATCCCCTTACGGGGACACCTATGGGGAATATGTCTGTCTATTGCCCCATCCCTAGGGCATGTAGGATATAATGGAGTCCTCTGGGTCCCTCATAAATCCCTCTATTATCTATGTTAACAAACAAGATTTAACTTTTTTTTTCTTTATTGATTTTAGAGAGAGAAGAAGGGAGAGGGAGAGTGAGATAGAAACATTGATGAGAGAGAACATCAACTGCCCACCTCCTGCATGCCCTTCTGAGGATTTGGCCAACAACCTGGGCATGTGCTCTGACTGGGAATCAAACTGGTAATCTCTTGGTGCATTGGTCAATAATCAACAACTGAACCACACTGGCCAGGCATTAAACAAAATTTAAATGGGAAAAACAAGAGATGTGGGAAGATGGC
The DNA here is from genome assembly GCF_014108415.1 of Molossus molossus. Lineage (NCBI taxonomy): Eukaryota > Metazoa > Chordata > Mammalia > Chiroptera > Molossidae > Molossus > Molossus molossus. Next base: position 75,563,012 of record NW_023425355.1, on the reverse strand, counting down.
AGCAGGCAGGACTGGAGGGAGGGTGAGTGTGCGAGAAAGTGAGCAAGTGTGTGAGAGAGTGTGAGTGGGCTTGAAGGTGGATGACCAAACCCAAGCAGTACAGAGCCACGGAGCAGAAAGTTCCTGTACTGAGGAATGGGGCAGCCAGATACCACAGTAAGCGGCCTTTCAGGGCGCTTCTTCCTGCGCCATGGGGAGGTCCCAACATTATGGAAGATCCCGGGTCTTCCCTGGGAGGAGGCAGTAGGAGTGGCTAGGGCCCAGCAACCTGAGCTCGCCAGCACACCTGGCACCATCAGACCAGTGGACACTCTGTGTCAACACAGACCAGTGCACAATAGTGGAGCTCCCAAAGTGCTGTCACAGAAGCCTCAGACAGCCTGGAGCCCAGCACCATCCCCCATAGAAGCAGCCCAATCAGAGTCCAGATATAACCCCAGCAACAGAGCCTAGGGAGCCAGGCAACAGAAGCACAGACCACCAGCTGAGATCCATCCCTAAAAACTACAGCAAAAGCTGAGCAGGAGTTGAGATCCACAGGGCAGCAGCAGGACCTGGGACTCCACAGAGGCCTGTGTTGTCCAGTAGCCCACAAGAGCAATGGGAAGCCATTGATCCAGAGAGACTGCTGTGATCCAGCTGCCAGCCCAAAGGAACTACAGTGTGTGTGTGTGGGGCAACAGAGAGACCTGTGCTACACAACAGGGACTGTGTCATCCAGTTACCTGCACGATCTGTGGGGTTTTGAAACACCAGAGAAGCCTGTGTGGCCCAGCAGGGACTGTGCTATCTAGTTACCCCCAGGACGTGTAGGGTGCTGAAGCACCAATAAGGCCTGTTGGTCCCAGCAGTCACTGTGCTATCCAGTTACCCACAGGACCAGCGGGGTGCTGATGCACCAGAGAGGCCTGTGAGACCCAGCAGCCCATAACATAGTCATGGAGCAAGATCCCTAAAGGGACTGTGTGATCCAGTTACCCAAGGGACCTGCAGGGTACGGAGGCACCAGAAAGACCTGTGAAACCCAGCTGCACAAAAGATAGGCTTAGAGGATGTGAAAAAGGAGGTGGAGTGTATAGAAGCTACACAGACAATCTCCCAGGACCAACTGGGAATTACAAATAAAATAAAGAAAAATACTCAGAAAAAAAGCAACAAAAAAGCAGTAGGACAGGACCATATAACAAGGGACACTGGAAGCATCTGCTGAGGTGCCAGAGGGAGGCAGGCTGGGAGCCCTGGGACAACAGCAGGCTAAGCTGTCAGCAGCACCCTTGGGGAGTAAACACCAAGCACGCTCCACAATGCAGAGAGCCAGAACATGGTGCTAAAATAGTCACAGCCACTCAGCTGGAGGCTACGAAAGAGGGAGGGCAGACTGGGCTGGAACTCTGTGAGGACACCCGGGATTTGGAGGGCACTCAGGGTTTTGGCTGAGTTGCGGCCACAAAGGAAGTTTCCCAGTGTGCTCCTTCCCCGAGCTGTGGGGAAAACAGCAACCTCTCCTCCCTCAGGGATTCAGCCTTTCCCAGGTGAGGCAAAGAAATGCAAATTGAGGCTCATTAACAACCAGCATCTATCCCACCCTAGGGAAATCCTCTTATGCAGAACACCAGGGCTACATTCCAAGGCACTGAGTAACTGAGACTACTAGCCACCAGGAAAAAGCTAGAGGACAACTGAACCTTTCCTGGACTTGCAAATTACCCAGGAAAGTAAGATTTGACATTGGTGTTTAATGTGGACCCACCCAGGCTCATCCAAACCCAGTAGAGGGAGCCACAAACAGCAGAACACCAACACCCATAGAAAAAATTTTGCAGGCTCCAAAACCCACTGAGATAGTCAAAATGGTGAAACAAAGAAACAAATCCCAATTGAAAGAACAAGAGAACTCTATTTAAGATGATATAAATGAAATGTAGCTAAGCAAATGATCAGAGGTAGAGTTGAGAGACATGATCTTGAGGAAGCTCAACAGCATGAGTAAGGACATCAGCACCATAAGTAAAGATATAGATACATTGAGAACCAACCAAGTGGAAATGAAGAATGACACAGCAGAAATTAAGAACACATTGGTAAGACTAACCAGCAGAGTAGAGAAAGCTGAGGACCAGATCAATAAATTAGAAGACAAGGTAGAAAAAATCAACCAATCAGAAAACCAAAATACAAAACAATTAAAAAACAGGAAGACAGATTAAGAGAACTATGGGAAAACTGAAAACATAATAACATTCGCATCATAGCAGTCCCTGAATAGAAAGAAAATGGGCAAGGGTTAGAGAATATATTTGAAGAAATAGTGACAGAAAACTTTTGTAACTTGGTGAAGGAAGAATGCATTCAAGTTCAAGAAGTACAGAGAACCCCAAGTAAAAAGAACCTAGATCATGGATTTGAAGAAATAACATAATTAAAATGTCCATATTACCCAAAGCAATCTATACATTCAATGCAATCCCCATAGAAATGCCTACAACATACTTCACAGAAGTAGAACAAATACTTCAAAAGTTCATATGGAATCAGGAAAGACCCTGAATAGCCACAGCAATCTTGAAAAAAAAAGAACAAAGTAGGAGGGATCACAATACCAGATATCAGGTTATACTACAAAGTGAATGTACTGGTACTGGCACAAGAACCGGCATATAGGCCAGTGGAACAGAACAGAGAACCCAGAAATGGACCCAAGGCAATATGCTCAATAATTATTTGACAAAGGTGGCAAGAGCATACAGTGGAGTAAAGACAGCTTTTTTAATAAATGGTGTTGAAAAAATTGGACAGCTACATGCAAAAAAAAATGAAAGTAGACCATCAATTTACACCATACACAAGTATAAACTCACAATGGATAAAAGACTTAAATGTGAGTCATGAATCCATACAAATCCTAGAAAAAACTGTAGGCAACAAAATTTCAGACATCATATGCAGGAGGATTTTACTGCTAAATCACCTAAGGCAACAGAAACAAAGGAGAAAATACACACTTGGAACTACATAAAACTCAAAAGCTTCTGCACAACAAAAGATTCAGTCATCAAAATGGAAAGGCAACCCACTGTATGGGAGAGCATAATTGCCATTGATATATCAGGTAAGGGGTTAATTTCATATATATATATATCAAACAACTCAACAAAAGAAAGACAAAGAACCCAATTAAAAAATGGGTAGAGGCTCTGGCCAGTTTGGCTCAATGGTAGAGCGTCATCCCATGGACCAGAGAGTCCTTGGTTTGCTTTCCACCAAGGGCAATTACCTTGATTATAGTTTGTCCCCCACCCTGGTTGGGTTTGTGTGGGTGGCAGCCGCTAGATGTGTTTCTCTCACATCGATGTTTCTCTCTCTCTCTCTCTTGTCCCCTCTTTCCCTCCTGCTTTATCTGAAGATAAATGCAAAAATGTCCTCAGGTGAGGATAAAAAAAAAAAATGGGCAGAGGAACTAAATAGACAGCTCTACAAACAGGACATACAAATGACTAAGAGACATATGAAGAAATGCTCAACATCACTAATCATCAGAGAGATGCAAATTAAAACAACAATGAGGTATCACCTCAAACTTGTCAGAATGGCCACCATCAACAATATATCAAACGACAAGTGTTGGCGAGGTTGTGGAGAAAGAAGACTCTAGTACACTGCTGGTGGGAATGAAGACTAGTGCAGCCACTATGGAAAACAATATGGTGTTACCTCAAAAAATTAAGAATTGAACTTCATTTTTCCCAGTGATACCACTTCTAGGAATATTCTCTAAGAAGCCCGAATCACCCATCAGCAATAATATATGTACCCCCATGTTCATAGCAGCACTATTTACAATAGCTAAGATCTGGAAATAGCGCAAATGTCCATCAGTAGAGGAATGGATAAAAAAGCTGTGGTACATATACACAATGGAGTATATGCAGCTGTAAGAAAGAAAGATCTCTTATCCTTTGAGATTAGATGGAGGGACCTTGAAAGTATTATCCTAAGTGAAACAAGCCAAACAGAGAAAGACAAGTGTAATATGATCTCACTTATTTGTGGAATATAATGAACATATAATATAATTATCTGAGGAATGGGGTAGTCCCAGAGACGTGGAAGTGGGGTACAACTGACAATTCCCAGAAGAGGGTGTGTTGGGGGAGAGAGAAACCACAGAACTTATATGCATGTATGCATGAACAATGGACATGGACAACAAAGCTGGGGACAGGGCGGAGAGGGTAGGGAGGGGGTAATCAGTGGAGAAAAAAGGAGAAACACCTGTAACAAAAATAAATTAATTAATTAAAAAAAGAGAGAGATTTGATTATTTCTGAGTCTATACACAATTCCTGATACATTTACTGTAATTAGATGTTTCTCTTATACTACACAAGTGCAGAGGTAAAAGAGATTTTTTTATATAGAGATAACAATAAAACTTCTCTGATTTATTTTTAAGAAAATAATTAGTTATAAATTACTTGTGGCACTTCAAAATTGTTCTTGGTATGTTTGTGTGACATGCCACCTTCACTGAACAGTGTTTTTCTAGCTTTTTTCTATTCAAGGTATGTGTAGTCCATGGTGCAGCATGGGAATGGCCTGGGAGCTTTTGAGAAATGCAGAATCATAATTAGACCTGCTGAATCAGAATATGCCTTTTAGTAAGGACTCCAGGTGATTCATTCTCAGGTTAAAGTTTGAAAACTCTTTGGAAGAGTGGTTTGCAAAGTGTGGAACCTAGACCAGCAGCATCAGCATCATCTGAGAAATTGTGGATAATGTAAATTCTCAGGCTTCACCCCAAATCTAATATATCAGAAACTCTTGAGGCAGGGCTCAGCAATTTATTAAACCCCCCTCAGTGGATTTGATATAATCTAAAGTTTGAGAATATCCTCTGAGAGGCTGATCAGAAATGCATGAGTTATGTGATCCCATTCCACTATAAGCAGCTCATGGCAGGTACTGCTAAATCAAGGATAACACTCTTTGTAACTGAATTTGGACATGACCTCAGAGTCTTTTTCAAAACAGCATTATAATCAGTCACTACCAATTTAATAGAGTTGACCTATTTGTCATCCCAGCATAAGTGGCTACAGGACTGCCTCTACAGTATCCTATGTGCGTATTCTAACAAAGGAGAGAGGCATTCCTCTGGGCCGGGGCTACAAGAGCTTCTGCATAACTTATGAAAATGCTAGAAGCAAGAATGAGGATTAGATCCTTTAGTTTTTAGTCTTATAAAGAACTACCATAATAAATTCTTGGTTTTAGTGTCAGTGTTCAAAATGCACATCTGCCATGATTTTTCAATATACTAAGTCCCTCATCCTTTGTCCCCATCACATGTATTATAAGGCAGGAAAGCTGTGGCTGTGGGTTTCCTGATATATAAATGGTCATTGCACCCTACACTTCCCATTAGTAACATTCAATGACCTTCTAATTTTTTAAATTAAATTTATTGAAGTGACATTGGTTCACAAAACCATATAGGTTTTAAGTGTACAATTCAAAAAGCATCATCTGCACACTGCATCGTGCACCCATCACTCAAAGCAAAATCTCTTTGGGGCCCCATTTACCCTCCATGTGCTCACCTCCACCTATCTCCCCCCCTTTCCCTCTGACTATCACCACACCATTGTCTGTGTCTATGTCTAGAAATTATTTATATAGTCATGTGTGTGTATCTGGCTCATTGTATTAATTACCTAGGGCTGCCATAGAACATTATCAGATTGTGTAACTTAAAACAATAGAAATGTATTCTCTCACGGTTCTAGAGGCCATAAGTCTGAAATCAGTACCACTGGGCCAAAATCAAGACATTGGCAGGGCCATATTCCCTCAAGAGGCTGTAGGAGAGAATCTATTCATTACCTCTTTCAGCTTCTGATAGCTTCTTGAATCCTTTGACTTGTGGCTGCTTCACTCCAACCATTGCTTTTGTTGTCACATCTCTTTCTCTGACTCTGATCTCCCTGCCTTCCTTCTATAAGGACACTTGCAATTAGAATGGGCTCATCTGGATAATTCAGAGTAAACTCTTTCTCCCAAGATCCTTACCTTAATCATAACTTTTTCCATATAAGGTGATATTTATGAGTTCCAGGGATTATGATGTGGACATGTGTTTGGGGCCATCTTTTAGCCCACTGTACTGCTAAAATCACCATCAGTGCCTGGTTCATATTGGGCACTCAAGAAAACTGTGATAGGAGTGTATGAAAGAATAAACAAATGATGATGCAGGACTTCAAACAATTCACTTGAATTCTCTGTGGCTCAGCACCTTCACCTGCAATATGGGGCTAGCTACCTCAGATAAATGTTCTTAGGCACTCAATGATATGGACTACATAGGATAATTAAGACTTACTGGTAGGTGGAGAGTAAGAACTGTTTCGCAGAAAATTACAGAAACACAATTCAATTAAGCTGAAACAAACAAACAAACAAAAAAAGGAAAGAATGTATTGGCTTCAGTAATCAAGCCAAGGGACAGACAAGAATGGAGTTGATTTTGGTGATAGCTGGAAAGCAGAAAGGGGAATGCTTTTAGGCATTCTTTCCTCCTCTCACCTCTCTTTTCTTTATGTGTCAGTTATATTATTTCCTGTTGGAGGCTGGTGTTCTCCCTGCAATGAGAAACCTGATCACAGGGCAACCTCAAGCTCACATATTTCAAGGCCATTGATGAGAGAACAAAGAGGGTCTTCTTCTCCAGTTCTAACTTAAAGACCACCAGAAATGAATGTAGATTGGCTAGGCTTATAGCTTATGAGCACTATTTAGACCTACTTCCATGGCTACAGCAGGGATGGGAGGTGAGGTGCTTCCTAGAGTCATATAGTTATAGCGCAAAAGAAAGTTGGGGACCACAAGCATAGCACCAGATGAGACTTCTGGGTGCTGAACAAGTACCACTATGCAGGTCCTAGTCCAACAAGATTTGAAATTGAAGACGGAGTCAACCAAATTGAAGGTTCAAGCCTGACTGTATCATTCAAAATGAAACACGAGGAAAGCAGGAGATAGAGCTGGTATTTTTGGGCATGCGCTCTGTGTATTTGGATTCCTGCTGCCCTTGATCTCAAGTGTGTAAGTTGGCTGCATTTCTGATGTCATCAACTCCAGCCTTCCCCAATCCCTGGCTCTGCCCCAGCCTTGATAAGATAAGAGCTGGGTTTACCTTGAAAAGCCCCTGGAGACCTGTGGCCCTGTTGAGATTCTATATTCTACTTTCTTAGTTCCTTATATATGCAGAGGGTGAGTGCTTCTGCCCTGACCCTCTTTTTAACCATCATCAGGAGGCACACACTTAATGCTTAATTAGACACTCCATGCGTGAGTACAATGTGATTGAACTGTGTGCTTTATGCCAACTCATCCTTTTTCCCTCAGATTATGTAATTTTTTTTCTTAAATTGTCAGGATTATATCAGAGCTATGCAAGTCAGTAGCACCCCTGGGTATTGCAAACCCTGGACTTGGACTTTTCTGGTTGGGCAACTACAATAGTACTTGGATGATGAGGAAAACAATGGCAATTATGAGGGTGAAGAGAAGGAGTACTATAAGTATACAGATAATTACTTAATTTTCCATAAGACCCATCTTCTTTTTTTTTAAATTATTTTTATTAATTTGTTTTTGTTTCAGATGTTTCTCCTTTTTTCCCCATTGACACGCTCCACGCCATCCCCAGCCTTGTTGTCTATGTTCATTGGTTACGCATATATGCATATAAGCTCTGTGATTTACCTCTTCACCTCCAACCACCCCTCTTCTGAGGTTTGTCAGTCTATACCCTACCTCTGTGTCTCTGGGTCAATTTTGTTCACCAGTTTGTTTAGTTCATTATATTCTACAAATAAGTGAGATCACGTGATATTTGTCTTTCTCTACTTGGCTTGTTTCACTTAGCATAATACTATCCAGGGCCCTCCATGTCATCTCAAAGGATAAGAGATCTTTCTTTCTCACAGCTGCGTAGTACTCCATTGTGTACATGTACCACAGCTTTTTTATCCACTCGTCTACTGATGGACACTTGGGCTGTTTCCAGATCTTAGCTATTGTAAATAGTGCTGCTATGAACATAGGGGTACATATATTCTTTCTGATTGATATTTCAGGCTTCTTATTCCTAGAAGTGGGATCACTGGGTCAAATGACAGTTCAATTTTTTTTCAAAGTGAGTCCCAGTCACACACATCATGTCTACATATCTTCATGACAACTCTGGGAGGCAGTGAGGGGTAATGGAAAGAACACAGCTGGCCAATTGCAAAGATCTGGGTTTGTATCCCACTTCCATCATGCATGTGAAAGCAATTTTATCCTTTTGAGCCTCGATTTTCCATTTATAAAAGAGAATATTAACATCTGTTTTGCAATTTCCCAGGGAAGATTCCATGTGAAAAAAACAAAAACAAAAACAAAAAACACTAAGTGCCTGATGTGGTAGATGTTCTAAATTCTTAATTTCTAATCTTACAGGACTTTATATTTTAGCCTTATTACTAAATAAAGTTACCAAATTTCTCTGTGCCTCAGGGAGAGGAGGGGTTATTAATAATGTACTTAGCCCTGGCCCATTTGGCTCTGTGGTTAGAGTGTCAGCCCACAGACCAGTGAGTCTCAGGTTCAATTCCAGCCAAGGGCACGTACCTCAGTTGCAGTTTGTCAGCAACCCTGGTTGGGGTCATATACAGGAGGCAACCAGTCGATGTGTCTCTCTCACATTGATGCTTCTCTCTCTCCATTTATCTCCCTCCCACTCTATCTGAACATAAATAGAAAAATATCCCTGGGTGAGAATTAAAAATAATAATAATAAAAATAATGTACTTAACTTTTTTGGTCATTAGGGTTATCAGAAATGTTAGATGTGTTTTCATTTTTAAAGCACTTAGAAGAATGCCTTGCCCTGGGTCAGCACTCAGTAAATTAAATTTCAGAATTAAGCAGAGATGAGTTTGAATGCAACTTCACTTACTAGCTGTATGACCTGGGGTTAATTATTGAAGTATTCTGAGCCTCCTCTGCAAAATAAAGATGATCATAGCATCTGTCCTCTACAACTATCATGAAGATTAGGTGAGGTAATGTTTATATAACCCCAGCACTGTGTCTGGCACCAATTTTTAACAAATACATGTTTATTCTTCTTTACTCAAAAATAGAGACATCATTAAAAAAAACAAATCTCTAGGATTGAAAAAGCTGGACTTTAGTCATAGAAATAAGACCTGTAGTGAATTGAATGGTGGACCCTCAAAAAAATGTCCATGTTCTAATTACCAGAAACTGGGAATGTTATCTTATTTGTATAAAGGGGTTTTTGCTGATATAATAAAATTAAGCATCTCAAGATTATCCTAAATTATATGAATGGGCCCTCAATCTAGTGGTAAGTGTCCTCCTAAGAGAAAAGAGAGAAAGATTTGACACAGAGAGAGACAGAGAAGGAGATATGAAGATAGCAGCAGACTGTATACCTGCAACTAATACAAAGTAATATTGAATGTAAGCTCTAATTAAAAAAATAAAATTAGGAGAGATAAAAAAATAAGATAGCAGCAGAAATTGGAGTGATACCATATGATCCAATGAATGACAAGGGTTGCTGGCAACCCCCAGAAGCTTAGAAAAAGTCAGTGAATGGATACTCCGTCAGAGCCTCTAGAAGGAACCATTCCTGTCCACACTTTGATTTCAGACTTCTTTTTTTTTTTAAATCCTCACCAGAGAACAATTTTTTTTTTTTTATTTATCTTCAGATAGATTGAGAGGGAGAGAAGGAGAGAGTGAGAGAGAGAAACATCGATGTGAAAGAGACACATCTAGTGGTTGCCACCCACATGACCCCAACCGGGGCCAGGGGCAAACTGCAACCGAGGTATGTGCCCTTAGCAGGAACTGAACCCGGGACTCTCCGGTCTGTGGGCGGAAGCTCTAACTACTGAGCCAAATCGGCCAGTGTGATTTCAGACATCTTGCTTGCAGAATAATGAGAGAATGCATTTCTGTTGTTTTTTGTCACCCAGTTTATGGTATTTCATTTTAGGAACCCTAGGAAACTAATACAAATCCTAGAAATTAATCTAAGAGATTAGTTGGGGTGATGAAGGTATTTTCCCCTGGGCCTAACACAGCACCTCCAGCCCATGTCATTACCCTGTTAGAATTGGGAATCTATACGTGGCTAGAGACTTCTAGGAGTCCTACAAGAAAATACGTTGAAATCCTTTCAGGAAAGATTTTCCAAGGGAAAAACATGCTTCCTGATCTAAGCAGGGATCACATCTTATAGGAACCCTAAGGGGTTCCAAATGCTTTAAGGGGTTGGTCATAAAATACACGTGGGAAAATGAGACCAGGCAGACTAACGTGTGTGATAGAAGAGGCAAAAAAAAAAAAAAAGAGCCCTGGCCGGTTTGGCTCAGCGGTTGGCCTGTGGTACAGAGAGACCCGGGTTCGGTTCCTGCTAAGGGCACGTACCTCGGTTGCAGTTTGTCCCCGGCCCTGGTTGGTCGTGCGGGTGGCAGCCACTCGATGTGTCCCTTCACATCGACATCGATGTTTCTCTCTCTCTCTCTTCCTCTCTCTCTCTTCCTCTCTCTCCCTCCCGCTCTATCTGAACAAAAAATGGAAAAATGTCCTCGGGTGAGGATAAAAAAAAAAAAATAGAGTCCATAGGAAACAAGAAAAGGTCAAGTTATCCTCTTGGCTATGTTGTTATCACATTACTTTTGAAAATTAAATTTCACTTTGGGAAATGAAAGGAAACTATGAGTTATTGATTGCCCTAATGTCTACTCCTGATTCTGCCCCTAAGATACTGTGTGGCCTTGAGCCAACTCCTTTCCCTTCTGGGCCTCAATCTCCTTATCTGTAAATGGCAGGGATAATTAGATCAGATGACTTCTAAGGCTCACTAGAGTTTTAGAAATACTATGAATCTCTCAATCCATTGTTAAAGTAGGATGATTAGAATGAGTAGACCAGTAACATCCCCAGATTCCAGGGCAAGGCAGGATATGACTATTTCCACTCCCTCATAAATTAAGAGGGAACAGGCTATCAGGAAATTCCCAGTGACCCCAAGGGTTATAGTAGTGCGGACAGATAGACTGGTTTAGCTATGTTTTCAGGATTTCTGGCTATGAGTTAACAGATGCTTTTAGGAAAACATTTTGTCTTTCCATGTCACATTGGAGTACAGAGGAGTAGAACAGAAGAAATGGTAATTTTTGAGGGTCTACCATGAACCAGGTAAGGTGCTAAATATTTTCAAATTTCTTATTATTATCTACATTTTACAGATGAAAGGAAAAACAACTACTAAAGCTCAAAGAAATGGAGTGATTTCAACAGGCTCATAAGCAGCTTTTCAGTTTCTCATTTCCACTCTCTTTTACTCATAATCAGAGGAGCTAGATTATGAATTGTGGTATAGGAGCTCTTTTCTGGTATGACAGGCTCCAGGACCTCTGTTATACAGTATTAATCATGTTGGCCTTTATAATTGTTGAGATTTGTAAGGCAAGTTGAACTAAGAGTGATCTGACAGAAGAACTAAGGAAACAATCAACAAACAACAAAATATTAAAAGCACTTATTTTGACCAAAGTACATGTGTTTTGCAGCTCCCCAACATCTGACCATGTTGAAGCTCTTTTTTTTTAACTGGCCCAACAGAAGAGCATTTTTCTTCAATCCTGTGAAGAATTCTGTCACTACTTCAAACACAAGGCAAAAATCTCTGAAAACCATCCTAGTGGTTTCAAAAAGTTCCCTTTCTATACTCCAAAAACCCTCCCCCAACTTCATCCATTGCAGTTTCATCTTCTACCTGGGCTACTTTCCCTTGAGAGTTTTTGGGGGTATTACTGTTACTGGTCTGTGGGCCTGATGCTTCAAAAGGCCAAAACTCAAAACATCAGAGTTTGGAGTAAGAAAATATTTATTGATGAAGAAAGCACTGCCCTTGGAAGAATTAACATCATTAAAATGTCCATACTACCCAAAGCAAACTATAGAATCAGTGCAATGCCCATTAAAATACCAATGACAGCCCTGGCCGGTTTGGCTCAGCGGTTAGAGCGTTGGCCTGCGGTCTGGAGAGACCCGGGTTCGGTTCCCGCTAAGGGCACGTACTTCGGTTGCAGTTTGTCCCCGGCCCTGGTTGGTCGTGCGGGTGGCAGCCACTCGATGTGTCCCTTCACGTCGATGTTTCTCTCTCTCTCTCCCTTCCTCTCTCTCCCTCCCTCTCTATCTGTACAAAGAATGGAAAAAATATCCTCAGGTGAGGATAAAATACCAATGACATATTTCACAGATCTAAAACAAATAATCCAAAAGTTTACATGGAACAAAAACAACCCCAAATAGCCCCAGCAAGCTTGAAAAACAGAACAAAGTAGAAGGGATCACAATACCAGATATCAGGTTATACTACAAAGCTATTGTAATCAAAACAGCCTAGTACTGGCACAACAAGAACAGGCATATAAATCAATGGAACAGAACAGAGAACCCAGAAATTGACCCAAGACATTATGCTCAATTAATATTTGACAAAAGTGGCAAGAGTATACAACAGAGTAAAGGCAACCTCTTTAATAAATGGTTTTAGGAAAGTTGGGCAGATACATGCAAAAAAATGAAACTAGACCACCAACTTACACTATATATAAGAATAAACTCAAAATAGATAAAAGACTTAAATGTAAGTAGCAAATCCATAAAAATCCTAGAAGAAAATGTAAGCAACAAAATTTCAGACATCACACGCTTCAGAATTTTCACTGATGCAATGCCTAAGGCAAGAGAAACAAAGGAAAAATTAATACACGGGACTACATCAAACTAAAACGCTCTGTACAGCAAAAGAAACAAGCATCAAAATGGAAAGGTAACTCACTATATGGGAGAGCATAATTGCCAATGATACATCAGATAAGGGGTTTATTTCCAAAATATATAGAGTACTCATGCAACTTAACAAAAGGAAGACAAACGATCCAATTAAAAAATGGACAGAGGACATAAACAGACACCTCTCCAAACAGCACATACAAATAGCCAAGAGACATACGAAAAAATGCTCAATGTCACTATTCATCAGAGAGATGCAAATTAAAACAACTATGAGGTATCACCTCACACCTGCCAGAATGGCTGACATCAACAAATTATCAAACAATAAGTACTGGTGATTGTGTGGAGAAAAGGGGACTCTAGTACACTGCTGGTGGGAATGCAGACTGGCACAGCCACTATGGAAAACAATATGGTGTTTTCACAAAAAATTAAAAATTTATCCTGCATTTGACCCAGTGATCCTACTTCTAGGAATATATCCTAAGAAGCCTGAAAAATAAATCAGAAAGAATATATGTACCTCTGTGCTCATAGCAGCACTATTTACTATTGCTAAGATCTGGAAATAGCCCAAGTGTCCATCAATAGATGAGTGGATAAAAAAGCTGTGGTATGTATACACAATGAAATACTATGCAACTTTAAGAATGAAAGATCTTTTATCCTTTGTGAAGACAAGGAGGGATCTGGAGAGTGTTATACTAAACAAGATAAACCAATCAGACTTATCTCACTTATTTGTGGAATGTAATGAACAAAATAAGCTGATGAATAAAACGGACCCAGTAATATAGAAAGAAGTAGGCTTCAGCCTGACAAACCTCAGAGGAGGGGGGCTGTGAGGAAGAAAGAGATAAACCAAATAATTTATATGCATATAAGCATAACCAATGGACATAGACAACAATGCTGGGGGGGGAGGGGGAGCATGGGATCAGCAGGAGCATGTCTATGGGGGAAAAAGGATAAACAGCTGTAACAAAAATAATTTAATAAATTTAAAAAAAAAAGAAATGAAGAAGGCACTACCCAAGAAGATAGGAAATCTAGCTGTACCTCAAATCCATATAAAGAAAGTACATAATTCAAGCTTCTTTTATGTGAAGGGAAGGGGAAATGGGAGGGGCAAGAGGTAATTGACAAGCAAAGACATCTAAGTGCCCACAGGGGTTTGAGGAAGAGTGTGGAAGTTGATGTGAGCCCACAAGGTTTTTGCAAATCTTCAATAAACAGTACACACTTCTCTTTTCTCTTTAAGCCACAATCAGAATCCCTCTAATGATTAGCATATTTATATGCAAGTTTAAGCAGAAGCTATTAACCCGAAGGCCATGGGAACAAAGCAGGCTTGAACCAGAGGGTGTCAGAGAGACCCTATATTTAATCTATTACATTATTTTTCACAGTCTTCTCCTCCAGTGCACTAGACTTGTTTCTTCTTACCCAGAATTCATTTCCCCATCTTCTGAAGCTACTCATTTTTAAATGAGCTACAAGTGAGAAGGCAAGCCAGGTGCTGCCCCTTAGGCAGTGCAGAGAACCCACCCCTGGCTTTGTAATGCCCTTACATCCGCCAACCACCTAAACTACAGTGGAACTAGAAAGCCTCCAGATGCTCAGAGGTTTATCATGCATAAAAGGTGGCTGGAACCTGGGCTCAGGGCTCATCCTTTGGAGGTGACTCCACTGGGACAGCACCTGTGTGCATTAAACAGCCCTTTTCTAATTCACCGAGTGCATGCAGTCTGTCTCTTCCTACCGACCAACTTTCTACCACAACATTTTGGCACATTAGCCAAGAAGCCTACAGCCACTGGCCCCTTGAGCCATCTTTGTAGGAAGCCAGCAGGAAGGAGCCACTAATTTTGGGCCCCGCAATGAAAGGGGAGGCATGCCACCGGTGATTTCACTGGACCCTGACCCTTGCTGGGCCCAACTGTACTCGACCACAGCTGTGCTCAAACAGACACCAGGGAGGTTAGAAAAACCTGCCAGGACATTGGATTGGTAAGTATCCCCGGGGACCTAGGACAAAGTTCAGGCTTGCCTCTAAGGTTGAAGGGGAGCTTGATCACTTCCCAGGCAGCACAGATGCCGCACAGGATAGGGAAGTCCTGGGTGGAAATTTAAATTCGGTGTGATTGTGTGTGTGAGTGACCATGCCCCACAACACCTGTTACAAAGCCTGTGTGAGTCCCAACCTACACATCTGTGGCGACCTCATACAGCTAAGGGCAGTATCAGATTCATGAGGACATTTGTCTCCACCAGTGAACCTGATCCAAGTCAGGGATTTATACCGACCGGCCAATGCCAAGAGGCGCCTAAATCCCCACAAGGGGAGCAGCCAGGTGGATGAAGCGAGAGTTTCCTCCTGTTTGTCTTGCAACACTGTTCGCTGGGAGGTTAGATATCATTATGGGGGCAAGTTCCTCTAAACCCACTGTTCTGGAAAGTATAATAAAGCATTTTATAAAGGGGTTCTTAGGAGATTATGAGGTCAAATTGACCCCCATAAAATTGAACACCCTGTGTGAATTAGAATGGCCCACCTTTGGTGTGGAATAACCGTCTGAAGGCACCCTTGATGTTCCCACGGTCCAGGCCAGGTACAGGGTAGTCACCAGAGACTCCAGCCATCAGACAAATTTTCCAACATAGACCAGTGGTTGAAAATAGCACAAATCAGGCCTCCTTGGGTTCAATTATGTGTTACTAGTCAGAAACAGTGTAAGATCCTTGTGGCACAAGGTGAAAGGAAGGCTTTATGGTGAATTAAGGGGTCTCCTATATTATAAGGGGATTCAGAAAAGGCCCTTTCACTGCCACTTCCATACACCCCACTACCTAAGGATAGAGAACCTCACCTGCCTAACAGCCCACCTCCATTTGCCTCACCTCCACAACCAGCCACTGTGCCACTGGAGTCAGGGTTGCTGGAGCCAGTGGGAAGATGTCTCAGGTCAGCAACCCAGGGACCAAAACCCCCAGCAGCAATGCAATTACTGCAAGAGACAAGGGGTCCACAGAGAATGGGCCTTGACAGGACCCTACAAGAAAGAGAAGCAGTCTTCCAGACTAATCCCCCTACCTGGGTCAACTGTAGCGGATTGTCACAGAAGCCAGAAAGTGGCTCCAGACCCAGGCACCAGCTGGACATCTAAACATAGAAGCCTGGGCATGAGAGGTCTTAACTGATGAGGAACACTCAGGGAGACCTGCAGACACAGAGACGGGAAAGGGCAGGAGAGAGACAGACAAATGTACAGAGGCAAAGCCAGAGTTTAGGATTGACAGAGAGACACCAGAGAAGATGTGGGAGACAGAGGCAGGGAGAGACAGAGATGCAGGAGAGGATGGTTTGCAGGAGCTGGACCCCTAGGCAACTCTCCCAAGGGGCAAGTTTTTTCCATCTCGTCTGAAGGTCCCTAGCCCCTCTGACACTCTGCCTCTGACCCTGGTGCTAGTCCGAGCCCCAGACTGAAGAGAGGAGCTTTCCACAAAGCCAGGGTGTGAAGGACATGGTGCCCAGACGGCCTCAGTCCCTCCCAGCTTTAGCACCCTGCCATGTCCCAGCTACACCCACATCCTAAGAGGGGCTAGAGCGGCAGCTGGCTGTGGGAAGCCCAACCGCATCTGCTGTTCCCCACTGTGACTTTCCCTGGGATGGTGTGGCTGCTCCTGCTATTGCTGACCTCCCGCCTGACCACAGCCCAGCTGGTGTGGCTTAGTGGTTGAGGGTCAACACATGAACCAAGAGGTCACCAGTTTAATTCCCAGTCAGGGCACATGCCTAGATTGTGAGCCCAGTCCCCAGTCGGGGAATGCAGGAGGTGGAAAAAATGAGTGCCAGCAACAAAAACCAGGAACTTCTGCTCTACCCAGCCACTACCAGCCAGACTTAGGTTTCAAGATCACCCAAGGGAAACAAATGCTAAGATCCAAAAGGAAACGCAGTCTGCGCTATTCCGAATCCCACTTCCCGTCAACAGATTTGAAAATTTCTGGGAGCAGCAGATTTCTGTTGAATATGGATAGCCACATTTTTAGTCCTGGAAAAACTCTTATAAGAGGCCCTGGAAGGAGAAGAAAAGGTGCCCCTTGTCTGGGGCCCCAATCAAGAGAAAGCATTTACAACTATAAAGACCAAGCTCATGAAGGCACCAGCCTTAGGACTCCCGAACGTATCACTGGACTTCAACCTGTTCATGCATGAAAACAACAGAATAGCCCTGGGAGTCCTAACCCAGGAATTTGGGCCTTGGCAGAAACTAGCAGCTTACCTTTCAAAAGAAATTGACCTGGTTGTAGAAGGCTGGCTAGCTCCCTCCCCTGGGAGGAGGAGATCGTGTTTCCTGAGAAATTCAAGGGCAGCATCCTGCCTGGTTTGGAAATTCCTGCTAGGCTGTGGTACCATTTGCCTGCCTTTGGGGAGATACTGCTGCTAGAGCTGGAGCAAGACCTGGGTGTCCAGGTTGAGAGGCTGACAGCACAGTACCTGGGCCAGGTTCCTGAGCTGCTGGGTGGGGCAGAGCCAGGCACCTACCTTACTGGCACCATCAATAAAGATCCAGAGTTGGTGGCATCTCTGCACTGGGTTGAGGGAGCCCTGTTAGGGGTGCTGCAGTATCAGGGGACCAAACTCCACATCCAGCCACTGGAGGGAGGCACCTCTAACTCTGAAGGGGGGCCTGCGGCTCACATCCTATGCTGGAAGAGTCCCACCAGCAGCCAGGGCCCCATGTGCGGCATCAAGACTCCTCCTGGGAACCCCAGGCACAGTCCCCAAAGAGCCAGGTGCTTTGCTTTCCTGAGTAGATTTGTAGAGACCCTGGTGGTGGCAGAAGACAAGATGGCAGCATTTCATGGTGCAGGGTTGAAGCAATACCTGCTCACACTCATGGCAGCCACAGCCAAGACCTTAAAGCACCCGAGTATCTGCAACCCTGTCAGCTTGGTGGTGACTTGGCTAGTGGTTCAAGTGCCAGGAGAGGAAGGGCCCCAGGTGGGACCCAGTGCTGCCCAGACCCTGCACAGCTTCTGTGCTTGGCAGAGAGGACTCAACACACCTGAGGACACAGACCCAGATCACTTTGACTCGTCAGGACCTGTGTGGGGTCTCTACCTATACAATGGGTTTGGGCACTGTCTCTTAGACAAGCCAGAGGCTCCCCTGTACCTGCCTGTAATTTTCCCTGGCAAAGACTATGACACAAAACTATAGGCCCTGGTGAGGGCATTAGAACTCAGCAAGAATAAGTGGGCAACATATATACTAACTTGTGCTATGCCTTTGCCACCCTACATATACATGGGTCTATATACAAGGAAAGAGGGCTCCTTACTGCAAGGGGTGGGGGAGGAATAAAAAACCAAGGTGAAATCCTAAAGTTGCTGGAGGTGGTCTGGAAACCAAGAGAGGTAACAGTCATCCACTGCAAGGCACACCAAAAGGGAAGAGACTCAGTGTCAGAAGGAAATTGTCAGGTAGACCCTGCAGCTAAACAAGCTGCAAGAGAACAGATAGCCCCACCAAAAATCATGCTGACTCCAGAACTACTTGAAACCCCAAAATTCATGGCCCAGGAAGGAGAATAGGCACAACAGGAAGGGGAGAATGTAACAAAGGAAGGATGATGGATCCTCCCAGACCACAGAATCTACATGCCAGAACAATTAGCCCATCGGTTAGTCCTCCAACAACATGAACTCACCCATCTGGGAAAAACCGCCCTAGAAGCCCTATTAAGCTGGTACTACCTGATTGTTCAACTTCCATCCCTCTGTGCCTTGGTCTCCCAAAGCTGTCTCCTCTGTGCTCAAAACAATGCCAGACAAGGCCCCACTGGGCTCTCCAGGATTCAGCACTGTAACCAAGCACCCTTTGAAGATCTAAAGGTAGACTCCTCGGAAAAAGGACCCATTAGAGGAAATAAATATCTCCTGGTTTTCATCTGTACTGGGTTGGGTTGGGTTTCATCGGGCTGGGTTGAAGCTTAACCCATATGTACAGAAAAGGCAAGAGAAGTAACCCAAGCTCTACTGAGAGACATCACCCCAAGATATGGAATGCTATTGACTATAGGATCAGACAAAGGGCCAGCCTTTGTAGCAAAAATAGTACAGCAGGTAGGTAAAATTCTAGGCATCCAATGGAATTTGCACACAGCCTACTGGCCCTAGAGCTCAGGGAAAGTAGAATGCATGAATCGGACCCTTAAGCAGACCATGGCAAAACTATATCAAGAAACCAACCTGCCCTGGACTGATATACTGCCCCTAGCTCTTCTGCAAGTGCATTGTACCTCTCAAGCAAATACAGGGTTCTTCCCTTTTGAAATCTTATACAGAAGACCCCCCCCCCTCACTGATAAAATTCAAAGCAGTTATAAAAGAACCTGGGAAGTTGGAAATCAAAAAACAGCTACAAGGACTAGGAAAAACCATTCTTGAGGTACATAAGTGGATAACTGATAGAATACCCATTTTCCTGGAAATAACTGTACACCCCCACAGACCAGGGGACCAAGTCTGGATAAAAGACTGAAAAAAGGAATCCTTCAAACCAATCTGGAAGTATATTAGTTATACTATTAGTATATTTAGTTATACTAACCACTCCCACAGCTCTCAAGGTTGCAGGTCTGAATACCTGGATCCACCACTCATGGGTGAAGGCAGCTCACCTGCCACGTGACAACCAACCTACCTGGAGAGTGATCACCAGCTAGAACAGTCCTCTGCAGGTCACCCTTAAGAGGGCAGTGAAACCTGCTGATCAGTCTATGGCAAGTGCCTGAGGACTCTGCCAATAGAATGAATGGTCATCACCTGCTGGACTGATCCCAGCACTGAATTCTGTATCCTTAGTAGACTTACAGGATCAAGTAGACTCCTTAGCAGTAGTATTACAAAATAGAAGGGGATTAGACCTACTGATTGCTGAAAAGGGAGGAATAAGCCTCTTCTTAAATGAGAAATGTTGCTTTTGTGTTAATCAATCAGGAATAATTAGAGACATGGCCCAGCAGTTAAAGGAACAAATTACAAAAGACAGGAATTATCGGAATCTTGGAGTTCCTGGAGTAACATATGAAACTGGGCATCTTGGGTACTCCCATTAGGTGGTCCTCTCTTAATGGTTTTTATAGTGCTCCTGTTTGGCCCTTGTATTCTCAACATGCTAACCCATTTCATTTCCTCTTGCTTAGAAACAATAAAACTCCAAATGATGCTTCAAAAAGGACCCCCAATTACTCTCAGTGAAGAACTCTAGTTGCTGCATCCCTCCTCTTCAATTACCCTATTCAGCAGGAAGCAGTCAGAGAGATTGTCCTCCCTCTTCCTCACTACGGGAACTCCTGTCCAAGATGTTTTCTAAGTCTGCTGGGAGCGGCTTGAGAATCAAGAGGCTGGAATGAGAAGGCAAGCCAGGTGTAGCCCCTTAGGCAGTGCAGAGATCCTGCCCCTGGTTTTGTAATTCCCTTACATCCGTCAACCACCTAAACTACAGTAGAACTAGACAGCCCCAAATACCTGGAGGTTTATCATGCATAAAAGGTGGCTGGAACCTGGGCTCAGGGCTTAGCCTTTGGAGGTGACTCTACTGGGACAGCACCAGTGTGCATTAAACAGTCCTTTTCTAATCCTCCAAGTGTGTGCAGTCTGTCTCTTCTCGCTGACCAAATTTCTGCCACAACACAAATTGGCCCCTGTTTTTAGTCCACTGTCCTACTGTTGAATCCCAATCTCTTAGCCACGGTGCCAATTCAGTTCAATAAGACTCAATTCTGGAATTTTGGTTGGAATTATTGTAAATAGGTCTCTTTCCACTAGACTATAATTGCCCTTAACCCATTACCCAGCTACAATAATCATCACTCAAAGGTATTCATATTTAATCTATATCCCTACCCATTTCCTCTAATCAATCATGCTTTACTTAAAACCAATTTTAAACATCATATAGTTTAATTTATAAGTGCTTCAACATGTTTATAAATGGTAAGGTAATTTTATCACTGTAATTTGTCATATCTAAAAAAGTAACAATTTCTTAACTATCAAATATGCAATCCATATTAAAATTACCCCTATTACTTCACAAATATGTTCTTACATTTTTATGTTTGATTCAGAGTCCAAACAAGGTCCATGCATTGCATTTGGTTATGTTTCTCAAATGTCTTTCAATCGTTATGTTCTTCCTTCTTTTTCAATTCCTTTACATTTCTTTATTGAAGAAAGAGGAGGCCATAAACTTGTTCCTTGCTGTTTTCTTAGTGCCCAGTGTGGTGCCTAGAAAAGATTCAGAATTCAATTAGTGTCCATAAATGTGTGAAGAAATGAAGGACCACAGCCTCATCTGCCTGGTTCAACACTTGGTTGAGCTTTCATTTCTTAGTGGCCTTTGTTGTCTGTCCTTGAAATAGTCTCTCTTCATTGACCCCTCAGTCTCCTGGTCTTCAGAGTGGAGCAGCTAATACTGGCCTTCTGCTACAGTTCCTGGGGAGGTTGTGACAGAGGCTGGAATTTTTAAAATAAAGCATAAAACCGCTCTGAGCAATTGGTACTATAAATACCAGAGGAAGGGTTCTATTATTAAGTATCTTTTGTTCATAGAAGCTTCAGGCAGAGTGGTAACGTTGAGAAGTAGAACCCTTTTCTTTGTCCTTTGTGCTTCCTTGAATGTGGCAATTAGAACAGTCAGGGCTAGAAGCATGCCTGGGGGTGGGGAGCTCCAAGGCTCCCTTTAGACTAGTCAGCCCTGCTTTGGCTGGGGCAAGCCTGCAGTATCCTATTCCATCCCAGCAAATATAGAATAGCCTGGAGACCAGGAGGAATGAGACAACTGTTTCTGTTTAGAAAAGAGGTAGAAGGATGTAGCTACAGGTGGGGGTGAATGTATGCCCCTAAGAGAGAAGCCCAGCCAGGAAGTTGCTTGGCCCCTTTGTAGGAGAGCTGAGATTTGGGCTGGACTCCTGACAGCACATGTGGCCCCAGCGTCTGGTCAGGTCACTAGTGACAATGAAGAACTTGTCTAGAAAGTCTGTATGTATTTATGAGGCAATAAGTTTTCATTTCAAACAAAGAGTTCAGAGAAGCTTTGATGAGTGGCCAAGAACTACTACAGAGAAGTTAATAGCCAGTGAGGTCAAGTTTCAGCCTTCCCTGGTTTGGAGAGAATCCTATTCTTAAGCCAGCAGCCATGCAATATTACTCCGGGCCACGTAGGCAGCCAGGAAATAAAAGGAGGCCTTCTCTATAAGCATTTTTATCTAACCTATACTTCAGTGGAGGCTATGCATGGGGCCTTTGCAGGAGGTTGTCATTAGTCTTTACCTTCCTATACCACAAGCACTTTCCACAAGGTGTCACTTGTTAAGGCCAATATCTCAGGTCTTTAAGACAGACACTGGGCATGCCTGCAGGGTGTGTGCTATGGGAATTATAAAAATGACAACAGAACATAGGAGTTTGCAAAATTATCAAATAACTAGGAGGTTTTTTTTGTTTTTAATTGAAAGTAATGAGGACCTAAAAGTACACATATGTGAAGTGGGAATCTTTAAAGTTTCAGTTTTTTCTAAGCTTTCTGTATGCCAAAAGAGGAGCTTATTTTGGAAGTGGAAGAAGTATGATTTTCCCCCCTCAACTCAAAAGTGGTTGAACTGATTTAGCTTAAACTATAAAAAGACAAAAACCAAATGCTCCCTGGTACAAGATTTCTGTGTGGAATAGAATGGAAACAAACAGAGGGGTAAGACCATGAAAATCTAGCACCTTGAAATCATTCTTCCAGCTGATTTTTTCAGATGGCCATGAGAGGATCTTAAAGGTAGATTTGGGGCATGGGGTTCTGAGTCAAAGAGGCAAGTAACTCCAATTTAACCATCTTTTTAATCAGAGGTTATTAGACATTTCTATGAATCTGAAATTATTTTTCTAAACATTCTCATCTTACTTTTTACAAAGCTACCAGCACAGACAGGATTTTTATATATGTTTAACTAATGAATTTAACTGTGCATTGACTAACTAAAGAAGGGAATGGTCTAGAGCTATTATTAAGATAAGTTTTGGAGACAAATAGGCCTAGGTTCATACCTCAACTCTTCCCCTTATTAGATGCTTGAACTTAATACTGAGCCTTACTGCTTCTTCTACAGAACTTGAATAAATTTACCTCAGAAGTCTGTGATAACTATTACATAAAAATATAAATATTAAACACTTAGAATAGTGCCTGCCATAAAATGAAATTCCCCCCAAAGAAGTGATAGAAGTAGTACTTATAAAATTGGGGGTTGCCCAAGGGATTTTCTACCAAATAATCTAGATCAGTGTATTTACAGAAAAGTAAAAATTTGTGATGACCAACAGTGAGAAATACATTTTGTGTGATGATTAAGTACGCATATACATAGAAAAAACAAAAGTTTTACAGAACAATGCACACCTTGACTGTATACAGTGCACTGTATTCTATTTATTGTATTGTATTCTATTCCAGTCTCTTCTATTCTACATAACTGTATTGTATTCTGTTCTATTCTGTTATAGTGTACTCCACTTTATTAATTTAATTTCCTTTCAATATTAAATGGTGATCACAGCCCACTAAATAGATTTCACTACTGTCTGATGGGTCTTGTCCCTCAGTTTGTAAGAACACTTAACTAGATAAATCTGGGGAAGGCAATTACCACTCTCAGAATCCCAGAGAGCTGTCTTCTTCTGAAGTAACATCTCTAATAAAGTTTTGGAACCAAAATGAAACAAAATAAATGAATTTTCTTCCCCATTAAAACTACCTCTTAGAAAAATAAATGACAGCTGCAAAGTGACTAGACACCAGTCCTCCTCATACTTTCACCCCTGGCCTGACTCCTGGATGATGACGCTCTTTCTTTTCTAGACCTTTCTAACTAGTCAGACCACAATCTGGGTTTGGCTTGCAGAACCTGGCGTGTGTGTGTGTGTGTGTGTGTGTGTGTGTGTGTGTGTGTGAGAGAGAGAGAGAGAGAGAGAGAGAGAGAGAGAGAGAGAGAGAGAGAGATTGATTGTTGGAGCAATTGGGGGAGAAAGGGGAAGGACTGCCAACTTCTCAGTTTTTCCCCTATTGTCACCAACATTTCCAGTTTCTAACAGGTTGGAGGGGAATATCCACTCCCTCTGGAGATGTCTAAGAGAGTAAAAACAGCTACATCACCAGCACTCACCAGTTCATTGCTCCACCTCCCTGGTTTTGTCCATTTGCCTTGACAGAGCCTTGGTCCAGTAAGATGATCTGACCACAGCTGGTCTCCTACACTTAGAACAAGTTGGAAGCAAGAGAACTTGGGTAAGGAATTTGATGTCACTAAAAATAGCTGCAGTATAGACCCTGTGACTTACCATTCCTCCAAACAGTCTGATATGAACCACACAGGGTTCACTGACCTCTGCAATCACTTTGGAATATTTTCTTTTCCTGCCTAGAGCCCTTGAAACCAAGAGGGGCTTAGGGAGTTGGGGGTGCTTTGTCACAGATCCAGACTCTTGCAAATCTCAGAAACACATGGTGATGATAAGACCAAGAAGCTTCCTCCCTCCCCTCAGGAGCGCGTGACTGCTGGCACTCATAACAACAGGTCTATTTAAGATTTTGGTCCATGGTGAGATCTTGTTTGTTTCTCACCACCAGGCCCATTGAATCTCCATTTCTAAGGTAGGTGAAACCAAACTCATTGGGGGAAATGCTACTGGAATTGTGATCCTCTTGGGTAACCCCAGCCCAGAATTCCTGGGCCTGGGGCAGGGAGGTAAATGTTAGGGAAGATCCTAGTTTACAAATGAAAGCCTAAGTCCATGCTCCTCATACACTGACCAAGCCGCAGAAATGTTTGGGAATTGTTTCCTTTTCTTGTACTCTCCTATTCCAAAGCCAATGTATTAACTAGCAAGAAAACACATTAAGTGTTAAATGTAACCCTTTCTCAACTTCTGTGCCTATAGATGTTTTATACTAGGTACCTTGTCCTTCCTGTCCTGGTATTAACTCAGAGAATTTGAATTTAGCTCAGGGCACTGGTTATTTGCGTTTGCCCTTTCTTCTGTACAGCAACAGAGTAATGCAGAGCTGCCTCTAGCAGGGATTCTTAAAAGTTGGGCAGTCCCTGCAAAAGAGGGAATCCAATCCAGGTTCAAAAAAGATTTGATTGGATTCCATTTCCTTCCTGCAATACTGCTGTCGGGACTCATCTCTGGTTTCTAGCCTGTTTATAGCAGTGGGCCTTTGGAGAAGTAGTTCAAATTAAAGGGGAGCTGGAAAGTTCTGGGTCTGAGATTAGGAGTCTTCTGAGAGTAAAAGAAGCTGCCTTGGTTTTTGAAAGATTTAACACTAACAACTTCTTGCTTTAAGTTGACTTTTGAGCCTTGAATTAAGGAAACTACTATGCCAACATCCCAGCTTGCCAAACCAAGGTGTTTTCATGCAAATGAAGATATACTTTAGTAACAGACAGGTTTACTTTAAATGAAAATAACAATCTTAAAATATTACATGACTGGAGAAAACAAATCTTCAGACCCAGAATCATCTGTGTGTGCTTTAAAAAACAACAACAACAACAACAACAAAAAACTACTGACCAAAGCTTAAACATTATAATCCTTCTTCACTTTGTTTCCTTTCACCCATCTTCAAAGTAGATGACTGTCCAAATAACATAAATTTACAATCTTAATCCTACAAGCAATATCTTGGCAGTCATATGGTCTACCTTTTATTTGAATTGGAGCATGAGTTAGAATAAGTGATCATCTGGTCTATACCTCTACTGTTGCCTCAACTTCCCCTATGATCTCAAAATGAATACATGGTGGATATTTCCATTTTGAAGCCATGGCTGTATAGGAATCACATTCTACTAACACTTTCTCCTTTGTGATATTACTTTAAGATTCATTCATGTTGTTGTAAAACTAAAAGAAAATGACACGTTTTCAATTATTTTCCTCATGTTGCATTTGTGCACCCATATGGCATCCTTAATACCAGGCACTGGTCTTACTACCCAAATGTGTTGTCACATTTTACTGAAAGTTATCAGGGGTTTTGCATTCAAACTGGGTATGCATTTTATTAAAACATTCTAGATAAAAATATTTGGTAGAAAGTGCCTCTAAATATTACACTTGTATAGTACTTTGTACCGCAGGCCGACGCTCTAACCTCTGAGCCAAACCGGCAAGGGCTTGAATAGTACTTTGAACAAATGACTCCACTAATAAAATCTCCACGAACAAACAACTATTCAAAAATGCATTTGTTAGTATAGCAATCATTTAGTAACTTCATTTTATGTACCAATATCAGGCTGTCTGCCCAGGAATCACCTAAAAAAGTATTTTAAAATATAATTTCTGGGCAACATCCCTGGAAATTCATATTTAAAAGGTCTAGGAATGGAACCCCAGAACCTGAACTTTTGCAAGCAATCCTGATAATTTCTATGCATGGCCAGATTTGGGAAGCACTGTAAAAGTCAAGGCTCTCCTGTCTTTGTTTTGTTTGTTTGTGTTAAATCTCTCAGTGAATTAAGTTTAAATTTTTTAACTTGGCATTTTTCAGGTCCTCCATGATCTAGCCCTAACCCACATTTCCAGTCTTATTCCTCATTATTCCTCTTCACCACACCTACTTCCCATCAAATTGAATTGGCCATGTTTTCAATTTTGCTTTCATCTCATTGTATACTTTAGTGTGCATGACTTGGAGAGTATCTTTTAAAAACAAATCCTGGACCCTCGATGGTTCTTCTCAGTGGTTAGAGCATAGGCCTGTGGACCAAAGAGTTGAGGGTTTGAGTCTGGCCAAGGGCACATGTCTTGGGTATCTTGGGGTTGCAGTTTATACCCAGCTTTAGCTGGGAAGGCAACCAATCAAATGCACCTCTCTCACATCCATGTTCTCTCTCTCTCTCCCCCCTCCCACTCTATCTGAAAATAAATGGAAAAATATCCTCGGGTGAGGATTAAACAAAATAATTTAAATAGATAAATAAATGAATTAAATAAAGCCTCACTTCTGGGGATTCTGATTTAGCTGGTCTGACATTTTTAAGCACCTCAGAGGATCTGATGCTGACCACACTTTCAGAAATACTGCATCTAGATCAAATGTCATTGGTTTATAAAACCATTTCTTGAAGTGTTCCTGCTTTCCCACTCCAATTCCCATCATATTTGGTTCTAGCTCTGGAATTTAACACTTTACCCTCTACCTTTTATTTGATTTATTTCTATACATCATCATTTCTTTCACTCAACAAACATTTATTGACTACCTAATATAAAAGGCATATATTTTTCTTCAAGAACCCAAGCAAGTTCTTGGCAGAAGGGTCTCTGTCCATTCTCTCTGTAAACACCTTGGGCATGAGTGTGGAGTGTGTCAGTGACATGGCAAAGTTTAAATCCCTCTGCAATAGATAATGCTTTATTATCCTAAAATATATAGATGTGAGGGAGAGTCTTTCAGTCTGTATGCCCCAAATCTGAGATTTATGCACAACAGTGGGATCTAAGAAGCTTTCTGTGGTTGGGCAATCTCAGAACCCAGTGATGACTGGATTCCAGGTAGTCTTGTGAGTTAGGTAGGATGGGAAAGCACCTGGCATTTCTAAATACAGTCTTTCTGACATAAAGGAGGGATGAACACAGTGCCAGCATCGGCAGGGAGGTGCAGGAGACATTGGGTGATGGGGATTTGCAGGGTCTTCCCTTGGGACAGGCTTCCCTTCTTTGCCTGACTTGGTGTAGTAACTTCAATCACTCTGGAATTGTCTGTGACTAAAATGCTGTGGCTCATTAGTTATTTTTAATTTACTTGTGAAAGGTTCAAGTCGGTGGTGCCAGGACTGCTAAATCACAATCCCAGAAAAATTGGCCCTGACTGGTTTGGCTCAGCAGTTAAAGCTCGAACTGTGGGCCGAGGAGTCTTTGGTTTGATTCCCGTTTGGTCCAGCCGTGGTCAGGTAGTGCAGGAGGCAACCAAACAATGTGTCTCTCTCACATCTCTCTCTCTCTCTCTCTCTCTCTCTCTCTCTCTCTCTCTCTCTCTCTCCCTCTCCCCCTCCCTCTCCCTCTCTCTCTCTCTCTCTCTCTCTCTTCTCTCTTTCCCTTCGTTCTTTCCTCTCATTCTATCTGAAGATAAATGGAAAAAATATCCTCAGGTGAGGATTAAATAAAGAAAAGAAAGAAAAATTGGGTTTATTTAAAAAAAAAAGGGGGGGTGGTGGTGGTCTGTATATCCAAAAGAAAGAGCTGTACATCACGGAGCCATGGGGTATTGGGTTGATGATGGCAGCACACGGGAGCTGGGATTTCATTCTCATATGCATCCACTGGTAGGAAACTTTTGTTTTCAGTGGGTTTTGAGGACTCGGTTGGTGGATTTGGGCAGTGGGGTTGGATCCACAGGAATGTGGATGTACTTCTTTGGCAGTTTTAGTTTCTTATATGGTTTGATTCCTAGTGTCCAACATTTCCTGTCTGACAAGTCCTCCTGGTCTTTGTTCTCCTGTGGCCAGGAAACTTACAAAATGGCCCTTAAGAATGATATTGACTTGTAGTCCTAACAACTTATGTTCATATAATATATAATTATATAAAATATGTAATAACTCCTTTTACTAACCTAGTATATATCTTTTCATGTTTCTATTGTCACAATTATATGAAACATGCATATGTACACATATATACATGTATCTATCTTTTAATATAAATAATTTTACAGAAATTATATCACGTTACTCACACTTTTCTGTATGTTACCAGCAAATTCTTGCCATTTACTAACTGTGTGACCTTAGGACTCCAGTTTCTTCATCTAGCAAAGGAGGTTGATAATAATATCTGTTTCATAGGGTTGCTGTTAGTATTCAATGAGTTAAAATACACACAACAGTTAAAACAGTGCTATATATGAGTGTTTGCTGTTTGCATTGTTGCTATTATTCTCATTAGACAAAATTTTAAGTTGACTGAAGTTGCTTAATTTTTATCCAACTGCAGCTGAACAGAATTTTGTGATGGAGATGGAGAGTGATTTATTCGACCATATGACTTTTAGTAGACATTCGTTTTGCTTCCTTTTTTTTTTTGTCACTAAAAGCAACACTGCAATAAGCACCTTTGTATATATATACTATTATATGTATTTGTTTTTCTTACTCTGGACAGATTCTCAGGACTGAAATAGCTGTGTTGACGAGTGTATATATATTGTTGTTTTTAAATTTATTTTATTGTTGACAGTATTACGCATGTCTCCCATCCACCTCCCCTACCCTGGCCCCCTCCACCCAGCCTCTGCCCCACCCCAGGCCTTCACTGCCCTATTGTCTGCCACTATGGTCTATGCCTATATGCATATAAATTATTAGGTTAATCTCTTCCTGCCACCTCCCAAACCCCTTCCCTCTGAGACCTGTCAGTCTATTCCATGCTTCCACATTTCTGGTTCTATTCTATTCATGAGTTTATTTTGTTCATTAGATTCCTCATATAAGTGAGATCATGTGATATTTGTCTTTTTCTGACTGTGTTATTTCACTTAGCATAATAATCTCCAGGTCCATCCCATATTGTTTTAATTTCATTAAATGTTGCCACATTGCCTTCTAAATAGCATGTAGCAAATGAACAATTCTACCAGCAATGTAAGGGTTTATACCTTTTCCTGAAATTCCATCAACAGTTGATCTAACTGTTCTTTTGAAATGTTAACAGTCCTATTGGGTGATAGTGCAATCTCATTGTTATTTTAACTTGAGTTTTTTTTGGCTATTGAGAAGACTAAGCATCGAAAAATTAGTTGACCTTTTGGATTTGCTTTTCTGTAAAGTGGTTTTTTATATCCTTTGTCTATTTTTTTAATGGGATGTCTTTCCTTGTCAATTTATAAGAGATTCTTGTATATCATATATATAAGCCCCTCATTAGTTTTATGTGTGCTATGTTTTCAATTTCTTGTTTTATTGATTTTAATTATTGTACCTTGTGCCAGAATTTTGAAAAATTGTATATAGTCAAATTTCTTTTATAACTTCTGGGTTTTGAGAATTGGTTAAGAGGGTCTCCCTACTTCCAAGTTGTACATGTAGTTTCCTAGATTTTTAAAAAATAATTTTACTGTTTTTATACTTAAGTATGTCTTTATATAGAAACTATATTTATTTTAGTGTAAAAATAGGCTCAATCTTATATTCTTTGTAATAAATAGCCAGTTGCATCCATTTTATTCATTACCAATCCATTTTTCCCCACTGAAATAAAGTACCACCTCTGTCATATTATATAAGTATATGGGATTTAATTCTGAATTTTCTGTTTTATTTTTCTGAACTAATCGCCTGTTATTTTCATGACACTACCATGTTTTGACTTAATTATGATGACTTCAGGGAATATTATGATATTTGGTTAACATATTTCTCATTATTCTTATTTTTCTTGGCTATTCTAAGGTTTTATTCTTCCATATAGGTATAAAGATTATGTATATAAGTAAATCCCCTCTTTTTCCCTCAAAAAATCATATTTAGAATTTAAATTGGAATTTAAAAAATAATATTGATTTTGATAAAATTGAAATTTTATAAGATAAAGTCATGATTCTGTAATTCACTAATTTTTTTCAGATTTTGTTTTAGTCTTTC
Organism: Molossus molossus; assembly: GCF_014108415.1. Classification (NCBI taxonomy): domain Eukaryota; kingdom Metazoa; phylum Chordata; class Mammalia; order Chiroptera; family Molossidae; genus Molossus; species Molossus molossus. The sequence continues at coordinate 75,532,410 of NW_023425355.1, read as the reverse complement.
AGTAAGTTATTACAATTTTCTTCATACTGATCTGATGCTTTTCTACTTAAATTTAGCTCTGTGTATTATATACATTTCTCCTTTTTTTATTTATATTTTATTTTATTCTTTCCATCACTATTTATCCCCTCTATGCCCTCTTTCACCTCCACCCACCGTCTTTCCCATATATATTCTTTTCATTATTGTGAATATAATTTTTATCATTTTCATTTCTTGGTGTTGATTTCTTGAATAGAGAAATACTATTTTTTGATTGTTTGTTTTTTATAGTAAACATGTATTTTGCTAACACACCAAATTCTCTAAAGAAGTCTCACTGATTTTACTACAGTGTTTTGTTTGTGTAGCTGTACAAATATACCATTAACAAAGAAATAGATGTCTTATCTGATGTTTATGTTAGTTCTTTCTATTTTTCTTTCTTCTTTTTTGTCTTTCTTTCTTTTTTGTCTTTTTTATAAGTGAGATTCTCCAAGGCAATGTTGAATAATAATAGGGATAAGAGGCATTCTTGTCTAGCTTGATTTGAACAGGTCAGTATTTTGCCCTTTGGGTTAATATTTGTCATCTGTTTTTGGAAAACAGTCCATATTATTTTAAGAAATTTTCTTATAATCCTATTTAATTTAGAAATGCATTAGGAATACAGTTAAATTTTATCAGTTGACTTTTGAGCGTTTCTTGTTATCATTATTCATATGATTCTCCTCTGTAATTTATCAATGTTATAGATTATGTTGATAGATTTGCTGATACTGAACCTCCTTTGCATTTCTGTATATAATCCTGTATGTCAGTTAGTAATTCATGTAAAATAAATCAGCCAATATCTCAGTGACTTCAAAAATGACAGTGGTTTGTTACCACTCATGTTGGTTGGAGTCTGGAGGATCTGGTCTGGGCTCTGCTGAGTGATTCTGCTTGTCACTATAGGTCTGTTGATCTGTTGGGGCTACTTTGCTTCAGGCTATTGTAGCTAGAGTAGCTTTGTCCCATGAAACTCCTGCTGGGGCAAGCAGTCTAGTCAGACTAATCTCAAGGTAACTGTAAGAACACAAAACAAAAGGTGGAAATTAGTAAGGAAGGCTTCAGCTGGGAAGTGGCACATTTCTACCTCATTTTATTCACCCAGACAAGACATTTGGATGATCCGAAAGTTAAGGGACAGGAAAATGGATACCATACAAGTATGGTCAGAACTCCAAAATCATGGAAAAAATTATTTGGCCTAAGGAAAAGAGGAAAGTGGGGTCAATACTATTATTTACCATGCCTTTACGTAGCCATAATTTTACTTTATTGAAAGATTACTGGATTTTATTTGGAGGAATGTTTTAAAATAAATGTAATGGATAATGGAAAATAATAGAAAAGACCAATGATAACTAAGAGTTGATTTTTTGAAAAGGGAAACAAAATAAACAAACCTTTAGCTAGATATACTAAGAAAAAAGATTACTAAAAAAATAAATATAAAACCCAGCCAATGTGGCTCAATGGTTGAGTGTCAACCCATGCACCAAGAGGTGACAGGTTCAATTCCCGGTCAGGCCACATGCCCAGGTTGTGGGCTCAATCCCAGTGAGGGGCATGCAGGAGGCGGCCAATCAATGTTCTCTCTCATCGATGTTTCTGTTTCTCTCTCCCTTTCCCTTCCTCTCTCTCTAAAATCAATAAAGAAAAGAAATATATATATATATATATATATATATATATATATATATACACACACACACACACACAAAAGAGGAAAAATTACAACTGATACCACAGAAATACAAAGGGTCATCAGAGACTACTATGAGCAATTATATGCCAATAAAGTGTACAGCCTAGAAGAAATAGATACATTTCTAAACACTTTTACTCTACCAAGTCTAAATCATGAAGAAATAGAAAATCTGAATAGACCAATAATAAGTAAGGTGATTGAACTGGTAATCAAAAACCTTCCAGCTATAGAGAGATCTGGATCAGATGACTCCACAGGATTGTTTTAGAAAACATTTAAAGAAAAATTAATACTGAATCTTGTCAAACTCTTCCAAGAAAATAAAAAATAAAAGAGAAGGGAACACTCCAAAACTCATTTTATGAGGCCAGTATTACCCTGATATACCAAACTCAGATAAGGGTACCACAAGAAACAATAACTACTCCTGATGAATATAGATGAAAAAATTCTCAAGAAAATACGAGCAAACTGAAATTAATGGTACATTAAAAGAATCATATACAATGATCAAGTAGTATTTATCTCTTGGATGGCTCAACATACAAATCTATAAATGTGATTCACTACATTAATAGAATGAAAGACAAAAGACATGATCATCCCAATAGATACAGTAAAAGCAGTTGACAAACTTTAATATCCTTTCATGATTAAAAAAACAAACAAACAAACAAAAACTTCCAACAAATGTGTATAGAAGAAATATACCTCAACATAATCTCAACATAATAAAGGTCACCTATGACAAACCTACAGTTAACATCATACTCAAAGGTGAAAGGTTGAAAACTTTTCCTCTAAGATCAGGAATAAGACAAATGTGTCCACTTTCACCATTTCTATTCAACAGTCATGGAAGTCCTAGCCAGAATAATTAGGCAAGAAAAACAAACAAAAGACATCCAAATCAGAAAGGAAAAAAGTAAAATTGTCTCTGTTTGCTGATGATATGATCTGGTATACAGAAAATTCTAAAGACCACCAAAAATTTGTTAGAATTAATAAGTGATTTCAGTAAATTTTCAAAATACAAAATCAACAATCAAAACAGTATGGTACTGGCATAAAAACAGACACATAGACCAATGGAACAGAATTGAGAAGCCACAAGCAAGCAAGCAAGAATACTCAATCAAGAAAGGATAGTATCTTTAATGAACAGTGTTGGGAAAACTGAATAACCATATGCAAAAGAATGAAATTCGACCCCTATCTTATACCACTCTCAAAAATTGAACCAAAATAGATTATAGTTTTAACATAAGGCCTGAAACCATAAAACTCTTAAAGGAAGATATACAGAAAAGAACCTAAACATTGGTCTTAGCCTTGATTTTTTTGGATATGACACCGAAAACATAGGAAACAAAAGCAAAAAAATCAGTAAGTGGGAGTACATCAAAATAAAAGGATTCTTCACAGTAAAAGAAACAATCAACAAAATTAAAATATAATATATGGAAATATTTGTAGGCAATATATCTGATAAGTAGTTAATATGCAAAATATATAAAGAAATCATACAACATGATCGCAAAAAAAAATTCAAACATCTCGATTAAAAATTGGGCAAAGAACCTGAATAAATACTTTCCAAAGAAGATATATAAATGTCCACCAAGTATATGAAAAGGTGTTCAACAACCCTAATCATCAGGAAAATGCAAGGCAAACCCACCACGAGATATCACCTCACACCTATTATGGTAGGTATGATTAAAAAATCATTTTAAGCAAGAGATTAAAACAAATGCTGGTGAGGCTATGGAGAAAAGGGAACCCTGGTGCACTGCTGTGGGAATGCACATTGGTACAGCCACTATAAAAAACAGTATGTAGGGTCCTCAAAAAATTAAAAATAGAACTACCATATGATACAGCAGTTCCACTTCTGGCTATATATCCAAAGGAAATGAAATCAATATCTTGTGTTCACTCACATGTTCACTGCAGCATTATTCACAATACAGAAGAAATGGAAACAACATAAATGTCCACTGATAGATGAATGAATAAAGAAGATGTGAGATATATATGTATGTACGTATGTACATATACACAGTGGAATGTTATTCAGCCGTAAAAAGGAAATCCTGCCATTTTTTACAATGTGAATGGACCTTAATGACATGATGCTAAGTTAAATTAGTGAGACACAGAAAGACAAATACTGTCTGATATCACTAGCATGTAGAATCTGAAAACATTGAACTCATATAAATGAAGAGAAGAATGGCGGGTGCCAGGGCCTGAGAGATGGGGGAAATGAAGAGATGTTAGTCAAAGAGTGTAAACCTTCAGATATAAGATGTTTAAGTTCCGGGGGTTTAGTGTATAACATGATGATATCGTTAACAGGTATTGTATACTTGGATATTGCCATGAGAGTAGAGGTTTAATATTCTCACTTTTATAACAACAACAAAATGGTAATTATGTGAGTTAATGGATGTGTTAACTAACCTTATTTTGGTAAACATTTTGCAATATATACATGTATCAAATCATCACTTCAAACACCTTAAAGTTACACAATGTCATGTGTCAATTATATCCCAATAAAGCTGGGAAAAAAAAAAAAAGTTAAAAAGTTTTCCTTTTTTTAAAGGTCTGGAATAGTTTAAATGACATTGAAATTACTTGTGTTTTTTTTGTTTGTTTGTTTGTTTTAAGTTGAGTTAAAACACATGAACCAATGTGTTATGATGACTTTTTCAGTGGTAACTATTTAATTCACTTTTTCAATCTCTTTTCTGATAACCTATTTAACACTATTTGTGTTAATTTTGGTTTCTAAAAAATTATTATTGTTCTATGTTTTCAAACTTGCTACTGTAGAATTTAATGTAATATTATTTTATAATTATTTAAATTTTTATGTGTATTTTTTCACTTTCCATCTTGTCAATATTAATTTTTTTCCTTAATCAGATTTTCAACTATACTCTTCAAAAATTTTTTTTGTTATTTCAATAATTCAATATTTTTTGTTGTTAAAGCCTTTTCCTAATTCTTTTAGCTTAATTTGTGCTTTTCCCAAATATATTAAGATGGATACTAAGTTCCTTTATCTCTTCACCTTTGTTTGTTAATACTGGAGACATTTAAGAATATAATTTTTTCTGAGTACAACATTCATTGTGCTGGATAGGTTCTGGAATAAAGTTTTCTTTTTTATTACTTTCTAGACAGTTTGCAGTTTCACTTTTGACCCAGTGGTGTTCTAGCAGTGTACTTCTTAATTTCCAAAACATTATTTGTTTTTCATCTTTTAAATTATTTATTTACATTCTATAACTCTTATGTTCAGAAAGCTCTTTTTCATTATCTTTTTTAAAAATCGCTGCTTTTTACATTTTTTAAAAATTTGTCTTTTCCCACTTCTCCTTCTAGAAGGCTTATTATTCTTCAGGATCCACAAGTCTTTTACATTTTTCTTCATGATTTCCCTCTCCTGCTATTTTTGTCTTGGTCCTCTGTGAATCTTCTTCCACTTTATCTTCCATGTCACTACTTTGGGTCTTAGAGGTGATCATCCTCTCCTTTAATTCATCTAGTGAACTGTTTATTTGGAGGATCACATTTTGTTGTTCCAGAAAGTCTTTTTTTTATGCGGTACACAAACTTCTGCATATGCTTCTATTTTGTTGTTACCACTGTTGTTCAAGTTATCATATGTCTCTCATCCCAACAGTTTATTTCTTTAAACATACATTGCTTAATCAACCTTCATGTGGGGGCTGGTTGCTGTACCAACACAGGTGGTTATATACTATTTCAATGTCTGCCTATCAGGGTCAGCTCATTGTGGAAGGGATCTCAGAGAGCTCCCCCAAGTGCTAGTAAGACCTCACGTGATGGAAAATGAAGTACCTGAAGGCAGCCACCCTCTTCCCAAGTCTCCTCACCTATTCCCTCTCTCACTGACATTGTCTTCTGCTTTAGTTCATTCTTTCTTGGCCCCTTGAAGATCTAGGAGACTAAGAACATTGTCTGATATTGTTTTCCCAACCTCTTGGTCTCCTTATGCTGGGCCTTTCTGGTGCTGGATCCAGGCTTTGCTCAGTACTTAAAACAAGGCTCAAGGACACTTCTTTCTGATAAGACTCCCACAGTATCTAGGACATCACATGCAGCTCTTCTCCATGGGCCTTAATAGCTATTTAGCTGAAGACAGGCAAGCAGTCCAGAATAAGGAATGAGAAACAATTCATGTTTAGGTTATCATCTTCCCAGAATTTTCTGTGGTTTATGAAGAAAAAGAAAAAAAGAAGGCCTTTATATGACTGGACCAGACTAGACCCTAGTTACCTGACTTCTCAGGGAATCTGTATCAGTCTGGGTATAGTCACAAAAACAAAGCTACTAAAATAGTGCCATAAAAAGAGGTTTGTATATAAACTAGGCTTATACAAATTGGGAGGATCTAGGAGAGTGAATGTCCAGAGGTTCATGCCAGAGTATCAGACAAATGTCTCTAATGACTTTAACTGGAAGCATTGGAACTGAGGAAGCCAGAACTCACAGGAGCTCTGAGACATCATCAGGTCCAGCTGCAAAGGGTGACCAGGAAGTGGGAGCTTATAGAGAGATCTGTGAAGCCACACTGTCTGGCTCTCACAGCCTTCTGAGAATAATGACTTTTGCTTTACTTTCACCTTCCATGTCTTCAGTGAGTTTCTCTCAGTTGGAAACTCTAACCTGAAGCTACATAGGGAAGGGTCTTCTGGGTAACCTAGTTCCTGGCCTTGGTCAGAAGTGGCAGTGGTATCTGAGCTTACAACAGACATTTATCACTGTAACCCAGCAGGAAAAATAAGTGCAGCAATGTAGGATTATGCATATTGCTAAAATGGTCTCTGAAGGAGACTTCTAGGTCATGGGTTCCAATGGCATAGATCTCTTGACTGACATGGTTTGATTTTGGTCTTAGTGATGCCTTCTCTACTAATAGCAAAGCCAGAGCATCACTTACTCACTAGTCATGCATTCTTCCACAATCATCTAGCCCATGCCAACCCATGCCAAGACTGGTACCTAAGCTTTCTTGACTGTGTCAGCATCTGGCAGTACAAAATGCATAGGAGAGTATTATGCTAAGTAAAATAAGCTAGTCAGAGAAAGAAAAGTACCACATGATCTCAGTTATTTATGGACTATAATGAACAAAATAAGCTGATGATCAAAATAGATCCAGAGACATGGAAGTAGGAAATAGACTGACAAACCTCAGATGGAACGGGGATGAGGGGTGGGAAGAGATAAACCAAATAATTTATATGTATATATTTATAACAAATGGACAGAGACAATAGAGTGGGAAAGGCTGGAGGAAGATGGGAGGGGGAAAGAGAGGGTCAATGGGGGAAAAAGGGGACAACATCTGTAATACTTTCAACAGTAAAGATAAAAACAAAAAGAACCCCCAAAACAAACGAATGCATAAGCTTGCTAGTGCTCACTACCTTTGGGAACCTGAGCAGATAAATTTCTCCTTCTCAGCCCTTTTCATAATTTACAGATGAAGGGTAACAATGTCTAACTTTTTTAAAATTACAGTTTACTTTCAATGTTATTTTGTATTGGTTTCAGGTGTGCATCATAGTGGTTAGATAATCATATACTTTACAGTGTTCTGCCCAATGTTTCTAGTACACACCTGGCACCATGCATAGTTATCACAATATTATTGACTATATTTCCTCAGCTGTACTTTACATCCCTGTGACTATTCTGTAACTACCAATTTTTACTTATTAATCCCTTCACCACTTTCACTCAGTTCTCCAACCCCTCTCCCCTCTGGCAACCACCAATCTGCTCTCTGTGTCTATGAGTCTGTTTTAGTTTTGTATGTTCATTTATTTTTTTCTTTAGATTCCACATTTAAGTGAAATCATATGATGACAATATCTAACTTTTAGAACAGTTACAAGAATGAAATGACAGTTTACATAAAGTATCATATATTAATTGGCTTTCATGTTTTTTGTTTAATTTTTTTTTCTTTTATTGATTTTTAGAGAGAGGGGAAGTGAGAAGGAGAGATAGAAACATTGATGAAAGGGAACATTGATCGGTTGCCTCCTGCATGTCCCCTGCTGGGGATTTGGCCCGCAACCTGGGCATGTACCCTGACCAGGAATCGAACTGGTGACCTCTTGGTGCATGGGTGGACACTCAACCACTGAGCCACACTGGACAGACACTCCATGTTTTTTTAATCCTCACCCAAGGATAAGCTTTTATTGATTTTTAGAGAGAGACAAAGGGAGAGGAGAGGGGGGGGAATCGATGAAATTAAAACTGCAACCTCTCTTTGCTGTACTGGACGATGCTCCAACCAACCAAGCCGCCCCTCCAGGGCACCTCTCATGTATTTTTGTCATTAGTTTTGCTGCCAGGATAATGCATCTAATGCATGCCTACAGGGAAGAAATATGAGGTTATTGCTTTTTATTCTTCCATAGCAAGTGGGAATCTTCAAAGATTCTCCTCTTTTGCTGACCTAGCAGCATGGAGGTAACTCTCCTATCACTGATCAGAGATGCTCTCTCCAGAAGCAGACAACAATATATTCTCACCTTGCAGGCAGGGTGATGTAGGGAGGAGGGAGGCTTTATGTAACAGAGTGGATTAAATATGGGTGGGTGGGGGTAATAGGGAACAGTCATTTTAGACCTAGAAGTGAGATAAGGGATGAGAACATGAAAAGGGAAAAAGAAATCTGCACTGGCAGAAGTGGAATGGTGAAGAATAAAGAATTGCACAAATGGGAAACCGAGTACGGGATGTTCCATAGAGAAGACCACAGTTAGCTGTGATCTGGCAGGTACAGTGACACCAACAGTGTGATGGGTCACTCCGATCATGTGTCAGATGTATATCTATTCTGCACAGGTAAATCACACCCACTGGATTACAAACAATTTCAAGTCAAGAAAAGTGCAGGTACAAGTATCTCATTATTAGAAACTTAGCTTGATATTTCTTGATCAACTTCCAGTAACTCCTCTTTCCCTAAAATGCAAGTCATATCAGTATCAGCTGGGTATCAGGGCTATTTGGCAGGTGTAATTCTAGGCCTCAAAAAAGATTAGAAGCAATTTCCCCAAAACAGGAAAGTTGGAGGCAAAATTGACCATCACTTAATCAGCCAGAGGAAGAGGAGGATTCACAGAATCTCTCTTTACTAAAAACCTGGGAAATAAAATGGAATTGGAGAGAGAAAAAGAAGAGTCTCAGGCTGGGATTTCTGAAAGCAGAGGGAGTTTGTGGTGGAGGATGTTCTTCAGGAGTCAACAACTGTGAAAGGAAGGGAGAGCAGAAAGGATTGAGCAAAGGGAGAAGTTAAATTGTGAATCAGTGAGTAATATCTATCAGAGAGCCTGCATTGATCCAAAGTGGCCCTGCCTTGCTCACTCACTGGATGTAGGCTGCTTTAGTAATGTGACCTCAGATGAGGTCATAGTCTACAGCTGATAAGACCCTGAAAGAGCTCACAGCTAGAGGCTGTCACTGGCAGTAAGCCCTTCCTGGAAGGGGAATCTGAACAGTGCCTATCCATGTCTACCACATGGTGGGGGGAGAGGGGGGTCAGGTGTTGACAGAAAATGAATAAAAGCCCAAAAAGCCCTGAGATATATGCTCTTGCTCTAAAGCTTGGCTTTATCTTTGGAGAAGTTTTAGAAGTACTAATTATTCCACAACATTTATAGATTATGCAGTGTCATATAGTAGAAAAAGCAGGGACTTTGGAAGCAGAAGGTCTACTTGAGTCGTCTCAATCCAGGGTGTTCCTTTTTACTACTATCTTGGGCAAATTGTTTCACCTCTCAAGTTTCTTCATCTGCAAAATGGAGATAATACTAATTCAGAGGGATGCTTTGAGTGTAAAATGGCATAATCTGGATAAATATGTAGTACAAAGAAAGAAACTCAGTATATTACATTAATGGTGTTACAACAATGAGGCTCTTTACTGTGCCTTTGATGTGCTGGGTACTAAATAAACCATGGGGTGGCCAAGGGGTAGATTACTCTTAGAAGGGTTTAACCCAGTCCTTGTCATATGAGCTTGAAGTCTTATTGAAGAGTCAAGACATAGGGCAAATTAAAGTGTGCTAGCAACTTACTGTTATATCCAATAATTTTTCAAGAAATAAAATGTTTCTGCCTGAAGTGTTTTCTGTTAGTATTGTCAGTATAACCACTAGAATTGAGGCAAGAGCAAGACTTGAAAATCTTCTGGAAACTGACCAAGGCCATGGTCTTTTTTGTGTTCTTTACTTGGAGAGACAATGAGTAGATCTTCTGATCTCATAGAGAATCAGAATCATGAAGTGAGGAAAAGATCACCTTTAATTATCCATTCCTCTTGATACAGGAGCTTTTGAATGATGTGGACTGATAGGGATTTTGGGTAGAGGGCTGATACGGCCCAATGATGTTCTTTGTTTGGGAGCGAGGGTAGATCCTTGAACAAGCTCTAGCTCATTGTTGTCTTCTTCACTGGAGAAGAAAGTGGCAAAATATTTGAAGATGTTCATACTTGACAGGCATCCTAAAATTACATTACCGTGGTCCAAATGTTTAATTTCACAGGAGGAAGAAAATCACATATATGTTTGGTGTATATTGGAAAGATCTTAGTGTTAACCTGTTTTTAAATAAATCATTGACATCTCTCTAACATAACTTTTTCCCACTCCAAAGTCCTATTCTAGTTTATAGAAGACCAAGTAACAGAAACAGCATGGTAGAAAAGTGATTTTAGGATTCCCATTTCAGTAATCTATTATTGTGTGTAACAAATCACCCCAAAACTAAGTGGCTTAAAAAAAACACTTTACTCACAACTCTGTGGGTCAAGAATTTGGACAGGGCACAGAAAGACTGGCTCTTCTCTGCTCCATGAAGTCTAGGGCTTCATAGATTGAATGGCTGGGAGCTGACTGCAATGGTTTTTCTTGGGTCATATGTCTGGAGCCTCAGTTTTTACCATCAGCTGGGTTCCTCAGTTCTTCTTCACATGGTCTCTCCATATAGTCAGCTTAGGCTTTCATACAATACAGGTCTTAGAGTGTCTGCCTTCTTACATGGTAATTGACTTCCCCCAGAGAGAACATGGAACTGTTAAGTCTCTTAAAGGCTAGACTTAGAACTGGCATAATATCACTTTGGCCACACTCTATTGTCAAAAACAAGTCACAAGGTCAGTCTGGATCCATGAAGCCATGACCTCTAGAAGGTAGAGTGACATATGCATACAGCATTATGAGAAATTGAAAGTCACTATTCCATTTACTATTCCTGCAAAACATATTAACCCTAAATGTAGCAGCTAAAATCATTCATTTAATTTTGCTCATGATTTTATGGGTTGGGTATTTGACAATGGGTTCCATCAAGGGGGTTTCTCTCAAGGTTGTAGTCAGATATCAACTGGGACCACAGTCATTTAATGGTTTGACTGTGATGGATATCCAAAATGGGTCTCTTGCTTAGCTGGCAGTCAACACTGGCTGTCGTTTGGGAGCTCACCTAGCACTGTCAGCTAAAGAGCCTAGATGTGAACTCTCCAGCACAGCGTTGTGAGGGTAGGCACACTTCATGCATTGCGGCTGGCTTTCCCCAAACAAATGCCCCAAGAGGGCCAGGTAGAAGCTTCATGGCCCTTTCAAACCTAGCTTAAAACTAATAGAACATCACATCCACCATACTGTGTAACAATTACAAGCCCACCCAGAGTTAAGGGAAGAGGTCAGCATGCCCACCTCTCAATAACTATTTTAAAACTGCCACAGTCACCATCTTTGGAGACTATTTTATTCTTATGTCACAGAAATCCAACAGCTTACTAGAGATTCCGATAGAAAGCAAGTCTTTAATCATGATGTAGACCAACACTGCAGGGTGTAAATTAGAAATGAATCCTTGCAGAGCTCTGGTATTTGGATCTCAAAGTTTACATTGCTGAGATATGAGCTTAAATTTAAAGTGACTTTCAACTTCCAGATATTGGTCTAGTGGGCTTTTCTTGATTTCAAGTACCCTGGTTGGAAGTGTAAGTTATACCAGTCTGCTTCTTTTTTTGTTTGTTTATTATTTATTATTTTAAAAATATTGTATTAATTTTTTTAAGAGAGAGAGGAAGGGAGAGGAACAAAGAAACAATGATTGCCTGCCTCCTGTATGCACCCTACCAGGGATTGATTCTGGAACCCTGGCATGTGTCCTGACCTGGAATCGAATCAGCAACATTTCACTGCATGGGACAATGCCCAACCAACTGAGCCACACTGGCAAGGACCAACCTGCTTCTTTTTGGACCAGCTTTCTGGTGTGTGTGTGTGTGTGTGTGTGTGTGTGTGTGTGTGTTTTCTCCCAGATGAAAAATACATTTGGTCCAGTGAGAAGCAGTCTTGTCACTAAAACATCTAATATGTTTTTGCCTGATGACAAGGCTCTATACTCAGCTAGCCCAAACCTGCCAGGAAAAAGCCCAAAGTGTATCTGTCTTCTATGTTCCCACTCACTCCAACATTAACCTCCAGTGCATACATTGAAACCTTGTGGCATTTTGCCCAGAAACAGTGCTCAGAGCTGCTAGAGGATGAGCAAACATAGAATCCGGAGGTTGGTGTCTAGAGGCATTTTGGGGACTGGTGTGCAATACACACAAGGCTAAGAAGATGAGACTCTTGGGACCTTTACCACTTTTATACCAAATACTCAAGCCTCTACCAATTACTACAGAAAACAACTCGGCCCTCTTTAGAGGAATGGGCACCCGACATTTTATTGTAGAATGTTGATTTAATTCCAGGACTAGGTTACACAAGATAATCCCTGTGTCCCAAATTTTATATGATGCTTGCAGCTCTTTCCCATAGGAGGGGCAGAAAAAACGATAGATGGGATCATTTTACTATGGTGATAGGCAGAGAAAAGTGAAGTGATCAAGTAGTGCAAATTGCTAGATTCAAAAGTGAAGGCAAATTCACCCTAGTGGGATGGGTGGAAGAATCTGAGTGCAGAAGAGGAAGTGCTACAAATTAAGCCAGGGTTCATTGGTATTCAAGGCTGAGTCCATTTGGTGGAGGGAAAAGACTCACATAGATGCCAGAACTTCCAGCTGACCATCACAAATTACCAAATAGCCTGGAGGCTGGACACTGGATCATGTCTTTTTCTGTGCCAGTCCCAACATTCTTTTCATATTAAACATCACACAGGGCTTTGAAGAGGGGAACCCCACTCCCTTTCTTTTCACAAAGCAGAGTTTCAGAAACTTCATTTAGATGAGATTGCTTATCTTGACACTTGAATATTTTTTTTTTTACTTAAAACAAGTTACATTTTATTTATTTTATCGATTAATTAATTTGTTCTTGTTACAGATGTTCTCCCTCTTCCCCCACTGATTCCCCCCTCCCCCTCCCCCCTCACACTGTCCCCAGCTTTGTTGTCTATTGTTCATGCATACACGCATATAAGTTCTGTGGTTTATCTCTCCCCCACCACCCTCTCTTCTGGGGATTGTCAGTCTGTGCCCCACTTCCACTTCTCTGGGGCTACCCCATTCCTCAGACTGTTATGTTCAGTATATTCCACAAGTAAGTGAGATAATATTATACTTGTCTTTCTCTGCTTGGCTTGTTTTGCTTAGGATAACACTTTGCAGGTCCCTCCATGTCCTCTCAAAGGATAAGAGATCTTTCTTTCTTCAGCTGCATAGTACTCCATTGTGTATATATACTACAGCTTTTTTATCCATTCGTCTACTGAGGGACATTTGGGCGGTTTCCACATCTTAGCTATTGTAAATAGTACTGCTGCAAACATGGGGGTACATATATACTTTCTGATTGGTGTTTCAGGCTTCTTAGGGTATATTCCTAGAAGTGGGATCACTGGGTCAAATGGAAGTTCAATTTTTAATTTTTTGAGGTAACACCATATTATTTTCCATAGTGGCTGCACCAGTCTGCATTCCCACCAGCAATGTACTAGAGTCCCCTTTTCTCCACACCCTTGCCAACACTTGATGTTTGATAATTTGTTGATGGTGGCCATTCTGACAGGTGTGAGGTGATACCTCATTGTTGTTTTAATTTGCATCTCTCTGATGATTAGTGATGTTGAGCGTTTCTTCATATGTCTCTCAGCCATCTGTATGTCCTGTTTGGAGAGGTGTCTATTTAGTTCCTCTACCCATATTTTAAATTGGGTTCTTTGTTTTCCTTTGCTTGAGTGGTATGACCACTCTATATATATTGGAAATTAACCCCATATCTGATATATCATTGGCAGTTATGCTCTCCCATACAGTGGGTTCCCTTTGCATTTTGATGATTCTATCTTTTGCTGTGCAGACACTTTTGAGTTTGATGTAGTTCCATGTGTTCATTTTTTTCTTTGTTTCTGTTGCCTTAGGTGATGTATCAGTGAAAATTCTGCTGCATATGATGTCTGATATTTTGTTGCCTATAGTTTCTTCTAGGATTTTTATGGATTCATGAGTCACATTTAAGTCTTTTATCCATTTTGAGTTTATTTTTGTATAGGGTGTAAGTTGATGGACTAGTTTCATTTTTTTGCATGCAGCTGTCCAATTTTCCCAACACCATTTATTAAAGAGGATGTCCTTACTCCACTGTATGCTCGTGCCACCTTTGTCAAATGTTAATTGAGCATATAGCCTTGGGTGTATTTCCGGGTTCTCTGTTCTGATCAACTGGTCTATATGCCTGTTCTTGTACCAGTACCAGGCTGTTTTGAGTACAGTGGCTTTGTAGGATAACTTGAAATCTGGTAATGTGATCCCTCTGACTTTGTTCTTCTTTTTCAAGATTGCTGTGGCTATTCGGGATCTTTTTTGGTTCCATATGAACTTTTGAAGTTTCTGTTCTAGTTCTGTGAAGTATGTTGTTGGTATTTTGATGGGGATTGCATTGAATCTATAGATTACTTTGGGTAATATGGACATTTTAATGATGTTAATTCTTCCCATCCATGAACAAGGTATGTGCGTCCTCTATTTCTTTTTTTAATGACCTGTAGTTTTCTGCAAATAGGTCCTTTGTTTCTTTCATTAAGTTTATTCCTAGGTATCTTAAATTTTTTGCCATGATGGTAAATGGGATTGTTTTAGTTTCTCTTTCTGTGAGTTCATCATTGGTGTATAAGAATGCCATTGATTTCTTAACGTTAGTTTTGTATCCTGCTACTTTGCCAAATTCATTTATTTAGTGTAGTAAATTGTTGATGGAGTCTTTGGGGTTTTCTACGTATAATATCATGTTATCTGCGAATAATGACAGTTTCACTTTCTCTTTTCCCATTTGGATCCCATTTATTTTTCCCTACACTCTGATTGCTGTGGCTAAGATTTCCAGTACTATGTTAAATAAGAGTGGCGAAAAGTGGGCATCCTTGCCGTGTTCCTGTTCTTAAAGGAAATGATTTAATTTTTGCCCATTGAGTATGATGTTGGCTGTAGGTCTTTCATATATGGCCTTTATTATGTCTAGATATGATCCCTCTATTCCCAGATTGCTGAGTGTTTTTATCAGAAATGGGTGCTGGATTTTGTCAAATGCTTTTTAAGCATCTATTGATATGATCATGTGGTTTTTATCTTTCATTTTGTTTATGTGGTGCATCACGTTTTTTGATTTGCAAATATTGTAGCAGTCTTGCATCCCTGGGATGAATCCCACTTGGTCATGGTGGATAATTTTTTTGATGTATTGCTGGATTCGATTTGCTAGTATTTTGTTCAGGATTTTGGCATCTATGTTCATCAGGGATATTGGTCTGTAGTTTTCCTTTTTTTGTAGTGTTTTTTTCTGGTTTTGAAATTAGAATTATGCTGGCCTCATAAAACAAGTTTGGAAGTCTTCCTTCTTCTTGAATTTTTTGAAATAGTTTGAAGAGAATGGGTATTAGTTCTTCTTTGAATGTTCGGTAAAATTGCCCCATGAATCCATTCGGGCCTGGGCTTCTGTTTGCTGGGAGAGTCTTGATTGCATCTTCAATTTCATTTGTTGTTATTGGTTGGTTCATGTTCTCTGTCTCTTCCTGGTCCAGTTTTGGGAGACTATGTGTTTCTAGAAATTTGTCCATTTCACTTAGATTGTTGAATTTGTTGCCGTATAATTGTTCATAATATTTGGTCACAATCTTTTGTATTTCTGTGGTGTCAATTGTTATTTCTCCTATTTCATTTCTGATTTTGTGTATTTGGGTTCTCTCTTTGTTTCTTGGTGAGTCTAGCTAAGGGTCCATCAATCTTGTTTATCTTTTCAAAGAACCAACTCTTTGTTTCATTGACCCTTAGAAATGTTTTTTTGGTCTCCATGTCATTTATTTCTGCTCTGATCTTTACTATTTCCTTCCTTCCACTTGCTCTGGGGTTTTCTTTCTGTTTGCTTTCTAGTTCTTTAAGTTTTGAAGTTAGATAGTCTGTTAGAATTTTTTTTTTTTTTTGCTTCTTGAGGTAGGCCTGTAGTGCTATGAACTTCGATCTGAGAACTGCTTTTGCTGCATCCCATAGATTTTGTGTTGTTGTGTGTTCATTTTCATTGGTTTCCATGAAGTTTTAATTTCTTTCTTGATCTACATGGTAACCCATTCATTGTTCACTAACATGCTATTTAGCCTCCATGTTTTCAAATGTCTTTGCATGTTCTTGTTGCAATTGATTTCTAGTTGCATGCCATTGTGATCTGAGAAGATGCTTGATATGATTTCAATGTTCTTGAACTTGTAGAGACTTAGTTTGTGCCCTAACATGTGGTGTATCTTTGAGAATGTCCCATGTGTAGTTGAGAAGAATATGATTTCTTCAGTTTTGCAGTGTAGTGCTCTGTAGATATCTATTAAATCCACTTGATCTAGCACTTCATCTAGAGTCTGTGGTTCCTTGTTAATTTTTTGTTTATAAGATCTATGCAGTGATGTCAGTGGGGTGTTGAAGTCCCCTGCTATGATTCTATTGCTGTTGATTTCTTTCTTGAAGTCCTCCAAAATATTTTTTATATATGTTGGTGCTCCTAAATTGGGTGCATATATGTTTACCAAGGTTATATCTTCCTGTTGGATAGATCCTTTCAATATCGTGTAGTGGCCTTCTTTGTCTCTAGTTATGGCCTTCATTTTGAAATCTACTTCATAAGATATGAGTATTGGTACCCCAGCTTTTTTTTTTTTTTGCTTTCAGTTAGCTTGAAAGATTTTTTTCCATCCATTCACTTTTAATCTATGTAAGTCTTTTGTTGTGAGGTGGGCTTCTTGTAAACAACATATATGTGAGTCATGCTTTCTTGTCCAGTCAGCTACTCTGTGTCTTTTTATTGGAGCATTCAAACCATTCACATTTAATGTGATGATTGATATGTACTTATTTATTGCCATTTTTGTTTAGTGTGGTTCTATTTTCCTTCCTATTTTTTCTATTAATTATAGCAGTTTTTTAAGCATTTCTTGCAATACTGGTTTGGTGTTAATATACTCCCTTAGCCTTTCTTTTTTTCTGGAAAGCTCTTTATTTTACCTTCTATTTTGAATGATAGCCTTGGTGGATAGAGTAGTCTTGAATACAGATCCTTCTTTTTCATGACCTTGATTATGTCATGCCACTCCCTTCTGACATGTAGTGTTTCTGTTGAGAAGTCAGCTGAGAGCCTTATGGCATTTCCTTTGTAGGTAACCTGTTGCTTATCTCTTACTGCCTTTAGGATTCTCTCTTTGTCTTTAATTTTTGGCATTTTGTTTATTTAAAAAAATTTTTTTTTTTTAATCCTCACCCAAGGACATTTTTCTTCTTCTTTTTTTTAATTTTTAATTTTTATTTTTTGTTACAGATATTTTACATTTTTTACCCCATTGGCACCCCCCTCCCCACCCCACCCCGCCCCATCCCCGGCTTAGTTGTCCATGTCCAATGGTCATGCACACATGCATATAAGTTCTGTGGTTTATCTCTTCCCACCCCCCCACCCCCTCTTCTGAGGGATATCAGTCTGTGCTCTACTTCCATGTTTCTGGGCATTTTTCTATTTTTGTTCAGATAGAGTGGGAGGGAGGGAGAGAAAGAGAGACAGAGAAACATCGATGTGAAAGGGACACATCAAGTGGTTGCCACCCACATGACCGGCCAGGGCCTGGGACAAATTGCAACCGAGGTATGTACCCTTAGCGGGAACTGATCGCAGGTCTCTCCAGACCACAGGCTGATGCTCTAACCGCTGAGCCAAACTGGCCAGGGAAATTTTGGGCATTTTAATTACTATATGTCTTGGTGTGGGCCTGTTTGGGTTCTTCTTACTTGGGGCTCTCTGTGCTTCTTGAACTTGAATGCCTTCTTCCTTCACCAAGTTAGGTATGTTTTCTGTCACTATTTTTTCAAATATATTCTCTAATCCTTGCCCATTTTCTTTCTCTTTCGCATCTATGATGTGAATGTTGTTACGTTTCCAGTTGTCCCACAGTTGTCTTAAGCTGTCTTCCTTTTTTTTAATTGTTTTCTCCTTTTGGTTTTCTGATTGGTTGATTTTTTTCATCCCTGTCTTCTAATTCACTGCTCCAGTCCTCAGCTTCTTTTACTATGCTGGTTAGTCCTTCCAATGTGTTCTTAATTTCTGCTATCTGGCACTTGAATATTGATAATCCTTGGTCTATGCCATGAATGCCCTTATGATACCACTGATTTGCCTCTGTATCGACACACATCACTATATTGTTCTTTTATGAAGTATCTATTTTCTTTGTTTTCTAATCATTTCTTTTGCACGTAGTAAAGTGATCCACATGTTATTTGACCTTTGTTTGTATTCATGGACAGACCCCACTAATACTCCCAAGTAGACATCTCTTCAACTCACTCAATCATATTAACCAACCTGGCTTTAGTCATATGATAACTATTAGTTTTCTTCAAGGAACAGAATGATATCCAGCTTTCAGCTGAAGTTAAATTTGTTGGAGATGCCATTAGTGACAATGCTTGGGTTTGAGGGGGAGGGGCAGTTCTAATTTGTGCAGAGAACTTTCCTGGAAAATTTAATGTGGCAGGAAAGCTGAGACAGGATGAAAATAAGTATGATGCTTAAGATTTCCCAAGACAAAGACTGACCCTTTTCCTAAAAGAGGTTCTTGTTGCTTATTGGGGGAATGTGGAAAAGTAAATGTTATGTGTACTCAAGGGAGGAGAGTGGGAGAGAGGGAAAAAGGAAGGAAGGGAAGGAGGGAGGAAGAGTGATAGAAAGATTGATTTTGAATGTGCTTAGTTAAGGGAGTTTGAAAAGACCTAGGAGTTTAGGATTGGCAGATAAGTCCAGCGAAAATGTGCTTCCCCCTTCCTTTTAAGAAGCTGATGGGAGTGTTGAGAGACCATGTGATTTAACAGAAGAATACTGTCTAATAGGAGACCCATCTGGTTTCTATCCTGGGTCTCCTAGTTTTTTTATCCAGTCTCTACCACTTACCACCTGTGTGACCTCCTGACAAGTTAAGTTCTCAGAACCTTAATTTCTTCATTTGTAAAATGGAAATAACAAATTCTCAAAGCTTTCTAGGCCTGTTGTGAAGATAAAATATGATAAGGACATAAAGTATTTAGCATGCTGTTTGGCACAGGGTAGCCACTAAATCCATGGACTGTTATTGCATGTAAACTATCTAAGGACTCTATCTTCTTCCCCTCTACCTTTCCTCTAAAATGATCCAACTCTCCAATCCCTTTGAATTCTAGTCATTTGAAGAGAAATTCCTCCCCCCCCCCAGTACTGGTATTAATTAATGATCTAATCTTGGGTTGGATAATCACATTGTGTTATCAATCTCCAGATTATTAGATGTTATTTACAAGAAAAACAGACCTGAAGTTCCTCCCAGACCTAGGACTGAGGCTGCAAATTGAATTTAGAGGTCTGACGACCTTTAGACCAAAGCTAGATGCAAGGGGCAGCCCACTCTCCTGGTCTAGAAAGCCACAGCAGGCTCTTATAATTGAGTTACAGCCTGGGCTTCAGTAGGACTAATCCATCTATATAATTTTGTTAATGCCATTAACAAAACTGCATTAAGGAGCGGATGGGGTTGGGTGGGACAGGGGAAAGGATTTTCTGCACAGGAATAGATGCCACTTCTCCACCGCTAGTCTGGAGCCTATGGTCTGGTTAATTGATGGCTCTGAGTCCTGCTGGCGGCCACCACAGTCCCTTAGCGGAACTTCCAGCTTCAGGTTATAGTAGTACCCAGAAAAGGCCATCACAGAAAGGCTTTCCCAGAACGCCTCAGGACTACGCTGTCCCCTCCTTCAGGTTCCTTGGTTCTTTCTCCTCAATCTGCCCCATCTTGTAAAATTTCTGAGCAGTTTCTGGGATCTTTCCTATGTTTTGTCGCTAGCTTGTCCCAGGCGATGTGTACTTATCCCAGCCCTCTCCACTCCAGTCCCACCTCACTCTGTTTGCCTGGGGTTGGTCATCCTGGAGGTTGGGCACTCTTTACTTCCAGTTTGCCCACTAGAGCATCCAGCTCTAGGAGGAGGGGCCTGCTTGCGGGGGTTTGGGGTGGGAGGTGGCAGCCGCTGCTGTCAGTTTCACTTGGTGTCCTAGTAACACCCAGATCCCTGCACCCCCTTCTCACAGAGAGCTTGGCTATCTCAACTTGGGCAGCTGGCCTTTGGAGGCAAGGAGTCACTGACTCCAGGATTGAGATTCGGAGTTCCCTAAGTGTAGGTGGTGACCAGCACCAGCCAGGAGAGTGCTGCAGGGACTGCAGGCACAGAAAGCGTAGTGGGTAACAGGGGCAGGGGGTGGGGCTCCGGCTCCCGGCTCCCATCTTTTTGGAGGACAGTGCTAGTTCGCTCTGGCAGCGCGGGTGGGCCCTGTGTGGAGATGTCCCGCGGACACACTTGCCGGCTCTCCCAGGGATTTTGACAACCTGCAGCTGACCGCATGTCCCTGCGGAGCTCTCCTTTACTACAGCCCACAGCAGCTGTGTGCCGCCCCGCCCTCGCTGCCCCCCACCCCAGGTTCCCACACCTTGCCAAGGATGTAGAAGGCGTTGCCTTGTAGAGTTGTGGCTCCGGGACCCGACCTGAGAGTTCCTTGGAAGGAGAGCACGAGCGAGGGATCGAGGGATCGGCGAGTTCCGAGGGGGGTGTGTGTGCCTGTAGGGAGAGAGAGAGCAGGTAAGGGCCATTGGTTTCTGCTTCTTTACTGGGAGCATCTCGCCCCCACCCCCGTTTTGGCAAAACAATAGGAACCTTAGAATTGATTAAACAGAACGAAAGATACTACCTTCCCCTCTAGATTCTCAGCGGGTAAGGAGCTGCTCGACTATACAGTGTAGCAGGCTCACACATTGCTTATCACATGTTCAAACATTTCCCTTTCGGAGAGGCTTGTTATGTTTAAATGGATATTTTCGTCTTTGTTTCGATATTTTAAACCTTCTTTGGGATTTTATTTTAATTGAGTTGGTGGCCCTAAGGGGTTTGGAACAAGGGAGAAAGCAGCAGGCTGGAGCGTGGGGCAGCCCACCCAGATAACTCCCCGCACGGCCCGTGCTGGCCCGGAGAGCGGCCCGCGCGGAGCCCGGGAGGCGAGCGACAGAACCGGGGAGCCCTGGCAGGCCCTCTCTGCAGCCGCGGGGTTGCCAGTGCCTCTCTGGGCAGACAGGTAGGTGGGCGGTTTGGAGGCGGTGGGCGAGGGGCGCAGGATTAGCGCTGCTTTGTCTCTCCACTTCTTGAGCCAAGCAAGCTGCTCCTCCTGCAGCCGGCCGCTGGGGTTCCAGGCGGCGGCGGCAGCAGCGGTGGCAGCAGCAGCAGCTGCAGCGACAGCGGCTCCTCCTTCACCCCTTTCCTTTCCTCCCCACTCCCTCACAGGCCGTGGTGGCGGTGGCAAGCCGATCCCTCCCCGAGACACACGAAGGAGGGGAGCTCGGGGTCGCGACTTGCCGCCCTAAGCACTCTCCCAAGTCAGGCCCGCTCGGCGAGGACTTCCTTCTCTTTGGCGAACCTTGTCAAGCAAGCTGGGATCTATGAGTGGAAAGGTGACCAAGCCCAAAGAAGAGAAAGATGCTTCTAAGGGTAAGCAGCCCTCGGAGTTCGCCTACTTCCTTTCCCTAGGTTTCTCTCATCCCCCATGAGTGTGCTCCGCCCTTCCACTGCTCCGGCCTCACTCCCCTAGTATAAGCTGTCCATGACCTCTGTGACCCAGGACCAGAATGGGGAGCAGGGCCTCTTGTGTGTGTGTGTGGCGAGGAGGTCTGGGTTTACACCACTTTCCTATCTTCCTCGTGGAACTGTAGCCCGCGAATACCTCCTGCCTTTTCCACTTCCCCTCTGAACGCACGATGGTGGCGCTGTGGGCAGCCCAAGCTGCTGCTGCGCTGAGCACCGGGGCAGCAGCGCTGCCTGCTAGCCACTGGCCGCCTGTCTGTAGAGTGCCTGTGTGTGCGTGTGCGTGAGTGTGCATATGTGTGCTGCGCGGGGTGCAACATGGTGACATACTCAGAAATCTGCCCCACTGTAAGAACCCAAGCTTGGATCCACCTTCTACCCCCTTCTCCCCGCCCCCAATGCAAACAAAGAGCCTGGCCAAGACTCAAAACCCCTCCCCCATGCTCCTTTCCACCTTACACCCCTACTGCCTAACTCTCTAGTCCCCTCCCTGAAGACAGGAGCTTGTAACGTTCCACATGCCGCGTGCAAAAGTGAGCATTCCAGGTGTCCCGACACCGCCCTCGCTGTGTCTTGGCAGCATAGCCTCGCCAAGCCCCGGGAGAACAAAAGCTGTTGTCCTCTTGCCACTAGTGCCCAGCTGGAGAGGGCCTCCTCTTAGGATAGAGTCCCCTTCTTCTGCTCTCCGGGATTCAGCCAGGTCAATAATTTTTTTAAGGTAGGAGATTCATGAGCACCCGGGAGTGCGCTTTTAGGCCTGGGGCCTCCCTTCTGAGGGCTGAGGAGGCGCAGCAGAGTAGGGCTCAAGCTAGGGACAACTCAGAAGAAAGAGGTGTCCTCCCTGGCCCCCGCCAGCCGGTCCTGGCTGTTTCTTTGTTGAGGACCCACTTAGTTCTGGCAGTAAACTGGAGACAACATCCTTGGAGATCCGGGTGCAGAAAAAGGCACAGAGTAGGTGTGTGGTAGAGGAGTGGTGGGAAAGGCAGGTGCCTTTGGTGCCAGTGTCCAGAATGGCCACAGAGCAGACACTGGGTGGTCTGGATGGCCCAGCACTTTAGCGACCCACATCTAGTCCATGCTACAAAAGTGGAGATGCAGCTGGGCTGGAGGGGGCAACTTTTGTTCATGGGGCCCCAATTCCTCTCAGCCCTGGGGTCCTCCTCCCCTCCCACTTCTTTCCCTTTTTCTTTTTCTTTTTCTTTTTCTCATCTCCTCCTTCTAGCCTCTTTCTATCTCTGAGCTTTCTTTCCCTGGAGATTCTAGGGCAAGACCAGCCACCCCCCAAGGAAAGTTGTCCAAGTCTTGAGCTCAGGGCCTTTATCCTTGTTTCTAAATGGAGCCAGTTCTCTTCCAATTAGGCAAAGCATTGATGAAAAGCTCGGAAAGTTTGTGAGGGATTTCGATCTGTGGTCCTAAGGAAGTGTTGCTGCCAACCCCTGGACCCCCTCATACCTGCTGGCTATATGAGTCCCTTGGAAAATAGAACTGCTACACATTTCCAGAATTTTCCTAACTGTAGTGAGTCTTAACCGGGTCTTCATACTATAAGAGGACGTGAATTCAGGGTCTTTAAAATGTTTTGTTTTGTTTTTCCATTGAGAGCTGGGAAAGGTAAATGAAATTGAAGATTGTAGCACCAAATTGATCTAGGCAAGTGATTCCCCTTACGAATCTGGGAGTATTTCAAGTTTGTTTCTGGAACTTTGGTTCCCAATTTCCATCAGGTGGTTATCTAAGCTTTATTTCAGGCTGCCTTTGGGAGGACCCTGAAACCAAACTCTCACAGAAAGTGAATTGCTGTTTTAGGAATATAATTTGCTATTGTCCAGAACTGATTAAGTCTGGAAACATTAGAACAAGTTTCTGTAGCTCAATAATGAAAATTTTACTAGGTGTATGTCATAACATTTTCTTATGTTGACTTACCACATTTGAAACTGAATATTTCTCTGTAGGAATTGTGTAATTAGCATTTGGAATTATGATTGCAATTAGAATGAATTAAATTAATTGTATAAGGCAACTTTTAAGAAGGAATTTACTTTCCTGAGCAGATGGGAATCTTATGTCAGCTAAGAGCAGAGTCCCATGTCTGCCTTCCCATTAGTTGTTGAATTTGAAGCATTTTCAAAATAGTGAATGCCTAATAGTTGTTGGTATTTCTCCCTTTTAAGTATGTTAAAGATCTTGTGTGATTAAATTTTAAACATTACTTTTAATGTTAGAGATGAAAAATACAAGGTCTATTGATATTTTATATTCATGAAGAGGTTTGTTATAAATTTCTTATATATAGGTCAATATTTTTTTTTAAGCTAGGAGATTCATGAGCACGCCATTCAACATAGCAATATGTAGGATTGAACATTTAATAGATACTTTAAATATCTACATATTTGATTTTGAACAATGGTATAGCAAATGATGGAATCAAGTCAAATAATTTAGTAACAGTGTGAATGAATTCCATAATCTGTTTTCAAGAGCCTACTGCTCTTTTAAATTCAGCCTTATCCCATCATTTGGGGTTAATGCCAACAGTGTATCATAACTACATAGATGATTATCATAAAGTATAGCATTTCTAGAGTTTTAAAAGCACAGGTAGCAGGTGATCAGTAAATTATTTTATGCTGCTTAATGAAATATGGCCTCAGAGCATGTGTGTTGTCGATTGTCTTTTTAAATGATGTTGTTTTTTTTTTAACTCATGGAGGTTAAGGTCAGTCATGGACAATGATGTTTTGGATAACCTTTTCAATTATGTAGCCAGTCAAGATAGACTGTCCTTTTTGTTGGGGGGGGGGGCGGTCTGGGGGTTTTGATTCTCTTTGAAAGTGTTATAATGGGGCCCTGTGCAGCAAATCATCTTTTGTGTATCTATTTATGGTTTGCATAAACTTTTTAAAGTTGATTTTAAAGAGACAGAGGGGGAGAGAGAGAGAGAGAGAGAGACATGAATTTGTTGTTCCACTTATATATGTATTCTTGGTTGATTCTCGTATGTGCCCTGACTGAGGATTGAACCTGAAAATTTGGCATACAGGAGAATGCTCTAAGCAGCTGCGCTACCTGGCCAGGGCCTAGGATTTTAATAAACTTTGAAATTGGCAGATGTGTATATAGTTTGTGGCACTCAGCTCCTGAACAGGAAGACCTATTTCTATTTCAGGGAAGAACAAAGCATAACATTTGTTTGTTTAAGCAAATTCATTTGCTTAGCTTTGACTCACTCTCCTCTACATTGTCACATTAGATCTTTTCAACCGTTCTTTGTTGGAAAAGCACTCAGTCAAAGCCATGTCTGATTTACTGCAACTGTGTTCCTGTGGCATTTGGGAACTATGTGGCCAGCTACAGATAAAACCAAATCATTTGTGGATTGAGTAAAATTGCTAGACAGTTCTCAATTTGAAAACTATCACTTGGTTTGTATGTAGCTACCTGTTTGGAGTTGGGTGTGTTTTTTTCTATAACATTTCCCCTTGTGCTTAGCCAGAGAAGTATCACTTTTATGCAAGTTTCAAGGCCACATGGATTTGGTTTCTCTAGGTGGGACTGCTGGAACTAGCATCATGCTGGGTTTATGCTTGCTAGCTGCTGGGCAATGCAGTACAATTCCAGGCATAGGCCATGAAGTCAGGCACTTGCAGAGCTGTTGCCACATGCATTTATTCTCAATTCCTGGCCTTTTCTAATGGCCTCTCTAACCATACCTAAGAAGGACAGGTCATTGTGATGATGCAGTAAGCATATACTTCTTGAACATTGACCACTATTCCAAAAGATCATCTTGGTCTTGAGGTTACTGTAATGGCATCCAGCAAATGTCTTTTACAGGCTTGGGCCAAGTGCAACAGGTATTTAGCGGTATTTTAGTCACAAGAAATCATGACATTGATGACCTCTTATTAAAAACTAACAATCATAATCTACCTACTACTCATGTAGGCAGTTGTTTTCTACCTTGTCATTAAATCATCTTGGACAAGTGTTTTTATGGGATATTATAAGCCCCATATTTTCTTCTGGGCTGAAGATGGTGATTGCAGTTTTGGTGAGGGGAATGGCCAGGAAGATTTCTAATCAGAAAGGTCAGTGGTCTTGGGGATAGGTATAGAAGATGCATGCACAGTACTCCCAAATACTCTGCATTATTATTTCTAGTAGTGTGCAGCATCCTTATTCAGAGGCTGAAACTAGAAGGGAGAACAAGTTGCGATATGAGTTAGGGGTACTATAAACTCTCCTTTACTTAGTACTGCTTCCTTTAGGTCTCTTCCTGGTACAATTCAAATCGTTAAAAGGGGTTAGGATGCATCCTCAAGCTGGAGATATAGGTAAGGTTGGGGTGGGAATGGATGTTGGTTTAGGGCAGTGGTTCTCAACCTTCCTAATGCTGTGCCTCTTTAATACAGTTTCTCATGCTGTGGTGACCCCCAAACATAAAATTATTTTCCTTGATACTTCATAACTTTAATTTTGCTACTGTTATGTAGTAGGCGACCCCTGTGAAAGGGTTGTTCAACTCCCAAAGGGGTTGCGACCCACAGGTTGAGAACCGCTGGTTTAGGGCCTGAATGAGACACAGTAAATGAACAGTGGGGTAAAGGAATGGGTTGAAGTTCATACCTAGGATGGAAAAATGTATGATGGCCTTGAGAACAGGATCAGAACTGGATAGAGAATTGGAATCAGGGTTTGGGTAGTAAGTTGGAGAGCTGCTTTGTGAGGTAATGTGTAGGGAAATGAAATTGTTAACATTCCAGGTCTCTTCGTTTTATGTTCAAATCAACTCCTGATTCTGGGAATTACAGTCGACACAGAACAACCAGAATATTTGCAGCTTTTCAAATATATCCAATAAAAGGGATTTCTAATGCCTGCTTCATTATAGCTTATAATTTTGGAGTTGAGAAATTCAAAAGGAATAGAAAATAATTTACAAGTTTAAACAATTAAAAAAAAACATAAATTAAAGTGCAATGGCTAGAGAGGATCTTACATGTCTATTACCTTGCTAAGTTTAACATGATCATTGAAATGTGAAGATTGGGCACATAATATGATTTTAACAATCAGTAAAGAAGACAAATGTCTGCATAAATCATTGTCTGCAGTCACGGAATTACATTTCCTTAACCAGAAGACATGTCAGCATCAGAATTTCTCAGCACAGGATAAAGACTGTATTTCAGGCTCATTGTCCTGTGTAATGTGGTTCATTTTAGTCAGTCCTCACTAACTCGAAATTTAGCTTATCTGCGATATATCAATTCTACAAACTCACTTGAATCAACTTTCTAACATTTAAAAAAATATTTTTTTGTTATTGATTTTTAGAGAGAGAGGAAGGGAGAGGGAGAGAGAGAGAGAGAAACATTGTTGAGAGAGAACATCAGTGAGAGAGAACAATACCACCTCTTGCATGCCCCCACTGGGGATTTAGCCCACAACCTGGGCATGTGCCCTGACCAGGAATCCAACTGGTGACCTCTTGATGCTCAATCACTGAGTCACACTGGCTAGGCGGATTTCTGACTTTTTTTTTGCATTTATCTTCAGATAGAGTGGGAGGGAGAAAGTGAATAAGAGAGAGAGAAAGAAACATCAATGTGAGAGAGACACATCGTGTGGTTGCCACCTATAGGACCCTAACTGGGGCCAGGGACAAACTGCAACTGAGATGTGCCCTTAGCGGGGACTCTCTGGTCCACAGGCTGACACTCTAACTGCTGAGCCGAATCAGTCAGGGTGGATTTCTGACATTTTTAAATGTGACATTTTATTACTTTGATAAATGCCATATTTTTAAAATTGATTTTAGAGAGAGAGGAAGGGAATGAGAGATTAGAAAAAAAAAAAAAAAGAAGAAAGAAAGAGAAACATTGATGTGAGAGAAGCAGTGATGGGTTGTCTCTTATATGCACTCTGACCAGGGATTGAACCTGCAACGTAGGTATGTGCCCTGACTGAAATTGTACAATCTTTCAGTGTACAGGACAATGCTCCAAACAACTGAGCCACAGCAGCCAGGGCACAGTGCCATATTTTGAGGAAACATTTCTGGGTAAATGCATGAATTTCCATTTCTTAACCACTTTGTTATACTGCCTCCCTAGGCAACACAGTTGGTTCTTTTCTTATCTAGGTTTGCACAAAAACAAAATTACTTTCCATTTGCCAATTGGGACATGATTAGGAAGAGTGTACCTTTGCGTGCATGATTGTTCCAGGGCTGTGGTGCAGCTGAACAGATCTCTCAGAATTTCTTGGGTGACTTTTGTATACCAGGTACTGTGCTGGTCCTGGGAGTGCAGAAATGAAAGAAACCCAGTCCTACCTTAGGGGCACCCTTTCCTTCCTCTTTGGCCTTGGACATTGACTTTCTACTTTCCATTGTACATTGCTCCTCACTTGGCCATGACTTTGACTTTTAATATTTAAACATCTGTCATTTTGAAAATAATAATACTTTCTCCCAGAACTGTGTCTGGGAGCTTGTTTCACCTGTTCTTAAGATTACACTTCCACTTAATTCACTGCTGGGTAAAATTTCCAACTGTTTATTTTATTTTATTTTTTGCCATTATGTGGCATATGTTTTGAGTCTATCTCTCATCAGAATCATGTTTCAATTCCCTTCTCTTTCTCTCTCTCTCAATCTACCCTCTTCTCCTTCTCTCCCTCCCTCCTTTTCTTTTCCTTTTCTTGTCAACAGATGTCAATGGTTTTCTTTAACCAAATGTGGTTCCATAGGGTATGCTGGGATCATTGGAGGGTTTTTATTTCTGGATTTTCTCCCTTGATAGCTATACTAACCTTAGCAAAATAACCTCTTCACGTTCCACAGAAGAATCCTTTCACTATTTTTATATAACTCATTTTAAATGGAAAAGAAGTGAAAGCTTTATATTTTACACTATTTATGCTGCCTCCAGTTAGATAATATTTTTCAAAATATATCTTTTTAACAGAGACACATGCTTTGAACGAGCATATGAATTATAATCCTCAAAGTTAAGAATCGTGTAGTTTCTCTGTGCTGCAGAACCTATGTTAACAGCCCTAATTAACAGTGATAAGTCTCTTGCATGGTATTAAGTTTATTAACAAATGTGAAATCCAGTTCTCAAAAATCCGTCCAAATGATGTAGGTAGCATTCCTATTCTTGAACTGGGAGTCTCGTAAACAGATTATGTTCTTAAATATTTATCCTGCTGTTAAAAGTAGAAGTGAACAGCCTAAAGTAGGCAAGCTGAGTACAGTTCTTGAATATGTGTGTAGATATTTTCAGAATGTTCTTTCAGCCATGATTTTGAAAGTATTGTGGATTTACCTGCTTGTTTTACCTTTGATTCTCTATGTGTATGTATGCCTCTCCCCTTGAGGAGTTTACTGAACATGAAGACTTCCAAGAACTCTTGGATTTGCAAGTGATTTTCAGAGCACTGGGAACAATGTGAACCATTCCCTTAGAAACAGGGCCAGGAGCTCCTAGCTGCTCTCATTTCAGGGAACATTTGTTTCCTGACCAGCTGGATACTGGACAGTAGCACTGACAGGCCTGTTTAATCAGTATCCCTCAATCGCCAAGTGTCTGGCAGGCGGGTTTATTACAAACTTCAGTATGCTCCAGCATTAACCTCATGATGTGGTGGCTGCCTAAAAAAGAAACACGGAAAAGTTTTGTCACCAAAGTAACTTGAGCCGCTGGGCGAGGGGCATGACAAAGCTCCCTTGCAGGCGGTGATGGTGAGCAGCGGAGCGCTGGAACCACTTGCCCAGGGTGTCCACGGCCCTACCCCCTCGCATGGGGACACTGCAAAGTGAGCAGAAGCCTGAGCCAGTGGTACTGGTGCCTGCAGGGAGGGAAGGGGTCCGTGCTCAGGTCTAGATGGTGGCGCTAAAATGGTGGCAGCCAGAAGAAGCGTCCCTCCCACTCCCATCCAGTCGACCTTGCTTTGCATACCCACAAGCACAAAATCATCATCTCTCCCACCCAACTCCTGATAGGTAGACAAGAAAGGCAGGTTCCAATCAAAGCCTAGAAGTCAGGGCTTGGCCAACACAAGCGCTTTTGGTTTCTTTGCCTTCTGGTCAGTGATAAGTCCATGTTAGCAGTTCAAAAACATAGGAGACATCTTGAGCAGAATGTCAGGGATGTTTTGAATTTATTTGTGTTTTTATATTGCTCATGTTTCATTGTGTTATTTTTTTTCAGATTACAAAATAATGCATGTTTACTGTAGACAAATGGGAAAATCATAAAAACATAGAGAAGGAAATATCACCTAAGGGTTCCACTCCCAGGTTAACTTTTTAGATTTTCCTTTCAGTCTTTTTTTCTCTGAATTTTATAATGCATTCATATACAATAATAATTATCTTTAAGTGTATGTGTGGGATCATGCAGTACATAATCTGCTCTTTTCTCTTAACAACATGTTAGAATCTTTTTCTGTGTCATTAAATAATCTTCCACACCATCATTTTTAGTGTGTGCACTAGAGATGGACTTGAAGGTGACAAGGAGAGATGATGATTTTGTGCTTGTGGGTATGAAAGGCTTTTGTGTACCACATTGACAACCTTCTCTCTGAGCTCCGCAAACATAATTTTTATTTTACAAATGTATATATACAGATCTGTGCACATATAAAGATACATATATACATGCATAGATCTGTAAATAGGAAAAATAAATGCATGTAGAATTACACACACGCACGCTTAGAATAAATTCTGAAAGAATAGAGACCAAAATGGAATCTCTGGGTGGGCGGCTTATAGAAGATGTATAATTTGTATTTGTATCTTTTATTTCTCTACAGTAGATATATATAGTGATATTAATGATATAATAAGAGTAAACTCTAAACTATACCAAAAGCCTTTAAAATGACAGCAACATTCCATCTGGATTCAATATTGCTAATTTAATTTGGAGTATAATTTCTACTTTACAACAAACAATTTTCCATGTAAAAGTGACTACATTATTTAAAAAAACAAAACAAAACATGAATTTTAGAGACCTGAGTTCACATCTAAGTTCCTCTAGTTATTTGCTATGTGATTTTGGGCAAATAATCTTTCTAAGGGTCTCCACAATGGAGATAGTTATTATCTTATAAGCTTATTTTAAAGATGGAATGACATAGTATATGGAAAACATACCTAAAATTTGGTCAGTTGTGATATTCAAAATATACTAAAATTGTAGTGATTTCCATATTGATTATTCAAGTTAGAAAGTTCTCTTTAGAGAGCTTGTTGGCCATAGAAACAAATCTACAGATTCACATATCTGTCTGACAATCATACTCCAATTTAATGGATTTTAATTATACTAATTCATGTATTAATTCATCCATTAATTTACTCAATAAATATTTATGTGCCAACTATTGCGCCAGACACTGAGGATACAGGAGTGCATAGAACAGATAACCATCCCTGTCTTAATTGAGCTTATTTTGCAAGTCAGGAATGAGACTTTCAGGGCACTCTGCTCATGTTGGTTGTATGTTAATCAGTGAGTAACCTGATGCCTATCATGGCCATCCGGGCCCTGCCCAGGCCAAACTACCAAGGAGGCAGTCTGGATGCAGTTGGACAGGGTTATTGTTTATCTTTGGTCCAGAGACTGCTAGAACTGAGGTTCCTGAATATGCTTGGGCATCAACATTACCTCCTAGCACATACATCCTCCACCATGAGAATTTGATTATGTAATCTAGGTGTGAGGTTCACAGACCCATTTAAAAAAATAAATCTCCTCGAATGATTCTAATATTCAGCCAGTTTAGGTACTTACTGCCAGTTTAGGTACTTGTTTCTAAAATTTTCCTGAAATTAAGTATCATCTGTAGGGTTTGTTCAAAGATAAATAAAAGGTTCCCCCCTCCCGCTGACCTCCTGAATCAGAAATTTAGGAAGAGAGTTTGCTAATCTGAATTGTAAACAAGTGTTTGGGTGATTCTTATGATGAGGCAAGTAGGGAAATGATTGTCTTAGAGACATTAAAGGAACCCTAGAAATTATGTGTGCATGCATATCTTCTGGTAAATGGTGTCAGTAGCTTTCAAAAGATTCTCAAATTGTTCAGTATCCCAAAAAATGTGAAGTGAGGTACAGCCCTGAGGTCTATGCCCATGATCTTTGTCAATGAACTGTTTGGGTCCTGAGTTTTCTGGTAGATTGAAGTAAATAACCTCCAGTGCCCCCAGCCCTGTTGATCTTCCATATATAAATATTTTGTTAGCCTCCTTTCTCCTTTTTTTGCTCCTCTTTCTCTCTTATTGCCAGTCTTTCCTTCATTCTTCCTCTTGCCACATTTCCTTTAGGAGAAAATGGGGAAGGAAGGGAATTTCAAAGCCTGGGCCCTTCCAAAGAGGGCAGGGCTTAGAGGGAGCTCTGGAGATGCCATCCAGAGCTGACAATCCCAGAACAGCAGTTAGAATGGCAGAGGTTAATGCTCAAATATTTTGGCCCTTCAAGTGGTTTGAACCTCAGTGGATCTTGATATTGTGGGATAAAGTAATGGGAGTGGAACTTCTATGATTGACTTTGCCAGTTCAGAGCAGGTGGGTAAGAGAATTCCTATTCTTAGGCACCACTTTCCTGCCTGTATCTGGTAGCCAGGGAAGGGGGAGCAGGTAGGAGTGTGAGGTTTGGACTAACCTCATGCACCCCTACCTCTTCTCATTGTCCAGGCACCAAGCAGTGTCCCTATAATTGGTTCATGACCAATCAAGTACATTGACCTATTACTGCTAGTTACTTTAGGTTATAAATGTTTTTTATTTCCCCTGTGTAATTGGGTGTTTAGGCTATATAGAATGACCTGATTTGTATCACAAGAGCCTTTGGGACTTGACAAATTTCACCATTGAAAAAACACATAGCCTTCTCTCTCTACCCCACTGGACATAAAAGAAACCTTTGAACTGGTGGAATAAAAAGCATGTCTTTAAAGAGCAGCATGTACAGAGGGGGAAGAAAGGGAAGTAAGGCAGTTCACCCTCTTTTCTGAGGCCATTGTCTCTAGGCAAGTGACAAAACCAAATACCTTGAAAAATATTGTATTGATTTTAATGCAGAGGCATCGTCCTAAAACATGAAAAAGCCTGGTAGAAGGTAATAAACTTGTTCTCCTGCCTTTGAGCCAGAAGTTGAGTTGCTTAGTTTCTATGGCAGGGGGAAATGAGAGTTGTTTCCAGGGTGTATCTTTCTTGACTGTATTGTATACTGGTGAGGTAGAGAGAGAGAGAGAGAGAGAGAGAGAGAGAGAGAGAGAGAGGTTGGAGTGGACTCAAGAGGTGAATTGGGGGGTAATTACAATATGGAGGGACTTAATATTTTATGAAAAGTTTTTATTTTAA
This sequence comes from Molossus molossus, assembly GCF_014108415.1. NCBI lineage: Eukaryota > Metazoa > Chordata > Mammalia > Chiroptera > Molossidae > Molossus > Molossus molossus. The sequence goes on along the minus strand of NW_023425355.1, from coordinate 75,499,090 downwards.
TATCATAATCTCTGGTGTATATGAACGTATCTTTGGGAATCAAGGATTACTTGATTAAAAATAAAGAAATAAAAGCTAAGCCTAGAGGCCTCTTGTGGAAGTATTTGTGTTTCCTGCAAATTCTAATTAAAAGCTATTGCTTAGAGTGGCTATTTGTGCTCCCCAGGTCCTTTTTAAAAATGTTAAATTTATTTTTATTTTTATTGTGGCAAAATATATAACATGCTAATTACCATTTTAATGATTTTAAGTGTACAGTTCTGTGGCATTACATACACTCATATTGTTTGGCAACCATTACTGCTGTGTTTCCCAGGTTCTTAATCAGAAGTTATAAAGGTTAGAAGGGAACATAATAACCATTTTTTCCAACCTTCCCATTGCATAAAAGAGGGAATCAGACTACAGAGAGGCAGTGAGTTGCCCAAGGTCTTAGAGCAAGTTAGTGGCAGGGGCCTAGCCCAGTGCATTGCTTTGTGACCACACTGATAGACTCAGGAAGGTGGCCTCTTACTCTACTGATAGCAGAATCAAGGATTGATGTAAATATTTAGGATGGTTCTCTGAGTTTTCCTTCCTCCCTCCTTCCCTCCCTCCCTCCCTCCCTCCCTCCCTCCCTCCCTTCCTTCCATCCTTCCTTCCTTCCTTCCTTTATTATATCAAGTAAGTAATCAGTCGTTGTGGTTTAGAACCAGAAAGCCCTTCAGACACCATACAGTCCAAATTCCGAATTTAAAATATTGTCTGTAAATGTAGACAATAGCAATTGTAGAAATATTGCTATTTCTAAATCTAAATTGAACTACAAAAAGATACTAGCATCCTAATTTTTGAAATCTGGTCAAATTATTCTCCAACCTTCCTCCCACAGACTCCATGACATTGCATGGTTGATACCAGGTCCTTTGTGGGTGGCTGTTATTAATGTGTTTTCCTTGGGATGTTTACAGTAACTGCTGTGACCTAAATAAGATTACTTGCATTGTTTTCCCCAACAAAGGTGAGAACATTTTTTTTTCAAAAGTATGTTCTTCTCCTCTCATACCATTGTATTTACTCATGATTAAAGAACTGCTTGAAGCATTGCAGTTTTTCATATTTAGGTATTAGATGAGGAAATTTCACTAGAAGAAGACTATTTCTATAGACATTAAACATTTAGGGACTTTTTATACTATAACCACTTTTTCTTGGGGTAGAGGTTCATAACAATGTATCATGTTATGTACCATGTATCATTATGTTATGTATCATGTATTATAGCTAGATCCTTTAAAATTTTTATTCTATTTCTAACTCTAGTAAAATGCATAACATAAAATTTACCATCTTAATGATTTTTAAGTGTGTGGTTCCAGAATTGCTAAATATATTGACATTGTTATGCAACCAATCTCTAGGACGTTTTCATCTTGCAAACCTGAAACACTACAACCATTAAAAGACAACTCCCCTTGCCCTGGCCAGTTTGGCTCAGTGGTTGGAGTGTCGGCCTGTGGACCAGAGAGTCCCGGCCTGTGGAGCAGAGAGTCCCGGGTTCGGTTCCACTAAGGGTGTGTACCTTGGTTGCAGTTTGTCCCTGGCCCCGGTTTGTGTTGGGTGGGTGGCAGTCACTCCATATGTCTTTCTCACATCAACATTTCTTTCTCTCTCTCTTCCCCCTTCTCTCCCTCCCGCTCTATCTGAAGACAAATGCAAAAAAATGGCCTCGGGGGTGGATTAAAAAACAAACAAAAAAACTTCCCTTCCTCTCTCCCCACAACCCCTGGAAACCACTGCTCTACTTTATGTTTCTATGAGTTTGATTACTTTAGATACCTCATATAAGTGGGATCATTAAGTATTTATATTTTTGTGACTGGCTTATTTCACTTAACCTAATGTCCTCAAGGTTAATCCATGTTGTAGCATAAATCACAATTTCCTTCCTTTTAAAGGTCAGATAATATATTTTTGCATGTTGTATTAGGGCTCTTCAGTGAAACAGACCATACATACCTATATATAGATAAATAGGTACAGGTATAGATACATAAGAGGAGATTTGTTATAAGAATTGGATCACATGGTTATTGAGGCCGAGCATTCCCATGATCTGCAATCAGGAGAACCAGGAAAGCTGATGATATAATTCAGTGCAAGTGTAAAAGTCTGAGAACCAGAGTAGCTGATGGTATAATTCCCAGCAGGATGCTGAAGGCCTGAGGAATCAAATTTATATAAGTTCCAGAGTCCGAAAGCACAGAACCCAGAGCTTCAGTGTCTGAGGACAGGAGAGGATGGACATACCAGCTCAAGAAGAAAGAGATAAATTATTCTTCCCCCGCCTTTTTGTTTTATTGCGGCCCCCAGGAGAGTAGATGATGCCTGCTAATATTAGTGAGAGTGATCATCACACAGTCTTCTGACTCAAATGCTAATCTGTTCCAGAAACACCCTACAGACACACCCAGAAATAATGTTTTACCAGCTATCTGGGCATTCTTTAGCTCAGTCAAGTTGGCACATAATATTAACCATCACATATATATATATACCACATTTTCTTTACTCATTCATTTGTTGGTGGATATTTTGGTTGCTTCCACCTTTTGGCTATTGTAAATAAGGCTGCTATCTGAACATGGGTGTTGAACCTCTGTTTTTTAATTTAATTGATGGGAGAACTTGTTTTAAATAATCAATTTGTGACTGCGCGGTTACGTCACGGGGTGCGCGCAGCCCAAGATGGCAGCGCTCGTGTGCAGCCTGGGGCTCTGGCCGCGGAATCAGCCGGCCCGGGTCCGAGTGAGCAAAGGGGACAAGCCGGTGACCTACGAGGAGGCACACGCGCCTCACCACATCGCCCACCGCAAGGGCTGGCTGTCGCTGCACACAGGTGAGGGGATAGCGACGTGCTCTTCTTGGCGATGCGACCCCAAGCCCCATGGAAGGAGTTCTCAGAAGTGACTGCCAAACAGACATGAAATGAGCTCCTGTCAGAGGTTTTATCTCAATCAGTAATCAATGCTGGAGTCAGAAATCAGGCAGCATTCAAAGGAGAAGTAAAAAAAGTAGAGACAGATCAGGTATGTTGAAATGTATTTGAAAGGGATACAGAACGGGCTTTTTCCACCGGGAGCAAGGACCTAACCCGAGCGCACCTCCTTGGAAATTATGTGCAGAAGTGGACACAGGAGTTGTTTTTCTTTGCTCCTGGGCTCCGGTGATGGACAGAAATGAAAAATGGCTCAGAGGCAATGAAAGGGGTGAAAGCCCGCAGATACGTCTTGGACCTGTGGGACTTTGTGCTTCAAGGCTGCAATTTCCCATTGAAGCACAGATTTGTCTGTATTCTGTGTTTGTGAATTGGTCTGCTCTTGACACTTTCTCGGTTATTCTCAGACATGAGCACCTTCCCTGCTGAGGATGAATAAAGTTCTGCTCTCTTTTAAAAATATTTATCCAGCCTTGGCAGGTGTTGCTCAGCGGTTAGAGCGTCGGCCCTGCAGACCAAAGAGTTGCGGGTTCGATTCCTGCCAAGGGCACGTACCTTGGTGGTTGTTCAGTATCCAGCCCTGGTCAGGGTTGTTAGGGAGGCAACCAGTCGATGTGTGTGTCTATCTCTCCCTTCCTCTCTCTAAAATCAATAAGGAAAAAACAAAATTAAAAAAAAAAATCAATTGGTTTTCTCAGTTGTTAGTCCTAGGTAATCAAAATAACATAGTGAATAAAGTGAAGGAAGAGCCCAAATGATTAGGAACCTGTAGTGCTGAGGTGTTTGAAAATGACTTGCCACTTTGAAAATTGTAAGAGTGAAAATAGGGCTTTTCTTGGTCCTCTTAGGTCTATTTATTGTTTATGGTGTTTTTGTTTTTGTTTTTAGGTAGAAATAATTTAGTTCAGCCCTGGCCAGTTTTCTCAGTGGTTAGAGCATCCGCCTGAGGTCCAGAGAGCCCTGGGTTCGGTTCCCTCTAAGGGCACGTACCTCAGTTGCAGTCTGTCCTCAGCCCTTGTTGGGTCGTGCTGGAGGCAGCCACTCGATGTGTCCCTTTCACATGGATTTTTCTCTCTCTCTCTCCCTCGCACTCTATCTGAACAAACAATGAAAAACATGTCCTCCAGTGAGGATAGAAAAAAAAAAAAAAAAGAAATAATTTGGTTCCTCTGTGATAGCATTCAAAAGACTTTATCCCCTCATTTGGAGTGGATGTGCCTTCCTGTGCCCTTTACAATTTACTTCCATTTCTCTCTTGCTTTGTATGTCTCTCCCACTATACTGTAAACTGCTGACCCTGTTATTCATCTCTGGATTCCCAGAACCTAGGACAGAGTCCATAAAGCAAATGGAATAAATGCTTGTTTGAACAGAAATTTGACTCAATCTGTCATTTGGAAAAAATTTAGCTTCCTAGTTAGTCTTGGAACAGTTTGACATTTTTATTTGTTTTTCTCTACTTCTTTTATGTGTGAGACATGGCTTATGTTCAGGAGCACAAATTAGGTTTAAATATGTGGTAATTACATTTTTTTCCTCAATCCTTTGTGGGGAGTGGAAGAAACATTTGTTGAATACTTGGTATCAGATAGAGTAAATATCTAGGCTTGAGCTTTAGTTTTTCTTTTTGTAGGCCCTCTGATCATCCTCTCTGTGCATTATCCCCTCCCAGCCACTTCTGAAGGTAGTTTGCACAGGTATCGTGTGTGGCTTTGGATTGTGCAGCTCGTGCTGTGATTGAGATTTCTATCAGGGCACAGATTTCCCACTCTACATATTGGCTCCTAAACTTTGTTTTTCATGCCCCCTGCCTTCTGAAACCTTCAGACATTTCTTCTATATACTCTCTAACATCTTTATATGTTTCCAGAAACAGAAATCTCCCAAAGTGCACTCTGCTTTCTAATAAAAGCCCTAGCAATGTTTAATATATTTTGTTTCCCATTGCTGAGCAGAAAGCATGGAGATACATTTATTTTCAGGTGATAGACAACACTTGAGAAATACATACTTGAGAATTTGGACTCCATTCATTCAAAGAGCACTAGCCACATGGCATGCTCAATGCCAGGAACTGGAGAAACACTGATGAGAAAGAGAGTCCCTGATCTTGCTCTCATGGAGTGGTTGATGGGTGAAATAGACAGGGAATCAGTAACCTCACCTGGGAGAAGAGAGAGCTAGGAAAGCTCATAGGAAAGGGAACTGACATGGTTGGATTGTAGTAGTAGTGGGGACATTAACTGGACACCTGAAGGATGAGCAAGAGGTTGTTAGTGACGAGAAGGAGGAAGAGTGCTGTGGAAAGTGAGGGCAGTATATGCAAAGGCTGGAAGATGAGCAAGAACATGGCTTACTTAGAGAACTGAAGGAAGTTCAGTATTCCTAGAGCAATGATACACCTTTGCTATATGAACAGTCCTTACAGGTGTTGCATTACACCACTCACATTTCGGTAAATATTCTCATTAATTCCTATTTTTAAACAGGGAAATCTAAAATACAATTTCTCTATGCATTAATGAGCAGGTTCCCAGATTGGCAGACATATATTAAGACACAAACTACTCAGCATTCAAGCAAGCTCAGTGTTAATGTATGTACATGTTTATATGTTGACTGTGAACAAAACCATGGGATACTATCTTTTAAATGAACAAAACTCACTAGATTTTTAGATAGTAGCCTGAATTTTTCTGTTGTTGTCGTCGTCAGTGTTGTTTATTTTTTGCTGCTAAAGTCAGAGGCCATAGAATTTTGTCAGTTGTGTACTCTATAATAAGAAAACCATATATGTGTTTGCAAAGTGATTTTACTTTTATTGATAACAGAAGTGAGAGATAACCTCTTAGCTATTCAGAATATGGATTGTTTAGCAATCAGATACTACCAGTCCAGAAATAAACTTAATCAACTATATTCATACAAAAGTATATGCCAGTGATATGGCTAGTATTTGTATATCATGAAATTTTATTAAGTCAAAAAGACCATTGCTATTTAATAGGTAATATATTAAGCAGGGCACAGTTTATTTATGACTCCACGTTACATCACTCATGTTGGCTCTCAGCTTTGACTTCAGCATTGCATGAAAGTAAATGTGATTTCACAAGTATTGCTTTGATGTTGCCAAATAGAAATTTCAATATGGTTTTCATTGAACATGTATTGGTTGCCAGATTTGTGTCAAGCTTGATTGTAGGTGCTGGTGATACAAAAGTGAACAAGCTATAGATGATCCTGTCCTCATGGGGCTCACAGTCTAGAGGGGAAGATGGACAAAGAAATAGTCAATTGGGATAAACAAAGTGTGAGCAATGCTATAGTATAAGCCTACTGTGCAAACCCAGAGGAAGGCAGCTAACTCAGCTGCCTGTGAACAAAACCATGGGATACTATCTTTTTAAATGAATAAAACTCATTAGATTAGAAGGGTCAGGGAAGGTTTCCTGAGGAGAGCTGCTTAACTGGGATCAGAAAAGTGAGATAGGAGCTGGTTTGGCAAAGAGGAAGGGAAAGATGATTGCAAACAGAAGGAAAAGCACATCTTAAGACAAAGAAATGGGAGGAATGAAGGGAAGGAAGGGAGAAACTGAGGGAGAAGGATTGCAAATATAAATTTAAATGTGAATAATTGAATAATACTTAGTATGGGTAGAAGAGGATAGACATGATATGCACCTTGAGAGGTAGTCAGCACACCAAGGCATGGAGGGTTTTGTCTATCAGGATGAGGAGTTTGAATTTCATATCCAATGCATTGAGAAGCCTTTGGAGGGCTGCATAGTGGGAGATAGAGCTGTGATCTGGTGTACATTTTTAAAAGCTGTGTCTGGTTGGGGAAGCAGTGAAAATGTTGATGGACTCAAACTTAGACTTAGCAGGGTAGGAATGAAGATAGATGATGTCTAAAGATTTGGGAGCACTATTTAGGGATTGGAAGATTTTGGGTTTAATGCTAATAACATGAACGGTACATTGATATTTAATTAAAGGGAAGATGGGAGTCAAGAATGATGACTCTCACTGTTTCTGAAATCCAGTTCCCTCTTTAGCACTTATGAACTGTATGATTGGGCATTATCACTTCTCTAGGCATCTCCTTTTCTTCATCTCTTAAGTTCCCCCACTGTGATTGCAGGCTTATTTTCAATGGTGATTAATAATGACCCTAATATCCTTTACTTCTAAGGTATATCACAGACCCTCAATAAATATCGGCCAAATAAATGAACTAATATTAGTCAATCACCCTTTGTTTCTTATGCAGATACATTTCCTTGGTTAGGTACATATTAACATATTGTCTTCCTCTTATTTGGAACTTAGTGCTGGGAGTATTATTTTCAAATGAAGACAGACCAACCAAACACAGAGTGAGTGTGTTATAGTGGTCCCCATATTGAACTGAGATGTGAGAACTCAGGTTTTATTTCCTATTTTCCTGTTGTTTTGTGTTTATTTAATGCAAGAGAAAATCACTTAAGAGCTTTATGTTCATATTCAAGTCTGTACAGTGTAGATGATAATGCCAGATCTTAAGTGTTAAGAGATACTATTAACAAGATAATAGCATTTAAGCATTTAATGTTTATAATAGACCATTCTCCTAGACCTTAAGGGTGGTTGACATTGGCATGGGCTAAGGGTGAGAACAGAAACGACTGAAGAGATTTTTCAGAGAATCCATGTATCCCTAGTCTCTGACATACTGACTGCAGTGGGGGTCATGAGCTTACTGCTGTCTGGGGAATATCTCTGCTCATCTCAAGGGAGAGACCCTGCTCTGTACAGTCGAGTTCAACATGGTCTTCTTTTGTTTCATAAACATCAAATGTTAAAGCCAAAAACACAATTTTTATTAACTCAATTGTAGTTAAGAAAACTTACAGTATTAGTATTGCTGTCGATGAAGGCTAGATTTCAAGGTCAACAATATGAAGTTGCACTGCTTTGGAATCATTGTATGAGGGGATACGTGTCTTCAGAATAGTAGAAAGGAAATTTGGTGTTATATAATGGGTTGATGAAATGGTTTATTATGCTCATGTATACAAAATAATATGAACTTCTAGCTAGCAAAATTTAACAGATTTCATGATTTTTACACAATGAACAAATGCAAATATTTTAAAATTTTCTTATTGTTGTTAGAAAGTAAGGATTGCAGAAGCCTTTTAGTTTGATGTAGTCCCATGTGTTCATGTTGCCTTAGGTGATGTATCCGCGACAATTCTGCTGCGTATAATGTCTGAAATTTTGTTGCCTAAAATTTCTTCTATGATTTTTATGGATTCATGAGTCACATTTAAGTCTTTTATTTATTTTGTGTTTATTCTTGTGTATGGTGTAAGTTAATGGTCTAGTTTCATTTTTTGCATGTAGCTGTCCAATTTTCCCAACACCATTTATTGAGGCTGTCTTTATTCTACTGTATGCTCTTGCCACCTTTGTCAAATATTAATTGAACATATGGCCTTGGGTCCATTTCTGGGTTCTCTGTACTGTTCCACTGGTCTATATGCCTGTTCTTGTGCCAGTACCAGGCTGTATAAGAACGCCATGGATTTCTTGATGTTAATTTTGTGTCCTGCTACTTTTCCAAATTCATTTATTAAGTTTAGTAAATTTTTGATGGATTCTTTGGGGTTTTTTACATATAGTACCATGTAATCTGCGAATAATTACAGTTTCACTTCCTTCTTTCCCATTCGGATTCCTTTTATTTTTGCCTCCTGTCTGATTGCTGTGGCTAAGTCTTCCAGTACTATGTTAAATAAGAGTGGCGAAAGTGGGCATCCTTGCCTTGTTCCAGTTTTTAAGGGAAATGATTTAATTTTTGCGGTTGAGTATGATGTTGGCTGTAGGTCTTTCATATATGGCCTTTATTATTTTGAGATATAATTGCTTTATTCCGAGATTGCTGAGCATTTTTATCAGAAATGGGTGCTGGATTTTGTCGAATGCTTTTTCAGCATCTATTGATATGATCATGTGGTTTTTATTCTTCATTTGTTTATGTGGTGTATCACGTTTATTGATTTGCGAATATTGTACCAGCCTTGCATCCCTGGAATGAATCCCACTTGGTCATGGTGAATAATTTTTTGGATGTATTGCTGGATTCGACTCGCTAGTATTTTGTTCAGGATTTTGGCATCTATGTTCATCAGTGATATTGGTCTGTAGTTTTCTTTCTTTATAGTGTCTTTTTCTGGTTTTGGAATTAGAATTATGCTGGACTCATTAAACACGTTTGAAGGTCTTCCTTTTTCTTGAATTTTTTGGAATAGTTTGAGGAGAATGGGTGTTAGTTCTTTTTTGAATGTTCGGTACAACTCCCCTGTAAAGCCTGCCAGGCCGGGGCTTTTGTTTGCTGGGATATTCTTGATTACATCTCCAATTTCTTCTGTTGTTATTGGTCTGTTCGAGTTTTCTATCTCTTTCCAGTTCAGTTTTGGTAGACCATGTGTTTATAGAAATTGATCCATTTCACTTAGATTGTCGAATTTGTTGCCATATAATTGTTCATAATATTTTGTATTTCTGTGGTGTCAGTTATTTCTCGTCTTTCTTTTCTGATTTTGTGTATTTGAGTTCTCTCTCTGTTTCTTGCTGAGTCTAGCTAAGGGTTCATCAATCTTGTTTATCTTTTCAAAGAACCAGCTCTTTGTTTTATTGATCATTTGATTTTTTTTTTTTTTTCGTCTCCATGTCATTTATTTCTGCTCTGATCTTTACTGTTTTCTTCCTTCTACTTGCTCTGGGGTTTTCTTTTTGTTTGCTTTCTAGTTCTTTTAGTTGTGAGGCTAGATATTCTGGTAGCAATTGTTCTTGCTTCTTGAGCTTGGCTTGTAGTGCTATAAACTTCCCTCTGAGAATTGCTTTTGCTGCATCCCATAGATTTTGTGTTGATGTGTGTTCATTTTCATTGGTTTCCAGGAAGTTTTACTTTCTTGCTTGATCTCCATGGTAACCTATTCATTGTTCACTAACATGTTATTTAGCCTCCATGTTTTCAAATATCTTTGCATGTTCTTGTTGCAATTGATTTCTAGTTGCATGCCATTGTGATCTGAGAAGATGCTTGATATGATTTCAATGTTCTTGAACTTGTAGAGACTTAATTTGTGTCCCAACGTGGTCTATTTTTAGACTGTTCTATGTGCACTTGAGAAGAATGTAAATTCTGAAGTTTTGGGGTGTAATTCTCTGTAGATATCTATTAAATCCATTGGATCTAGCACTTCATTTAGAGTCTGTGTTTCCCTGTTAATTATTTGTCTAGAAGATCTATCCAGTGATTTCAGTGGGGTGTTGAAGTCCCTTGCTTTGAATGTATTGCTGTCAATTTCTCCTTTGAAGTCCTCCAAAAGATGTTTAATATATGTTGGTGCTCCTATATTGGGTGCATATATATTTACCAAGGTTATATCTTTCTCCTGGATAGATGTTTTTAGTGTTATTTAGTGGCCTTCTTTGTTTGTAGTTATGGCCTTCATTTTGAAATCTACTTAATCACATATGGGTATTGCTACCCCAGCTTTCTTTTGCTTTCTGTTTGCTTGAAAGATTTTTTTCCATTTCTTCACCTTTAGCCTACGTGAGTCTTTTGTTGTGAGGTGGGCTTCTTGTAAACAACTTATATGTGAGTCATACTTTCATATCCAGTCAGCTACTCTGTGTCTTTTTATCGGTGCATTCAAACCATTCAAATTTAAGGTGATAATTGATATGTACTTATTTATTGTTTTTTGTTGTTGTTGTTTAGTGTGGTTCTATTTTCCTTCCCATTTCTTCTACTAATTACATAAGTTCTTTTAGCATATCTTGCAGTGCTGGTTTGGTGTTAATATACCCCCTTGGGCATTTATTTATTTATTTATTTCTGGAAAGCTCTTTATTTGACCTTCTATTTTGAATGATAGCCTTGCTGAATAGAGTAGTCTTGGATTCAGATAATTGTTTTTCATGACCTTGATTATTTCTTGCTACTCCCTTCTGGCCTGTAGTGCTTCTGTTGAGAAGTCAGCTGAGAGCCATCAGGGGTTTCCTTTGTAGGTAACTTGTTGCTTACCTCTTGCTGCATTTAGGATTCTCTCTTTGTCTTTAATTTTGGACATTTTAATTACTATGTGTCTTGGTGTGGGCCTGTTTGGGTTCTTCTTACTTGGGGCTCTCTGTACTTCTTGAACTTGAATGCCTTCTTCCTTCACCAAGTTAGGAAAGTTTTCTGTCATTATTTCTTCAAATATGTTCTCCAAACCTTGCCCATTTTCTTCCTCTTTGCGGACTCCTATGATGCAAATATTATTACGTTTCCATTTGCCCCACAGTTGTCTTAATCTATCTTCCTGTTTTTTAATCATTTTTTCCTTTTGGTTTTCTGATTGGTTGATTTTGTCTACCCTGTCTTCTAATTTACTGATCTGGTCCTCATCTTCCTGTACTGTGCTCTTTAGTCCTTCCAATGTGTTCTTAATTTCTGCTATGTCATTCTTCATTTCCACTTGGTTGGTTTTCATTGTTTCTATATATTTACTCATGGATCTGATGTCCTTACTCATGCTGTTGAGCTTCCTCAAGATCATGGCTCTGAACTCTACCTCTGATAATTTGCTTAGCTGCATTTCATGGATCTCATCTTCGATAAAGATCTCTTGTTCTTTCTTTTGGGATTTTTTTCTTTCTTTCACCATTTTGGCTATCTCAATAGGTTTTGGAGCCTGTCAAATTTTCTCTGTGGGTGTTGGTGTTCTGTTGTTTGTGGCTCCCTCTACTGGGTTTGGATGAGCCTGGGTTGGCCCACGTTAAACACCACTGTACAGTCTTACTTTCCTGGGTAGATTTGCAAGCCCAGAAAAGGTTCAGTTTTCCTCTAGCTTTTTCCTGGTGGCTAGTAGTCTCAGTTACTCAGTGCCTTGGAATGTGGCCCTGGTGTTCTGCATAAGAGGATTTCCAGAGGGTGGGATAGATGCTGGCTGTTAATGCGCCTCAATTTTTATTTCTTTTCCTCACCTGGGAAAGGCTGAATCTCTGAGGGGCAGGGGGCTGCTGCTTTTTTCCACAGCTCAGGGAAAAAGAATACTGGCCACCATTCTCTGTGGCTGAAACTCAGCAGAAAGTCTGAGTGCTCTCCAAATCCTGGGTGTTCCCACAGAGTTCCAGCCCAGTCTGCCCTCCGTCTGCCATAGCCCCCAGGTGAGTGGCTGTGGCTATTTTAGTGCTCTGCTCTGGCTCTCTGGTCTGTGGAGTGGGCGTGGTCTATTCCCCAAGGGCATTGCTCACGTCTAAGGCTGCTGCTGTCCTTGGGCTCCCAGCCACAACCCTTTGGAGCCTCTTCAGATCCCTACCAGTGTCCCTGGTTATATGGTCCTGTCCTGTTGCTTTTCTTTTGCTTCTTTCCGAGGTTCTGTCTTTATTTTAGTTGTAATTCCAGTTTGGTCCTGGTAGATCGTCTGCATGGCTACTATTCACTCCACCTCCTTTTTTCACAACCTCTAAGCCTATCTGTGCAGATATGGGTCAAACAGGCCTTTCTGGTTACCCTGAACCCTGCAGGTCTCGTGGATAACTGGATCTCACAGTCCCTCTGTGTTACTGGATGCTGGGATGCACAGGCCTCTCTGGTGCTTCAGCACCCCACAGGCCCCATGCATAACTAGTTCACGCAGTCCCTGCTTGGTTGCACATTCCTCTTGGTGCTTCAGTACCCCACAGGCCCTGTGGGTAACTAGATCGCACAGTCCCTGCTGTGTGGCACAGGCCTTCATGGTGTTTCAGCACCCCACAGGCCCCGTGGGAATCTGGATGGCACAATTCCTGCTGGGTGGCCCAGGCCTCTCTGGTGCTTCAGCACCCCACCAGTCCCGTGGGTAACTAGATTGCACAGTCCCTACTGGGTCACACAGTCCTCTCTGGTGCTTTAGCATCCCACAGGCTCTTTGGGTAAGTAGATCACGCAGTCCCTGCTGGGTCGCTGGGGCCTCTCTGGTGCTTAAGCATCCCACAGGACCTGCAGGTAACTGGATGGCTCAGTCCCTGCTGGGTGGCACAAGCCTCTCAGGTGCCCCTGTGCCCTGCAGGTCCTGTGGGCGGGCAGCTAGATCACACCAGTCTCTCTTGGGCTCAGGCTTCCCACTGTACTGGACAGCTCAGGCGTCTGTGGAGCCCCAGGTCCTGCTGCTGGCGGCTGGAGAGTGCTGCTGCCTGGTGGGGCTCAACTCCTGCTCAGCTTTTACTGTAGATTTTGGGTATGGGTCCCAGCTGCTGGTCTGTGCTTCTGTTGCCTGGGGATGGATGTCTGCTCCCCAGCAGAGATTGCTGGGGTTATATCTGGACTCTGATTGGGTTGCTACTATGGGGGATGGTGCTGGGCTCTGGACTGTCTGTAGCTTCCACAACCTATACCTTGGGAGCTCCACTACTGTGCACCGGTCTGTGTTGACACAGAGTGTCCACTGGTCCGATGGTGCCAGGTGTGCTGGTGGGCTCAGGTTTCTGGGCCCTAGTCGCTCCCACTGCCTCCTCCCAGGGAAGACCAGGGATCTTCCAAAATGGTGAGACCTCTCCTTGGTGCAGGGAGAAGCGACCTGAAGAGCTGCTTACCGTGGTAGCCGGTTTCTCTGTCCACAGCACAGGAACCTTCTGCTCTGTGTCTCTGCACTGCTGGGGTTTGCTAGTCCTCCTCCACGTCCACTCACACTCTCTCACACAGTTGTTTACTCTCTCACACTCACCCTCCCCCTTGGTCTTGCCTGCCGCCATCTTTTTCCTCTTATTTTTATTTTTTTAATTTATTGATTTTTTAATTAATTAACTTATTTTTGTTACAGATGTTTTTCTTTTTCCTCCCACTAATCCCCCCCTTACCTTCCCTCCCCCCTCCCGTCCCCAGTTTTGTTGTCCATGTCCATTGTTCATGCATACATGCATATAAGTTCTGTGGTTTATCTCTCCCCCACCACCCCCGCTGGGGTATATTTTCTTTAAAAAAATTGTTTTCTTTATTGATTGTAGAAAGAAAGGAAGAGAGAGAGAGAGCAAGAAATAGAAACATCAATGTGAGAGACACATCGATTGACTGCCTCCTGCATGCCCCCCACTGGGGATTGGGCCCACAACCTAGGCATGTGCCCTGACCAGGAATCAAACTGATGACCTCTTGGTGCATGGGTAGATGCTCAACCACTGAGTCACACTGGCCGGGGCCCTGTGGAATTTGTGAATTCTGTACCATTTATTCTAATCTAATGATGTTTGCTCCAGTGCAAAACAAAGATAATGTAGGTACTGACCAAGTCCAATTTCATGGGTGCATAAACTAGAACAACTCAGTGGTTTACATTTGAGGCTATAATAGTTGTTCCAAAAATGGTCCTGGAATATGGATTTCAGTGTTCTCTCTGAAGAAGACAATCATGTTTAGTCAGAAACGCATCTGCATGTTTTTGTTGCTATGAAATGAAAAGGGTTGTTCATTCTAAAATAAGACTAAAGTTTGTATGGGAAATTTTATTTCAACTTTCAAAACAAGGAGTTTTTATATAACATTTGCTCAACAAATATTTATTGAATATCTACCATGTGTCAAGCACATGGTTATATAGCAGTGAATAAAGCTGAGACACCTGCCCTTTTTACAGTTTTGTGTACATATATGCATATATAGAAGTGGGAGCACATAATAAGCAAAACATAGGTAAAAAGATATTTTATCTGTTGACAAATACTGTAGAGAAAAATCTGAGAATGTGGTAGTGGTGGCAGCAGTGGTGTTGAATGTGTGAAGTTTTGTGTATGGTTGTCAGGGATGAACTCACAGGGATGAGTGAAAAGCCCAAGAGACAGCCACACAGATATCAGTGGTAAGAGGACCCAACTTTTGCATGTTGCTTGGGCAGAAAAAAAGTGCCCAAGAATAAAAATATGTACTATCTAGAATTCAGACAGTCTGATTTGTTTTTTACTGAACAGAAGTGAAGTATTTCTTTCTGCATTCTTTTATAAATTAAGCAAGGCAAAATTTCAAATGCAGTTAGTATACAGTTATTTGATTCTTAAAAGTGTACAAATAGCTTTCTTTCTATTGCAATCACTGAAATTTGTGTATATGCATCCACATAATATCTGCATGTACTAAATTGATCTGAACTATGTATGTACCTACTTGGTTGTTGAAAACTACTTGTTGATTTGCATGTGCATGCATGCTAAAATTTTCATTTATGCAAATGAAAGCATGCACCATTTTTATATTTTAGAAGAATGAGCACCTCTCTGGTATGGAGGTTTGTTATCGAACTAAAGGGATTTTTTCGCATATATCCATCAAAGCCCAATAAAATATGAACAGGTTTTTGCAACTAACAATGTAAAGGTTTATTAAAAAAAATGGCACCAGGCCAGGAGACACAGGTGAACTAGTGCTTTTAAATCTGTCTTCCCAAAGGCTCACATTGGAGCAGATTATATGTGGAAAAATTATTAATTGTGATGATTAAGGGAGTTGGGGTCATGAACTCTACTGTTTAGTTGGGGCAGGGTAGGGAGTAATTGATCACAGGTCTGACATCAGCTATGGCATCATTCTATCTAGTTTCCTGAGGGTGTGGTCCTAGGGTCTTCTACTCTCATAGACCTGGGGCTGAAAGTGTAGGCTTTGTTCTTGACAGTTTGATGCTAACCAGAACCTGATGACCTATGGGTTTTATGATGAAGTGAGTGGATATGCAGTATGTCATGGTGCTATTAAGACTGGAGTTTGAATTAAGGAAAAAGTCATATTAAAGAAAATAAAGTTTCTGTGATGTTACAGGTTCAGCTTGAGCTACTTTGGATCATTTGACTTCTGAAACTAGGAGAGAGTTACATCTAGGTGGATCAGCCTCTCCTAAGAACCCAAAAAGTGCAGAAGAGGGCAGTGTTTAACAACTTCAAGTAGTGAGTGAGTCACAGTCATGGGGAGGAGAGATTCTCCTTTACTATTTGTTGTGGATTAATGTCAGGACTAGTAGGTGTATATTATTTCTCTCACTTTCAATAATGCTCTAAACCTTGGCACTTGCAGTAGATAGTTAGGAAGACCTACTGGGATTGGAAGAGCAGAGTGCTGATCCTGCAGTGGGGAGACTACAATCCCAGAGTGAACATTTATTATTCCAGCCATTCTTGGACAAGATCTGGGCATGTGACATTTAATCTTTGGTACTACCTGCCTGATGATTGTGTGCAAATAGACGGAGTGTTGGAGTGGATCTGTGCTAGGACAAGGAGCTGTTGTAATCAGGAAAGGTCTGCAGATTAAACCTTCCCATTGTGTCTTAAGTATTCATTTGTTATATAAAGATTTGAATGGGATGGTGGTGGGGAGGATAGAACTGTATGTTCTTGTGGGAAGAGGACAGGAACTGAGTGCTCTTGGGTGAGCCTCTTTGTGTCACTGGGTCTTCATTTTGTGAACAGAAAAAACTACTTTGGAAGAAAATGATCTTCTATTTAAATGTCAAAATATATTTATGTTGTGAGTGTAAGGAGCCTGAAATTACCTGTAAGTTTTATAGAACTATCTACTTTCAGTGATTGTAAATAAACTCCCAAACATCCTTCAAAAGCTCCATACAGAATGTATCAATTGACAGGAAATTTTAATAAATTAGTAATTAAACAGATTTTATAATGTGGTCTGTTTAAGAATGTCCACAGTTAAAGAACTTGGAAGAGAAAAAAAAATGTGTATATTCGTTACAGCACTTGCAATGAAATAAAACTCAGAGTTTGTGCTCACATACACAAAAAATACAATGAGAGTGATATTTTCAAGCACCTACCAAACGAGATGCACTTGGCCCTCATTTATCGCAGTTAATCAGTTCCAGACTCTATCGCAACAAATGAATTTCCACAAAGTAGGATTCTTTATTTATAAATCAAATATTTTCCCAGTTAGAGCATAAAAAACCTGTTTACCAACTTCTAAATATGTTTTTTAACATTATTGGAGCCCTCTAAACATGAGATGACACCCTTTAGTCACCATTACACTCGTATTACCTAATATATTAGACAAAATAAGAGAAAATAAGACATTAAATATTACAAATACCATATTATTATTATTGTACATTTAATTACACATACACACAGCTCTTACACACAACCGCTAACCTATGAAAATAGTGCAACTTGTTCGATGATGAAATGATGAAGATGAAGAGATGTACTGCAAAGCAAAGAAGAGCAAGGTTACTGCTCCTCTGAAGGCACAACCTCAGGAGGAGAGTCTTCGGGTGGTGTAATACCTTCAGCAGGTGCGTCATCGTCTTCTTCCACTGAAGGAGTACTAGGAGTAGGTAGTGGGTGTCTGGGTGCATGGCTGAAGAACGTCATAATAGGCAGTTGCTGGCACTGTCTTTTCATATGTGTTAAGAGGCTTTTTTAGGGTTCTACTGCTCCATCAAGTGCATTCCAGAACCGCAATGCTGCACATCATTTGTGGGTCTCATTTGCCAATCATGTTCTGTACTACTTTAATAGTTCTTGCGACTTGTGAGAGACCCTCAAGTGTAAGGCCAACTTCCTCTTCCTGACCCTCAGGAACCTCTGGCTGCTCTTCCTCCTCCTCACTCACAGACTTAGTCATCTTCACCAGATCTTCATCAGTTAAGGGATCCGAATGTGTCTCCAGTAGCTCATCCACGTCATCGCAGGTCATATTTGCAGCTTCTCCATAGAGAACGACACTCTTCAGAACCAACCCTTGCTCACTGTGAAATCCATGAACGTTGCAGAAGAGGGTCCTGGTTGAGGTTCATCTGCCATAAAGCACTGATAGAGCTGCCTCACCTTCTCCTGGATGACCAGCAAATCCAATGGAAAGTTTTTCTTGTGGCTGTTGCTGATCCAAATGGCTAGGGCAGACTCCATTTTTACTATGAACTTACTACGACTTGTCATGATGCGCCCTGCTTTCTTGTTGAAATAGACAATAGCCGTTGCATGGATGTTCTTTTTTTTTCATCTTCACGGATGGCATGAACGGTAGACTCATTCAAGTCATAATGGTAGGCAACCTCCTCAATTTTCTTGCCATCTTTGATCATATCCAAGAGTTTCACCTTCTGGATGGTAAGCATCTTTCTCCAGCACTTATTTTCATTGTCAGAAAGCTTAGAAGAAGCAGCACATAGTGGGAATTAGATAAAAGTTCTCAGAAATCGCAAACACTTACAAGAGTAAAGATGCTTCCAATGCGTACCAATGTAGAAGTGTGTGTGAGAGAAATGAACTTGCATGAGGCTGAGCCAATCAGTGGCCAGGATAGGAAGAGGATAGGATAGCCAAGCAGGGAATAGCACACTCTGACTGGCTTGGTTTCACCATACCCTATTTTTTTGGAAAAAAGTTATTGCCCACACACAAGGAGTGGTCAAGCAGTTGCACCTGGCATTGAAGGATTTGCGGGGGGTGCTTAAATACATCGGCCTACAGTCAATACATACAGTAATTTTAATTTTAATTATAATATAGAGGCGTATAATTGACTCAGACAACTGAGCACACACTGTATCATTTTCACTGTCTCAATCAACTTTTTAATGAGTATATTTGAAAAAGCCATGAAAGTCTAAAGGCAAAGTTGCGAAGGACGACTGTATGGTATGTGAAAGCACTTGGTGTAACACTGTACATGTAAGCATACTTTTATAAATGAATAGACTTGCTTTGCCCTTGAAGGGCTTTAGTGGCAAAAGATTGTTCAGCTGTTAAAATGACACAAAGCCTTTTATTCACAGTTGAAATTACATATTTGGTTCTTAAGATTTTATCACCCAGATCATTTTGATGTCTTCCCTACCCCACCCCAGGGAAACGTGAACAATTTACTATTGACAAAAAAGATAACGTACTGTGAAAAGGATAGGTCCGAGTCAGCAGGAGGAAATATAGAATTTTTAAACTATGTATAGGAGAATAATAGTTAATTTGGAAGGAAGCAAACTTATGACACTTCAATTTATTTAACATAAAGACTGATGGTCCTATTGAAGTTCAAAATGGAAAACTGGAAGTTTTCATTCAGTAAACCACTTGAAAATATTTAGGATATGCCTTTCAGTGTCCCCTTGGAGGCTTTAACCTTTGATATTCAAGCAAAAGTATCCCTGAGACTGTTTACTAAAGTCCCTTTTGCTGTGTAGACTGTCAGCATCACATAATGAAGAGCACACAGAGTTTGTGCCTTAGTTTTCCCACTTGTAAAACGGGAATAACGATAGTGTGTACTTCATTGCATTTTTGTGTGGAATAAATCAGTTAATATATATATATAACACTTAATTAGTGAAAAATGCACAATAAGTATTGTAAAAGTGTTCATTTGCTACTATTATTACTTATGTGCTTACAACTAAGATTATTTGCCTAGAGAGTCTTTGTCTAAAGCAAAAGTCTCAATAAAGTCTACATTCTGTTAGAGAGAAAAAAGGGGGTGGTAAAGGAATCTTGTTCAGTAAATAACCTACAATTTCTGCCACAAATGTTCTTCCCAACTCATTCACTTGGTAAAACCCTTCAAGTCCCTTCTAGGCTTAGTTAAAACATCCATCCTCCCTAACTTCCCCACCCTTCTCTCTAAACGCAGTGGGTTATCTCCAGTATAATCTAAGCACTTTATCTAGTAAATTCCTTTATGATATCACTTATCATACTGTGTTGTGCCATCTGTTTAAGGGTCTGTCCTCTTCACTAGGCTGTGAGCTCCTTGAGGGAAGAGACTGGTGCAATTCAAGGACAGTACCTTGGTACACAGTAAGCACTCAGTTTTGTTTGTTGAATGGATGACTATAGCTGGGTAAGACATTTTTCTTTCAGGGCTGTCCTTCCTTGTGGTCACTCCCTTTCTTACAAGAGTAGACTAGAGCCAGCCCCGGGTAGCCACAATTTGCTGCCTTGCTAAAGGCCTGAACTGTCTCTGCAGTGGGCAGCTGCATAGCTGAAGGAGGTGTTCATCACAACTAAGGTAGGCTGTGACAAATATTGGGGCAGAAAGGAAGAGAATAAGCAACTAGAATGATAGTACATCTCTATCTTACTTGAGTGGGCGGCTGGGGGGTATTCCTCTCTATACCTTACTCTAGACTGAGTGCCTCAAGGGCAAGGCTGGTAGCCATATGCCTTGCACTATCTCTTGTGAGGCCTTCTTTTTAATTTTTTTTTCTATCCTCATCCGAGGACATTCCTTGATATCTTGTTCAGATAGAGTGGGAGGGAGAGAGAGAGAGAGAGAGAGAAAGAAACATCTACGTGAAAGGGACACATCGAGTAGCCACCACCCGCACAACCCAACCAGGGCACAACCCAACCAGGGCCGGGGACAAACTGCAACTGAGGTACGTGCCCTAAGCGGGAACCAAACCCTGGCCTCTAGGGACCGCAGGCCGAGGCTCTAACCGCTGAGCAAAACCGGCTAGGGCTTGTGAGGCCTTCTAAAAGGGCCCCAGGCAGACCTAGCTGCTGCTTCTCCTGTGCATTTACTGCAATGTGAACATCTCTCTTAAAGTAATTTTATTGCATAATAAATAATAATGCATAAATTGTGGTTTGTTTGCTTGTTTGCTCCTCACTAAAATGTGAGCCCCAAGAGGGCAGGGACTGTCTTTCTTGGCTCTGAAGAGCAGCCTGAGGTAAAGGGTTGTTAAATGAGTAAATTAAACAGGGATTTGGTTTATCCTTCTGATACTACTTCAGCAATCTGCCTAAATACTGTTGAAAAACATATCTGATTACTTGTTTCTCAATCATCTTTTCTGTTTGTTTCAACTTTCAGCAAACTGTAGAACCATTCTCTCTCATTTGGCACCTGGCATACAGGAGGGCTCAGTGAATGACTGGTGACTTTAATGATACCTGAAAGTAGCATGGGTATTTCTACTTCCTGGGTGTGTTTGGTGACAGGAATACAGATCAGCAACCTATATCACAGTAGTCACTGGAGGAGGAGGGTCAGTAGGAAGTGGTGGGGACAGTGATTGAACAGTCATAAACTAATCAAGTGACTCCATTGCACATCATTGTCAACTGTATCTTAAGTTGTATGTACAACCTGTTGTAATACTGATGCACATAAAGTGGCCCCATGTGTTTGAGGTATACTTGAAAAGTTATGGGAGTATATGGTATTTGTTAGAATGAGTTTTCTGATCCAGAGAAAAACAGAACTAAGAAAAAAATTAACCCCCAGTATTTTAGACAACACAATTTTTGAGGATTCTGGATAATAGAATTTTTGCAGTGGCCACCCAAGTTTAGAGAAATTAGTGCAAGGGAAACCCTTAAGGAACATCAATTCTACAAGATCATTTAGCTGAGTGCACAGCATGGTGCCAGTCATTATAAAGAATACTACAGATTGATAAGGCCTACTGTTTTTCCCCAAAGAGTTTGCATCCTCATTGATCTCAGGTTATATCGGAAATGGTGGTGAGCCAATAGGGAGGATATAAACTATACAGCTGAGCCATTTATTTTGTGCATGTGGGAGAAGTTCAGAGGGATCATGCTAAGGACAGGGTAAATCAGGGAGGCAGTATGGAAGAAGGGGGGCTTTGGATAAGGTTGTTTCCATTGTCCTCCCCATCTCACAGATCAGAAAACTAAGGCACAAAACAAACAATTTGCCTCTGATCACACTGTTAAGAAGCAGCTGAACTGGGACACAAACCCAATTCTTCTGTATATTTTTCTTTATGTCCTGAAATCACAAGACCACCTCATTCAAAATTGTGTGAGCAGAAGTGAAGGTTGAAAACTGATTGTTGGTGAAAAAAGATGCATCTTTTTCTAAATAAATAAATAATGATTTCTCTAAATGGGGAAATTGCTGTCAATTCAGGGAAATATATGAAAAGTTTGAGGACATGTAATGGGAGGATAAATAAAGGACTAAAAATAAGAAAGGACTCTGTGTAGGTGTGTTGCTTCACTAGTCTGCTGTGAGATTCTCAGTGTGGATTAGCCATGATCTGTGGTGTATCCCATGCTGTTCTTTCTTGCCTCGAAGCTTGGCTGCAGTTTTGGAGTCCTTCCAGACTGACTCCTGAAGATGAAGGCAGTCTTAATATTTGGAGAGGACTTTGATTAAAAATGAGAACTTGCCTGGCCGGTGGCTCAGTAGTTGAGTGTTGACCCATGCACCAGGCAGTCACCAGTTTGATTCCTGGTCAGGGCACATGCCCAGGTTGTGGGCCTGATCCCCAGTGAGGGGGGGGGGGCATGCAGAAGGCAGCCAATCAATGTTCTCTCTCATCGATGTTTCTATCTCTTTGTCCCTCTCCCTTCCTCTGTCTCTAAAATAAATAACAACAATAAAAAAAATGAGAACTTATCAGGAAAGAGTCTTCCTTTTTAAAACTCTTCCCCTCATGCCACACTGGGATTGCTTTGATCTATTTCTTTCCTGAATAACCAGGGCTAGGCTGCCTCCAGAGGAGTCAATTGGCATCATTAAATATTGACCATAGAGTTAAATGTTCTATAAAGTAAAATTATTGTTAAACATTCACTTGTGGCATCTAATCACCTGTTTGTACCAATTCTTGATCTTGTTGGCTTATAATTCATAAATAAAAATTTTAAAAGTTTCTTTATTAATTTTAGAGAGAGAGGAAGGGAAAAGGAGAACGAGAGAGAGACACATTGATTGGCCACCTTCTGCATGCCCTCCGCACCCTCCCAATAGGGGATCCTGACCTCTTGGTTCATAGGTCAATGTTCAACCACTGAGCCACACTGGCCGGGCTCATAAATATAATTTTAAAAAGAAAAACTGTTGGTAGTTAGGGTGGTACATGATTGCTCCCTGCCTCCTTGCCTTCTTCCTTCCCTGCCTCCCTCTTCTTGCCTCCCTCCCTCTCTCCTTGCTTTCTTTCCTTCCTTCCTTTCTTCTTTCTTTTGCTGAGTCAATTTTAAAATAAAGAAAGAGATATAAAAAGAATCTGGAATACAGTGATGTATAGTTTAATTCCTTATACTTTCCTGCAATCAGGACATAAAGCAGGGAGATAACTAGAATGTGTTTGTGGCAAAGAATGCAAGAAATAAATTGACTGTGGTTACAAACCTCACACCAAAATTATGCTTATAGACCTGACACCCAAATTGTGCAAATCGAGACCACACAAAACACATGACATAGTTTGTTTGGTCTTTCTTTAAAGATTTTAGGTATCAAGCTAACTGTTGATATATTCTCTCTCTGGTAATCACATTCTCTACCCCCTCCCCTTGAGGTTTTCATGGAGAGTTTCAAATTTTGCAATAGTGCAGAAATTTTGTATGACGGCTCTAATTTTGTAAAGGGATTGCTGAGATGTTAGCATGAAAACACTTGTATAGACTTGGCTGCATTCTCTCTGAGGCTGTTAGAGTTGAATAGACAGGAGTATTGATTGATTTGGAAGTTGCCTCTGGAAGTATGGTGTGAATGATGTCCCTCACTTTTTTTTTTCATTTTCTTTGTCATCATCCTAAACTCTGTGACCTCAGAGAACAACCCAGCACTTTGCAGTTGAAAGAACTGAGGCCTGGAAAGGGTAAAGGACTTTCCCTTTTTTTTTTTTTGTATAGCAAAATGTAGCTTCTGGAAATGCTTTCCATGAATCATATTGCTTGATCTTTAAAACAATTTGATGAGGTAGGTAGGGCACGTTGCTTTGTTCCATTGTATAGATGAGACCCTTGAAAGCCAGAGAAGTAAAATCACTTGTTCAGGGTCTAAGAGATAATTAGTGGCATAGCTGGGACAGAATTTCTGATTTCTAGTAGAATACCGTAAGGCATCAGAATCTTTTACCCCCCCCCCCACCCCAGAACAAATATTTCTGTTGTGTTGAGTTTGTCAAAGAACCTGCTACATCATTTTTTGACACCACTTCTCAATGGTACTTGCATATTGCCTGAGATTGGTAATTAGGTATTTTTGTTTCTCTAACTTTCTTAGCCTATTTGTGCTGCTATAACAGTGCCACAAACTGGGTAGCATATAAACAACAGACATTTATATCTCATAGTTCTGGAGGCTGGAAGTCTAAGATCAGAGTGCCAACATGGTTGCGTGAGGTCCCTCTTTCAGGTTACAGACTTTTTGTATTCTGAAATGGTTGAAGGGATTAGAGATTTATTTGTGGCTACTTTATAGGCGCACTAATCCCATTCATGTTAGCTCTGCCTTCATGACCAAATCACCTCCTAAAGGCCCCACCAAAAACCATTACTTACCTTGGGCACTAATTTTTCAACATGAGATTTTGGAGGGACACAAACATTAAGACCATAGTGCCAACTATATTATAATATTTTTAAGATTTGTATCAGGCAGGTTTTATACAGCTTTTGAATCCTCAGTACCCAGCACATAATATACTCTTATTGAATATTTGTTGATTGACGGACAGTGGAGATAAAGTGGGGGCTGGCATATGTCTAATATAAATCTGAAAATTAAAGTGTCTTTTGGGTCTTGGCTCAGGATAAAAAAAAATTATAGGTAATACAATGTGCAAGTCTCCTAGCCTAATAAGGTATTATGTAAAATGTGTATATCTTGATTTGAGAAATTCTGGGTCTGCCAAAATATTCCAAATGTTGGAACATGAATATACAGATTAATTAGTGGTTGTAGAGTTCTGGCATAGGGTTTGTGGAATACTATCTAAATTATCCCCACAGCTTTCTAATGCCTGCCAGTAGTGAACAAGTTGATCGTTTTTCTCCTTTTAAGATTTCTATCTTTAGATCTTTGTGCAGAGGTTCACTGAATAGAGTTCTGTTCCTAAAACCGGGACCTTGAAAAGTAAGAGTGGATCAAATACCTGATTTTTGCTAAGAGCCAAGAAAGTGGAAGCCAGTACAATCAAGGTAGAAAATGGAGGACAGGAGGAAGGGTGAAATGGAAACTGTAAGCAATTCAAGCAGGAGTCCGGCATAAGCCTGATATTTGAATCAAGAAAAAGGCTCCTGTGGTCTTGGCTGATTGTCATCTCCCTACATGACCTTCTGACCAAAAAGAGTTAATGTGTCCCTTTACAAAGGCTGGCCTCCCAGTCTGCTGCATATCTAGCCCAAGAATCATCAAATTAATCACATAAAGCTGTCTATTCAAATTTGATTTTAGTGAGGATGTTAAGGAGAAAAAAAAAATAACCCTTTCCAAACCATTTCATATGTTTATGAAAGTGTATGGGATTTTTATTGACCTGTAGGGAATTTAATATAAATAAAATTGAAATGCACAGTCATATCTGAATTTTATGTAGGGATTATATTTTGATGAAACTAGTTTTAAATAACTGTATTTACTAAGGACTCACTGGGGTCAAAACACATTCTAGGTATGTTTTAAAATTTTTTTTGTTTTTGTTTTTGCAGGAGAGAGAGAGAGCTAGTCACATTGAAGTGACTTGAATGTTCATAAAGAAAAATTATAGAACAATGCATATTCTTCTTGAAAAGTTTATGAATCAGTGGCATGTCAAAGCAATATCATAATCACAATATAGAGAAGGTAGTCTATTGTTTTCCTGTATAAAGTCATTAGAATTCTAACTTATTCATTCAGTTGGAAATCACACATAGACAAAAAAGCAATTAGCACTGCTCTTTCATATGACAGTGGTAAATCCTTGGACCTACTCAGGAAGCTGTTGAGTAATGGGCATGCTGATTTGTTATTAATGCCTTATGTATTTTAGAAAAAGTATCAAATTTGGATATGAAATAGAATTTATTTTTACAAAGTAAAAGTCATTATGAGAGGTGATAAGGAGAAAAGCAAGTAGGCAAACAAGACACAAGGGAGAGTAAGGATTTGGCCACAGGGCCTGTTCACACCCCATATTTGCTGATAGGATATTACAGTCTAAGAACATATAGTAGCAGGTTGCATTAAAACCTCAGACCAGAGACTATTCATAGACATTCTCCTTTCCCCACTCTCTGCACTTGTCTCTTTCACAAGCTTTTAAAATATTCTTTGGGTACTTTGTTGAACAACCTAAGAGAAATTCAGCATCTAATAATAGTTTTCTTCAGGAGGAGAAAGGAGTACAATCTAGAATTTGCATTTCCCATCTTTCTAATAAGGATTCTTCTTTTTAAAATAACTGTGAATGGATCCTTATTCTTTCATCAAGCTTGTATTGGGCACCCACTGTTAACTTTAGAGACAAAAAGATGAATGGAACACACCCTGCTTGCCAGGAGGTCACAATCTAGTAGGCCCTGTGGGGGAAGAAAAATAATTTTCCTTCTACCCTTCAAAATTCTTCTGGATGGTCTAATCAAATTGACATGAAACAGATTAACAGGAGAAAATAACCAATTTTATTATGTAAATGCATATGGGGATTGTGTAAGAATATGGAATCCGAGGACAAATCTGGCATCTGAGGTCTATATGGCATCTTGACCTGAGGAGAAGGGTGGGTAGTGGTTTGAACTTAAAAAAAAAAAAAAAAAAAAAGCAGGCAATTCCTCTTTCTTTAAGCAGATTTTTCTATGTGAATTCCTCTAAGCAGGTAAAGGGGTGGTAAAAGGCTTTACTTGAGTCTCTTGTTTCTGAAAAATAACCAGCTTAAAATAATATCTCCAAAAAGGCATATTTGGGGGCAGCAAAACTCTATTCTTCAGCCCCATAGGATAAGACACAAACACAACATCAAGGGCCCATGGGAATCAAGGAGAGGAAGAAATTGATTTCTGCTGGGACACTCCTGGAAGAGGGCAGTTGGAGCTGTTAAACAGATAGGTAGGATCCGGATATACAAAAATGGGACAAGACAGTGGGAGCAGTTACAGGGTTGAGAAAGCATGTGATCCAGCGGTTAAAAATAAGAAGTAGATTTTTCTTGAAGTATTGGGCTTGTGGAGGTAAATGATGGGAAGTCAGGTTAGTAATGTAACTTGAAGCTAGATTAGTAAGGACAGCCTTGAATGTCAGACCCTCTTTTGGACTTTATTCATAGGCAACACTAAGACATATTCAGAAAATTAGCTAGACATCCTTAGGAACAGAGATTTACAGTGTATTGTGGCAAGAAACACAATAGAAATGAGTGCCAAATGGCTGGAAGCACAGAGAAAAAAATCATTATGATGTCAAGTATGGAAGTTGGGGAATATTTAAGAAAGGCTTCACATGAGTGATTATTTTTAGCTGAGTCTTGAAAGATGAATATATGTTCTCCAGGGGATGAGTTGGGGGATGACCTTTCATGCAGAAGGTAGCACCTGCAAAGTCTGAAAGGTCTGCGAGAGCATGTCATGATGGGAAATGGAGATTACTTTGGAATAGAAAGTGTTGATTTGAAATGAATATCAAGAGATAAGACTAGGAAGAGGGCAGGGACTTGATCACAAGGGACCTCGCAGGCTGGACTAAGCAGCTTGGATTTAAAGGACCATAAGCAGGAAAGAAGCCTAATGGAACTGTGCTTTAGAAATGTCACTGTAGCTGTGGTAAGGAGGGTGGGTTAGCACAAATAGCAAAAGCTTGGCTTGCTGGGTGAGAGGGCTGGCTTTGGGACCAAACTGTGTAAAAAATATTTGGGGCTTAGAGTCTGGGATAAATGTGGAGAGTTGACTGAAAGGACTTAGGGGGAATGCTTTTTATACTTTTAATTAATGTTATAATTTTATCAATAACACTCTTTGTTCCAAGGAAATTTTACACAAACTACTCAATGAGGGAAGGAAAGGGAAACTTGCCCATTTTTGTTTATACAACACTCACCTGGTTTAGAGATTTGGCATTTTGACAGTTGAATACAAAACTTCAATGAAAACTAGTTCAGTTCCCAAATGGCTTAAATGAAACAGCATGCAGCTATAACCTGTGCTCTCACATTTATTCATTTGAATGTGAAATAGTACCCTAGTTTTCATTTTGAACTCAAAAGTCTCATGAAGTGTTTTATCTACTCTTTAAGTGTAATCATATGGTCTTTGAAAAGGTAGATATTTGTAATTTATATTCTGATAAAGTTGCATTATTACAGTTTGCAAATTATTACTCCACAGTATTTAAACATTTATATTTGAGAGGACACCTATGCTTTTTTTTAAAAAAAAGGCAGTTTATGGCATGTACATTATGACATTGTCCCTCGTTTTTGCTAATTAGTATTTGTCTGATTTTGTGGGCTGATGAATGACCCCATGTTTATCTTCTTGATCAAACATGTGGCTAGTCAGTGCACATATTACTTACAGGCTCTGTGATTGCCAGCTGGGACTCTAGATTCATTGGTGATAGACATATTTATCATTATCACTCATGAGAGATCAGGGTTACTTGAGGTTTTGACACCTGGACGTGTATTTGGTGTGTTCCCAGTGTTGGATGTAATTTATCTGGGATATTATTATTAACACATTCCTGAGTGAGTTGTCCTCTTTCTTTAGGTGTAACCACCATTCATATCTCAGATTGGTAATATAAAATTGCTCAGAGTGAGTTGAGATTAATGATATTGATTGAGCCTTTACTTTGCTATAATTAATACATTGTTGACATATTTCTTTGGGGTGTGTGTGTGTGTGTGTGTGTAATTGTTGACTTGCCTTTTGCTTTTCTTCATCTCTGTAATTAGAATATATTTTGTCTTGTAGTTTATATTAAACTGGTCATTTTCACATAAACATTTTAATATATGCCCGTTGCTATGCCAAGTACAGGGTACAGACAGATTATTTTACCCTTGAAGAGCTCACAATCCAGTGTGGGAGACAGATATACTTTTGCAAGTTCTTCAGTTGGATCTTGTGTAGTTTATTAGAAGAACACAAGAGGAAAGAGATGTTAAATTATAAAGAATAATTGCTCAAGGGAAGATTCTATAAGGAGGTGATGTTTGACATGAGTTATATTAAATGATAGAAATTTGCCAAATTGAAATGCAGAGGGAATATTACTTGCCAAGGCACAGAATCATGAAAGAGGATTAAGAGTTTAGGAAGAATGTGGGGGGTTAAGAGGGCGGGTGGAAATATAGGCATGGGCTAGGTCATAAAGGATCTCATATGTCCAAATGAGGACCTTGGATGCGCTGTCTTAGGTAATGGAGAATTAGTGGAGAGATTTACAAGGGGAAGTGCAATGTTCAAACAGGGTTTTAGGAAGGGCTTTCTGGTGGCAACTTAGAGGAAATGTAGCTGAGTTAGTGATGGAAGGTGGGGCCCCACTGTGATCTAGTCTAATGCAAAGAGCCTGGGGCTTAATCAGAAAGACCTGGGTTTGAGTTCTTTTTTTTTTCCTTTATTTATTTTATAACTTATTTTTTAAAATTTAGTTTTTATTTTAATTAATTAATTAATTAGTTTTTGTTACAGATGTTTCTCCTTTTTTTCCCAATGATTCCCCCCTCTCCCTCCCTCCCCGCCCTGTCTCCAGCTTTGTTGTTCATGTCCATTGTTCATACATAAATGCATATAAGTACTGTGGTTTGTCTCTCCCCCACCACACCCTCTTCTGGGGATTATCAGTCTGTACCCCACTTCCACACCTATGGGACTACCCCATTCCTCAGACTGTTATGTTCATTATATTCCACAAATAAATGAGATCATATGATACTTGTTTTTCTCTGTTCGGCTTGTTTCGCTTAGGATAATACTTTCCAGGTCCCTCCATGTCTTCTCAAAGGATAAGGCCACTATAATCAAAACAGCCTGGTACTGGCACAAGAACAGGCAGATAGATCAATGGAACAGAATAGAGAACCAAGAAATGGACCCAAGGCAATACGCTCAATTAATATTTGACGAAGGTGGCAAGAGCATACAGTGGAGTAAAGACAGCCTCTTTAATAAATGGTGTTGGAAAAATTGGACAGCTACATGCAAAAAAATGAAATTATATCATCAGCTTATACCATACACAAGAATAAACTCACAATGAACAAAAGACTTAAATGTGACTCATGAATCCATAAAAATTCTAGAAGAAAATGTAGGCAACAAAATTTCAGACATCATATGCAGCAGAAATTCTATTGATACATCACCTAAGGAAACAAAAACAAAAGATAACATGAACACATGGGACTACATCAAACTCAAAAGCTTCTGCACAGCAAAAGATACAATCGTCAAAATGGAAAGGCAACCCACTGTATGGGAGCGCATGATTATCAATGATATATCAGATAAGGGATTAATTTCCAATATATATAGAATGCTCATGCAACAAAACAAAAGGAAGACAAAGAACCCAATTAAAAAATGGGCAGAGGAACTAAATAAACACCTAGACATACAGGACATACAAATGGCCAAGAGACATATGAAGAAATGCTCAACATCACTAATCATCAGAGAGATGCAAATTAAAACAGCAATGAGGTATCACCTCACACTTGTCAGAATGGCCGCCATCAACAAATCATCAAACAACAAGTGTTGGCAAGGGTGTGGAGAAAAGGAGACTTTAGTACACTGCTGGTGGGAATGCAGACTGGTGCTCCCACTACGGAAAAAAATATGGTGTTACCTCAAAAAATTAAAAATTCAACTTTCATTTGACCCAGTGGTCCCACTTCTAGGAATATACCCTAAGAAGTCTGAAACACCAATCAGAAAGAATATATGTACCCCCATGTTTGTAGCAGCACTAGTTACAATAGCTAAGATCTGGAAACAACCCAAGTGTCTATCAGTAGACGAATGGATAAAAAAGCAGTGGTACATATACACAATGGAGTACTATGCAGCTGTACAAAAGACAGATCTTTTATCCTTTGAGACAACATGGAGGGACCTGGAAAGTATTATCCTAAGCGAAACAAGCCAAACAGAGAAAGACAAGTATCATATGTTCTCACTTATTTGTGGAATATAATTAACATAACAGTGTGAGGAATTGGGTAGTCCCAGAGACGTGGAAGTGGGGTGCAGACTGACAATCCCCAGAAGAGGGTGTGGTTGGGGAGAGTTAAACCACAGAACTTATATGCATGTATGCATGAACAATGGACATGGACAACAAAGCTGGGGACAGGGCGGGGAGGAAGGGGAGGTGGAAATCAGTGGGGGAAAAAGGAGAAACATCTGTAGCAAAAATAAATTAATTTAAAAAAAGAAAGTTATTATCTAGTAAAACTTAATATCATTGAAAAGATTAAATCACGTTCTTAAAATATTTTTGTGAATAATTTTTAACTATTACTTCATGTGGGAAAATAACTTCTAATTTAGCTTCTGCTGCTAGATATTTATTCAGATCTTGTTGACAGTCTTTGTTTGCATTTGACATAATTAAACATGAGTTAAATTATGTTTTTAGAATTAAATAAAATATAAACAGGATGAAACATAAACTATATTCACAAAGTAGCCAATGGCATCTAATAAGCACACCTGCTATATAACATTTTGAATGAGCAATTATTCCAGCATATGTTTTTTTTTTTTTAATCCTCACCCGAGGATATTTTTCCATTTTTTGTACAGATAGAGTGGGAGGGAGAGAGAGGAAGAGAGAGAGAGAGAGAGAAACATCGACGTGAAGGGACACATCGAGTGGCTGCCACCCGCACGACCAACCAGGACCGGGGACAAACTGCAACCGAAGTACGTGCCCTTAGTGGGAACCGAACCCGGGTCTCTCCGGACCGCAGGCCGACGCTCTAACCCCTGAGCCAAACTGGCCAGGGCCCAGCATATGTTTTCCAGTCACGACTGTGTGTTGACCATAGTTTTGTAGCAGTGATAATGCACGTTTTGTGTATCATCAATGAATTGTCAGTGTTGCTAATGTGATGTCCAAGAAAACCCAACAAGAGAAATTAAATGCTAAGCAATAAGATTTTGTTGGGTTGGGTGAGCTTTGGAGGGCCACAAATCATTGTAAATGTTTTTGTTTTTGTTTTTGTTTTTGTTTTAACCTCCTTCCCCCAAAAACAACTTACCCCTCCTGGAAGGTTATATGTCCTCCAATAAAATGCATAGTTTATCTTATTGTGTCCTCTTATAAGTCTAGCATATAGGGCCCATGAAAGCTGCATATTAAAAAGATACAGGGGAGCCCTGGCCAGTTTGGCTCAGCGGTTAGAGCATCGGCCTGTGGTCCGGAGAGACCCGGGTTCGGTTCCCGCTAAGGGCACGTATCTCGGTTGCAGTTTTTCCCCGGCCCTGGTTGGGTTGTGTGGGTGGCAACCACTTGATGTGCCCCTTTCATGTCGAGGTTTCTCTCTCTCTCTTACTCTATCTGAACAAAATATAGAAAAATGTCCTTGGGTGAGTATAAAAAAAAAAAAAGATACAGGGGAGAGGATCAGTAAAGATTCAGATCATGAACCATTGAGGTGGAAAGCAGCCTGAGTGGGGCACTTAAATAAGGGAAATTTGGCTCATTGCATCCCAGTATTTATCATACAATGACCAATTGGTGATCTATATGCTATCTAGTCTGTGAGCTGTGTGCAGGCATTGGCCATTTTATCTTGTTCTGTTGCCAACATGTAGCACAATGCCTGGCACACACCAAAGATTTGTTCATGGAATGGAGAAAAGGCACTGCAGATGAACTTGGGTTACTTCATGGGCTAGATGAGGACTGGATCCAACAGGAAACAAGAAGTTGCACTATTCAATGAAACTCCCAAACTACCAACTCCAAACAAATTCTTCTTTTCAATACCACCTTGTCTACTTCAGCCAAAGAAGAAGTTTTTTTGGATAGCTGAGTTTGAATATTTGCCATTTAGATAGAAAAAATAGTTTTAATGCAAAACATTTGAGTGGGTGTCTGTCTAAAATATACTAGTAACAACTTTGCTTTTTTGAACAAAATAGTGCTGAATGTAATTTAACTTTTACTGGAGACTCACAATCTTCCTAAGAAGAATCAATTCTTGAGGTATAAGAAGCATTTTATCCTGCACCACATGGTCTGAGACTACTCTTGAGTTTTTGGGTGGATGTTTCTGACTTGGGTATTTGGTTCACTTGTTTTTGGTTTCCTTTTATGGCAGGCCAATAATTGTCACTTTGAGTTGTTCTTGGTGGCCTACTTGGAGTAACAAACCTATTAAAATGTTTGTGCCAAGTTAGAGAAAGAAACTTCCAGTGAGGAGTTGAGGAGTTGTCCTATGAATACAGTTTCTAGAACTCTCTGTGCGTTTGTGTGTGTGTGTGTGTGTGTGTGTGAACCTCGAAGATACTATTCTTCTCCTTTTCTTCTTACCATATAAGTTCTGTATAGGTGAAATGTGCAAATAAATTTTGTGCTGGATAAGCAAGTGGTTGGTGTAATATCTTCTTGGAAGAGTTTATGGAAAGTATACATATGAGGAAGTTTAGCTTTGTCTCAATGGGCTGTCCAAGATTCCTTTTATGGGTGCTCATCCTTGAATCAGGGGCTATAGATTTCCAATTTATAGAAAAAGTAATGCATGAGAGATCTAGGTTGTTTTGTACATTATGACATGTACCTGCTCGAGTAATCTTATCAAGTAGCACTATCCATCAGTGTTTTTATTTTATTTTTTTATCCTCACCCAAGGACATTCCTCCATTTTTTGTTCAGATAGAGTGGGAGGGAGAGAGAGGAAGAGAGAGAGAAAGAGAGAAACATCGACTTGAAAGGCACACATCGAATGGCTGCCACCCGCACGTCCAACCAGGGCTGGGGACAAACTGCAACCAAGGTACATGCCCTTAGCGGGAACCGAACCTGGGTCTCTCTGGACCGCAGGCCGACGCTCTAACTGCTGGGCCAAACCGGCCAGGGCAATCCATCAGGGTTTTTAAAAAGTGCTAATTAACATTCTTTGGAAAATGTAATTACTTGAATGGGAATTTGGACCCAGATACTCAACTGCTATTCTTAGGACATTTTAAACTTAAACAGACTCTTTTTCATCAAACATACTATCCAGATATAACATTAGTGGCCATTATAAGTTTGAGCACTGTTGTGGTGAGGGTCGGCGAAATGAACAAAAGACAAAAACACACACAAAGACAGACCAGACTGCAGCCCCGAAGTCCTGCAGCTGTTTATTTGTATAGCCAAAGAGGTTGCCGTGGTCCCAGTTCCTATCAAGATAACTAGTCTAACTATTTCCCCTGATCAAAGGTCAGTGCTGCTCTTAAGAATATCTCATCCTTCCTGTTTGTAGGCAAGGAGGAGCGTGCCTGTGTGCAGGACTTCACTCTGAATTGTTCTTAAGGATTGAGCAGCACTCCAAGGCATCTGTGTGCAGAATGTCCTTGTTAACCCTTGTGTGAGTCCATCCATGTGCGGAATAAATTCGCATACAATCTACAGAGCATTTCAAATTTTTAGTATTTGTAAAGATTGAATACTTGCATATTGATCCTGTGTCCATTTAACAAAGGATTCGCAATGTATCACAGCATGTAGTCCGTCTTTTGATGTAAATTCCATGTTTCTAATTAAATTCTTAAATCTTTAATCTTATGTATTGCAATAGTATGTACAATGTTGATAAGCCTGGAAATGGAAAGCCTTTGAAATGGTGCAAATTCATGATGATAAATATCACAGTTTGAAGAAGACAGTGTGAACATCCTGAAAGATTTAGAGGAAGAATAAACAATAGAAGAAAAGCAGAGACAGAAAAAATAATCCTTAAAGGTAGTAATAAGGTTTTTTGTAAATACATTGCCAAATCACTGAGACTGACAGCTGAAAAAGTGAGTTTCTTTTTTTTTTTTAACTGATGAGTTGTGTTTTTTTTTTTTAATTTTTTTTCTTTATTGATTTTAGAGTGGAAGGTAGAGAGAGAGAAACATAGATGGGAGAGAACATTGTGAAGGATTTTAAAAATACATATATATATGCTTTCATTGATTTTTTTAGAGGGAGAGAGAGATAGAAACATTGATGTGAAAGAGAAACATTGATTGGTTGTCTCCTGCACACCTACTACTGAGGACTGAGCCCACAATCCAGGCATGTGCCCTGACCAGAAATTGAACTGGGACCTCTTAGTCCATGGGACGATGTTCAATCCAGTGAGCCACACTGGCCAGGCAAGGCGTTTGAACATTGCAGGAGAAGAAGTCCAGGTTACCTTTGAGAAAAATGATGTTTTGAATAACTCAAAATTGTACTTAAGATTTTATATTGGGAACAAAAGGAAATCACAGCAGGACTCTGAGGCTGGCCACCAATCCCTGTGTTCTGGGCAGGAGGATCAGAACACTACCTGACCTGCCCTCATGAATCTCAAAATACTTTCCAGACATCCAGACCTCTGAGGGAGTGGCAAGGCTTATTTATTATACATTGACAACAAAATTGACATTAGGCACAGGCTCATTAGAGCCAACAGTTCAAGTGCAGGTCCATAAATGTGGGTTTTATTGCTGGACTTTCAGTATTCAAGATGCATGTACAATATTTATTTGTTTCTGTTTTGTTTTTTGTTTTTTTTTAACAAAGACTTCTTGGTGTTTTACCATAATATCTCATGGCTTCTTTTAATGAGTGGCTGCTAACACTAAAATGTCCAATTATATTGCAGCATTCTGGATTGGAGCTGACTTGGGAAGGCATTTTTAGGATAATTATATTCAGAGTCATTCTTTCCCTTTAATTCATTTGATAAAGCTGCCCTTTTATGATTTATTATGTAAGCTGTGTACACCAAATATATTCTCTCACTGGGAAAAGTCTATCTCCTTCTCTAAGAAATTTTAGAATTATATCCCCTAAATGTAAGGAGGTGATTCCTGGACAGCATTTGAAGTCCTACTCTGAATAGGCAGGTGTGTATTCTGTAGGGAACTGCCCATGTGGGTGTGGGGTGAGGAAAAAAGGAAATACAAGAACAAGTAGTTGTAGGAGGGAGGCAGGAGCTGAGAATGAAAACAGTATCATCCACTGCTGTCTGATTTCCCTGCTAGTCTCTCATGCTTGAGAAGTAATTATGTATGTAGAAAGTCTTTCGAATGCCCAGGTATCCCACTGTCAAGGGACCACTCTGCTACTCTTCCACATTTTCAGAAGGAAGGAAAAATGTTCACGTAATCTGGGTACCTACTATGTACCAGGCACTTTCACACATGCTCTGTGTACCCAGAACACCAGAATGTGACCTGATTTGGAAATAGAATCTATGCGTACGTAATCAAGTTAAGATGAGCTCATACAGAATTAGGGTAGGCCCTAAATTCAATGACTGGTATCCTTATAAGGAAAAAGAGATTTGAAGAAACACAGAGACATACAGGACCATGTGAAGACTGCAGAAGAGACTGGAGTTTTGCATCTACAAGCCAAGGAACACCAAAGACTGCTGGCAACCACCAGAAGCTAGGAGAAGCTAGAAAAATCTCTGGAGGAAGCATGACACTGCTGATGGCTGGATTTCAGACTTCTAGCTTCCAGAACTTTGAGATAATACATTTTGGTTGTTTTAAGCCACCCAGTTTGTGATATTTTGTTATAGTAGCCCCAGAAACTAAGACACTTTTTAAATAAGGGCTTAGGACAACCTGGACAGATGGATGCTCTTAGATGTCTACTAGAGATCAAGCAGCTGACTCTTACTGAGGAAATCCTGCCTCACTTGCAGCACAGACATTTTGTGAGTACCTGTGACTGGGCCTGACACTTGGAGAATTATAGATGGCTGAGCCTGACACTCGGAGGATTATAGATGGCTAGGTGTGGCCTTCGCCCCTGGGAAGTTCCCTGAGTAGGTTTATGGAGTCCTTTGTATTGTATGTGTGGTAGTGGTTGGAGGAGGGGGGAAACTGGCAATGGAGATGGGTTTTCCCCATAGGTCCTGTAACAGAAGGCTTCTTGTCATAGGCTGCCTTCATTTGCTTATAAGCTGCTTTGCCCCCCACCCTTTATGTTGATATCTCTTCTTAATTCAAAGAAAATTAATAGGGATAAGTCAATCTGAGTAAATTCAGATGGTGATGTACCCGAGCAGTTCCCACCTGATTTTTTCCTGACCCATAAAAGTTGAAGAGACAATAGCTTAATATTCCCTGGGGAAGGTGTTGAGATCCAGGAAGGTTTTTTAGGATGGTGACATTTGATGTAGATTTTGAGGGTTTTCTCCAGTGGGAAATAGGAGGGAGGAAAACTGGAGGGATTGTTGGGAAGGCATTTCAGGCTGATGAATGTGCAAGAGAATAGGTACAGAGAGGTGCTTGGGCTGGTTTGGGCTGGGGCACCAATATTAGTAACACATAGCTGGAATGTAGGTTGTGTGGTTTTCAGGGACAGGAGGAAGAAAGGGAGGTTGAGACCATAATGGGAGTATTTTGCTCCTCTTTTTTCCTAGTTTGAATAGCTTTATTGAAATATGGACATAAAAAAAATATCAAATATTTCAAAAGTATAGTTTGATAAGTTTTGATGTATGTACACTGTGAAACCATCACCAGACTCAAGATAATGAACATACCCATCACTCCCAATTTGTTTTTTCTTTTTTTTCAGGAATCAGGACTCAGCCTCGTTTATAGTTTTCCCCCTTTTAAATTTATGTTTATTGTTGAATGTATTACAGATATCCCTCCTTTTTTCTCCCTTGACCCCCTCTTCCCCACTCCCACCCCCTCCTTCCTTCCCTGCACTATTGTCTGTGTCTATTGGTTATGCATATATGCATTGAAGTTCTTTGGTTTCTCTTCCCACCGACCTCCTTGCTTCCCTTTGAGATTGGTGAGCCTAACAACAAATTTGTACTTCTTAATCTCTTCATGTTTTTCACTCAACCCCCCCTCCCATCTGGCAACCAACAAAAAGTTCTCTGTATCTATGAGTCTGTTTCTGTTCTGTGTGCTCATTTTGTTTATAGATTTTATTGTTGATAGATACATATTTATTGCCATTTTATTGTTTATATTTTTTATCTTCTTCTTCAAGAAGACTGTCAACGTTTTATATAATACTGGTTTGGTGGTGATGGACTCCTTTAGCTTTTTCTTGTCTGGGAAACTCTTCATATGGCTATCGATTCTAAATGATAGCTTTGCAGGATAGAGTAATCTTGGTTGTAGGTCCTTGCTTTTTATCACTTTAAATATTTCTTGCCACTCCTTTCTGGCCTGCAAAGTTTCTTTTGAGAAATCAGCTGACAGCCTTATGTGAGCTTCATTGTAGGTAACTAACTTCT
Source organism: Molossus molossus (assembly GCF_014108415.1). Classification (NCBI taxonomy): domain Eukaryota; kingdom Metazoa; phylum Chordata; class Mammalia; order Chiroptera; family Molossidae; genus Molossus; species Molossus molossus. The sequence goes on along the minus strand of NW_023425355.1, from coordinate 75,460,951 downwards.
TTTTTCTTGCTGCTTTTATGATTCTCTCTTTGTCTTTAACTTTTTGCATTTTGATGATGATGTGTCTTGGTGTGGACCTCTTTGGGTTCATCTTGTTTGGGACTCTCTGTGCTTCCTGGACTTGTATGTCTGTTTCCTTCACCAAGTTAGGAAAGTTTTCTGTCATTATTTTTGCAAATAGGTTTTTAATTTCTTGCCCTCTCTTTTCTTCTGGCACTCCCATGATGTGAATGTTGGTATGCTGGAAGTTGTCCCAAAGACTCCTTACACTTTCCTCATTTTTTTTTTTTTTGATTTTTTTTTTTTCTTTTTGCTGTTCTGATTGGGTGTTTTTTGCTTTCTTATATTCCAAATTAATGGTTTGTTTCTTGGCTTTACCTACTCTACTATTGATTCCCTGTAAAGTATTATTTATTTCAAGGTCTGGTCCTTCATTTTACTCTTGAGGTCCTCACAAAGTTTCTTGAAATTCTCACTAAGTTCATTGAGTATCCTTATAAGCAGTGTTTTGAACTCTGCATCTATTAGATTGCTTATTTCTGTTTTGTTTTGTGCTTTTCCCGGAGTTTTGTTCTGTTCTTTCATATGGGAAATGTTTCTTTATCTTCTCATTTTGACTGCCTCCCTGTGTTTGTTTCTATGTATTAAGTAGAGTTTCTATGTTTCCTAGGCTTCCTAGGATGGCCTGTTGTAATAGGTGTCCTTTGGGTCCAGTGGCACAACCTCCCTAGTCACCCCAGCTGGGCCATCAAGTGCACCCCTCATGTGAACTTTATACCTTTTTGTTGTAATTGAGGCTTGATTGCTGTTGGCATGTCAATGGGAGGGTTTTACTCAGGCTGATCAGCTGCAAGGACTGGCTGTGCCCACTAACCACTGACCTCTGACTACCTGAGATGATCAGCTGTGTAGGGGCCCAGCACACAGAGCAAGACTTACTACAGCAGGGCTCTGGTACCCACTGAGCCCACCTTGAGTGTGTCACTTGTAGAGGTGGTTGGGTGGTGGTGCTTCAACATGGTCTGAAGCTGTCCACTGGGTGTGCTGGCTCTGGGGCAAAGTCAGCCACTGCCTATGTTCTACCTGGGGCCACCAGGCCTAAGCTACAAAGCGATCTGCTCATGGTTGCTTCTTGTGTTGGGCTTGGAAATGCTCAGGCAAAGCACAGCTATGAACCAAGGCTGGCTACTTCTCCTGCCAGGCCTGGGGCCACTTAATGAGAGGTATGGGGCTCACTGTGGCCAGATGTTGCTTGTTTGAGAGAATTTACCAAACTCTGAAGCAGGAGCCAAAACAAGCCAATTCTATGGTAAAGCCACTGGAAACAGCTTGGGTGAGACCAAAAGTTGGGTGGGGCAGGGCCTCAGGGAATCACCAGGGTGGGACAAATAGTGAGAACCAGGTTGCTGGAGTCCCAGATATGGCGTCTGTCTCTCATGGGAAAAGTGCTCATAAAAGAAACAATGGCCTCCAACACCATGTCTGGGGGAAAGATGCCTCTGTAGCTCTCACCCCAATGACAAACAACTCAGTTCTTCCCCATATGTCTCTGGTGCCTTTCAAGCTGCTGCCCCTCTGGGCTGGATCTCAGAGAGAGAGTGGGTCCAAGTAAGTCAGTGCATGGGCCCTTTAAGAGGAACTGCCTGGGGCTCCAGGAGAATCAGCCTCCCTCAGCCTCAGTTCCCACTGGTTTTTACAGTCAGAAATTATGGTTCTTTTCTCTTCTTGGCACTGGAGCCCTGAGCTGGGGGTCCTGGTGTGCACAGGGACCCCTCACTCCTCAGGGAGAACCTTCCTAGCAGAGGTATCCTCTTGATTTTTATTCACCACGTGTGGGTGTGGGACCAGCCTGTTTGCACCTCTGCCCCTCATACCAGTCTCAGTGTGGCTTCTTCTTTAATTTCATTGTTGTAGGACTTCCATTCAGCTCTATTTCAGGTGATTCTGAAGGATGTTTGTTTTGTAGTTTATTTGCAATTTTGATGTGGTTCTGGAAGGAGGCGAGTACCTTGTTTACCTACGCCTCCAGCTTGACTGGAATTCCGACCCAATTTTCTTCTACTCTTCTATAATCCCTCTCTGCAGGTCCTCCCTAACTGCCAAGCCATACAATGTACTTAGGAAGCCATCAATCAAGAAGTATTTCTTGAAGTGTGGTCTGAGGACCCTCAGGTATTCTGAGTCCCTTTGAAGGGGTCTGAGAAGTCCTACTTTTTCTTAGTACATATCTGTATGGGACTGGAAATTATTGTATGTACTTCACGTAAAACAACCTCTCACAACAAAATGAAAGCAGAATACCTACATAAAAATCCAGCTGTCCTCTAGGAAACCAGACATTAAAGAGATTTATTTAAATTCAAAACAGTGTTGGTCATACCTACATATTTTTATTGTTTTGAAAAATGTGATTATTTTACATAAAATGTGGTATTTTTAAAATGAAAATGTGGTATTTATGTTACCTTGTAATTATGTGCTTATATTAACATGTAATAGGTTTATTATTGCTAATTTTATATACATTAATACATGAATATTTAAAATTTCTTTCAGTTTTAATTTGTAATATGATAAATATTGACAGATGTAACCCATATACAGTTGTCCCTCGCCACTAAGCACTTCGACTTTCACAGCTTCTCTCTATCGTGTTTTTTTTTTTTTTTTTCAAATATATTCATTAAAAATTTGATCGAGACAGTGGAAATGATACATTGTATGCTAGGTTGTCTGAGTCAATTATATACCCCTGTATTACATTTAAAATGAAAATTGCTGTATGTGTGGACTGTAGGCCGATGTATTTAAGCACCCCCCCCCCCCCCGCAAATCCTTCAACGCCAGGTGCAACCACTCGACCACTCCTTGTGTGTAGGCAATAACTTTTTTCCCAAAAATTGAATGTAGTGGAACCAAGCCAATTAGAGCGTGCTGTTCACTGACTGGCTAGCCTATCCTCTTCCTATCCTGGCCACTGATTGGCTCAACCTCATGCCAGTTCATTTCTCTCACACACACTTCTACATCGCTACGCATTGGAAACATCTTTGCTCTTATAAGTGTTTGCGATTTCTGAGAACTTTTATCTAAGCCCCACGATGGCTCCTAAATGTGCTGCTTCTTCTAAGCCTTCTGATGATGAAACCAAGCGCCGGAGGAAGATGCTTACCATCCAGGAGAAGGTGAAACTCTTGGATATGATTAAAGATGGAAAGAAAATTGTGGAGGTTGCCAGCCATTATGACTTGAATGAGTCTACTGTTCGCTCCATCTGTAAAGATGAAAAGAACATCCGTGCAACAGCTACTGTCTCTTTCAACAAGGAAGCAAAGCACATCATGACAACTTGTGATAAGTTCATAATGAAAATGGAGTCTGCCCCAGCCATTTGAATCAGCGACAGCTGCGAAAAAAACATTCCGTTGGATTCGCTGGTCATTCAGGAGAAGGCTTGGCAGCTCTACCAGAGCTTTACGGTGGATGAACCTCAGCCAGGACCCTCTTCTGCAACGTTAATGGATTTCACAGAGAGCAAAGATTGGTTCAAGAAGCTCCAGAAGAGGTATCATCTAAAGAGTGTCGTTCTCCACATAGAAGCTGCCTCTGCTGACCAATGTGCATCAGAAGGCTACGTGAACAACATGTTCCAGAAGATCCTTGAGGAGGGTGAGTATCATCCAGAAGAGATGTTCAATATGGACAAAAGAGGACTGTTCTGGAAAAGAATGCCTTCCTGGACATTCTTTTTCAAGGATGAGGCCAAGGTTCCTGTGTTTGAGGAGGAGGAAGAGGAGCCAGAGGTTCCTGGGGGTCAGGAGGAGGAAGTTGGCCTTACACGTGAGTGTCTCTTGCAAGTCGTGAAAACTGTTAAGGTAGTACAGGACATGATTGGAGAATGGGACCCACAAATGATGCATGCATTGTGGTTCCAGAATGCACTTGATGGAGTGCATATACAAAAGCCTCCTCGTGCATATAAAAAGACAATACCAGCAACTGTCTATCACGATGTTCTTCAGCTGCACACCTAGACACCCACTGCCTACTCCTAATACCCCTTCAGCAGAAGAAGACCATGATGCACCTGCGGAAGATACTGCACCACCTGAAGACTCTCCTACTGAGGTCGTGCCTTCAGAGGAGCAGTAACCTTGTTCTTCTTTGCTGTGCAGTGCATCTCTTCATCTTCATCGCTTCATCATTGAACAAGTTGCACTATTTTCATTAGTGGTTGTGTGTAAGAACTGTGTGTGTAATTAAATGTACAATAATAACAATATGATATTTGTAACGTCTAATATGTCTTATTTTCTCTAATATATTGGGTGATACGAGTGTAATAATGACTAAAGGGTGTTATTTTATGCAAAAATGTATTTAGAAGTTGGTAAACTGGTTTTCTATGCTCTAACTGCGAAAATATTCGATTTATAAATAAAGAATCCTACTTTGCGGAAATTCATTTATTGCGTAGAGTCTGGAACTGATTAACCCATGATAAACAAGGTCCGACTGTAAATGAAAGCTTGTTGGTCTACACAATCTTTAAAGAAATTACCACCTTTTCCCTCTTGCCACCTCTCAATTATGTTTCAGATCCTGAGATCAAAACGTTTGAGGATCATTGCTATGGAGAGTTTTGAATGCTATGCAGAGGTTTGTAAAAAATTTTTTCCCTAAGTAGTGGGGACCTATTGAAGATCATTCCCAGCAGCTGGGTGACAGGATCTGACTAGGCATGAGAAAAGGAGGACCTGCCTCAGGGGTATGGCTGTGGGGAGTAGAGAGAAGTGATCTGCATAGAGGGCTAATCAGGACAGAGTTAGTCTCAAGACTTGTTCTCATTGGATGTGGAAGTGAAATGCCCCTCCCCTCCAAAAGGAAAGACTCTCAGGCAATGGTTAAGAAAGAAGCAGTTTTTTGTCTCCCGAACTTCTGACTGGACTGTGGCAGCTGTTCTAAACTACTGGGCCTATTATCTTGGGCATGTGGAATCACCCACTCAGACTACCAAATAAATATCCAAAGCATAAATTTGCCTATAGATTCCTGGCTTTTGATAATCTTCATGGCATGTTTTTTAGAGGCAAAATTTTTCCATTGGCCTTTTAATCTCATGAGTTCCTTTTATTGCTTATTCTGCTTATCAGACTTAGAGGGAATGAAGTGTTTGCATTGTGGAGCCCTATCTTTGGCAGGGTGTTGTTACAATATTTTTATTTTGAATGCCCTTAGATGATTCTCCCAATGCCCAGGCATTCTTCTTTTCATTAAAGAAGTCTATCAGGCTCTCTACTTGCCAATATAGCTTTTAGCTCATATTACCTTTGGATGATGATAGCCACCACTACCTCAGTGAAATCACCAACATTTGATGAGTGCTTATTCTGCCCCCCCCCCCATATATTAGAGCACTGAATCCTCATAAAATCTCTGAGGGAGGTTTTATTTTATTTAATTATATAAAAGAGTAAACCATGACTCAGAGCAGTAATGCTACTTGCTCAAGGTCACATAACTTGAAAGGTCCAAACCAGGAATTGAACTCAGCCAGACTGGTGCCTAAGTCTTCTGTATTAACTGTTGCACTGTTCCTAAAAGCCAAATACCAATTTTTCCATCAGTTTGTTAAGAATTAGAGAGACTTATATTTAGCAGCAGATTTCGAAGTACCATGTACTTAAAGTTTTCTGGAGAGAGTAGTTTGTCATTCTCTGGAAGTTACACTTTGTCTATTTTTTATTGTCTGTGATGCCATTTATGATGTTTTTATGTGGTTATAGTTTTATCATTCTCTTTTTGTTGGCTGTCATTTTTATCTGCAGAACCTATAGCTGATTACCTACTATTTTTTTCACTTGACAACTAAAATATTGACAGTAAACATCTCAGCCATTGCTTGCAACTTAGAAAAATGTGGTGAAACACTTTTATTGTAATTGTTTTGGAAATGATCTGTCTTCATAATCAGGTGATAGTTGCACGGTGAAGAACTGGTGTTTATAGCACCGATTTAGATCTCACAGAAGGAATTAAGTGGTCTATCTTAGCCTGGGGGCTCCTCAGGCAGCACCTGTCCTTTAAGTGCTTGAGCCTTGCAAAATCTTAATTTGGCCTGATCACCAGGGAACTCTTTTTCTGGCCCTCAGGCTAATCAGTATGTTGGTCCAAGGGTGCACCAAACTTATGACCTTACGTTTACAGAAGTTAATGTGATTTGAGTTACATTATTAGGCACTTGCTTTTAGCAGTCATTTACTCAGTACCTACTATGTACCTGAATAAGGTTGAAACAGTCTCCATTTTCATGGTTTATTAGAGGAAACAGAACATTGAAGAGCTAAATACAAATAAGTTAAAGGGGAGTGGGAAAACACTGGGAAGAAGATGCACAAAATCAAGATACTTGTCCTAATCTGTGGGTTCTGAGTTGGCTTTTACATGAAAGTGACTTTTCAGCTGGAATGGGATGGGTGTGGAGGGGTTAGTATATGATGAAAAGAGAGGAGAATATTGTTGGTGGATGGTCAGCACATGTGAAGGCCCATCAAGGAAAGAAACAGTAAGTACAGGGAAGTCCCATAGGGCTCCAGCAGAGCTAGAGAATAGATGAAAATTTTGGTAAAGCAATGGGAAGTCATTAAAGAATTTTAAGTCTGAGGTAATATGATCCTATTTGCATTTGCAATTTGAAAAGATCGGTGCAGTTACTATTCATTCCACAAATAATTATTGAGCATTTGCTACATAAGTATCAGGCATTGTCTTGGGTTCTGGAAATAAGTCAGGGAATAAAACAGACAAAAAAATCCTTGCCCTTGTGGAATTTACATTCTAGTGTCGGCATGGGGTTGGTGTTGGGGGAGGATGGGAGACAGTAAAGAACCCAATATGTAAATACAGTCTTCCCTCACCACTTTGCGCTTGAACTTAAGCGGGTTCACTCTATTAATGGTATTTTTCAAATACTATACTACCTTTGAAATATTGAATATACTATACTATATTTGAAAAAAACGCGATAGAGTGAAGCCGGAAAAGTAGAAGCGTGAAGTGGCGAGGGCCGACTGAATATAAATAAAGAATCCTACTTCACGAAAATTAATATAATTAGAGTCTGGAACTGATTAACCATGATCAACGAGGGCTGACAGTATAGAAAAGCAACAATGATCCAGGGGTGTGCATTGGGGGAAACGGTGCCAATTTATATAGAATGATAAGGGAAGACCACACACAGAAGATAGAATTTCAGCAAAGGCCTGAAGGAAGCTTGAGGCAGAAGAGTGGTCCATGCAGAAGAGCAGGTATAAGGGCTCCAAGGAGGACCATTTGTCCATAATGCAGAAAGAGCCACTGGGTTGAAAGTGAAGGACCATGTGGCTAAATCCTTTTGCTTTGCTGCTTTGGTTGTCCTCTTCTACTTTCACATCATTAAGAGCTTGGGTTTTGTAGGTGAGCAGAAGTGGGTTTCGATCCCAGCTTTACCACTTATTAGGTATTTGGGCTTGAGAAAGTTACTTAATTTCCCTAAATCTCAGTTTGTCCATATGCAGTGTGAGGCTAATAAGAATATGTACCTTGCCCTGGCTGGTGTGACTCAGTACACCAAAAGGTCATGGGTTTGATTCCGTGTCAGGGCACATACCCAGGTTGTGGATTCTATCCCCGGTCAGAGTGTTTTTGGAGGGCAGCTTGTTGGTGTTTCTCTCTCTTTCTCCCTCTCTTCTTCTGTCTTTGAAATCAATAAGAACATATTCTAGGGTGAGACTTAATAACCCTGTGAGGTACATATTGTTTTTTTTTTTTTCCTCACCTGAAATCTGGAATAGGCGATAAGCTCAGTAGTAAATATTATAGAGTAAATATTACAGACAGTGTGGAGAAGAGTTAACATGGCAGGTCTGATTGCTATCCTTTGAGAAGCCTGGTTATAAGGTTGGTCTCTGGTTGGCATCTGGAAATTTGGATTTCAGGAGTGTTCCTACCATTTCCTAAATGATAAGATGTCTCATTGTGCCTAAACTGTTTATACTAACAATATGGTTTATGCTGAATTTGGGGATTGAGGAATTTTGATATGTGCTTGCCAGAGAGTGTCTATAGGACTGACCCCAAAGAAGAAACCTGGGCACTTAGTCTAATGAGCTTCCCTAGTAGCTCATACTTGTTTTGGGGGGAATTAAGTGTGTTTTGTGTAACTTCCCTGGGAAGCTTGCTCCTGGTTTCCCCATGGACTTGCTCCCTTGTGCTTTTTCCTTATGCTCATTTTGCTTTGTGTCTTTTATTGTAATAAATCACAGCTGTGAGTGCAAAAATTTGTTGAGTCTTGTGAGTCTGAGCAAATCATTTAATCTGGGAGTGGTCTTGAAGAATTAGACACGTGGATATAGATATAAATGCAAGGCTAATTCTTTGCCCTCAGAAAACTCACACTTTAGATACAAAGTTTAACATATCAATATTTAATTACAATGCAGTGAGGGAGGTTAGTAGTTGTGTTTGAAGAGGCTGGGATAGCCCTGAGGATGGGTATTGATTCTACCCATGGGAGGCCAGGAGAGGTATTTGAGTTGAATCTTGAAGGGTAATTAAAAATTAGCTAGGTAAAGTATGAGGATCCTAGCAGGTTCTTCTAAATAATTTTAGCTTTGAGTCACTCTTTTCTTTAAAAGTGTTTCTTTAATGACTTTATGCTCATTCAGTCATCAAATGTGGGTTGGGGACTGACTGTCCTAAACTACTTTGTGCTGTAATGTAGAGGCCCAAGAGTGAACAGGAATGGTCCCTATTTTCAAAGAGGGTCTAGAAGTCTGTGCACTGAGATGTCTGAGATTTGAGGAAATCAGGATGCAAGGTGATGCCTGAGATGATGAGAGCACCTAATCCTGAGAAAGGGGAGTCAGGTAAAGCATTATCTTAGAGGCAGGGTCAAGTCAGAGGACAGTAAGTTATTTTTTCTTTAAATTTATTTTTCTTTTTTTATTAATTTATTTTTGTTGTAGATGTTTCTCCTCTTTTCCCCATTGACACCCTCCTCCCCATCCCCAAACCCCATTCCCAGCTTTGTTGTCCATGCCCATCAGTTATGCGTACATGCATATAAGTTTTGTGGTTTATTCCTTCCTCCCCCAACACCCCCTATTCTGAGTGTTGTCAGTCTGTACCCTACTTCCACGTCCTTGGGTCTAGTCTGTTCTTCTGATTATTATATTCATTCTTTCCACAAATGAGTTAGATTATGTGATATTTGTCTTTCTCTGCTTGGCTTGTTTCGCCTAGGATAATACTCTCCAGGTCCCTTCAATCTCCTCAAAGGATAAGAGGTCTTTCTTTCTAACAGCTGCATAATACTCCATTGTGTATATGTACCATGGCTTTTTGATCTATTCATCAACTGATGGACACTTGGGTTGTTTCCAGATCTGAGCTATTGTAAATAGTGCTGCTTTGAATATGAGGGTACATATATTCTTTCTGATTGGTGTTCCAGGCTTCCTAGGGTATATTCCTAGAAGTGGGATCACTTCTAGGAATGGCAATGCAATTAATTAATTAATTAATTAATTAATTTTTGTTACAGATGTTTCTCCTTTTCCCCCCCAACTAATACCCTTTGCCTCTTCCCTCCCCGCCCTGTCGCCAGCTTTGTTGTCCATGTCCATTTTTCATGCATACATGCATATAAGTTAGGTGCTTTATCTCTCCCCCAACACACCCTCTTCTTGGGATTGTCAGTCTGTACACCACTTCCATGTCTCTGGGACTACCCCATTCCTCAGACTGTTATTTTCATTATATTCCACAAATAAGTGAGATCATGTGATATTTGTCTTTCTCTGCTGGGCTTCTTTCACTTAGGATGATACTTTCCAGGTCCCTCCATGTCGTCACAAAAGATAAGAGATCTGTCTTTCTTACATCTGCATAGTACTCCATTGTGTATATGTACCACAACTTTTTTATCCATTCATCTACTGATGGACATTTGGGCTGTTTCCAGATCTTAGCTGTTGTAAATATTGCTGCTACAAACATGGGGATACATATATTCTCTCTGATTTGGGTTTCAGGCTTCTTAGGGTATATTCATAGAAGTGGGATCACTGGGTCAAATGGAAGTTCAATTTTTAATGCTTTGAGGTAACACCATATTGTTTTCCACTGTGACTGCACCAATCTGCATACCCACCAGCAGTGTACTAGAGTCCCTTTTCTCCGCACCCTCGCCAACACTTGTTGTTTGATGATTTGTTGATGGCGGCCATTCTGACAGGTGTGAGGTGATACCTCATTGTTGTTTTAATTTGCATCTCTCTGATGATTAGTGATGTTGAGCATTTCTTTATAAATCTCTTAGCCATTTGTATGTCCTGTTTGGAGAGGTGTCTATTTAGTTCCTCTGCCCATTTTTTAATTGGGTCCTTTGTGATCCATTTGTTAGTTGTATGAACACTCTTTATATATTGGAAATTAACCAGTTATGTGATAGGTTATTGGCAATTATGCTCTCCCGTACAATGGGTTGTCTTTCCATTTTGCTGTGCAGAAGCCTTTGAGTTTGAAGTAGTCCCATGTGTTCATTTTCTCCTTTGTTTCTCCTTTGTTGCCTTAGGTGATGTATCAGTGAAAATTCTGCTGCGTATCATATCTGAAATTTTGTTGCCTACAGTTTCTTCTAGGATTTTTATGGATTCATGAGTCACATTTAAGTCTTTTATCCATTTGGAGTTTATTCTTCTGTATGGTGTAAGTTGATGGTGTAGTTTCATTTTTTTTGCATGCAGCTGTCCAATTTTCCCAACACTATTTATTAAAGAGGCTGTCTTTACTCCACTGTATGCTCTTGCCACCTTTGTCAAATATTAATTGAGCATTTTGCCTTGCGTTTAATTCTGGGTATTCTGTTCTGTTCCAATGGTCTATATGCCTGTTTTTGCATCAGTACCAGGCTGTTTTCATTACACTGGCTTTGTAGTATAACCTGAAATCTGGTAATGTGATCCCTCCAACTTTGTTCTTCTTTTTCAAGATTGCTCTGACTATTTGAGCATTTTTTATTTTCATATAAACTTTTGAAGTATTTGTTCTAGTTCTGTGAAATATGTCTTTGGTATTTTGATGGGGATTGCACTGAATCTATAGATTACTTTGGGCAATATGGACATTTTAATGATGTTGATTCTTCCCATCCATAAACAAGGTATGTGCTTTCAGTTTTTTATATCTTCCTCTATATCTTTTTTCAATTACCTGCAGTTTTCTGCAAATAGGTCCTTTATTTTATTGGTTAAGTATATTTCTAGGTATCTTAATTGTTTTTGCTGCAATGGTAAATGGGATTGTTTTCCTTGTTTCTCTTTTTGTGAATTCATCATTGGTGTATAAGAGTGCCATAAATTTCTTGACATTAATTTTGTAATCCTGCTACTTTGCCAAATTCATTTATTAAGTCTCGTAAACTTTTGATGGAGTCTTTGGGGTTTTCTATGTATAGTATCATGTCATTTGTGAATAATGACAGTTTCACTTCCTACTTTCCCATTTGGATCCCTTTTATTTTATCTTCCTGTCTGATTGCTGCGACTAAGACTTCCAGTACTATGTTAAATAAGAGTGGCGAAAGTGAGCATCTTTCTCTTGTTCCTGTTCTTAAGGAAATTGCTGTTAATTTTTGCGATTAAGTATGATGTTGGCTGTAGGTCTTTCATATATGGCCTTTATTATGTTGAGATATGATCCCTTTATTCCCAGATTCCTGAGCGTTTTATCAGAAATGGGTGCTGGATTTTGTCAAATGCTTTTTCAGCGTCTTTTGATATGATCATGTGATTTTTATCTTTCATTTTGTTTATGTGGTGTATCACATTTATTGATTTGCAAATATCGTATCAACCTTGCATCCCTGGCATGAATCCCATTTGTTCATGGTGAATAATTTTTTTTTATGTATTGCTGGATTCGATTTGCTAGTATTTTGTTCAGGATTTTGGCATCTATGTTCATCAGGGACATTGGTCTGTAGTTTCATTTTTTGTAGTGTCTTTTTCTGGTTTTGAATTAGAATTATGCTGGCCTCATAAAACAAGTTTGGAAGTCTTCCTTCTTCTTGAATTTTTTGAAAATGTTTGAAGATAATGGGTATTAGTTCTTTGAATGTTCGGTAAAATTCCCCCATGAAGCTGTCTGGGCTTTTGTTTGCTTGGAGAGTCTTGATTACATCTTCAATTTCTTTTGTTGTTATTGGTCTTTTCAAGTTTTCTACCTCTTCCCAGTTCAGTTTTGGGAGACTATGAGTTTCTAGAAATTTGTTCATTTTGCTTAGATTGTCGAATTTGTTGCCACATAATTGTTCATAATATTTGTTCAAAATCCTTTGTATTTCTGTGGTTTCAGTTATTATTTCTCCTCTTTCATTTCTGATAATGTGTATTTGGGATCTCTCTCTTTGTTTCTTGGTGAGTGTAGCTAAGGTTACATCAATCTTGTTTATCTTTTTAAAGAACAAGCACTTTGTTTCATTGATCCTTTGAATTGTGTTTTTGGTCTCCATGTCATTTATTTCTGCTCTGATCTTTACTATTTCCTTCCTTCTACTTTCTCTGGGATTTTCTTTCTGTTTGCTTTCTAGTTCTTTAAGTTGTGAGGTTACATATTCTATTAGAAATTTTTCTTGCTTCATGAGGTAGGCCTGTAATGCTATGAACTTCCTTCTCAGAACTGCTTTCGCTGCATCCCATAGATTTTGTGTTGTTGTGTGTTGAATTTCATTGTTTTCCAGGATGATTTTAATATCTTCCTTGTTCTTCATGGTAACCTATTCATTGTTCAATAACATGTAATTTAGCCTCCATGTTGACAAATGACTTTGCATGTTTATGTTCTTGTTGCAATTTATTTCTAGTTGCATGCCATTGTGATCTGAGAAGATGCTTAATATAACTTCAATATTCTTGAACTTGTAAACACTTAGTTTGTGTCCTAACATTTGGTCTATTTTTGAGAATGTCTCATGCGCACTTGAGAAGAATGTGAAATCTGCAGTTTTATGGTGTAATTCTCTGTAGATATATATTGTCTATTTGATCTAGTGCTTCAACTTGTGTCTGTGTTTTTTAGTTAATTTTTTGTCTAGAATATCTATCCAGTGATTTCAGCGGGGTATTGAATTTCCCTGCTATGATTGTATTGCTGTTGATTTCTCCTATGAAGTCCTCCAAAAGATTTTTAGTATATGTTGATGCTCCTAAATTGGGTGCCTATATGTTTACCAAGGTTATATCTTCCTGTTGGATAGATCCTTTCAATATTATGTGGTGGCCTTCTTTGTCTCTAGTTGTGGCCCTCATTTTGAAATCTAATTTATCATATATAAGTATTGCTACCCCAGCTTTTTTTTTTTTTTTTTTTTTTTTTTTTTGCTGTTTGTTTGCTTGAAAGGTTTTTTTCAATCCCTTCACTTTCAACCTATGTGAGTCTTTTTTTGTGAGGTGAGTTTCTTGTAAACAACATATATGTGAGTCAGGCTTTCTTATCCAGTCAGCTACTCTGTGTCTTTTTATCAGATTCAAACCATTCACATTTAAGGGGTAATTGATATGTACTTATTGCCATTTTTGTTTAGTGCGGTTCTATTTTTCTTCCTATTTCTTCTACTACCTTTTAGCATACTTGCAGTGCTGGTTTGGTGTTAATATATTCCTTTAGCCATTTTTTTTTTTTTTTTTTTTTTTGGTCTGGATAGCTCTTTATGTGACCTACTATTTTGAATGATAGCCTTGTTGGATAGAGTAGTCTTGGATTCAGATAATTGTTTTTCATGACCTTGATTACTTCATGCCACTCCCATCTGGCCTGTAGTGTTTCTGTTGAGAAATCAGCTGAGAGCCTTATAGGGTTTCCTTTGTAGGTAATCTGTTACTTATGTCTTGCTGCATTTAGGGTTCTCTGTTTGTCTTTAATTTTTGGCATTTTAATTCCTATGTGTCTTGGTGTGGGCCGCTTTGGGTTCTTATTTGGGACTGTCTGTGCTTCTTGAACTTGAATGCTTTCCTCCTTCAGCAAGTTACAAAATTTTCTGTCACTGTTTCTTCTAATATATTCTAAACCTTTGCCCATTTTCTTTCTCTTCGGGGAATTTTATTATTCGAATGTTATTACATTTCCAGTTGTCCCACAGTTCTGTTAAGCTGTCTTCCTGTTTTTTAATTGTTTTTTTTTTTCCTTTTGATTTTCTTATTGTTTGGTTTTTTTCTACCTTGTCTTCTAATTCACTGATCCTGTCCTCAGCTTCCTCTACTCTGCTGGTTATTCCTTCTAATGTGTTTTTAATTTCTGCTACGCCATTCTTTATTTCCACTTAGTTAGTTTTCAGTGTTTCTATATCTTTACTTATGGTGCTGATGTCCTTATTCATGCTGTTGAGCTTCCTCAAGATCATGGCTCTGAACTCTACCTCTGAAAATTTGCTTAGATGCTTTGCATTGATCTCATCTTTGGTAGAGTTCTCTTGTTGTTTCATTTGGGATTTGTTTCTTTGTTTCAGCATTTTCGCTATCACAGTGGGTTTTGGAGCCTGCGAAATTCTGCCTGTGTGTGTTGGTGTTCTGCTGTTTGTGGCTCCCTCTACTGGGTTTGGATGAGCCTGGGTGGGCCCACGTTAAACACAACTGTTAATTCTTACTTTTCTGGGTAGATTTGCAAGCCCAGAAAAGGTTCAGTTATACTCTAGCTTTTTCCTGGTGGCTAGTAGTCTCAGTTCCTCAGTGCCTTGGAATGTAGCCCTGGTGTTCTGCATAAGAGGATTTCCAGAGGGTGGGAGAGATGCTGGTAATTAATGAGCCTGAATTTGCATTTCTTTGCCTAACCTGAAAAAGGCTGAATCTCCGGGAGTGGGGGGCTGCTGCTTTTTCCACAGCTCTGGAAAGGAGCACTTTGGCCACAGATTCTTTTGGCTGCAACTCAGAAAAAACTCTGAGTGCCCTTCAAATCCCGGGTGTCCCCACAGAGTTCCATCCTAGTCTGCTCTCCCTCTGCCGTAGCCCCCAGGTGAGGGGCTGTGAATGTTTTGCAGCTCTGTCTTGGCTCTCTGCACTGTTGAGTGGGCTTGGTCCTCATTCGCCAAGGGCGCTGCTCACAGCTAAGACTGCTGCTGTCCCTGGGCTCCCAGCCCACCATCCTCTCATGCCTCCACAGATCCTACCAATGTTCCTGGTTATATGGCCCTATCCTGGTGCTTTTCTGTTGCTCTTTTTTGAGGATTTGTTTTTATTTTACTTGTAATTCGCCTTTGGTCCTAGGAAATCTTCTGCCTAGCTTCTATTCAATCCGCCTCCGTTTTTCACATGCTCTATGCCTATCTTGTGCACAGCTGATTCACACAGGCCTCCCTGGTGCCCCAGCACCCTGCAATTCCTGGGGTAACTACATTGCACAGTCCCTTTGGGGACCTGGCTCGATGCCTATGTTATGGGCTCCTGGGTCGCACAGGCCTCTCAGATGCATCAGCACCCCTCAGTTCTCACTGGTAACTGGATGGCACAGTCCCTGCTGTGTTGTGCAGGCCTCTCTGGTGCTTCAGCACCACTCAGGTCCAGCAGGTAATTAGATAGCACAGTCACTGCTGGGTAGCACAGGCCTCTCTGGAGCTTCAGCACCCCTCAGTTCCAGCAGGTAATTAGATGGCACAGTCACTGCTGGGTAGCACAGGCCTCTCTGGAGCTTCAGCACCCCTCAGTTCCAGCAGGTAATTAGATGGCGCAGTCACTGCTGGGTAGCACAGGCCTCTCTGGTACTTCAGCACCCCGCAGGTCTATCAGGTAACTGGATGGCACAGTCCCTGCTGGGTCATGCAAGCCTCTCTGGTGCTTCAGCACCCCACAGGTCCCATGTGTATCTAGATCACACAGTGCCTGCTGGGTCTCACATACCTTTCTGGTGTTTCAGCCCTGTAGGTCCTGGGCATAACTAGATCACACAGTCTCTGCTGGATCCCAAAGGCCCCTCTGGGACTTCAGCACCCTGCAGGTCCCAGGGGTAACTGGATTCCACAAATCCTGTTGGGTCACACTGGCCTATCTGGTGTCCATGCACCCTGCAGTTCCCATCAGCTGGCAGCTGGATTGCACCAGTCCCTCTGGGGCTCAGGCTTCCCACTGCTCATGTGGGCTACTGGATCTGAAAAGTCTCTGTGGAGCCCCAGGTGCCACAGGTGGTGTCTGAGGAGTGCTGCCCCATGGGGCTCAACTCCTGTTCATGTTTTGTTGTAGTTTTTGGGGATGGGTCTCAGCTGCTGGTTTGTGCTCCTGTTACCTGGCCTCCGCTCCCTAGCCTCTATTGCTGGGGGTATATCCCCAATCTGATCAGGCTTCTACTATGGGGGATGTTTCTGGTCTGCGGGCTGTCTGAGGCTTCCGTGAACTGCACCTTGGGAACTCCACTACTGTGCACTGGTCTGTGTTGACACAGAGTGTCCACTGGTTCAATGGTGCCTGGTGCAATGGTGGGCTCAGGTTTCTGGTCCCTAGCTGCTCCCATTGCCTCCTCCCAGGGAAGACTTGGGGTCTTCCAAAATGGTGGGACCTCCCTGTGGCCAGGGACATGTGCCCTGAGAGGCCGCTTACTATGGAAAGTGGCTGCTCAGTCCACAGCACAGGAACCTTCTGTTCTGTGTCTCTACACTGCTAGGGTTTGGTAGTACAATGTCAGGTTCCCTCACACTCTCTCACACACTTGCTCACTCTCTCACACCCTTACCCTCCCTCTAGTCCTGCCTGTCTCCTTCTTGGATCTTCAGCAATTCAATTTCTAATTTTTTGAAGTAACACCATAGTGTTTTCCAGACTGGCTGCACCAGTCTGCATTCCCACCAGCAGTGTACTAAAGTCCCTTTTTCTCCACACCCTCGCAAACACTTGTTTTTATGATTTGTTGATGGCTGTCATTCTGACAGGTGTGAAGTGATACCTCATTGTTATTTTAATTTGCATCTCTCTGATGAGTAGTGATGTTGAGCATTTCTTCATATGTCTCTTAGCCATTTGTATGTCCTGTTTGGAGAGATGTCTATTTAGTTCCTCTGCCCATTTTTTAATTGGGTTCTTTGTCTTTCTTTGCTTGAGTTGTATGAGCACCTTGTATATGGTGAAAATTAACCCCTTATCTGATGTATCATTGGTAATTATGCCCTCCCATACGGTGGTTCCATTTCCATTTTGATGGTTGTTTCTTTTGCTGTGTAGAAGCTTTTAAGTTAGATGTAGTCCCATGTGTTCATTTTCTCCTTTGTTTCTGTTGCCTTAGGTAATGTATCAGTGAAAATTCTGTTGCGTATGATGTCTGAAATTTTGTTGCCTACATTTTCTTCTAGGATTTTTATGGATTTATGAGTCACAATTAAGTCTTTTATCCATTTTGAGTTTATTTTTGTATGTGGTGTAAGTTGATACTCATTTCATTTTTTTGTATGTAGCTGTTTAATTTTCCCAACACTATTTATTAAAGAGGCTGTCTTTACTCCACTGTATGCTCTTGCCACCTTTGTCAAATATTAATTGAACATAATGTCATGGGTCAATTTCCAAGTTCTTTGTTCTGCTCCACTGGTCTATATGCTTGTTCTTTTGCCAGTCCCAGGTTGTTTTCACTACAGTGGCTTTGTAGTATAACCTGAAATCTGGTAATGTGACCCCTCCACCTTTGTCCTTTTTTTGAAGATAGCTGCTATTTGAGGGTTGTTTTGTTTTTTTTTTTTTTTGGTTTTATATGAACTTTTGAAGCATTTGTTCTAGTTCTATGAAATATATTGATGGTCTTTTGATTGGGATTACATTGAATGTATGGATTGCTTTGGGTAATATGCACATTTTAATGATGTCAATTCTTCCAATTTATGAACAATGTATGTACCTCCATGTTTTATATTTTCCTGTATTTATTTTTTCAATGTCCTGTAGTTTTCTGCAGGGTCCTTTACTTCTTTGTTTAAGTTTATTCCTAGGTATTTTACTTTTTTTGCACGATGCTAAATTGGTTTGTTTTTTCAATTTCTCTTTCTCTGAGTTCATCATTTGTGTGTAAGAATGCCATTGATTTCTTGATGCTAATTTTCTATTCTGCTGCTTTGCCAAACTCATTTATTAATTCTAGTAGAATTTTGATGGAGTTTCTGGTGTTTCTATGTATAGTATTATATCATCTGCGAATAATGACAGTTTCACTTACTCCTTTCCAATTTGGATCCCCTTCTTTTTTTTTTTTTTTTTTTTTTTTCTTGTCTGATTGCTGTGGCTAAGACTTCTAGTACTATGTTAAATAAAGGTGGTGAAAGTGGGCATTCCTGTCTTATTCTTGTTCTTAAGGGAAATACTTTTAATTTTTGCCCCTAGATTTTGATGTTGGTTATAGGTTTTTCATCTATGGCCTTTAAAATTTTGAGATATGATCCCTTTATTTCCACATTGCTGAACGTTTTTATCAGAAATGAGTGGTGGATTTTGTTGAATGCTTTTTCTGCATCTATTGATATGATCATGTGGTTTTCATCTTTTATTTTGTTTTGTTTATATGGTGTATCACATTTATTGATTGGCATATATTGTACCAGCCTTGCATCTCTGGGATGAATCTTACTTGGTCATGGTGAGTAATTTTTCTGATGTATTGCTGAATTTGACTTGCTAGTATTTTGTTGATGATTTTAGCATGTATGTTCATCACGGTTATTGGCCTGTAGTTTTCTTTCTTTGTATTGTCTTTTTCTGGTTTCAAAATTAGAATTATGCTGGCCTCATAAAACAAGTTTGGAAGTGTTCCTTTTTCTTGAATTTTTTGAAATAGTTTGAGAATGGGTGTTAGTTCTTTGAATGTTCGGTAAAACTACCCCCCTGAAGACATTCCAGCCTGGGGTTTTGTTTGCTGGAAGTGTCATGATTACCTCTTCAGTTTCCTTAGTTGTTACTGTTCTGTTCAAGTTTTCTGTCTTTTCCCGGTCCAGTTTTGGTAGACTATGTATTTCTAGAAATTTGTTCATTTCACTTAGGTTGTCAAATTTGTTGCCATGTAGCATTTGTTAACAATCCTTTAAATTTTTATGGTGTCAGTTGTTACTTCTTCTCTTTCATTTCTGATTTTGTGTATTTGAGCTCTCTCTTTTTGTTTCTTGGTGAGTCTAGCTAAGGGTTTATCAATCTTGTTTATCTTTTCAAAAAATGAGCTCTTTTTTCCATGATTCTTTGAATTTTTTTTTTTTTTTTGGTCTCTTTGTCTTTTATTTCTGCTTTGATCATTACGATTTTCTTCCTTCTTCTTGCTCTGGGGTTTTTTGTTTGTATGTTTTGTATTTTTGTTTGTTTGCTTTCTAGTTCTTTAATTTGTGAGGTTAAATAATCTATTAGGAATTTTTGTTTTTGTTTTTGGAGGTAGTCCTGTAGTGCTATGAACTTACCTCTTAGAAGCGCTTTTGCTCTATTCCATATATTTTGTATTGTTGTGTGTTTATTTTTATTGTTTTTCAGGATATTTATTATTTTTTCTTTATTTTTATTTTCTGGCCAGTTATAAGGTAAAGGGGAGATACTAGAATGGTTACATCCCTCTCTTTCCACACTATATCCTTTCTGCAGCTCCAATTGCCATGCACGGAATACCCCATACCACCAATTTTTCTGCCCAAGGATCCTCTGATGGTCTGGCTTCTGGCCAAATGCTAGGTCTATAGCTCTGTCATCCAACTTCACGAGCTGCAGTTTCATCTTCTTGGACTCTGGCAGAGGGAGGGGGGATAAGACTTGAACTGTGTGGGGACACTCAGGATTTGGAGGGTACTCAGAGCTTTTGCTGAGTTACAACCACGCAGGACTCTGGCCATCTTCACCTCCCCAGGGTTCTGGGGAGAAGCAGTGACCCCTCCCTCAGAGATTGTTTAATTTTTTTTTAGATCTCCTCGGTAACCCATTCATTGTTTAATAACATGCTATTTAGCCTCCATGTGTTCAACTGTCTTTGCATGTTTGTGTTGCAATTGATTTCTAGTTTCATGCCATTGTGATTCGAGAAGATGCTTGATATGATTCCAATCTTCTTGACCTGTAGAGACTTAGTTTGTGTCCTAACATGTGATCTGTCTCTGAGAATGTCCCATGTACAATGGAGAAGAATGTGAATTCTGCAGTTTTGGAGTATAATTCTTTGTAGATATGTTTTAAATACATTTGGTCGAGTGCTTTATTTAGAATCTCTGTTTCCTTGTTAATTTTTTGTCTAGATGATCTATCCAGTGATTTCAGCGGGGTGTTGAAGTCCCTTGATATGATTGTATTGCTGTTGATTTCTCCTTTGAAGTTCTCCAGAAGATTTTCAATATATTTTGGTTCTTTTATATTGGGCACAAATATGTTTACCAAGGTTATATCTTCCTGTTGGATAGATCCTTTCAATATTATGTAGAGAGCTTCTTTGTCTCTAGTTAAGGTTTTCATTTTGAAATCTATTTTTATCAGATATGAGTATTGCTACCCCAGCTTTTTTTCCCATTCCATTTGCTTGGAATATTTTTTTCCATCCCTTCACTTTCAACCTATGTGAGTCTTTTGTTGTGAGGTGTGTCTCTTGTAAACAACATATATATGAGTCATACTTTCTTATCCAATTAGCTACTCCATGTCTTTTTATTGGAGCATTCAATCCATTTATATTTAAGGTGATTATTGATATGTACTTTTTTATTGTCATTTTTCTTCCTAATTCTTCTACTCATTACAGCAGTTCTTTTAACATTTCTTGCAGTGCTGGTTTGGTGCTAATGTATTCCCTTAGCCTTTTTTTTTTTTTTTTTTTTTTTTGTCTGGCAGTCTCTTTATTTGACTTCTATTTTAAATGATAGCCTTGCTGAGTAGAGTAGTCTTGGATTCAGATCTTTGTTTTTCACGACCTTGGTTACACATGCCATTCCTTTCTGGCCTGTAGTGTTTCTGTTGAGATGTCAGCTGAGAGCCTTATGGAAGTTCCCTTGTAGGTAACCTGTTGCTTATCTTTTGGTACTTTTTGGATTCTCTCTTTGTCTTTAATTTTTGGCATTATAATTACTGTGTCTCTTGGTGTGGGCCTGTTTGGGTTCTTCTTACTTGGGGCTCTCTGTGCTTCTTGAATTTGAATACCTTCTTTCTTTACCAAATTAGAACTAAGTTTTCTGTCACTGTTTCTTCAAATATATTCTCTAACACTTGCTCTTTTTCTTCTTCTTTGGGAACTCCTATACTGCAAATGTTATTACATTTCCAGTTGTCCCACAGTTCTCTTAAGCTGTCTTCCTGCTTTTTTATTTTTTATTTTTTGGTTTTATGATTGGTTGATTTTTTCTACCTTGTCTTCTAATGTACTGATAGGTCCTCAGCTTCCTCTACTCTGCTGTTTAGTCCTTCCAATGTGTTCTTTGTTTCTGCTATGTCATTCTTTATTTCTTCTTGGTGGCTTTTAATTTCCAATTGGTTGATTTTCAATATTTCTATATCTTTACTCATGGTGGTGATGTCCTTACTCATGCTGTTGAGCTTCCTTAAGATCATGGCTCTGAATTCTACCCCTGATAACTTGCTTAACTGCACTTCATTTATGTCATCTTCTGTAGAAGTCTCTTATTCTTTCACTTGGGATTTGTTTCTCTGTTTCACCATTTTGGCTATCTCAGTGGATTTTTGAGCCTGCCAAATTTTCCCTGTGGGTGTTGATGTTCTATTGGGTTTGGATGAGCATGGGATGGCCCATGTTAAACACCACTGTCGAGTCTTACTTTTCTGGGTAGATTTTCAAGCCCAGGATGTGTTCAGTTATCCTCTAGCTTTTTGCCTGGAGGCTATTAGTGAAGGTTAGTTGATGAGTCTTGGCTTCTCAGTTGAATGAAAAACTTCCTCAGGTGTTCAGTGTAAGAGGATTTCTGGAGGGTAGGGCAATGCTGGTTGTTAATGAGCCTCAATTTGCATTTCAATGGCCCACCTGAGTGGTGTTGAATCTCTGAGGGAAGAGCCACTGCCTCTCCCCAGAGCCCTGGTGAGGAGTAAGATGGCCACTGTTTTGCATGGCTGCAACTGAGTAAAAGCTCTGAGTGCCCTCCAAATCCTGAGTGTCCCCTCACAGTTTCAGTCAAGTCCACCCTCCGTCTCCTGGAGCCCAAGTTGAGTGGCTTTTGCTATTTTAGCACTCTCTCCCAGGTCTGCACTATGGAGCAGGGTTGGGATTTTAACTCTGAGGGTGCTGCTCACAGCTAAGACCGCTGCTGTCCATGGGCTCCCAGCCCCCCTCTTGTGCCTTCGCAATCCTACCAAGATCGATTCAGTGTCCCTGGTTATATGGTCCTCTCAAGCTGCTTTTCTGTTGCTTTTTCCCAACAATATGTCTTTATTATATTTGTAATTCCAGTTTGGTCCTGGGAGATTGTCTGTGTAGGTTCCATTTATTCTGCCACCATTGTGGAATATCCTAAATTTATTTTTTAATTCCAGTTTACATTCAGTATTATTTTTATTAGTTTCAGTTATACAGAATAGTGAGTAGACAATCATACAGTCCAACCTCCGTTCTTGAACATCCAGGTAGAATAATTCGGTTCTCGACCAAGTTGTTCACTGTAAAATGTGTCTCCGTTGTTGAACAAAACTTTGATTCTCAATCCAACCACCCTTTTATGTTGACCTCTGTATGATCAGTCACGGATCTCTTAGGTGGCAACCAAAAGAGAGAATGCAAAAGTGAGTTAATTTACTGCTAAATCTCATGTTGTTTACATGTCATAAAATTGTGTTGTAAATATTTTCTAGTTCTTTGCTTTGTTGCTACTTATTATTATTAAATATGTACAGTAAGTCACTATGGGTCCTAAGGATGTTAGCGATAACAGCAAAGTGAAAAATGAAAGTTGTGAGAACAACGATAAAACCTAAAACATAAATAATTGCAAAGCATGATAGAGGTGTTCATGTTTGATCTGGCTACAAAGTATGGCATGGCAAAATCAATGATTAGAACAATTTTAAAACATAAAGAAGCCATCAATAATGTTGCTAAGGGTGTGAAAGTGCTCATTAAATAATGATCACGGGCAATTGAAAAAAGTTAAAACAGGAAATAATTTGGGGGTCTAGAATGGATTTTTTTCAATTACATTTCAATTACATTATTTCTATTAGGAAATATAATGATTTGGTTTTCAAATAAATCGCTTCTTGAACAGCCTTCCAAAATGAATCAAGTTTGAGAACCGAGGTTCCACTTTACACTGTGTTCCCTGATATTTCCAGCCCCCATCTTGCAGGAGAGGTAAGTTTCATCCATGAGCAGAAAGACATTACAGGAAGAGGAAACAGCATGTTTGAAATATTGTGACAGGAGGGTCCATGATGTCTTCTGAAAACAGTGTAGTTCAGTGTATCTGGACAATAGCAGATGAACAGGAGTTAGGGAAGAATAATACAGTCATCCCTCATCACTTCGCACTTTGACTTTTGCGGCTTCACTCTATCATGGTTTTTAAAAATATATTTATTAAAATGTTGATCAAGACAGTGAAAATGATACAGCACATGCTCGGTTGTCTGAGTCAATTATACACCCCTGTATTACAATTAAAATTAAAATTACTGTACGTATGGACTGTAGGCCTATGTATTTGAGTACCCCAGGAATCCTTCAACACCAGGTGCAACAGCTAGAGTCTGGAACAGATTAACTGCATTAAATGAGGGACGACTATTCTGAAAAGTAGTAAGGTCAAGCTTGAGAAAACAGGTAAAAGGATTAAGTGAGTTAGATTGAGGAATTAGGAGAGAAAATTAAGTAGGACATGTAAAACTGTTATTAGGCAGGGTGGAGACACAGGTAAGGTGGGACAGTATAAATATGTATTGGCACCACTTTATATGGTTCCATAATATTGACCAGGGTTTGGTAGTTTGCCAGATAGAAGAAATGGATTGAAAGGGAGGTATAGAATTAAGGACATTGGCAAAGGAGTGATTGAAGTTAGGAACTACATATCTAAGGTGAAAGGCAAAAGTGACCTAATAGACTAGAAATTTTCAGTCTTCTGACTTTTCTATTTTCTTTCTGAGTGCTGAAAGTGAGAGTAGCAGGCTGAGAAAGCTAGTGACCAGAAAATAGGCCATTTGGACTTAAGATACCAGAGTTGAACTTTTCCAGGGGAGTACAAATTTTGAGGTTCACCAAAGGTATCTGGAGGTGATCTTTGGAGATGAGGAGAGTAAAGAACTGAGAGGCTAGAGGTTGGATATGTTATCTACATTTACACTGATGTCATATAGGGTGAATATGGAACCTTTGGTGAAGTGGAACACTGGGAGTCACGTGACAAAGCCCCCAGTGAGTATAAGAAAGTGCTCATGAGGTACAAAATGACATTGAAGAGAGGGAGCACTACAACTGCATGGTTGTGGAATTCAATGAAGGGACATGTTTCTTATAATATGAAATTACTTCTCTTCCTCTGCCATCTAAAGCTCAGTTTGACCTGCTTTGGTCCTAAGGGATAGCCATATTTTCAAATCTGTAGAACAGTCACCAGTGAATTCTTCTCACTACCTACACCCATATCGTCTGCATTTGTTTTGCCCCAGCTTCCTGGTAAGATTTTTTTTTTTCCTCTCATTTTCCTGCAAGAACTGTCTTCAGCTTGACATCACCAAGTCTCCTACTGGGTATGCTTATGCTTGCCTGAGAAAACTGCTTCCAAAGGCCAGACAACGTTGCCTTTGGAAAGCTGTTTTGCTATTTACCAATGGTGTTTCCCTAAGTGTATTGCATAAAAATACCGGTGTTTATCAGTGACAGGTTCCATGGTCAAATTTTAGAGAATCAATATCCCTTTTAGAGATCCATAACCTCCATTAGTATATAAAGACCATGAGAAATATTGCAGTAGGGAAGCCTTTGGATAAGTTAGCATTTTTCAATGTGTTTGACCACTCAAGCCCTTTTTTCACTTAATCCCCATCAATAGTGGATGGATATACAGTATATTGGAAGATTCTGGTCATGTGTCAGAAAAATAGTATGCGGATTTTGGCAATTGGTCTAGAAAAGGGGCATATTGCAACACTGGTATATTTTGGTTCTACTACTACCAGTTTAAATGCCATGAATTACTACATTTAGTTGTAATTAGCACATTGAAATATTTTATTTAGACCAATGAACATTCTTACATTAAGTGGAAACATCAGGAAATTGACTAACAGCATTTCACTTTCCTTTGGAAGAAATCCCATAACTAAGAATAGAATTTAAAAAAGAAAATGCACATTTTCAGAGTCCTCGTACTCATTTCAATTAAAAATGATAGCATAAATTTGAAACTAATCACATTATTTTCTCTTTTTTGGGGGGGGGGGGCTTTTCTTTTTTATTTATTAATTAATTTACTTCCTTAAAATTTATTTTGTTACAGATGTTTCTCCTTTTTCCCTAATGACAGCCTCTTCCCTTTCCCTCCCCACCACCTCCCCAGCTTTGTCCATATCCATTGGTTATATGTACATGCATATAACTCTGTGGTTTATGTCTCCCCCTCCCCCCACTCTTCTGGGGATTGTCAGTCTGTACCTTAATTCCATGTCTCTGGGACTACCCAATTCCTCAGACTGTTATACACATTATATTGCACAAATAAGTGAGATCATATGATACTTGTCTTTCTCTGTTTGGCTTGTTTTGCTTAGGATAATACTTTCCAGGTACCTCCATGTCGTCTCAAAGGATAAGAGATCTTTCTTTCTTACAGCTGCATAGTATGCCATTGTGTATATATACCCAGCTTTTTTTTTTTATCCATTTGTCTACTGATGGATATTTGGGACGTTTACAGATCTTAGCTATTGTAAATTGTGCTGCTACAAACATGGAAGTACATATATTCTTTCTGATTGGTATTTCAGGCTTCATAGGGTATATTCCTAGAAGTGG
Source organism: Molossus molossus (assembly GCF_014108415.1). NCBI lineage: Eukaryota > Metazoa > Chordata > Mammalia > Chiroptera > Molossidae > Molossus > Molossus molossus. The sequence continues at coordinate 75,434,980 of NW_023425355.1, read as the reverse complement.
GATCACTGGTTCAAATGGAAGTTCAATTTTTAATTTTTTGAGGTAACACCATAGTGTTTTTCATAGTGGCTGCACCAATCTTCATTCCTGCCAGCAGTGTACTAGAGTCCCCTTTTCTCCACATCCCGGCCAGCACTTGTTGTTTGAATCTTTGTTGATGGCAGCCATTCTGACAGGTGTGAGGTGATACCTCATTGTTCTTTTAATTTACATTTCTCTGATTAGTGATGTCAAGCATTTCTTCATATGTCTCTTGGCCATTTGCATGTCCTGTTTGGAGAGGTGTCTATTGAGTTCCTCTGCCCATTTTTTAATTGGGTTCTTTGTCTTCCTTTTGTTGAGTTCTTTGAGCACTCTATATATTTTGAAAATTAAATCTTTATCTTATGTATCATTGGCAATGATGATCTCCTATACAGTGGGTTCCCTTTCCATTTTTATGGTTGTTTCTTTGCCTGTGCAGAAACTTTTTAGTTTGATGCGGTCCCATGTGTTCATTTTTTTCTTTTTTTCTCTTGCCTTAGGTGATGTATTGTGAAAATTCTGTTGCGCATGATATCCGAAATTTTGTTGCCTACATTTTCTTGTAGGATTTTTATGGATTCATGGGTCACATTTAAGTCTTTTATCTATATTGAGTTTATTCTTGTGCGTGGTGTAAGCTGATCGTTTAGTTTCATTTTTTTGCATGTAGGTGTCCAATTTTTCCAAAACAAGTTATTAAAGAGGCTGTCTTTACTCCATTGTATGCTTTTGCCAGCTTTGTCAAATATTAATTGAGGATAATGTTTTGGGTCGATTTCTGGGTTCTCTATTCTATTCCATTGATTTATATGCCTGTTCTTGTGCCAGTACCAGGCTGTTTTGATCGTAGTAGCTTTGTAGTTTAACCGGATATCCAGTACTGTGATCCCACCTACTTTGTCCTTCTTTTTCAAAATTGCTGTGGCTATTCGGGTTCTTATTTTTGGTTCTAAATTCACCTTTGAAGTATTTGTTCTAGTTCTGTGAAATATGACATTGGTCATTTAATGGAGATTGCATTGGAACTATAGATTGCTTTGGGTCGTATGGACATTTTAATGATGTTAATTCTTCCAATCCATGAACAGGTATGTGCTTCTACTTTTATACATCTTCCTCTATTTCTTTTTTCAATGACCTGTAGTTTTCTGCAAGTAGGTCCTTTACTTCTTTGGTTAAGTTTATTCCTAGGTATCTTAATTTTTTTGCCACAATGGTAAATGGGATTTTTTTTTCAGTTTCTCTTTCTGTGCGTTCATCATTGCTGTATACAAATGCCATCAATTTCTTCACATTAATTTTGTATCCTGCTACTTTGCAAGTTCATTTATTAAGTCTAGTGTATTTTTGATGGAGTCTTTAGGGTTTTCTATGTATAATATCATGTCATCTGCAAATAATGACAGTTTCACTTCCTCCTTTCCAATTTGGATTTATTTTATTTTTCCTCATATCTGATTGCTGTGGCTAAGACTTTCAGTACTATGTTAAATGAGAGTGGTGAAAGTGCACATCCCTGCCTTGTTCTTGTTCTTAATGGAAATGTTTTTAGTTTCTGCATATTGAGTATGATGTTGGCTGTAGGTCTTTCATATGTAGCCTTTATTATGTCTAGATATGATCCCTCTATTCCCACATTGCTGAGCGTTTTTATCATAAATGGGTCCTGGATTTTGACAGATGCGTTTAATGTGTCTATTAATGTGATCATGTGGTTTTATCATTCATTTTGTTTATGTTGTGTATCACATTAATTGATTTGTGAATATTGTATCAGCCTTGCATTCCTGGGATGAATTCCACTTGGTCATGGTGAATATTTATTTTAGTGTATTGCTATATCCTATTTGCTAGTATTTTGTTCAGGATTTGACATCTATGTTCATCGGGGATATTGGCCAGTAATTTTTTTCTTCGTTTAGTCTTTTTCTGGTTTTAGAATTAGAATTATACTGTCCTTATAAGACAACTTTGGAAGTCTTCTTCTTTTTGAATTTTTAGAAACAGGATGAGGAAAATGGGTATTAGTTCTTCTTTGAATGTTCAGTAAAACTCCTCCGGTAAGCCTTCCAGGCCTGGGCTTTTGTTTGCTGAGAGAGTCTTGTTTACATCTTTAATTTTTTTGTTGTTGTTATTGGTCTGTTCACGTTTTCTAATCTCTTCCCAGTTCAGTTTGGGAGAAAATGTGTTTCTAGGAATTTGTCCATTTTGCTCAGACTGTCAAATTTGTTGCTATATACTTGTTCATACTATTTGCTAACGATTCTTTGTCTTTCTGTGGTGTCAGTTATTACTTCTCCTCTTTCATTTCTGATTTTGTGTATTTGGGTTCTCTCTCTGTTTCTTGGTGAGTCTAGCTAAAGATCCATCAATCTTTTTATCTTTTCAAAAAACCAGCTCATTGTTTCATTGATCCTTAGAATTGTTGTTTTGGTCGCCATGTTGTTTATTTCTTCTCTGCTCTTTACTATTTTCTTCCTTCTTCTTACTCTGCGGTTTTCTTTGTGTTTGATTTCTAGTTCTTTAAGTTGTGAGGTTAAGTAGTCAATTAGAAATTTTTCTTGTTTCTTGAGGTGGGTCTGTAGTGCTATGAACTTCTCTCTCATGATTGCTTTGCTTCACTCCATAAATTTTGTGTTGTTGTGTGTTCATTTTCACTGGTTTCCAGGAATTTTTTAAATTTATTCTTTGATCTCCTTGGTAACCCATTCATTGTTTAATAGCATGCTATTTAGCCAGTATGTTTTCAAATGTCTTTTCATGTTCTTGCTGCAAGTGATTTCTAGTTTCATGCCATTGTGATCTGAGAAGATGCTTGATATGATTTCAATCTTCTTGAACTAGTAGAGACTTAATTTGTGCCCTAACATGTGTTCTCTCTTTGAGAATGTCCCATGTGCACTTGAGAAAAATGTGAATTCTGCAGTTTTGGGGTGTAATTTATTAACTCGATTTGGTCTAGTGCTTCTTTTAGAGTCTGTATTCCCTTTTTATTTTTTTCTAGATGATTTATCTAGTGATTTCAGTGGGGTGTTGAAATTCCTTGATATGATTGTATTGCTGTCAATTTGTCCTTTGAAGTCCTCCAGATTGTTAATATATTTTGTGCTCTTATATTGGATGCACATATGTTAACCAAGGTTATATCTTGCTGTTGGATAGATCCTTTCAATATTATGTAGTGGCCTTCTTTGTCTCTAGTTATGGCCTTCATTTTGAAATCTAATTTGTCAGATATGAGTATTGCTATCGTAGCTTTTTTGCTCTTTCTGTTTCCTTGGGAGATTTTTTTTTCTATGTCTTTACTTGTAACCTATGTGAGACTTTTGTGAAAAGGTCAGTCTCTTGTAAACAACATGTTTTGGAGTCATGCTTTCTATCCAGTCAGCTACTCTCTGTCTTTTTATACTAGCATTCAATCCATTTACATTTAAGGTAATTATTTTTTCCTTTTTTTAAATTTATTAATTTTTTATTAATTAATTTTTGTTACAGATGTTTCTCCTTTTACCCCCCTGATTCCCCCTTCCACCTCCCTCCCTGCCCTGTCTCAAGTTTGTTGTCCATGTCCACTGTTCATACATACATGCATATAAGTTCTGTAGTTTATCTCTCCCCCACCACCACCTCTTCTGGGGATTGTCAGTCTGTACCCCACTTCCACAACTCTGGGAGTACCCCATTCCTCAGACTGTTATGTTCATTATATTCCATAAATAAGTGAGATCATATGATACTTGTCTTTCTCTGTTCAGCTTGTTTCACTTAGGATGATTGTTTCCAGGGCCCTCCATGTAGTCTCAAAGGATAAGAGATCTTTCTTTCTTACAGCTGCATAGTACTTCGTTGTGTATATGTACCACAGCTTTTTTATCCATTCATCTACTGATGGACACTTGGGCTGTTTCCAGATCTTAGTTATTGTAAATAGTGCTGCTACAAATATGGGGGTACATACATCTTTTTTGATTCGTGTTTCAGGCTTCTTGGGGTATATTCCTAGAAGTGGGATTACTGGGTCAAATGGAAGTTCAATTTTTAATTTTTTGAGGTAACACCATATTGTTTTCCATAGTGGCTGCACCAGTCTGCATTCCCACCATCAGTGTACTAGAGTCCCCTTTACTCCACACCCTCGCCAACACTTGTTGTTTGATGATTTGTTGATGGCGGCCATTCTGACAGGTGTGAGGTGATACTTCATTGTTGTTTTAATTTGCATCACTCTGATGATTACTTATGTTGAGCATTTCTTCACATGTCTCTTAGCCATTTGTATGTCCTGTTTGGAGAGGTGGCTATTGAGTTCCTCTGCCCATTTTTTATTGGGTTCTTTGTCTTCCTTTCATGGAGGTGTATGAGCACTCTCTATATATATTGGAGATTAAACCCTTATTTGATATATCATTGGAAATTATGCTCTCCCATACAACAGGTAGTCTTTCCGTTTTGATGATTGTATCTTTCGCTGTGCAGAAGCTTTTGAGTTAGATGTAGTCCATGTGTTTATTTTCTCCTTTGTTTCTATTGCCTAGGTGATGTATCAGTGAAAATTCTGCTGCGTATGATGTCTGAAATTTTGTTGTCTACAGTTTCTTCTAGGATTTTTATGGATTCATGAGTTACATTTAAGTCTTTTTTCCATTTTGAGTGTATTCTTGTGTAGTTTCATTTTTCTGCCTGTAGCTGTCCAATTTTCCCAGCACCATTTATTAAAGAGGCTGTTCTTACTCCACTGTATTCTCTTGCCACCTTTGTCAAATATTAACTGAGCATATTATTTTGGGTACATTTTGGGGATCTCTGTTCAGTTCCACTGGTCTATATGCAAGTTCTTTTGCAAGTACCAGGCTGTTTTGAATACAGTGGCTTTGTAGTATAACCTGAAATTTGGTACTATGATCCCTTCAACTTTGTTCATCTTTTTCAAGATTGCTGTGGCTATTCGAGGTCTTTTTTGGCTCCATATGAACTTTTGAAGTACATGTTCTAATTCTGTGAAGTATGCCGTTGGTATTTTGACGGGGATTGCATTGAATCTATAGATTGCTTTGGGTAATATGGACATTTTAATGATATTGATTCTTCCAATCCATGAACAGGGTATGTGCTTCTACTTTTTTATATCTTCCTCTATTTCTTTTTTCAAAGACCTATAGTTTTCTGCAAATAGGTACTTTATTTTTTGGTTAAGTTTATTCCTAGGTATCTTATTTATTTATTTATTTATTTTGCTGCAATGGTAAATAGGATTGTTTTCTTAGTTTCTCTTTCTGTGAGTTCATCATTGGTGTATAAGAATGCCATCGATTTCTTGTTAATTTTGTATCCTGCTATTTTGCCAAATTCATTTATTAAGTCTAGTAAATTTTTGAAGGGGTCTTTGAGGTTTTCTACGTATAGTATCATGTCATCTGCAAATAATGACAGTTTCACTTCCTCCTCTCCAATTTGGATCCCTTTTATTTTTTCTTCCTGTCTGATTACTGTGGCTAAGACTTCCAGTACTATGTTAAATAGGAGTGCCCAAAGTGAGCATCCTTGCCTTGTTCCTGTTCTTAAGGGAAATGCTTTTAGTTTTTGCCCATTGAGTATGATGTTGGTTGTAGGTCTTTCATATATGGCCTTTATTATGTCTAGATTTGATCCCTTTATTCCCACATTGCTGAGCGTTTATATCAGAAATGGATGCTGGATTTTGTCGAAGGTTTTTAAGCATCTATTCATATGATCATTTGGTTTCTATTCTTCATTTTATTTATGTGGTGTATCACGTTTATTGATTTGTGAATATTGTACCAGCCTTGTATCCCTGGGATGAATCCCACTTGGTCATGGAGGATAATTTTTTTGGTGTATTGCTGGAGTCGATTTGCTAGTATTTTGTTCAGGATTTTGGTGTCTATGTTCATCAGGGATATTGACCTGTAGTTTTCTTTCTTTGTAGTGTCTTTTTCTGGGTTTGGAATTAGAATTTGGCTGGCTTCAGAAAACAAGTTTGGAAGTCTTCCTTCTTCTTGAATTTTTTGAAATAGTTTGAGGAGAATGGGTTTTAGTTCTTCTTTGAATGTTCGGTAAAACGCCCCTGTGAAGCCATCTGGGCCTGGGCTTTTGTTTGCTGGGAGATTCATGATTACTTCTTCATTTTTTCTGTTGATATTGGTATGTTCACGTTTTCTATCTCTTCCTGGTCCAGTTTTGGGAGACTATATGTTTCTAGAAATTTGTCCATTTCGCTTATATTGTGAAATTTGTTGCCATATAATTGTTCATAGTAGTTGTTAACGATCTTTTGTATTTCTGTGGTGTCAGTTGTCACTTCTCCTCTTTCATTTCTGATTTTGTGTATTTGGGTTCTCTCTCTTTGTTTCTTGGTGAGTCTATCTAAGGGTCCATCAGTCTTGTTAATCTTTTCAAAAAACCAGCTCTTTGTTTCATTGATCCTTTGAATTGTTTTTTTTTTTTGGTCTCTATGTCGTTTATTTCTGCTCTGATCTTTACTATTTCCTTCCTTCTGCTTGCTCTGGGGTTTTCTTTTTGTTTGCTCTCTAGTTCTGTAATGAGTGACGTTAGATAGTCTATTAGAATTTTTTCTTGTATTTAGAGGTAAGCCTGTAGTACTATGATCTTCCCTCTAAGAACTGCTTTCGCTGCATGCCATAGATTTTGTGTTGTGTCTTTATTTTCATTGCTTTCCATGAAGTTTTTTATTTCTTTCTAGATCTCCTCCGTGACCCATTCATTGTTTAATAACATGCTATTTAGTTTCCATGTGTTCAAATGACTTTGTATGTTTTTCTTGCAATTTATTTCTAGTTTCATGCCATTGTGATCTGAGAAGATGCTTGATATGATTTCAGTCTTCTTGAACTTGTAGAGATTTAGTTTGTGCCCGAACATGTTGTCTATCTTTGAGAATGTCCCATGTGCACTTGAGAAGAATGTAAAATATGTAGTTTTTGGGTGTAATTCTCTGTAGATATCTATTAAATCCATTTGGTCTAGTTCTTCATTTAGATCCTGTGTTTCCTTGCTAATTTTTTGTCTAGAGGATCTATCCAGTGATGTCAGCGGGGTGTTGAAATATTCTGCTATGATTATATTGCTATGGATTTCTCCTTTGAAGTCCTACAGAAGATCTTTAATATATTTTGGTGCTTCTATATTGGGTGCATATATGTTTATGAAGGTTATATCTTCCTGTTAAATAGACCCTTTCAATATTATGTAGTGGCCTTCTTTGTCTCTAGTTATGATCTTTATATTGAAGTCTATTTTACCATATATGAGTATTGCTACCCCAGCTTTTCTTTCCTTTCCGTTTGCTTGGAAGGTTTTTTTCCATCCCTTCACTCTCAATCTATGTGAGCCTTTTGTTGTGAGGTTGGTCTCTTGTAAACAACATAAACAACATATAGATGAGTCGTGCTTTCTTATCCAATCAGCTACTCTGTATCTTTCTATGGGAGCATTCAATCCATTTACATTTAAGGTGATTATTCATATGTATTGACATTTTTGTTTAGTGTGGTTCTATTTTTCTTCCCATTTCTCCTGCTAATTACAGCAGTCCTTTTAACATTTATTGCAGTGCTGGTTTGGTTCTCATGTATTCCCTTAGCGTTTTTTTTTTTTTTTTTTTTTTTTTTTTTTTTTGTCTAGGAAGCACTTTATTTGACCTTCTGTTTTGAATGATAGCCTTGCTGGGTAGAGTAGTCTTCGATTCAGATCCTTGTTTTTCATGATCTTGATCATTTCATGCCATTCCCTTCTTGCCTGCAGTGTTTCTTGTGGGAAGTCAGCTGAGAGCCTTATGAGGTTTCCTTTGTAGGTAACCTGTTGCTTATCTCTTGTTGCTTTTAGAATTCTCTCTTTGTCTTCACTTTTTGGCAGTTTGATTATTATGTGTCTTGGTGTGGGCCTGTTTGGGTTCTTCTTACTTGAGGCTCTCTGTGCTTCTTGAATTTGAATGCCTTCTTCCTTCTCCAAATTAGGAAAGTTTTCTGTCATTATTTTTTTAAATATATTCTCTAACCCTTGCTCATTTTCTTCTTCTTTGGGGACTCCTATGATGGGAATATTATTACGTTTCCAGTTGTCCCACAGTTCTCTTAAGCAGTCTTCCTGTTTTTTAATCATTTTTTTTTCCTTTTGGTTTTCTGATTGGTTGATTTTTTCTACCCTGTCTTCTAATTCACTGATCCTGTCCTCAGTTTCATCTACTCTGCTTTTTAGATCTTCAGTGTGTTTTTTATTTCTGATATGTCATTTTTAATTTCCAATTGGTTGATTTTCAACATTTCTATGTCTTTATTCATGGTGCTCATGTCCTTACACATGCTTTTCAGCTTCCTCAAGATCATGGCTCTGAATTCTAGTTCTGTTAACTTGCTTAACTGTACCTCATTTATCTCATTTTTGGTAGAGGTCTCTTGTTCTTTTATTTGGCTTTTGCTTCTGTTTTTCACCATTTTGGCTATCACAGTGGGCTTTGGAGTCTGCCAAATTTTCCCTGTGGGTGTTGGTGTTCTGCTCTTTGTGCCTCCCTCTCCTGTGTTTTAATGAGCCAGGGAGGACCCACTTTAAACACCACTGTCAAGGCTTAACTTTCCTCTAGCTTGTTTTTTTGTCTGGAGGCTATTAGTAGAGTTCATCTGAAGAACCTTGGTTTCTGAATTGCCTGAAAAACTCCCTCAGGTGCTCAGTGTAAGAGAATTTCTGGAGGGTGAGGCAGATGCTGGTTGTTACTGGGCCTCAGTTAGTATTTCAATATCCACCCGGTGGGGTTGAATCTCTGAGGGAGGGGCCACCGCCTCTCCCCAGGGCCCTGGGAAGGAGTAAGATGACCACAGTCCTGCGTGGCTGCACTCAGCAAAAGCTCTGAGCAACCTCCAAATCCCAAGTGTTCCCACACAGTTCTAGTCCAGTCTGCATTTTCTTGCTGGAGCCCAAGGTGAGTGGCTGCTGCCAATATAGCCTCTGTCCAGACTCTGTCATGGAGTCACCTGGGACTTTTAACCCGAGGGCACTGCTCCCAGCTAAGGGCGGCCAGTTCTGCGGCACCAGCCGAGACCGTAGCACTCAGCCGAGTTCTCAGGACTCAGCAGTGGTCGCGGATGCAGCCGCGGTGACAGCAGCTTCCGGCTGAGTCCCCTGGTCCTAGCAGAGTCTTCTGGTCCCAGCCCAGGCCGCTGTGGACCTTGGGCTCCCAGCCCCCTCTCGGGTCCTCGCAAGCCTACCAGGATTGAGACAGTGTCCCTGGTTATGTGGTCCTCTAGGCTGCCTTTCGGTTGCCCCTTCCTGATGATTTCTCTTTATTTTCATTTTAAATCCAGTTTGGTCCTGGGAGATGGTCTGTGTAGCTCTATTCACTCCGCCGCCATTTTTTTTCTCTGAAAAGAGGGGGCGCAAGGAGGAGGCAGGGCAGCCCAGCACTTTCAGAGGCGCCCCCTTTCCAAGGAGCTGTAGAATCGCAGCACATTCACGGAGGACCGTGCGTCTAAGGTAATTACTGATATGTACATATTTATTGCCATTTTTGGTTAGTGTGGTTATGTTTTTCTTCCTATTTCTTCTACTAATTATAGCAGTCCTTTTAACATTTCTTGCAGTACTGGTTTGATGCTAATGCATTCCCTTAGCTTTTTTTTTGGTCTGGAATGCTCTTTATTTGACCTTCTATTTTGAATGATAGCCTTGCTGGATGGATTAGTCTTGGATTCAGATCCTTGCTTTTCATGACCTTGATTACTTTATGCCATTCCTTTCTGGTCTGTAGTGTTTCTGTTGAGAAGTCAGCTCATAAGACTCATGGTGTTCCTTTGTATGTAACCTGTTGTTTATCTCTTGCTGTTTTTAGGATTCTCTCTTTGTCTTTAATTTTTTGCCTTTTAATTATTATATGTCTTTGTGTGGGCCTGTTTGGGTTCTTCTTACTGGGGGCTCTCTGTGCTTCTTTAATTTGAATGCCTTCTTCTTTCACTAGGTTAGGAAAGTTTTCTGTCACTATTTCTTCAAATATATTCTCTAACCCTTGATCATTTTGTTCTTCTTCAGAGCCTCCTATCATGCAAATGTTATTACGTTTCCAGATGTCCCACAGTTCTCTTAAACTGTCTTCCTGTTTATTAATTGTTTTTTTTTTTTTTTTGGTTTTCTGATTTGTTGATTTTTTTTTTTTTTTAATCCTCACCTGAGGACATTTTTCCATTTTTTTGTTCAGGTAGAGTGGGAGGGAGAGAGAGGAACAGAGAGAGAGAGAGAGAGAGAGAGATCGATGTGAAGGGACATATTGAGTGGCTGCCACCCGCACGACTGACCAGAGCCGGGGACAAACTGCAACCAAGGTACATGCCCTTAGCGGGAACCAAACCCGGGTCTCTCAGGACCGCAGGCTGGCGCTCTAACCGCTGAGCCAAACCGGCCAGGGCTTGATGATGTTTTTCTACCCTGTCTTCTAAATCAGTTATCTGGTCCTCAGCTTCCTCTACTCTACTGGTTAGTCCTTCCAATGTGTTCATTATTTTTCCTATGTCATTCTTCATTTTCACTTGGTTGCTTTTCAATGTTTCTATATCTTTACTCATGCTTTTGATGTTTTACTTATGCTGTTGAGTTTCCTGAAGATCATGGCTCTGAACTCTACCTCTGATAACTTGCTTATCTCTATTTTATCTACCTCATCTTAGGTAGACTTCTCTTGTTCTTTCATTTGTGATTTGTTTCTTTGTTTCACCATTTTGGATATCCCAGTGCATTTTGTAGCCTACCAAATTTTTCCTGTGGGTGTTGGTGTTCTGCTGTTTGTGACTACCTCTATGCATTTGGATGAGTGTGGGAAGGCCCACGTTAAACACCCCTGTCAAGTCTTACATTCCTAGGTGGATTTGTAAGCCCAGGAAAGGTTCTGTTATCCCCTGGCCTTTTTACTGCAGGTTATTAGTCTCAGTTACTTGAAGAGCCTTGGTTTCTCAGTTTAGTGAAAAACTCCCTGAGGTGTTCATTGTAGGAGGATTTCCAGAGGGTGATGCTCTTTAATGAGCTTCAATTTGCATTCCTTTGGCTCACCTGGGTGGGGCTGAATCTTCGAGGGACTGGCTGCTGCAGCTCTGGGAATGAGCAAGCTGGCCACTGTCCTTTGTGGCTGTTACTCCGCACAAACTCTGAGCGCCCTCCAAATCCTGGGTGTCCCCACAGAGTTCCAGTCTAGTTCACCCTCTCTCTGTCGGAGCCCAAGGTGAGTGGCAGTATCCAATCTAGTGCTCTGTCCAGGCCCTCTGTGCTGTGGAGCAGGCTTGGGATTTTAATCCCAAAGAGGCTTCTCATAACTAAGGCCACTGCTGTCTATGGACTCCCAGCCCGCCACCCTCTCATGCCTCCATAAATCCTACCAGTGTCCCTGGTTATATGGTCCTCTCTTGCATCTTTTCTGTTGCTTTTTTTTTGTGACAATTTGTCTTTGTTTTAGGTTTAATTTTCATTTAGTTCTGGGAGATTGTCTGTGTAGCTTCCATTCACTCCACTGCCATTTTTTCTTTCCACTCCATTTACTTTTTTGATAGTTATAAAATTTCTTCTTAAATACATGTGTATCATTTTAAAAAATTAATAATATGCCTGGACTTAGATTTATACTTTGTAAATATAAAAAGACAAAAGTAGTAGAAAACATTTTATGAAGCCATAATGAAATGTGCGATAAGTGAAATTAATAACATATTCTCTTAAATCACACCTTGATTCTGAGAGAAGTACAGAGTAAACAAACATTTTAATAAGCAAAACAAACAAAAACATGAACATTTCAAAATAATGTAGTGTGTTGTCAAAGTTGTGCTTAGAGGAAGAGGCATTCTTCCAGGTGTTTGTGTTACTAAGAAAGGAAAGGCGCACATAATGAATTAAGCTTGTATGTAGATGTTTTTGTATTGGATTTTAATTTTTTATATATATTTTAATTTTGAGAGAGAGAGTAACATTTATCAGTTGCTTCCTCTGCTTGCCCCTACCGGGGATTGGACTCACAACCTGGGTATGTGCCCTGACCAGAAATCAAACCCTCCACCTTCTGGTATATGGGACGATGCTTCCACCAACTGAGCTGTACTGACCAGGGCAATTATGTAGATGTTTTTGAATAGGACCAATGTCAGAAGCCAGAAAATGGGCAAAGGTAAATAAACTAGAAGAAATCTGATAAACACTGTAGCTGATTTTTTTGGAAAAAAAAAAAAAAGAACAATGGTTTGCCTAAGTAAAAAGAGAAACCACATGCCTGGCTGGTGTGGCTCAGTGGTTGAGTGTTGACCCATGCACCAAGAGGTCGCTGGTTCGATTCCTGGTCAAGGCACATGTGCAGGATGTGAGCCCAATCCCCAGTGGGTGGCGTGCAGGAGGCAGACAATCGATGTTCTCTCTCATCGATGTTTCTATCTCTCTCTCCCTCACCCTTCCTATCTCTCTAATATCAATAGAGAAAAACAAATGTGCAGAGAAACAGTACCCTTCACTGTATCCTAATAAATCAGATAAACCAGAGTCAGAGAGAATGACCCCTTGCAAAATTATACAATATAAAAACTCATGTAAGATTAAATATAAAACATGACCAATTAGAGTGGAAAAAATAGGAAGTCATTAATGTCTTACCATGAAACCCACACAAGTCATGGGTACTTTTACAAAATACATTAATAGAAAGATCTCAAAATTTGAAAGGCATGACATTTTTTGACTGTCTAGTATGTACTAGATTACACACACACAATCTACATTCCAATCTATACAATGATTATATATGGGTATTACTAGTAATATTAGTATACAATTTATATAATAGTCTCTGAAAAGTTAAATGAATTGCCTAAGTCACATAGAAAATAAGTGGTAGAGCTAGAATTGAACTCAGATCTGACTACTATTGTAAAAACTTTCCCTATATTATACTTTCTAAAAGTATAAAAAAATTCATGTCTTAGCTAAATTGTTTTTAAATGTTGAGTTGGTGCTGCTTTACTCAATTCCCAGTGTACTTTTTGCAAAAATATGATTTCTTTCAATCACCAAATTGGGGGAAAAAAACAAAATTATAGGTCAACTTTACTTATGGATATTCATTATTTAAACAATTATAAGTAGAAAATAATTCTACTTAACTTTTTCTGATTAATTGAGATTTAATCCAAAAGTACGACATAAGATGATAAAATAAAAATTATTGTGATAATTTGTCATATTAATATGAAAACATAGTTAAATAATATTTATCTTTGTAAATGTTGAAAAGGCATCTAATAAATGGAACAACTCTTTTTCAGCAACTTGAAAAATAGTATGATTTTTACATATTTAAATATAATATGTAACACTATTTTTTACAGAGAAGAGAGTTCTGATAAAAATAGGAAAAATTACAGATGACAAAGGTAATGTTGCAGGATAAGAAGAAGCTAGGAAAATTCCAGGGAAAGAGGAATAGGGAAACTGAGATAGGAAGGTTAAAACAAGGCCAAACAATGTGGGCAATTTATAGCTGGCCTGCAAATAACAAGATATTGTCTTCCCCAAACCAAGGACACTAGATAGCAAATGGTTAAAAGCTTCTCTAAGGGGAGAATATGGAAAAGGGAGAGATAAGTGGGGAGTCTTTCTCACTCACTAAAGGAAGAAACCAGACTTTTTAGGGAAGGGGAAAGGAAAAAAAAAAAAGAGCAGTTTTTTTTTTTTTTTTTACTCCCTAAGTATTAAAGCCACCAGTCTCAAGGCTTGGCAAGATAAAATTGCCAAGTGCTTCTCATGAATTCTGGGAAGGCAACAACAAAGTAAAAAGGGACCTTGAGAATTAGTCTGTACCAAAATATTAGAGAGGAATTTTGAAACCTATAGACAGGGGCGTATATAATGCCTCGGACCCCTACCCAACTCACTCTTAAAATTAGCTGAGAGCCTGTCTGTGCTTCATAAGCCAGATGAAAATATTTGCTTGCCTCTAATACATTTGTTTGCTCTAATAAATCTTTCATAATGCATCATCTTGGATTTTCTCATTTAAATTAATTTATATAAGACAAGAATTAATATTGGGGACAGCCCCCTCCCTCAGACAGAGGAGACTGTCCTATAACACCTCTCTTGTGTCTGTGAGAGTTGTCTGTTTAAGTAGGATTACAGTTCTACTATTTTTTAAAACATTGTACTAGAAATGCAAGCCATAGTCATTGGTAAGGAAAAATAAATTAGATAAATACCATCAGCAAGGAAATCCACACATCTCTTCAAACTAAAATAAGAAGGCCTACCACTTACTGTATGTGAGACATTGTCATAGGTACTGGGAATATACACTAGAAAAACTGTGCATATCTAGAACATACAAGGTCATCATATACTGGTTGGTATAAATGAGGTTAACAACATCTTGAAATTCAAGGTAAATGAACACAAATAGTCATGTTTCCAGTTGCAGATAACTCATTTGCAATGAAGCAAAAGTACATTCAAATACTAGAGCATTACTTTAATTTGGGACATAAGATTTGTTTAAATAATCCTCAGGAGAGGAATCAAAGACATTAAATGAAGGGAGAGATACCTTACTCCACTTGAAGATACAATATATAGGAACTATTTCAGTATTTCTTGAGTTAATATAGAGTGTCATTGCATGCCAATTAAAGACCTGGAGGAATACATTATGAGATGTGATAAATTGCAAGCAAAATTCATCTGGAAAAATAAGCAGTTTTGAATTTAATAATTTGAAGTTATATACTTTCTGTCATATATTTGTTCAATCCAAAATTACTCTCTTTTTCTGTTATCCACTTCCTAGCACCGTGCCTTACTCATAGAAGGTTCTCTCTATATATATTAGTTGAAAGAAGATGGGAAGGGATCCTTATTGTAGGGCTTTGAAAATAAGATAGGGACTGACTAACTAGTGGCTTTCCCCAGGTGTCAGAGAGCTGATCAGGTGGAACATTAGGGATTTGCCCTCATCCTAATCAAACAAGGCAGGGTTGGTCAAAGTCAGAAAAGACAAGAATGTTCCAGGATCTGATAGTCTGCCTGCTGATATTTTTCTAGCAGAAGAAGGACCTGCCTCCTAGCTTTTTGCCTGGCCTGTTTCTTAGTATATGGAATGCTCAGGCAATGCTGCCATGACACTTGGGAGCTCTCACTCATCAGTCACCATCTGCATAAATAAACGAGAGAAGTTTGGACATGAACACCAGTTTGGATCTCATTGCTTTGGGTCTGGTTCCTTTACTTTTCAGATGCAAGAAACCGCCTTCATTTTTTGAAGCCCATCTCTGGTATGAGATCTTTATCAAATGCCCCTAACAAAAATACTTTTTCCTGCTCTCCACTTTTGCAATAATTTACTTGTTTCATGAAGGGCCTAAAGCAGGCCATGTTAACTCTTATATAGACACACCTGAGAGATATTGTGGATTTGATCCCAGACCACCACAGTAAAGTGAGTATCACAATAAAGCAAATCATAATATTTTTCCTGGTGGAGGGCCATACTTTCAATTTGTAAAAAATATGACATATGTGAAGTGAAATAAATGAAGCATGATAAAATGAGGTATGCTTGTACAGAAATATCTCCTCCACCAAATTATTTGAGGGTGAATGTAGGCCTTTTTCTTTCTTTTCACTATAGCATCACTGTCCAATGTGGGCTAATTATTAGAATCACTTGAGGAGAATTTAAAGATATAGATATCCCTGACTTTGGTGATTCTGATTCAATAGATTTGGGGGTATAATATATGATGAATATATTGCATTATGTTATCTATTACATAGTATTGCAAGATATACATATATAATTATATTATATATCTTCCCAGATTATTTTGCTGAAGAACCAAATTTGGGAATTCTGGTTCCATAGCATCGAAGAGAGTATCTTCACTCATGTTAATTGAATGAAGGGATTAAATTAGCTAAATGTTTAGGGTGATTATATGGTGCTGCTATTCCTACACAAGGTGCTGGAAGTGCTGGAATATAGTGCAGAGGGTCTAGTAAACACTTAAAATGAGATGGTCTCTAACTAACATTTTCATAATTATAAATAACAATTATAGAGCATTTGCTAATTTCCACTAACATCATGGGACACCACTCTATCCCCCCAGTGACTGACTGGCACAGTGCCTCACACATAGTTGACTCTCAACTATTTAATGAGTTCAACATTACTTTTTATTAATTCTCACAATGACCCTCTAAGATGAGTCTCTTCTTATTTCATAAGCGAGGAAAGTAAAGTAGGCCGACCTGATCGAGGTCATATAGCTAGTGAGCATTAGAACTGTAGTTTTTCTTCATGTCTTTGCCATTCCTAAGGTGAACCCCCAAGCAGTTATGACATCCATCAGAAAGAGCCTCTCCACTACATGGGGTAGGCTTGGGCCAGGCCAGAAAGGACATGGATGCAGATAGCAGACACCCCAAGCTCGATGGTACAGTGCTGGGGAGAAAAATTAGAAGCAAGACCTTGGAGAAAGTTTAGAATATGTTATCCAGACTGACTGGTGACCGGACTTTGTGGCAGTTAATACTGATTTTGGTCCTTGTCAGGACTGAGAGTATGCATTTCAGGTCCTCTGAGATGGGGAAGGAATAAGACAGGAGTATGGACATTGAGAAACTGTGGAACACAGCTTTGATTATAGGGGAGCAAGGCAAGAAGCACATTATTGGGTTTGGGGGATGAGTCAGTGTCTTACTCTATGGAAGGGGGCAATGAGAGCTAGAGGCCAGGGCCAGGGCAGCACGGGCATCCCTGCTACTGCTAAGCTTCTTAAGCTCCTGCCCTGGGGTGATTGAATTCCTGGCTCTGACTAGGCTGGAACCCAGGTTTGAATAGGGCAGTGCCTGTGAGGCCAGGCTGAGGAACTTCAGAGATGGAGATAGTGCACTCAGGCTAGAGAGCCAAGAAGTACCTTCAAAGCAGGGTGAGGACCTAAGGTGACATCAAACCCTAAACCAAAGTGAGAAGGGGTCACAGCACTGACAACCTTTTTAAAGTCATGAGACACAGTTTAGAGTCCTTCTGATATCCTGATTTGCACTCTCCTAATTTCTGAATTGGGTGTAGGTGGTTGCAGCTGGCTTATTTGCTCCTGAAAGTTGGTCATATATATTGAATTTGCCAGCTCTTGTTTGAGCATAGCTTCTAAAAGATGTGCTGAAAAAATGAATTATAATATGTTTGACACATTGTTCCCTTCAGTCCTTATAATTCTGGGGGAGTGCTAGCCTGGGTTGCCTGTGGTGGCTGGCAGCGTCAGCATGCATGTGTGATGGGCAATCTGTGTAAGTGCCATGACATGGAAAAGGTTGAGAAACATCACTGGAGCCCCATTCCTTGTGAGCTTTTTCTTTAGCACTACACAGGCATGTCTACTTCCATCTGTACAGAACTAGAGTGGAGACATTCGACATTTTTCTTGCCAACGGTCCTTGAAAATCCTTGAGAAACAATACCCCTCCAGTAGGTAAAGGTGCTCTGATTCTCAAGAGGGGAAGACCATGTTCTGGATCTTCCCAGAGCTGAATATGGGTTGGGAAAGCCCCCCAGCTGACTCTGAAATATCTTCCTGGGGGTGTGGGCCATGTTCCTAAACCCTGAGAATCATTACTTCCCAGAGAGGAGAGTACTTTCACTCCTATGATTTCTTCATCTCCTCTGATCTAGCAGCATTATCATCTCCAAATTCTAGATAAGGAAGCCTGAGCTGTCCAAGGTTCGCACAGTCACAAAGTAGGAGATCCAGTAGTACCACCTGTATCTTCTGACTCCAAGTCCAGTGCTGCTTTCTGTGGCACTGTACCCCATCCTTACCATTAATATTAGTATCTAAGAAGAAAATGTCAAGGTTAAAAATCAGGCCAATGGACATGCTGACTAACCTATATGAAGAGCACTCAAGACATGGTGGGTATGGTGCCACAGGTTGGGGGATAAGCTGGAGCTTGGTGTGGCAAGCTGGAATGAGGGAAGTAAGAAGACCCAATGGCCCAATGTGGATCAGCCAACAGCCTGTACTCAGACCTGAAAATAGCCTTTAGGAGTCTAGGCCAGGTGGGTGAACCTTTACTGCAAGCATCAGGGGAAGATTTTACTGTCCTGCTGACTTTTTTCAGCTGTACTTGTCTGTTGGAGAATAGCTCCCTCAAACAGTCATAATTCTTGCCGAAGGGCCAAAACTGTGACTTCAACATATATTACAGTGATTGTTGAGTGGTTGGTGGTGTAACTTTGTGTCACATTACAAATATAGGACAGCTACCCTGTTCATTCCAGCAGGATTTAATATGATATTTGGGTCAAGCCCTGTGTACTGGGTGTTCAGGATCCATAGATAAATGAGCCACAGTTCCAGAGAGGTCACTATCTTGGGTTTCTGACAGATAATTCTAACCCAGTATGATTAGTGCTTCGTAGGGGCATGAATTGAGTGCAAAGTGGAAATGAGGTGCATATGAGAGGAAGGTTCTAATTCCGTTGGAGTACTGACATGGTAAAAAGGTCTGGAAATATTTCCTGGAGGAGAAGACTCTTGAGCTGAATTTTAAAAGATAAATAAGATTTATTCAAGTAGGAGTAGAAGGGAAGGGCATTCTAGGGCAAGGATCTGCACACTTATTCTGTAAAGGGCCAGATAGTAAATATGTTAGGCTTTATGGGCCATACATTCTCTATCCCAATTACTGAACTCTGCTTTTTAGTGTAAAAGCTGTCATGGCTGACTGCCCAAGTATGCCCAGCCATATAAGGTGTTGTCCCTATTTGAAGTGTGAGGAAGCTGAGGGACAAGGGGTAAAGTTAATTGCTCAAGGACAACCAGTTGCTTGTGAGTTAAACATCTCATGTGAACACACAAGGGCCCAGACATAAGTGGACCCAGGCACTGGTAGCTGGGACCAGTGTAGATGAGCTGGAGGAGGTGGGCAAATGCTGGTGCTAGCACTTGGGCCTATTATTACCCTCTACACTTGTCCTTTATATATACTGGACTACCACTTTTGGAGGCCTTGATTCTGTAGCAGCTTTTGACCTGTCAGCCACACATCTTCATTCAAATAAGCTTCCCTAACACAGGACCTGGCACTAAGCAAGTACCAGCCCATGTTTCCTTAATGATTTAACTAGGACTCAGTTAAGGACTATGGATTGTTTAAAGCACTGCTTGTCATTTCCATTAAGAACAGGAACAAGCAGGGATGTCCACTTTCGCCACTCTTATTTAACATTGTACTAGAAGTCTTAGCCACAGCAATCAGACATGAAGAAAAAATAAAAGGGATCCAAATTGGAAAGGAAGAAGTGAAACTGTCATTATTTGCAGATGACATGATACTATACATAGAAAACCCTAAAGACTCCATCAAAAATCTACTAGACTTAATAAATGAATTTGGCACAGTAGCAGGATACAAAATTAATCGTCAAGAAATCGACGGCATTCTTGTACACCAATGATGAACTCACAGAAAGAGAAACTGAAAAAACAATCCCATTTACCATCGCGCCAAAAAAATTACGATACCTAGGAATAAACTTAACCAAAGAAGTAAAGGACCTATTTGCAGAAAACTACAGGTCATTGAAGAAAGAAATAGAGGAAGATATAAAAAAGTGGAAGCACATACCCTGTTCATGGATTGGAAGAATTAACATCATTAAAATGTCCATACTACCCAAAGCAATCTATAGTTCCAATGCAATCCCCATCAAAATACCAACGACATATTTCATAGAACTAGAACAAATACTTCAAAAGTTCATGTGGAACCAAAAAAGACCCCGAATAGCCACAGCAATCTTGAAAAAAAAGAACAAAGTAGGTGGGATCACAATACCAGATATCAGGTTATACTACAAAGCGACTGTCACCAAAACAGCCTGGTACTGGCACAAGAACAGGCATATAGACCAGTGGAACAGAACTGAAAACCCAGAAATGGACCCAAGGCAATACGCTCAATTAATATTTGACAAAGGTGGCAAGACCATACAGTGGAGTAAAGACAGCCTCTTTAATAAATGGTGTTGGGAAAATTGGACAGCTACATGCAAAAAAATGAAACTAGACCATCAACTTACACCATACACAAAAATAAACTCAAAATGGATAAAAGACTTAAATGTGACCCGTGAATCCATAAAAATTCTAGAAGAAAATGTAGGCAACAAAATTTCAGACATCATACGGAGCAGAATTTTCACCGATACATCACCTAAGGCAACAGAAATAAAGGAGAAAATGAGCACATGGGACTACATTAAACTAAAAAGCTTCTGGACAGCAAAAGAAACAATCATCAAAATGGAAAGGCAACCCACTGTATGGGAGAACATCATTGCCAATGATGTATCAGATAAGGGGTTAATTTCCAATATATATAGAGTGCTCCTACAACTCAACAAAAGGAAGACAAAGAACCCAGTTAAAAAAGGGGCAGAGGAGCTGAATAGACACCTCTCCAAACAGGACATACAAATGGCCAAAAGACATATGAAGAAATGCTCAACATCACTAATCATCAGAGAGATGCAAATTAAAACAACAATGAGGTATCACCTCACACCTGTCAGAATGGCCGCCATCAACAACTCTTCAAACAACAAGTGTTGGCGAGGGTGTGGAGAAAAGGGGGCTCTAATACACTGCTGGTGGGAATGCAGACTGGTGCAACCACTGTGGAAAACAATATGGTGCTACCTCAAAAAATTAAAAATTGAACTTCTATTTGACCCAGTGATCCCACTGCTGGGAATATACCCTAAGAAGCCTGAAACACCAATCAGGAAGAATATATGTACCCCCATGTTCATAGCAGCACTATTTACAATAGCTAAGATCTGGAAACAGCCCAAGTGTCCACCAGTAGACGAATGGACAAAAAAGCAGTGGTACATATACACAATGGAGTACTATGCAGCGGTAAGAAAGAAAGATCTCTCATCCTTTGAGACGACATGGAGGGACCTGGAAAGTATTATCCTAAGTGAAAGAAGCCAAGCAGAAAAAGACAAATACCACATGATCTCACTTATATACGGAATATAATAAACATGACAGTCTGAGGAATACAGTAGACCCAGAAACATGGAAGTAGGGCACAGACTGACATCCCTCAGAAGAGGGGGTGGGGGGGGTGGGAAGAGATAAACCACAGAACTTATATGCATGTATGCATGACCAATGGACATGGACAACTAAGCCGGGGAAGGGGTGGAGGTGGGGTGGGGTGGGGGGTGCCAATGGGGTAAAAAGGTAAAATATCTGTAACAAAAAAATAAATAAATAAATTCATAAAAAAAATAATAAAATAAAAAAATAAAGCACTGTTTGTAATAAATTAGAATCAATTTATTTTGCTTTTTCTATTTGTTTTAATTGATGTAACTCACTGCTCATAAAAATGAAGGCATTCAGTTCTATGGAATTGCATCATAAACATAGGAACTTTTCCAGATAATATTAGAGCTTCCCCAAAGAAAAAAAATAGTTTCAATTCTTACCTAATTATTTTAAAAATTAATGTAGAACACTACAGAATTCATAGTTTTTCAAGGTAAAGAAAGAACTGAACACACACACACACATATATATATTTTTTGCCAAAAAATATTTACTGGTGTTAATGACAACAGTTTTATTGTTGTGGATCAGATTGAAGACATTTATGAAATAATCAGCATTAAATATGAATATTCTTCTAGGGAGACTCTGTCTAAGGAGACTTAAAAATACCCCTGAAGTCAGATGTATAGACATTTCTATTTCTGTAACTACCCCCACCCTCGCTTCCATAATGGATTTCAGTTGGTTTGGTCCTTGTTCCATGTCGTGACCCCATTGCTTTAATAATTTTGAAAAATAAAAATTTAAATATTTTTCTGTCTAATGGATGGAAACATAAAATATGTATTATGTAATTTGGTCACAGGATTCTTGTTTTGGAACCTGAGAACGTGTTCACTGCCCATGTAGCTGGGGTGGGACTTAGCAGTAGCACCTTTTCCCCAGAAGAAATCTGTAAGAGAGTTTCATTTGGAGGCTGGGCTAGCTGTGCTCATCACCAGCTCACTATTAGCCCACCCTCCATCCTAAGCCTGGTGCACTCCCCTATACCATTTGTTTTTTCTGTCTTGATCATGGTAATAATAGTAAATGCTTCATGAACACCAACTTTGGACCTGGCTCAATACAAACATGCTTTCAGTGGAGCCTCATGGAAACTTTGTGAGCATCTTGCTGTTACTCACATTTTCCAAATGAGGAAACTGAGACTCCAAGAGGTGAGGAGAACTGACTAGAGTGACTCTTGAGTGGAAGCTTCAGAGCTCTGATTGGACCAAAGAAATTTAGTCTAACTTTGGGTCTTATGATGTGTTCATTTCAGTGGTCAGCACACTTGTGGAAGGAAGTGCTGTGCTTTGCTGTAGGCCCTGTACTTCAAGGCACATATTATACTTGAATATACCAAATGTTGTAAAAGGGTAGAGAGTCTGGGTCAAGGCCTGTCAGGGCACTGAAGGGACTGTTTATCCTGGGGAAGAAAAATCCCAGAGGGAAGTGATAGCTAAAATCCTATGTGATGGGCTTTATCTGTGAACAGAGTTCTGTGTTCATTCATGCATTGTTTTAATTGTCTCATGTTTATCCTAATGGTGAGGAAGATTTATACCCTAGAGTTATGTGGATGGCGCAACACACAACATCTACCAGTGAACAGATGAGGTTGACAGCAGTTTATTAGTCACAAAAACCAAGCACAGTAGGACACCATACTCTGTGCAGGGTCACACATTTTTCTCTTACTCCCTCTGGTCCTTATCGGCACCAGTGCTTCCCCATGTGGCCCTATGTGTAGCATGCCTCCTGCTTTTGTGGGACTGTGAATAATATAATGAACTCATTTTTTTTTTTCATGACAGTCACTTCAGTGTCTGCATGCCCTACCACACTTGATTAAAACAAATCCAGGGTACCATTAAAATAGACCTAGAGTGGTAACTGCCTTGCTCATGGCCATACAGGTAGTGATGGAGTCACTTATGGAATTCAAATCTCTCAAAATATAGACATATACTCTTTCTTTTACTCATATCATTGCTTATTTTACAAATGGTGAGGAGATGTTACTATCAAGAAAGCATCCTAAGCATTCAAAATTCTGTCCAAGCTTTTCATGGACAATGAAAATTAATAATTCATTCTGTGGCAGGCTCTATGGATGAGGAATAGAAGGAAATGCAATAAATATGGTGATGTCAGAATTGCAACATTAGAAGGCCTTAGGGGAAATAAAAACAACAATAAATGATTATATGCTTCTCCCCATTCTACTTGCAACTATAAAATGGTACTATTGCAAGCAAAGGGTCATCCTTATTTGTCAGGAGAGTGCCACCTGAAGTTATTCGTGAGTAAGGTTATAATTGCCCATTTGTAGTTTAAAAATGAGTAATAAGCTTGTCATTTCCCCCAACCTCCTCTGCCTTCATTAGTCATCTGTATTTCAATAGTGAACCTGGTTGTCAGTTTGGGCCTGACTTTAGTCTGGGGTGCTACAGGCAGGGGCTTAGGTCTTCTGTTTGGCCCACAGCTCACAGGGCCTGCAGTGCTGGGAAGCCTAGGCTGTGCAGCTGTCCTTGGAACATGTTCCAAAGTAACTGAGGTCAGGGTCCAAGTAGACTTCCTGGAAGAAACCTCCTGGGGGCTTGTAGAAATATATCTTAAAAACCAGAAATGCATATTTTGGGGGAGGTTGGTTAGAACCTGTTGGTTTTGGTTGATAGTATATAGTAAAGGTGTAACTGGGGAGACCCAAGAGAGCTCATTTTTTCAGTAGGGGCTACAGCATGGTGGATAAAAACATGTACTCTTGGGCTAGACTACTTATATCCCAGTCCCAGATCCTCTTCTTATTGGTTGTGTGACTTTAGGCAAGTTACTTAACATCTCTGAACCTCAGTTACCTTATCTATAAAAATGAATTGCTATATAAGAGGTAGTCTCATACAATGACTTGAAGACAACATGGGAGTCTGACTGTCTAAATTTAAATCCTAGCTGGATCACTTACTAGTTGTCAGGCTTTGGCAAGTGTCTTAACTTCTTTGTGTATCGCTTGCCTCATGTGTGAATTGGGAATGACAATGAAAATAGGGTCCTTGGCAGGAGTAAATGAGCTAATTAAAAGGGTTTCTGCCACATGGAAGGACTATTGAAATGTCTGCTATTATTACTATTGCTAATTTCTATTAGTAGTGAAAGGCAGTCTGGACTATAAAAGTAGCAGGCCCCATGCACTTCAGAGTTCAGAGGAACAAGGGATCTTGGAGAGCTGGGGGCTCATGGAAAGCCTCACAGAGTAGGTAGGCCCTAGAGATGCTGCCTAGGTTGGTGGAGAGCAGCTTTGCTGTAGTGCCTATCAGAACTGGGTTTTAATCCCTGCTCAGCCACTTGTTCGCTGACCTTCAGGAACTGATATCACCTCTCTTTGCCTCAGTTTCTCTGACTGCAAAATGGTGATAATAATCATGCATCCTTGGGAGGATTAAGTAAACAAATAGATGTAAAGTGCCTGTCACATGGTCAATACTCAGTAAAGGAAGATGTCATTTAGTAATTACTACTCATGCTCATAGTTGCAATGAGTGCCATGACTAACTCCTAATTCTCAGGTCAAGAGCAAGCTGCAGTGTGAAAGGTAGGTAAGGACCTGGGTCCTTCGAGAGGAAGAGGTTTAGATACTGGCTAAGGCTGGGAGGTGGCAATGAGCAGACCAATTTGGATTTATTTGGCAATGTCCTATAGTGGGAGATATGGTTTAAGCTAGGGAATAAAGGGCATTGGATACCAGATAGGAATTTGTTTTTTTGTTTTGTTAGGAATAGAGGCTATAAATTGTTGAGTAAGGGGTCTATACGGATTTCAGGAAGGGTCTCTTGTTTTGCCTAAATGTCAGGAGCTCTAAAACTAGAATGGGTCTGAGGCTCCTTTTCTGTTTTTCTCCTTTGTGGATTCTCCCCATTTTCCAGTATATATACTTCTGTAAAAGGACAATCTACTGCTTGCTTCTGGCCATGCAGGATGCCTTCCACCTCCTCCAGGAAGCCTTTTCTGATTTTTCCAGCTATTGTGTGTATTCCTTTGCTTCTGTGGCCTTGCACGGCACCATGTAGTCTCCAGAGACTCTTATCCCAGCTTACCTGGTGGAAAATTGTTCATGCCTTGAGAGCCCATAGAGGACCTGTATACCTTGTTTTTTTGTAGGTTTCCTTGATCCCCTGCTCTAAGCCCCAGCTTAGCTCTTTGTACTAAGGAGATGGCATGACGTGAATGAGATGTGTGAGGAAGCTGGAGAGGGGATGCTTCATTGAAAAAATAAGTGAGCAGTGATTGGGCAGGGGGGATTCGGGGCAGGGAACTCATTGTCTAGTCTTGAGCAGCAGGGAAGTACTGCCTCAGACATCCATGGGATGTAATGTACATGTGTGGGATGGGGTAGAGTGGCTGTCTCCTCTCTGCTGATGGCTGTGCTTCTCATGAAAAAAAAATGATAATAAGAGGACTTAACTCAGATGGTTATATGCCTTTCTGAACAGCAGTGGGCTTCTTGGGAAAGGGAAGAAGCACTTGCTTTAGTTTCTCATAATACCTGGGGATTGGAGCAGTGGTTCTCACACTTTTAAAAGTAGCAAGACCCTTTATTCAAATTAAATTTTAAACTTTGGCTAATAGAAGATGGATAGAAAGATATACAGATGATAGATAGATAAAAGTGACCTTGGACAAAGACACACTCCTTCTGTATCTTGATCTCCTCTGTACCATAAGGAGTAGAGCTTAATCCGAATTTCTCAATCATCCACATTTTGTATTGGATAATTCTGTGCTGTGTGGGACTGTGCTTGTGCATTGTAGAATGTTCTGTGGCATCCCTGGCCTCTACCCACTAGATACCAATAACATCTCTCCTGCCCCTACCTAAGGTATAACAACCAAAAATGCCTTCAGACATTGCCAAATGTCTCCAGGGCTCCAAAACCATCACAAGTGAGAACCAATGGGTTAAATGGTCTCTGGCACTCCCGCCCCCCTTTTATGTTCTAAGTGCTCACACCTACAAGGTTCTTAGCACAGTGTCAGGCACATCTTAAGTTCTCAGTCAATGGTAGCAGTTCTTACTGTTATATGCTTCCCTTTATTAGTCCTAGCTTGGCTATTCCTCATCTAATACTGTGGCTGATATTTTTAATGTCCAATTTGGTAGCATATCTCATCTTGGTAAGCAAAATGGTCTACTTTGCTTCCTCATTAGCAGTCCTCAGGGAAATCTAGCCATCGGTAATTAGGTGGTTGTCATGGCAGAGATGGGAACATGGTCACTGTGTACCGTTTTCTCTCCTGTTGTATGTTCTTCGAATTGGCCTTTCTTGTCCTCACTAACATTCCCTCTGGTGTGCTTTTGTCTCCTCCTGGTTAACTAGACAAACAAAAAATGGAACTTTTTAATGCTTCCCCACTTTTCTTTCTTTACTAACTAGAAGCAACCGGATTCAACTTCCAGAATAACTTTCTGTATTATTTTAGGTTGTTTCCACTGAAACACCATTAAAATCAGCTTTTAGGTTTACAGTGAGAAAGGTACTTGCCATTTATTAATATTCATATTCTGTTTTAAGATTAAAGAAAATGCAAAAACAGTATTCATGGGAAGAATTGAACTACCAGAACAGACAAATTTATCATAGAATTATTAGAGTTTGTCATACATTAATTACCAAAAATAAGTTGGTCTTTTGGGATGAATGAGTATTCATTTCTGTATTTTCTTGATCTAGGATGAAGAATACCAGAAATGAGAAAACTATATTAAGAATATTAATCTTAATGGCATTAAGTGAGCATCCCACTATTTTGGAACTTGTACATTTTAAAAAAATAAAAATTAGCAATTATTGCTCAACATCTATTCCTTGTTAAGATTTCAGAGTAGTCCATGATCACAGTTTACCTGTTTTGTTAATTTGCTATTGATATTGAGAGTTTTCGTATGAACTATTATGATATAAACATTTGGAAACACTTTTCCTTAGTCACCAGCATAGGTCCTAACACCTGGTAGGTGCCCAATAAATTTTTGTTGAACTGTATTAACAGAAGTAATCCTAGAGATCTGTATATTTCTGCTCATTGAGATAAAGGGCCACTTATTATTATTTTTTAAAAATGAGAGTGACCTGGTGCACCTACTACAAATCATATTATTTTCATACTACTTGAATCATTTATATAAAAATATTTATTAATCCCCTAGTATGTGTCAGACACACACTAGGAGATGGTACACTAAATAGACACATTTTCTGTAGCAATAGAGTTGACATTCTGGTAGGGAAGACAAACATTAACAAAAACACGAAGACATAGCTTAAAAATGTTAAGAAATGTTATAAAAGAAACACAAAAAAATTAGAACTGAGAACTTAGATGTATCAGAAAATTCATTGACCTCCAAATAACAGAAAATTCTCAAAACAGTATCTTAAATATATTTCCGTCACATGAAAGAAATCTGGAGGTTTATCTTTCCAGGGTAGATACAGTGTTTCAATGATGTTGTTACTGGGCTAAAGGAGACCATTTGCCTGAGTGCATCAAAGCCCAATAAGACATGAACAGGAGTTTGCAACAAAGCAAGTAAGGGTTTATTTTTAGATAGTGGCCTACACCTGAAGTCACAGGTGAGCTAATGCTCTAAGATCTGGCTCCCCAATGGATTTCAGGAGATGGGTTGTATAGGGGGAAAATCATTAATCATGATGACTAAGGGAGTTAGGGTCAGGGTCATGGTCTCTACTGATTGGTCAATGCTAGGGTAGAGGGAAGTTGATCAGTACATCTGGTCCTGATGTCAGCCATTGTGTCACTTCATCTGGTTTACCCACCTTTCTGGGCCTGGAGTTGAAACACAGCTGATGCCCAGATGTTATATTTAGTTTGACTGAAATTCTGTCTCTGTGGTCAACAGGCCTGACGATTTGTTCCTAAGATTATTTGATGCTGATCAGGGCCTCACTGTCCTGAAGGCTTAATGATTAAGAGAGTAGACATACAAGGGAGAAGGATGCAGGTAAGTCAGGGTGCTGGATGAGGCCAGTTTGAATCAGAAGGAAAGAAAGGAGAGAAGTTTCTGCATAGTTACAATGTCATCAGAACACAGGCACCTTCTGGTTTTCTGCTACTCCAGGTACTCTGGATTAAATTTTTTTTTCCTTTATTGATTTTTAGAGAGAGAGGAAGTTAGAGGGAGAGAGAGCTAGAAACATTGATGAGAGAGAACATCTATTGGCCACTTCCTGCATGCCCCCTACTGGGGATTGGGCCCACAACCTGGGCATGTGTCCTGACTGGGAATCAAACTGGCTACCTCTTGGTGCATGGGTCGATGCTCAACCACTGAGCCACACCGGCCAAATAGATACTCTGGATTTAGAATAGGGCTTCCATCTTTAAGGTGACTTCTTTTTTTAAATCACTTGAGGATGTGTTTATTGATAAGAGAGATTGAGAGAGAGAGAGAGAGAGAGAGAGAGAGAGAGAGAGAGAGAGAGAGAGATCAGTTGCTTCCCATTCGTGCCCTGACCGGGAATCAAACCTGAAACCCGTTGGTGTATGGGATGACGCTCCAACCAATTGAGTCACCTGGCCAAAGCCTTAAGGTCACTTCTTGGTCCAAGATACCTGCTGGATTTCCAGTCAGGAAGGAGAGAGAAGGAGGTAGAGGAGGTGTATTTTCCAGCTAAGTCAGTCCCTCTGAAGAACAATCTTGAAAGCCCCACAGAAGAACTGTTATTTATATGCCAGTTACAAAGGAGTCTAGGAATGCTGTCTTTGAGCTGGACACACGACCACACTGAATAAAATGGGGATTTTGTTAGTAAAAAATAACAAGTATGGATGTTAGTCAATTCACAGAATTTTATGAGATTTGCTAAAAATAGTTTTAAAAATGACCTTTCTTCCTTCCTTTCCTTTCTTGCTTCCTTCCTTCCCTTTTTAGTAAACACTTACTTAAGTAAAGCATTGTTCTAGGTATTGGTGATATATATTAAGAACAGAACAGAGATCCCTGTTATGTAGGGAATTCTAGTGGGGTAAGACAGAGACGAAATAACAGAAAGATAACTAGATTATATAGGTCACACTTTATATGAAATTGAGAAAACATCATGGAAACAGTTACGGGCTTTTTTATTGTGTTCAGTTTCTCCAAAAATTGCCTTATTGAACTCTCACATCAGTGGTGTGAGTCAAGCTTCATTTTCCTCACTGAACCAGTGAGGAAACAAGACGCTCTGGTGTCACTGCCTCCAGGAAAGCTTTTTGTTTAAGTGTCTGTATTTCCCATGAAACAATGAGATTCTCATGGGCAGGGACTGATTGTACTGAGTTTGATAACCCTGTCACCTGACCTAGGAAGTGGCATTTAGTCTTACCCAATAAATGTCCAGTGCTTGAACAGAGCTGGCTAAAGCTCACATTCTTAACATTTCAGTGTCAGAGACAAGATTTGAGTCAAAAGCCCATGGCCTGTGGTAGTGTGAACAGTTGCCCCTGATTCATCTCTTTTGTACATCAAGATTTTATTTTATTTTTTACCGCACTGTCCTGGAATGTTTATAAAATACCACTGTACATCTAGATTTGAGATACTTATGTTTTTAAAGCAGATCTAGTTCTCTTTTTTGCTTGATCGAGTTTGTTTACTTCAAGGTAAAACAATACAGACTCTCTAAGGCAAATTATTCTATACAAAGGTCATTCTTTTGGTGCCCATGGATTTTGTCCCATTCACTTTCATATGCCATTTTCCACTTATCTGGGCCCTATGACCTTGGGTGGAGACCTAAGCTCTGTGCTCTTATGTGAGGAGTTCATGATTAAGTCACTCGATGACTTGCCATCCAAGATTGCAAAGACATTACTTATTTAAATTAAATTAATGTTAAGAGAATCTGAAGTCAGTTTTTCTTTGCATAGAGACATCAGAGAATCTGAGAATACTAGTCCCAGAAGGGCCCATAGTCATCTCCCTCATTTCCCAGGAAGAGGAATGGAGATTCAGAGCAGCAAAAGCACCTAGCCAAAGCAAGCAGATAGCAGCCCTGCCATCTGACTCCCACTTCAGTGTTTTTTCTGCTCTATCATGCTGTCACTTATGCAGCACATAAAAGGGATTCTTACTGAGTATGAGGAATTGTGAATGGACTCTTACTCAAGAGTGAATCGTTATAATTTAACCAAGTATTTAACATAGTAAGCCAAGTACAGTCAACCCCAACCTGGTTTGAATTAGCAACATTTGCTATGGAGAGGTTATATTTTTCAGTAGAGTTTTCTTAATTCCGTGGTACCTGACACCATTGAGGAATGCATGAAGAACAAGTATAATATTTTTTGATTTATGAGAAAATGTTAAGATTCTAAAAAGGCAGCAACATGATGTAGCCAAGAGAACATAGGCCTTGGAATCAAGTGGCCTGGCTTTGAATCATGGCTTCACAACCTACTAGCTTTGTGAACCCTTGGTAAGCACCTTCTCAAAGCTAGTGGAGGATCTGTAAGCTCATAAACTTAAAGGCTGGGAGAAAGGATAATGGAGTAGGAGATAATAGTTTGGTCTGGAGCTCTAGAATGTGACTGAACTCCACTAGGTCTCTGTGGCTGAACTTATTTATTTATTATTTATTTATTCATTCATTCATTCATTCATTCATTCATTCACTCATTTATTTATTTATTGTGATTTATTTTATTTTATTTTTCTAATTAATTTATTTTTGGTACAGATGTTTTTCCATTTTTCCCCACTGATTTCCCCCTCCTCCTCCCTCCCCACCCTGTCCCCACCGATGCTGACCATGTCCATTGTTCATACATACATGTATATAAGTTCTGTGGTTTATCTCCCCCCCACCCCCTCTTCAAGGGATTGTCAGTCTGTACCCCACTTCAACGTCTCTGGGACTACCCAATTCCCCAGACTGTTATGCTTATTATATTCCACAAATAAGTGAGATCATGTGATATTTGTCTTTCTCTGCTTGGCTTTTTTTGCTTAGGATAAAACTTTCCAGGTCCCTCCATGTCATCTCAAAGGATAAGAGATCTTTCTTTCTTACAGGTTCATAGTACTCCATTGTGTATATGTACCACAGCTTTTATCCATTCGTCTACTGATGGACACTTGGGCTGTTTCCAGACCTTAGCTATTGTAAATAGTGCTGCTACGAACATGGGGGTAGATATATTCTTTCTAATTGGTGTTTCAGGCTTCTTAGGGTATATTCCTAGAAGTGGGATCACTGGGTCAAGTGACAGTTTAATTTTTTGAGGTAACACCATATTGCTTTCCATAAGGGCTGCACCAGCCTGCATTCCCGCCAGCAGGGTACTAGAGTCCCCTTTTCTCCACACCCTAGCCAACACTTGTGTGATGATTTGTTGATGGCGGCCATTCTGACAGGTGTGAGGTGATACCTCATTATTGTTTTAATTTGCATCTCTCTGATGATTAGTGATGTTGAGCACTTCTTCATATGTCCCTTAGCTATTTGTATGTCCTGTTTGGAGAGGTGTCTATTTAGTTCCTCTGCCCATTTTTTAATTGGGTTCTTTGTCTTCCTTTTGTTGAGTTGTATGAGCACTCTCTCTATATTGGAATTTAACCCTTTATCTCATATATTATCGGCAATTATGCTCTCCCATACAGTGTGTTGCCTTTCCATTTAGATGCTTGTATCTTTTTCTGTGCAGAAGCTTTTGAGGTTGATGTAGTACCATGTGTTCAGTTTTTTTCTTTGTTTCTGTTGCCTTAGGAGATATATCATTGAAAATTCTACTGCGTATAATGTCTGAAATTTTGTTGCCTAGTTTCTTCTAGGATTTTTATGGATTCATGAGTCACATTTAAGTCTTTTATCCATTTTGAGTTTATTCTTGTGTAGGGTGTAAGTTGATGGTCTAGTTTCATTTTTTTTGCATGTAGCTGTCCAATTTTCCCAACACCATTTATTAAAGAGGCTGTCTTTACTCCACTGTATGCTCTTGCCACCTTTGTCAAATATTAATTGAGCAAATTGCTTTGGGTCCATTACTGGGTTCTCTGTTCTATTCACTGGTCTATATGCCTGTTCTTATGCCAGTACCAGGCTGTTTTGATTACACTGGTTTTGTAGTATAACCTGAAATCTTGTAATGTGATCCCTCCCACGTTATTCTTTTTTTTCAAGATTGCTGTGGCTATTTGAGGTCTTTTTTGATTCCATATGAACTTTTGCAGTATTTGTTCTACTTCTGTGAAGTATGTCGTTGGTATTTTGATGGGGATTGCATTGAATCTACAGATTTCTTTTGGTAATATGGACATTTTAATGATGTTAATTCTTCCAATCCATGAACAAGGTATGTGCTTCCAATTTTTTATATCTTCCTCTATTTCTTTTTTCAATGACCTGTAGTTTTCTGCCAATAGTTTATTTCTTTGGTTAAATTTTTTTCTTGGTATCTTAATTTTTTTTTTCTGCAATGATAAATGGGATTGTTTTTAGTGTCTCTTTTTGTGAGTTCATCATTGGTGTATAAGAATGCCATCGATTTCTTGACATTAATTTTGTATCCTGCCACCTTGCCAAATTCATTTATTAAACCTAGTGAATTTTTGATGGAGTCTTTGGGGTTTTCTACGTATAATATCATGTCATCTGCGAATAATGACAGTTTCACTTCCTCCTTTCCAGTTTGGATCCCTTTTATTTTTTCCTCCTGTCTGATTGCTGTGGCTAAGTTACTATTCCAGTACTATGTTAAATAAGAGTGGCGAAAGTGGGCATCCTTGCCTTGTTCCAGTTCTTAAGGGAAATAATTTAATTTTTGCCCATTGAGTGTGATGTTGGCTGTAGGTCGTTCATATATGGCCTTTATTATGTTGAGATATGATCCCTCTATTCCCAGATTTCTGAGTGTTTTTATCAGAAATAGTTGCTGGATTTTGTCGAATGCTTTTTCAGCATCTATTGATATGATCATATGATTTTGTTTACTTATTTATTTTTTTTGTGGTGTATCACATTTATTAATTTGTGACTATTGTACCTGTCTTGCATCCCTGGGATGAATCTCACTTGGTCATAGTGAATAATTTTTTGATGTATTGCTCGGTTTGATTTGCTAGTATTTTGTTCAGAATTTTGGCATCTATGTGCATCAGAGACATTGGTCTGTAGTTTTCTTTCTTTGTAGTGTCTTTTTCCAGATTTGGAATTAGAATTAGGCTGGCCTCATAAAACGAGTTTGGAAGTCTTCCTTCTTCTTGAATTTTTTGAAATAGTTTGAGGAGAATGGGTATTAGTTCTTCTTTGAGTGTTGGGTAAAATTCCCCTGTGAAGCCGTCGGACATGGGCTTTTGTTTGCTGGAAGAGTCTTGATTACATCTTTAATTTCTTCTGTTGTTATTGGTCTGTTCAAATTCTCTATCTCTTTCTGCTTCAGATTTGGGAGACTATGTATTTCTAGTAATTGGTCCATTTTACTTAGATTGTCGAATTTGTTGCCGTATAATTGTTCATAATATTTGTTCACAATCCTTTGTATTTCTGTGATGTCAGTTATTATTTCTTCTCTTTTATTTTTGATTTTGTGTATTTGGGTTCTCTCTCTTTGTTCCTTGGTGAGTCTAGCTAAGGGTACATCAATCTTGTTTATTTTGTCAAACAGCCAGCTCTTTGTTTCTTTGATCCTTTGAATTGTTTTTTTGGTCTCCATGTCATTTATTTCTGCTCTGATCTTTACTATTTTCTTCCTTCTACTTGCCCTGGGGTTTTCTTTCTGTTTGCTTTTAGTTCTTTAAGTTGTGAGGTTAGATGTCCTGTTACAAATTTTTCTTCTGAGGTTAGATGTTCTGTTACAAATTTTTCTTGTCTGTAGTGCTATGAACTTCTCTCTCAGAACTGCTTTCACTGCATCCCATAGATTTTGTGTTGTTGTGTGTTCATTTTCATTGGTTTCCAGGAAATTTTTCATTTGTTCCTTGATCTCCATGTTAACCCATTAATTGTTCAATAACATGCTATTTAACCTTCATGTTTTCAAATATCTTTGCATGTTCTTGTTACAATTTATTTCTAGTTTCATGCCATTGTGATCTGAGAAGATGCTTGATATGATTTGCATCTTCCTGAACTTGTAGAATCTTAGTGTCCTAACATGTGGTGTATCTTTGAGAATGTCCCATGTGTACTTGAGGAGAATGTGATTTCTGCAGTTTTGGGGTGTAATTATGTGTATATATCTATTAAATCCATTGAATCTAGTGCTTCATTTAGTGTCTGTGTTTCCCTGTTAATTTTTTTGTCTAGAAGATCTATCCAGTGGTGTCAGTGGGGTCTTGAAGTCCCATACTATGATTGTATTGCTGTCTATCTCCCGTTTGAAGTCCTCGAGATTTTTAATATATGTTGGTGCTCCTATGTTGAGGGCATATATGTTTACCAAGGTTATATCTTCCTGTTGGATAGATCCTTTCAATATTATGTAGTGGCATTCTTAGTCTCTAGTTATGGTCTTCATTTTGAAATCTACTTCATCAGATATGAGTATTGCTACCCCAGCTTTTTTTTTGCTTTCCGTTTGCTTGGAAGATATTTTTCATCCCTTCACTTTCAAACTAAGTGAGTCTTTTTTTTTTTTTTTTTTTTTTTTTTTTTGTGAAGTGGGTGTCTTGTAAACAACGTACATGTGAGTCATGCTCTCTTATCCAGTCAGCTACTCTGTGTCTTTTTATCGCAACAGTGAAACCATTCACATTTAAGGTGATAGTTGATATGTGCTTATTTATTGCCATTTTTGTTTAGTGTCGTTCTATTTTTCTTCCTATTTCTTCTACTAATTACAGCAGTCCTTTTAGCATATCTTGCAGTGCTGGTTTGGTGTTAATACATTCCCTTAGCCTTTTTTTTTTTTTTTTTTTTTTGGTCTGGAAAGATTTTATTTGACCTTCTATTTTGAATAATAACCTTGCTGGATAGAGTAGACTTGGATTCAGATCCTTGTTTTTCATGACCTTGAGTACTTCAAGCCACTTTCTTCAGGGCTTTAGTGTTTCTGTTGAGAAGTCTGCTGAGAACTTTATAGTGTTTCCTTTGTTGATAACCTGTTTCTTATCTCTTGCTGCCTTTAGGATTCTCTCTTTGTCTTTAATTTTTCACATTTTGATTACCATGTGTCTTGGTGTGGGCCTGTTTGGGTTCTTCTTACTTGGGACTCTCTGTGCTTCTTGAACTTGAATGCCTTCTTCCATACCAAGTTAGGAAAGTTTTCTGTCATTATTTCTTCAAATATATTCTCTAACTTTCGCCCATTTTCTTTCTCTTCAGGGACTCCTATGATGCGAATGTTATTACATTTCCAGTTGTCCCACAGTTCTCTTAAGCTATCTTCCTGTTTTTTAATCATTTTTTCCTTTTGGTTTTTTGATTGGTTGAGTTTTTTTTTTTTTTTTTTTTTTTTTTACTCTGTCTTCTAATTCTGTGATCCCGATCCTCAGCTTCCTCTACTCTGCTGGTTAGTCCTTCCAATGTGTTTTTAATTTCTGCTATGTCATTCTTCATTTCCTCTTGGTTGGTTTTCAATGTTTCTATATCTTTACTCATGGCGCTGATGTCCTTACTCATGCTGTTGAGCTTCCTCAAGATCATGGCTCTAACTCTACCTCTGATAATTTGTTTAGCTGCATTTCATTGATCTCCTCTTCAATAAGTTCTCTTGTTCTTTCATTTGAGATTTTTTTTTCTTTGTTTCAACATTTTTGCTATATCAGTGGGTTTTGGGGTTTGTCAAATTTTGCCTGTGGGTGTTGGTGTTCTACTGTTTGTGGCTCCCTCTACTGGGTTTCGATGAGCCTGGGTGGGCACACTATAAACACCACTATCCAGTCTTATTTTGCTGGGTAGGTTTGTAAGCCTAGGAAAGGTTCAATTCTCCTCTAGCCTTTTCCTGGTGGCTAGTTGTCTCAGTTACTCAGTGCCTTGGAATGTGGCCCTGGTGTTCTGCCAGGAGGATTTCCAGAGGTGGGATAGATTCTGGTTGTTAATTAGCTTTAATTTTTATTTATTTGCCTCACCTGGAAATCCTGAATCTTCGAGGCAGGGTGCAGGCGGGGGCTGCTGCTTTTCCCCACAGCTCAGGGAAGGAGCACACTGACCACCATCCTTTGTGGCTGCAACTCAGCAAAAACTCTGAGTGCTCTCTAAATCCTGGGTGACCCCACAGAGTTCCAGCCCAGTCTGCTCTCCCTGTGCCATAGCCCACAGGTCAGTGGCTGTGGCTGTTTTAGTGCTCTTTTCTGGCTCTATGGGCTGTGGAGCAGGCTTGGTCTTTATTCCCCAAGGGCTCTACTCACAGCTAAGACTGCTGCTGTTGGTGGGCTCCCAGCCCGCCACCTTCTTGCACCTTCACAGATCCTACCAGTGTCCCTGGTTATATGGTCCTGTCCTCCTGCTTTTCTGTTGCTTTTTTCTGAGGGTTTGTCTTTATTTTAGTTGTAATTCCCGTTTGGTCCTGGGAGATCATCTGTGTGACTTTTATTCACTCCACCTCCTTTTTCACATCCTCCAAGCCTATCTTGTGTGCAGCTGGGTTGCCCAGGCCTTTCTAGTGCCCCTGCACCCTGCAGGTCCCATGGGTACCTGGATCGCACAGTCCCTCTGGGGACCAGATTCTATGCCTATGTTATGGGCTGCTGGGTCACCCAGGCTTCTCTGGTGCTTCTGTAACCCACAGGCCCCATGGGTAACTAGATCATGCAGTCCCTGCTGGGTTTCACAGGTCTCTGTGGTTCTTCAGCACCCCTCAGGTCCCACAAGAAACTGGGTGGCACAGTCCTGCTGGGTCTTGCAAGCCTCTCTGGTGCTTCAGAACCCCACAGGCCCCGTGGGTAACTAGATAGTGCAGTCCCTGCTGGGTGGCACATACCTCTCTGGTGCTTCAACACCCAGCAGGTCCCACAGGTTGTTGGTTGGCACAGTCCCTGCTGGTCACACAGACAATGACTGGACACTGCTGTAGAGTATGCCATGTCTCCACTACTGCCCACCATCAACAAATCATCAAACAAGTGTTGGCGAGGGTGTGGAGAAAAGGGGACTCTAGTGCACTGCTGGTGGAAATGCAGACTTGTGCAGACACTATGGAAAACAATATGGTGTTACCTCAAAAAATTAAAAATTGAACTTCCATTTGACCCAGTGAATCTTTATTGATTTTAGAGAGAGAGGAAGGGAAAGAGATGATAGATAGATAGATAGATGATAGATAGATAGATGATAGCTAGATAGATAGATAGATAGATAGATAGATAGATAGATGATAGAGACATCAATGAGAGAGAACATTGATTGGCTGCCTCCTGCATGCCCCCTACTGGCCCACAACCTTGGCTTGTGCCCTGACCAGGAATCATGCTGGTGACCTCTTGGTGCATGGGTCAGCTTTCAACCCCTGAGCCACACCAGCAGGGCGGGGGATTGCTATTTAATTTTACAGATAAGAATACTGAAGTCTGGAGTGTCCAGCTGTTAAGAGGCACAGTCAAGACTTTCAGAATCCACATTCATTGACTCTTACCACTTTACCACACCATTTCCATTAATTAAATGAGATGATACTAAGTATTTAATAAAATGAAAGCTACTGCTGCCTCTTTTCCTCCTCTTCCTTCTCATCACTGATCTTCTCCTCCTTCTCCTACTCTTCCTTCTAATTCTACTCAGTTTCCTTTTGGCAGTTTATAGTTTATATTTTGAATGCAGTAGAACCCCCAGAAGAGGAGGGGTGACATCAAAGGCACAAAATCATCCCCATTGCATCTCTTCCTTCCCTTTCTTTTGTCTCTTCACCTTCTTCCCTCCATCTTTCGTACTTCAGTTAGTTCTGTAAATATACTTTTAGACAATATTTTATTGCCTTAAAACATAAGGTTTACAAATAGAAAATACAAATCATGTTCTTTTCTTTTTTTTAATTATGATTTTTAAAAATAAAACAATGGATTTAGTAAACATTTTGCTAATATATGTTAAGGGGCTGAAGAGGAAACATCTTTCTTCTTGTCGAAAAGTAAGGCACACTTTCTCTTCAGTTCTCTTCCACCCCTAAACCACTCCCCTACCTGAAACGTGAACTTCTTTTACTAAGTACAGAGTATCTGTACACATGTACACACACACACACACACACACACACACACACACACACACACACACCAGGCTCTTCTGATAGTGGTGCAAACATCACAGTACTGTTGCCAGTACAGGCTGCTCCATATATGCTGAGTCCATGCCAGTAGCTGCAGAAAAACAGCACAGTGGTTATAATTACAGCTGCTCAATGTACAGGAAAAATGAACAAAATGTATTATTTTCAGGAAATGCTACCCAGACCTATGAATAGAGCCAGGCAGCAAGTTAGGCAGGAGCAGAGGTTAGCTTGGGTTGTTTTAAAGGCAACTTTTTAAATAATTTAAACATCTAACAAAAGGTTATTGCTAGAAGAGGGTGGGCATGCAAATTCTGTCCCCACCAGAGGTGAGATACATTTAATTTAATCAGATTTGATTCCCATTTCAAGGGCCATCTTTTCTTCTCACCTTTCCTCTCATCACTCAGAACCAGCTTTGGATTTTTCAGGGTGGAATGAATCAAGATTACTTTTCAGTAAAAATTACAGGACTTTGACTGGTATTTCCCTCTCTTTAGAGAAAATAAGCACTTAGCTTCTCAAGGCAGTATTTAGATGAAGGCATCAGAGGTGACTATGACATAGACTCTCTGGGTAAGGACTTCTTTTGTGGAGAAGAACATCCCCATTCCCATATTGAGCTACCAAAATTCCCAAATATAGGCTTCTAAAACATACTCACAAGGTAATATCCAGCACCCTAACACACCTAGATGGTTATCTCTCCCAAATTGGTTTCTTCTGCATGGGTACAACAAATTTTTTCTCAAGTTTATTGATGTTTAATTTGATCA
The DNA here is from genome assembly GCF_014108415.1 of Molossus molossus. Classification (NCBI taxonomy): domain Eukaryota; kingdom Metazoa; phylum Chordata; class Mammalia; order Chiroptera; family Molossidae; genus Molossus; species Molossus molossus. The sequence goes on along the minus strand of NW_023425355.1, from coordinate 75,395,823 downwards.
GCTCTCAGGAAAGAATGTTGGGAGACAGATCCCAACATTAGGCTAGGAGAACCTAGGCTCAGAGTGCCCATGTAATTGTTCTAAAGGACCTTGTTCTGATAAAGCTTTATCTTCCATAGAATGTTAGTAGTCAGTCTGATGACCCAAGAATGACCCTCATCCAGAGCAGCTGCTGCTCCTTAGAATTGGACTTCTAAGGGTCTTAAGGCACTAGAACACTAATATCCTGAGTAAGCTTTCTTTCCATGAAAATTTGGCAGGCTTTCTTTATGAGGGATATAGGTGAAGATGAAAGCAAGGCACCAAGCCAGAACTGACTCCAGTACTCACCAGCCTCTCCTAATACCAGCTCTCAGAACTAAAAAAGGGAGGGGGCAGGAATCAAATCTGCATTTAGTGAAAGGTGTGATTTATCCCAACTAGACCATGCAAATCTTGAGTGAGTTCCAGGAGGCATGGGCACTGCCATCTAAGACACAAACATTACAGCCAGCTCCCTCCAGAAGCTGCTCCAATGAAGACCAGATACGTTGTGTTGGCAGTGAGAGCTGTGCTGGATAAAGAGGTGGGTGGGGTGTTCTCCTTGTTCCCTGAGTTGCAACCACCTTTTCTCTTAGAGACACTCCTTAGACACAGTGGTGGGTGGTTTGCTGGTACTGCTTACCTCCTCCTGTTCCTCTGAGAGTTTATTCTCAGGAGTTTCTTTGTTTGCTTTTTGCCTCTGGAGATCTGCCTTGATGAATGCAGTGAGGGCTGCTCCAAGGGTGAGGAACATACACAGAAAAATATTCCCAGGCATTGTTCCATAGTTGTTGGTAATATGGCCCTGGAAGATGGTGAAGATGATCCTGAATACCTGGATAGACACGTTGAGAAAGCCAGATGACATGCCTTCTGATTCTGGGTATGTCATCTCCACAGGAAACTCAAATCCTAGTGGGAGATAGACAGTCATAAAGAAGCCCATTATGCCAGCAGTGATGAACACTACCCACAGGTGTCCCAGGTTCAAGGACATTGTGTATGTCACCATGCCCACCAGAGTCATGATATAGACCACCAAGATTGTTTCCTTGTATGTTTGGGACCAATCAAGCCAGATGCCTGAGATCACAGCCCCAAGCATTCTTGCAAAAATGATGGTAAGGCCGATTCTTCTAGCATTCTCTTCTTCCCCTGGGTAGTGCAAGATCACCATACGATTCAGCACAGTGCACAAGGCATAAAAAGCTCCAGCATTCAGACTTTAGGTGATGATAAATTGCACAAGGTTGAGGTTTTAGAAGAGCTGGATGATGGAACTAAAGTAAGAAGCATCAGTGGGTACCAAGCCATAATTCAGGGATTGGCCCTGCTGGGAGGATATTCAGGCTTCTTGAATATGATGATGACAAGGATGAAAAGAAGAGTGGCAATACCACCTATTATGCAGAACATGATGCTGATGTGGTAGATCAACTTGTCCTTGTCTTCAATATTGGGTACCAAAACAGGAGGGACCAAGAACCCAATTGCAATTTCAAGCTGATTGCCAAAGACAGCTATGGAGCAGGACTTTGAAACCTCATTAGCCCCAAACCAGACTGAAGCTATGCAGGAGGGCATGCCCAGGATGAAGACCAGGGCCACAGAGCAAATGACCTGGCCCAGCACAGTGACTGTGAAGAGATGTGGCTTCAGGTTGCCCAACTTCACCCAGGCCCCCAAGCAGTTGAGAGCAGAGCAGGTGAGGGCAATGGTGTGCAGGCTGGATTTTTTCAGCACCCAGCCCTCTGGCATTAGTAGAAGTATGTACGTCAGTATGTAGCACATGGATATCCAGTCAATGGCAAAGTGACTGACGTGGTAAAAGTTCACGAAGACATTACTGATGGAGCCATACTGAATGAGCCACTGGAACACATTGCACATTGAGTAGCAGCTAAACAGGACCAACATCCAACAGGGCTTGCTCACCTTGATCACACTGAGGTCCTTGGGGCCTGAGCTACTTGGGTGAGCTGAACTACTTGAGTGAGCCAAGCCACTGGGTTGGGCCAAAGCACTGGGTTGGACTGAACTGCTAGGGTTCACAGAGACACCGAGATGGGCAGAGATGCTGGGATCTGCCTGGAGCTCAAACTCCTTCTTAGAGGTGCCATCCTGCTCCTCCAGGTTGGGATCTTCATTTACCATAACTACTGTCTCTGGTAGAGCCCTAGACTGGTGTTGAGGACTCTGGCTGATCTAAAGCCGACAGGGCACTTGCCCCAGTCTGTCCCAGAATAAATGGAGACTTAAGCCTACATAAAAGCCACAAGTTGGTCCCCTAATGCTCACCTCCAAATCTCTGCCACAACCTTCCCATGGGGCTCACTGTCCCTGATTGCTGTCTTCCAGGCCAGCCACAGACCCCTCAGCAGGGTCCTGACCACAGGTGCTTTGAGTCCTCCTAAGGCATTCTGTGCACATTCAGCTTCTGGTCCAGAAAAGAGTCCTTCCCTTTGATAGCTACTTCACCAGACTGTTCTCTCTGGGCTGCCTTGGGACCTCGCCCCCTAGGACCCACATGACTGCCCTGTCTCATTCTGCCTGGCTTCCCTGGCCCTCCCCCACCCTCTTATCCTCTCATCCCGCCCTCCCAATATCTTTGACCCTGCAGCCCAGTTGTTTTGCCACAGCTTGCCAGGTGCTTTCCTCCCCAATTTCCCAGGCACCATGGAAACCGCCCAGTTAGCCCCCATCCCCTGAACTGTCCCTCAAATGAATTTGTTCCCTCTCAGATGATACACGATATGCAAGAAAATCCCCTATACCCTTTCCAGGTAACCCACCAAATAAAGTTTCCTTGCACTATCCTGCACTATAAATATTTATTTTAAATTCTACTTTTGAAAATTCACTCTAGATTCAGACTTAGCCCTGGCAGATGGCCTGAGAGGTCAGCTTTCATTCAGAACCGGATTCTTCTCTTTTCAGCCGTGAAAGACAAATGTTTTATGATCAGCATATTTTATCTGCTGGGACTAGTTTATTTTGTTGCCTTGGCTTTTTAAGAGGTTTATTGTATGTAATGTATTCATGACAAATAACCAGTTGCTTTTGTTTCAAGAAAAGGACCTCCGAGGGACAAGTTACAATATGCTCCCCCGCCACAACCATAATTTTAGATGTGATAAAATAACATCTACAAGCATTACTATAAGGGGCCAGTGCCCATTAAAATAGTGCTAGCATATGTCTCTATTTATTATACTTTGTGGTATTTGTCAGTTTACTTGTCCACACTCCCCCTCCTCATTCTACTGTGTAGTCCTTAAGGGTACATCTTTGTCTAAATCACTTTTATATCCCTAGGGTCTAATACATGTTAAAAGTAGAATAGGAATAAAAAAATAACGTGGCTTCTACACAAAGAATAATTTACAAGCTTCTGAGGCTTTCTGGGAATATCCTGAAGCTTAAATTCCTCATGTCTTCAGCAGGTGCAGTAGTGATTTTACGGAGTGGCTCTTCAGGGACTCTTGCTTCCCTTCCCCCAGCTTCTTCTTAGTCTTCTTTGTCTCCTCTTTTTCCTTCAGGGTCATGCTTGCATCAGCAAATCCTGGCTTCTTCACACTTGGCAATGAAGAGTTTATAATCTGTTTATGAAAATGTCAAAGCCCCGTTTTAACTCTATGTAGCAGCTTTCACACATCATCATTTCATTTGGAGTCCTAACTAGATCTTAGAAGTTGCCATCTCTGCTCACATATTCTCTGAGTCTGAGCCCAATAAAATGAATAATTAAATATTTAATTCAGCTATCAGAAACAATAATGAGAATAAACAACTTAGAGGCCCAAATCGATTATCTTGTACTCCCATTACATCTGTGACAGCTGTTTCTCCATCCAGCCCCAAACATTTGTAAGTACAAAGGCTATAAAACTATAGCAGGAAATTACAAAACTCTGGACTTCTAAAAGCAAACCCCAATTTTTTCTTTAGAAATTCATAGCATTGGAATTGAACAAATTCATGTTGAAGCTTTAAAGAAATGTGTGCTGGACCTTAACCACCACCTCTGTGGCTGATAGGCTGACGGCTTGGGGTAAATCACCAAACTTCTCTGTGACTCTGTGGAGTCACCTGACAAGTGAGAGTACTCAATCTTGAGTTCCTCTGTGGAGTTACCAGGCAGCTTAAGGACACCTCTGTGTACAGAATGTGATCTGTAAGTTGGAAGGTGCTGACATGAATGTGGGAGGGGTTCCTCTTAGGATGTCTGGTTGGTCACAGATCTTGCGTTAGAAGTCCGAGTTTGCTTTAGCCCCAATTTACAATCATACAATATTAGCTTTCCCATGTAGTGTTACTCACATTACTTCTGGATTGCTGCTATTTTCCAGAGAAGTCAACAGTGCTTCCCCTTGATGTATACCAAGCATGCATGTTTTTACACAGTAGAAATAATCTTGAAGAATTGAATGAAAATCACATAGTCATACAACAACTCATGTTTACTTGAGGGGAGTTTACTTTCTGCAAGAAACCTGTGATGAATTATTTGGTAAAAGAAAACTCCCTTTTGTAATGAAAATAAACATCTTCTCTTAAATTTAGATTCTTATGTTATTTTTTCTTAGTCATGTCAGCCTGCAATGTATTCTAAAGTATTGTAATGTAAAGTAATGTGTTCTACCATATTCTGAAAAGAGGATGATGTAATCTAAGTGTTTAGGAAATAAAGAGTCAAAACTTATTAATGGTGATAGTAACTGCACCAGTTTATTGAGTGCTTGCTATGTGCCCCACACTGATTAATTGCTTTATATGTCCTATCTTATTGGAGCCTCACTATTTAGTAGATATCATGAAGGTGGACTACAGTAATTTATATTGTATAAAGCTTGGAGCCTGAGTCATGAAGCTGGGAGAGAACATAGAAATGGAAAGCAATTTCCCATGAGTCACTCAGCAAGTTATTGGAACAACTAGGATTAAAAAGGACACTTCCCAGCTGCCAGCCCATTGCCTATTCTACACACCTTCTTGTCTCTACTGCACACAACATTTCATGATTAATGGATACCAGATCACAGCAGTCGCAGATTAAAGGGTGAATGCATCATCAATAGGATATATATATATATATATATATATATATATATATATATATTTAAGGTAATATTTTATATTAATTTATTTTTGTTACAGATGTTTCTTTTCCCCCCATTGACACCCTCCTCCCAATCCTCCCCCAGCATTGTTGTTTTTGTCTATTGGTTATGCATACATGCATGTAAGTTCTTTGGTTTATCTTTTCCTTCCCCCCACCCCCCTCTTCTGAGGTTTGTCAGTCTGTACCCCACTTCTATGTCTCTGGGTCTATTTTGTTCATCAGCTTATTTTGTTCATTATATTCCAAAAATAAGTGAGATCATGTGATACTTGTTTTTCTCTGATTGGCTTATTATCAAGTATTATTGCCTTATCCTAAGATTGCTAACTCATCTTTAGAAAGAAAACCAAAACCAAATACACCTAGCTAATTTTCAGCAGCTATTATCACTGAATGGTTGGAAGATCATGAAAATGCTCTGAGTAGGTCAAACCTAAACTTTTAGGAACATGGTGTATCTTTCTCTGCCCTATGCCTCACAGCTACATTTGCAGAGATTCAGTTGGTAAATACTGACATCTGAATGGACATACCAAATTGCCTGCCAAGTAGCTTCTTCTGTTAGAAGAACTGGACCTTAGAAGAATATACCTAGCACTCTGTTAGAGTAAAATCTTTGACTATGGGAGGTGGGTTGCTTGAGGAATGCTATAGGAAAAAGCCCCAGTTAGAAGCCAAGATCCATGAAAGAAGTGATCACAGACAATTAAAGATTCTTGTCTGGAATTGGCTGGTTTCTGTCTGTACATCCCACACCCAAACTCCTCTCTTTAAAAAGCAATTACTGAAGTATTTTGATGGTGTTGTAAGGTTTAAAATTTGAGGATGTAAAAAGGTGCCCAATTATGCCAGAGTTTTGCCAAGCATAGCACAGACAGAGTAAAGGGACTGGGTATCCAGAAGCTATTTAGTCATGTCCCTTCAGGGAATGAGAACCTCTAAGGAGTAAGATTTGTGTGATCTGTGAGTACTTACCGCTGCAGATAACTTAAATGCCATGCAGCAATTAAGTGTGGACCTAGTGGAAGAGTAGGAAAAGTATAGCAAACAACCACCTCTCTACACTTCCCAAGCCAGTGCCCATTTTAGGGAGGCTGCGTTACCTCTTGTCTGTGCTGTTGCAACAAACATCCCCCTAAGTGTTCTCCACCTTCCTGCATCTCTCCTCTTTGGCCTCTTTCTCCTCCAGCATTTATCATAACAGAGTGCTAGGTACATCCTTCTAAGGCCCAGTTCTGACTACCTTTGTCTTATAATTAGAGTTTAGCAGCCAAGGAACAGTCTACCTTCCTCAGTTTTCTGTTCTTGGGCTTCCCAACCAATTGAACAGCCCTCTGGTCTCCTTCACCTGTATTCATTGTCAGCCAAACTGGACCCCTCAGTACTTTCTGAAAACACTCTCATATTTTCTGCCTCGGCTATAGCTGTTAACTTAAATGTATTTCTCCTTCTTATAGTTTTATTTATATCATCCACTTTACTAAACTTTTCCTGACTCCTTGCTCCCAATTGGAAAGGATTTTTCCTCCTCAGAACTCACATAGCCGGGTCAGTGAACTTTTTTCTTGGCTCAAATTCATGTTGTTTGTGACTTATCTGTCTTCTCAGTGGATATTGAGTTCCTCAAGGGTAAGGATCTGTGCTGGATTCATTGTCACATTGTTGCATGGTGTCTTAACAGAGTTCTTGTTTAATGTTGGGGTGGCCCCACCTGCCAATCTGAAAGGCTTGAAAAAACCCTGATATTCTGAGGGAGGTGATAAAAACACATTACTCCCCTTCTCAGGACTTTAGGTTTCTGCTCTACCATTCAGGGGGTTTGGTCACCTCCACTATTCTCTGATTCTACTTTACAAGAAATGTTTGTATCTGCTTTTAATTTTTTCCTTTTGGGACCCCCATTTCCCAATATTCCTAGTGTCTTTCCCATTTGTTATCGTGCAAACCAAAGCAGTAATACAAAGTCATGCAGAATCTGCATAACATAGTTGTAATGCAAATTTAACATTGGGTACATTGCCTGCTACATAATAAGCATGCAATGGAGCATTGTTCATTTTGTTATTATTATTAACAGTAATTTTCCAATAAGACAGACCTGAGTTCAGATTCTGATTTTGCCACTTAACTCGTGATGTGCCTAGTAATGTCACTTTTCTGATCTATAGGAGCCTCTACTGGGTAGGGACTTATTTGCAGGTAAATTACTTCATGCTAAACTGCCTAGCATGGTCATGGTGCTTGAAGGATGTATGTCATAGCTCAAAATTATAGTTATTATTAGGATGGTGATAATGATGATAATGATGATTATGACTGTGATGAACATTATAGTATAGGAGCTTAATACATTCACCCAAAAGCCAACATATAAGGCTTCACTGGTGGGGTGTGCAGTGGGTACACCTCTGTAGTCTGGGATCCAGATTCAATTCATACCATTGTCTTAAAAAGTATTCAAATTCCTCAGAATGCCAGAGATTCCCAGAATGTTTTTAAAACCTGCCATTCTTCATGACTCTCAATGTCTGAATGGATATGTCACAAAACTTCAAATTGGTAGCATGTGACTTAACCAAATACCCAGAAGATCTTTGCTGTCTCTGTAATGTCAATGCTTCTTTGATTCCAAACAGAAGATCAGTGGCAACCATACAGTCCAACTATGGAGAGACACATTCAAGAAACATTCAAGAATGGGCCTCCTAGGAAATTAATTCATGCAAAGTAAGGTACAATGTTCTTGGCTGTGGATGGAAAGATATTTTTGTCCCTCAAATAAATAATCTAGCTGGGTTATGGAGTCAAGGCAGTGTGAGAGGTGTAGACACAGAAACTGCTGTGTTAATGACAGTGTTTGTGAGACTCAGATGAAATCCAGATCTTCAGCTTTCCCAGGGGTAAGTATAAGGCCAATAAGTTGTGGAGAATTATTGAGTTAATACACAAGCCATCACCTACTTCTCTCAACTGAAATGATACTACTATCAAAACACAAAAGAGGTTGGATGTACAAAGCAAATTCTAGAAAGTAGCATGAGGCAGAGAATTTGATCAAATAGTAAATACTTACAAATAATTTTAAAGATGATCAAAAAATTAAATAAAGAAAAGAATAGCAGTAGATTATTGTGGGAAGAACACTGAACCATGGAATTCTAAATTTGATTTTGTAAATTACTGTGTTTAAGTCTTCTCTTCTCTAGCATCAGTTACCTATTCTATACAATGAAGTGGCTGAGTTGTCTTTCAGTTCTAACACCCTATGACTATGATAATGACATGATAAAAACTGCATATCGGTTAATAATAGGCATTTCCCTGAAACAAAGTGAGAAGGCTTCTTTTAAAATTTTGATCTAGGTATGTAAAGTATTTACATTAGACACACAAAATTAAAGAGGCACATTTTTTACATCTATAATGAAGTTACCTGCACTTGGTGTTCATAGCTTAATTTTTATTTTATGGAGGTGAAATTCACACAACATACAACTAACCATTTAAAAATGTACAAATAGTGGAATTTAGTACATTTATTTTTATGTAATCATCAAGTCTATTTAGAAAACATTTTTGTCACACCAAAAGGAAACCCCATACTCATTAAACAGTCACTCTGTATGTCCCTCTCCTCCAAGAATAGCATAATTCCTGCAGCAGAGAAAACAAGAAATATACCTGCATTTGTCTCTCTGACAGTAAATTTAGAGGGCAGCAGATAGGTATCTGTGTGCATCTGGGAGGCCTAGGATTCCCAGAAACCAGCATATCAGCCTTTGAAACCAAGTTTAAACTATTTTGAGAGACTTATGGTTAGGTACAATATTTGCCAAGGTATTGAACAATCATACAAGTTCCTTGTAAAAAAAAAAAAAAATCATTGAAAAAACAATAACAGAAAGTTCACCCAAGTCCAAATAAAAAGTAAAAATCACCAACATTTCTATCATGCAGAAATAATTACCTTTCAGTGTAAAGTTGTTGAAAATTTATTGGTACATTTTAACATATACACCATATATTTAAAAGGTGAGATCAGTAATTCCAAAATGGTGGTAAAGTGAATGTAAGCTACACAGACTATCTCCCAGGGCCAAACTGGAATTACAACTAAAATAAAGACAAATTGTCAGGAAAAAGCAACAGAAAAGCAGCTGGACAGGACCCATATAACCAGGGACAGGAAAAAAGGACAGGAACAAAGGACACTGAATTGAGCCTGGTAGGTCTGCAGAGATGCGAGAGGACAGGCTGGGAGTCCACGGAGAGCATCTGTTTTAGCTCTAAGCATAAGCAGCTCCCTCGGTGTTAAAATCCCAAGCTGGCTCCACAGTGGAGAGGCCTGGGACAGAGCACTAAATTAGCTATAGCCACTCACCTTGGACTCCATCAGAGGGAGCGTGGACTGGATTGGAACTGTGTGGGGACACTAAGAATTTGGAGGGTGCTCAGAGTTTTTGCTGAGTCACGGCCACACAATACAGTGGCCATCTTGCTCATGAAGCCCCTTCCCAGAGCACTGGAAAGAAGCAACAGCCCCTCCTTCAGAGATTTAACCACACCTAGCTGGGCCAGAGAGATGCAAATTGAGGCTCATTAACAATCAGAATCTGCCCCACCCTCTGTATATTTTCTTAAACTGAACACCTGAGGGAGTTTTTCATTCAATTGCTGCAACTCAAGCTTCATCAAGATACTGAGACTAATAGCCTCCAGGCAAAAAGCTAAAAAATAAATGAACCTTTCCTGGGCTTGCAAATCAACCCATGAAAGTAAGACTTGACAGTAGAGTTTAACATGGGTCCTCCCACACTCATCCAAACCTAGAAGAAGGAGCCAAAAAAGCAGAACACTAACACCCACAGGGAAAAATTAGCAGTCTCCAAAATGCACTGAGGTAGCCAAAATGATGAAACAAAGAAACAAATCCCAAATGAAAGAACAAGAGGACTCTACTGAAGATGAGATCAATAACATGCAGTTAAGTAAGTTATCAGAGGAAGGGTTCAAAACCATGATCTTGAGGAAATTTAACAGGATAAGTAAGGACATCAACACCATGAGTAAAGATACAGAAACATTGAAAACCAATCAAGTGGAAATGAAGAGTGACATAACAGAAATAAAGAACACATTGGAAGGACTAACCAGCAGAGTAGAGGAAGCTGAGGACTGATCAGAGAATTAGAAGACATGGTAGAAAATATAACCAAAATAGAAAAAAAATATATTAAAAAACAGGAAGACAGCCTAAGAGAATTGTGGGACAACTGGAAACATAATAACATTTGTATCATAGGAGTACCTAAAGAAGAAGAAAATGATCAAGGGTTAGAGAATATATTTGAAGAAATAGTGACAGAAAACTTTTCTAACTTGGTGAAGGAAGAAGGCATTCAAGTTCAAGAAGCACAGAGAGCCCCCAGTAAGAAGAACCCAAACAGGCCCACACAAAGACACATAATAATTAAAATGCCAAAAATTAAAGACAAAGAGAGAATTCTAAAGGGAGCAAGAGATAAGCAAAAAGTTGTTTACAAAGGAACCCCCATAAGGCTGTCAGCTGACTTCTCAACTTAAACACTACAGGCCAGAAGGGAATGGCATAAAGTAATCAAGGTCATGAAAAACAAGAATCTGAATCTAAGACTACTCCTTTCAGCCAGGCTATCATTTAAAATAGCAGGTGAAATAAGTAGCCTTTCAGACAAAACAAGACTAAGGGGATATATAACCACTAAACCAGCTCTGCAAGAAATGTTAAAAGGACTGCTGTAATTAGTACAAGAAATAGGAATAAAAATATAACCACAATAAACACAAATGGAAATAAATAAGTACATATCAATTATCACCTTAAAAGTAAATGGACTGAATGCTCTGATCTAAAGACACAGAGTAGCCGATTGGATAAGAAAGTATGACTCATATATATGTTGTTTAAAAGAGTCCTACCTCACAACGAAGACACACATAGGCTGAAAGTGAAGGGATGGAAAATAATCTTCCAAGCAAACAGAGAGGAAAAAAGAGCTGGAGTAGCAATAATCATATATGATAAAATAGATTCCAAAATGAAGGCCATAATTAGTGACAAAGGAGACCACTACATAATATGGAAAGATCTATCCAAAAGGAGGATATAACCTTGGTAAACATATGCACCCAATATAGGAACACCAAAATATATTAAAAATCTTCTGGAGGACTTCAAAGGAGAAATCGATAGTAATACAATCATAACAGGGACTTCAACACCCTGCTGACATCACTGGATAGATCCTCTACACAATTAATTATCATGCATGCAGAGATTCTAAATGATGCACAAAATCAAATGGATTTAATAAATATCTACAGAGAATTACACCCAAAAACTACAGAATTCCCATTCTTCTCCAGTGCACATGAAACATTCTCAAAGATAGACCACATGATAGGGCACAAACTAAGTCTCTACAAGTTCAAGAACATGGAAATCATATCAAGCATCTTCTCAGATCACAATGGCATCAAAGCAGAAATCAATTGCAGCAAGAACATGCAAAGAAATTTGAGCACATGGAGGCTAAATAGCATGTTATTAAACAATGAATGGCTTACCAAGGAGTTCAAGGAAGAAATTAAAAACTTCCTGGAAACCAATGAAAATGAACACACAACAACAAAAAATGTACGGAATGCAGCAAAGCACTTCTGAAATGGAAGTTCATAGCACTACAGGCCTACCTCAAGAAACAAGAAAAATTTCTAATAGACTATCTAACCTCACAACATAAAGCACTAGAAAGCAAACAAAAAGAAATCCCCAGAGCAAGTAGAAGGAAGGAAGTAGTAAAGATCAGAGCTGAAATAAATTACATAGAGACCAAAAAAAAAACAATTCAGTGTATCACTGAAACAAAGAGCTGGTTCTTCGAAAAGATAAACAAAATTGATGGACCCTTAGCTGGACTCACCAAGAAACAGAGAGAACCCAAATACACAAAATCAGAAATGAAAGAGAAGTAACAACTGGCACCACAGAAATATAAAGGATTATTAACATATACTATGAACAATTATACATCAATAAAATGGACAATCTAGGTGAAATGGACAAATTTCTAGAAACACATCGTCTCCCAAAATTGAACTGGGAAGAGATAGAAAATATGAGCAGACCAATAACCACTAAGGAAATTGAAGATGTAATCAAGAATCCCCCAGCAAACAAAAGCCCCAGGCCTGGCTGGCTTTACAGGGGAGTTGTACTGAACATTAAAAGAAGAACTAACACCCATTCACCTCAAACTATTCTAAAAAATTCAAGAAGAAGGAAGACCTTCAAACTTGAGGCCAGTATAATTCTAATTCCAAAACCAGAAAAAGACGCTACAAAGAAGGAAAACTACAGGCCAATATCCCTGACGAACATAGATACCAAACTTCTGAACAAAATATTAGAAAATTAGATCCGACAATACATTAAAAAAATTATTCACCATGACCAAGTGGGATTCATCGCAGAGATGCAAGGCTAGTAAAATATTCACTAATCAATAAATATAAAGGATCCTTAACATATACTATGAACACCACATAAGCAAAATGAAAGATAAAAAACATATGATCATATTAATAGATGCTGAAAAAGCATTTGACAAAATCCGCACCCATTTCTTATAAAAACGCTCAGTAATGTGGGAATAAAGGGATCATACCACAACATAATAAAGGCCATATATGAAAGACCTACAGCCAACATCATACTCAATCGGCAAAAATTAAAAGCATTTCCCTAAGAACAGAAACAAGACAGGATGCCCCCTTTCGCCACTCTTATTTAACATAGTACTAGAAGTCTTAGCCACAGAAATCAGTTGTGAAGAAAAAATAAAAGTGATCCAAACTGAAAAGGAGAAAGTGATACTATCATTATTTGCATATGACATGATATTATACATCAAAAACTCTAAAGACTCCATCAAAAATCTGCTAGATATAACAAACAAAATTGTCAAGGTAGTGGACACAAAATTAGCATCAAGAAATCGACAGCATGCTTATACACCAATAATTAACTCACAGAAAAACAGAAAAACAATCCCACTTAACATCGTGGAAAAAAATTAATATACCGAGGAATAAAGTTGACCAAAGAAACCAAGGATCTATTTGCAGAAAACTACAGAACATTGAAAAATGAAATAACGGAAGATATAAAAAAGTGAAAGCACATACATCGTTAAAATGTCCATACTACCTAAGGCAACCTATAGATTCAATGCAATCCTCATCAAGTTACCAATGACATACTTCACAGAACTAGAACAAATACTTCAAAAGTTCATATGGAACCAAAAAGACCTGAATAGCCACAGGAATCTTGAAAAAAGAAGGACAAAGTAGAAGGGATCACAATACCAGACATCAGTTTATACTACAAATCTATTGTAATCAAAACAGCCTGATACTGGCACAAGACTAGGCATATAGATCAATGGAACAGAACGTAGAACCCAGAACTTGACCCAAGGCATTATGCTCAATTAATATTTGACAAAGGTGGCAAGAGCATACAGTGGAGTAAAGACAGCCTCTTTAATAAATAGTGTTGGGAAAATTGTACAACTACTTGCAAAAATATGAAATTAGACCAACAACTTACACCATTCACAAAATTAAACTCAAAATGAATAAAAGACTTAAATATTACCTTGAATCAATAAAAATCCTAGAAGAAAATGTAGGCAACAAAATTTCAGGCATCATACGCAACAGAATTTTCACTGATGCATCACTTAAGGCAACAGAAACAAAGGAAAAAAAAATGAACACATGGGACTACATCAAACTCCAAAGCCTGTGCACAGTAAAAGAAACAACCATCAAAATGGAAAGGGAATCCACTGTATGGGAAAGCATAATTACCAATGATACTTACTTTACAAAATATATAGAGTGCCCATACAACTCAACCAACGGAAGACAAAGAACCCAATTAAAAATTGGGCAGAGGACCTAAATAGACACCTCACCGAAAAGGGCATAGAAATAGCCAAGAGACATATAAAGAAATGCTCAAAGTCACTAATCATCAAAGAGATGCAAATTCAAACAACTATGAGGTATCACTTCACAGTTTCTAGAATGGCTGCCATCAACAAATCATCAAACAAGTGCTGGCCAAGGTGTGGAGAAAAGGGGACTCTAACACACTGCTGGTGGGAATGTAGACTAGTGCAGACACTATGAAAAACAGTATGGTGTTTCCTCAAAAAATTATAAATTGAATTGCTATTTGACCCAGTGATCCCACTTCTAGGAATATATCCTAAGAAACCTGAAACACCAATCTGAAAGAACATATGTACCCTATGTTCATAGAAGCACTATTCACAATAGCTAAGATATGGAAACAAGCCAAGTGTCCATCAGTAGATGAGTGGATTAAAAAACTGTGGTACACGTACACAATGGAATACTATGCAGCTGTTAGAAAGAAAGATCTCTAATCCTTTGAGATGACATGGAGGGAACTGGAGAGTATTATGCCAAGTGAAATAAGTCAATCAGAAACAGACAAATACTATGTGATGTCACTTATTTGTGGAATATAATGAACAAGGTGGGCTGATGAACAACATAGACCCAGAGACATAGAAAGGAGTATGGTTCAGACTGACATACCTCAGAGTAGGGGTGTAGGAGAGATGGATGAGATGAACCAAAGAACTTTTATTTATGTATGCATAACAAATGGACATAGACAACAATGCTAGGGTGTTAGGGGAGGCAGGATGGGGAGGAGGGTGTCTAGCGGGGAAAAAGGAGAAACATCTGTAACAAAAATAAATTAATAACAATTGAAAAAAAAGAAAAGTGGGATCATATGATACACTTTCTTTTATTTTCTAGCTAATATATGTTTGTTAAAATTCATACAAGATAAGTTTATAATATATAAAACAGAACATCTATTTCTTAACTTTCTTTTCCCCCCATTCAACAGTATATTTTGGCCATATTTTTCTATTCATAAATATGCTTCCAGAACATAATTTTAATTGTTGCCTATTAGTCTATTTTATGTATATATTATGATTTCCTTACCTAGGCTCTGTTTTTGGACATTTATGTGGTTTTCGGTTTTCAGCTGTCATAATGATGCAGCAGCCTATGTCTAAACCTGTGCTTTCATCTTTCATTAGTTCCTTTGGATAAATGTGAATACTTGCTTTTTGCTCACTTGGTGATGAAGATGAGGATGTAATGTAATGAATATGATGCAAAAATTATTTTGCTCATATTGGAGTCAGATATTTGCAAACACTTCAGGTAGCCCTTTTTATGTTACGCAATATGCCCATAGTCATTATTTAGTTTAATACTACCAATGGCAAGTAGCTAATATTTTTCTGTACACATATGTACCAGACACTGTGCTATGCACTTTAGACAAAGATATCTATTTATCCTTATTTGTTAGGTGGTATTATCTCCATTTTAGAGATGGGGAGAGTCAGGAGGCTGAGAGCGATTGTGTAAATTGTCCAAAGTGTGTTATGTAGTAGAGCTGAAGTTTTACTTTGGTCTTTTTAATTCTAGCCTCAGTATTCTTTACAGTTTACCACAAGGCCTCTTTGAATTACAAGGTTTTCCAAGGCTATATATGAACAAGTAATTTATAGTCCACACTAACTTGGAAAGATTTAAAAATAAGGAAACAACATGGTGTTCACAGATTGCGTTGCCTCCCTTCCCTGTCCAGGATGGCTTCATCTGGGGATGCCACCTTCTGGTTGATTACACTATATGGTCCATAAAAACTGTTAGTGTGGTGCTAGCCATATTGGATCCTTTCCCAAAGTAAGACTAGGGCAGTCATGCCCAAGGGGTCAGGTATGATTTATGAAAGTTCAAAAGAGGTCGAGTCGCTGGGAATTAGTTTCTGGGGCCAAGTCGTCAAATGAATTAATAATTAAAGAGCCCTAAACAGCCATGGCTGGTTTGGCTCAGCAGTAGATTGTTGGCCTGTGGACCAATGAGTTGCAGGTTCGATTCTGGTCAAGAGCATGTACCTCAGTTGTGGTTTGATCCTGGTCCTGGTCAGGGTCATGTGGGAGGCAACCAGTCGATGTATTCCTCTCACACTGATGTTTCTTTCTCTCTCCATTTCTCTCCCTTCTCCCCCTTTCACTCTATCTAAAGATAAATAGAATAATATCATCCTCTAGTGAGGATTGAAAAAAAAAAAAAAGAGCCAAAAACATTCATTAAAGTATAAATTGGCTAAACTTCATTGGACTGTTTCATTCTGTGCTGAGGACAAAATGACAGTTTGTGCTGTTTATTTCTCAGGAAAAAAAAAAAAAACCCACAAACAAACAAACTATAAAATGAGACATATATATTAATAGGCCCCAAAGAGAATGTCTTCTTGAGAAGAAAGATGGGAGCTATGGGAAGGCAGCTAAAGCTCCATTTGGGGTCCCAAATAATTTTGGCACAGGGAGTCTCTGCTTGTTTTCAAGGACATCTACTAAAATTTAAAACTGTGTCCTGGTTGGTGTAAGTGCTTGGTGACTCCACTGACCAAGACCATCAAGCTGGTAACTGCAAAGGTTATATATCTGCAGAAGTCAGAGCTGCGAGTGTCCTTGGAGATCATCTAAGATGCTAACTGCATTGACTGATGAAGAAACCAAGACCTAGACAAGGAATAGGACTTGTCCTAGGTGTCCAAACTGTTGATTTCTAGTGTCAGAGTTCAGTATTTACATTTGCAATATTCAGTACAATTTATATTCACCACAGACATGTAGAACTAAATTATTTCTCTTCCTTCTTCTTTTCTCCCTCCTCTGCCTCTTCTACCTTCTTCACTCTTTCTCACTTCCCCTATTTTTGCATTCTCTTCTTTTATTTTCATCCTCTCCATTCTCATATTAACAACTGCTCTAAGGTATCACCTCACACCTGTCAGAATGGCCTCCATCAACAAATCGTCAAACAACAAGTGTTGGTGAGGGTGTGGAAAAAAGGGGACTCTAGTGCACTGCTGGTGGGAATGCAGACTGGTGCAGCCACTATGGAAAACAATATGGTGTTACCTCAAAAAATTAAAAATTGAACTCTTATTTGACCCAGAGGTCCCACTTCTAGGAATATACCCTAAGAAACCTGAAGCATTAATCAGAAAGAATATATGTACCCCCATGTTTATAGCAGCACTATATACAATAGCTAAGATCTGGAAACAGCCCAAATGTCCATCAGTAGACGAATGGATAAAAAAGCTGTGGTACATATACACAATGGAGTACTATGCAGCTGTAAGAAAGAAAGATCTCTTATCATTTGAGACAACATGGAGGGACCTGGGAAGTATGATCCTAAGTGAAACAAGCCAAACAGAGAAAGGCAAGTATTATATGATCTCACTTATTTGTGGAATATAATGAACATAACAGTCTGAGGAATGGGGTAGTCATAGAGACATGGAAGTGGGGTACAGACTGACAATCCCCAGAAGAGGGGGTGGTAGAGGAGAAATAAACCACGGAACTTATATGCATGTATCCATGAACAATGGACATGGACAACAAAGCTGGGGACAGGGCAGGGAGGGCAGGAGAGGGGGAAGCAGTGGGGGAAAAAGGAGAAACATCTGTAACAAAAATTAATTAATTAATAAAAAAAAACTGCTCTGGTGTGTACATCATGCCTGCTATTTAATTAACAAAGCCACTTTACATTCATTATCTCATCTTGGCCACAATGATCAGAAACTGAGTATTTTACTCATCGACAGAGACTGCAAGCCAGAGGCCCCTTTCTTTTAAAGCTGGCTGGTGTTCTGAGTATAGTGAACATGTTATATACAAGCCCCACACTTCCTCCCTGGGATACTTTCTGTGGATGTTTGAGGGTTAAACGTTCCCTGGCATGGCCTCAGGCTCTGTGGCAAGGAAGGAAGGAAGGAAGGAAGGAAGGAAGGAAGGAAGGAAGGAAGGAAGGAAGGAAGGAAGGAAGGAAGGAAGGAAGGAAGGAAGGAAGGAAGGAAGGAAGGAAGGAAGGAAGTCAAGAAGATTTCCTGTCATTGGATCTAGATCTTAAATAGAACTTTGCTTGGCAAGCATACTTTCCCTATTCCCTGGGCTGGCCCTTCTCTATGGTAGGGTCTCACGCATGGGCACTCTTTAGCCAAGACCAAGTTCTATGCAGGCTTCATCACTTGCATGCATGCTCAAGGTATACATCCCTGAAGAGCATCACTTTTTAATAATCTAGGCTCCTAACACATTAAATTTCTATCTGAAAGATGAGGGATGGGGGAGAGAAGGAGAGAACTATAAGTATGCAAAAGGGAATTTCACAGTGAGAAATACATATTTGTCTTTACTTCTTTCATTTTTTTGTTCATTCCACAGATGTTCATTGAGTACTTAATAAGTGCCCGACACTACTTTTTGCTGCAAGATACATTATCCTCAAGGAGTTTATATTCTAACAGGGAGGTAGGCAGTAAACTAATAGACCTATTGCTATAATGTCATAATACTCTAATGAAAAGGAGGTTTATTAGTTTCCTAGTAGTGGTGGAGGGTTACCCTGAACAGATGGGGACACCTCCTCCAAAGAGAGACGGCAGAGTCTATTTGTAGATGTTGTTGTAGGCAGATGTGAAATTTCTCCTAATTGCATCGTTTTTTTTTTCACTGACGTCAGAAGGTAGGTCATCAATAGAGAGTGAGGAGGAAGAAAGGAGAGTTAGAGGTTTGAGCAGAGATGAGACAGTATGAGTTAGTCTCAAGGAGTGAAGACAAATGACCTGGGGGAAGAAAGTAAGATCGCAGACAGCACTAAAGGCCCACACTTGAGGTTTAAAATCACCAGTTTAAAAGAAAACAGACGACATTTTTTGCGTGTGTGTTTTTCTAATCATGTTAAGCTGGTTGGGAGCAGGCATAGAGTTATTAAAGAGTTACATTAACTCATGTTGCGGTTTTGTCAAAGATGCGTGATAGAGGGAAAAAGAGGGAATTAAGGGTGTATACCTACCTCTTCTTGAATTTGTCTCTCTCAGCCTCCTTTATGTTTCCTCATTACTTTTGTGTGTTCTCTTACATTTTCTAAGTTGGCAGGTGACACTTCTACACAGGTGTGAAATATGTCCTCTCTAGCTACACATAGATATGGGGGAGAGTGAGGGAACAACAGAACTCCAGAAGAAGCACATGAATATAAGGAAGAGAGATTGGCACTGAGTTTGTAGAATATTTAACTTTAAGAAACATCAGAACAGATAGTTTGGGGAAAAAACTCACTATGATTCTGCTTTTGAAGTCAGTGTTTCCATTTTGGTCAATGTAAAAACCTTCTGGTCATTTGTTAACAATGTCAACTATTAATATTTATTGAGTACTTACCATGATGAAGGCATTACTCTGAGTGCTTTAGATGCATTAAGTCATTTAAGCCTCATAACAGTCATAGGAGTTAAGTACCATTTCCCCTATCTTTAGATGAGGTTAGGTAATGTGTCCAGTATGACATAGCTAGCAAGCTTCAGAGCTACATTTGAACCCAGAAACTTGTGATTGCATGCTACATACCCTTAACCACACCTGCACTGCTCTTTAGTACCCCAAAATTTGCATGTTAAAATCCTTGCACTCAACTGTCTAGCTGCCCATTCAATATAAATCTCCCAATTGTGTTAGTTGCTGGGTGGGGTGAGGGTGTGGGTGTGGTTCAGCCCCAGCTCTTTTATTCTTTTTGTGCTGAGTTAGGGATTCTCAAAGTAGCTAAAGGGGGAGTGGTCTTTCTCATGGGAAACTGTCCTGGAGATTTGTACTCCGGGCTCATATTATATATTCTGATGATTAAGCCTGTGAGATTGTGCTTCTGCTTCCTTCATCTCTGAGATTTTGTCATCATATCTTCTGGTTTTGTTGGTTCTGTAGGTATTAGGCTTCTATCTTTTTCTTCTCCATGCTGTCATCCTTTACCCTGCCCCTTTCTCTGAGCTCTTAATTCTTGTAGGAGAGACTGAGACCTGCTCCTGTCTATCCCCTACCAGGCTTAGCATGAAAAATTGCTTTCCTATTATATCTACTGCTGACATGTAAAATAGAATATGCATTCTGCTCACACACTGCTACCATCTCTTATGTCCATCTAGATTTGAGAAACCTGTGTTATCAAATAAAACCCATAGAAGCAATGCACACTGGGAACCGGTCCTTCATATCAGAGCTGCTCACCATGGATCAGTAAATTCTGTAAACTGCATCTGTCCTAAAGAGAAAATTAGCTATGCTTGACTTCAGCTACCATATTTTGCCTACTGTGAGCTTGTTGTACCCTTATATGACATATATTTTGTAACATTATGGAAGAAATATGTAAGATTGATTAAAGTTGGCACAATTTGTGCATACTTCTGCAGTTATTATTGTAGAAGCTGCTTTGAAAAACTCAACAAATCCTTCAGCCAATTGTGTTCCTCTAAAGTTTCATTCAAATTTTAGTGGGTATATTTGTGTGAAAATCAGATCACCTTCCAATGATAGTTCCTTACCATTAGCATTTCTATATTCTGTTTGCCTGATCAGATTGATTTGCCATTATGAAAAAAAATGTTTGAAATAAAAAAGTCCTCTGAACTTTATTCATTAATCTTATAAAAGAAAATATAGCAGAATATGTAAACAGAAACTTACAAATTAAATACACTTTCCAAGTCAAATATATTTGATCTGCATTCATTATGAAACTAGGGCAGTAGATTCTTCATGATTCTGTAGTAACATTGAGGTTTAGACTATTTTACAAGGTCCTTACAAATTCAGTGGAGAAAAAAACAGCAATATTAACTGCTAATAACTTTTCATATTAAGTTAGGATACCTCATAGATTCTGTCATTGTCCTTATAGCCAAACCCATCCATCAGGCCTGGTGAGCAACATGCAGTGGTGTAATTTCTGGATATGGCCAGGCCAACCCTACTATGTGGTGACAGTTTGTTTAGTGTAAGCCATTTGCAGCAGAAGTGTTAGAACACTTGCAAATATGATTTTCAGCCATGTGAAGGTTCAGTTTCTTCTGCTTGTCTCACAGGGATAGGTTATTTCACAAAGCCCTGTTTACATTTTGGAGAACTGGGCTAATGGCCTGAGCTGTTTGCTTCCTTTATTTCTTTCTCACATGTTTTTAATCATTCCCTAATTACTGTCTCTCAACTAGGCATATTAATCAAAACCACCATGGAAACTTAAAAAAAAAAAAAAAAAAGAAGAAGAAGAATGAGGAGAAGGAGAAGGAGAAGAAGGAGGAGAAGAAGATGAAGACGAAGACGAAGACGACGAAGATGAAGACGAAGACGAAGACGAAGAAGAAGAAGAAGAAGAAGAGAAATACACACGCTTAGGACCTAGAGATGTTTAAATAGCTTGAGTAAATGGAAGATAGTAGGAAAGAGGAGGTCACCTGAACTTTTCTCTGAATCCTGATTTCATCACTTGCTTGTCATGTGCCCTTGCACACATCATTTACCTTCTCAAAATCTCCTCACTATCTTCATTTGTCTAATGGATAAAATGGTAGCACTACTTTTATACAGTTGTCATAATGGACAGTGGACAGTACATAGGTAAAAAATATACTTAATATTTGAGTGTTTACTATTAGCTCTTAAGTGACAAACAGGCTTCTGCATTTTAAGAAGTTTACAGGGTATTTCGAGTTTTATCCTTACTGAGAATCACTATTTCTAAAAAACAGATTCCTCCAAACTGTTCTCAGCAGCTGGTTCAAATTCCATGCTATGATGCCACTTCATGAAACTATGTATATATTGAGTATTTATGCTGTGTCTGGCACTGTGCAAGGTATTGGGAACACAGAGACCATGAAACATGGTTCCTACCTCTAAGAACTGAGTCACCTAATATTTTATTTCTCTTTGTGATAAAGTGGCACAATATTTCCAAACACAAGATAACAAAAATTCCTTGTGGCATTCAAAGGTAGGTTTATTTCTTATAAACCTAAGCCACTTCAAACATAATTGTTTTTACAAACTAATCTGTAACAAATGTTCCATTGGTAAACTTTATTTTAATTATCTTCCAGTGGCTTTTTAAAAGGAGGTACATTTTTTTTTTCTTGTTATCCAACTGTTTTTTTAAATTAATTAATTAATTTTTGTTACAGATGTTTCTCCTTTTCCTCCCACTGATTCCCCCCTCCCACACCCTCCCTGCCTTGTCCCCAGCTTTGTTGTCCATGTCCATTGTTCATGGATACATGCATATAAGTTCTGTGGTTTATTTCTCCTCTACCACCCCCTCTTCTGGGGATTGTCAGTCTGTACCCCACTTCCATGTCTCTGTGACTACCCCATTCCTCAGACTGTTATGTTCATTATATTCCACAAATTAGTGAGATCATGATACTTGTCTTTCTCTGTTTGGCCACTTGGGCTGTTTCCAGATCTTAGCAATTGTAAGTAGTGCTGCTATGAACATAGGGTTGCATATATTCTTTCACATTTGTGTTTCAGACTTCTTAGGATATATTCCTAGAAGTGAGACCACTGGATCAAATGGCAGTTCAATTTTTAATTTTTGGAGAAAACATCATATTGTTTTCCATAGGGGCTGCACCAGTTTGCATTCCCACCAGCAGTGTTCTAGAGTCCACTTTTCTCCACACCCATGCCAGCATTTGTTGTTTGATGATTTGTTGATGGCAACCATTCTGGCAGGTGTGAGGTAATACCTTATAGTTGTTTTGTTTTAACTTTTTTTTTCATTGATTTTTATAAAGAGAGGAAAGAAGATGGAGAGAGAGAGAGAAACATCAATGAGAGAGAACATCAATCGGCCAACTCCAACATGCTCCCCACTGGGGATTTGGCCCACAACTTAGGCATGTGCCCTGACCAGGAATCAACCTGCTATCTTTGGATGCACGGATCGACGCTCAACCACTGAGCCACACCGGCCGGGCTCATAGTTGTTTTAATTTGCATCTCTCATGATTAGTGATGTTGAGCATTTTTTCATGTCACTTGGCCATTTGTTTTTTTTTGTTGTTGTAGTTTTTTTTTTTTGTTTTGTTTTGTTTTTTGTTTTTTTTTTTTTTTGAGAGGTGTTTATTTAGGTCCTCTGCCAATTTTTTATTGGGTTCTTTGTCTTTCATTTGTTGAATTTTATGAGTACTGTATATATTTGGAATATAACCCTTTATCTGATACATTATTGGCAATTATGCTCTCCCATAGAATGGGTACCATTTCCATTTTGATACTTGTTTCTTTTGCTGTGCAGAAGCTTTTTAATTTGACGTAGTCCCATTTGTTCATTTTTTCCTTTGTTTCTCTTGCCTTCAGTGTTGTATCAGTGAAAATTCTGCTGTGTGTGATGTCTGAAATTCTGTTGCCTACATATTCTTTTAGGATTTTTATGGACTCACAAGTCATATTTAAATCTTTTATCAATTTTGAATATATTCTTGTATATGGTGCAATTTGGTGGTCTAGTTTTATTTATTTTTGCATGTAGGTGTCCAATTTTCTCAACACCATTTATTAAAGAGTCTGTCTTTACTCCACTGTATGCTTTTGACACCTTTGTCAAGTATTAATTGAGAATAATGTCTTTAGTCAATTTCTGGGTTCTCAGTTCTGTTCCCTTGAACTATATGCCTGTTCTTGTGCCAGTACCAGGCTATTTTGATTACAGTGGTTTTGTAGTATAAACTGATATCTGGTACTGTGATTCCACCTACTTTGTCCTTCTTTTTCAAAATTGCTGTGGCTATTTGGGGTCTTTTTAGATACCATATAAAGTTTTGAAGTAGTTATCCTAGTTCTGTGAAGTATATCATTGGTATTTTGATGGGAATTGCAATGAATCTATAGATTGCTTTGGATAATATGCACATTTTAATGATGTTAATTCTTTCAGTCCATGAACAAGTTATGTGCTTCCACTTTTTTATATCTTCCTCTATTTCTTTCTTCAATGACCTGTAGTTTCCTGTGAATAGGTCCCTTATTTCTTTGGTTAAGTTTATTCCTAGGTATCTTAATTTTTTTGCTGCAATGGTAAATGGGATTGTCTTTTTAGTTTTTCTTTCTGTGAGTTCATCATTGGTGTATAAGAATGCCATTGATTTCTTGACATTAATTTTGTATCCTGCTACTTTTCCAGATTTATTTATTAAGTCTAGTAAATTTTTGATGGAATCTTTGGGGTTTTCTACATATAGTATCATGTCACCTACCAATAATGACAGTTTCACTTCCTCCTTTCCAGTTTGGATCCCTTTTATTTTTTCCTCCTGATTGCTGTGGCTAAGACTTCCAGTACCATGTTAAATAAGAGTGGCGAAAGTGGGCATCCTTGCCTTGTTCCTGTTCTTATAGAGAATACTTTTAGTTTTGCCCATTGAGTATGATGTGGGCTGTAGATTTTCCATATATGACCTTTATTATGTGGAGATATGATCCTTCTATTTCCACATTGCTGAGTATTTTAATCGGAAATGGGTGCTGGAATTTTTTAAATGCTTTTATGCTGTCTATTGATATAATCATATGGTGTTTATCTTTAATTTTGTTTATGTGGTGTATTACATTTATTGATTTGCAAATATTGTACCAGCTTTGCATCCCTGGAATGAATCCTACTTGGTCATGGTGAATAATTTTTTAATGTATTCCTGCATCTGATTTGCTAAAATGTTTGTAAAGATTTTGGCATCTATATTCATCAGGGATATTGGCCTGTAGTTTTCTTTTTTTGGAGTGTCTTCTTCTGGTTTTGGAATTAGAAGTATGCTGGCCTCATAAAAATAGTTTGGAAATCTTTCTTCTTCTTGAATTTTTTGGAATAGTTTGAGGAGAATGGTGTTAGTTCTTCTTTGAATGTTCAGCAAAACTCCCCTGGGAAGTCGTGCAGGCCTGGGTATTTGTTTACTTGAAGATTCTTATGTTTTTAAACATTTTTTATTAGATTCTTACATTTTTCATGCATGCCACTGATTAAGTTTTTTTTTAATATTTATTGTTGAATGTATTATAGATGTTCCTCATTTTTCCCCCATTGACCCCCTCCTCCCCACTCCCGCCCCCCTCTCACCTTTTCCCACACTCTTGTCTGTGTCCATTGGTTATGCATATAAGTTCTTTGGTTTATTTCTTCCCACCCCCAACCCCCTTCCCTTTCAGGTTTCTCAGTCTAGAAACCAATTGGTACTTCTTAATCCCTTCACCTTTTTCCCCCACTCCCCCAACCCCCCTCCCATCTGGCAACCAACAAAATGTTCTCTGTATCCATGAGAATATTTCTGTTCTACCTGCTCCTTTTGTCTGTAGATTCTATTGTCGATAGATATGTCTTCACTGCCATTTTGTTTGTTCATATATTTTATCTTTTTCTTCAAAAAGACCCTTCATCATTTCATATAATAACAGTTTGGTGGTGATGAACCCCTTTAACTTTTTCTTGTCTGGGAAAATCTTTATATGGCCATCGATTCTAAATGTCTGCTTTGCAGGATAGAGTAATTTTGGTTGTATGTTCTTGCTTTTCATCACTCTGAATGTTTCTTGCCACTCCCTTCTGGCCTGCAAAGTTTCTTTTGAGAAATCAGCTGGCGGCCTTATGGGAACTCCCTTGTAGGTAACTAACTACTTTTCTCTTGCTGCTTTTAAGATTCTCTCTTTGTCTTGAACCTTTTGCATTTTGATGATGATGAGTCTTGGTGTGGGACTCTTGGGGTTCATCTTGTTTGGGACTCTCTGTGCTTCCTGGACTTGTATGTCTGTTTCCTTCACCAAGTTAGGAAAGTTTTCTGCCTTATTGTTTCAAACAGGTTTTCAATTTCTTGTTCTCGCTCTTCTCCTTCTGGCACCCCCAGATGCGAATGTTGGCACGCTTGAAGTTGTCCCAGAGGCTCCTTACACTATTCTCATTTTTTTTGGATTCCCTTTTCTTTTTCCTGTTCTGACTGGGCGTTTTTTGCTTCCTTATATTCCAAATGGATGGTTTGCTTCTTGGATTTATGTACTCTACTATTGAATCTGTGTAAATTATTCTTTATTTCAGTTAATGCCTCTTTCATTGCTGACTATGCATCCATCATTTCTGACTGGTCCTTTTTTATGCTCTTGAGGCCTTCACTAAGTTCACTGAGGTTCTAAGATCATTGAGCATCCTTATATGCACTATGTTGAACTCAGCATCTGTTAGGTTGCTTATCTCCCTTTCGCTTAGTTCTTTTATTGGGGTTTTGTTCTGTTCTTTCATTTGGGACCTGTTTCCTTGTCTCCTCATTTTGGCTGCCTCCCTGTGTTTGTTTCTGTGTATTACTTAATGAGAGGTATGGGGCTATCTGAGACCAGATGCTGCTCGTTTGAAAGAATTTAGGAAAACCTGAAGCAGGATCCAAGACAGGCCAATCCTATGGTTAAGCAACTGGCAACAGCTTGGGTGGGCCTGAAAGTTGGGTGGGGCGAGGCCGGGTGGGGCGAGGCCTCAGGGAATCACCAGGGCGGGGCTACCAGTGTGAGCCAGGTTGCTGGAGTCCCAGAAATGGTGACTTTCTGCCCCCTTAGGAAAGGGCTCAACAAAGGAACAAAGGCCTCTGACAGCACGTTTGTCCCACAGAAAGCCCCCTCTTCAGCCCTCGCTCCAGTGCCAAACAGCTCAGTTCTTCCCTGTATGTCTCTGTTGCCCCTCAAGCTGCTTCCCCTTCATGCTTAGAGGGAGTGAGTCTGATAAGTTTATGCATGGGCCCTTCAAGGGGCTGCCTGGGGCTCCAGCTGCGTCAGCCTCCCTGAGCCTCAGTTCCCGCTGGTTTTTCCAGCCAGAAGTTATGGGGACTTCTCTTCCTGGTACTGGAACCCTGAGCGGGGCGTCTGGTGTGGGACGGGGACCCCTCAGTCCTCAGGGAGAATCTTCCCAGCTAAGGTATCCTCCTGATTTTTATCCACCACACGTGGGTGTGGGACCAGCCCGTCGTGCCTCCACCTCTCCTACCAGTCTCGATGTGGCTGCTGCTTTATTTTTGTAGTTGTAGGACTTCCATTCAGCTTGATTTCAGGTGGTTTTGAATGATGTTTGTTCTGTAGTTTAGTTGTAACTTTGATGTGGTTGTGGGAGGACGCAATACCGCGTTTACCTACGCCCTCCATCTTGACCCAAAGTATTCTACTTGAATATTTTTTATTGCATTTTCAATTTCCTTAGAAGTTGTTGTTCTGTTCAAGTTTTCTGTCTCTTCCCAGTTCAGTTTTGAGAGACTGTGATTTTAGAAATTTGTCCATTTCACCTAAATTGTTCTATTTGTTGGCATGTAATTGTTCATAGTATTTTTTAACAATCCTTTTTATTTCTGTGGTATCAGTTGTTACTGCTTCTCATTTGTTTCTGATTTTGTTTATTTGGATCATCTCTCTCTGATTCATGATGAGTGTGGCTAAGGGTCCATCAATCTTGGTTATCTTTTAAAAGAACCAGCTTTTTGTTTCATTGATTTTTTTAATTGTTTTTGTAGATTTTATGTCGTTTATTTCTGTCTAACCTTTACTATTTCTTTCCTTCCACTTGCTCTGGAATTCTTGGTTTGTTTGTTTAATTTCTAGCATTTTAAGTTGTAGGGTTAGATAGTCATTTAAAAATTTTTATTTTTTCTTGAGATAGGCCTGTAGAGCTATGAACTTCCCTCTTAAGGTTGCTTTTACTGCGTTCCATAGATTTTGTGTTGTTGTGTGTTCGTTTTCATTGTTTTCCAGGAATTTTAAAATTTTTACCTTGACCAATTGGTAGTCCATTCAGTGTTTAATAACATGCTATTTAGCCTGCATGTGTTTCAATGTTTTTACGTGTTTTTACTGTAATTGTTTTCTAGTTTCATGTCATTGTGATCTGAGATGATGTTTGATATGATTTCAGTCATCTTGAATTGTAGATACTTAGTTTGTGTCCTAACATGTGTTCTATCTTTGAGAGTGTCCCATGTGCACTGGTGAAGAATGTGTTTCTGCAGTTTTGGGCTGTAATTCTCTGTATATATCTATTAAATCCATTTGATCCAGTGCATCATTTGGAGTGTCTGTTTCCTTGTTAATTTCTTGTCCAGAGAATCTATGCAGTGATGTTTGCAGGTTGTTGAAGTCCCCTGCTATGATTGTATTGCTGTCAAATTCTCTTTGAAGTCCTCTAGAAGTTTTTAAATATATGTTGGTGCTCCTATATTGGGTGCATATGTGTACCAAGGTTATATCACCCTGTTGGATACATCCTTTTAATATTATTTAATGGCCTTCTTTGTCTCTCGATATTGACTTCATTTTGAAGTCTGTATAATCAGATATAAGTTTTGCTACCCTAGTTTTTTTTTTTGTTTTTTTTTTTCTTTTAGTTTGCTTGAAAATTTTTTTTCCATCCCTTTACTTTCAACCTTTTGAGTCTTTTGTTGGGAAGTGGGTCTCTTGTAAACAATATATGTATGAGTCATGCTTACTTATCCATTTAGCTATTCTGTGT
Organism: Molossus molossus; assembly: GCF_014108415.1. Lineage (NCBI taxonomy): Eukaryota > Metazoa > Chordata > Mammalia > Chiroptera > Molossidae > Molossus > Molossus molossus. The sequence continues at coordinate 75,367,130 of NW_023425355.1, read as the reverse complement.
CCTTTGATTGGAACATTTAATCCTTTTACATTTATGGTCATTACTGATATGTACTTATTTATTGCCATTTTTTTTCATTATGGCTGTGTTCCTCTCCCTATTTCTTCTGCTTATTGCAGCAGTTTTTTGTTTGTTTGTTTGTTTTTTAACATTTCTTGATGTGTTGGTTTGATGCTAATATATTCTCTTCGCTTTTTTTTTTTTTTTTTGGTCTTTTTTGGGAAGTTCTTCATTTCACCTTCTATTTTGAATGATAGTCTTGATGGATAGTGTATTCTTGGATTCAGAACCTTGTTTTTCATTTTCTTCTGGACTGTAGTGTTTCTGTTGAGAAATCAGCTGATAGCCTTATGGGGGCTCCTTTGTAGGTAACCTGTTGCTTATCTCTTGATGCCTTTTGTATTATCTCTTTGTCATTTTGGCATTTTTATGATGTGTCTTGGTGTGAGTCTCTTTTCTACCCTGTCTTCTAATACACTAATCAGATTCTCAGATTGCTCTAGTCTGCTGGCCATTCCTTCCAATATGTTGTTTATTTCTGCTTTGTCATTCTTCATTTCTACTTGATGATTTTCATATCCAAATGGTTGGTTTTCATTGTTTCTATATTTTTACCCATGCGGTTGAGCTTCGTCATAATCATTACTCTGAACTCTACCTCTTATAACTTGCTTAATTCCAGTTAATTTATCCCTTCTTCTGTAGAATTATCTTGTTTGTTTGTTTGTTTGTTTATTTATTTATTTATGATTTCTTTCTGTGTTTTGCCATTTTGGCTGTCTCAGTGGTTTTTGGAGACATTTTCCCAATGGGTTGGGGTTCTGATGATTGTGCCTTCCTGTACTGGGTTTGGTTGTCTGTGGTAGTTCCCACATTAAACATCAATGTCAAGTCTTACTTTCCTGCTTAGTATTCCATTGTGTATATGTACCACAGCTATTTTATCCACTCATCTATTGATGGCTACTTGGGCTGTTTCCAGATCTTAACGATTGTAAATAGTGCTGCTATGAACATAGGGTTACATATATTATTTCTGATTGGTGTTTCAGGCATCTTAGGATATATTTCTAGAAGTTGGATCACTGGGTCAAATGGCAGTTCAATTTTTAATTATTTTGAGGTAACACTATGTTGTTTTCCATAGTGGCTGCACCAGTCTGCATTCCCACCAGCCCCCTTTTCTCCACACCCTCGCCAACACCTGTAAGATGATTTGTTGATGGTGACCATTCTGAGGTGATACCTCATAGTTGCTTTAATTTGCATCTGTCTGATCATTAGTGATGTTGAGCATATTTTCATATGTCTCTTGGCCACTTGTATGTCCTTTTTGGAGTGGTTTCTATTTATGTCCTCTGTCCATTTTCAATTGGGTTCTTTGTCTTCCTTTTGTTGAGTTGTATGAGCGCTCTATGTATTTTGAAAATTAACCCCTTATTTGATGTACTGTTGGCAATTATTCTCTCCCATATAGTGGGTACCCTTTCCATTTTGATGATTGTTTCTTTTGCTGTGCAGAAGCTTTTTAATTTGATGTAGTCCCATGTGTTCATTTTTTCCTTTGTTTCTGTTGCCTTAGGTGATGTATCAGTGAAAATTCTGCTCCGTATGATGTCTGAAATTTTGTTGCCTACATTTTCTTCTAGAATTTTTATGGATTCACAAGTCACATTTAAGTCTTTTATCCATTTTGAGTTTATTTTTGTGTATGGTGTAAGGTGATGGTCTAGTTATATTTTTTTGCATGTATGTGTCCAATTTTCCCAACACCATTTATTAAAGAGGCTGTCTTTACTCCACTGTATGCTCTTGCCACCTTTGTCAAATATTAATTGAGCGTATTGCTTTGGGTCCATTTCTGGGTTTTCAGTTCTGTTCCACTGGTCTATATGCCTGTTCTTGTGCCAGTGCCAGGCTGTTTTGGTTACAGTCACTTTGTAGTATAACCTGATATCTGGTATTGTGATCCCACCTACTTTGTTCTTAATTTTCAAGATCGCTGTGGCTATTCGGGGTCTTTTTTGGTTCCATATTAACTTTTAAAGTATTTGTTCTAGTTCTATGAAATATGTTGGCATTTTGATGGGGATTGCATTGATTCTATAGATTGCTTTGGGTAGTATGGACATTTTAATGATGTTAATTCTTCCAATTCATGAACAGGGTATGTGCTTCCACTTTTTTATATCTTCCTGTATTTCTTTTTTCAATGACCTGTAGTTTTCTGCAAATAGGTCCTTTACTTCTTTGGTTAAGTTTATTCCTAGGTATCTTAATTTTTTTGGCATGATGGTAAATGGGATTGTTTTTTCAGTTTCTTTTTCTGTGAGTTCATCAGTGATGTACAAGAATGTCGTTGATTTCTTGACGTTAATTTTGTATCCTGCTACTGTGCCAAATTCATTTATTAAGTCTAGTAGATTTTTGATGGAGTCTTTAGGTTTTTCTATGTATAATAGCATGTCATCTGCAAATAATAACAGTTTCACTTCCTCCTTTCAATTTGGATCCCTTTTATTTTTTCTTCATATCTGATTGCTGTTGCTAAGACTTCCAGTACAATGTTAAATAAGACTTGCGAAAGTGGACATCCCTGTCTTGTTCCTGTTCTTAATGGAAATGTTTTTAGTTTCTGTCCATTGAGTATGATGTTGGCTGTAGGTCTTTCATATATGGCCTTTATTATGTCGAGATATGATCCCTCTATCCCTACATTGCTGAGCGTTTTTATCAGAAATGGATGCTGGATTTTGGCAAATGCTTTTTCAGCATCTATTGATATGATCATGTGGTTTTTATTCTTCATTTTGTTTATGTGGTGTATCACATTTATTGATTTGCGAATATTGTACCAGCCTTGCATCCCTGGAATGAATCCCACTTGGTCATGGTGAATAATTTTTTTGATGTATTTCTGGATCCGATTTGCTAATATTTTGTTCAGGATTTTGACGTCTATGTTCATCAGGGCTATTGGCCTGTAGTTTTCTTTCTTCGTAGTGTCTTTTTCTGGTTTTGGAATTAGAATTATGCTGGACTCATAGAACGTGTTTGGAAGTCTTCCTTCTTCTTGAATTTTTTGAAATAGTTTCAGGAGAATGGGTGTTAGTTCTTTTTTGAATGTTCGGTAAAACTCCCCCGTGAAGCCATCTGGGCCTGTGCTTTTGTTTGCTGGGAGAGTCTTGATTACCTCTTCAATTTCTTTAGATGTTATTGGTCTGTTCAAGTTTTCTATCTCTTCCGGGTCCAGTTTTGGGAGTCTGTGTGTTTCTAGAAATTTGTCCATTTCGCTTAGATTTTCAAATTTGTTGCCATATAGTTGATCATAGTAGTTGTTAATGATCTTTTGTATTTCCATGGTGTTGGTTGTTACTTCTCCTCTTTCATTTTTGATTTGTGTATTTGGGTTCTCTCTCTTTGTTTCTTGGTGAGTCTAGCTAAGGGTCCATCAATCTTGTTTATCTTTTCGAAAAACCAGCTCTTTGTTTCATTGATCCTTTGAATTGTTTTTTTGGTCTCTATGTCATTTATTTCTGCTCTGATCTTTACTATTTCCTTCGTTCTACTTGCTCTGGGGTTTTCTTTTTCCCTTAGTCTTTTTTTTTTGTCTGAAAAGCTCTTTATTTGACCTTCCATTTTTAGTGATAGCCTTGCTGTGTATAGTAGTCTTTGATTCATATTCTTATTTTTCATGACTTTGATTACTTCATGCCATTCCCTTCTGGCCTGTAGTGTTTCTTGTGAGAAGTCAGCTGAGAGACTTATGGGGTTTCCTTTGTAGGTAACCTGTTGCTTACCTCTTGCTGCTTTTAGGATTCTCTCTTTGTCTTTAATTTGTGGCATTTGAATTACTATGTGTCTTGGTGTGGGCCTGTTTGGGTTCTTCTTACTTGGGACTCTCTGTGCTTCTTGAACTTGAATGCCTTCTTCCTTCACCAAATTAGGGAAGTTTTCTCTCACTATTTTTTTGAATATATTCTCTATCCCTTGCCCGTTTCTTCTTCTTCAGGGACTCCTATGATGCGAAAATTATTATGTTTCCAGTTGTCCCACAGTTTTCTTAAGCTGTCTTCCTGTTTTTTAATAGTTTTTTCCTTTTGTTTTTCTGATTGGTTGATTTATTCTGCCCTGTCTTCTAATTCACTGATCCGGTCCTCAGCTTTCTCTACTCTGCTTTTTAAACCTTCCCATGTGGTTTTCATTTCTGATATGTCATTTTTTATCTCTTCTTGATGGTTTTTAATTTCCAGTTGGCTTATTTTCAGTGTCCCTATGTCCTTACTCATGCTGTTCAGCTTCCTCAAGATCATGGCTCTGAATTCTAGCTCTGTTAACATGCCTAATTGCTCCTCATTGATCTCATCTTCAGTGGAGGTCTCTTGCTCTTTCATTTGGCTTCTGTTTCTGTGTTTCACCATTTTGGCTATCACTGTGGGCTTTGGAGCCTGTCAAGTTCTCCCTGTGGGTGTTGGTGTTCTGCTGTTTGTGGCTCCCTCTCCCATGTTTAGGTGAGCGAGGGAGGACCCACGTTAAACAGCACTGTCAAGTCTTACTTTCCTGGTTAAAGTTGCCAGCCCAGGAAAGGTACTGTTATCCTCTAGCTTTTTGCCTGGAGGCTAGCAGTTGAGGTTACTTGATGAGTTTTGGGTTGTCAGTTGATTGGTAAACTCCCTCAGGTGTTCAGCACAAGGGGCTTTCTGGAGGGTGGGGCAGATGCTGGTTGTTAGTGAGCCTCAATTAGCACTTCAATGGCCCACAGGGTGGGTTTGGATCTCCAAGGGATGGGCTGCTGCCTCTCCCCAGAGCCCTGGGAAGGAGCAATGTGGCCACAGTCCTGAGTGGCTGCACTCAGCCAAAGCTCTGAGCACCCTCCAGATCCCGAGTGTCCCCACACAGTTCCAGTCCAGTCCGCCCTCCCTCTGCCGGAGCCCAAGGTGAGTGGCTGTGGCTGTTTTAGCCTCTGTCCTGGCTCTGCATTGTGGGGCCGCCTGGGAGTGTAACCCGAGTGCGCCGCTCCCAGCTAAGGCCGCTGCCAACCTTCCAACCATGGGCTCCCAGCCCCCTTCTTGCGCCTTCGCAAGCCTACCGGGATGGAGTCAGTGTCCCTCGTTATATGGTCCTCGCAAGCTGCTTTTCTGTTGCTTTTACCCATCAATTTGTCTGTGTTAATAGTTGTAATTCCAGTTTGGTTCTGGGAGACGGTCTGTGTAGCTTCCATTCACTCTGTAGCCATTTTTCGATCCTTAAGTTGTATGAATTCCCTGTATGTTTTGGATATTAACCCTTTATCGATGAATCATTGGAAAATATCTTCTTCCATTCAGTACATTGTCTTGTTTTGTTAATGGTATCCTTTTCTGTCCAAAAGCTTTCTAGTTTGATGTAGTTCTATTTATTTTTCTTTTCTTTCCCTTGCCTTTAGATTTCTTATCTTCTGTGATGCTTTTAAAATGCATGGCAACATAAAGTGAACATAATTTACAATACCATGTAAGTAAAATTGGACAGAAACATAGCCAGAATCTTTGAAGTGTGTATGAAGTATTTAAACTTCAGTTTTAAAGTTAGGAAGCATCTCAACTTTCTTAGGTTGAAGTCCTGAAGAGTCAGGAGACTTTTCAGATTTGAAAAATGAGAGCAGAAGTAGCTTCTGTAGCTACTGGGTTCACTGGAATTTGTTTCCAGTTTATTACAAAGGGATACAGATGAATATCCAGATAGAAGAGGTGTGAGCACAAAGTATGTGGGAAAGACCCAGAACTTCTGTGCCTTGCCTCGAACCTTCACCTTTTCGCCAACCCAGAAGCTCCGCCATCGATTTCTTGACGTTAATTTTGTATCCTGCTACTTTGCCAAATTCATTTATTAAGTCTAGTAAACTTTTAATGGAGTCTTTGGGTTTTCTATGTATAGTTTCATGTAATCTGCAAACAATGACAGTTTTACTTCCTCCTTTACAATTTGGATCCCTTTTACTTTTTCTTCCTGATTGCTGTGGCTAAGACTTCCAGTGCTATGCTAAATAAGAGTGACAAAAGTGGGCATCCTTGCATTGTTCCTGTTCTTAAGGGAAATGCTTTTAGTTTTTGTCCATTGAGTATGATGTTGGCTGTAGGTCTTTCATATACGGCTTTTATTATGTCTAGATATGATCCCTCTATTCCCAGGTTGCTGAGCATCTTTATCAGAAATGGATACAGGATTTTGTCGAAGGCTTTTTCGTCATCTATTCATATGATCATGTGGTTTTCATTCTTCATTTTATTTATGTTGTGTATCACGTTTATTGTTTTGCGAATATTGTACCAGCCTTGCATCTCTCGGATGAATCCCACTTGGTCAGGGAGGATAATTTTTTTGATGTGTTGCTGGATCCTATTTGCTAGTATTTTGTTCAGGATTTTGGCATCTATGTTCATCAGGGATATTGGCCTGTAATTTTCTTTCTCTGTTGTGTCTGTTTCTAGTTTTGGAATTAGAATCATGCTGGCTTCATAAAACGACTTTGGAAGTCTTCCTTTTTCTTGAATTTTTTAAGATAGTTTGAGGAGAATGGGTGTTAGTTCTTCTTTGAATGTTCGGTAATACTCCCCTGTGAAGCCATCGGGGCCTGGGCTTTTGTTTGCTGGGAGAGTCTTGATTACATCTTTAATTTCATCTGTTGTTATTGGTCTGTTCAACTTTTCTATCTCTTCCTGCTCCAGTTTTGGGAGAGTATGTGTTTCTAGAAATTTGTCCATTTCGCTCAGATTGTCGAATTTGTTGCCATATAATTGTTCATAGGAGTTGTTAACGATCTTTTGTATTTCTGTGGTGTCAGTTGTCACCTCTCCTCTTTCATTTCTGCTTTTGTTTCTTGGTGAGTCTAGCTAAGGGTCCATCAATCTTGTTTAGCTTTTTGAAAAACCAGCTCTTTGTTTCATTTATCTCTTGAATTGTTTTTTTTTGTTGTTGTTGTTGTTGTTTTCTATGTCATTTATTTCTGCTCTGATCTTTACAATTTCCGTCCTTCGACTTGCTCTGGGTTTTCTTTTTGTTTGCTCTCTAGTTCTTTAAGTTGTGAGGTTAGATAATCTAGAACAGATTTTTCTTGTTTTTTGAGGTAGGCCTGTAGTGCTATGAACTTTCCTCTCAGAACTGGTTTCGCTGCATCCCATAGATTTTGTTTTGTTGTGTCTTTATTTTCATGGGTTTCCAGAAAGTTTTTGATTTCTTCCTTGATCTCCTCGGTGACTCATTCATTGTTTAATAACATGCTATTTAGCTTCCGTGTGTTCAAATGTCTTTGGATGCTCTTCTTGCAATTGATTTCTAGTTTCATGCCATTGTGATCTGAGATGCTTCATATCATTTCAGTCTTCTTGAACTTGTAGAGACTTTGTTTGTGCCCTAACATGTGGTCTATCTTTGAGAATGTCTCATGTGCACTTGAGAAGAATGTGAAATCTGTAGTTTTTTAGTGTAATTCTCTGTAGATATCTATTAAATCCATTTGGTCTAGTGCTTCATTTACAGTATCTGTTTCCTTGCTAATTTTTTGTATAGAGGATCTATCCAGTGGTATCAGTGGGGTGTTGAAGTCCCCTGCTATGATTGTATTGCTGTCGGTTTCTCCTTTGATATCCTCTAGAAGATTTTTAATATATTTTAGTGCTTCTATATTAGGTGCATATATGTTTATCAAGGTTATATCTTCCTGTTGGATAGTTTCTTTTAATATTATGTAGTGGCGTTCTTTCTTTCTAGTTATGGCCTTTATTTTGAAATCTATTTCATCAGATATGAGTATTGTTACCCCAGCTTTTTTTTTTCCTTTCTGTTTGCTTGGAAGATTTTTTTCCATCCCTTCACTTTCAATCTATGTGAGCCTTTTGTTGTGAGGTGGATCTCTTGTAAACAACATATAGATGAGTCATGCTTTCTTATCCAATCAGCTACTCTGTGTCTTTTTATGGGAGCATTCAATCCATTTACATTTAAGGTGATTATTGATATGTACTTATTTATTGCCATTTTTGTTTAGTGTTGTTCTATTTTTCTTCCTTTTTTCTCCTGGTAATTACAGGAGTCCTTTTAACATTTCTTGCAACGCTGGTTTGGTGCTAATGTATTCTCTTAGCCTTTTTTTTTTTTTTTTTTTTTGTCTGGGAAGCTCTTTATTTGATCCTCTATTTTGAATGATAGCCTTGCTGGGTAGAGTAGTCTTGGATTCAGATTGTTGTTTTTCATGACCTTGATTACTTCATGCCATTCCCTTCTGTCCTTTAGTGTTTATTGGGAGAAGTCAGCTGAGAGCCTTATGGGGTTTCCTTTGTAGGTAACCTGTTGCTAATCTCTTGCTGCTTTTAGGGTTCTCTCTTTGTCTTTAATTTTTGCCAGTTTGACTACTATGTGTCTTGGTGTGGGCCTGTTTGGGTTCTTCTTACTTGGGGCTCTCTGTGCTTCTTGAACTTGAATATCTTCTTCCTTCACCACTTTAGAGAAGTTTTCTGTCACTATTTCTTTGAATATATTTTCTAACCCTTGCTCATTTTCTTCTTCTTCAGGGATTCCTATGATGCAAATATTATTCCTTTTTCAGTTGTCCCACAGTTCTCTTAAGCTGTCTTCCTGTTTTTTAATCGTTTTTTCCTTTTGGTTTTCTGATTGGTTGATTTTTTCTACCCTGTCTTCTAATTCACTGATCCCATCCTCTGCTTCCCCTACTCTGCTTTTTAGATCTTCCAATGTGTTTTTCATTTCTGATATGTCATTCTTAATTTCTTCTTGGTGGTTTTTAATATCCAGCTGGTTTATTTGCAACATTTCTACGTCTTTACTCATGGTGCTCATGTCCTTATGCATGCGGTTGAGCTTCCTCAACATCATGGCTCTAAATTCTACTTCTGTTTACTTGCTTAACTGCTCCTCATTTATCTCATCCTCGGTAGAGGTCTCTTGTTTTTTCATTTGGCTTTTGGGTCTGTTTTTCATCATTCTGGCAATAACAATGGGCTTTGGAGTCTGCCAAATTTTCCCTGTGGGTGTTGGTGTTCTGCTGTTTGTGGCTCCCTCTCCTGGGTTTGGATGAGCCAGGGATAACCCACTTTAAACACCACTGTCAAGTCTTAGCTTTTCTGGTTAGTGTTGCTAACCCGGGTAATGGTAGTTATCCTCTAGCTTTTTTTTTCCTGGACGCTATTAGTAGAGGTCACCTGAAGAACCTTGGTTTCTGATTTGCCTGTAAAACTCCCTCAGGTGCTCAGTTTAACAGGATTTTCTGAACTGCTGGTTGTTAATGGGCCTCAATTAGCACTTCAATGGCCACCAGGTGGGGTTGAATCTCTGAGGGAGGGGCCGCTGCTTCTCCCCAGGGCCCTGGGAAGGAGTAAGATGACCACAGTCCTGCGTGGCTGCACTCAGCAAAAGCTCTGAGCACCCTCCAAAACCCTAGCGTCCCCACACAGTTCCAGTCCAGTCTGCCTTCCCTCTGCCGGAGCCCAATATGAGTGGCTGCTGCCAATTTAGCTTCTGTCTAGACTCTGCATTGTGGAACCGCCTAGGACTTTTAACCCGAGGGTGCTGCTTCCAGCCAAGGGCAGCCGCGGCTGTGGCACCAGCCGAGGGCGTTGCACTCCCCAGAAGCCACAGGACTAAGCCGTGGTAGTGGGACACTGCCGAGGTGGCAGTAGCTTCCAGCAGTGTCCCCTGGTCCCAGCGAGTTCGTGTGGCACTAGCCGAGGGCTTAGCATGCAGCAGAGTTTGCAGGACTCAGGTGGGGTCGCAGCCGAGGCAGCAGTAACTTCCCGCCGAGTCCCCTGGTCTCAGCCAGTTTGTGCGGCACCAACCGAGGTCTTAGCATGCAGCCGAGTTCGCAGGACTCAGGCGGGGTCGCAGCCGAGGCAGCAGCAGCTTCCTGCTGGTCCCAGCCCAGGCCACTGCGGACCGTGGGCTCCCGGCCCCCTCTTGCGTCCTCGCAAGCCTACCAGGATTGAGTCGGTGTCCCTGGTTATGTGGTCCTCCAAGGTGTCTTTCGGTTGCCCCTTCCTGATGACTTGTCTTTATTTTCATTGTAAATCCAGTTTGGTCCTGGGAGATGGTCTGTGTAGCTCCATTCACTCTGCCGCCATTTTTTCTTCCTCTATCTAATTTATCCTTTTTATATAATAAAAGAATGTATCAAATCTTCATTTGTGTTCTAAATATCAAAAAAGAAAATCAAAATAAGAAAACCTTAAGCCTGGAAAACTATGAAAAAAAGACCCACCCATAGCTCTGCTCCTCAGCACAACTTCTGCAAGGACACAGTATGTTTGCTGACTTTAGAATGTTTATTCTTTAAAAAATTAGTTGCTTTTTATACAGTTATACAAAATTCTTAATGTTTCTTTGGCAATGGAATATAATGGAATTTTACAACTATATAAAATGTTACATTTGCCTAAGAAACAGTATTTACTGCGTGTACATAGTTGACTGACAAAATTCTCCACCATCCAGCACCCTAATTAACTGATGAAATAAGCTACCTCAAAAGGGATATTACAGGATTTGCAAAAAGAAAGAATGAGCAAAAGACAGACAGACAGACACATACACACACACAAACACACAGACACTTTTCCACCTTTCTGTGCTTTGAAACACAGTATTATGTCCCTATCTGCAGGCAACTTGCAATAATTGCCAAATACAATTTAGTGATAAGGAAATCCTTTTAGTGATGAAAAAATTCTTATAAGTAACATTGAAGTACTGCTTTAGTTTAACTATACATAAGAAATTACTTAAACTTCTGTTATTTCAAATATATTTAATGCTCATTTTTAAAGATGAGCTGCCCTCCACACACTGCCAAATATAACTGCATCATATCTTTGAAATTAAACAGAAAAACAAACAAACAAACAAACAAAAACCCAGTGCTGGTGACAAATATACAGCAAATTCACTTATTCATTCTTGGTAAAGACTGAAACGAATTCTCAGGATCATGAAGAGCTAGAAATTCACCTATTTTCAAAGACTTGTTTGTAGACTATGCAGCAACTTTGTTGTGTTTTCTATATTCAAAATCTGCAAACTCCCTGCCCCCACAACCACCTGTGAATCCACCACAAAATTCTCCAGGGGTGGTGAAGGCACCACCTCTGCCACCACCACACCCTTGACCACCACGGAAACCAAGACCTCCTCTGCCTCTGTACCCTCCATGGCCACGGTTTGGACGGAGTGGGATTCCAAATGTTTCAGCATTTAATCTTCTTTCTTCAGCCCAGGTTGGTTTCCGTCTATTATGATCACAAGAAATATTATCAAAGAAGGATTCAGTTTTGTCATAATAGCAATTAGTTCCAAGTGGATCTTCATCTGCATTTCCTTCACTGTTTTGAGTATCAACTCTTGTGTCTTCTTTATCTTCACCATTTACAGGCTTCCCTCATTACTCAAGTTTATATTCCACTTTCAATTTAAGTTTATTATGAAACCCCCTGTCAATTTCCTCCTTGTTAAATTGTGCATTTGTACTTTCAAAGTCAAAGTCTTTCTCAAATTTCATAGGACCATCTCACTGAATACCACATCTTCCCCTGCTACCTCGATGACCTCCACACCCTCTCCTTGGAGCTAAAGGAGCACCTGGAACTATTTGTTTTTTACTATAATTTCTTAGTTGCTCGTTTTCTGGTCTTGAAACTGTGCTCTTGATTCTCTATTGCTTTTTGGCTGGTAGATGGTAAAAGCCTGGTTGATATTGAGCTCCTTCTCCAAACAGGTTCTGGAACAGGTAAGTGGGCCGAGGTGGTCTGTACTGCTTGTTCCATGGTAGAGCTTTTATTCAAAGGATCTAATTGAGGGCTTGAATGACCTTGAGATAACTGTGTTTTTACAGTTCTTTTATGCTCTGCAAAGGCAGAACCAACTGCACTACTTTGGGGTAGGGTACCACTGTTTGACGCTTCTCTCCCAAAGGATGTCAAGGAGCTTCCAGCAACACCAACAGCACCAAACTGCTGCCCGACTAATGAATTTAGACTGAACTGGCTGTACATTAACATCCTGCCAAAAGGTCCATAGGAACCCCCTGACTGGAATGAAGAAGTAGTGAGCCTAGTGAACAATGAACAACAGCTGGGTCCTGAGGCAAAGAACATTGTGGTTTTGGATGCTCACAAACAGTGAGGTCTTTAATATCACTTCCCTGGAGTATAATGTATTCAAAGACTTCATCTCGATGTGGTATTGGATGATCTGTTGGTCTGTCTTCTGTATCAAAGGACCGAACTTTGGCCCAGGCTACAGTGGATTTTTCCGTGTTGATGGTGAAGAGGATGCCCTCATAGCAGATCTCCACCTTGGAGATAAGGCTGATCTTGCTGCCAATGTAAGGGGTGCCACCACTCATGGCACTGCCCTCCCGCAGCTAGGGACCGCTAGCAGAAAGGCAGATCCCACACTATGCACCGACACTCACTCCAACAGCGCCTATAGCAGTAGCCTCAGACCCAACTTGGTGGCAGTGTCAACTCCACTACAATTCCCCAGCCTTCTGCCCTTAAGCCACAGTGAGGGAGCAGTGGCCTATGGCCTTCATTTTAAAGTCTATTTTATTGGATATGAGTATTGCTACCCCAGCTTTTATTTCTTTCCATATGCTTGGAAGATATTTTTTGATCTCTTCACTTTCAACCTATGTGAGTCTTCTGTTGTGAGGTAAGTATCTTGTAAACAACATATATGTGAGTCATGCTTTCTTATCCAATCACCTACTGTGTGTCTTTCTGTTGGAGTGTTCAATACATTCACATATAAGATTATGATTGACATATATTTATTTATTGCCATTTTTTTTTTATTGTGCTCATATTTTCTTTCCTATTTCTGCAACTAATTAAAACAGTCCTTTTAACATTTCTTGCACTGCTATTTTGGTGCTAATATATTGTCTTTGCCTTTTTTTTTTTTTTTTCATCTATAAAGCTCTTTATTTCTCCTTCTATTTTATTTTTTTATCTAGGTCTTTTTGAAAATTTATTTATATTTTATTAATTAATTTCTCTTACAGAAGTTTCTCCTTTTTCTCCCACTGATTCCCCCCTCCCCCTCCCTCCCTGCCCTTTCCCCAGTTTGTTGTCCATGTCCACTGTTCATGCATACATGCATATAAATTCTGTGGTTTATCTCTTCCCCACCACCCCCCTATTTAGGGGATTGTCAGTCTGTATCCCACTTCCGCGTCTCTGGGACTACCCCCTTCCTCAGACTGTTATGTTCATTATATTCCACAAATAAGTGAGATCATATGAAATTTGTCTTTCTCTGTTTGGCTTGTTTCACTTAGGATGATACTTTCCAGGTCCCTCCATGTAGTCTCAAAGGATAAGAGGTCTTTCTTTCTTACAGCTGCGTAGTACTCCATTGTGTATATGTACCACAGCTTTTTGATCCATTCGTCTACTTATGGACACTTGGGCTGTTTCCAGATCTTAGCTATTGTAAATAGCACTGCTACAAACATGGGGGTACATGTATTCTTTCTGGTTGGTGTTTCAGGATTCTTAGGATATATTCCTAGAAGTGGGATTACTGGGTCAAATGGAAGTTCAATTTTTAGTTTTTTGAGGTAACACCATATTGTTTTCCATAGTGGCTGCACCAGTCTTCATTCCCACCAGCAGTGTACTAGCGTCCCCTTTTCTCCACACCCTCGCCAACAGTTGTTGTTTGATGATTTATTGATGGCAGCCATTCTGACAGGTGTGAGGTGATACCTCATTGTTGTTTTAATTTGCATCTCTCTGATGATTAGTGATGATGAGCATTTCTTCATATGTTTCTTAGCCATTTGTATGTCCTGTTTAGAGAGGTGTCTATTCAGTTCCTCTGCCCATTTTTTAATTGGATTCTTTGTCTTCCTTTTATGGAGTTGTATGAGCACTCTATATGTATTCGAAATTAACCCCTTGTCTGATATATCATTGGCAATTATGCTCTCCCATACAGTAGGTAGCCTTTCCATTTTGATGATTATATCTTTCGCTGTGCAGAAGCTTTTGAGTTTGATGTAGTCCCATGTGTTCATTTTCTCCTTTGTTTCTATTGCCTTAGGTGATGTGTCAGTAAAAATTCTGCTGCGTATGATGTCTGAAATTTTGTTGCCTGCAGTCTCTTCTAGGATTTTTATGGATTCATGAGTTACATTTAAGTCTTTTATCCATTTTGAGTTTATTCTCATGTAGGGTGTAAGTTGATGGTCTAGTTTCATTTTTCTCCAAGTAGCTGTCCAATTTTCCCAGCACCATTTATTAAAGAGGCTGTCCTTACTCCACTGTATGCTCTTGACACCTTTGACAAATATTAATTGAGCATATTGCCTTGGGTCCATTTCTGGGTTCTCTGTTCTATTCCACTGGTCTATATGCCTGTTCTTCTGCCAGTACCAGGCTGTTTTGATTACAGTGGCTTTGTAGTATATCCTGAAATCTGGTATTGTGATCCCTCCAACTTTGTTCTTCCTTTTCAAGATTGCTGTGGCTATTTGAGGCCTTTTTTGGTTCCATATGAACTTTTGAAATAATTGTTCTAATTCTGTGAAGTATGCTGTTGTTATTTTGATGGGGATTGCATTGAATCTATAGATTGCTTTGGGTAATACGGACATTTTAATGATGTTAATTCTCCCAATCCATGAACAAGGTATGTGCTTCCACTTTTTTGTATCTTCCTCTATTTCTTTTTTCAATGTAGTTTTCTGCGAATAGGTCCCTTATTTCTTTTGTTAAATTTATTCCTAGGTATCTTAATTTATTTGCCGCAATGGTAAATGGTATTTTTTGCTTAGTTTCCCTTTCTGTGAGTTCATTGGTGTATAAGAATGCCATCGATTTCTTGACGTTAATTTTGTATCCTGCTACTTTGCCAAATTCATTTATTAAGTCTAGTAAACTTTTGATGGAGTCTTTGGGGACTTCTATGTATAGTATCATGTCATCTGCAAACAATGACAATTTCACTTCCTCCTTTCCAATTTGGATCTCTTTTATTTTTTCTTCCTGTCTGATTGCTGTGGCTAAGACTTCCAGTACTATGTTAAATAGGAGTGGCGAAAGTGGGCATCCTTGCCTTGTTCCTGTTCTTAAGGGAAATGCTTTTAGTTTTTGCCCATTGAGTATGATGTTGGCTGTTGGTCTTTCATATATGGCCTTTATTATGTCTAGATATGATCCCTCTATTCCCACACTGCTGAACGTTTTTATCAGAAATGGATGCTGGATTTTGTCGAAGGCTTCTTCAGCATCTATTGATATGATCATGTGGATTTTATTCTTCATTTTATTTATGTGGTGTATCACGTTTATTGATTTGCGAATATTGTACCAGCCTTGCATCCCTGGGATGAATCCCACTTGATCATGGTGGATAATTTTTTTGGGTGTATTGCTGGATCTGATTTGCTAGTATTTTGTTTAGGATTTTTGCATCTATGTTCATCAGGGACATTGGCCTGTAATTTTCTTTCTTTGTTGTGTCTTTTTCTGGTTTTGGAATTAGAATTATGCTGGCTTCATAAAAGGAGTTTGGAAGTCTTCCTTCTTCTTGAATTTTTTGATTGTTTGAGGAGAATGAGTATTAGTTCTTCTTTGAATGTTTGGTATAACTCCCCCGTGAAGCCATCCGGGCCTGGGCTTTTGTTTTCTGGGAGAGTCTTGATTACATCTTCAATTTCTTCTGTTGTTATTGGTCTGTTCAAGTTTTCTATCTCCTCCTGATCTAGTTTTGGGAGACTATGTGTTTCTAGAAATTTGTCCATTTCACTTAGATTGTCGAATTTGTTGCCATATAATTGTTCATAGTAGTTGTTAACAATCTTTTGTATTTCTGTGGTGTCAGTTGTTATCTCTCCTCTTTCATTCCTGATTCTGTATATTTGGGTTCTCTCTCTTTGTTTCTTGGTGAGTCTAGCTAAGGGTCCATCAATCTTGTTAATCTTTTCGATAAACCAGCTCTTTGTTTTATTGATCCTTTGAATTGTTTTTTTGGTCTCTATGTCATTTATTTCTGCTCTGATCTTTACTATTTCCTTCCTTCAACTTGCTCTGGGGTTTTGTTTTTGTTTGCTCTCTAGTTCTTTAAGTTGTGAAGTTAGATAGTCTATTAGAGATTTTTCTTCTTTTTTGAGGTAGGCCTGTAGTGCTATGAACTTCCCTCTCAGAACTGCTTTCACTGCATCCCATAGATTTTGTGTTGTTGTGTGTTCATTTTCATTGGTTTCCAGGAATTTTTTAATTTCTTTTTTGATCTCCTCAGTGACCCATTCATTGTTTAATAACATGCTCTTTAGCCTCCATGTGTTGAAATGTCTTTGCATGTTCTTGTTGCAATTGATTTCTAGTTTCATGCCATTGTGATCTGAGAAGATGCTTGATATAATTTCAATCTTCTTGAACTTGTAGAGATTTAGTTTGTGCCCTAACATGTGGTCTGTCTTTGAGAATGTCCCATGTGCACTTGAGAAGAATGTGAATTCTTTAGTTTTGGGGTGTAGTTCTCTGTAGATATCTATTAAATCCTTTTGGTCTAGTGCTTCATTTAGAGTCTCTGTTTCCTTGCTAACTTTTTGTCTAGAGGATCTATCCAGCGATGTCAACGGGGTGTTGAAGTCCCCTGCTATGATTGTATAGCTATCGATTTCTCCTTTGAAGTCCTCCAGCAGATTTTTAATATATTTTGGTGCTCCTATATTGGGTGCATATATGTTAATCAAGGTTATATCTTCCTGTTGGATAGATCCTTTCAATATTATGTAGTGGTCTTCTTCTTCTCTAATTATGGCCTTCATTCTGAAATCTATTTTGTCAAATATGAGTATTGCTACCCCAGCTTTTTTTTTCTTTTCCGTTTGCTTGGAAGATTTGTTTTCATCCCTTCACTTTCAATCTATGTGAGTCTTTTGTTGTGAGGTGGGTCTCTTGTAAACAACATATACATGAGTCATGCTTTCTTATCCAATCAGCTACTCTGTGTCTTTTTATGGGAGCATTCAATCCATTTACATTTAAGGTGATTATTGATATGTACTTATTTGTTGCCATTTTTGTTTAGTGTGGTTCTATTTTTCTTCCTTTTTTCTCCTGGTAATTACAGGAGTCCTTTAAACATTTCTTGCGGCGCTGGTTTGGTGCTAGTGTATTCCCTTAGCCTTTTTTTTTTTTGTCTGGGAATCTCTTTATTTGACCTTCCATTTTGAATGATAGCCTTGCTGGGTAGAGTAGTCTTGGATTCAGATCCTTGTTTTTCATGACCTTGATTACTTCATGCCATTTTTTTCTGGCCTGTAGTGTTACTGTTGAGAAGTCAGCAGATAGCTTTGTGTGTGTCCCTTTGTAGGTGACCTGTTACTTATCTCTTACTGCCTTTAGGATTCTCCCTTTGTCTTTAATTTTTGGCATTTTAATTATGTGTCTTGGTGAGGGCCTGTTTGGGTTCTTCTTACTTGGAGCTCTCTGTGCTTTTTGTACTTATAATCCTGTTTTTTTCACCAAGTTAGGGAACTTTTCTTTCACTATCTCTTCAAATGTATTCTCTAACCATTGCTCATTTTCTTCTTCTTCTAGAACCCTTGTGATGTGGATCTTGTTACATTTCTTATTGTCTCACATTTCTCTTAGGCTGTATTCCTGTTTCTTAACTTTTTTTTCTTTTCGATCTTTGATTGGGCTATTTCTTCTACCTTGTCTTCTAATTCACTGATCTAATCCTCGGCCTCCTCTACTCTGCTGGTTATTCCTTCCAATGTGTTCTTTGTTTCTGCTATATCATTCTCATTTCCAATTGGTTGGTTTTCAATGCTTCTTTATCTTTACACATGCTGTTTAGCTTCCTCATAATTATTACCCTAAACTCTCCCTCTGATATCTTGCTCAATTTCCTTTCATTTATTGCATCTTGTGTAAAATTATTTTATTCTTTCATTTGGGATTTGTTTCTTTGTTTCACCATTTTGCCCATAACAGTGGGTGTTGGAGCCTGCCAAATTTTCCCTGTGATTGTTGGTGTTCTGCTGGTTGTGGCTACCTCTACTGGGTTTGGATGAGTGTGGGAGGATCCATATTAAACACCACTGTCAAACTTTACTGTCTTGGGAAGATTTCCCCAGGAAAATTTAAGTTGTCCTCTAGCCTTTTGCCTGGAGGCTATTAGTCTCAGTTACTTGATGAGGCTTGGTTGAAGCCCTCAACTGAATGCAAAAATCCCTCAGGTATTCAGGGTAAGAGGATTTCTAAGATGCTTGCTGGCTGTCAATGAGCCTCAATTTGCATTTCTCTGGCCTGGCCAGGTGTTGTTCAATTCTTGAGGGAGGGGCTGTTGATTTTCCCGGGGCTGTGGGGCTCTTTGAGTAAGATCCCTGCTCTCCAATGAGGAAGTGATTCAGTACAAATCTCCCAATGACCTCCAAATCATGAGTCTCTCTACACAGTTTCTTTCCAGGCCACTCTCCCTGTGCTAGAGCCCAAGATGAGTGGCTGTAGCTAATTTAGTGCTCTGTCCCAGCTCTCTGTGCTGTGGAGCCAACTTGGTATTTTAACCCAGAGGGAGCTGCTTACAGCTAAGAATGCTGCTGTCTGTGGGTACTTAACTCACCCTCTCATGCCTCTGTAGTTCTTACCAGGCAAAATTTGATGTTCTTTATCTGTCCCTGGTTATATGGGTCCTCTCCAGCTGCTTTGACGTTGGTTTTATCTGAAGATTTATCTTTATATTTGTTCCAGATTGGTACTTGGAGATTGTCTGTTAGATTCCATTTACTCTGCTGCCATCTGTGAATTTCCAAAGACCTTTCTTTCTTATAGCTGCATAGTGTTCCTTTGTGTATATGTGCCACACCTTTTAATCCACTCATTTATTGATGGATACATGGGCTTTTTCCAGATCTTAGCAACTGTAAATATTTCTGCTATGAACATAAGGGCAAATATATTCTCTCTGACTGGTGTTTTAGGCTTCTCAGAATATGGTTCTAGAAGTGGGATCAATGGGTCCAACAGCAGCTTAATTTTGAATTTTTTGAAGAAATTCCATACTTTTTGTCCCTATGGTTTACAGTCTGAAATCCCACTAACAATGTACTAGGGATCGCTTTTCTCCACATCCTTACCAGCATTATTATTTGATAATTTGTTGCTTGCAGCCATTCTGACAGGTGTGAAGTAATACCTCATAGTTATTTTAATTTCCATCTCTCTGATGATTAGTGACACTGAGAATTTTTTCATATGTCTCTAGGCCATTTGTATGTCTGGTTTGAAGAGGTGTCTATTTAGGTCTTCTTCCTATTTTTTAATTGGATTCTTTGCCTTCCTTTTGTTTAATTGTATGAGTACTCCATATAATTTGGAAGTTAACTCCTAGTGGGATGTATCATTGACAATTATGCTCTTCAATAAAGTGGGTTCCCTTTCCATTTTGATGTTTGTTTCTTTTGTTGTGCAGAAGATTTTAGTTTGATGTAGTCCCATGTATAAATGTTTTCAATTGTTTCTCTTGCCTTAGGCATTGTATCAGTAAAAATTCTGCTGCTTCTGATCTGAAATTTTTTTGCCTACGTTTTCTTTTGAATTTTTATGGATTGACGAGTCACATTTCAGTATTCTATCCATTTTGAGTTTATTCTTGAGTGTGGTATAAGTTGGTGGTCTAGTTTCATTTTTTTGCTTGTAGCTGTCCAATTTTTTCAACACCATTTTTTTTTTTTTTTTTTTAGTACATTCTCCTAGCAGGAACCGATCTCAGGATTCTCTGATCCACAGATCAACACTCCAACCACTGAACCAAACTGGCCAGGGCTCAAAACCAAATATTAAAGAACCTGTCTTTTCTCCATTGCATTCTCTTGCCAACTTTTTCAAATGTTAATTAAATGTCTTGGGTCAATTTTTAGGTTCTCTGTTCTGTTCCATTAATCTGTATACCTGTTCTTGTGCCAGTACCAGGCTGTTGGCTTTGTAGTTTAACCTGATATCTGATAGTGTGATTATTCTTACTTTGTTCCTCTTTTGCAAGATTGCTGTGGCTATTCGAGGTCTTTTTTTTTGTTACATATAAATTTAAGTATTTTTTCTATTTCTGTGAAATATGTTGTTGATATTTTCACAGAGATTGCATTGAATCTGTAGATTGCTTTGGGTAGTATGGACATTTTAATGATGTTAATTTTTACAATCCATGAACAAGGTATATGTTTCCACTTTTTTAATATCTTCCTCTATTTCTTTTTTCAATGTCTTTCAGTTTTCTGCAAATAGGTCCTTTAGTTATTTTGTTAAGTTTGTTTCTATGTATTTTAATTTTTTTGCCACAATGGTAAATGGGAATCTTTTTAGTTTCTCTTTCTGTGAGTTTATTATTGGTGTATAAGAATGATGTTGATTTCTTGGTATTAGTTTTGTATCCTGCTTCTTTGCCAAATTCATTTATTAAATCTAGTAAATTTCTGATGGAGTCTTTATGGTATTTTATGTACAATATCATGTGATCTGCAAATAATGACAGTTTTACTTCCTCCTTTCCAGTGTGGATTCCTTTTATTTTTTCTTCATGTCTAATTGCTGTGGCTAAGACTTCCAGTACTATGTAAAATAAGAGTGGTGAATGTGGGCATCCCTGTCTTGTATCCATTCTTAGGGCAAATGCTTTTAATTTTTTCCATTGAGTATGATGTTGGCTGTAGGGTTTTCATATATGGCCATTATTATGTCGAAATATGATGCTTCTATTCCCCCACTACTGAGCATTGGGTGCTAGATTTGAGTATTTTTTTTGTTTTGTTTTGTTTGTTTGTTTGTTTGTTTTTTACATTTATTGATATAATCACAAGGTTTTTCTATTTCATTTTGTTTATGTGGTGTATCACATTGATTTGCGAATATTGTACCAGACTTGCAGTCCTGGAATGAATCCCACTTGATCATGGTGAATACTTTTTTTAATGTATTGCTGGATCTGATTTTCTAATATTTTTTTAGAGATTTTGGCATCTATGTTGATAAGGGATATTGGCTTGTACTTTTCTTTTCCTTGTCTTTTTCTGGTTTTGGAATTGGAATTATGCTAGCCTCATAACACGAGTTTGGAAGTCTTTCTTCTTTTTGGATTTTGGAACAGTTTGAGGAGATTAGGTGTTAATTCTTCTTTGAATGTTCAGTAATACTACCCTGTGAAGTGTCCTGACCAAGCTTTTGTTTGCTGGGAGATTCTTGATTACATCTTCAATTATTTGTTATTGGTCGGTTCATGTTCTCTATCTCTTCCCAGTTTAGTTTTGGGAGACTGTCTTTCAAGAAATTTGTCTATTTCACCTAGATTGTCCAATTTGTTGGTGTATAATTGTTCATAGTATTTGTTAGCAATCCTTTGTTTTTCTGTGGTGTCAGTGGTTACTTCTCCTGTTTCATTTCTGATTTTGTTTATCTTGGTCCTCTCTCTTTGTTTCTTGGTGATTCTAGTGAAGGGTCCATCAATGTTGTTTATCTTTTTAAAGAACAAGCATTTTGTTTCACTGATTTTTTGAAAAAAAAATTATTATTTTTTTTTAGTCTCTGTGTCATTTATTTCTGCTCTGATCTTTATTATTTCTTTCATTGTACTTACTCTGGGTTTTTCTTTTACTTTGCTTTGTAGTTCTTTAAGTTTGAGGTTAGATAGTCAATTAGAAATTTTTCTTGTTTTCTCAGATAGGCCTGTAATGCTATGAACTTCCTTCTCAAGACTGCTTTCATTGCATCTTGTAGATTTTGTGTTGTTGTGTGTTCATTTTCATTGGTGTCCAGGAATTTTTAAATTTCTTTCTTGATCTTCATGGTAACCCATTCAGTGTTTAATAACATGCATTTAGCCTTCATGTTTTCCAATGTCTTTGCATGTTCTTGTTGCAATTGATTTCTAGTTTCATGCCATTGTGATCTGAGAAGATGCTTGATGTTATTTTAATCTTCTTGAACTTATAGAGACTGAGTTTGTGCCCTAACATGTGGCCTATCTTTGAGCATGTTCCATGTGCAGTTGAAAAGACTGTGAATTCTGCAGTTTTAGGGTGTAATTCTTTGTAGATAGCTATTAAATGAATTTGATTTACTCCATCATTTAGAATCTCTGCATGCTTGTTAACTTGTTGTCTAGAGGATCTATCCTGTGTTTTCACTGGAGTGTTGAAATCTCCTGCTATGATTATATTGCTGTTGATTTCTCCTTTGAAATCTTTCAGAAATTTTAAAATATACTTTGGTGTTCCTATATTGGGTGTATATGCTTACCAAGGTTATGGCCTCCTGTTGGATAGATCCTTTCAATATTATGTAGTGGCCTTCTTTGTCTCTGGTTGTGGCCTTCGTTTTGAAGTCTGTTTTATCGGATATGAGTATTGCTACCCCAGCTCTTTTTTCCTTTCTGTTTACTTGGGTATTTTTTTTTTTTTCCCATCCCTTCACTTTCAACCTATGTTAATCTTTTGTGGTGAGGTTGTTGTCTTGCAAACACCATACAAATGAGTCAGGCTGTCTTATCCAGTCAGCTAATCTGTTTCTCTTGAGCAAAGTGTTTAATACATTTACATGTAAGGTTATTATTGATATGGACTTATTTATTTCCATTTTTTGTTTACTGTGGTTATATTTTCTTTTCTATTCCTGCTACTAATTACAGCAGTTGTTTTAACATTTCTTGCAGTTCTGGTTTGGTGGCAATATATTTCGAGTAGTCTTGGATTCAGATCCTTGTTTTTTATTACCTTGATTACTTCCTGCCATTCCCTTCTGGCATTTAGTGTTTTTGTTGAGACGTCAGCTGATAGCCATATGGGGGTTTCTTTGTAAGTAACCTGTTGCTTATCTCTTGCTACATTTATGATCCTCTGTTTGTCTTTAAATTTTGGCTTTTAAATTATTATGTGTCTTGGTGTGAACATGTTTGTGTTCTTCTTACTTGAAGCTCTCTATTCGTCTTGTACTTGTAATCCTGTTTTCTTCATCAAGTTATGGAAGCTTTCTGTCACTATTTCTTCAAATATATTATGTAATCCTTGCTCATTTTCTTTCATTTTCTATTTTATTTGAGAACTCCTATGATGTATATGTTGTCACATTTCTTATTGTCATACAGTTCTCTTAGGCTGTTTTCCTGTTTTTAATTATTTTTCCTTTTGGATATCTGAGTGGGTGATATTTTTCTGCCCTGTCTTCTAATTCACTGATCTGATCCTCGGCCTCCTGTATTCTGCTGGTTATTCCTTCCAAAGTGTTTATTTCTCCTATGTCATTCTTCATTTCCAATTCATGGTTTTCAATGCTTCTATATTTTACTTATGCTGTTGAGCTTCCTTATGATTATTACTCTGAACTCTCTTTCTATATATTGCTCAATTCCCTTTCATTTATTTCATCTTGTGTCAAATTATCTTGTTTTTTCATTTAGGATTTGTTTCTTTGTTTCAGCATTTTGGCTGTCTCATTTGGTTTTCGAGCCTGCCATATTTTCCCTGTGGGTGTTGGCATTCTGCTTGTTATGGATCCCTCTGCTGGGTTTGGATGAGTATGGGGAGACCTACTTTAAACACCACTGTCAAATTTTACTTTCTTGGGTACATTTACAAGCCCAGGAAAGGTTCTGTTGTCCTATAGCTTTTTACTTGATGAGCCTTGGTTTGTAGCCAACAACTGAATGAAAAATTCTTCAAATATTTAGAGTAAGCGGACTTCCAATTAGTGGGGCAGATGCTTGCTGGCTGTTATTGAGCCTCAATTTACATTTCTCTGGCCTTACTGGGTTGTGTTTAATTCTTGAGGGAGAGGCTGTTGCTGCTCCCTGGGGCTCTTGGGAGGAGCTCTTTGAGTAATATGGCTACTGTCCTGTGAGGGACTGATTTTGCCCAAAACTTCCTGTGCCCTCCCCACTCTCCAAATTTCAAGTTTCTCTACACAGCTTTAGTCTAGTCTGCCTTTCCTCTACCAGAGCCCAAGGTTAGTGGCTGTAGCTCATTCATTGCTCTGTTCCAGTCCTCTGCACTGTGGAGCTGGCTTGTGATTTTAACTCCGAGGGAGCTGGTCACAGCTAAAACAGCTGCTGTCTGAGGGCTTCCAGTTCACCCACTTACCCCTCTGCGGTTCCTACCCGGCTAAATTTAGTATCCTCTTTCTCTCCTTGGTTATGCAGGTCTTCTCAAGCTGCTTTTTTCTTGTATTTTTTCCCTAGCATTTCGTCTGTATTTTAGTTTTAATTCCAGTTTTGCCCTTGGAGATGGTCTATGTAGCTTCCATTCACTGTACTGCCATTTTGAAATATGTTGTATTTTTCAATTACTGTTATTTTAGCTATCTCTTAGGCTGGAATGACAATGGAAATAGGTATGCCCTCTATAATCCTTAGGTACATCTTACACCTGGATTATTGGATTCAACAGACCATCTTAATCAACAAAAAAAGATGAATTTTACTTAATTTTGTTTAGTTGCATATTTCTATCTATTTATAGTATAATTAGTAGGGCTCTAAGTATATTTTGTGAATATCCAATAAGTAAAATGCATGATTAATCCATACATGGCTTTGCTAAACTATGCCATGTAGCAGAAAATATATTGAATCAGATAGTAAACAATTTAAATTTGGAGCAGTGCTTCTCACACTTATAAATAGGATGTTATGAAGAAAAACTAGGGAAGAGACATGTGCATGAGAGTTAGTCATTTTTTTTAAATATGCTTTTATTGATTTTTTTTTCAGAGAGAGAGATAGAAACATCAATGTGAGAGAGAAACATCCATTGACTGTCTCCTGCATGTTCCCTACAGGGGATCGAGCCAGCCATCCAGGCATGTCCCCTGACCAGGAATTGAAACGGTACCTCTCAGTCCATTGGATGATCCTCAATCCACTGAGTCACACTGTCCATGCAGGGAATTGGTCATTTTTAATAGATGTATAGTAAAGGCTGATTTATTTGAGGCATAGAGGTATTTTACTCAATTTGAATTAACTATGTCTGAAAATGGTTCTTCTAAGCTCGTATATTTCCAGATTACTAAAAAAAATCACATGCATGAAAGCAGAACTCTAATTTTTTTTAAAGATAAATCCAGCATCTCCAAGAATGTAAATTGTAGACATATTACACATTACATTTTATTTTATTTTTATTTATTTATTTATTTATTTATTTTTGTTTTATTTTGTTCTTGTTTTTTTTGCTAAACCTCACCTGAGGACATTTTTCTTTTTCTTTTTTTTTCAAATCTTTATTGTTGGATGTAAAATGTATTACAGATGTTCCACATTTTTCCCCCATTGACCCCCTACTCCCCACTCCCGCCCCCTCCCACCTTTTCCCACACTATTGTCTGTGTCCATTGGTTATGCATATAAGTTCTTTGGTTTATTTCTTCCCACCCCCCCAACCCCTTTCCCTTTGAGGTTTGTCAGTCTAGCAATGAATTTGTGCTTCTTAATCCCTTCACCTTTTTCACCCATTCCCGCAACCCCCTTCCCAAATGGCAACCAACAAAATGTTCTCTGTATCTATGAGAATATTTCTGTTCTTCCTGTTCATTTTGTTTGTAGATTCCATTGTTGATAGATATGTATTCATTGCCATTTTGTTTGTTCATACATTTTATCTTTTTCTTCAAAAAGACCCTTCATCATTTCATATAATAATGGTTTGGTAGTGATGATCTCCTTTAACTTTTTCTTGTCTAGGAAAGTTTTTATATGTCCATCGATCCTAAATGACAGCTTTGCAGGATAGAGTAATTTTGGTTGTAGGTTCTTGGTTTTCATCACTCTGAATATTTCTTGCCACTCCCTTCTGGCCTGCAAAGTTTCTTTTGAGAAATCAGCTGACAGCCTAATGGGAACTCCCTTGTAGGTAACTAGCTGCCTTTCTCTTGCTGCTTTTAAGATTCTCTCTTTGTCTGGAACCTTTTGCATTTTGATGATGATGTGTCTTGGTGTGGGCCTCTTGGGGTTCATCTTGTTTGGGACTCTTCCTGGACTTGTATGTCTGTTTCCTTCACCAAGTTAGGAAAGTTTTCTGCCATTATTGTTTCAAACATGTTTTTGATTTCTTGTTCTCTCTCTTCTCCTTCTGGCACCCCCAAGATGCGAATGTTGGCATGCTTGAAGTTGTCCCAGAGGCTCCTTACACTATCCTCATTTTTTTGGATTCTTTTTCTTTTTGCTGTTCTGATTGGGGATTTTTTGCTTCCTTATATTCCAAATCGTTGGTTTGCTCCTTGGATTTACATACTCTATTATTGAAGCTGTGTAAATTATTCTTTATTTCAGTTAATGCCTCCTTCAATTCTAACTGTGTATCCATGATTTCTAACTGGTCCTTTTTTATGCTCTTGAGGCCCTCCCTAAGTTCACTGAGGTTCTCACTAAGATCATTGAGCATCTTTATATGCAGTATGTTGAACTCAGCATCTGTTAGGTTGCTTATCTCCCTTTCGCTTAGTTCTTTTCTTGGGGTTTTGTTCTGTTCTTTCATTTGGGACCTGTTTCTTTGTCTCCTCATTTTGGCTGTCTCCCTGTGTTTGTTTCAGTGTATTACTTAATGAGAGGTATGGGGCTCGCTGAGACCAGATGCTGCTCGTTTGAAAGAATTTAGGAAAAACCTGAAGCAGGATCCAAGACCAGCCAATCCTATGGTTAAGCAAGTGGCAACAGCTTGGGTGGGCTTGAAAGTTGTGTGGGGCGGGGCGGGGCCTCAGGGAGTCAACAGGGCAGGGCTACCAGTGTGAGCCAGGTTGCTGGAGTCCCAGATATGGCTTCTGTCTGCCCCAGGAAGGGCTCACCAAAGGAACAAAGGCCTCTTACAGCACGTTTGTCCCACAGAAAGCCCCCTCTCCAGCCCTCGCTCCAGTGCCAAACAGCTCAGTTCTTCCCTGTATGTCTCTGGTGCCCCTTGAGCTGCCTCCCCTCCAAGCTTAGAGGGAGAGAGTCCGATAAGTCCATGCGCGGGCCCTTTAGGGAGCTGCCTGGGGCTCCAGCCACTTCAGCTTCCCTGAGCCTCAGTTTCCGCTGGTTTTTCCAGCCAGAAGTTTTGGGGACTTCTCTTCCTGGCGCTGGAACCCTGAGCGGGGCACCTGGTGTGGGACGGGGACCCCTCAGTCCTCAGGAAGGACCTTCCCAGCTGTGGGAGCCTCCTGATTTTTATCTGCCACACTTGGGTGTGGGAACAGCCTGATGCACCGCCGCTGCCGCCACCCCTCGCGCCGCCCCTCCTACCTGTCTGGATGTAGCTGCTTTTTTAAATTCCATAGTTGTAGGACTTCCGTTCAGCTTGATTTCAGGTGGTTTTGAATGATAGTTGTTCTGTAGTTTAGTTGTAACTTTGATGTGGTTGTGGGATGACGTAATACCGCGTTTACCTATGCCACCATCTTGACCTGAAGTCTACACATTACATTTTAAAATGTAGTGCCCTCCCTGTGCTGGAAAGTGGTGCTATTAATATTATTTTACATGGGAGAGAGAACTTTCTGACACTAATGATTCTTTTATGTGCATTTCTCTATTTATTTTCAGCATGTTTATCTATTTACCCATTCACTCCTTCATTTTTGCTTTCCCCCTTCCTCTATAGACTCTAATGCTTTTGAAATTTTATTGCATTCATGTAATCCAAAACATAGATAGGATACCTGCTGATACAGAGCAAGGTTCTGTGATAGGCACTGCTAAGTATAGTGATGGTGAGCTCTTCTTCGTATGTTATTGCATTTTTGAAGGTATTGTTTTAAAGGATTACCACTCTAGGTGAGGCTCTTATTTATGTCTAGTTTAAGAAAGTCAAATATTTTATCCAATATGGAAGCTAAGGTCTGAATATTGGAAGGGTATGTGTATGTCCTTCTTTTATTATACCTTATCTTGTATCACATTAATTTGTTAACATATGTTTTTTCCTTACTAGACAGATTGCCTTGAGAACATGTTTTTGACTTATGTCAGATTCCCAGGGCTTAGCACAATGCTTACAGAGTTGGCTATGCACATCAGAGTCAATGAATGAGAGAAAGGGAGACTGAGCTATTATTTTGGAGAGACTGTTCTTTCTGAGTCTCTGTACTACTCAGGTTTGGTTGTCCATCTTCACTTCCTCTCACACTCTCTCACACACTTGTTCACTCTCTCACACACTCACCCTCCCTCCAGTCCTTCCCTCCACCATCTTCCTCCCGATGGCTCAAATTTTAGAAGATTTTTGATGGAGTCTTTGGGGTTTTCTATTTATAATATCTTGTCATCTGCAAATAATGACAGTTTCACTTCCTCCTTTTCAATTTGGATCCATTTTATTTTTTCTTCCTCTCTGATTGATGTGGCTAAGACTTCTAGTACTATGTTATAAGAGTGGTGAAAGTGGGCATCCTTGTCTTCTTCTGTTCTTAAGGGAAATGGTTTTAATTTTTGCCGATTGAGTATGATGTTGGCTGTAGGTCTTTCATATATGGCATTTATAATGTTGAGATATGATCCCTCTATTCCCAAATTTTTTAGTGTTTTTATCAGAAATGGGTGCTGGATTTGGTCGAATGCTTTTTCAGCATCTATTGATATGATCATATGATTTTTTATCTTCATTTTGTTTATGTGGTGTATCACATTTATTGATTTGCAAATATTGTACCTGCCTTGCCCTTGCATCTTTGGAATGAATCCCACTTGGTCATGGTGAATAATTTTTTTGATGTATTGCTGGATTGGATCTGCCCTTATTTTGTTCAGGATTTTGGCATCTATGTTCATCAGGAATATTGGCTTGTAATTTGTTTACTTTGTAGTGTCTTTTTCTGGTTTTGGAATTAGAATTATGCTGGTCTCATAAAATGAGTTTAGAAGTCATCCTTTTTCTTGAAGTTTTTGAAATAGTTTGAGGATAATTGGTGTTAGTTCTTCTTTGAATGTTTGGTAAAATTCCCCCAGGAAGCCTTTCGGTCATGGTCTTTTGTTTGCTGGGAGAATCTTGATTACATCTTCAAATTCTTTTGTTGTTATTGGTCTGTTCAAGTTTTCTATCTCTTCCTGTTTCAGTTTTGGGAGACTATGCCTTTGTAGAAATTTGTCCATTTTGATTAGGTTGTCGAATTTGTTGCCATATAATTGTTCGTAATATTTGTTAACAATCTTTTGTATTTCTGTGGTGTCAGTTATTATTTCTCCTCTTTCATTTCTAATTTTGTGTATTTGGTTTCTCTCCCTTTGTTTCTTGTTGAGTCTAGCTAAGGGTTTATCAATCTTATTTATCTTTTCAAAGAACCAGCTCTTTGTTTTATTGATCCTTTGAATTGTTTTTTGGTCTCCATTGCATTTATTTCTGCTCTGATCTTTACTGTTTCCCTTTCTTTTACTTGCTCTGGGGTTTTCTTTCTGTTTGCTTTCTAGTTCTTTAAGTTGTGAGGTTAGATAGTCTATTAGAAATTTTTCTTATTTCTTGAGGTAGGCTGTAGTGCAATGAACTTCCCTCTCAGAAGTGCTTTTGCTGCATCCCATACATTTTTTGTTGTTGTGTGTTCATTTTCATTGGTTTCAAGGAAGTTTTTAATTTCTTCCTTGAACTCCTTGGTAAGTCATTTATTGTTTAATAACATGCTATTTAGCCTCCATGTGTTCAAATTATTTTGCATATTCTTGTTGCAATTGATTTCTGATTTGATGCCCTTGTGATCTGAGAAGATGGTTGATATTATTTCCATGTTCTTGAACTTGTGGTGACTTAGTTTGTGCCCTAACATGTGGTCTATCTTTGAGAATGCCCCATGTGCACTTGAGAAGAATGTGAATTCTGAAGTTTTGAGTTGTAATTATCCATAGATATCTATTAAATCCATTTGATCTGGCACTTCATTTACAGTCTGTGTTTCCTTGTTAATTTTTTTTGTTGTTGTTTAGATGATCTATCCAATGATATCAGTGGGAAATTGAAGTCCCCTGCTATGATTGTATTGCTGTTGGTTTCTCCGTTGAAGTCCTCCAGAAGATTTTATTATATTTTGTTGCTCCTATATTGGGTGCATATATGTTTACCAAGGTTATATCTTCCTGTTGGATAGATCCTTTCAATATTACGTAGTGGCCTTCTTTGTCTCTATTTATGGCCTTCGTTTTGAAATCTATTTTTATCAGATATGAGTATTTCTACCCCAGATTTTTTTGTGTGTGTGTTTTCTTGGAAGATTTTTTTCTATCCCTTCACTTTCAACCTGTGTGAGTCTTTTGTTTTGAGATTGGTCTCTTGTGAATAACATATATGTGAGTCAAGCTTTCTTATCCAGTTAGCTACTCTGTAACTTTTTATTGGATCCTTCAAATTATTTACATTTAAGATAATTTTTGATATGTAATTATTTATTGCCATTTTCGTTGAGTGTGGTTATATTTTTCTTCCTATTTCTTCTAATAAATATATGGAATGCTTCTTGAATTTGCTTGTCATCCTTGCACAGGGGTCATACTAATCTTCTCTGTATCATTCCAATTTGAGTATATGTGCTTTGGAAGCGAACCCCTATTACTTTTACTTTAGTTACTTCTGTATTGCCAGAAAGGTTACAATGAGGGATAAAAATGAAGACCAGTGTAATTTTCGTTAAAGCTATAAAAGCACTTGAAATGTAAATAACACCCATTCAAAGGCAGAGAAGAAACCCCATTACAGACAGAATAAACTAAATGCAGGGATGCATCAAGTGTGTGCTAAGTACTATGCAAGTATCTGTGAATAAGTTGCTCATTTAAGCCTCCAACTAATCTTAGAGGTAAGTACTCTATTATATCTCTTTTTATTGGTGAGGAACTTGAGGCTTCATGAGATGGTCAAACTTTTCCGAGATCATGCAGCCTGTGAAGAGCAGAACCAGAATTTGAGTCTAGTTCTATAGGCTTTAAAAGCAATTTTAAACCATGTACTCTTCAGAACCTGATAAGATTTGTGAGATGTTGACATGATGGATTTTTAGGTCATTAAGAATGTATACCCATTGTTTGTTGGGGTAGTGATGACGTGCTTCATAGTTCAAAGAGGACTTTGAGTAGCTAAGGAATTAATTCTGTCAATTCTATCAATTCTATCTTAACCACTAACTCAAAGGGCAACCTTGAGTGTGGCTTTCAGATCTCATGAGGTGGATACCTGAAGAGCTTGAATGACTGAACTAGGAGAATGCTGAATGAAGTTTTTGTGTCTACATTTCCCAGTATATTGAGAGCAGCTAAGATGTTTTCTTTGTTGATGTAATCTCTGAACAGATGCTCAACCTTCCTTGTAGACTCTGGAGGATGGGCTATAGTAGAGGGGGACCTATAGGCCCATCTCTATCATTAACTCTCTACCATTCAAACTTGAAATCACTAAATTGGACAAAGCCACAGGAGCCATGCTTGTCAGATTGTTCAATTTTGTTGATGGGCCTGGGGAATCTCAATAAATAACATTTCATTCTTTCCTTTTCAAGTTAGTATAAAAATAAAATTTAAAAGTCAAACAAATGGAGACAGAATCCTAACATTATTATCAATAAAGTGGATGGGAGAATTTGGCTTTAGATCTATAGTGAGAAGTATTTGCTGACAGTTATAGTCTACCATATCCCTTAAGTGCCTTCAAATTCATTGTTTATCCATTTATCCAGTGATGGACAGTTGGGTTGTTTCTACTTTTGGAGTATTCTGAATAGTGCTATTATGAACTTTTGTATTCAAGTATTTGTTTGAATATGTGCTTTCATTTCTTTTGGGTAGATATCTGGGAGTGGAATCTCTGATAATATGGTAATTTTAAGCTTAACTTTTTGAGAAGCCACCAAACTGTTTTCTACACTTGTGACCTTCTTATAATAGATTAGCTCTCCCTGAACAAAAAGTGCAGCCCAATGTATGTGCCCCACCAGTCAGATAACTTATTTCTCCTCCTTGTGGTAGGGTAAGTCACAGCTGGGTAAGAAGCCTAGACCATTACTCGAGCTGAAGCCCCTTCACATGTACACATAGGACAGGGAAATGTAGCATCCCCCCTTCCCCAAAAGATGCTACACTGCTAGGAGAAATAACTGACATTCACATATTGAACATAAACATATTGAGAACCTATAATGTAGCAGGAAGTGAGACAAGCATTATGGATACAGAGTCAATGGACATTTTCTGTCCTCTGTAGGTTTAGATTCCAAAATATGAGCATAGATTTAAAAAAAAAATGAACTATTGCAGTAATCAGGATCCATGACACATTTAAAAATCCAATTCTCTGAAATACAAATTTAACATTATACGATGATGTCTTTCAATGATAAGTGAACTAAGACTCACATTTTTTCAGTTCATAAAATATTTAAAGGGCCATATCCAAAAAAAAATACACATAATTCAGTTGAGATGAGCACCGCACAAAACTAAATAAATTACAGTGGATCATCTGTCTTTTAAAAATAATATTTAAATTAAGAAACCAAACAGAATCATTAGCTATACTTTATTATTAAAATCAAGTATTTTTACATAAATGGATGTTAATAGGTAGGCACAGTACACTGCCATCATTATATCTGTCAATTATTTTTTTATCTGAGATAATTTACCATGATTATGTAATATGTGACTCTGTCCCTAAACTAAGTGCAGATATTACCAATGAGCTGATTATATCTTCACCTACTCCACTAAACCATTGTCAGGCACTGCCTAGTATATTATACTAGTGCAACACTCCATTCTCAGAATGACTTCTGGTCAAAATAATTCATTTTTTTTTCTTTTTTGGTATGTACCCCTAGCGGGAACTGAACCTGAGATGCTCTGGTCCACAGGCCGATGCTCCAACCTCTGAACCAAACAGGCCAGGGTCAAATGATTCATTTTTTATGCATCTACCTTCCCACACCCCAAACCCATGTTCTGCATGGTTGAATACCACATTGGAGTGGGCCACAGAGATTACCCATATCTTGTTAAAATAACAGCACTATTCTATAGATAAAGCATAGCGCAGGCTATTCAAATGGAAATAGAGGCAGGTAGCAATGCTTCCTTTATTGCTCTGTGTAAATTTCATTTAAACTCTTAGGTAATATAGACATACACTTTCTTTTAGTTAATGACTAAATTTCCAATACTGTCAAATACCATGATGGAACATCCTGACAGTTTAGCAGTGTTACTCATGTGATTGAATGTATAGGATGTTTCCTGTCTATGCTGGGTTACTAAACACAGCAAATAATTTTTGTGTTTTTGACATAAGAAGGGGCATTATTTATTTTCTTTACATTTTTACTAATCTCTTTTTTAATTAATTTATTATTGTTACAGATGTTTCTCCTTTTTCCCCCCTAGACAACCTCCTCCCCATTCGCCCTCCATCCCCTCAGCATTATTGTCTATGTTCATTGGTTATGCATATGTGCATGTATGTTATTCAGTTTATCTTCTTCATCCTCCCCAAACCCCCTCCTCTGACGTTTGTCAGTATGGGCCATATTCCTTTTTATGTCTCTGGGTCTATTTTGTTAATCAGCTTAATTTGTTCATTATATTCCACAAATAAGTGAGATCATGTGGTATTTGCCTTTCTCTGATTGACTTATTTTGCTTAGCATAATACTCTCCAGATCCCTCCATGTTATCTTAAATGAGATTTTTCTTTCTTATAGCTGCATATCTATTGATGGACACTTGGGCTGTTTCCAGATCTTAGCAATTGTAAATATGCTGCTATGACCATAGGGGTACATATATTCTTTCTGATTGGTGTTTCAGGCTTCTTAGGATATATTCCTAGAAGTGGGATGACTGGGTCAAATGACAGATACATTTTTAATTTTTTGAAGAAATACTATATTGTTTTCCATAGTGGCTGCTCCAGTCTGCATCCCCACCAGCAATGTACTAGAGTCCCCCTTTCTCCACACCTCTGCTACCACTTGTTGCTTGATGATTTGTTGATGACAGCCATTCTGCCAGGTGTGATGTGATACCTCACAGTTGTTTTAATTTGCATCTCTGTGATGATGAGTGACTTTGAGCATTTATTTATATGTATGTCAGTTGGCCAATTGTATGTCCAGTTTGTAGAGGTGTCTATTTAGGTCCTCTGCTCATTTTTTAATTGGGTTCTTTGTCTTTCTTTTGTTGAGTTGTATGAACACTCTACATATTTTGAAAATTAACCCCTTACCTGATGCATTTTTGGCAATTATGCTGTACTATATAGTGGGTTCCCTTTCCATTTTGATGATTGTTTCTTGTGCAGTGCAGAAGATTTTTAATTTGATGTAGTCCCATGTATTGATTTTTTCCCTTTGTTTCTCTTGCTTTAGGCATTGTATCAGTAAAAATTCTGCTGCGTGTGATGTCTGAAATTTTGTTGCCTACATTTTTTTCTAGGATTTTTGTGGATTCATGGCTTACATTTAAGTCTTTTATCCATTTTGAGTTTATTCTTGTGTAGGGTGTAAGTTGATGGTCTAGTTTCATTTTTTTTGCATATAGCTGTTCAATACTTCCAACACCATTTATTGACAAGGCTGTCTTTACTCCATTGTATGCTCTTGCAAACTTTGTCAAATATTAATTGACCACAGTGTCTTGAGTCAATTTCTGGGTTCTCAGCTTTGTCCCATTGATCTATATGCCTATTCTTGTGTCAGTACCAAGCTGTTTTGATTACAATGGCTTTGTAGTATAACCTGATATCTGGTATTGTGATCCCTCCTACGTTGTCCTTATTTTTCAAATTTGATGTGGCTATTTGGGGTGTCTTTGGGTTCCATATAATTTTTTTAATTGTCTTTTCTTTATTGATTTTAGAAAGAGAGGAAGTGAGAGAGAAATGGAAACATCAATGAGAGAGAACAGCAACAGGCTGCCTCCTGTACACCCCCCACAGGGGATAGAACCCATAACCTGGGCATGTGCCCTGGCAGGGACTTGAATCAGCAACCTCTGGGTGCATGGGTCATTGTTTAACCACTGAGCCAGACCAGCCAGGTTCCATATAATCTTTTGAAGTATTTGTTCTAGTTCTGTAAAATATGTTTGTATTTTAATGGGGATTGCATTGAATCTATACATTGTTTTGGGTAGTATGGACATTTTAATGATGTTAATTCTTCCAGTCTATGAACAAGGTATGTGCTTCTACTTTTTTATATCTTCCTCTATTTCTTTTTTCAATGACCTGTAGTTTTCTCAGAACAGGTCCTTTATTTCTTTGGTTAAGTTTATTCCAAGGTATCTTAATTTTTTTGCTGCAATGGTAAATGGGATTGTTTTCTTAGTTACTCTTTCTGTGAGTTCATCATTGGTGTATAAGAATGCCATCGATTTCTTGACATTAATTTTGTATCCTGCTACTTTGCCAAATTCATTTATTAAGTCTAGTAAATTTTTGATGGAATCTTTGGGGTTTTCTACATATAGTATCATGTCACCTACGAATAATGACAGTTTCACTTCCTCCTTTCCAGTTTGGATCCCTTTTATTTTTTCCTCCTGTCTGATTGCTGTGGCTAAGACTTCCAGTACTGTGTTAAATAAGAGTGGCAAAAGTGGGCATCCGTGTCTTGTTCCTGTTCTAAAGGGGAATGTTTTTGGGTTTTGCCCATTGAGTATGATGTTGACTGTAGGTTTTTTTTATATATGACCCTTATATTGTCGAGTTATGATGCCTCTATTCTCAAATCACTGGGCATTTTTATCAGAAATGGGTGTTGGAGTTTGTTGAATGATTTTTCAGCATCTATTGATATGATTATATGGTTTTTGTCTTTCATTTTGTTTATGTGCTGTATCACATTTATTGATTTGCAAATATTGTACCAGCCTTGCATCCCTGAGATGAATCCCACTTAGTCATATCAGTAATCTTTTGATGTATTGTTGGATCTGATTTGCTAGTATTTTTTTTTTCCAGGAGTTTGGCATCTATGTTCATCAGGGATGTTACCCTGTAGTTTTCTTTCCTTGTAGTGCTTTATGTGGTTTTGGAATTAGAATTATGCTGGCCTCATAAAACGAGTTTGAAAGTCTTTTTCTTGAATTTTTTTGAATAGTTTGAGAAGAATGAGTGCTAGTTCTTCTTTGAATTTTAAGTGAAACTCCCCCATGAAGCCATGTGGGCCCTGGCTTTTGTTTGCTGGGTGATTTTTTTTTTTTGTTACATCTTCAATTAATTGTTATTGGTCTGTTCAAGTTTTCTATCTCTTCCCAATCTAGTTTTGGGAGGCTATGTGTTTCTAGAAATTTGTCCATTTTGCCTAGATTGTCCAATTTGTTGCCATATAATTGTTCATAGTATTTGTTAATGATCCTTTGCACTTCTGTGGTGTCAATTATTCCTTCTCCTGTTTTGGTTCTGATTTTATTTATTTGGGTCCTCTGTGTTTTTTTTCTTTGTGAGTCTAGCTAAGGTTCCTTCATTTTTTTATTATCTTTTCAAAGAACCAACTCTTTGTTTCATTAATATTTTGAATTGTTTTTTGTCTGTTTGTTTGTTTGTTTTGGTCTCTATGTCATTAAGTTCTGCTCTGATCTTCACTATTTCTTTCCTTCTACTTGCTCTGGGTTTTTATTTTTGCTTACCTTCTGGTTCTTTAAGCTGTGAGGTTAGTCTATTAGAATTTTTTCTTGTTTTCTGAGGTAGGTCTGTAATGCTATGAACATCCCTCTCACAATCACTTTAGCTCCATTTCATAAAATTTGTGTTGTTGTGTGTTTATTTTCATTGGTTTCCAGGAAGTTTTAAATTTCTTCCTTGATCACCTTGATAACCCAGTCATTGTTTAATAACATGCTATTTAGCCTCCATGTGTTCAAATGTCTTTGTGTGTTTTTGTTGTAATTGATTTCTAGTTTCATGCCATTGTGAGCTGAGAAGATGCTTGATACGATTTCAGTCTTCTTGAACTTGTAGAGACTTAGGTTGTGTCTTAACATGTGGTCTATCATTGAGAATGTCCCATGTGCACTTGAGAAGAATATGAATTCTGCTGTTTTGGGCTGTAATTCTTTTTATAAAGCTATAATATCTATTTGATCTAGTGTGTCATTTGGAGTCTCTGTTTCCTTGATAAATTTTTCTCTAGAGGATCTATGCAGTGATTTTAGTGGTGTAATGAAGTCCTCTGCTATAATTTTATTGCCGTGAATTTCTTCTTTGAAGTCCTCCAGAAGTTTTAAAATATATTTTAGTGCTCCTATATTGGGTGCATATATGTTAAGCAAGGTTATATCTTTCTGTTGTATGGATCTTTTCAATATCCATAATATGTAGTGGCCTTCTTTGTTTCAAGTTATGGCCCTCATTTTTAAATCTATTTTATCAGCTTCTTTTTTTTTTTTTTCTTTTTCTTTGCTTGAAAGATTTTTTTATCCCTTTACTTTTAACCTATGTGAATTTTTTGTTGTGAGGTGGGTGTCTTGTGAACAACATATATATGAGTCATGTTTTCTTATCTAATAGACTACTCTTTGTCTTTTGGTCAGAGCTTTCAATCCATTTACATTTAAGGTGATTATTGATGTGTATTTATTTATTGCAATTTTTGTTTATTGTGGTTATAGTTTACTTCCAATTCCTTGTACTAATTACAGCAGTCCTTTTAACGTTTTTTTTTTGCAGTGGTGGTTTGGTTCTAATATATTCTCTTTTTTTTTTTTTTTTTCTGGAAAGCTCTTTATTTCACCTTCTATTTTGAATGATAACCTTGCTGGATAGAATAGTCTTGGATTCAGATTCTTCTTTGTCATTACCTTTATTACTTTATGCCATTTCCTTCTGGCCTGTAGTGTTTCTGTTGAGAAGTCAGCTGATAGGCTTATGGGGGTTCCTTTGTAGGTAACCTGTTGCTTTCTCTTGCTGTCTTTAGGATTCTCCTTGTCTTTAATTTTGCGCATTTGATTTATGATATAACTTGGAGTAGGCCTGTTTGGGTTCTTTTTACTTAGGGCTCTCTGTGCTTCTTATATATGTATGTCTTTTCCCTTCACCAAGTTAGGGAAGTTTTCTGTCACTATTTCTTCAAATGTATTCTCTAAACTTTGCTCATTTTCTTCTTCTTGTGGAATCACTATGATGCAGATGCTGTTATGTTTTATATTGTCCCACGATTCTCTTAGGCTGTCTTCCTGTTTTTTAATTATTTTTCTTTTTGGTTTTCTATTTTGGTTATATTTTCTTCCATGTCTTCTAATTCTCTGATCGGTCCTCAGCTTCCTACTCTGCTGGTTAGTCCTTCCAATGTGTTCTTTATTTCTGCTATGTCATTCTTTATTTTCACTTGGTTGGTTTTCAATTCGTCTATATCTTTACTCATGCTGTGGAGCTTCCTCAATATCATGGCTCTGAACTCTGCCTCTGATAACTTACTTAACTGCATTGCATTGATTTTATCTTCAGTAGAGTTCTCTTGTTCTTTCATTTGAGATGTGTTTCTTTGTTTCACCATTTTGGCTATCTCAGAGAATTTTTGAGCCTGCCTAATTTTTGCTGTGGGTGTTGTTATTTACACTGATTGTGGTTCCCTCTACTGGATTTGGTTGAATATGAGAGGACTTAATGATAAACACCACTGTCAAATCTTCCTTTCCTGAGTAGATTTTCAAGGCCAGGAAAGGTTCAGTTATTTTCCAGCTTTATGCCTGGAGGCTATTCATCTCAGTTACTTGATGAGCCTTGGTTTGTAGTCCTCAATTGATTGCAAATATTCCTTAGGTGTTCAGGGAATGAGTATTTCCAGAGCGTAAGGCAGATTCTGTCTATTAATGAACCTCAGTTTGCATTTCTCTGGCCTTGCTGGGTGGGTTTAAATTTCTTAGAGTGTGGCTGTTGCTTTTTGCTGTGGTTTTGGGAAGGGTCTCTTTGAGTAATCTGGCTGCTGTTCTGTGAGGAAGTGATTTAGCAAAAACCCCCATTGCCCTCTCACCTCTCCAAACTCCCAAGTCTCCACGCAGTTCTAGTCCAGCCCACCCTCCCTCTGCCAGAGCCCAAGGTGAGTGGCTGTATCTAATTTAGTGCTCTGTACCAGCCCTCTGCACTCTCAACCAGCTTGGGATTTTAACCCTGAGGGGAGCTGCTCACTGCTAAAACAGTTGCTGTCTGTGGGTTCCCAGCTCACCCCTTGTGCCTCTAAAGTTCCTACCAGGCTTTATTCAGTGTTCTTTTTCCTCTCCCTGATTATATGGGTCCTGTCCAGCTGTTTTTTATTTGTTTGTTTGTTTTGTTTTGTTTTGTTTTCCTACCAATTTATCTTTACTTTAGTTGTAATTCCAGTTTTGTCCTGGGATATGGTCTGTGTAGCTTTCATTCATGCTGCCACTATTTTGGAATATTTTATGTTGGGCGTAAGCTAAGAATCACATGACATTCTCAACAGCAAATAGTCTGGGAAGTGTAGTCTCCCATGTGCACATGTGGTCATGAACAGCTTAGAAGGGAGCAGCAGAAAGAGGCCTAAGTAGCTGCTGTTGGAACCCCGATTCCCAACCAGGAGCCAGATCTTGCAAAATCTCAGAATATCTACAGAAGCCAGCTATAGAGTCTGAGGATAAGAAATATGTGGGTATCTTGGCACCACCCCAGTAGCCCCTCATCCCACACTCATCAGTAACCAGTCTGGCTCACACCACCTATCAAGCAAACCCCAATCCTCTTCGTGACCACCTGCCTCTAAACAGGCCATTATTTATTATTTCTGGAGAATAAATGCCTTTGTGATTTGGTGTTTAAAATTTGGTTCAATTCTACTAATCCACTTTCTCTGTTGTTTTTCACCCACAATTAGTAAGTGTAATGATGCTTTTTTCAAATGCCTGCTTATAAATTAAATTAAACTCAAAGTTGGTATGGTTAATGTAATTCAAAAAGACCCATTAGGTCACCTGGGGAAAGTTAGAAACCATGATTGCAATTAGAACACAGAATCAAAGTTATCCAAGCAATTTTACTATTCAAGTTGCTGGGTTTTTGTGGAAAAACAAAGCTGAGATGTGGTGGCCAAGTGCAGTGTTGAAAATAGAAAAGTGTTTAGTAAATACCAGTTAAACGAATGAATGCATATAATTAATAAAAATTATTATCCAGAGTATAATTTTAAGTGTCAGTGGGAGAAGTCCATCCTGCAAAATAAACTCAGACTACAATTCTTTTTCTGACAAGCTCAAAATATAGAATCATCAGTGTTTTTGTATGTACATTATAATTCTAACTAATCCTCTCCAGAGTGCTATCACATGCATTTATTTAAAAGTGTTAAAGTAAATCTGCCCATTCTATTCCATATAATAGAAAGTTAATTAAAAAAAAAAAAAAAACAACTTTGCTGTGTCATCATACATATTATATTGATCTATTTAAATCTGTCTGAGCTTCTGTTTTCTTAGGCAAGTCTTGAGTCCCTCACACTCAGTTCTCTCTGAGGTTTATGGTTCTTAATTTCCTTTGATATTACCAGTCTAGTCTACATTTTATTCCTAGCTGCAGAGCAGCTCTCTTGCACTTCATCTCTCAAATCCCCTCACCTCACACAATGCTTCAATGAAATGGAATTCCTTATTCTATGAGTCTCTTACTTGATCCATATGACTGGAGATTGTCTCCACCTTCCTTGGCAGGTTTAGTTATTATAATGATGAGAAGGGACTATAATGTGGCCAGCCATTTGAGTCATACCAGGACTAGTTACTCAACTTCTCTGTGCCTCACTTTCCTCATTGGTGAAAAGAGAATAATAGTGATATTTACCTTATATGGCTATCATGTGGATTAAATGAGATAAAGTACTTGAAACACTTAGTACAATACATGTACACAGTAAATGCTCAATTGATTTATCAAAAGATGATGGTGAACAGTAGGGTTCTTCACAAAAAAAAAAAGCTCTTTGAAGCCACCCTGTTAAACAAAGTGCTCTGGGAAAGTATTCTACTGATCTTATTTAATTTGTTTGAAAATTTAAATAAACATTTTGAAAATCATTTCCCCATCCCTAGTCTTCTGACATTTCTCACATTCTTCACCTTCCCTCAAATTATATAGGGGTCTTTCAGAAATATAATCTGCAGTTGCTTTCTTTGCCTGTGATGTCATCAGGCCAGTAGACTTGATTTTTCATTAGTAAAATGCTGATAGAGTGTCTAGTATGTGACAGTTTCTTTTCTAAGGTGAATAAAACAACATCCCTCCTTCTATCCCAGTGAAGTTGAAATCAGTTAGGATAGCCAGGTCTCCTTTTCCAGTCTCCTCACTTAGCTTTGCCCTACCCTTACCATTATTCTCTTCCAAACTACCTTAGTTTTACCTTTTCCAATTGTTGGCTCATTGCCTTTGATAGAAAGTATTGGAGCAAATTATTCCTTGAAAATCTGTGCTTTCCCTCTCCTCTGGTTATAACATGATATTGTTCCCAAGAACAAACCTAGCCCTTTCTCTGTCATTCCGTCTTGGAAATGATGGAATAAGTCATTTCTAGGTAACATTTACCTTATGCTAGTATTCAGTGTTTCTGACACTGTTTTAATGCCTCTAGCACTTCCTGACACAAAGGAAATGGCTTTGGCGTCAGATCCATCTAGACTCAAATTTCAACTTAACTGCTTCCTAGCTGTGTGACCTCCAGCAAGTCACTTCATGTCTCTGACCCTTATTTTCCTCATTGTTAATTAATTATAATGATTATTACTTTGTAGGGTTATATTAAGTATTAAAATAAGATAATATTTATAAATACTTAGTACGGCCCTGGAATAAATTAAGTGTTCAATAAACATCAACTTTTTTAAAGCAAGAGCTTTGGGGTAAAGGCTACCTGGTTTCAAATCTTAGTTCCAAGCTTTCTAACTTATTAATATTCAGAAAATTGCATACTTTCATTGAAGATTGACTTTCTTTTCTGTAAAATTAAATTTGATATCTACTTATCTACATGGTTTTAGGTATCACAGGGGAAACATTAAATGAGATAAAATATTTAATGACATTGGGCAGAACATAGTCCTTTCACTCTTATGTCTGTTGTTCACTTACAAATATTCTTAAGGGCTTGTGCTCAGCCCTGGAGGTACAAGGGAAGACAAGGTAGACCTGATCTCTTGCTTTCCTGGAGACATATAAAATAATTAAATAGGTACAGATGGTGAAAAAGTTATAAGGGATACAAGCATTGTTACTATAGAAAATAGTAGTTGTTTACTTTAAATTGAAGGTTCAGGAAGGGCTTCTTTTAAGAGGTAACATCCAAACTGAGCTCTAAATGAGGAGGAACTAGCAATGGGAAAAGCATCTAGAAAGGTCTTGATGGAAACAGCTTAGTCTGTTCAAAGAGCTAAAAGAAGCCTGATGTCCTGATTATTTTGAAATTATATATTCCATCCTTTATTTTAAAAAGTAATGAAAAGCTGTTTATATTATCAAATAATCTATAGAGGTCAAGGGAATGAGGGCAGGCAAGACAGCTTAAGAAGGTGGCCATGGTAAGTCTTTCAAAAGTACTTTCAGTATTTTTATCACTTGAGTTCCCAGCAGGTAGCAGGTGGTACACCAAAGGAGTAACTAGAGGATAATTTAATGAAGGGATTATTTATAAATCTGTGGTCTGGATTTGGCTTAATGGTCAATGAAAACCAACAGAGGGGAAACATTCAAGGACAAGGAAATTCTTATTGCTCCCTGTCCTGACCAGCTGGGGTAGGGGACTCTTATAGAGTCTAGAGAGAGCAGCAGCTGCTTAGAGAAGGCCTGCTGTCAGTCCCGTGGCCTTTGGTAGAGGAACACAGATAGTACCAACCTGTAGTCCAGCACCAAGGAATCTGGTAGTGGGGCCTCATACCCCACCCTTCACTCACTCTCTTGCCAGCCTCACATGGGCTAAACCCAAATAGAAGCCAGAGGGGAAGAAAACCAGGTTGATGTAGTCAATAGAGATTAGCCTTCTAGAGCACAGAACAAGGTAGAGAGGGATGGGGTATAGAACTAGAGAAACAAGTGAGGGCTATCCAGCACAGTACCTAATATATAACTGTGGTAGGCTGAATAGTGACCCCCAAATATGTACAGTGCCTAATCCTGGAACATGTGAATGAATATGCCTCTTTACATGATAAAAATGAATTTTCAGATATAATTAAATTAAGGATTTTGAGATGGGGAGATTATCTTGGATTATCTGGGTGGCCCATTGGAATCAGAAGGGTCTTTATAAGGAAATGAGGGAGACAGGGAAGTCAGTGAAGGAGATATGAAAACTGCAGCAGAGATCAGAGTGATGTACAGCCACATGCCAAGGAATATGGACACCTCTAGAAGTTAAGGAAAGAAGTGGATTTTCCTTCAGAACTTCCACAGCCCTGCTGACATCTTGCTTTCAGCCCCATGAGACCTATTTTGGAATTTTAACCTCCATATCTATAAGATAATACATTTTTATTGTTTACACACTAAGTTTGCAGTCAATTTTTTAATACCAGCAATAGAAAA
Organism: Molossus molossus; assembly: GCF_014108415.1. NCBI lineage: Eukaryota > Metazoa > Chordata > Mammalia > Chiroptera > Molossidae > Molossus > Molossus molossus. Next base: position 75,323,629 of record NW_023425355.1, on the reverse strand, counting down.
CTAATTCAGTAACCTTCTATTTCTATAGTGTTTTCCAGTTCTATAAGCAGGTTCATGAACATTACCTCCTTTATTTAAAAACATTTTTTTCTTCATTAATTTTAGAGGGGAAGGGAGAGGGAAAGATAGAAACATAGAAGAGGGAGAACACTGATTGGCCACCTCCTTCATGCCCCCCACTGGGGATCGGGCCCACAACCTGGGCATGTGTCCTGACTGGGAATGGAACCAGCGTCCTCTTGGTGCATGGGTCAATGCTTAACCACTGAGCCACACTGACTGGGCGAATATTACCTCCTTTAATACAGCAACTCCATGAGGAAGAAATTATTTTCTTTATTGTATAAAGAGGGAAAGTGAGGGTCAGATTTTAAAAGGCTTGCCCAGAGCTAGTAAAGAAGGCAGCTTGGAATAGGACCCAGTTCTTCTTACCCCAAGGTCAGTGTATTTTCACTTGACACCACACACTGTAGAGAAGTGACCAAAGAAAGCCATGTTTCAAGGAGTTATGGGACAAGTAGGCGGTGAAGATTAAAGTTGCTAAGCTGTCCAAAGATGGTAGAGGAGCTATCTTTATTGAAGCTAAGAGAGTCTGCCACTTGATTTGAACCTACCTTCAATTTCAGGACTTGAATCCTCACACTTACTGTGCTTGCTGCAAGGCAGTGGTTTTAAGCTGAGCATCCCACAGACCCGGGGCTCTGGCAGGGTCAAGATGATTGGGTTTCTTCAACAAGAGAAAATATTTGACTTCTAGGTTATATTACACTTAAAAAACTCCCAAAGGATATCTGGACTAGAAAGACATTTGAAAATACTGCTGGACATTCTTCAAATTGCCACTGTAGAAGATAAGTAGAAGCAGAAGTCCTAGGGTGATTGGTACTCAAACCCCATGGGACTCAGAGAAAGAAGAATACAGAACAGACTTTGTGGAGACCCCCAAAGCCCTGGTCTTCTAGCTTCCAAGCAGAGGGTGGCTTTGAGATGCAGCAGAATGTAATGCATATGACAGCACGTGGGTTGTTATTTGATTTTCAAAGTGGAGTGTAAAAATTAGAGCTCTATAACCCATGAGGCTTAAACACATTTGTGATACTGGGGTGTTTCTGTTGCATTGGTCAAGGTCAAAATCAACATAATTATCAAATCTTCCCCTATTTCATAAGTCAGGTGTGCTGTTATTCTATAGATCACTAGTGAATTTCTCTGTGATCCTTAAGTGTTTGCTTGACACAAAAATTACCTTTAATGTGTACTTACTGCTCACTTGGCAAATGAAGGACATTTTATATCTTTAATTCCTTAAATATATCATCTGGAATTACTGCACATGGAGCTTTGCCTGGTTATTGAGAAATGTGCTGGAGTTTCAGAAGGCTCTCCTTTGGGGGCAGTCGGTAAAAAAAAACCTTTATTTTTCTGTCTGCTTTTCTAGAAATACTCTTTGTGAATGAAATGAACATATAAGATAGCTCTGCCCTTGTAATGCATCTCAAGTCTTCTAAGCTCCCCTTCTCTGAAATGTACTTCAGCATGAGGCACTGGACTTCCAATGGAGCACCCTACCAGATCTATTCATCAGAGACCTGACATTTTGTTGTTTATAGGGATGATGGTAGTAACATTGTCACTATATCCCATTCTATAAACTTTAGAAAAACCCATAGGAAAGAAGATGCTCTCTCAGTCCTCATTGCCAAGAAAGCTGTTTCTCATGAGCAACTAATATGTTTTCTAACTTACAACATTTGAAATTCTGTTATTTCGTGGCCAGCTGTATATTAGAAATATTAATTAAGTCATGGCCTCACTCTCAAGAATTTATTTTTTTCTAGTGAGTAAAATTTTTCTAAAACTCTTATGTCTTTCTCTATTGATTCTAATGAGTAGCCAAAGCTGAAGATCACTGTTACAACTGATTGAGTCTCTTTGCTTTAGCTACTGGAATGCTCAAAGTCAAGCTCAGGGCATTTTTCTACAGCTATATAAGACTTCATGGTGTACAGTTTTGACTACATTTCTGGTATGAACTTGATGTTAGTGACATACTAATTTACCCTTCCTCCTGATCCTTTTTACCAATTTTAAAAATCACATTGTCATTTTGTATTTATTGGGACTGTTTCAAATTCTCTTTGAAATGAGGCAAGACATGTATTGGTGGGTAGAGAGATGATACAAATCCAGACCAGTTCCATACAGTGTTTATAATGGGTCTGTTCACTGCCATGGGGTATTTAAACACATTGGCACTACAAATGGCACTGTACAGGTCATCCCTGCTGCAGAGATAATGAAATACATCGTCCTTTGTGATGTTATCATAGAAACATTCCCATAGTTCTTTTTAATCAAGAAAAGGAAAATACTTTTTAAAATTTGAAAAAAGGAAATGTAAAAGATAAATCTTAATGTCACATCTTTTCCCCAACCCATATACACAACATGACACAATCATTCATTTTTCTGAGGACAGAAAACCAATCTGTCCTCAGAGGGATGATTTTTTTGTTTGTTTGTTAATCCTCAGCAGAGCATATTCTTCCACTGATTTTTAGATAGAATGGAAGGGAAGGAGGGGGGAGAGAGAGAGAGAAGCGTCAATGTGAGAGAGACACATCGACTGGTTGCTTCCTGCATTACCCCGAATGGGGCCAAGAATCAAACCCGCAACCCTTAGGTCTGAGGGCTGATTGTCTAACTGCTGAGCCAAAACAGCCAGGGCAGAAGGATTTTCTTAAAGTGAATTAAATAAGAGTAGAAAAATAATCAAAATAACTATTTATAAAGAAGAATAAGAACAGTTTTCAAGATACTTGGAATATACATTTGCTACTTGTGAGTCTTGGAGACTGAACAATGAGCCATTGGCTTTAGTGACTTCCCACTGTGCTCCAGACACTTGGCCTACATGGCCCTCTAAAAATGGGCCCGGTTTACCTCTTCAGCTCTCAAACCATTCACCACTCCCTTCCCACTGTAGTCATAATATACTTCTTTCCATTTCTAAAACATTCCCTCCCTTGCCCTGGGCCTTCTTCATACATGCTATTCCCTTTGTGGAGATAGTATTCTCTCCCTCCTTCCCCCATTTACCTAGATAATACCCCCTCATTCTTTACATGTTTCAGCTTAGATGTCACTTCCTACTAGAACTTCTCTCTGAGTTTCCAAACTTCTTGTTTCCTCATTGTGACTACTTTTCCTATTGGGCCAGTTCTCCCACTGAATAGTGATTATCCAATTAGTGTCTGTCTCCCCTACTGGACTGTAGCCCTCCAGGACTGAATTTTTTTGGGACTGAATTTTTTTGGGACTGAATTTTTTTGTGACTGAATTTCCAGAACTGACTACAGTGGCTAGTGCAGAGTAAGAACTCAATAAATGTAATTTGCTATTGTGATTATAAAGTGTATAGTTTCATGTTTGCAAGGCAATTGATAAATGCTGATGATGCTGACAGAAGTCATTTTGGGAGCAGAACAGCCATAATCATTCAGTGAGAGAAGACAGAAGCTCAAGCAGTATGTGGACTCTGTAGACTCATTACTTTACCCTGCTCTTTAGATATTATTTCAGGAATAATAGGACATGCAGCAATGGAGAGAAATCAGCTTATCACAAACTAATTTTCACTTTTAATTCACACTTACTCTATGCAACAGAAGGTCACGTCGTATTAGTTAGGGGCTTCTTAGATGATTGCCTATTTCAACAACATGAAGGAGCTTCTAGGGCTTTTCCCTGTACTGTAGTCATTTGTTAAGAAGGGGAGGATGCCTGAAGTATGACAGTTGGTGGTAGAAACACAGGGGTGGGTGTCATGAAATGCCATGGTTGTTTACATGGCATTTTTTGCCACTAAGATTTTGTCTATTTCTCTGTGTATATTGGAAAGAACTTTGAACTTGGAGTCAAAATTTCTTACCTGTCTACTTCCTAACAGTGTTACTTTGGGCATGTCTGCTGATCACTGAGTCTTGATTTCCTCATCTCTAAAACTGGAGCAGTAAAGTGACCATGTGGTAGAAATTATCTCATGCCTAAATAGGTGATTGATAAAGGTTTTATAAATTCAAATATCAAATGTGGGAATATTCTGGCTTTTTTTCTTTCTTAGAATTTTTTGATATATTTAAACATTTTATTGTTATTATTAATATTGTTTATTTGCACAATACTCCTCTGCAACAAAAAAATATATAGACAAAGAATGTCATGTAACTTACCGTTTCAAATAAAATTAATTTGTGTAATAAAGCAATAGCTGCTAGAAATTCTAATTTTACTCTGCTGTGATGTAATCTAATTGAAAACTGGAAGTTTCCCTATAGAGCTGAGGGGGAAAAGAAGGCCTATCAGTCTCTCCAAATTAACCCCTGAATTTCAGCATTTATTCTCAAGGATAGTCAGATGCTATGACTTTGATCTTTTAATTATTTCAACAGCCTGAGAAAGGTGAGCTGAAAAATAAGCCTGGTACTTCCTTGGTACCACAAAATTCAAAGAACAGAAAGTCTCTTGAAGTCCTCTTTTGTTCTTTTGAAATATGTGTGATCTGCCTCCTGACATTGCAAGGTTATTAATTTGAAGCAGGAAGGTGATAGAGAAATGAGTAAGAAACATCCATCCATCTTAGTTGTCATGGCTCCTTTGTAATTCAGACCTTAACAGAGCAGAAAGCAGTGAGCTGCAAAATACAAACATGAGCTCCCTCCCACTTGCTGCTACTGATGTATCAAAACTCCTTAGGCTACTCAGTAACGTGGCTGATGCTTTCTTTCCTATCTGCCTCCCAATATCCAAGCCAATTCTTCCTTTTCTATGCCACTGAGTGTTCTCTCTCCTTTGCTCATTCACTCTCAGTTCCTAACAACTTCTCTGTGAAACCTAGCTGGAAACACATTATATGCTCATTTGGTACTTAGGTAAAGTACATATGCTCCTCGACATACAAAGGATTACATTTCAATGAAGCCATTACAAGTTGGAAGTGTCATAAGCTTGAAATGCATTCAATGACCTAATTTACTAAACATCATAGTTTAGCCTAACCTACCTTAAATGTGCTCCAAACACATTAGACAAAAAATGCTGGCAAGACTGTGTACACTGTGGAGTATTGGTAGTTTACCCTCATGATTGGGTTGCTGACTGGGACTTAAGGCTCATCGCTGCTGCCCAGAATCATGAAAGAACATTATATCACATATCACTAGCACAGGAAATTACCAAAATTGAAAATTTAAATATGATTTTTACTGAATGTGTATTGCTTTTACATCATTGTAAAGTATAAAAATTGGAAGTTGTGACCTAGAACTATAGGGAGGTATAGAAGTAAATGAACTCTCAGAGACCATCCTAACAACTATATTTGGTGGTTTTCAAATTTGTGTTTCCCAGATTCTACAGGTATACTCTTGAGAGATATAAAGGGCTTCATAGGGAGGAAGTTGGTAGCAGATGGGTGCCAAAGAAAGTCTGCATGGAAATGGCTGTGGCCAATCTATCATTCCTTCGATTAGAGAACTTCTATTTTTTTTTTCAATATATTTTTTTTCTTTATTGATTTTAGAGACAGAGGAAGGGAGAGGGAGAGAGAAATAGAAACCGATGAGAGAGAACATCGATTGACTGCCTCCTGCATGCCCCACACTGGGGATTGGGCCCACAACCTGGGCATGTGCCCTGACCAGGAATCAAACTGGCGACCTTTTGGTGTATGGGTCAATGCTCAAGTACTGAGCCATGCCCGGAGGGCTAGAAGTTCTTTTTTTTTTTAATCTACCACTTAAATTTGGCATCAGCATGAGATTTATTTTAAAGAAATTATTCTATGACCAGTACAATTAGTGGAGAAAGCATTTGCTCCAGCCCTGTTACATATCCATAGAGGAGTAAGAACCTGTTCATTGGGAATTGTGTTATTGGGTACCTACTCTAGTTGCATAAATGCATGTTCTTTCTCTTGAGATGGTATATAAACCTGTGAGGATCATGGTTTGCATTTGCTAGCTGTGTTTATGAATAGACCCCTTGTCAGCTCCCAGTGGGCATAGTTTGTATTCTACTTAGATTGGTTGCTTGTAAACTTTTTGAGTTGTCTTTTTTATTTATTTATTTTTTTTGAGAACATGATTAAAGTTGTAGACCTGTTGCCATGGAAAATGCTTGTAAATAGTACAATTTACATATTCTTTCAGGGAATTATGGTGCTATTGAAACTCAGCCACACACTCTGAGATTAAGAATCCCTGCAGTAAAGGCTTCTCTTGATTGACCACACAAGTTGTTGAGGTAAATATACACTAAGGAAGCATGTTATTTTTTTTCTTGATCATTAGAACTGCCCAATATTGGAAAGTTTAGTTCATAAGAGATTGCATACTTGATTACTTCACGCATATAGATGCTGGCTAGCCAGAGGGGCAGGATGGCAAAAAGGTACCCAACTTGGCATCAACCAGAAGAGGCTTTAATATCCTATTGCTGCCAATTCCTACATAGGTTTCCTTTGACAAATCACTTAACTTATCCAAACCTCAGTTTTCTTATCTGTAAAATGGGAATAATGATATTATCTACTTTATAATAACCTCACATGGTTATTGTGAAGAATTAATGTATTTATCATGGTATAAAATAGTTGGTCAAAATGTCAGTTTCCTAAAATTTAATAGAATAATGGACACCTACTTTGTGTGGGAAATTAAATTAGATATTCCCTTAAGTTCCTTGCAATTCTGAAATTCCTTGCTGGTTTATCCTTTCTGTGATGTTTTGTTGAATAATCCAGAAACTGTTATCTTCTTGCTTTGGTGGATTTACCCTCAAACAGGTTTGTTGACTAGAACCTTGGGCCATGATTGCTTTTCACCTCACAAGTCAGCTTTAAAAAACATCTTAAACAAATCTTCAGCTTCTTTGAGGAGATTTTACATCTTTATTGTAAAGTGGCCCTTTGAGGAGACTTTGACCAAAAGTTTTGACGTGTGGCATTCTGTAGCCATATAGTCTAGGGAAATATACATGTATGAGTAGGTAGTGCAGACTTTGTGATCTGATTTGGCTTCAGGCTTTTATTTTATTTATTTATTTATTTATTTATTTATTTATTTATTTATTTATTTATTTATTTATTTTTATCCTCACCCGAGCACACTTTTCCATTTTTTGTTCAGATAGAGTGGGAGGGAGAGAGAGAGAGAGAAACATCAACATGAAAGGGACACATCAAGTGGTTGCCACCTGCACGACCCAACCAGGGCTGGGGACAAACTGCAACTGAGGTATGTGCCCTTAGTGGGAACAAAACCCAGGTCTCTCTGGACTGCAGGCCAATGCTCTAACCACTGAGTCCAACCAGCCAGGGTGGCTTCGGGCCTTTAAATAAGTCAACCATGTGCTTGATCTTCACAATGGATACTTCTTTTTTTTAAAAAAAACTTATCTTTATTGTTTAATGTATTACAGATGTCCCCTGTTTTTGTCGCCATTGACCTCCTCCTCCCCACTCCCACCCCTGTCCTGCCTTCCCAGTAGTGTTATTGACTGTGTCCATTGGTTATGCATATATGCATATAAGTTCTTTGGTTTATCTCTTTCCGCATCCCCTTCCTTGGTCTAACAACAAATTTGTACTTCTAAATCCCTTTACTTTTTTTACCCATGCTCTCAACACCTCTCCCATCTGGTAACCAACAAGAAGTTCTCTGTATCTATTAGTCTGTTTCTGTTATGCTTGTTCATTTGTTTTTTTTAGATTCAATTGTTCATAGATATGTATTTATTGCCATTTTTTTGTGCATATTTTTTATCTTCTTCTTCAAAAAGACTCTTCAACATTTTCTATAATACTGGTTTGGTGGTGGTGAACTCCTTTAGCTTTTTCTTGTCTGGGAAACTCTGTATATGTCCATCAATTCTAAATGATAGTGTTGCATGATAGTGTAATCTTGGTTGTATGTCCTTGCTTTTCATCACTTTGAATATTTTTTGCCACTCCCTTCTGGCCTGCAAAGTTCTTTTGAGAAATCAGCTGCCAGTCTTATAGGAGCTCCCTTGTAGGTAACTCACTGCTGTTCTCTTGCTGCTTTTAAGATTCTGTCTTTAACCTTTTGCATTTTAATTATGATGTATCTTGGTGTAGACCTCTTTGGGTTTGTCTTGTTTGGGACTCTCTGTGCTTCCTGAACTTGTATGTCTGTTTCCTTTACCAAATTAGGAAAGTTTTATGTCATTATGTTTTCAATTTCTTGCTCTCTCTCTTCTCCTTCTAGCACACCCATGATGCAAATGTTCGTATGCTTGATGTTGTTCCAGAGGCACCTTACACTATCCTCATTTTTTTAATTCTTTTTTTTTTTTTAATTTTTCTTGTTCTGATTGGGTGTTTTTTACTTCCTTAAATTCCAAATCAATGGTTTGCTTCTTGGCTTCACCTACTCTACTATTGATTCCCATTAACCTATTCTTTATTTTAGTTAGTGCATCCTTCACTTCTGACTGGTCCTTTTTTATGTTGTTGATGTGCACTCTAAATTCCTTGAAGTTCTCACTTACTTCCTTGAAGTTCTCACTAATATCCCTGGGCATCCTTATAACTCGTGTTTTGAACTCGGCATTTGATTGATTGGCTATCTTCATTTTGTTTGGTTGTTTTCCTAGAGTTTTGTTCTGTTCTTTTTTTGGGACATGTTTCTTTGTCTCCTTAATTTGGCTGCCTCTCTGTGTTTGTTTCTATGTATTAGGTAGAGTTACTATGTCTCCTAGGCCTCCTAGGGTGGCCTGTTGTAGTAGGTGTACTATAGGGTCCAGTGGTACAGCTTCCCCAATCACTCAAGTTGAGCCCTCGAGGTGCACCCCTTGTGTGGAATGCACACTCTTCTGTTGTAATTGAGTTTTTATTGCTATTGGCACATCAATGGGAGGGGTTTATTCAGGCTGATTAGCTGCAAGAACTGACTGTGCCTACTGACTGCTGACCTCTGACTACCTTGGACAATCAGCTGTGCAGGGGTCCACCATCCAGAATAAGACTTACTTCAGCAGGGCTCTGGTACCCACTGAGTCCACTCCTTGAGTGTGTCACTTGTGGAGGTGGTTGGGCGGTGGTGCTTTGACATGGTTTGAAGCTGTCTACAGTGTGTGCTGGCTCTGGGTTAAGTTCAGCCACTGCCTGTGTTCTACCTGGGGCCATGAGTCATAAGATACAAAGCAATCTGCAGATGACTGCCTCTTGTGCTGGGCTTGTAGGTGCCCAGGCAAAGCCAAGTTGTGAACCAAGGCTGGCTGCTTCTAATGCCAGGCATGGGGCCACTTAGAGGTATGGGGCTCACTGAGACCAGATGTTATTTGTTTGAGAGAATTTAAGAAAATCAGAAGCAGAAGCCAAGACAGGTGAATCCTATGGTAAAGCCACTGGAATGGGCCTTAAAATTGGGTGGGGCAGGGCTTCAGGGAATCACCAGGGAGGGGCAAATAGTGTGAGCCAGGTTGCTGGAGTCCCAGATATGGTGCCCATCTGTGCCCAGGAAAAGGGCTCACCAAAGGAACAATGCTCTCCCACAGCATGTCTGTCTGGGAGAAAGCTGCCCTTCCAGCTTTCACCCTGATGCCAGACAACTCTGTTCTTCACCACATATCTCTGGTGCCTTTTAAGCTGCCTCCCCAGTGCCAGAGCCTGGAGGGAGCAAGTCCTAGTAAGTTTGTGCACGTGCCCTTTAAAAGGAACTGACTGGAATTCCTGCAGCCTCAGCCTCCCGCCATATCAATTCCCACTGGATTTTGCAGCCAGATGTTTTGGGGACTTCTCTTCCTGGTACTGGAACCCTGAGCAGGGAGGCTTTGTGTGGGATGGGGACCCCTCACTCCTTGGGGGCACCTTCACAGGCAAGGTATCCTGACTTTTATCCTCCACACGTGGGTGTGGGACCAGCCCATCCGCACCTCTGCCCCTCCTACCAGTCTTGATGTGGTTTCTTTATTTTTGTAGTTCTAAGACCTGCTTTCAGATCAATTTCAGGTGGTTCTGAATGATGGTTGTTCCATAGTTTAGTTTTAATATCGATGTGGTTGTGGGAGGAGGTGAGTACTGCATTTACCTACCTTGCCATCTTGACTGGAAATCCGACAATTGATACCTTTTGACATGCCTGTACTAGTAACACTCTAAAGACAGCATCCAAATTGAAACATGCTTTATTGTATCAGGCCCTTCCTTTGAACCTGGGCTGGCTTTTGGCCAATGGAATGTGGTAGAGGTGACACTGCATGACTTCCTAATCTAGATCATAAGACATCTCACAACATCAGTCTGAGTTTCTTGGAATGCTTATTCTGGGAAAAGCTAGGTACCAGGTAATAAGTCTAACTACCCTAGCCCCATCATGCTTAAAGAAGCTCAAATATTAAGGGGCCATGTGGAGGGGGAGGGAGGGAAGGAAGGGGGGGAGAGAGAGAAAGAGAGAGAGAGATCTGACCATCCACCCCAGTTTTTCCAGCTATCCTAGCTGACATGTGACTGAAATAGCCTGCTAGGAATATACCCTAAGAAGCCTGAAAAACCAATCAGAAAGAATATATGTAACCCCATGTTTGTAGCAGCACTATTTACAATAGCTAAGATCTGGAAACAGCCCAAGTGTCCATCAGTAGACGAATGGATAAACACGCTGTGGTACATATACACAGTGGAGTACTACGCAGCTGTAAGAAAGAAAGATCTCTTATCCTTTGAGACAACATGGAGGGACCTGGAATGTATCATCCTAGGTGAAACAAGCCAAACAGAGAAAGACAAGTATCATATGATCTCACTTATTTGTGGAATATAATGAACATAACAGTCTGAGAAATGGGGTAGTCCCAGAGACATGGAAGTGGGGTACAGACTGACAATCCCCAGAAGAGGGGGTGGTGGGGGCGAGATAAACCACAGAACTTATATGCATGTATGCATGAACAATGGACATGGACAACAAAGCTGGGGACAGGGGAGGGGAGGGGAGGGGGGAATCAGTGGGGGAAAAAGGAGAAACATCTGTAACAAAAATTAATTAATAATAAAAAAAAAAAGGAATCAATAGCCATATTGGACATCTGGTCTAGGTGAATGTTTTCAGAATTCCAGCTACCATCTGAATGCAACTGCCAGACAGACTCCAAGTAAGGACTCTTAGCTTAGTCCAGTTAATCCACAAAACTGTGAGATAATATAGTATATTGTTCTTTGGATCTATTATTTGGAGTAGTTTCTTTTTTACGGCAATAGATAACTAAAAGAGATGACTAAATCACACATGGGTGTGGGCAGGCACACACAGACATAAACAGTGGTGAATGGTATGCAGCTGCCAGCAGAGTACCTGTTAGGATTGTTGGAGGACATATGACTTCTTTGTTAGAGGGGCCACTGACTCACATTGATTGGGCTTTAACCCTCAAATAAAAAGAAAATCTATCTATCTATCTATCTATCTATCTATCTATCTATCTAATCTGTCATATATCTATCAATCATCATCATCATCTCTCTCTCTCTCTCTCTCTCTCTCTCTCTCTCTCTCTCTATATATATATATATATATATATATATACTAAAACACTTGTGATTGGGTTAGACCACATCAGCAAGAATACAGCTTATCTCTCCCACTGAACTCCTTGATACTTAAGTTCATACCTTCTTTCTCATAACAAGTTTTATAGACATTTTTATGTTGTTTTTATTCCTAAAATATTTGACAAGCTGACTTTATGCAACTGGCAAAACTAGGGGTAATAAAATAGAGCCTGCAGGCAGGTGACTGATTTTTGTAAGTAAAGTTTTATTGGAACTTTCCCATTTGTTTACATATGGCTTATCACTAATTGTACACTACAGTGGCAGAGTTGAATAGTTTAGACAGATGGTAGGGTGTCCAAAACCAAAAATATTTACTATCTGACCTTTACAGAAAAAGATCATTGAGGTAACTGTTTGATATTTTAGATTATGTGCACTACTATACTCAGACTGAATCTGATAACTTAACTTTATGATAGTGTTCTTCTAAGTTTATCTTTTCTAGGGAGCACTAAGCAGGTAAATTCAGTTTCAGCTAACCCGTTAATACCTATTGTGTATTTAGTGTCTAGTGCTTGGGTATATGTTTTCTTGTGTATCACTCATTACTGCATGTAATGATCCTGTGATGTGAATATTTTGTCCCTACTTTATAGATAAGGAAATTTGAGAGTTTAGGAGAAAACATGATTGTATTAATGTCATATAGTTGTTGACATGATTGAGCTAGGATGGGAAACCAGTTCATAGGCTCCAAGTACTGTTTTGTTTTTTTTTTCCATACACCAGTATTTTTCAAAATTTAGTTTAATTTAATTTTATGTGTGTATGTATCTATGTATGTATGTATGCATTTAAGTGTTTTGCAGAACTTTCTTTTACTAAAAAAAAAAAAATGCTACCCATGAGCCCATTGTGTATAAAACAGATTAAAGCAGAACTGCTCTTTGAAGCTTGTGCCTGTGAACACACGCGCGCGCGCACACACACACACACACACAAACATTTCAACTTCAGGCTTAACCTACATAAATATAGTGTGGGCCATTTCAGGACCTATAACAAAAGATGGGATGACATATGAGGCTTGGGACATCATCATTCGGCTTTTGCTTTTCTTACAGCACTGATGTCTGATTGCACTTTTGCCTCAATGCCAGTGATCCCCAGGGCATTCCATAAAATTACAAAAAAAAAAAAAAAGGGTCAAGGATTACTATATTTGTGTGACTGCTGTCACCACTCCCAAGCTTTGAATTTCCTTATTCAAATCTAAAGTAATCTTAATACTATTGTTTTCTTTCTTTCTTTCTTTCTTTCTTTCTTTCTTTCTTTCTTTCTTTCCTCACTTGAGGACATTTTTTTCTATTTTTTGTTCAGATAGAGTGGGAGGGAGAGAAAGAGAGAGAATCATTGATGTGAAAGGGACACATCGAGTGGTTGCCATCTGCACAACCCAACCAGGGCCGGGGACAAACTGCAACCAACGTACGTGCCCTTAGCAGGAACTGAACTCAGGTCTCGCTGGACCACAGGCTGATGCTCTAACCGCTAAGCCAAACCAGCCAGTGACTATTATTCTTTTTCTAATTCTATTTTTAAATTTAGTACTTCCATATGATGGAGTTTTATATATAAAGATTAAAAATTGTAAATATGTTTAATGATATGAGAAAATACAGTGTAATATTGATAAAAAGAGCACTATATACATTGTGATATCATCTTTGCATAATGCCATTTGTGTAGATATTTGTGCATTAACACAGTTATCCCTGGACAAATAGAGAGACCTGTGCTTAAATGGTGACAGTAATTTCTGGGTAGAAGGGTTGCGTGTTATTTTTATTGTTTGCCTTAGATCTGTGTGTGTCATCCATTCTTTTGAAAGCAAGTAGAAACAGTCAATTTGCTGCAAATAAGTATCTATATGTACTGTATTGTGACACTTTCTGATGTTTGAAATATTTGAGACAAAATGGCTGACCTAGAAGAATAGAAGCATATTGGTTCCTGAATTCTTCCTCTTCGAGTCTCACGTTCACTTTTTTCCTTGTCTGTCTGTAGTTTTATGCCTCTTTATTTACAGTAATATTAAAGAAAGAGTACTAAAGGTCCTTGGCTTTTTATTTAACATGTTTAAGATATATCTCTTTATGGTCTATTGCTATTGAGTGAAAACTTGAGGTTAAATCAAACTGTGTTTTGAACAAAAGAAATACAGAGTTAATTGGCATTGTATGTTTTGAATGTCACCATCAGTGTGTTACTTTGGAATCCATGTAGTAACTGTAAATTATGAATAAGATTATATTTAGGCAGATGAATGACTTGAAAAATTTAAAGAGTTATAAATGAGTATTTAGGACCCATGAAGGAAAATGTATGATGTGTTCTATTGCTTTGGACAAAAAAATTCCCACACCATAAAAGTGTATTGACTGTATAAGTAAGTTTTTAAACATTTCTATTTTTAAAAATATGTGAAAAGAAAACCTGTATCCTATTAGGGAAAATCATTATACATTAATGCCCCTCTTGAATTAAAAAACAGCAGTGTCACATTGTGTAAACATCTCTGTATCAGTTAAATCATAAGTGACAGTACATTTTATGTGGTCTAAGAAAGCTTACATAAGAACAAATATTTTCCCATTACAATCAAATGCCACTTTGAATAAGGGGCACAGTAGAAGAAATGCAATAGATATGTGTAATGTGTACTATATTTGTGATTGCCTTGAGCCCTACTAAAGCCACACTGCATAAGTTCACTTGACAACCAAAAAAAGAAAAAAAGAGGAGCTAAAGAAATGTAACAGTTTCACCTCCTGTGTCTATTTACAAACTTCCATAGTGACCTCATTAATCTTGGGGAGGAGAAGTACTCAAAGACTGGCTGCATAACGTCAAAATTACTGCTCACAAAAATCAAGATCTAGTTCATCTACCAACAGTTTTTTGTTTTTGTTTTTTTTATGCTGGTGTTTGGTAGCGTTATAAAGGAGTGTGGGTATGCCAAGGTGCTCTGGGTCACAGTTGAAGGAGGAGAATGTCGCCTCAACACTGGTTGGAACAACAGCAAATGTTTCTCAGGTCTGCTATTCCTGCTGGCCAGCCATGTAAACTCAGGCCCTAGCTCTCCCACCTTCTTGATTCTGCTGCTGCCACTGGTTCTCATTATGCTGTTGGCAGGAATGGCAGAGAGAAGAATGGAAGCCGGTACTGAGCCCCCCATCGGAGATAATGGATTACCATCCCATCATTTGCCTGTGCCAAGAGATACTAACCATGGGCTTTAATCTGAGTACACCAATTTGTTGGACTAATAATGCTTTACTTGCCTTGATTTACTTTGTATTTTTCCAACTGATCAATTGTTTAATTGCAAAGGATACTCAGTTACGTTAGATTTAGATTCAGCAAACATTTATCATGCATTTGCTTTGTGCCATGTACTGTTCTGATTAGTCTCGCACCTTTATCTCATTTAATCATAATATTTTTAGGGTAACATTACTATTCCAATTTTTAATTATTAACCTAAAGTTCTTACTATTAACCCATGCTTTGCCTCTCCTTACTTTAGGGGTAAATATATTAATATTTTTTATAAATAAAATTGTATCATATATGTGGCATAAAAATGATAAGACCACCATCTTTTAAAGTATATATATCATTGCTAAAATGTTAATTAGGTATTGAAAATTACACCAAGAATATAGTGAAATTTTCAGTCAAGTTCAAGTGCTGTGAGGACAGGGAAGTTGGGACAATGGGGATTAGAATATAGTAAGCAACATTGAGCCTACACATGTCAAAGACATTCCTGAATCCTATGGCAGACATTATAAGAGAGATCATGAGTCATATGGGTTCAAGTAGAGCCAATACAATGCATCATCATGGATGCCAAAGGAGGATGTTTCAAGATAGAACAGGGGCTCAACATTGTGTGATGAAGAAGAGAGGTCCAGAATGATAAATACTTAAAAGAGACACAGTATTTTTCATTTCAGAATTCAGTGTTGACCTCTACCAAGAGCCCTTTCCATGAAGTGGAAAGAGCAAGAAGTAGATATTATAGAATGAATGGTGTATAATGAGTGAAGGAAGAGAAGCCCTTGAGTGATTAGTCTGGTGCTTCCAATTATTTTACTGGAGGAGGGTTGGGAGAAGGGTGTGATATATAGGGGACAGTTCCTTTAGGGAAGGATGTTTTTTCAACATTTGCAGGCAGTGAAGAGACTCCACCAAACTACAGTTTGAAAAATAAGGGTCTGTATGAAGAGAATGGTTCAAGCTATAGGAGAGGAGTTGAAGACCAATGTCCAAGAGGTAAAAGGAGAGGATATGGGTCATGGCACAGGGAGAAGGGTTTCCCTTCAATTAGATGAGGGACTTATCAATCCTTATTCTTGAGAGCAGAAAATGAGGAAGGATGTGATTTGTAAATGTTTATGTTGGAGATGTAGAAATTTAAGGAAATCATAACTAAAATACACAATTTTGTTAATGATGCATGAGAGCAAGCCAGATATTGAAAATTGAAGGGGTGGGGTTGAGTGAGGGGTTTTGAGCAAGACAGTAAAGGCTTAATAAGGTCACTGGGGACAATGAAGAATGGACTAGTGAAAAGTATAAAGGGGAGTTGCTGAGACTCCAGCAAAAGTTTGAGATCATGAATTTGTAATGATGTTAAACTGGCTGGTTTACATGATTTTATCTTGCTGGGTGGAGCAAAAAGGGTAGATTTTGGGATTTAGGGTTGTGGCTGAAGGACAGTGGTGGACAAACGCTGAGGATGTAGAAAGCAAGTAGCTTAGGTTGTAGCCATCAGATCACTCAGTGTAGGGATGGAAATGAAGACAGAATTCTGGTAGATTGGAAGGCAATACAGATATCAATGGACTGAAGGACTCTCAGAGGGTGATGCTAGGACTTGGGATATAGAAGGAAGTGGCAAACCACAATAGAAAATAATCCTGAATAGGTCATCCTATATAGCAGGGAGGCAAGCATTTCAAGAGACCAGAGGGTTTTACATAAGGATTCAGGAATAATGAATTATGGTGTTGGGTTATTAGAACAATAGTGCTAATGTCCCCAATAATCTAATATTGAGATATGAAGTGTAAGTGGAAGATTAACCAGGTTGGTGCTTGTGGCCAGCGGGAAAGTTTATGGCATTTCTTTGCAGCCCTGTGAGTTTATAGATAAGTGAGTAATGTGTGAGAGCTCTTGTAGTCCAAAGCTTGAGTATAGATAAGGACCCCAAACTTCAGAAAATAGTACTTTGTAAGTATTACCAGGCTGACAATTTGCTTGGATACAGCTTCATCTGTGATGAGTGATATCTTGAGGACATTGCGTTCCTTAATACTCTATATTCTGCTTTTTTAAAAAATATATCTTATTCATTTATTTGTACCCCTGCCTGGTTAAAGGAGAATTTAAGTCAGGTATTCAGTATTGTAAGATTCCTGGTATGAAGCACCAATGGAATTGACGAGAATGTATTGTTAGTTAATTTGAGAGGGTGGGTCTAGCCTTTTCCCACCCAGTTTTTAGATATTCTATGAACTGAAAATATCCCCATTGGACTATAAACTAAAAGTAATATTGAAATTATTTACTTTGTAACAGTCTTTAACCATGGCTTCCAGGGAAACTTCTGGTCAAAATGATGTTTGGGGAAGTATTTGTGCATTTAATTGATTACTGTTTTCTTACTGTTCAATTACATGGCTGCATGTATATGATGATATTGTTATGGGTTCATTGAACAGAAAATCCAGCTATCAGGGAAAAATTTTTTTTTTTTTTTTTTTTTATGTACCTAAGCTAAAAATGTTTACAAGCAGGAAAAACTTTTAAAACTCTTCAGAAGTTTTATAGCATTACTTGATTGGGGTGAAGGCATGTAGGAGTCTTTTCCTGATTTTATAAAAGTAAGACATATTAATTGTAAAAAAAATTAAAAACAAAAATATAGAAAAAAAAATAAAAAATAAAAATTAATTTTAATCTCACTAACTAGAGATATTCATTTGTTAACATTTTGATGCATATTAATTTTTCTTTTTTTATTTATTAATTTGTTTTTGTTACAAATGTTTCTCATTTTTCCCCCATTGACACCCTCCTCCCCTTCCCCCACACCCTATCCCCAGCTTTGTTGTCTATGTTCATTGGTCATGCATATATGCATGTAAGTTCTGTGGTTTATCTTCCCCCTCCCAAACCCCTCTTCCTCCGAGTCTTGTCAGTCTGTACCCCACCTCTATGTCTCTGGGTCAATTTTGTTCAGCAGTTTGTTTAGTTCATTATATTCCACAAATAAGGGAGATCATGTGATATTTGTCTATCTATGCTTGGCTTGGTTCGGTTCACTTAGCATAATACTCTCTAGGTCGTTCCATGCCATCTCAAAGGATAAGAGATCTTTCTTTCTTACAGCTGCATAGTATTCCATTGTGTACATGTACCACAGCTAAGGCAACAGAAACAAAAGGAAAAATGAACACATTGGACTACATCAAATTTAAAAGTTTCTTCACAGCAAAAGAAACAAACATCAAAATGGAAAGGAATCCCACTCTATGGGAGACCCTAATTGCCAGTGATGCATCAGATAAGGTGTTAATTTCCAAAATATATAGAGTGCTCATACAACTCAACAAAAGGAAGACAAAGAGCCCAATTAAAAAATGGGCAGAGGACCTAAATAGACACCTCTCCATAAAGGACATACAAATGGCCAAGAGACATATGAAGAAATGCTCAACATCACTAATCATCAGAGAGATGCAAATTAAAACAACTTATGAGGTATCACCTCACACTTGTCAGAATGGCCACCGTCAGCAAATCATCAAACAAGTGTTGATGAGGGTGTGGAGAAAAGGGGACTCTAGTACACTGCTGGTGGGAATGCAGACTGGTGTAGCCACTGTGGAAAACACTATTGTGTTACCTCAAAAAATTAAAAATTGAACTGCCATTTGACCCAGTAATCCCACTCTTAGGAATATACCCCAAGAAACATGAAACACCAATCAGAAAGAATATATGTACCCTTATGTTCATAGCAGCACTATTTACAATAGCTAAGATCTGGAAACAACCCAAGTGTCCATCAGTTGATGCATATTATTTAATCATTTTTATGTCTATATGCATTTAGCAAAAAGTGAGGTCACATTAACATTTTAAGATATTTTTCCTGATTGTCTTATGAACATGATCAAATGTCAATAACCTTTTACAAAATGATGTTCAATGTAGTATTTTACTAATTTACTGTATTGGTTTAACCAACTTTTTTATGCTATTTATTCAAGCTTTTAAAAATATATTTGGAAATATAAAGAATGCTCGTATCAACACCCTTGAGAAGGAATTAATCTTGCACACCTTCATAATTATTTACATAAATTCTTAGAAAAATAATACCTGGATCAAAGTGTTCACCATTCCCTCCTCCTTTATTCTTTTCTCCCTCCACCTCTTTCTTTTTCCTCCTGCCTTCCTGTTGGTCTTTCTTTCTACCTTTCCTTTTTTTTTTTTTCGTTACAATTTACGCTTTGAATCAAATGTGTCCTTGTGATTATAGTGCTGTGGATTTGTTATCAGATGTGTTCCTGATAACACCAGGAATTAACAAATTTCAGCCCATGAGCCAAATTCAGCATGACTCTGGTTTTGTAGGCCTATAAGCTAAAAATACTTTTTAATTTTTATAAGATTAAAAAACATCTAAAGAAAAATAATATTCTGTGATATGTAAAAATGATATGAAATTCAAATTTCAGTGTTCATTAATAAAATATAGAGTACAGTTACGCCTATTTGTTTATATATTGCCCATGGCTTCTTTCATACTCCTATTGCTGTACTTAAAAGAGACAATCCAGCTTGCAATGCCCTTTAGATTGATGATCTCTGATTTAGGCCAGAAGGCTTCAGCTAATACATCAATCTTTTATTTTGACTTCAGTATATTCTGCTTTTATGTTCTAATCTATCTATATTGTAAATCTGTGTCCTTGTTTCTTAATCTATAGAGGATAATAATAATGACAATCTCACATGTTTTTTGTGAAGAGTGGATGATTCATTTGAAGTGTTTGGAATAATTCCTGACTTAGAACTGACAAACACTGTCACTTGAGAGCATACAGCTACTAGCAAGTTGTTCCATTGCGAGGATTTGCCATTTATTTCAAAGGTGGGAAGACTAAGCTTGCTTGTTTTGAACCTCATATATGTTGGACACTTATCTGCCTTCCAAGACCACTGCAGATGCTCCCTCATATGGCTGGGGTAAGAATTATTCTCCCTGATCTGGTAGCATCTTAGAGTTGGGGACTTGGTAGATATATTTTGGATGTTGTTGTTGGTTCAATGTGGTTGAATATGTTTCACTTCTGCCACAAAGTCACCATTAGCAGTACATGGATTACAAATGCCCATACAATCAACAATTTTTAGAAAATGAAGACATTGAAGGAAATGATAAGAACTGGGTTAGATAAAGAGAAGAGTAGAAAGAGGTAGACAAAAGGGGAAACATTGAAATATGATGATTTAAAAAAAGAAAAATCTTTAACTAGATTTAGTAGTGATTTTAAAAATGGCTGGGTATTGTGTACCCCAAAAATAATACAGGAAAAAAATATACAGAAAACAGACAGGCTTCTTAAAAACTGGTTAAATAAAACAACAATTGTGTTTATTAAATTGGATTATAATATGCATGCTACATTTACTTAAAATATTAAATTTAATTCTGTTTTTTAGTTTAAGAAAGTAATAAAAGTTACATTGTTAGGCTTTTGTGTACATTACTGGAAATAACTTCAGAACCCAAAAGTTGATTTTTGCCCCTTTAAAATAACTTGTTAAGTCCTCTCTGTACTTCTTTACATACCCATCTTTTTTTTGCCTTCTCTCCCATTTTAGAAGAAAACAGTCCCTTCCTTCCTACCTTCCTTCCTTGCTCCTGCTTCTCCCTCCTCTTTTTGCTCTTGTCTCATCCCTGCCTGATTAATCTCCTATCTTCTTCATTAATTATCCTTCTATGTTGCTTAATCTTCAAACATTCCAATTGATATTTTTTACAGAAATTTTATCACAAGTTCCCTTGGTATTTGGAGGGAAACAAAGTAGGACATGTAACACGGGTGAAATAAACCAGTTACTGATGTCTCCTAATACAGTCAAGTTCTCAGTCATCCAGATTGATGGAATAAAAAGTTGACATGGCAGCTATTTTTAAAGTTGTCACCTTTAAGTGCCTACTGCATTCAATATATTTTAAATGTCTTTACAATATTTCCTTTAACCGATGAATTACTTAGATTACTATTTTAGTTTCTAAAAATCTCTCTCCCTCTTTCAATTTCTCGCTCCCTGCCTTTGTTATCATTTGTTATTGGATCTTGAGATTATGGAAAAAGTTTGTGTCTTTTAAAAAGCATTTCTTTGGATTTTTGAGAGTTCCTTTATGGGCAATATATCATCAGATTTCCTTAATGCCCCATGTGGATTTGAAAGGAATGTGTATTCTCTAATCGTTTGGCACAAGGGTTCTATGTGGTTAAATTAGATAAAGCTTGTTAATTATGTAGTTCCAATCTACCATGCCTGCAGTAATTTTTTGCCTGATTGATTTATTTCTGAAAGACGTTTGTTAAAACTCGTCTGCTATAGTTATGGATTTATTGACTTTTCCCTGTAAATATGGCATTTTTGTGTCATTTATTTTTTATGATAACAGCTACACTACAGATATATTTACAGGTAATCATCATATAATAAACCTCTTTATTTCTAATAAAATTAGTAATAAATTAAACCTTAAACAAGTACTTACCTTTTAGAAATATTATAGTATTTATGAGATGGAGGCCTAATACTTATCTTCTGATATATATCATAATTTTTAAACTTTTAAATGTAATACCTACTCATTATGGGAATTATAATTATTATTGATTTATTTTATTTGCCATTTAAATTACAATTCCACCACTTAGTCATAATCACTGCCAACATTTCACCATACTGTCTTTCATTGTTCTCTGCACATTTTTTCTAGTTGAGATCATGTATAAAATACAATATTGTATCTTGATTTGTTTTAAATTCACTGTATCATAAATATTTACAAACTCTTTCTGGACATAATACTTCTGTACCCCTAACCACCAAGTGAATTAAAATCAACTTTGGGATACAATCAAATATACTTAAAATAGTAAGTAGAACAGAATCAAATTGTGAATTACACAGATTAAATGATATGACCTGAACATTAATTACATTATTTATACCACAGTTTAAACTATTTGAATTTTAGAATTTCAATGTTGGTTGCAGCCCTTCTGGAAAATTGTATAGCAAAGGTGGAATTTGCATAACATCGTCTTCCCTAATGCTAAGGCAACTCCATTTAACAAAGGTACTATGGAGGGCATGAATCAGGCCCCATAATAAGAATGGGTGATGGAGGGTAGATCAGACATCAATAATGTAAAGAAAGACCCATTAGCTTCACTCTGGAGAGGGAAATAAGATTCACTAAGCAGGATGAGACCAGATTCTGGAGGACCTAGACTGTCAAGAGAGTTGCTACTCTGTGCATAAGAAAGATGCTTGTAACTGTGTTGTTGCCACATCCAAAAGAGAAAAAGAAAGGAATTTTTATGTCTCTTTGGGTAATGCTGTCTCAACCACAAATATCTGTTGAGAAGGAATGAATAGAACAGAACCACTTTAGGAAAGGAAAGTAGAACCATTAAGCTGATTCTACTGGTAAATTTGTAGTTCTAAGTAAGTAAAATGATTACATTTTATTCTTCTTACAAAGCTTCATAAATTTTCTTAATTATCCTGATGTGAAATGGAAAGAAACCAAGCTTTAAAGAGTTTGAGTGATTTCACATGACCACACTACCAGCCAAATCTTAGGGCACCAACTTTGATGATTTTTCCTTTACTCCATACTGCTTCTCCAGGCTAAAAATGATCATTTTTTATAGTTTTTAATGATGTAATAATGGTTGCTACTTCTTATATTCCACAACTTTTTGACCAGTAATGTGTTAGTTTTTCATTAGAAATTATACAGTATTGCCCAGCTGGTGTGGCTCGATGGATTGAGTGTCATCCCATGGACTGAGAGGTCCCGCTCAATTCCAGGTCAGAGCACAGGCCCGGGTTGCGGGCTCCATCCCAAGTAAGGGGCATGCAGGAGGCAGCAGATTGATGTTTTTCTCTCACATTGATGTTTCTATCTCTCTCTCTTTTTTCTTCTCTCTCTAAAAAATCAATAAAAATATATTTAAAAAAAAATTCTGCAGTATTAAATATCAGAAGGAAATAAAACACAAACATCTCCAGAAAAGGCCAACCTGATAGTTGTTTTATAATTCACTTCTTTTGTCTAGACTGGTTTCTTATAGGATTTTACACAAACACACATGTGTGTACTTTCACATGTGTGCCCACACACCCTATGTTTATCTAGGTATAGATCTCTTTTCACTGGTTTTGCCTGGAATTTGAGGAACCCATTTCATCAGTATCTTGCTTTATCTTCACCTTAGGACAGTTATCTTCAGTTATATTTTAAATTATTGCTCGTTTTCCAGTTATTCTGGTTTCTTTCTCAGAAATGCCTGTGATGCCTAAGTTAGTTCTGTTCTTCATGCCCCTAGTCTTCTCTGTTTGCCACATTTCTGTCTTTGACAGTTGTACTCTGGAGATCTTCATAATGTGAATATTTAATTTTATTTTCTGTAGTATTATTTTGTTTTTTTACATAATGTGTCTCTCTTAACCTAACATTTTCTCCACTTTTTACCCATTTCAGTAAGTGAAAACTTCATTGACTCACTTGCTTAAACCAGGTGCTTTTTGTCTTTGAATACCTATAGACACACCTTCACCAAGTCTTTTCTACCAAACATCCAAAGTATGTGTTGAATCATTCCATTCCAAAAAACAAAATAGGATCTAAAGCAGGGCTGGAATCCAGGTCTTCTTGGAGGTTTATGATGGAAAGATAAGAATAGCAGTCATTGCCTTTAGAACCAAGCACACCCTGATTTGTTTCCTAGCTTCACCACTTTCCACATTTGTGATCATGGGAAAATTCTATGAGTTTTGAGCCTCTATGTTCTTCTTTATAAGATGTTAAAATAGCCACATTTCAGAGTTACATTTTTTGAAAACTATTGTATGATTCCATTTATAAGAAATGTCCAGAATAGGAAAATCTATAGAGACAGAAAATATATTAGTGTTTGCCCAGGGGTGGTAGGGTGTGTGGGGAAATGAGGTTTAAGATCAGCTGATAAAGGGTATGGAGTTTCTTCTTGGGGTGATGAAAAAATGTTCCAAAATAGATTGTAGTGAGGCTTGGACAATTCAGTGAATATATTAAAAACATTGAATTGTCTACTTTAAAGGGTGAGCTATATGGTATGTGGATTATATCTCAACAGAGATGTTTAAAAATGTTTAAAAATAATAAGTAAAGGATGAGAACATTCCCAGAGTGATGGATAATGGAGTTCCTTGTGCCTAAAAGCCCAGTCCAATCTTTTTGTCTACTCAAAGTTGACCATCCATCTAAGGAATTTGATCTATTTGTGTTCACTGCAAATTTCTTTGACCTGGTCGTGATGGTAATTCTAATGCTGAATTACTTGAGACGTTTGATAGTGTTGAGGGCATACCTTTTAAGGAGTTTGATTTACTACTTATCTCCACCAAGAAAGATCTGCCAAAGTCAATTTATTTTGATGCATCTTTACTAGAGACATTTTATATAGTCTGGAAGATTTAAAAGTTGGGGACACACCTTGGGCCTCCATTTGTAAGGGGTTCCATCCACTAGTCTGCACATCAAAACATGATCAAAGAGGCTGAAAAGGAATGAAACATCCTGGCCCTTGATTTTTTATTTTTTATTTATTTATTTATTTATTTATTTATTTATTTATTTATTTATTTATTTTGTTAATCCTCACCCAAGGATATTTTCCACTGATTTTTGGATAGAGTGGAGGGAGGAAGGAAGGGAGGGAAGGAGGGAGAGAGAGAGAGATAAAGAGAGAGAGAGAGAGAGAACTATGTGAGAGAAACACATCGATTGGCTGCCTCCGGCATGACTCTGACCAAGGCCAGGAATCAAACCTGCAACCCAGGTATGTGCTTTTGACTGGGAATTGAACCTGTGACCCTTCAGTCTGCAGGCCAACACTCTAACTTCTGAGCCAAACATGTCAGGACTGGCCTTTGATTTTATAAGGAATTCAATCTATTTGTCTTTAATTCAAAACATCCTGAGTTAGCACAGACAAAAAGAAGTAACTGGATGTAGAATTACTAAAAGCATGCCCTGTGATTGTTGTGGGGTGGGGAACCTGAGGTGTGAAAATGTTCAGTAGGTCTGAGAAACCAGTTTTGCATCATCTTCTCCCATTTAAAGGGTTACTTATAAGGTTAAATGAGGTAATATAATTATAGTACCTACCCATGTGATTGGCCCTGAGGCACTTCACAGACTGTCATCTCAAGTACTGTTGTGGAGCCAAATGCTGAAGTGAATAAAATATGTTCTAGTTATGCTTGGGAGACCTCTCAAAACCCAGCTGCCTTACTTTGCTCTTCTCTTTGCTTTTTTGCCAAGATAATGTTAGAAGGGGGAAACAGGAGAGGGGAAAGGGCTGGGCAGACTCTATCACTGAATTATATTGTTACATTTTTATCTGCATTCGGATCAGCTTAGATTGTTTATCAACCCCATATTTATTTAGCAACTTCAGAGTGGGAAGACACTAGGAAGAATGCTGGAAATCGTGATCTTGATCTTTCCTTGGGAAAATTTCTATGATTCTCTGAACAACAATGTCTTTATTTACAAAACTAGAGATAGGGATAATAATACCTTTTCTATCCTTTTCACATATTGTGTGTTATCAAATTATAGAGCACTAAACTTATTTATCATCAATGATGATATTTTGAAAACCCCTCACATGTTCAAGTAATTGACATTTGAAATGACACTAAAAGAAAAAAACTAACACAGGTGAAATATTTTATACATATTAAAATAGTAGAGATTAAAAATAAGATGAAATATGTTTGCAAGGGTACAGGGAACTGGGCATTTTTATAGAATCCTAAGATGGTTGAAATAATAAGTCTTTTTAGGACAATTTGGCAGTATGTATCAAAACCTTAAAAAGTTGTGAAGCCCTTGACTCAGCCACTTCACTTTTAAGAGATTCATTTAAAATAAAGCATCAAAGATGTGTACAAAGCCATTTATTCAAGGAAGTTTAGTGCAGGGTTATTTTTTATAGCAAAACATTAGATACAACCTCTTATCCAATAATAGAAAGTTAGTTAAGGAAAAAATGTCACATGACAAAATGTAATGCGATTATTGAAAACTATTTTGTAAAAATAAATTTATTTAATTAATTAAGTAATTAATTTTTGTTACAGAATTATCTCTTTTCCCCCCACTGATTCCCTTCTCCCCCTCACTCCCCGCTCTCCCCCCAGTTTTGTTGTCCATGTCCATTGTTCATGCATACATGCATATAAGTTCTGTGGTTTATCTTTCCCCCACCACCGCCTATTCTGGGGATTGTCAGTCTGTACCCCACTTCCACGTCTCTGGGACTACCCCATTCCTCAGACTGTTCTGTTCATTATATTCCACAAATAAGTGATATGATATGACACTTATCTTTCTCTGTTTGGCTTGTTTCACTTAGGATGACACTTTCCAGGTCCCTCCATATCATCTCAAAGGATAAGAGATCTTTCTTTCTTACAGCTACATTGTGTATATGTACCACAGCTTTTTTATCCATTCGTCAACTGATTGGCATTTGGGCTTTTTCCAGATCTTAGCTACTGTAAATAGTGCTGCTACAAACATGAGGGTACATATATTCTTTCTGATTGGTGTTTCAGGCTTTTTAGAGTATATTCCAGTTCTTAAGGAAAATGCTTTTAGTTTTTGTCCATTGAGTATAATGTTGGCTGTAGATCTTTCATATATGACCTTTATTATGTCGAAATATGATCCCTCTAT
The DNA here is from genome assembly GCF_014108415.1 of Molossus molossus. Classification (NCBI taxonomy): domain Eukaryota; kingdom Metazoa; phylum Chordata; class Mammalia; order Chiroptera; family Molossidae; genus Molossus; species Molossus molossus. Next base: position 75,296,930 of record NW_023425355.1, on the reverse strand, counting down.
TCCCAGATTGTTGAAACTTTTTATCAGAAATTGGTCCTGGATTTTGTCGAAGACTTTTCTTTTTTTTTTTTTTTTTGGCATCTATTGATATGATCATGTGGTTTTTATTCTTCATTTTATTTACGTGCTGTATCATGTTTATTAATTTGTGAATATTGTACCAGGCTTGCATCCCTTGGATGAATCCCACTTGGTCATGGTGAAAATTTGTTTTGGTGTATTGCTGGATCCCATTTGGTAGTATTTTGTTCAGGAATTTGGCATCTATATTCAACAGGAATATTGGCCTGTAGTTTACTTTTTTTGTAATGTCTTTTTCCGGTTTTGGAATTAGAATTATGATGGCTACATGAAACGAGTTTGGAAGTCTTCCTTCTTCTTGAATTTTTAAAAATAGTTTGAGGAGAATGGGTGTTAGTTCATTGTTTTTTATTAATTAATTTTTGTTACAGATGTTTCTCCTTTTTCCCCCACTGATCCCCCCCTCCCCCTCCCTACGTGCCCTTTCCCCAGTTTGTTGTCTATGTCCACTGTTCAAGCATACATGCATATAAGTTCTGTGGTTTATCTCTCCCCCAACACCCACCTCTTTAGGGGATTGGCAGTCTGTACCCCACTTCCACGTCTCTGGGACTACCCTATTCCTCAGACTGTTATGTTCATTATATTCCACAAATAAGTGAGATCATATAAAACTTGTCTTTCTCTGTTTGGCTTGTTTCACTTAGGATGATACTTTCCAGGTCCCTCCATGTAGTCTCAAAGAATAAGAGATCTTTCTTTCTTACAGCTGCGTAGTACTCCATTGTGTATATGTACCACAGCGTGTTTATCCATTCGTCTACTGATGGACACTTGGGCTGTTTCCAGATCTTAGCGATTGTTAGTGCTGCTACAAGAATGGGAATACATATATTCTTCCTGATTGGTGTGTCAGGCTTCTTAGTGTATATTCCTAGAAGTGGGATCACTGGGTAAAATTGAAGTTTAATTTTTAATTTTTTGAGGTAACACCATATTGTTTTCTATAGTGGATGCACCAGTCTGCATTTCCACCAGCAGTGCAGTAGAGTCCCCTTTTCTCCACACCCTCACCAACACTTGTTGTTTGATGATTTGTTGATGGTGGCCATTCTGACAGGTGTGAGGTGATACCTCATTGTTGTTTTAATTTGCATCTCTCTGATGATTAGTGATGATGAGCATTTCTTCATAAGTTTCTTAGCCATTTGTATCTCCTGTTTAGAGAGGTGTCTATTCAGTTCCTCTGCCCATTTTTAATTGGGCTCTTTGTCTTCCTTTTGTTGAGTTGTATGAGCACTCTATATGTATTGGAAATTAACCCCTTATCTGATATATCATTGGCAATTATGCTCTCCCATACAGTGGGTAGCCTTTCCATTTTCATGATTGTATCTTTTGCTGTGCAGAAGCTTTTGAATTTGATGTAGTCCCATGTGTTCATTTTCTCCTTTGATTCTATTGCCTTAGGTGATGTGTCAGTAAAAATTCTGCTGCGTATGATGTCTGAAATTTTCTTGCCGACAGTCTTTTCTAGGATTTTTATGGATTCATGAGTTACACTTACGTCTTTTATCCATTTTGAGTTTATTCTCGTGTAGGGTGTAAGTTGATGGTCTAGTTTCATTTTTGTGTAAATAGCTGTTCAATTTTCCCAGCACCATTTATTAAAGAGGCTATCCTTACTTCACTGTATGATCTTGCCACCTATGTCAAATATTAATTTAGTGTATTGACTTGGGTCCATTTCTGGGTTCTCTGTTCTGTTCCACTGGTCTATATGCCTGTTCTTGTGCCAGTACCAGGCTGTTTTGATTACAGTGGCTTTGTAGTATAACCTGAAATCTGGTATTATGATCCCTCCAACTTTTTTCTTCCTTTTCAAGATTGCTGTGGCTATTTGAGGCCTTTTTTGGTTCCATATGCATTTTGAAATAATTGTTCTAATTCTGTGAAGTATGCCGTTGTTATTTTGATGGGGATTGCGTTGAATCTATTGATTGCTTTGGGTAATATGGACATTTAATTATGTTAATTCTCCCAATCCATAAACAGGGTATGTGCTTCAACTTTTTTATATCTTCCTCTATTTCTTTTTTCAATGACCTGTAGTTTTCTGCAAATAGGTCCTTTATTTCTTTGGTTAAGTTTATTCCTAGGTATCTTAATTTTTTTACCACAATGGTAAATGGGATTGTTTTTTTAGTTTCTTTTTCTGTGAGTTCATCATTGATGTACAAGAATGCCGTCGATTTCTTGATGTTAATTTTGTATCCTGCTACTTTGTCAAATTCATTTATTAAGTCTAATAGATTTTTGATGGAGTCTTTAGGGTTTTCTATGTACAATATCATGTCATCTGCAAATAATGACAGTTTCACTTCCTCCTTTCCAATTTGGATCCCTTTTATTTTTTCTTCATGTCCGATTGCTGTGGCTAAGACTTCCAGTACAATGTTAAATAAGAGTGGCGAAAGTGGACATCCCTGTCTTGTTCCTGTTCTTAATGGAAATGTTTTTAGTTTCTGTCCATTGAGAATATGTTGGCTGTAGGTCTTTCATATATGGCCTTTATTATGTCGAGATATGATCCCTCTATTCCTACATTGCTGAGCGTTTTTATCAGAAATGGATGCTGGATTTTGTTGAATGCTTTTTCAGCATCTATTGATATGATCATGTGGTTTTTATTCTTCATTTTGTTTATGTGGTGTATCACGTTTATTGATTTGTGAATATTGTACCAGCCTTGCATCCCTGGAATGAATCCCACATGGTCATGGTGAATAATTTTTTTGATGTATTTCTGGATGCGATTTGCTAATATTTTGTTCAGGATTTTGGCGTCTATGTTCATCAGGGATATTGGCCTGCAGTTTTCTTTCTTCGTAGTGTCTTTTTCTGGTTTTGGAATTAGAATTATGCTGGCCTCATAGAACGTGTTTGGAAGTCTTCCTTCTTCTTGAATTTTTTGAAATAGTTTGAGGAGAATGGGTGTTAGTTCTTTTTTGAATGTTCGGTAAAACTCCCCTGTGAAACCATCTGGGCCTGGGCTTTTGTTTGCTGGGAGAGTCTTGATTACCTCTTCAATTTCCTTAGTTGTTATTGGTCTGTTCAAGTTTTCTATATCTTCTGGGAATAGTTTTGGGAGACTGTGTGTTTCTAGAAATTTGTCCATTTCGCTTAGATTGTCGAATTTGTTGCCATATAATTGTTCATAGTAGTTGTTAACGATCTTTTGTATTTCCGTGGTGTTGGTTGTTACTTCTCCTCTTTCATTTCTGATTTTGTGTATTTGGGTTCCCTCTCTTTGTTTTTTGGTGAGTCTAGCTAAGGGTCCATCAATCTTGTTTATCTTTTCCAAAAACCAGCTCTTTGTTTCATTGATCCTTTGAATTGTTTTTTTGGTCTCCATGTCATTTATTTCTGCTCTGATCTTTACTATTTTTTTCCTTCTACTTGCTCTGGGTTTTCTTTTTGTTTGCTTTCTAATTCTTTAAGTTGTGAGGTTAGACAGTCAATTAGAAATTTATCTTGTTTTTTGAGGTAGGCTTGTAGTGCTATGAACTTCCCTCTCAGAACTGCTTTCGCTGCATCCCATAGATTTTGTGTTGTTGTGTGTTCATTTTCATTGGTTTCCTGGAATTTTTTTGATTTCTTCCTTGATCTCCTCGGTGACCCATTCATTGTTTAATAACATGCTATTTAGCCTCCATTTGTTGAAATGTCTTTGCATGTTCTTGTTGCAATTGATTTTTAGTTTCATGCCATTGTGATTTGAGAAGATGCTTGATATGATTTCAATCTTCTTGAACTTGTAGAGATTTAGTTTGTGTCCTATCCTGTGGTCTATCTTTGAGAATGTCCCATGTGCACTTGAGAAGAATGTGTATTCTGTACTTTTGGGGTGTAATTCTCTGTAGATATCTATTAAATCCATTTGTTCTAGTGCTTCATTTAGAGTCTCTGTTTCCTTGCTAATTTTTTGCCTAGAGGATCTATCCAGTGCTATCAACGGGGTGTTGAAGTCCCCTGCTATGATTGTATTGTTGTCGATTTCTCCTTGGAAGTCCTCCAGAAGATTTTGAATATATTTTGGTGCTCCTATATTGGGTGCATATATGTTTATCAAGGTTATATCTTCCTGTTGGATAGATCCTTTCAATATTATGTAGTGGCCTTCTTTGTCTCTAGTTATGGTCTTCATTTGGAAATCTATTTTATCAGATATGAGAATTGCTACCCCAGCTTTTTTTTGCTTTCCATTTGCTTGGAAAATTTTTTTCCATCCCTTCACTTTCAAACTATGTGAGTCTTTTGTTGAGAGGTGGGTCTCTTGTAAACAACATATAGATGAGTCATGCTTTCTTATCCAATCAGCTACTCTGTGTCTCTTTATGGGAGCATTCAATCCATTTACGTTTAAGGTGATTATTGATATGTACTTATTTATTGCCATTTTTGTTTAGTGTGGTTCTATTTTTCTTCCCATTTCTACTGCTAATTACAGCATTCCTTTTAACATTTCTTGCAGTGCTGGTTTGGTGCTAATGTATTCACTTAGCCTTTTTTTGTCTGGGAAGCTCTTTATTTGATCTTCTATTTTGAATGATAGCCTTGCTGGGTAGAGTAGTCTTGAATTCAGATTCTTGTTTTTCATGACTTTGATTACTTCATGCCATTCTCTTCTGGCCTGTAGTGTTTCTTGTGAGAAGTCAGCTGAGAGCCTTATGGGGTTCCCTTTGTAGGTAACCTGTTGCTTATCTCTTGCTGCTTTTAGGATTCTCTCTTTGTCTTTAATTTGTGGCATTTTAATTACTATGTGTCTTGGTGTGGGCCTGTTTGGGTTCTTCTTACTTGGGACTCTCTGTGCTTCTTGAACTTGAATGCCTTCTTCCTTCACCAAATTAGGGAAGTTTTCTGTCACTATTTTTTTGAATATATTCTCTATCCCTTGCTCATTTTCTTCTTCTTCGGGGACTCCTATGAGGCGAATATTATTATGTTTCCAGTTGTCCCATAGTTCTCTTAAGTTGTCTTCCTGTTTTTTAATAGTTTTTTCCTTTTGTTTTTCTGATTGGTTGATTTTTTTCTACCCTGTCTTCTAATTCACTGATCCAGTCCTCAGCTTCCCCTACTCTGCTTTTTAAACCTTCCAATGTGTTTTTCATTTCTGATATGTCATTTTTTATCTCTTCTTGATGGTTTTTAATTTCCAGTTGGCTTATTTTCAGTGTCTCTATGTCTTTTCTCATGCTGTTCAGCTTCCTCAAGATCATGCCTCTGAATTCTAGCTCTGTTAACATGCCTAATTGCTTCACATTGATCTCATCTTCGGTGGAGGTCTCTTGCTCTTTCATTTGGCTTCTGTTTCTGTGTTTCACCATTTTGGCTGTCACTGTGGGCTTTGGAGCCTGTCAAGTTTACCCTGTGGGTGTTGGTGTTCTGCTGTTTGTGGCTCCCTCTCCTGTGTTTAGATGAGCGAGGGAGGACCCAAGGTGAACACCACTGTCAAGTATTACTTTCCTGGTTAAAGTTGCCAGCTCAGGAAAGGTACTGTCATCCTCTAGCTTTTTGCCTGGAGGCTAGCAGTCTAGGTTACTTGATGAGTTTTGGGTTGTCAGTTGATGGAAAAGCTCCCTCAGGTGCTTGGCACAAGGGGATTTCCGGAGGGTGGAGCAGATGCTAGTTGTTAGTGAGCCTCAATTAGCACTTCAATGGCCCACAGGGTGGGGTTGGATCTCCGAGGGAGGGGCTGCTGCCTCTCTCAGAGCCCTGGGAAGGAGCAATGTGGCCACAGTCCTGAGTGGCTGCACTCAGCCAAAGCTCTGAGTGCCCTCCATATCCCGAGTGTCCAGACTCAGCTCCAGTCCAGTTTGCCCTCCCTCTGCCGGAGCCCAAGGTGAGTGGCTGTGGCTGTTTGAGCCTCTGTCTGGCTCTGTGCTGTGGAGCCGCCTGGGTGTGTGACCCGAGGGCGCTGCTCCCAGCTGAGGCTGTTGCGGAGCTGCTGACCCTGGGCTCCCAGCCCTGTCTTGTGCCTTTGCAAGCCTACCAGGGTGGAGTCTGTGTCCCTCGTTATATGGTCCTTACAAGCTGCTTTTCTGTTGGTTTTTCCCGTCGATTTGTCTGTGTTATAGTTGTAATTCCAGTTTGGTTCTGGGAGACGGTCTGTGTAGCTTCTGTTCACTCCGCCGCCATTTTTCCTCTCCAGGTTTTTGTATTTTAGTCCATTTAAAATATTTGTTACATAAGCAACGTTACAATAGTATTAAATATTTGACTTGAAGGGATGGTAGGATAACAGTTGATTTCTTTTGTTTGTTTAATGTTCATATTGTTTCTGTTAAATTTCCATGTTTCATTGTTGTCAGTAGCTTTATATACTTTTCATAATATCCTGTGATAATCAAATGTAATATATTTCTATTTTTGAAATGGATGTAATGGGAAATTGGATTATGTTATGGAAATTAACACTAGGACCTATTTTGTTGATATGTCAGCCTTCTCTCTAAAAATATTTTAGTGATGTGAAAATGTGCTCTTCCCCTTCTTATGTGGGGCAGTACACATTTCTGATGATGCAGTGATTAACAGAATTTGCTAGTCCAGTAGAAGAAATGTTCAGCTTCAAGTCCACGGTGTCATGGAAGAAATTCAGGCTGGGGTCATGCCATGTAGTTTCAATTTCTGGCTCTGCCATTTACTTATTGTTTGATCTTGGACTTGACTTGAGCCCCAGTTTTCTTTAGAGTAAAATGAGAGAAATTATGCTAGTTGAGCTCAAAATGCTACTTTGGTCATGGAGCTGGACTGTATTGCTGTTACAGAGCAAACAAATTAACAAACACACAATCCTACCATTGGTAAATTTCTATGCACATAGGCAGAAATGGGCTCTGGGGCTAACCTGTTTGGGTTTCAATCTTATCTCTATCAATTACAAGTATGTAATTGTAGATGAGTTCCTCAAGGTTTCTATGCCTCTTTTTCTATTCTGTCAAATGGGTATAATAATAATGTCTAGTTGTCTGTTGTTTTAAGGATACAATAAGTTAATGTATGTAAAGCATGCGTATTCAAGAGTTGATTATAAACAAAGTGCTAATTTTTTTCAAGTAGTCAACTTATATGGTATCTATACAGACCACATAATGTGGCTATGTTTATTTTTATCTCTGAAGACACCTTGTAGAAAACACTATACTTAATTATATGGCCAGAGGGTTTTTATTCATCAGAAAAAATAATAATTTATTCTTATAAGAATATTCTAATGCTAGTAATTTTACTGAGGAAATGGTTTTCTAATTTACTGCTTATTTATTTTAAAATAACAACAGTTTGGGTAATAATTGTTCCATTTCTTTAAGACCAGTATTTACTATATTGGCAACCACATTCAATTATCACTTATATTTGTAGAAAAACATTTTTCTAGGGTTTGGGGAGAAATTTGATTGCTTTTGCCCAGAGACTAGTCTGTTTTACTTTCCACAGCTTCTCAGCTGGAAGCAAGCACACTTGGGTCAATGAAAAGCTCAATACAGATTCTGCTCAAAGTCCCCACTTGTCCAGAGTAACCTTAGGCAAAGCCTTGAGACACTTTCAAACTCTTTTACCCTGTTTGGCTACCAACATTTTCATTTAATTGTACTCAGAAAACAGAATATTAGGGAATTTCCATGAAGGGCACTTTTGTTTTTAATCTGTGTAATGGACCAGAAGGGCTGGGCAGGTGTTGGAGAAACTCCATCCTGTTTCTCAGAGATATAGGTGGAAAAGTCATGACTGAAGGAGAATGGACCTGAGTTCTGTTTGCTATTCACTGTCCTTTATCCTCTCAGTGTCTCTATAAAAAGCTGTGATTCTATGAATCTTGTTAGCTTTGTTGAGTAGACACACACATACATACATACACAACCTCCCAAAATTGCCCCCCCAAAAAAAACTGGGACATCAGTTTCTATCTGTTCTATGTTATTAAGTTATTTGCCACAACATGTTTGCTGTGATCTAGACACAGCCTCACCTTTCTCTTCCACATAGTCCTAATGGAGGATGTTAATGTCTTTCTTTCTCACTCCACAGTGGTAGAGGACAACCATGCTAAAAGAAGGGGTGCACCCTTTAAGCTCTTTGTGAGGAAGCTACTATCTAACGAAAAGGCATTAGTATGATTAGAGGTGATGCTATTAATATTTTTCCAAACTACTTTATCCTGTTAGTGCTGCAGGTAATTTTGTGGCCGGGGAACATCTCCAGTGACACTTTCATTTTAATGAGAACTGATGGTGATATTGCTTCATTCCTTTTAAAGAAAAAATAAAACTAAATACACACACACACACACACACACACACACACACTGAACTAACCTGGAAGCTCAGTACATTACATTGTTACCTTGCTTCTGATATTAAAAAATAAAAAGAAAACATGAATAAAGTGTGAAAGTCCCTTTTGACTCTGGTCTTCATTGTCACTCACCAATCAAACCTGTTAATTTCACAGATAGAGAAACTGAGAATCAGAGAGGATTATAATTTTCCCAAAGACTCTCAGCAAGCTGATAGCAGAGCTGGGTCAAAGATCTTAGCTTTCTGATTCTTAGGTCATGCTTTTCCCATTCTGCCTTGTGCTGACGTTTGCTCTACCATTGGATCATATAAATTAAAGTTCTCTCCTGCCAGTCTGTGAAGGCATGCATTTGATGATATTTGGCTGAAATGATAATTTCTCAGCCTTTCTAGTACGATTTACTCCATATCGTCTTTCAATGTCTTCCCGAGTTCCATGCAGAAATCTGTTACTGAAATGCAAAATCTATTTCCTCCCACATATCATTAATTTGTTCTTCATTGGAAAATACACATTATGAGTTTGGGTTTTATCTTCTTTGATTTTCTCGGACATATATGTGTAAGGACTATGAGCACAGGCTGAAAAAGGATTGTGACATTCCATTGGAAAAGGGTTAATAATATTGTTGGAAAAATGGGCTTGAAATAAGAAAAAAAAAGAAAGTGCAATCATTCCAAACACAATTGCACACTTTAACTTAGATTAATTAATTCTGACAACACCCAACAATTTAGATGATTTCTCCAGACCTGTTCATACTCTACCTCTGGCCATATCTGCATTCTTGATCTCAGGGACCTTCCCCCAACCCTGATTAAATCTGTCAACCTGAAAGAGCCACTTTTTTTCTTTTTTAATCCTCACCTGAGGATATTTTTTCATTGATTTTTAGACAGAGTGGGAGGTAAAGAAGGAGGCAAGAAGAGAGAGAAAGAAACATCGACATGAGAGAGACACATTGATTGGTCACCTCTCACAAGACCCCAACTATTCGAAGGGCCGGGGTTCGAAGTGCAACCAAGGTATGTGCCCTTGACCGAATTGAACCTGCAACTCTTTGTTCCCTGGGCTAACACTATAACCATTGAGACAAACTGGCCAAGGCTGAAAGAGCCCCTTTAACTGAGACCATTCTACCCCATTTGTCAAGTCCTCTACTGCTGACTACACCCCCACCATCATGCTCCCCAAAGGGCTACACTCTGATAGTGCTGAACATATCTTTCCTGACTCTTCTTCCAAGTATTACTAAACTTCTCAGTCCTGATCAGTTCCCAGTCTTATCCTTCATCCTGACTACCTACAGATAACTGATTCTGGAAACCAGATCTAAGGCAGGTGTGTGAGCAAAGGGATTAAATAAATCAAGGGATTGTGTGGGAGAGAAAGAGAAATAAGGAGTGAGGAGAAGGGTGAGTAGAGAGTGTTAGTTATGAGAGGAGCTTCATTATGTGGCTTCTGAGCCTAAAATTAATGCTCTATACTTTTGGACAGGGATTGGGGAAACGTTGAATAAATTATATAGGCTGCTTCCCAATTTCTACCACCCCATGGACTGTGGATCAAGATTGGAGTATATCACTTGATCCTGAATGGAATGACTGAAAATTCTCTGGAACTCTGGATGGGTGAGTGAGAGTGTGAAGAATTCATCTGTGGATACTTGAGAATAATATGTCCTAGCTATCCTTATGTCTTCCTCTTCACTCCTAGCATACTGGCACATAAATGGCATATAGTATTTGCTTAATGTAGAATAATTTATTTGTGATAATTCTCAAATTCCTGATTTTTGTTTGCTTCATTTCTCACCACAAACAACCCCTTTCCTAATGTTTATGCCCAGACACATAAAGACACATGCAAGAACACCTCCATTACAACTGTAGTTCTCTGGCTAGGCCATATTCTGTTATATTCTCTTGCCTTTGCATCTGCTATTTCTGTCTAGAACAGTGGTTCTCAGCCTTCCTAATCCATCACTCTTTAATACAGTTCCTTATGTTGTGGTGCTCCCCAACCATAAAATTATTTTTGTTGCTACTTTATAACTGTAATTTTGCTACTGTTGTGAATCACCATCAGAAATATGTGTTTTCCAATGGTCTTAGGCAAACCCTGTGAAAGGATTGTTTGAACTCCAAAGGGGTTGCGACCCACAGGTTGAGAACCGCTGGTCTAGAATGTCCTTTCTCTCTAACTCTTTTTCAGTCTTTCAGTCTTAGCACAAGCATATTCTAACCAAAAAGCTTTTCTTGCTGACCCCAGAACTCTCCCAGATGTTTCTTCTCTGTGTTCTCATAGCCTTCCGCATTATGTCATCATTGTCATGAAAGTCAAATAAACAAAAAAGGACATTTTTGTTTCTGGTTTCATCCAATATTGAACTGTGACACTGTAGAAGGCAAGGATTGCATTTTATTATTATTTCTATCCCTTGTATTTAACCCAAGGCTTGACACATAATAGGCTTTTAGTATTTGTTTCCTGAATATGTGAATGGAAACCTTCTTGCTACATATCTATTTTGCTCCATTTGACCCTTTTCTTCACTTCTTTGATTGTTTTTGCCTGTAAATGGAATACATAGATAGTGAAGTCACCGAAATTAATGAGCACTGACAAGGAGAGACTACTCATTCCTACCATCCAGAAAATAAAAGATACCTGTATCTCTCCTAAACATGAATTTCTTTTATGCTTTTCCTATATTAATGACAAAAAAATACTTCTGGAAGCATCCAGAGTGCTGACTAGAATTACTATTTTCTAGAGATTATTAACATTTATCAACCAGCTATTTCTTGGGAAGAGATTTAGCAATTGTTTGGTATTTTGTAAACATTTGCAGGAATAAAGTGGCTACTAATGCAACATTTGGTTTTATTATTTAAATATTTTTCCTTTATTGATTTTAGAGAGAAAGGAAATGAGAAAGAGAGAGAGATGAAACATCAATGAGAGAGAACATTGATTGGCTGCCTCCGACATGCCCCCCATTGGGGATTGGGTCCACAACCCAGGCATGTGTACTGACTGGGAATCAAACCGGTGACCTCTTGATGCATGGGTCAACATTCATCCACTGAGCCATACCGGCTGGACATTTGATTTTTAAAATAAAACATTCTCTCTCTAAACAATTCCACATGATAAAGACACCATAAAATTATCACTAATCAGTATTCTTGAACCAGGAGAAAGATGAAGTAGTATATTCTTTCTGATTCCTAGTTAAGAAATTGAAAGGTAAAATATTTCATGTTTCAGGGAAATTTGTAGAATCCAATGATACAAATGCTAGAGACTTAAAATGAGGTAAGGTTTGGCTCAAGGATTAAAAGGAATGAGTAAAAATGATTTTTGAACGTTAGAGAAACCCAGACATTTAGTTCAGTGAGCCTCATTTTTTTTTGCTTATATTCTTCCTAAAATGACAAAAGTATATTGAAAAACTGTATAGCTGTTTATGTCATTATTTTTATATACAGATCATGAATTTAAATAGTTGCAAAGGACATCATTTTCATCATGTTTTATATTTATTTTACACTCTAAGTATATTTTATTACAACCTTGGAAATGCTCATTTAGTTCATTCAGTTAATGGAAAATGTCCACCATATAACCTCAATAGTTAGACCAGTCCCCATTGTCAAACCAGTCAACCAACTCAGATTGACATTCTATTTGAAAGAGTCTGATTTTATTCTTCTCTGATAAGTATTATACTACTGAATTCTGATGTTAAGATGGGTAGACAAGGTATGCAGCCTTTCCATGTTTGTCACTTGAATGAAACAAAGGCATTATGTCATCAATACTCTTACCTGAACATGCTTTGCTTTGCTCTATAGCGCCTCTCCTTCAGGAACTTCTATGTTCTGACATTCTTCCTTTGGGGGGAGGCAGTATTTTATTTAATTTTTTTCAATGACAATTTACATTCAATACAGTTGGCCCTCATTTATCATGGTTAATCAGTTCCAGACTCTACCATGATAAATGAATTCCCGCGAAGTAGGATTCTTTATTTACATACAGTCGTTCCTTGCCACTTTGTGCTTCGACTGTCGTGGCTTCACTCTATCGCGTTTTCTTCAAATATAGTATAGTATTAGTATAGTATTTGAAAAAACTGCAATAGAGTGAAGCAGCGAAGGTTGAAGTGCGAAGTGGTGAGGGACGACTGTATTATTTTGTATTAGTTTCAGGTGTACAGTATAGTGGTTATACAATCATATACTTTACAAATAGTACCCCTAATATATCCAGTAACCACCTGGTATCATACAGAGTCATTACAGTATTATTGACTATCTTTCATATGCTGTACTTTACATCTCCATGACTGTTTTGTAACTACCAATCTGTACTTATCAATCCCTTATTGTTTGATAGTCCAGAGGACTTTAGTCCCTGAGACTGCTCCATGGTAAAATTCAGGATATTCAAGGGGTCTATGTCTTTTGTCAAATGTGAAAAGGCACATTGCAGAAATGGAGGTGGGAAAGGAGAATCTACAAATGATGGGCAAATATCCCAGCCTCCTCATCTTCTGGAAAGTGAGATATGTCCTCAAACTTGGAAATCTCTGATCTGATGTACTCCTCTTTCATTTTCCTTATGGGCCAACAAAGACTTAGAAAGAAGCCTGGACTCATCTAAGGTGGCAATGCTTGTTGACCAGTAGTAGAGTTAGTAACAGAATATAGGTGTTTTGATTTCCCAGCTAGTGTAATCCCAACCCTATGATGTCTCAATCTGCCCTACACATAAGCGACTATAATCTATTTAGGCAACCAGAGTGGAGGTTTCTCATAGCAGGTAAGGGGTCTGACCTAGTTCTTTACAGGAAGGTATTTTTACATTGAAAACTCAAGAAAGATGGTTGTTTTGCATCTTCTCTGATATTAGTTGCAGATTAAACAGGTAGGGTTATCACTTAACAAGCCTTTGTTCAAAAGCCTGTAATTTGTCCAAGCCAGGTAGCTCAGTTGGTTAAAACATCATCCCAATACTTCAAGTTTGTGGGTTTGATCCCTAATCAGGGCACATACAAGAATCAAACAATGAGTATATAAATAAGTGGAACAACAAATCTCTCTCTCTTCCTCTCTCTGTAAAATCAATCAATCAATATATATTGTTTAAGCAGGTGAAAATGCTGCACTCAAAAGCCTATAATTTAACAAGCCTGTATCATGTTAGTTGGAAAAGTCATTCACTGTACCATAGGTTTAAAATCTCTTAGTGGTTATCAACTTTTTAAATAGTTTGCTATTTACCTCATTTTGTTAGTCTCCTGGATTAAATTGTAAGGTCTCAAAGTATATAAACTCTGTCTTTTATCTCTTTATTTCTCTGAAACATTCAGTAGTATGATATGTAAATGTCTCTGGAGTCAAACTGCCTAGATTGAAATATTGGGTCTGTTGCCTGCTAGCAGTATGTGATTTGGACAAAATATCAACCTCTCAATAAATAAGTTTTACCTTCTGTAAAATGGGTTGTAAGAATTGAATATGTAATATAAGTAAAGTATGCCTGATATAATTATAGTAGATACTCAATAAGTGTTAGCTATTTTTATCATTATTGTTGATTGAAACTATTAAGTAATCTAACAGTAAGAGAATCAGGGGAGTGAGACCATGGAGAGTAAACAGGTCTGAAAGTACATTAAATTCACCCAGAGGCAAGCTCTGAGGATCATAGGGCTAAACATTGCTTATGGAAGGCTCATCAAGTCACATATGAAATAATGGTGTAGGATAATGCCATACTATGGAATCTTCTATAATGACAGAATTATCCTATATCTACACCATCTAATATAGTATCTACTAGTTACATATGGCTCTTAAAAATTTGAAATATGGGTAATCCTAATGAAAAATTGAAATTTTCATTGTATTTAATATGAATTAACTCACATTAAATTTAAATAACCACATGTGGCTAGTGGCTACTATTTTGGCAAGTATACTTTCAAGACATGCTTTATTTTTGTCAGACCTTAAGTCTTTGAGTTGTAAGCCAGCTTAAATTGCAGTGAAGTGAAACGTAACTCAAAGACAGTGAGTGTCATGTGGTTGGTAATGCTGATTAGGAATTAGGGGCCATTTCAAAGTGTGACTTCTTATGTTACCACCTTAATCTCTCCCTCTAGCTACATTCCTCTTTTTCACATTTCCTCTGTATTCCCCTGCATCATTCTTCCTTTTTGACCTATGGTCAGGTTCCTCAGCCAAATATATTTTGAGTGCATATGTGGTTAACTCCTGAACAATTAAGTACCAACTAATTAAGTTCAATAAGATATTGATAAGGAAGTATATTAGAACATGTGGTGCAAAGAGACCTTTATCCACACTATTTTTATATGAAGAGTTACCCTCCATCAATTAAAGATTGATTCCATTTGTCTATTAAGTAGTAGATCATAGGCAAGATTATTGAAGAGTTGTGTACTGTAAGCAAACGTTTCCAGCATTTAAAAGAGCTAGATACAGATGATACTTTAGTACTTTCCTCAGCTTATAAAACATTATATTTTGAAAGTTTAACTAGTCCTATAAGGACAAGAGAAAGTTATAATAAGTCAAGAAAATGAATTGCACTTAGTATATTTGGAAGGTGAAGAGAAGAACTAGCCAGACCACATGAATTGAGAACGGTGCATATTGTTATTCATGTAGTGTTTGGCACAAGCATTCACCATGTGAATAAATTTATAGACCTTCTAAAACAACTCCTTTCTGTAATTCAAATATCTAGGTTAAAGGAGTTAATTGTTAGTACTTTGTGCATTTAAAATGTATACTGAGTCATATTTAATATCTGAAATAGCTTGAACATTTGCTATTGTAAAGAAGTTATTTTGTAGAGGACTGTAAAACTTATTTTTGTTTGTGGAACCCATCCATATTAAAATTATAACTTTAGCAGGTTTCTCTGACTTTTTATCCCAATTGACCATGGAGAAGGGGACCATAATTTCAATGATCAAATTCCAAATGTGTTATTGTGACTATATTCTTTTTCTTTCTTTAAAGATTTTTTATTGGTTTTTAGAGAGACAGGAGGAAAGGAGAGGAATGGAGAGAAAGAATCATTGATCTGGGCATATGACCTGGGACCTGGGCATATGACCTGACCAGGAATGGAACTGGCAACCTTTGGGTGCACAGAATGACACCTAACCAACTGAACCACATTGACAAGGGCAATGACCATTTTCTTTATAAAAAATATCATTCTGTCTCATTACTAATAACCCACCTTAATCCATTATCAGTGGCCTTTTCTTTTTTAAAGAAAATTCTCACAAATACTTTTATCTTTTTTTAAATTATTTTTATTAATATGTTTTTGTTACAAATATTTCTCCTTTTTCCCCCATTGACACCCACCTCCCCATCCCCCCAACCCCATCCCCAGATTTGTTGTTTATGTCCATTGGTTATGCATACATACATATAAGTTCAGTGGTTTATCTGTTCCCACCCAACACCCCCTCTTCTGAGGTCTTTCAGTCTGTACCCTACCTCTATGTCTCTGGATCAATTTTGTTCTTCAGTTTGTTTAGTTCATTATATTCCACAAATAAGTGACATCATGGGATATTTGTCTTTCTCTGCTTGGCTTGTTTCACTTAGCATAATACTCTCCAGGTCTCTCCACATCATATCAAATGATAAAAGATCTTTCTTTCTTACAGCTGCATAGTATTCCATGGTGTACATGTACCACAGCTTTGATATCCACTCATCTACTGATGGACACTTCGGTTGTTTCTAGATCTTAGCTATTGTTTCCAGATCTTAACCAGAAGTGGGATCACTGAGTCAAATAGCAGTTCAATTTTTAACTTTTTGAGGTAACACCATATTGTTTTCCATAGTGGCTGCACCAGTCTGCATTCCCACCAGCAGTGTACTAGAGTCCCCTTTTCTCCACACTCTCACCAACACTTGTTGTTTGATGATTTTTTTTGATGGCGGCCATTCTGACAGGTTTGAAGTGATACCTCAAAGTTGTTTTAATTTGCATCTCTGTGAGGATTAATGACGTTGAGCATTTCTTCATATGTCTCTTGGCCATTTGTATGTTCTCTTTGGAAAGGTGTTTATTTAGGTCCTCTGTCCATTTTTTATTTGGGTTCTTTGTCTTCCTTTTGTTGAGTTGTATGAGTATATATTTTGGAAATTAATCCTTATCTGATGCATCATTGGCAATTATGCTCTCCCATATCGTGGGTTCCCTTTCCATTTTGATGTTTGTTTCTTTTGCTGTTCAGAAGCTTTTTAATTTGATGTAGGCCCATGTGCTCAATTTTTCCTTTGTTTCTCTTGCCTTAGATGTTGTATCAGTGAAAATTCTGATGCATGTGATGTCTGAAATTTTGTTGCCTACATTTTCTTCTAGAATTTTTTATGGATTCACAAGTTACATTTAAGTATTTTATCCATTTTGTGTTTATTCTTGTGTATGGTATAAGTTGGTGGTCTAGCTTCCTTTTTTTTTTTTTTTTTTCATGTAGCTGTACAATTTTCCCAACACCATTTATTGAAGAGACTGTCTTGACTCCACTGCATGTTCTTGCCACCTTTGTCAAATGTTAATTGAGCATATTGCCTTGGGTCCATTTCTGGGTTCTCTGTTCTGTTCCATTGATCCAGCTGCCGGTTCTTGTTACAGTACCAGGCAGTTTTGATTACAGTGGCTTTGTAGTACGACCTGAAATCTGGTAATGTAATCCCTCTTACTTTTTTCTTTATTTTCAAGATTGCTGGGGCTATTCAAGGTCTTTTTTGGTTCCATATAAACTTTTGGAGGGTTTGTTCTAGTTCTGCGAAATATGTTGTTAGTATTTTGATGGGGATTGCTTTGAATCTATAGATTGCTTTAGGTAGTATGGACATTTTAATGATGTTAATTCTTCCAATCCATGAAAAAGGTATGTGCTTCCACTTTTTTATATCTTCCTATATTTCTTCTTTCAATGACCTGTAGTTTTCTGTGAAGATGTTCTTTACTTCTTTGGTTAAGTTTATTCCTAGGTATATTAATTTCTTTGATGTGATGAAAATGGGATTGTTTTCTTTTTTAATTTCTTTTTCTGTGAGTTCATCATTGGTGTATAAGAATGCCATCGATTTCTTGATGTTTAATTTTGTATCCTGCTACTTTGCCAAGTTCATTTATTAAGTCTAGTTGATTTTTGATGGAGTCTTTAGGGTTTTCTATTTACAATATCATGTCATCTGCAAATAATGACAGTTTCACTTCTTCCTTTCCAATTTGTAGCCCTTCTATTTTTTCTTCCTGTCTCATTGCCGTGGTTAAGACTTCCAGTATTATGTTAAATAAGAGTGGCGAAAGTGGGCATCCCTGTTTTGTTCCTGTTCTTAAGGCAAATGCTTTTAATTTTTGCTATTGAGTATGATTTTGACTATAGGGTTTTCATATATGGCCATTATTATGTTGAGATATGATCTGTCTATTCCACATTACGGAGCATTTTTATCAGTAATGGGTGCTGGATTTTGTCAAATGCTTTTTCAGCATTTATTGATATGATCATATGGTATTTATCTTTCATTTTGTTTAAGTGGTGTATCACATTTATTGATTTGCAAACATTGTACCAGCCTTGCATCCCTGGGATGAACCCCACCTGGTAATGATGAATATTTTTTTTTAATGTATTGCTGAATTTGATTTGCTAATATTTTGTTAGGAATTTTGGCATGTGTGTTCCTCAGGGATTATAGCCTGGAGTTCTTTTTTTTCTTTTTCTTTTTAGAATCTTTATCCAGTTTTAGATTTAAGGTTATGCTGACCTCATAAAATGAGTTTGGAAGTGTTCCATCCTTTTGGATTTTTGGAATAGTTTGAGGAGAATGGGTATTAGCTCTTCTTTGAATGTTTAGTAAAACTCCCCAGTGAAGTCTTCCGGGCCTAGGCTTTTGTTTGCTGGGAATTTTTAAATTACGTCTTTAATTTCCTTAGTTGTTATTGATCTGTTCAAGTTTTCTATCTCTTCCTGGTTCAGTTTTGGGAGACTGTGTATTTCTAGAAATTTGTCCATTTCACCTAGATTGTCCAATTTGTTGACTTATAATTGTTCATAGTATGTTTTGATGATCCTTTGTATTTCTGTGGTGTCAGGTGTTACTTCTCCTCTTTCATTTCTGATTTTGTTTATTTGGTTTCTCTCTTTTTGTTTCTTGGTGAGTCAAACTAAAGGTCCATTGATCTTGTTTACCTTTTCAAAGAACCAACTTTTTGTTTCATTGATCTTTTAATTTTTTTTTTTTTTTGGTCTCTCTGTTATTTATTTCTTCTCTGACCTTTACTATTTCCTTCCTTCTACTAGTTCTGGATTTTTCTTTTGGTTCACTTTCTAGTTCTTCAAGCAGTAGGATTAGAAAGTCAATTAGAAATTTTTCTTGTTTCTTGAGGTAGGCCTGTAGTGCTATGAACTTCCCTCTCAGGACTGCTTTCACTGTGTCCCATAGATTTTTTGTTGTTGTGTGTTTGTTTTTGCAGGAATTTTTAAATTTCTTCCTTGATCTCCTTAGTAACCCATTCATTGTTTAATAACATGCTATTCAGCCTCCAAGTGTTTGAATATTTTTGTGTGTTTTTATTGTAATTGAGTTCTAGTTTCATGCCACTGTGATCTGAGAAGATAGTTGATATGATTTCAATCTTCTTGAATATGTAGAGACCTGCTTTGTGTCCTAACATGTGGTCTATCTTTGAGAATGTCACATGTGCACTTGAGAAGAATGATATTCTGTAGCTTTGGGGTGAAATGTTCTGTAAATATCAATGAAGTCCAAGTGATCTAGTTCGTCTTGTATGGACCTATGTTCTTGTTAATTTTTTGTGTAGATCTATCCAGTGGTGTCAGTGGAGTGTTAAAGTCACCCACTATGATCGTATTGCTATTGATCTCTCCCTTGAAGTCCACCAGAACTCTTTAAATATATTTTGGTGCTCTCGTATTTTGTGAGTATATTTTTATCAGGGTTATATTCTCTTGTTGGATTGATGCTTTTAATATTATGTAGTGACCTTCTTTGTCTCTTAACATGGCCCTTATTTTGAAGTCTATCTTGTCAGATATGAGTATTGTTACACCAGGTTTTTTTAAATTTCCATTTGCTTGAAAAAAAATTTTTCTATCCCTTCACTTTCTTTCTTTGTGAGTCTTTTGTTGTGAGGTGAGTCTCTTGTAGACAGCATATATATGGATCATGTTTTCTTATCTAATCAGCTACCCTATGTCTTTTGATTGGAGCATTTAAGCCATTTACATTTAAGGTAATTGTTTATAGATAGTTATCAGTTGCCATTTTAATTTTATGCCTGTGTTACTCTCTCTTTCTCCCTCTCTCTGTTTCTTCTTCTTACAACAGTTCTTCCAGCATTTCTTGCTGTTCTGGTTTGGTTGTGGTAAATTCATTTAGCTTTTTTTTATTCATGAATCTTTTTATTTCTCCAATTTTGAAAGATAGCCTTGCTGGATAGAGTAGTCTTTGATTCAGACACTTGCCTTGCATTTTTGTTTACACTTCATGCCACTCTTTTCTGGCCTGCAGCGATTCTATTGAGAAATCAGCTGACATTCTAATGGGAGCTTCCTTGTAGGTAACTTTCTGTCTCTTTCTTGTTTCCTTTAAGAATCTTTCTTTGTCTTTAATGTTTTCCATTTTTATTATGATGTGTGTAGTTGTGGGTCTTCTGGGGTTCATCTTGCTTGAGACTCTTCGTGTTTCCTGGCCTTGTGTGACTTCCTTCACCAGTTTTCGGAAATTTTCTGTCATTATTTTTTCAAACAGGTTCTCTATTTCTTTCTCTTATTCTTCTCTTTCTGGTACCACTATAATGCAAATGTTGTTACGTTTTGATTGTCCCACAACTCTTTTAAACTTTCCTCCTGCTTTATAATTTTTTTTCCTATTTGCTGCTCTATTTGAGTGTTTTTCTCTGCCTTGTCTTCTATGTCGCTGATTCAGTCTTCAGCTTCTTCTAATCTACTATTGAACCCTTCTAAGATATTTTTCATAATAGCTATGTCATTCTTCATTTCATCTTGATTTTTATGCATAGCTTCTACCTCTTTATGTGTAGCTTCTACCTCTTATTTTAAGCTGAAGTAGTTCCCAGTGAGCTCTTCATAATTCTTATTAAGTTGCTTGTAGTTCTCTCCAAATTGTTTGAGCACCCTTAAAATCATCACTTTGAATTTTTTATCTGACAAGATGCTTTCTTCCATTTCCTGTAGTTCCTTTACTAGTGATTCCTCTTTTTTTTTCCTTTGGGTGTTGTTTCTTTGTCTCCCTATTTTAGCCTCTGGTAGCTCTAAACCCGATGAGGGATGTTTTGATGTTTAGGCAGCTCAATATATATCAAATAAGGCAGTGTGCCTCCCAGGCTGTTCTGTTGTGTGTTGCCTCTTGCCTGCTGTGTATCCTGGAGGATTGACTACTGGAGGCTGTTATTGGTGTGTCCTGGTAGGT
Organism: Molossus molossus; assembly: GCF_014108415.1. NCBI lineage: Eukaryota > Metazoa > Chordata > Mammalia > Chiroptera > Molossidae > Molossus > Molossus molossus. The sequence continues at coordinate 75,276,009 of NW_023425355.1, read as the reverse complement.
GCTGCTGATGAATTGCATGGGCCCCTCTGAAGCTGTGTTCCCTGCTGTTTGCTGGTATCACCTGTAGCTGTATTGCTCAGGCCCTGCTGGAGTCGCACTCCCTGCCCACACCTTGGGCCACTGGGTCACACAGGTTCGTCTGAATCCCTGGCTTCCCAATACTCTTGTGGGCAGCTGTGTTGCACAGTCCCCTGCTGAGCCCCAGGTCCCGCTGCTGGCGGCTGGGGAGTGCTGCTGCCCAATGGGGCTCAGCTCCTCCTCAGCCTTTGCTGTAGTTTTTGGGGATGGTTCTCTGCTGCTGGTCTGTGCTTCTGTTGTCTGAAGATGGATGTCTGCTCCCCAGTCTTTGTTGCTGGGGGTATATCTTGACTCTGATTAGGCTGCTACTGTGGGGATGGTGCTGGGCTCCGGGGCCGTTTGCGACTTCCACAACTGGCACCTTGACAGCTCTGCTACTGTGCACTAGTCTGTGTTGACACAGGGTGTGCACTGGTCTGATGGTGCCAGGTGCACTGGTGGGCTCATGTTACTGGGCTTTAGCTGCTCCCACTGCCTCCTCTCAGGGAAGACCCATGATCTTCCAAAATGGTGGGACCTCCCTGCAGTGCATGGAGAAGTGCCCTGAAGAGCTGCTAACCAAGATAGCCTGCTGTTCCCAATCCATAGCACAGGAACCTTCTGCTCCACATCTCTGCACTGCACAAGTTTGGTCGTCCATCTTCATGTCCACTCACACTCTCTCACACAGTAGCTCACTCTCTGATGCACTCACTGTCCCTCCGTTTCTGCCCACTGCCATCTTTTTGAATACTTCTCATTTTCTTGAAAACAAAGGTAACTGTTGTAAATTCTCACAAATGTTCATAGAGTAAATGTATTTATTAATTGCCTGGTTGGTGTGGCTCAGTGGTTGAGCATTGACCCATGCATCAAGAGGTTGCCAGTTTGATTCTATGTCAGTGCACATGCCCAGGTTGTGGACCAAATGCCAGTGGGGGGCATGCAGGATCGATGTTCTCTCTCATCGATGTTTTTATTTCTGCCTCCCTCTCTCTTCCTCTCTCTCTAAAAGTCAATAAAAAATTTAAAAGATAAATAATTCACTTGGGAAGTCATGGGAAAGTGGATCTTGCTTTTGTATGTCTTCCAGGGTCCAGGAGTTTTTCTGAGTCCTGTGCCTAACACAGGTCTCAGTGTTGGAAGGCCAGAATGAAAATAACAGTTGCCAGTGAATGGCCATGAATGTAAGGCCAGGCTTTCTGTTTTTTCCTACATGGAGCTAGAAATATCTAATGAACAGTGACTTAAAAATCTAATACAACAGGTCCCAGCAGCTCCCTCATATCTCATTTTCTTACACTGCAGGTCCTTCAGTACATAATTTCTGTCAATATTTTTTTGTTTTAACATTGATGTTATGTCATACAAACTTAACTCTTTATATCAATTATCCTATGGTAAAAATTGGTTTTATTATGCGTCATTTAGATTAAAGTTTCAGAACCTATCAATGACATTAAGTGAGGACATACTGTCTAGGCCAAACTGCTGCTTTCCAGTAGGCATAGTGATTTTGCTCTTTGCTATTCTCAAACCTCTTTACCACATCCACCCTGAGTGTCTCACAGCCTAAAAGTCAAGTCTTTCACGATTTTGCTCTTTCCCTCATTCCCAGCCTTTCTTCTCTTTATTCTGCCCTCCTGAAACCCCCCAGTTCTTTGTCATCCTCCAGGCTTTTTTGCCATTTCTACTTGCTCACACCATTCTTCCTCCAAGGTCCTTTTTCTCCTCTAGATCTATCAGGCAAATAATTATCCATTCTTCTCATCCCAGTTTAATCCTACATCAGCCAAGGAAACTTCTCCGAGCCCCAGATAAACTGAAGGGTTTTTTCCTTTCCAGTACTCTGGCACTTTGACACCATGGTATATTAGAAGAGTTGGGACTCAAACCCTGGATTTGAGTCCCAACTCTGCCATTTTCTCAGCATGTAATCTTGGACAAAACATTTAAACTCACTTTTTGAGTCTGTGCCTTCATCTGGAACATGGAGATAATAAGGCCTTTCCTACACGTGTCACAGGCTAGCCATGAACCTCAAAGGAGATAGTGCACATGACAGCTCTCAGTATACAATGAAATGTCATAAACACAGGCAGTTTGTTGCTCATATTATTGTCTTTCAATTGGTAAATCAGCCAAGGGTGCTTCGAAACAATCATTCTGAAAGATGTAGAGGGAAGAAGTTTGTTCAGCCAGTCCCTGGGCACAGCCATCAGAGTGTCCCAGAAACTTTAGGATTTCAGTTCCAAACTCTACTTTCCAGACTGCCTCTGGCACCGGAAGAGGCATGGGAAGATTTAGTGACACTCCATGTTCTGATTTAGGGTTTAAAAGTCATGGTGGCTATAATCACAGCACTTGCTCACACTAGATAGTGAGTTACATGAGGACAAGGATTGGCTCTGACTTATCTCTGTGCCTTTCACAGTGGTTAGCACCATGCTGGTCCTGGTACATATGATGTCCTCATTCTCAGTCTTTTTAAGGGAGCTGTGTGATGAATGCTAAGATGTTAGAGTCGAAAACCCAAATTGTGCCAGTCTGATATATTGTTAGACTGCCCTCTTTACATAGTTTTCATACAGAGTTGAGGGATTTTTCTAATATTTATTAAATATTCAAGAGTTCAAGACTTACAAGTAAAGATAGAAGATAATGACTCAGTGAAAAGGGTATGGAGAGGTGAGAGTGAGTCTCAGAGTGGAGATCTGGCAGAAATACAGAGACCTGGCTTCTGCAGGGTAGCAGACTTACCTGATCCATTGTTCTCACGGTCAGGGAATCCTAGGCAGCTTATATTATAAAATGAACCAAATGGCACGAACTAGAAAGATTTATTATCTATCTTACTCATACTCTTTTAACCAACTCATCATGTATCTAGCACCTAACAATAAAGAGATATTGGCAGCCCGGTTCTGTTAACACCATAGTCATTTCAACTTATTTTATTTTTTCCAACTTTGCTCTATTCTATCTTCTCCAATTCTGTATTCACCCATCTCCTAGCCTTTTACCCCTATTATACTTTCCAGCTCTGAAATCACCTAGTAATATGGTTTTGATACTCAGAGGGAAAGAGTAGGTTCAGCCTTCAATTTTTTTCTCTGGATCAGTCCAATTCATGGTGCTTCAGCACTCAACTCCAGAATTGGCCCATGTCACAAGCTCTCCTGCCTTCTCTTCCCCTTCTGAGGCCAAGGAAGCTCCTGTAAAGAAATTAGCACCCACTGTGCCTGAGGACCATTTTGGAGTCTATATCCTAGAGGCAATAAATGATCTAGTTGCTTTATCCTTTTCCCTTCAGATGGGGTCATAATCTCACAGGCTATTGTAGGACCTGAGGTAGGGTAACTCTTGGCCAGTGTACTTGCCTGAGACCAGGAATTGCTATATGAAGGAGCTCCATGGTTATACATAACTTCCATGCTTTAACTCTGGTGGTTTCTTCTACTTTCTACATGAATCTTTCATTCAGTTATAACATTTAGGAATAATCATTTACTGAATATATACCATTCAGGTGTTGTAATCCTTTTTGTCTTATGGATTTGTCTTATCTGTACAGCAAACATATAACCTCTTTTCTGAAGGAAGGATTGTGTTGAAGTAAAAATAAACCACCAAATTGATTCATGTAATTCTGTTGATGTGCTCACGATAATATAGGGGTGGACAAAGGTAGGTTTACAATTGTGAGTACATGAAACACAGTTTATTCTTGTATTATTATTTATTAATTATTGTATTATTTTTCATATGTACAACTGTAAACCTACTTTTGTCCACTTTCTATATTCAAACCACTTAGCATTTATTGAGCACTTACTATGCAATAGGCTCTGAGTTAAGTGCTTTACATGTAATATTTTATTTAATTTTAACATTCTCCCTAAGAGTTAGGTACTGTTGTTCCCACTTTACATATGAGAAAACTGAGGTCCCGAGAAGAGGATAAGTAAATTCCCAGAAGCCACATAGCTAAAGAGTACTGGAGCCGAGAATTAAATATATTTCTGTTTGACTTCAGGGTCCTTGGCAATACCCTATTCTACATCTTACCAAGAAACACTGGTGTAGTATGTCATTGTGTTCAGTTCTAACCAACCTTCCTTATATTGTGTTGCATTGCTTAGAAACACTCAGTTTTGAAGTATAGGAAAATAAGTACACCATGAACCCACTAAATTTTTGTTAACAGCTGAGGCCAAGTAAGTGAATTTTACTGTTAATCAGGTTACTGTTGTGTGATTATTACTTAAGCATCAAAATGTATATTTACCTAAATTTTCTCAACTGTAGTACCAAAAAAAGTGTTTTAGTACTTTCCATAATTGAAAGTAAAATTTGATTGCTGCAAACAAGTATGGATAATAGGTGAGAACTTAGAGGAATCTGAGGGGCTGGATGAAAACTCAAGTAGATAAGGGTCAGTGACTTGTCAGCTCCCAAGGGCACTAGTCACTGACAGATATTGTAAGCCCTCTTGGTAGTTTGTGGGACCAGAAATTTCTCCTGGAGGTGTATTGGTAGAAGTGGAAACACTTTTTAAAATGCTTTATGGCTTTTTTACTTAGAGTTATGTTATAAATACATTTTTGTATTAATTAATAGAAAATTAGATAATTATTTTGACAGCTACAAGTGTTCTATTAGTTGAATGGACCATCATTTCGCTGCTCCTCTTATTTATTTTAATTACAGTTTACATTCAATATTATTGTATATTAGTTTCATATGTATAGCATAGTAATATAGTAGAAACACTCTTGAACTAGAAGCATTGTAGCAAGCTCTGGGTCAAAGGCTTTCACAGAAGGCTGTAGGAGCATCTGAATTGTCACTGTTTCTGTAGCCCACCAAACCATAGACAGAGAGACATATTCTTCTTCTTTTCTCCCACTTATCTTATTGAGGGAAACAAAATGGGATAATAGACATAGTACTGGCAATTAGGGGGAGAACATACAAATCCCATCTGTTCCCCTTACGAACTGTGTGAATGCAAAAAGGGGCTTGAGGCCTACCCTTCTTTTCTCTTTCCATTAAATTAAAAAAAAAGTATTTAATGAGTTGCAGCCATGTGCCAGGCACTGTGCTGGGAACTATGGATATACTGATGAATAAAACACTCTATCTGCCCTCATGAAATTTAAAATTTAATAGATTGAACCTACCTTCCACTCAGTTAAGCCTGCTATGAAGATTAAATAACCTTTTTGGAGAGGTGTCTATTTAGGTCCTCTGCCCATTTTTTAATTGGGTTCTTTGTCTTCTTTTTGTTGAGTTGTATGAGCTCTCTATATATTCTGGAAATTAACCCCTTATCTGATACATCATTTGTGATTATGGTCTCCCATATACTGGGATCCCTTGCCATTTTGATGGTTGTTTTGTTTTTTTGTTTTTGTTTTTTTTTTGTTTTTGTTTTTTGCTGTGCAGGAGCTTTTTAATTTGATGTAGTCCCATTTGTTCATTTTTTATCCTTTGTTTCTCTTGCCTTAGATGTTGTATCAGTGAAAATTCTGCCTTGTATGATGTCTCAGATTTTGTTGCCTACATTTTCTTCTAGAATTTTTATGAATTCACAAGTCACATTTAAGACTCTTATCCATTTTGAGTTTATTCTTGTATATGGTGTAAGATGGTGTTCTAGCTTCATTTTTTTGTAGGTAGCTGTCCAATTTTCCCAACACCATTTATTGAAGAGACTGTCTTGACTCCATTGTATGCTGTTGCCACCTTTGTCAAATATTAACTGAGTATATTGTCTTGGGTCAATTTCTGGTTTTCTGTTCTGTTGCACTGGTCTATATGCCTGTTATTGTGCCAGTACCAGGCTGTTTTTATTACAGTGGTTTTGCAGTATAACCTGAAATCTGGTAATGTGATCCCTCCTACTTTATTCTTCTTTTTCAAGATTGCTGTGGCTACTCGGGTTCTTTTTAAATTCCATGTAAATTTTGGAGTGTTTGTTTTAGTACTGTGAATTATGTCATTGGTATTTTGATGGGGATTGCAGTGAATCGATAGATTGCTTTGGGTAATATGGACATTTTAATGAGGTTAATTCTTCCAATCCATGAACAAGGTATATGCTTTCACTTTTTTTATATCCTCCTCTACTTCTTTTTTTAGTGACCTGTAGTTTTTTGTGAAGAGGTCCTTTACTTCTTTGGTTAAGTTTATTCCTAGGTATCTTAATTTTTTTGCTGCGATGGTAAATGGGATTGTCTTTTTAGTTTCTCTTTTTGTGATTTCATTATTGGTGTATAAGAATGCTGTCAATTTCTTGACGTTAATTTTGTATCCTGTTACTTTGCCAAATTTTTTTTTTATTATATCTAGTAGATTTTTGATGGAGTCTTTAGGGTTTTCTATTTACAATATTATGTCATCTGCAAATAATGATAGTTTCACTTCCTCCTTTCCAATTTGGATCCCCTTTATTTTTTCTTCATATCTAATTGCTGTGGCTAAGACTTACAGTACTATGTTAAATAAGAGTGGCAAAAGTGGGCATCCCTGTCTAGTTCCTGTTCTTAAGGGGAGTGCTTTTAGTTTTTGCCCATTGAGTATGATATTGGATGTAGGTTTTTCATATATGGCTTTTATTATGTTGAGATATACTCCCTCGATTTACACATTGCTGAGCGTTTTTATCAAAAATGGTGCTGGATTTTGTCAAATGCTTTTTCAGCATCTATTGATATGATCATATGGTTTTTATCTTTTCTTTTGTTTATGTGGTGTATCACATTTATTGATTTGTGAATATTATACCATCCTTGCATGCCTGGGATGAAACCCACTTGGTCACGATGAATAATTTTTTTGATGTATTGCTGGATCCAATTTGCTAATATTTTGTTAAGGATTTTGCCATCTGTGTTCTTCAGGGATATTGGCCTGTAGTTTACTTTTTTGTAGTATCTTCATTTGGTTTTAGAATTAGGATTATGCTGGCCTTATAAAATCAATTGTAAAGTGTTTAATCTCCTTGGATCCTTTGGAATATGGCCAAAAGACATATGAAGAAATGCTCAACATCACTAATCATCAGAGAGATGCAAATTAAAACAACAATGAGGTATCACCTCACACTTGTCAGAATGGATGCCATCAACAAATCATTAAACAACAAGTGTTGATGATCGTGTGGAGAAAAGGGGACTCTAGTACACTGCTGGTGGGAATGTAGACTGGTGCAGCCACTATGGAAAACACTATGGTGTTACCTCAAAAATTTAAAAATTGAACTTCCATTTGATCCAGTGATCCCACTTCTAGGAATATACCCTAAGAAACCTGAAACACCAATCAGAAAGAATATATGTACCCTTATGTTCATAGCAGCAGTATTTACAATAGCTAAGATCTGGAAACAACCCAACTGTCCATCAGTAGATGAGTGGATTAAAAAGTGGTGGTACATGTACACAATGGAATATGATGCAGCTGTAAGAAAGAAAGATCTCTTATCCTTTGAGATGACATGGAAGGACCTGGAGAGTATTATGCTAAGTGAAACAAGCCAAGCAGAGAAAGACAAATGCCACATGATCTTACTTATTTGTGGAATATAATGAACTAAACAAACTGCTGAACAAAATTAAGCCAGAGACATGGAGGTGGGGTACAGACTGACAAGCCTCAGAGGAGGGGGACTTTGTGCGGGAAGAGATAAACCACAGAACTTAAATGTATGTATGCATGACCAGTGAACATAGAGAACAAAGCTAGGGATGGGCCAGGTGGGGAAGGGGAGGACAGTGTCAATGAGGGAAAATGAGAAACATCTGTAGCAAAAACAAATTAATACATGAAAAATTTAAAAAGAAGATTAAATGAGAGTGATGGATATAAAGTAATCAAAGTATAGTTAGTTCTCAAAGGTGTGGGTTTCCTTTCCTTCTTTCTATTTGGCCTTATAGTATAAGATGGCCTTGACTCAGGCACACACCACACACACACACACACACACACACACACACACACAAATGAACTCAGATCTGTGCGACTTTCATTTATTTTAGTCCAACATTATTGCCAAAATATTATAATGCATGTCTAAATTAGTCATTGGGTCAGGTGGCTTTTTGGATTTCAATTGGTGTTAGAATTTCAAACATTGTTTCCTGCTTCTGGTTATACATGAGAGGCAATGGCAAGCTGTCAGCTCTCCAGTGTGTTTTAGTGACGTGCTAATGAAAGGCATCCCTAATACATTGCATTTTGAGTTAATAGGCCAATGCTGTTATAAGAAAATTACACTGGTAATAAAAACACATTGCTATCTTATGAAAAATTTAACAGATATGATACCCCACATACTCATTTTATTTTGCAAGCATTATACAAATTATATTGTTATGGTGAGATTGTATATCCTAACTGATAATCCTCCTCCACATATGGCTGTGCTCCATGTATTTCACACCTTTGTGGCATCACCAAATAATTCAGAAATCAGCCTAAATGTTTCTTTGTCACCCACCTTCCCCAAAATCTGTTCCATTGCAAAATTCTCTTGAGTTTGCTCCTTAAATAGATCCCCTCTCCATCCTGACTGCCACTACCTTAGTTCATGCTCTCATTGTCTCAGTCATCAATGATGGCAATAACTGAAAAGGCCTCTTTACCTCCAGTCAGTTCTCTTGCTCCACCCTCTCCACCTCCCACCATCCTTATTTTTCTAACATACAGTTAGCTGACCATGTCACTTTGCTTTTCAGAGTCCTTCATTGACTCCCTGTTGCCTATACAGAATAAAGCCTGGATTCATTAGAATAATAGACAAAACTCTGCCCAGTTTGTTTTCTCTCCATCTAGTTTTAACTCCCATCATCCTTGTTTTTATCCCAGTTATACCAAAATGTAGAATATAGTATCCATCCATTCAATGGATATTTTTATATAGACATCATACTGCAGTGAACAGACGAGACAAAAGTGCCTTTCTTCATAGATTTACATTTCTAGTTGGGAAACAAATAAACACATACATTATTTCTATAACTTCTTTATCTTTCCATATATACCTTTCCTCTGTCTGAAGAAAGTTAATTGCCTTCTGTTTAGATATTGCCTACTCCTGTTTCAGGAATCAACTTTTAGGCATTACATCAAAGGTAGTTTTTAGCCTGCTTTCCTTTTTTCTCTGTACTTTTGCTTACTTTCAGTATAGCGTCTGCTTTGCTGTTGTTTTTCATTGTTTGCATGTCATAGCCAGCCTCATGATGTTTTCTACTTAATAGGACAATATATTATTCTGCTTTGTTTTCACAGTACCCTGAACCATGTCAGCACTTAATCAGGACTCAGAGAATGTGTTTCAGTCCATGAAAGAATGAATGGAAGGTGGGAGGCAGGCGAGGGAAAGAAAGAATGGGAAAAACAAAGACAGAAATGAAAAAGGGAAGAGAGGGACGGAGAAAGAAAATGGGTTTATTTGAATTTTTTTTTTTGGCTTGTAAGTTTTAACTATTTTGAATTAATTAACCAGTAGTACTGCATAGTCAAGAAAATGCCCCTGAATATTACAACTAATGATTATTTCCTAAAAGTGTGGAAAAAATGGATAGTCCTCCTTATGATTTGTTTTATAAGTCATTGTCTTAACAACTTTATATTAAACTAAGAAATTAAATAAAATCACCCTCACACTCAGTTAATTTTTGCCTTCATACCTTATTGCTATATAATAATTGTAAGAATTTACAAGAAGAAGCAAGGCAGAAACCACGAAGAAATGATTAATATACTTCACACATCAAAAATTATTTTTAAGAAAGCTAATCTATTTATCAAAATACCAAAAATAAAAACAGCTCTTCTTTTTTAATATTTTGTTTTTGAAAAGAACTTTAAATTTTAATTTTTAATTACAGTTTACATTCAGTATTATTTTGTATTAATTTCAAGTGTACAGTGTACTAGTTAGACAATCATATACTTTACAAATTGTTCCCTTTATCCAACTATCCAACTGGCACCATATATAGTTATTATAATATTATTGGCTATATTTTCTATGCTGTACTTTACAACCTCATGATTATTTTGTAAATACCATTTTTTTTTTTTACCCAGCCCTCCAACCCCCATCCCTCTGGCAACCATCAGTCTGTTCTCTGTGTCTATAAGTCTGTTTTAGTTTTGCTTGTTCATTTATTGTGTTCTTTATGTTCAACATATAAGTAAAATCATTTAATGTTTGTCTTTCTCAAACTGACTTATTTTACTTAGCATAATACTTTTTAATTCCATCCATGCTAAAATAACTCTTCTTTAATGCTGTGAACATTAAAAAGATTTCTGGTCTTTAAGACTCTCTTCAGGGCTGGTTTTATGGTTTAATGCTATGCTGTAACAATCTTGAAATTCTCAATTTTTGAAACAGGGAGACACTGCTTTTTTATTTTTCACTGGGCCCCACTTAGGTACCCAGTCCTTAGTCTTCTTGAATCATTCTAGAACCTCGCTGCTGCCAGTGATACGTTTTACATCGGGTCCATTAATATGATGCATGGTGAAAGAATGTAGGAAACCACCTTTTCACTAAATTGGACTTCAAGGGGAATATAGCAAACACCTACCTGTTCCATACTTTGTGCACCATATATCCTAGCATTTATTCATGTTTTTCTCATTAATTAGCAAACATTTTCTAGTGCATCCTTTGTACGAAGCACTGTACTATGCACTGGGGATAGAGTGGTTAGTAGATGAATGCTGTCCCTGAAAGAGACCAAAGTCAAAGTCCTGTAACAACTTCCAGCTAACTTCACTTGCTTTTAAAACATTTAAACATTCAACAGGTATATTTGGAAATGAAAGAAATAAGTTCAATAGGACTTTCTATAAGCAAAATATCAACTATGAAGATTCAGTGGTTCTCAACCCTCCTAATGCCGTGACCCTTTAATACAGTTCCTCATGTTGTGGTGACCCCCAACAATAAAATTATTTTTGTTGCTACTTCATAACTGTAATTTTGCTACTGTTATGTCTTAGGTGACCCCTGTGAAAGGGTCATTCAACCTCCAGAGGGGTCACAACCCACAGGTTGAGAACTGATTTGGTTTGTTTTATCCTTATTCCCATGGGGTATGCAGTGTAATAAGGATACTGTGTAGAAAATAAGTCAAAAAATCCAAGGTAGTATGCAGCAAGTGCCAAGGGGATTTATGTAGGTGAGCACTGCTGTGGTGAGGTGGGAATACAGACAATATCAGAAGCATGCACTAAGCATGGCTATGGGGGTGACCTGGGCTACATCTTTCCAGGAAGGCATTTATGTGGGGGCTAGGTAGCCAATGCAAAGGTAACAATAACCTCTAAGGCAGATGTGTAGGGACATTCCTAAACTGTTTCCAAGGTATTGTGTTCCCCAAACTGCTACACACCAGCCCATAACTTCAAGAATGCTGAGAACTGTTCAGCAATGGAAGTGGTCTGAATACCTAGCCAAGAGTAGGGTTCTAGCAGATGCACAAAATTTCAGTGTAGGTATTTCATGACTCATGAAAAAGGTATCTGGAGACCTGAAAGAGTTTAATGTTCAACCAGTGTGTGATTTGGAACATTATCTGAACCATCAGGAAGTATTTATTGAGTGCCGACTATGTGCCAAGAAAGTCAAACGAGGATTCTATTTCTGGCGGTTAAATTTAAAAAATATATATACTTCTATTTATATATTTATTTATTTTAGAGAGAGAGGAAGGGAGAGAAAGATAGAAACATCGATGTGAGAGAGAGACATTGACTGGCTGTCTCCTGCACCCTCCCCACTGGGGATCCAGCCTGCAACCCGGGCATGTGCCCTGACTAGGAATAGAACTGGGACCTCTCAGTCCATGGGACAATGCTCAATCCCCTGAGCCACACCAGCCTGGCTAGTGACTGAACTTTTAAATCCCATCTGCTTTCTTTGTCTTGAGTTGAAGATAAAATCTGATCTGGAGGTGAAAAGTAAGTCTTTTTCTGTGCCTGCTCAATCTTCTTCCACTTTTCTGCTAATAGTACCCAGTGTCTGTGCCAAGTCTTTCTGAATGTAATGAAATCATGTATGCATTTTGATACTGTATTATGGAAACATTAATTATTTCTCCTCACTGTAAAGCTTTCTAATTGGCTTGAACAATGTTCCCAGTCTCCTCTTTGAAGAGACTGCATTTCTCTAATAATGATTTGGTAGATCACATGGGCGCTGATCTTTCTCTTGCTTTCCTTTCCTTTTTATTTTATTTTATTTTTAATTTAGTATAGTTGACATGAAGTATTATATTAGTTATATAACATAGTGATTCAATATTAATATACCTTACAAAATGATCATTATGATAAGTCTAGTAATTGTCACCATAAAGTTATTATAATATTATTGACTATATTCCTTATGCTGTACATTCCATCCTCATGCCTTATTAATTTTATAACTAGAGCATTGTACCACTTAATCCCCTTCACATATTTCACCCATTTCTCACCCTCCTCCTCTCTGGAAGCAATCAGTTTGTTTTCTGTGTCTATGAATCTATTTCTGTTTTGTTTTGTTTTAGATTCTATATATAAGTGAAATCATATGGCATTTGTCTTTCTTTATCTGAATTATTTCACTTAGCAGAATACTCGCTAGGTCCATCAATGTTGTCCCGCATAGGAAGATTTCATTTTTTTTCATGGCTGATTAATATTTTGTTGTATATATACCACATCTAATTTATCCATTCATCTATTGATAGATAACAACATTGCTTCCATATCATGGATATTGTAAAAAATGCTTCAATGAACATAGGAGTGCATATGTCTTTTCAAATTAGTGATTTTGATTTTATTGGATAAATGCACAAACATGGAATTGCTGTGTAGTATAGTAGTTCTATTGTTAATTTTTTGAGGCATTTCCATAATGTTTACCATAGGGACTAAACCAATTTACCATCCCACCAACAGTGCAAGAGGTTTCCATTTTCTCCGCATCTTTGGCAACACCTGTTATTTGTGGCCTTTTTTACAACAGGCATTCTGACATATGTGAGGTGATACCACATTGGGGTTTTGATTTGCATTTCTCTGATGATTAGAGATGTTGAGCACTTTTTCATGTGCATTTTGGTTATCTATACATCATCTTTGGAATAATATCTGTTCCAGTCCTCTAATCATTTTTATCAGTTTATTCATTTTTTTGATATTGAATCATATGATTTTTTATATATTTTGGATAGTAACTCCTTTTTTAAAAATTATTTTTATTAATTTATTTTTGCTACAAATGTTACTCCTTTTTTCTCCTTCGGCACCTTCCTCCCCATCCCCCCCCCACACACACCATCCCCATCTTTGTTGTCCATGTTCATTGGTTATGCATACATGTACATAAGTTCTGTGGTTCATCTCTTCCCCCTCACCATTCCTCCTCTGAGGTTTGTCAGTCTGTACCCACTTCTGTGTCTCTGGGTCTATATTGGTCATCTCTTTGTTTAGTTCATTATATTCCATAAATAAGTGAGATCATGTGACATATGTCTTTCTCTGCTTGGCTTGTTTCACTTAGCATAATACTCTCTAGGTTCCTCCATGTCATCTCAAAGGATAAGAGATCTTTCTTTCTTACAGCTGCATAGTATTCCATTGTGTATATGTACCATGGCTTCATTATCTACTTGTCTACTGATGGACATTTGGGATGTTTCCAGATCTTAGCTACTGTAAATGGTGCTGCTATGAACATGGGGATACATATATTCTTTCTGATTGGTGTTTCAGGCTTCTTAGGGTATATTCCTAGAAATGGGATCACTGGGTCAAATGGCAGTTTAATTTTCAATTTTTTGATGTAACACCATAGTGGATTCACTAGTCTGCATTCACGAGCAGTGTACTAGAGTCCCCTTTTCTCCACACCCTCGCCAGCACTTGTTGTTTGATGATTTGTTGATGGCAGCCATTCTGACAGGTGTAAGGTGATACACCTCTGTTGTTTTTATTTGCAACTCTCTGATGAGTAGTGATGTTGAACATTTTTTCATATGTTTCTTAGCCATTTGTATGCCCTGTTTGGAGAGGTATCTTTTTAGGTCCTCTGCCCATTATTCAATTGGGTTCTTTGTCTTTCTTTTTTTGTTGTTGTTGTGTGAACACTATATATATTTTGGTAATTAACCACTTATCTAATATATCATTGGCAATTAATGTCTCCCATATAATGGGATCCCTTTCCATTTTGATGGTCGTTTCTTTGGCTGTGAAGAAGCTTTTTAGTTTGATGTGGTTCCATGTGATCATTTTTTTTTCTTTCCCTTGCCTTAAGTGTTGTATCAGCGAAAATTCTGCTGCATATGGTGTCTGAAATTTTGTTGCCGACATTTTCTTCTAGAATTTTCATGGATTCACAAGTCACATTTAAGTTGTTTATCCATTTTGAGGTTATTCCTTTGTATGGTGTAACTTGGTGGTCTAGCTTCATTTTTTTACATGTAGCTGTTCAATTTTCCCAGCACCTTCTTTGAAGAGGCTGTCTAGACTCCACTGTATGCTCTTGCAACTTTTGTCAAATATTCATTAAACATATTATCTTGGGTCAATTTCTGAGTTCACTGTTTTGTTCCATTGATCTATCTGCCTGTTCTTGTGCCATTGCCAGGCTGTTTTGATTATAGTGGCATTGTAGCATTACCTGATATCTGGTATTGTGATTCCATCTACTTTGTACTTCTCTTTCAAGATTACTGTGGATATTCACAGTTCTTTTTGGAGTGTTTGTTCTAGTTCTGTGAAATGTGTAATATTTTGATGGGGATTGCATTGAATCTATAAATTTCTTGGGGTAGTATGGACATTTTAATGATGTTAATTCTTCCAATCCATAAACATGGTACATGCTTCCACTTTTTTTATATCTTCCTTTGTTTTCTTTTTCAATGACCTGTAGTTTTCTGTGAAGAGGTCCTCCACTTCTTTGGTTAAGTTTATTCTTAGGTATCTTAATTCTTTGCCGTGATGGTAAATAGAATTGTTTCCTGAGTTTATTCCTAAGTGTCTTTTTTTTTTTTTTTTTTTTTTTTTTTTTAGTTTCTCTTTCTGTGAATTCACCATTGGTGTATAAGAATGCCAACAATTTTTTGACATTAATTTTGTATCCGGCTACTTTGCCAAATTTATTATGTCTAGTAGATTTTTAATGGAGGCTTTAGGGTTTTCTATATACAATATCATGTCATCTGCAAATAATGACAGTTTCATTTCCTCCTTTCCAATTTGAATCCCATTTATTTTTTCTTCATGTCTAATTGCTGTGGCTAAGACTTCCATTACTATGTTAAAAAAGAGTGGCAAAAGTGGGCATTTCTGCCTTGTTGGCGTTCTTAAGGGAAATGCTTTTAGTCTTTGCTCATTGAAAATAATGGTAGCTATAGGTTTTTCATATATGGCCTTTAATATGTTGAGAATATGACCACATTGCTGAGTGTTTTTATCAGAAATGAGTGCTAGATTTCGTCTAATGTTTTTTCAGTGTCTATTGATATGATCATATGATTTTTACCTTTCATTTTGTATATGTGGTGTATCACATATATTGAGTTGTGAATATTGTACCATCCTTGCATCTCTGGGATGAATTCCACTTGGTCATAATGAATAATTTTGTTGATGTATTGCTGTATTGATGATTTGCTAATGTTTTGTTAAGGATTTTGGCATCTGTGTTTATCAGGGATATTGGCCTGTAGTTTTCTTTTTCTAAAGTGCCTTTATCCGGTTTTGGAATTAGGATTATGCTGGCCTCATAAAATGAGTTTGGAAGACTTCCGTCTTCTTGGATTTTTTGCAAATATTTGAGAATGGGTATTAGATCTTCTTTGAACGTTTGGCAAAATTTTACCATGAAGCCCTCCAGGCCTGGGCTTTTGTTTGCTGAGAGTTTTATAATTACATCTTCAATTTGTTTTGGTGTTATTGGTCTGGTCAAGTTTTCTCTCTCTTCCTGGTTCAGTTTTGGGAGACTGTGTGTTTCTAGAAATTTGTCTGTTGTGCCTAGATTGTCTAATTTGTTGGTGTATAATTGTTTATAGTAAGTTTCAATGATCCTTTGTATTTCTATGGTGTCAGTTATTACTTCTCTTTCATTTCTGATTTTTTTTTTTATTTGGGTCCTCTCTTTTTGTTTTGTCGTAAGTCTGGCTAAAAGTTCATCAATTTTGTTTATCTTTTCAAAAAAAGCTTTTGCTTCATTGATCTTTTGAATTGTTTTTTAGTCTCTATATAATTTATTTCTGCTCTAACCTTTACTATTTCTTTCCTTCTACTAGCTCTGGGTTTTTGTTTTTGTTTAATTCTAGTTCTTTAAGTTGAATGTTAGAGTGTCAATTAGAAATTTGTTTTGTTTCTTGAGGTAGCCCTGTAGTGCTATGAACTTTCCTTTCAGAACTGCTTTCACTGTATCCCATAGGTTTTATGTTGTTCTGTATTCTTTTTCATTGGTTTCTCAGAAATTTTAATTTCTTTCTTAATCTTGTTGGTAACCTATTTGTTGTTTAATAACATGCTGTTTAGCCTCTAACTATTTGAATGTTTTTGTTGTAATTGAGTTCTAGTTTTATGCCATTGTGATCTGAGAGGATGCTTGATATGATTTCAATCTCCTTGAATTTCTAGAGACTTACATTGTGTCCTAACATGTGGTCTATCTTCCAGAATGCCCCATGTGCACTTGAGAATAATCTATATTCTGCGACTTTCGGGTAAAATGTTCTATAAATATCAATTAAGTCCAACTGATCTAGGTCATCATCTAAGGACTCTATGTCCTTGTTAAGTTTTTCTCTGGAAGATTTATCCAGTGGTGTAAGTGGGGTGCTAAAATTACCCACTAAGATTGTATTGTTATTGATCTCTCCATTGAAGTCCTCCAGAACATTTTAAATACATTTTGGTGCTCCCATATTTGGTGCATATATGTTTACCAGGGTTATGTCTTCTTCTTGGATTGATCCTTTTAATATTAGGTAGTGAACTTCTTTGTCTCTTATTATGGTTCTCATTTGAAGTCTATCTGGTCAGATATGAGTATCACTACACCAGTTTTATTTTTATTTATTTATTTTTTTCCATTTTTATTTGCTTGGAAAAATATTTTCCATCCCTTCACTTTTATCTTGTGTGCATCTTTTGTTGTGAGGTGAGTCTCTTGTAGTAGACAGCATATATATCGATCATGTTTTCCTATCTAATAAGCTCCCCGATATTTTTTTTTATTGGAGCATTTAAGCCACTTACATTTAAGATTATTATTGATAGTTATTACTTGCCATTTCAATTTTATGCCTGTGTTCCTCTCTCTCTCTCTCCCTCTCTCTGTTTCTTCTTCTTCCAACAGTCCCTTCAGAATTTCTTGCAGTGCTGGTTTGGTGGGGGTAAATTTCTTTTCTTTCTTTCTTTCTTTTTTTTTTTAAATCTTTGAAGCTCTTTACTTCTCCTTCAATTTTGAATGATAGCCTTGCTGAATAGCGTAGTCTTGGATTCAGACCCTAGCCTTGCATTACTTTATGCCACTCCCTTCTGGCCTGCAGTGTTTCTATTGTTAAATCAGCTGACATTCTGATGGGGGGCTCCCTTGGAGGTAACATTCTGTCTCTCTCTTGCTTCCTATAAGATTCTTTCTTTGTCTTTAGTGTTTGCCATTTTTATTATGATGTGTCTAGTTGTGAGTCTTCTGGGGTTCATCTTGTCTGGGACTCTCTGTGTTTCCTGGACTTCTGTGAGTTTTTCCTTCAGCAGTTCATGGAAGTTTTCTGTCATTATTTCTTCAAACAGGATCTATAGTTATTTCTCTGATTCTTCTCTTTCTGGTACCCCTATAATGCAAATGTTGTTACATTTTGTGTTCTCCCACAGCTCCCTTAAACTCTCCTCCTGCTTTTTAATCCCCCCCACACACACACACACACACACTGGCTGCTCTATTTTAGTGTTTTTTTCTACCTTGTCTTCTAAGTTGCTGATTCAGTCTTCAGCTTCTGCTAATCTACTATTGAATCCTTCTAAGGTATTTTTCATAACAGCTATGTCATTCTTTATTTCTTCTTGATTTTTATACATAGCTTCTACCTCTTTTTTTAAGCTGAAGTATTTCCCAATGAGCTCTTCATAATTCTTATTAAGTTGCTTGTAGTTCTCACCAAATTGTTTGAGCACCCTTGCTTTCTTCTAGTTTCTTTGGTTCCTTTTCTAGTAATTCCTTTTTTTTTTTTTTTTTTCATTTGGTTGTTGTTTCTTTGTCTCGCCATTTTAGGAATCTGGTAATTCTGAGCCTGGTGAGGGGTGCTGGTATGTGTTGGTAGGTTGGTATATATCAACCAAGGCTGCTGTGCCTCCCAGCTTGTTTTGGTGTATGGTTCCTCTTGTCTACTTTGTGTCCTGAAGGGTTGACACCTGGTGGCTGGAATTGGTCTGTCATGCAGGTCTTGGCTCTCCAAGACTTGCTGCTGCTTGGGCTGGTGCACTGCTCTTGATCAGCTTCTGCTGATGCTGGTGGGGATGAGTGTCAGCTGCTAATATGTGCTGCTGCTGCCTTGGGTGCGTGAGTCCATATGGTGCCCTGCTGGGGTACATGGGTCTTTCTGGTATGTTTCTGGGGTGTATGAGAGTATGGGGTTCTGCTAGTATACTGTTGGGGTATGTGGGTTCCCCTGGAATTCTGCTTGGGTTTGTGGGTCCCTCTGGCATGCTGCTAGGGTTTGTGGGTTTCACTGGTGCACTGCTGGGGTTTGTGGGTGCCTCTGTTAAGTTGATGGGGTGCATGGGTTCCCCTGGTATGCTTTTGGAGAACCCTGATGTCTGGTGGAGCTCGGCTCCTGATAGTCGCTGTTGGGGGTGACTGTCAGTTCCTGGTTCTCACTGCTACTGCTGTTGCTGCTGCCAGAGGGTGCTCTCAGGTCCCAATCCTTTACTGCTATTGGGGACTGAGGATGCTATTGGGGACTTTGCTGCTACTGGGGGTGGGGAACCACTCCAACATTGCTGCTGCAGTTGTCATGGGCAGGTCTCAGCTTCCCTAGCCCTGCTTCTTGGGCTGGGGCACCACTATAGATCAGCCTTTGCTGATGCCACTGGGGATGGGTTTTAGCTTCCAATCTGAGTTGCTAATGCCTGTTGGGGGTGGGGCTCTACTCCTTACTAGTCACTGTTGCTGTGGGGGGAGGTGCCAGTCTACCAAGCTGGTGTTAGTACTCCCAGGAGCCTAGGAAGGCTGCCTGTAGCCTGGGCAGGCTGCTGTACCACTGTGCCACCAAGGGCAAGGAGCCACTTTATTTCACCATATATAAAAGTAAATTTAAAATAAAGACTCAAATGTAAAACCTTAAAGTATAAAACTCCTAGAAGAAAATCAGTAAATTCTTTGACACTGGTCATATATATATATATATATATATATATATATATATATATAGCAAATGTCTCCTTAGGCAAGGGCAATATAAACACAAATAAATAAATGAGACAACCTCAAATTTAAATAAAGTATCTGTACAACAAAGAAAACTACCAATAAAATGAAAAGACAACCTTCTGGAGATAGGAGAAAATATTTGCACATGATACCTCTGATAAGAAGTTACTATCCCAGGAGATGGCGATGAGCAGGACTAGAGGAAAGGTGAGTGCTTGAGAGAGTGAATGAGTATGAGAGAGAGTGTTAATGGATGTGAAAGTGAATGACCAAACTCATGCAGTGCCAAAAAACAGTGCAGAAGGTTCCTGTGCTGTGGACAGAGAGCAGCCAGCTACCACAGTAAGCAGCTCTTCAGGGCACATTTCCCTGTTCCATGGGGAGGTCTCACCATTCTGGAAGATCCAGAGTCTTCCATGGGAGGAGGCAGAGAAAGTGGCTAGGGCCCAGCAAGCTGAGTTCACCAGTGCACCTTGCAACACTGGACCAGTAGACCCCCCCCCCCCCCGGGTTAACACAGACCAGTGTACAGAAGTGCAGCTGTTAAGGTGCCTGCTGCAGAAGCCACAGATGGCCAGGATCCCAGCACCATTCCCCACAGTAGCAGCCTGATTAGAGTGGAGATATACCCCAGCAACAAAGGCTCGGGAGCAGACATCAATCCCTAGTCAACAGTAGCACAGATCAGCAGCTGAGACCCATCCACAAAAGATTTAACAGAGGCTGAGCAGGAGCTGAGTCCCACTGGGCAGCAGCACTCCCTAGCTACCAGCAGTGGGACCTGGGGCTCCATCAAAGCCTGTGCTACCCAGTTGCTCACAAGAGCTGTGGGGAGCCAGGGTTCCAGAGGGACCAGTGCAACCCGGCTGCCCATGATTGGTGGCAAACCGGGTCTCCAGAGAGGCCTGTGCTATTCAGTTCCCCCCAAGATCTGCAGGGAGCGAGGGCTCCAGAGAGGCCTTTGTGACCTGGCTTCCCTCAAGATCTGTGAGAAACTGGGACTCCAGTGGGGCCTATGTGATCTGGCTGCCCACAATATCTGTGGGGAGTCAGGGCTTCAGAGGGACCATTGTGACCCAGCTGCCCAGAAGACTGGTGGGGAGCCAGGGCTCCAGAGAGTCCTGTGTGATCCAGCTTCTCAAGGTATTGGCAGGGAGCTGGGGTTCCAGTGGGACTGTGCAAACCAGCTGCCCACAAGACCAGCGGAAAGGCAGGGCTCCAGTGGGCCTTGTGTAACCCAGCTGCCAATGGGACCAGTGGGGAGTTGGGGATCCCGAGAAACATGTGCAACCCAGCTGCTCATGGTGCTGGCAGAGAGTGTGGCTCCAGAAGGGCCTCAGTGATACAGCTGCAGGTGGCACCAGGGACCAGCGGGCAACACAGCTTCTGAGGGGCCCACGCAATCCAGCATCAGCACCTACCAGGCCACACCAATACCAGCCCCCAGTAGTCAATCCTCCAGGACCCACAGCAGGCAAGAGGCGACACACAACAGAACAGTCTGGGAGGCACAGTAGCCTTAATTGATACACAGTGAGCTGCCTACACATCCCAACATCCCTCACCGGGTCTAGAGCTACCAGACGGCTAAAGTGAGGAGACAAAGAAACAACACCCAAAGGAAAGAAAAAAGAGGAATCACTAAAAAAGAAAACTACAGAAAATGGAAGAAAGCAACTTCTCAGATGAAAAATCCAAAGCAATGATTAAAAGGGTGCTCAAATAATTTGGTGAGAACTACAAGCAACTTAATAAGAATTATGAAGAGCTCGTTCTGGCCGGATTGGCTCAGCAGTTAGAGCACCGGCCTGCAGTCGAGAAAGACCCAGGTTTGGTTCCCGCTAGGGGCATGTATCTCAGTTGCAGTTTGTTCATGGCCCTGGTTGGGTAGGGCGGATGGCAACCACTTGATATGTCCATTTCATGTTGATGTTTCTCTCTCTCTCTCCTTCCCACTCTATGTGAACAAAAAATGAAAAATAATTAAAAGAAAAGAATTATGAAGAGCTCACTGGAAAATAATTCAGCTTAAAAAAAGAGGTAGAAGCTATGCATAAAAATCATGAGAAAATAAAGAATGACATAGCTGTTATGAAAAATACCTTAGAAGGATTTGATAGTAGATTAGCAGAAGCTGAAGACTGAATCAGCAACTTAGAAGACAAGGTAGAAAAAAACACTAAAATAGAGCAGCCAGTGTGTGTGTGGGGGGGGATTAAAAAGCAGGAAGAGAGTTTAAGGGAGCTGTGGGAGAACACAAAATGTAACAACATTTGCATTATAGGGGTACCAAAAAGAGAAGAATCAGAGAAATAACTATAGATCCTGTTTGAAGAAATAATGACAGAAAACTTCCATGAACTGCTGAAGGAAAAACTCACAGAAGTCCAGGAAACACAGAGAGTCCCAAACAAGATGAACCCCAGATGACCCACAACTAGACACATCATAATAAAAATGGCAAACACTAAAGACAAAGAAAGAATCTTATAGGAAGCAAGAGAGAGACAGAATGTTACCTCTAAGGGAGCCCCCATCAGAATGTCAGCTGATTTAACAATAGAAACACTGCAGGCCAGAAGGGAGTGGCATAAAGTAATGCAAGGCTAGGGTCTGAATCCAAGACTACGCTATTCAGCAAGGCTATCATTCAAAATTGAAGGAGAAGTAAAGAGCTTCAAAGATTAAAAAAAGAAAGAAAGAAAGAAAGAAAGAAAGAAAGAAAGAAAGAAAGAAAAGAAATTTACCCCCACCAAACCAGCACTGCAAGAAATTCTGAAGGGACTGTTGGAAGAAGAAGAAACAGAGAGAGGGAGAGAGAGAGAGAGGAACACAGGCATAAAATTGAAATGGCAAGTAATAACTATCAATAATAATCTTAAATGTAAGTGGCTTAAATGCTCCAATAAAAAAAAATATCGGGGAGCTTATTAGATAGGAAAACATGATCGATATATATGCTGTCTACTACAAGAGACTCACCTCACAACAAAAGATGCACACAAGATAAAAGTGAAGGGATGGAAAATATTTTTCCAAGCAAATAAAAATGGAAAAAAATAAATAAATAAAAATAAAACTGGTGTAGTGATACTCATATCTGACCAGATAGACTTCAAATGAGAACCATAATAAGAGACAAAGAAGTTCACTACCTAATATTAAAAGGATCAATCCAAGAAGAAGACATAACCCTGGTAAACATATATGCACCAAATATGGGAGCACCAAAATGTATTTAAAATGTTCTGGAGGACTTCAATGGAGAGATCAATAACAATACAATCTTAGTGGGTAATTTTAGCACCCCACTTACACCACTGGATAAATCTTCCAGAGAAAAATTTAACAAGGACATAGAGTCCTTAAATGACCACTTAGATCAGTTGGATTTAATTGTTATTTACAGAACATTTCACCCAATAGCTGCAGAATATACATTATTCTCAACTGCACATGGGACATTCTGGAAGACAGACCACATGTTAGGACACAAAGCAAAGTGTCTACAAGTTCAAGAAGATTGAAATCATATCAAGCGTCTTCTCAGACCACAATGGCATAAAACTAGAACTCAATTACAACAAAAACAGAAAAAAACATTGAATCACTTAGAAGCTAAATAACATATTATTAAACAATGAATGGGTTACCAATGAGATCAAGGAAGAAATTAAAAACTTCCTGGAAACCAATGAAAACAAACACACAACAAAACAAAATTTATGCGATGCAGTGAAAACAGTCCTGAGAGGAATGTTTATTGCACTACAGGCCTACATCAAGAATAATAATTTTTTTAAAATCCTAATCGACTCTCTAACACTACAACTTAAAAAACTAGAATGTAAACAAAAAGAAGAACCCAGAGAAAGTAGAAAGAAAGAAATAGTAAAAGTCAGAGCAGAAATAAATGACATAGAGACCAAAAAAAAAAACACAAAAAAACAGCCTAAAAACTCAATGAAACAAAAGATGTTTTTTTGAAAAGATTAACAAGACCAATGGACCTTTAGTTAGACTTACCAAGGAACATAAAGAGAGGACCAAAATAAACAAAATTAGAAACAATAGAGAAGCAACAACTGACACCACAGCAATAAAAAGGATCATCAAAACATACTATGAACAATTATATGCCAACAAATTGGACAATCTAGGCAAAATGGACAAATTTTTAGAAATGCACAGTCTTCCAAAACTGAACTGGGAAGAGATAGAAATCTTGAACAGACCAATAACAACTACGGAAATTGAAGATGTAATTAAGAAACTCTCAGCAAACAAAAGCCCAGGCCTGAATGGCTTCACAGGAGAGTTTTACCAAACAGTCAAAAAAGATCTAATACCCTTCTTCTCAAACTATTCCAGAAAAATCTAAGAAGAGGAAGACTTCCGATTTCATTTTATGAGGCAAGCATAATACTAATTCCATAATTGGATAAAACACTACAAAGAAAGAAAAATGTAGGCCAATATCACTGATGAACACAGACGCCAAAATCTTTAACAAAATATTAGCAAAACAGATCCAGCAGTACATAAAAAAAATTAATCACCATGACCAAGTGGGTTTTATCCCAGGGATGCAAGGCTGGTACAATATTCACAGATCAGTAAATGTGATACACCACATAAACAAAAGGAAATATAAAAACCATATGATCATATTAATAGATAATGAAAAAAAAACATTTGACAAATTCCAGCACCCATTTCTGATAAAAACGCTCAGTAATGTGGAAATAGAGAGATCATTACTCAACATAATAAAGGCCATATGGAAAAAAAGGAGAAAAGTGGTGGCAGAGTGAACGGAAGCTATACAGACCGTCTCCCAGAACCAAACTGAAATTATAACTGTAACACAGAAAATTGAAGGTAAAAAGCAACAGAAAAGCAGCGTGCGAGGACCATATAACGTGGGACATCGACTCGATCCTGGTAAGATCGCGAAGGCACGAGACGGGGGCTGGGAGCCCTCGGTGGGCAGCTCTCAGCGGCCTTAGCTGGGAGCAGTGCCCTCGGGTTGCACTCCCAGGCGGCTCCACAGCGCAGAGCCGGGAAAAAGGCTAAAACAGCCACTCACCTTGGGCTCCAGCAGAAGGAGGGCAGACTGGACTGGAACTGTTTTGGGACACTCGGGATTTGGAGGGCACTCAGAGCTTTTGTGAGGGCAGCCACACAGGACGGTGGCCTGATTGCTCCTTCCCAGGGCGCTGGGGAGAGGCAGCAGCCCCTCCCATGGAGATCGAACCGAACCCTGTGGGCCATTGAAGGGCTAATTGAGGCTCACTAACAACCAGCATCTGCACCACCCTTGTGAAATCCCATTGTGCTGAGCACCTAAGGGGGGTTTTTCAATCAACTGACAACTCAAAACTCATCAAGTAACCTAGACTGCTAGCCTCCAGGCAAAAAGCTAGAGGATAACAGTACCTTTCCTGGGCTAGCAACTTTAACCAGGAAAGTAAGACTTGACAGTGGAGTTTAACATGGGTCTTCCCTCGCTCATCTAAGCCCAGGAGAGGGAGCCACAAACAGCAGAACACCAACACCCAAGGGAAAACTTGACAGGCTCCAAAGCCCACTGTGATAGCTAAAATGGTGAAACACAGAAACAGAAGCCAAATGAAAGAGCAAGAGTCCTCCACCGAAGATGAGATCAATGTGGAGTAATTAGGCATGTTAACAGAGCTAGAATTCAGAGCCATGATCTTGAGGAAGCTGAACAGCATGAGTAAGGACATAGAGACACTGAAAATAAGCCAATTGGAAATTAAAAACCATCAAGAAG
Organism: Molossus molossus; assembly: GCF_014108415.1. Lineage (NCBI taxonomy): Eukaryota > Metazoa > Chordata > Mammalia > Chiroptera > Molossidae > Molossus > Molossus molossus. The sequence continues at coordinate 75,250,687 of NW_023425355.1, read as the reverse complement.
AGATACAAAATGACATATCAGAAATGAAAACCACATTGGAAGGTATAAAAAGCAGAGTAGGGGAAGCTGAGGACCGGATCAGTGAATTAGAAGACAGGGCAAAATAAATCAACCAATCAGAAAAACAAAAGGAAAAAAACTATTAAAAAACAGGAAGACAGCTTAAGAGAACTGTGGGACAACTGGAAACGTAATAATATTCGCATCATAGGAGTCCCTGAAGAAGAAGAAACGGGCAAAGGATAGAGAATATATTCAAAAAAATAGTGACAGAAAGCATCCCTAATTTGGTGAAGGAAGAAGGCGTTCAAGTTCAAGAAGCACAGAGAGTCCCAAGTAAGAAGAACCCAAACAGGCCCACACCAAGACACATAGTAATTAAAATACCACAAATTAAAGGCAAAGAGAGAATCCTAAAAGCAGCAAGAGACAAGCAATAGGTTACCTACAAAGAAAACCCCATAAGGCTCTCAGCAGACTTCTCACAAGAAACATTACAGGCCAGAAGGGAATGGCATGAAGTAATCAAAGTCATGAAAAACAAGAATCTGAATCCAAGACTACTCTACCCAGCAAGGCTATCATTCAAAATAGAAGGTCAAATGAGGAGCTTCCCAGACAAAAAAAAGGCTAAGGGAATACATTAGCACCAAACCAGCACTGCAAGAAATGTTAAAAGGAATGCTGTAATTAGCAGTAGAAATGGGAAGAAAAATAGAACCACACTAAACAAAAATGGCAATAAATAAGTACATATCAATAATCACCTTAAATGTAAATGGATTGAATGTTCCCATTAAAAGACACAGAGTAGCTAATTGGATAAGAAAGCATGACTCATCTATATGTTGTTTACAAGAGACCCACCTCACAACAAAAGACTCACATAGGTTGAAAGTGAAGGGATGGAAAAAAATTTTCCAGGCAAATGGAAAGCAAAAAAAAAAGCTGGGGTAGCAATTCACATAATGATAAAATAGATTTCAAAATGAAGACCATAACTAGAGACAAAGAAGGCCACTACATAATATTGAAAGGATCTATCCATAGGAAGATATAACCTTGATAAACATATATGCACCCAATATAGGAGCACCAAAATATATTAAAAATCTTCTGGAGGACTTCCAAGGAGAAATCGACAACAATACAATCATAGCAGGGGACTTCAACACCCCGTTGACAGCACTGGATAGATCCTCTAGGCAAAAAATTAGCAAGGAAACAGAGACTCTAAATGAAGCACTAGACCAAATGGATGTAATAGATATCTACAGAGAATTACACCCCAAAACTACAGAATACACATTCTTCTCAAGTGCACATGGGACATTCTCAAAGATAGACCACATGATAGGACACAAACTAAATCTCTACAAGTTCAAGAAGATTGAAATCATATCAAGCATCTTCTCAGATCACAATGGCATGAAACTAGAAATCAATTGCAACAAGAACATGCAAAGACATTTCAACACATGGAGGCTAAATACCATGTTATTAAACAATGAATGGGTCACCGAGGAGATCAAGGAAGAAATTAAAAAGTTCCTGGAAAACAATGAAAATGAACACACAACAACAAAAAATCTATGTAATGCAGCGAAAGCAGTTTTGAGAGGGAAGTTCATAGCACTACTGGCCTACCTCAAAAAACAAGAAAATTTTCTAATTGACTGTCTAACTTAAAGAATTAGAAAAGCAAACAAAAAGAAAACCCCAGAGCAAGTAGAACGAAGGAAATAGTAAAGATCAGAGCAGAAATAAATGACATAGAGACCAAAAAACAATTCAAAGGATCAATGAAACAAAGAGCTGGTTTTTCGAAAAGATAAACAAGATTGATGGACCCTTAGCTAGACTCACCAAAAAACAAAGAGAGAGAACCCAAATACACAAAATCAGAAATGAAAGAGGACAGGTAACAACTGACACCCCAGAAATACAAAACATCGTTAACAACTACTATGAACAACTATATGGCAACAAATTCGACAATCTAAGCAAAATGGACAAATTTCTAGAAACACACAGTCTCCCAAAACGGGACCGGGAAGAGATAGAACACTTGAACAGACCAATAACAACTAAGGAAATTAAAGAAGTAATCAAGACTCTCCCAGCAAACAAAAGCCCAGGCCCAGACGGCTTCACGGGGGAGTTTTACCGAACATTCAAAGAATAACTAATATCCATTCTCCTCAAACTATTTCAAAAAATTGAAGAAGAAGGAAGACTTCCAAACACATTTTGAGGCCAGCATAACTCAAATTCCATCCCAGAAAAAGACACTACGAAGAAAGAAAACTACAGGCCAATATCCCTGATGAACATAGACGCCAAAATCCTGAACAAAATATTAGCAAATCGGATCCAGAAATGCATCATAAAAATTATTCACCATGACCAAGTGGGATTCATTAGAGGGATGCAAGGCTGGTACAATATTCGCAAATCAATAAACATGATACACCGCATAAACAAAATGAAGAACAAAAACCACATGATCATATCAATAGATGCTCAAAAAGCATTCTACAAAATCCCGCATCCATTTCTGATAAAAACGCTCAGTAATGTAGGAATAAGGGAACATATCTAGACATAATAAAGGCAATATATGAAAAACCTACAGCCAACATAATACTCAATGGACAGAAACTAAAAACATTTCCATTAAGAACAGGAACAAGACAGGGATGTCCACTTTCACCACTCTTATTTAACATTGTACTGGAAGTCTTAGCCACAGCAATCAGACATGAAGAAAAAATAAAAGAGGTCCAAATTGGATAGGAGGAAGTGAAACTGTCATTATTTGCAGATGACATGATATTATACATAGAAAACCCTAAAGACTCCATCAAAAATCTACTAGACTTAATAAATGAATTTGGCAAAGTAGCAGGATACAAAATTAACGTCAAAATTAACGTTCATCTTGTACACCAATGATGAACTCACAGAAAGAGAAACTGAAAAACCAATCCCATTTACCATTGTGGTAAAAAAAAATTATGATACCTAGGAATAAACTTAACCAAAGAAGTAAAGGACCTATTTGCAGAAAACTACAGGTCATTGAAAAAAGAAATAGAGGAAGATATAAAAAAGTGGAAGCACATACCCTGTTCATGGATTGGAAGAATTAACATCATTAAAATGTCCATACTACCCAAAGCAATCTATAGATTCAATGCAATCCCCATCAAAATACCAACGACATATTTCATAGAACTAGAACAAATACTTCAAAAGTTCATATGGAACCAAAAAAGACCCCGAATAGCCACAGCAATCTTGAAAAAGAAGAACAAAGTAGGTGGGATCACAATACCAGATATCAGGTTATACTACAAAGCGACTGTAACCAAAACAGCCTGGTACTGGCACAAGAACAGGCATATAGACCAGTGGAACAGAACTGAAAACCCAGAAATGGACCCAAGGCAATATGCTCAATTAATATTTGACAAAGTTGGCAAGAGCATACAGTGGAGTAAAGACAGCCTCTTTAATAAATGGTGTTGGGAAAATTGGACAGCTACTTGGAGAAAATGAAACTAGACCATCAACTTACACCATACACAAAAATAAACTGCAAATGGATAAAAGACTTAAATGTGACCCGTGAATCCATAAAAATTCTAGAGGAAAATGTAGGCAACAAAATTTCGGACATCATACGGAGCAGAATTTTCACCGATACATCACCTAAGGCAACAGAAACAAAGGAAAAAATGAACACATGGGACTACATCAAACTAAAAAGCTTCTGCACAGCAAAAGAAGCAATCATCAAAATGGAAAGGCAACCCACTGTATTGGAGAACATCATTGCCAATGATACATCAGATAAGTGGTTAATTTTCAAAATATATAGAGTACTCATACAACTCAACGAAAGGAAGACAAAGAACCCAATTAAAAAATGGGCAGAGGAGCTGAATAGACACCTCTCCAAACAGGAGATACAAATGACCAAGAGACATATGAAGAAATACTCAACGTCACTAATCATCAGAGAGATGCAAATTAAAACAACCATGAGGTATCACCTCACACTTGTCAGAATAGCCGCCATCAACAAATCATCAAACCATAAGTGTTGGCCAGGGTGTGGAGAAAAGGGGACTCTAATACACTGCAGGTGGGAATGCAGACTGGTGTAGGCGCTGTGGAAAACAATATGGTGTTACCTCAAAAAATTAAAAGTTGAACTTCCATTTGACCCAGTGATCCCACTTCTAGGAATATACCCTAGGAAGCCTGAAACACCAATCAGGAAGAATATATGTACCCCCATGTTCATAGCAGCACTATTTACAATAGCTAAGATCTGGAAACAGCCCAAGTGTCCACCAGTAGATGAATGGATAAAAAAGCTGTGGTACATATACACAATGCAGTACTATGCAGCGGTAAGAAAGAAAGATCTCTCATCCTTTGAGACGACATGGAGGGACCTGGAAAGTATTATCCTACGTGAAAGAAGCCAAGCAGAAAAAGACAAATACCACATGATCTCACTTATATACGGAATATAATGAACATAACAGTCTGAGGAATGCAGTAGACCCAGAAACATGGAAGTAGGACACAGACTGACATCCCTCAGAAGATGGGGTGGGGCGGGGTGGGAAGAGATAAACCACAGAACTTATATGCATGTATGCATGACCAATGGACATGGATAACTAAGCCGGGGTCGGGGTGGGGGTGGGGTGGGGAGCGGGGTGCCAATGGGGTAAAAAAGGTAAAATATCTGTAACAAAAAAAATAAATAAAAAAATTTATAAAAAAATAAAAATAATATAGTAATCATCTACATTAGAAAAAAATAAATAAATTATATTTTTTAATTAAAAAAATAAATAAATAAAGGCCATATGTGAAAATCCTACTGCCACCATCATACTCAATGGGCAAAAACTAAAAACATTTCCCTTAAGATTGAGAAAAAGACAAGGATGTCCACTTACTCCACTCTTATTTACAATAGTACTGGAAGTCTTAGCCACAGCAATTAGACATGAAGAACAAATAGAAGGGATTTATATTGGAAATGAAGAAGTGAAACTGTCATGATTTGCAGATGACATGATATTATACACAGATAACCCTAAAGAGTGCATCAAAATACTACTAGATTTAATACATGAATTTGGCAAAGTAGCAGGATACAAAATTAACATTAAGAAATCAACAGCATTTTTATACACCAATGATGAATTCACAGAAAGACAAACTAAATTACAATCCCAATTACCATCGTGGCAAAAAAAAAATTAAGATACTTATGAATAAACTTAACCAAAAAAGTAAATGATCTCTTCACAGAAAACTCAGGTCATTGAAAAATGAAATAAAGGAAGATTTAAAAAGGTGGAACCATACACCTTGTTTATCGATTGGAAGAATTAACCTTATTAAAATGTTGATACTACCCAAAGCTATATATAGATTCAATGCAAGAAGAATAAATTCAAAATGGATAAAAGCCTTAAATGTGACTTGTAAATCCTAGAAGAAAATGCAGGCAATAGCCCTGACCGGTTTGGCTCAGCGGTTAGAGCGTCCGCCTGCGGTCTGGGGAGACCAGGGTTGGGTTCCCGCTGGGGGCATGTACCTCTGTTGCAGTTTGTCCCCGGCCCTGGTTGGTCGTGCGGGTGGCAGCCACTCGATGTGTCCCTTCACATCGATGTTTCTCTCTCTCTCTCTCTTCCTCTCTCTCCCTCCCACTCTATCTGTACAAAAAAAAATGGAAAAATGTCCTCGGGTGAGGATAAAAAAAAAAAAAAAGAAAATGCAGGCAATAAAATTTCAGACTTTATACACAGCAGAATTTTCACTAGTACAACACCTAAGCAAAAGAAACAAAGAAAAAAATGAACACATGGGATTACATCAAATTTAAAAGCTTCTGCACAGCAAAAGAAATAAGCATCAAAATCAAAAGAGAACCCACTATATGGGAGAGCATAATTGCCAATGATACATCAGAAAGGGGATTAATCTCCAAAATATATAGCATACTCGTACAGCTGAAAAAAAGGAAGACAAAGAACCCAATTAAAAAATCGGCAGATCTAAAGAGGCATCTTTCCAAACAGGACATAGAATTGGCCAAGAGGCATATGAAAAATTTTCAATGCCACTAATCATCAGAGAGATGCAAATTAAAACAACAATGAGGTATTACCTCACACCTGTCAGAATGGCCACCATCAACAAATCATCAAACAACAAGTTCTGGCGAGAGTGTGGAGAAAAAGGGGACTCTAGTACACTGCTGGTGGGAATGAAGACTGGTGCAGCCACTATGGAAAACTCTAAGATGTTACCTCAAAAAATTGAAAATTGAACTGCCATTTCCCCAATGATTCCATTTCTAGGAATATCTACAAAGCCTGAAACACCAATCAGAAAGAATGTATGTACCTCTATATTTATAGCAGCACTATTTACAATAGGTAAGATCTGGAAACAGTCCAAATGTCCATCAGTAGACGAATGGATAAAAAAGCCATGGTACATATACACAATGGAGTATTATGCAGCTGTAAGAAAGAAACATCTCTTATCCTTTGAGACAACATGGAGGGACCTGGAATGTATTAATCTAAGTGAAACAAGCCAAACATAGAAAGACAAATATCTCATGATCTCACTTATTTCTGGAATGTTATGAACTAAACAAACTGATGAACAAAATAGACCCAGAGACATATAAATAAGGTACAGACTGACTATCCTCAGAATAGGGGGAGGGGGAGGAGGGAAGGGATAAACCACAGAAGCTATATGCATGTATGCATAACCAGTGTACATAAACAAAAAAGCTGAGGGGGTATGGGGAGGAGGGTGTCAATGGGGAAAAAAGGAGAAACATCTGTTATAAAAATAAATTAATTAAAATAAAAGTGGTTCAGTTTCATTCTTTTGCATGTAGCTATCCATTTTTCCCTGAAGAAACTGTCTTCTCATTGTATTTTCTTGCCTTCTTTTTCATAGATTACTTGACCATATACGTGTGGGTTTATTTTTGGGCTCTCAAATAGATTTCATTTATTCATGTGTCTGTTTTGTGTTAGTACCATACTATTTTAATTACAATAGTTTTGTAGTACAGTTTGAAATAAGGAAGTGCGATACTTACAACTACATTCTCAAGATTACTTTGGCTATTTTGTGTCTTTAGTGGCTGCTTACAAATTTTAGGATTATTTGTTCTAGTTCTATGAAAAATGCCATTGGTATTTTGATAGGGATTGCATTGAATCTATAGAATGCATTGTGTAGTACAGACACTTTAGCAATATTTCATCTATTACCTCGACGTCTTTCTATTTATATGTGTTGTCTAAACTTTCTTTCATCAATGTCTTACAGTTTTCAGAGTACAAGTCTTTCATCTCCTTGCTTAAATTTATTTCTAGGTGTTTTATTTTTTTTTATACAATTATACATGTGATTGTTTTCTTAATTTGTTTTTTATAGTTCATTATTTGTGTATAGAAATGCAACAGATTTTTATATATTAATTTTGTATGCTCAATTTTACTAAATTAATTTTATAATTCTGATAGTTTTTGGTGAAGTCTTTGGTGGAGTTTTATTTATATGGTATTATGTCATCTGTAAATAGTTATACTTCTTTCTTTCCAATTTGGATACCTTTTATTTATTTTTCCTTGTCTGACTGCTGTGGCTAGGACTTCTAATATTCTGTTGTTATGGAAAAGACTCAGACTGAACACCAGAGGAAGCAAAGAGGTTCCTTTATTCATGCATGCAGACCCAGAGGAAGCAGTTTCCAAATTCTGGGCCTAGAGTTTTAGGGCATGCCTAGCATTATAGCAGACTGGGCAGGGCATTCTTTTGGCATAAAAGCAGTAAGCAACTTACAGAAGCAGGAAGTGAAAGTGGTCATGTCATTTCTTAGATGGTGACTCAATTAAAATGGCTGTTCACTTCCTCTATCTTTCCCCCTTTTGATGCTATTAGCTGCTATTGCTGCCAATTGCATCATGATACAGATTTCTATAATCTGGGTATTCAGACCTTTGTAGGAGTTGATATCTGTACTGATACTGTTGGAGGGCCAATATTTTGGCCATGTTCCGCCTCATTACCATGGACTCTAAAGTTTGGACTGTGGTCCATATTATGCATGGTCCGAGGCTTACTCCTAGGAGAATGATGGATAATGGTCCAATTAGTGGAAGTAGCCATTGGAGCCAGCCCTGTAAGTTTATCCCCCAATTTCACTTTTTTTATTCTTTGGCTCTGTGTTTTATGTTTTCTCTGAGTTCTTTGGCCTTTCGTGTTATGATTGTAGACTGGTTTACAAAGTAGCAACATTCTTCCCCTAAGAACATGAAAGTTCCTCCTCTTTCTGCTTTTAACAGGTCTGGAACCCAGCAGTTCTGTAAGGTTATTTCTGCTAGTGAATGAATCTGTTGTTGGATGATGGTCAAGGAGTCTGCTACTGTAGTCATGTCTGCATTAAGTTGGGCAGACAACTTATAGTAGATAGAGGCAGAGAACCCTAGGCCCCCTACTCCTGTCCCTATCCCAGCTGCAATACCAACTTCAGCTGCAACTGCTATGCCTACACCCCTTTTGATTCGGGTAGGTCCCTTTTGGCTCAGTCGGAGTAGGAATAAGGTTGATATTTTCTGGGAGGTTTGGATGCTGAGGCTAGGGGTAAGAAAGACCTCTAGACATCTCCTGGTCCAATTGGTGGGGAGGCACCTATAGGCCTCCTGTCCACACAGGAGGAATAATCCTGGCTCTGTACAGAAACTGCTATTATTGGGGATACTGAGGCTACTGGTACAAAGCTCTGGGTTAAGAAACCCTACTGAGTTTCCTTCTGGGGAGAACTTTTTGGGCTCTAGGCAGGTTATATTTGATCCTCTAGTTTCTAGGAATACATTGGTTGTTATAAGCTAGGGTCTGACTGGGACCAGAAGGCGCCCCAGTATGACTCCAGGTACATGGAACAAATATTCCTAGAAGTTCTTTCTCCTGTGAAGGTAGGCAAACCCAACATTCCCGAGTGGAGTTGCTAGTATTCTGGTATGCTGAATACATGATTCATACTAGTTCCTGTACTCATACTATGGGGCTGATTTTCTGTAGTGCCTCCTGGAAATTAGTAAGGTTGGCACCCTTATATATTATCTTTTCCTTCTTTTTCTTTAGCCATCTGGCAATTTCTTTTACAGCTTTTTTCCTAACTGCCTCAAAATTTAAACCCCTAGCCTGGTTTAGATTACTCAACTGACGGTTGCATAGTCAAACAAACCTGTCTGCCTGTGGATCCATAACCATAGAAATTTTGGTATCCAATAGTCTCTGCCATTACCCCTGACATGTATAATTTGTTGTCCCAGACACAGTAGGATGTCTGCGGCTGTACACATTCCGGGAGTATATCAGTGCTATATTGAAGGGTGATGCAGGGAATTTATAGCTTGTTACTACTCCTGCAAGTCATACCCTTTCTGCAGGATTGGTACATTTACATACAGGGGCTTAAATTGGGGCAGGTTCTGCTAAGCAAAGCATATTAAGTATCCCAAAGCACAGACAAGCCCAAGATATGTTCACTTGAGAGCCAGTCACTCCCAGGTGTTCTAATCTGTTGGGGCTATAGCCATCAGTCCAATTCCTAAGATTATAGCAAAACTTCCCACTTCAGTCAGGTACCATCCTGGGCAATTGTCCATTCCTCTGGGCCTCTGTCAATGCCTGGTTTCCTTTTCAGCTTCAGGGTTGGCAACTGTGGCAGCTGGTCCTCTGGGTCCCCGTCCATCCTTCTGGTATCCACTGGGTCCGTTGCTCTCTTGGCTCATCTGTGATGGATCCAGGGGGAGGGGATTCTTGCAACCTTAAGTGCAGTAGGGGTTGTTAGTATGACAAGGTGGGGCCCAGACCATGTGAATTGGAGGGGCTAATTTTTCCAGTCTTTAATCTGTACATAGTCCCCTGGTTTATGTGAGTGGACTGGCCCCTCTCATGGTAAGGGTTCTTGGCCTAATTTGGCCTGATGTATCTAAGTGTTTCCCCTAGCTTCTGGAAGTATTTAGTCTGCCCTGCATTCCCTATAATCCGAAGCTCTCCTGTAGGTAGGGGTAGTATGGCTGGCAGCCTCCCATAAACTAACTCAAATGGTGTATACCCTGTGGCATTAGGGGCATTTTGTACCCTGAATAATGCTAAGGGTGACAGATCTGGCCTGGGCAGGTCGGTCTGATGGAACTTTGCAAGAGTTTTTTTTTTAGAGTTCAGTTCATGCATTCTACCTTTCCTGAGATCTGAGGGCGATAGGCAGTGTGTAGCTTCTAAGAAATTTTTAATTGTGCTGCTAGTTCCTGGAGCACTTTTGCAAAAGACACTGGCCCGTTGTTGCTGCCAATGGTCATAGGCAACCCAAAGCAGGGGATAATTTCCCTGAGGAGGGTCTTGACTATCTCTCTGTTTTTTTCTGTCCTGCTGGGAAATGCTTCTACCCATCCAGAGAAAGTACAGACTAATATGAGTAAATATCTGTATCCCTGGCTTGGCCTGATCTCAGTAAAATGAATCTGTAGGTCCGCAAAAGGCTGTTGCCCCCTGTGTTGTATTCCGGGCAGCCTTTTTGGGTGAACTGCTGCATTGTTCCTGACACAGGCCTGGCATTGAGCTGCTGCCACTACACATAGTCCAGACATGTTAGGGAAGTAGTAATAATTCTGCCCAAGTAAGGCTTCTAGAGATGTTTTCCTTAGGTGTGTGAGGGCATGGCATTGCCTGACGAGATTGCTGGCCTGGCCTTGGGGTACGTAGAGCCATCTGGCAGTTTCCATATGCTGGTGGGCATTTGAAAGCAATTTTGTTCTTCCAGGGTGTAGTCTAGCTGATTGAGGTTCAGTTCTAATTGGGTACCTTCTATGGCTGGGGAATTTGTCAGTGCCTCCCTTTCTGTAGCTGCTGCCTTTGCTGCCTGATCTGCCCTTCTGTTGCCTTGGGCTACTTCTGTCTCTTCCTTCTGGTGGCCCCTAAAATGCATTATTGCTACTCCCTGAGGGGTCCAGATTGCTTCTAGCAATTGAAGTATTTCTGCCTTGTTTTTAATTTATTTTCCCTCGGCTGTTAAGAGACCTCTCTCTCGGTAGATTGCCCCATGGATATGTATGGTGGCAAAGGCATACCGAGAGTTTGTGTAAATATTGACCCTTTTTACTTCTGCTATTTTGAGCGCCCTAATTAATGCCCATAGTTCTGCCCTTTGGGTGGACCAGCTGGCCGACAGGGTCTTTGCTTCATTATTTTCTCATTGTCCATGACAGCGTACCCCACCAGTTCTTTCCCCTCAGTCATGTAACTGCTCCCATTAGTGTAGAGCATTAAGTCTGGCTTGTCTAGAGGCTGGTCCCCCAGGTCTGGTCAGCTGGCATACACCTCTTCAGTTATCTTGAGGCAGTCATGGTCTGGTTCTCCCAGCTAAGCAGGGAGAAATGTAGCTGGGTTTATTCACCGGACAGTGCTGACTTTCACTTGGGGATTCTCATGGAGAAGTCCCTGGTACTGTGTCAGTCTCAGGTTGGAGAGACATTAGTGTCCCTGTCTAGCCAAAATGCTAGATATCTCATAGGGAACAAATATGTTGATCTCTTGCCCAAGTGTTAGTTTGTTTGCCTCCTGTAAGAGAGTGACAGCTGCAGCTATGGCCCTCAAGCAGGGTGGCTAGCCTGCTGCTACATTGTCCAGTTGCTTAGACAGGTATGCAACTGGCCTTTGCCATGGTCCCATTGGTTGTGTAAGGACCCTTAATGCTTTTTTTCTCATTTTCATGCATGTAGAGGTCAAAGGGTAGACTGGTGTATGGCAATCCTAGGGCCAATGTGCTCCCAAGATGATCTTTTATAGCCTGAAAGGCTTTCTCCTGTCCAGCTTCCCATAATAGGGGTGCCATGTCTGGGCCTTTTAGCATTTGGTAAACTGGTTTGACTAATGCTGCATACTCTGGTACCCAGATTTGGCAGAACCTAGCCGCCCCTAGGAACTCTCAAAGTTCCCTCCATGTGGCTGGAGTGGGTAGGGCCATTATAACCGCTTCCTTTCCTGGCCCAGGACCCATTTCCCTTGGGAAATGAGGAATCCCAGATATTTCACCTGGGCCTGGCATATCTGTGCTTTCTTCCATGAGGACCGGTACCCTGCCTTTGTTAGCAGTTCAAGGAGGTGGCAGGTGCCCTCTCAGCACTGGTCCAATGTGGGGGCGGCCAGTAGGAGATCATCTACATATTGTAACAACACTATGTTTGTTTCTGTATCAGTAAACATTTTTAAGTCTCTGGCCAGGGCCTCTCCGAAGAGATTGGGTGAATTCTTAAATCCTTGTGGCAATCTGATCCAGGTCAGTTAGGTCTTTGCCACAGTGTGGTGGTCTTCCCATTCGAAAGCAAGAGTGGTTGGCTTGCTTTTGCAAGTTGGAGGCAGAAAAAGGCATTTTTCAAGTCCATACAGGTAAACTAGGCCGCCTCCAGCGGGAGCTGGCTAAGGAGCATGTATGGGTTCAGTACAATGGGGTGCAGTGCGATTGTTGCCTCGTTCACCACTCGCAGGTCTTATACCAGCCTGTATCTGCTCCTATCTGGCTTCTTCACTGGCAGTAAGGGAGTTTTCCAGGGGGACTGGCATGGGACAAGTATACATTCCCTCAGATGCTTCTGGATTACCTCTGTGATGCCTAGCCTGGCCTTCCTGGGAATGGGGTACTGGCAAATCTGTTTTGGTCTGGCTCCCGGCTTCAGTTCTTTAATTTAGGTGGATGGTTCTCTGCCAATTCTGGTGGGTTGTCTTCTGCCCAGACCTTTGGGTATCTCTTTCAAAGGTCAATCCCCCTTCCCTCTGTGGGCTCCCATTGGCCTTCGTCTGCTTCCTTATATAGTCAATATTCTTCTTCCCAGGGAACTAAGACTGCTATGAGGTGTGGGTTGCCAACTTGTAAGTGAGCCTCTCCCAATGGGTGAAAGAAGATCTGGGCTCCTAGCTTAGAAAGCAGATTGTGTCCCAGTACTGGAACTGGACACTCCAGCATGTACTGGAATTTGTGCTTTACTTGGCGGCCCCCCAAGTTGTACAGTTCAGGCTTGACAAAACTGTTTGGGGCCACTAGGTTGTCCAGTGGCACCAATGATAAAGATCTTGCACCCTGAGGAAAGTGCAACTGAGGTTGTTACTACTGAATGTTCTGCCCCAGTATCTACCATAAAGGGGAGGGTTTGGCCTCTTACTGTCATTTGGACCATGGGTTCATGGGGGCTGAGGTGTAGTGAGTCTGGTCTCCTTTAGTCCGAGTCTAGGCCTGCCAGACTGAGGATGGTAGGCGCCTCGGTCTCAGGTCCTGATGGCCTATCAGCCTGCTTTTATATCTTTTGGCTGGGACATTCTCTTTTCCAGTATCCCCTTTATTTACAGTGTGCACATTGGTCTGATTCCATACTCCAGTGTGTAGGCTTGTTTTTTTTCCTTCTGGCCGCTGGCCTTTCCTGGGTGGCAGGGGCTTTCCTAACATGACTGCTAAGAGGGCTGCTTTTTTCTCCATTCTGTTTTAAGCCTCCCGCTCGAACACCTCCCCTCTGTTATTGTATACCTTGTTGGCAATCTCTCTTAGTTGGTTTATGTTCATTCCACAAAGCCCTCGTATTCCTGAAGCTTCTTCCTGATATCTGAAGCTGATTGGGAGATAAATGCCTTGTACACCATTCTCTGGTTGTCTGGCCCTTCAGGATCAAATGGAGTGTATATCTGATAGGCCTCACACAGATGTTTGCAAAAATCCCCAGGGCATTCATTAGGCTGCTGAGTCACATTAGCTACCTTTGACATGTTAGTAGGCTGTCTGGCCCCCGCCTGGATTTTGTGGAATAGGGCATCCCTGTATCTCTGGAGCATGGTCCTTCCTTCTTTTGAGTGGTGGTCCCAGTTAGGTTGGGCTTCAGGTGCTGCTGTTCTTGCCCATTGGACTGGGTCTAAAGTTCTTGTGGGTGCCGTGGTCTCTAGATATTGGTGGGCTTCCTGGAGAATGGGTCTTCACTCCTCAGTGTTGAACAGCATGAGGAGTAGCTGTCAGCAGTCATACCACATGGGGCGATGCGTCTGTATGATGGATTCCATAAGGTCAATCAGGGCCTGGGGTTTCTCCAAGTAGGACAGAGTATGGTGCTTTCAGTTGAAGAGGTCAGTGGTGGTGAATGGTTGGTAATAAATGATGATCCATCCTAGCTGCTCGCTACCTTCTGGCCAAATTTGTGGCAGGGCCTGGGTCTCCCTGAGAGGCATCTGGAGTGGCTGCCATTGCTGGTGCCTTGTTAAGACGGGGGAGGCTGGGGGCGCTTCTGGGGCTGGTGCTGGCGAGACAGATGGTGGTGGAGTTTTGATTTCAGGAGCCCAGGGGACAGTCTTGAGCACATGTAGGGGGGGTAAGTGAATAGGTGATTCTTCCTCTGGGTTGCCTTTGAGAATGGGAGGTCGGTGTGCTTCCTTAGATTGAGCCATGAGGACATGGGGAGGGACTGCCTGCATTGGGTGAGGTGAGGTCTTTCTTTTTGTTTCAGTTATCCCTGCCAATTTTGGCTTCTGCCCAGCATAGTGTTGGAGCCACTTAGACATGTCCTGAACTAGTTCCTGCTATCTACCTATGTAGATGTACTGGTCTTGGTGTCCTAGCCTCCCTGTTACTATCAGATGTACTGCCCTTATGATTCCTGGATCGAGGGTTCCTTCAGGGGGCCAACCTACCCCAAAACTAGGCCATTCGGCTAAACAGAAAGTTTCCAATTGTCTCTGGGTCATGCTCAGATCCTGGTCCCAGAACCAATCAAAGTTCTGCAACATGCAGTCAAGTACTGTTGATGGGCCTCCTCCCATGGTTTCTCCTTCACAACAGTGCAAACAGACAAGGGGTAGGGATCTTTGGTTTCCTCACCTGGCTGCTCCCCTTGTGGAAATTTAGGTGCCGCTTAGCTTTGGCAGGTCAATACAAACCCCTGACTCAGATCAGGTTTGCAAGGAGGGACTGTGTCCCCCAGAACCTGATGTTGCCCTGAGCCATATGAGGTACTACAGGTTGGTGCCCACTTAGACTCCGTAGGTTGGTACCGGTGGAGCCACACAGACTCATTCACGCACTGACATTGAAACGAGTTTAAACATTCACTCCTGTTAGGGCTTGCCCTACCTGGCAGCTGAAAGGCCTGAGAGGTTATCAGTCTCTCCTTCTACCTCAAGGGTGGGCCTGTACTTCGGCTCCTGGTCCCCAGCACACTCACTGGCCTGAAGCTGTGCAGTCCCTGAAGCTGGACTCGTTCGTTTTCCTGGTAGCCTGGGTGGGGCATGAACCTCATAGACAGCTGGCCAAGGAGCCTGGAATGAGCAGGAACCCGAAATGACCAGGGCATGTGCTTCCCTCCATCACAGGGCTCCACAGAGTGCCTGCAGGGCCACATCACCAGTGGCAATCACCTGCTCGTGTGAGTAGTTTTCTGGTCAGGGAACCAAAATATTATGGAAAAGACTCAGACTGAACACTGGAGGAAGCGAAGAGGTTCCTTTATTCATGCATGCGGACCCAGAGGAGGCAGTCTCCAAATTCTGGGCCCTGAGTTGTAGGGCATGCCTAGCTTTATAGCAGGCTGGGCAGGGCATTCTTTTGGCAGGAAAGTGGTGGGCAGGACATTCTTTTGGGGTGAAAGTGGTAAGAAACTAACAGAAGCAGGAAGTAAAAGGTGTCATGTCATTTCTAAGATGGTGGCTCAATTAAAATGGCGATTTACTTCCTCTATTAGTGTCGAATAAAAGTGACAAGAATGAATATTTTTGCCTTGCTCCTGATCTTAGAGTAAAAGTTTTCAGCTTTTTATCATTGAGGATGATGTTAGCCGTCAGTTTGCCATATATGGCTTTTATTATGTTGAGATGTGTTCTGTCTATTTCCACTTGGTTGGGTGTTTTTATCATAAATGCATATTGCATTTTTTAAAGTGCTTTTGTGCATCTGGTGAGATGATCATATAATTTTTATCCTTTGTTTTATGAATGCAGTGTATGACATTAATTGTTTTGTGGTTCTGAAGAATATAGTTTGAAAACCAGTGATCTAGTCTAAACCTTTTATTCCTTTAAATGAGAATATTGACTCAAAGAAAATGGAAATGACTAACATAAGGTTATGCATTCCATCAGTGGCAGGGCTAAAAATGGAAGCCATGGCCCTGACCTTTAGGGAAGAGCCTCAGACATGTCTCTTTTATCTTCTAATTGCAATTCTCCTACCACCTATATATTAGCTTCACAAAGAACCTCTACAGACACAATTTAAAACCATAATTTTTATGCAATCACCACAGTTTTAGCAGCAATAAATGGAAATAAAGCTCACTTGTGTGTTGTATTTCCATTAAGACCATCTTCATTTTGTCTCATTTCTGCCGATTCTCTTGTCTTCATTGATTTTATAGCTTGTACTTTATTAGAATATACATCACAGTCAAAAGCATTCCCTGTGTCCTCAATAAAGTGCCATACTTTTGGCTTTCCACGAACATTCTACTACAATTTTTAAAGAGGCAGCAGTTGACAATGCCCCTGGCATCATACCTGCTTGTCTGCAGGCCACTAGCTAGAAAACCCAGGCTATTACTGGGCTGTTCTCCACCCTAAACTTTCATCCTACTTTGTCACTGTCAAGAAACATGATTGAGCTCCATGTGCAGTCTCTAGACTTGTTATGGACCTGACTATGGGTAAGCTAAACCAAGTCTGTCCTGGTCTCACTTTGCTGTATGTTGGTTCAAGATGAGGACAGCTCCTTCTGGGAACAAGAGCGGAGAGAGAGAAACCAAGAAACAAACTCAGGAAAGAAAAATGCAGTTCACAGATACCTTTTTAAAGGTCTGAGTTGGCAAGAGATCACATTCACAGCGCAAGGCCAATGTTTAGCAAATTGACTTTATTGAATGCACCTGGGTGCAAGCTGGTTGAGCCAAAAAGTGATCAGCCTCGAATTAGGGTTAGGGTGTCAGTTACATACTCTTACCCATTGTCCACCTTGCAGTAGGGCTGGTCTGGTATCTCATCTGGCATCTGCTGGGTTATCCATTGCCTTGAGGATAAGCCTGATAAACCTTATCCATACTCAACAAAAGGCTGAGCAAAGGTCATGCAAGCAACACAATTTTTAGTTTCTGCCTTTTGCAAACTCATACCTTTGCCCTTTAAAACATTACTAACTCTTCCATTTCCATCTTATAATAAAGATAAAAAAGGGGAAAGGGGTGATGTTTCTCTTTGTCTACTTCCTGCAGGCATGGGGAATTGTAGACTCCTAAAAATAATTTGTTGTATAATTTTTTGGGGAATGGGGTGATAGGGTCTTTTTACCTGTGCTAGAACAAATTGTCCAACTGTCTGGTTAACTAAAATTTGCAGTCAATTTTGTACAAACCTAGTAATCAGGCGCAAGACGCAAGGTCCAAATAAACAATAATAAGAAGGCTAATACTAGGGGCCCTATGAAGGGAAGGGGAGTAGCCAGGTTAGTTTAGTCAAGGCTGCTTCTATACTTGTCCAGATAGATTGGGCTAGGCGATTCTGACTAAATTCCTCTAGCCACTGGGAATTACCTAGTATTTGTTGTGTCCTTTCCTCAACCTGTCCAGTTGATTTAATATAGAAGCAACAAGATGTATTTGCTATCATGCATATGCCCCCTTCTTTGGTTAGTAAATAATCTAGCACAATGCAATTATCTATTACCATACAGGCAAAAGAGTCGAGGGAATTTTGAAAGAAGCTTGAAATTTCACCGGAATCTTTACCTATATTTACCATGGTGGCGGTTATGTTTTTTGCTGTTATGGTATTATAAGTAATTCCTCCCACGAGTCCCTCAGAGGTAATTGCAGCTATGACTCCTGCTACGAGATGTCCAACTTCCCTTTTTGCCCTATGATGGCTTCTGGGCTCAGGGCTTGATAAGGCCGAATTAAGGATGAAGGAATGGATTAAAGTATTAGCATATCTCACTGCCTATAAGCCACCCTATTTTTCTGGGTCTAGGCATTGGATAGTAGATCCTCTCCTGGAGTTCGAAATGTTTAATGAACCTAAAAATATTATTCCCTCTGGTAAGCAAAGTAACCCGGTCATATTTGGGCCTAGGGAGGTGTTTGATAGACTTACAATAAGGCTCCACTGATCAAACCATGATAGAGGGAGGAGAAGGCTAGTGCCACCAGCGACTAATTTCCCTGGTATGATTTTTTTGGTATTGCATCAAGTCCCTGTGAGCTTGCACATATAAACTCTCTTTGCAGGGGTTAGACACATCATGAATAGTTTGATTACAGGTACCCCTTGTAAGGTTATAGTGAGAGATATTATATGTGGTACTGAGAATCAGGATCAAGGGAGCTTTTGCCCTCCTGTTCCATGGAAGATTTCTGTCCTCCATGAGCTCACCTTAGGACACCTGCATTATCTATTGACAGGTGTAATGCCCCAGTCAAACTCCCCATTTGGCACTGTCCCCAGAGTGGGTCACACCTGGCAGGTGCCAGAAGTGAGAGCCCCTTGGTGTTTTCTTCTCCTCCCCCACCTTACTGGGTCAGTAAAAAAAATGATAAGAGTAGTGGTATTTCAACAAGGCTGGTGGACCCCGCCCTGGCTCCTTGAGGGAATGGAGGGGTGCCAGGGGTTTATGTTACGAGAGGAAGCAGATTCTTGGAGGAGACAAAGTAAAGAATAAGAGTGGTTGGTGGGGAGAAAAGGAGTAAAGGTTAAGGTATCATGGAGTTTAGATAGAATGTCCCACCCTAACAAGGGAGTGGGGCAGGCTGGTAACACTAAAAATGAGTGGAGAAAGATATAAGGGCCTAAAGAACAAGTGAGTGTCGGAGTTACCCTGGGTTGTGATATTTGGTCAATTTCCACAGCTTAAACCCCAGAGCACTGAAGAGAAGCCCTGAACTCGGGGAGGGCAGAGTAGGTTGCCCTGGTATTAGTTAAAAATGAAATTGGCCTACCTGCTACCATCAGAGTTATCTGAGGTTCGAAGTTCGAGATGACGGTCAGGGTATCCGATTCTGGGCACCTTCAGTCTTCAGCCGCAAGGCCAATCATATTAAAGCCTGGATTGACCATTCTGCCAGCCTGAGGAAGGGGTGAGGACTGACTCTGTGCAGTCTGTTTGCAGTCTGACTTCCAGTGGGGTCCTCCACATTGAGGACATGGCTTAGGCGGTGGTCAAGGATTGGGGCATTGTCTCACCAAATGGGCAGTCTGATTACACCTAAAGCAGGTACCTGGGGATCTGCTCTGCTGATCCTGGTGGGTGCTTTTCTTCTGTCCCCATTGATTAGTGGGGGCTCTAATAGCAGAGGCAAGCATTTGGAATTCTGCTATTCTTTGCTGTTTAGCCTCTTCAGTGCGATTATTGAACAACTTTGTTGTTGTTGTTGTTGTTACAGATGTTTCTCCTTTTTTTCCCCATTGACACCCTCCTCCCCATCCCCCCCACCTCATCCCTGGCTTTGTTGTCCATGTCCATTGGTTATGCATACATGCTTATAAGTTCTGTGATTTATCTCTTCCCTCCCCCCAACACCCCCTCTTTTGAGGGTTGTCAGTCTGTACCCTACTTCCACATCTCTGGCTCACCCTATTCCTCAGACTGTTATGTTCATTATGCTTCACAAATAAGTGAGATCATGTGGGATTTGTCTTTTTCTGCTTGGCTTGTTTCACTTAGGATAATACTTTCCAACACCTTAAAGGCTAGATTTAGAAGTTCCTGTTGAGGGGTTTGAGGGCCATCTTCAAGTTTCTGTATTTTTCTCCTGATGTCTGAGGCTGACCGCGAGATAAATCTCAGGTTTAAAATGACAGTTCTTTCTGGACTAGTGGGATCTAAGTTAGTATATCTTCTCATAGCCTGTGCAAGGCGGGATAGAAAGGTTGTAGGGTTTTCATTCCTTTCCTGGATTATTTCAGAGTAAAGGATACTAGTCTTTTATTTACTTGGGCAAATCTGAGAGAAGGGAACATAAACTTTGACAATTTCTTCAGCTCCCGCTCCTTACTTCAGGGGGCATTCTAAAATAAGGGCCAAGGTAGAAGATGGATAGGGACCAGAGATGGTTCCTGATTGATCCTGTGTGTGAGGGAGTCATTTGCAAGGGTAGAATAATGGGAACAGGAATAGGAGATTCAGGGTAGGGTGGGAGGCCCACAGTAGGGGCTGGAAAAAGAGGTTGTGGAGCAAGATCGGCTGGGTCAAAGGAGGAAACAGAAGTTAGTATGATTAAGAGTACACACTTTGGAAGGATTCAGCTATAATTTGAACCATGATTTACTCTCTTCTACTTACTCTCTTTGTGGTCTTACCCAAGTTAACTTGTCTTTGTTGAGTTTCTGTTCCCTTATCTATCAAAATGGAGAAAGTGATGTCCAAATTAGAGGAGTGTTTTTAGGAGTAAAAGAGATAGAGCACCAGCCATTTGCTTTCTTTGTTATCTTCTTCAGAACCCTAAAACAGGGTTTGTAATCTGAATGTTGTATTTACCAGCAGTCATACATATCCTTATTGCATGGAGAGAACATGGGAAATGTTAATCACTAACTACTGTGTGAATCATGCTTTACTTCCCTCTTCTCTGTTAGGTTTCAGTTACTCCATTGGGGGTGGGGAATTTTGACCTTGAACAGTTGTTCTATATATTGATTTAGGACTTGAACATATAAAAATCATCTTAAAGAGTTATTTTCTTCTTTTTTTCAAAGTACAGATGCACAGGTGCCCCCCCCCCCCACCAGACAGTCTGATTGAGGAGATCTAGAACATAGTCACAGTTCTATTGTATATTTCAAGCTCCTCAGGTGATTTTAACACATAGTCAGGTGTGGGGACTGATGGAGGAGAGTTTAAAGAACCTCCCTTCCCTGTCTTCCTTCAGTCTTAGAACTTATTACTCTCTCATTATTAAGGAGCACTGCTGCTCAAACATGATGATTTTCTCACAGAAAATCAAAGAGTACTTACACATTCTCTAGAAGACCACAAAAATGAGATTATTATCCATGGAGAATTTCTTTTGTTCCTATTTTAGTGGCTTGATGACCAGTTCTAAGGGATTAATACCAGAACAGGGTGAACTCTGAGGCATCTGTTTCATATTGCCTTCCCCAGATGTTCACTCAGATAATTTTAAAAAATGAAGCCCAGCTGGTGTGGCTCAGAGGTTGAGCACCAACCCAAACACCAAGAAGTTGCCAGTTTGATTCCCATTCATGGCACATGCCCAGGTTGTGGGCCCAATCCCCAGTGGGGGGCATGCAGGAGGTGGCTAATTGATATTCTCTCTCATTGATGTTTATAGCTCTCTCTCTCTTCCTCTCTCTCTAAAAATCAATAAAAAAAACCTTTTAAATGCATTTTCTCTTTTATGAATGCAGTTGAAGTAATGAAGTTTAACACTTCATGTAATGGACTAGAAAGAAGTATCTCAGGGTAGGTCATAATAATAGATACTGAGCACCTTCTAAATGTCAGTTGCTACCTATATTTCCATAATCCTTATGATAATCCTTGAGATAGATAGTAATATTTTTCACAATTTTAAAACAAAGAGAAAGCTCAGAGAGTTAAAGTGACTTACCTAAGGCAACACAACTGATAAGTGATCTTCATTTATTGAACAGAGATGAGCACAATCTTTTGAGCATGCAAATTGGATTACCTTATTTCCTCTATTAAAATCCCCAGAAGAGGGGGTGGTGGAGAGATAAACCACATAACTTATATGCATATATGCATGAACAATGGACATGGACAACAAAGCTAGGGACAGGGTGGGGAGGGAGGTGGTGAATCAGTGGGGGAAAAAAAGAGAAACATCTGTAACAAAAATAAATAAATTGTTTTAAAAAAAGAAAAAAATAACTATGCAAATAAAAATAAATAAATAAAGCAATAAATAAAATCCTTCTGTGTCTTATTTTTTACTCTTAGCAAAGTAGCCAAACAACTTTCTGAGGACAGTGTCTTTTGTCTGTTTTGGTTCTGCTGATACCTGACATATAACAGAGGCTCAATAAATACTTGTGGGATATGTTACATGATGGGACCTGGATTCAACCGAAGTCTGTCTGATTTTAAAGCTCACTTTTCAGTAATTCTTACACACACACTTCGACTTAAGTTAGATTTACATACAATAAAGTGTACCAATATTTAGTTTACAATTTTATGACAAATGCTTACACCTGTTTAACCCACAACCTCATCAAGATATAGAACATTTCCATCCCTCTAGAATGTTCCCTTTTGTTCCTTCCTAGTCAACTTCTCCATCCACTGTGGAGAAAAATGTTTTTCTTTTTTTTATATTTTCATCACAGATTAGTTTTATCTTTTTTAGAATTTCATATAAATGTAATTACACATTATGAAGTTCCTTGTTTATTTTCACTCAGCATGAGTCCATGTTGTTATGTGTACCAATAGTTCTTTTTAATCATTAACTAGCATTCCAATGTATGGATATAGTAGGTTTTTTTTAATTGAATTTTAGATAGAGTGGAAAGGAGAGAGAGAGAAGGAGAAGGAGAGGGAGAGAGAGAAAGAGAGAGAAACACAGATGTGAGAGAGACACATTGATGGGTTGCCTCCTGCACAACCCTCACTGGGGCTGTGGAATCAAACCTTCAAACCTGCAACCCAGGTTCAAGGTCTTTTTTTTTTTTTTTTTATCCTCACCCGAGGACATTTTTCGATATTTTGTTCAGATAGAGTGAGAGGGAGAGAGAGAGAGAGAAACATCGACGTGAAAGCGACACATCAAGTGGTTGCCACCCACACGACCCAACCAGGGCTGGGGACAAACTGCAACCAAGGTACGTGCCCTTAGCGGGAACCGAACCCGGGTCTCTCCGGACCGCAGGCCGATGCTCTAACCGCTGAGCCAAACCGGCCAGGGCCAGGTTCAAGGTCTTGATCAGAATCAAACCTGTGACCCTTCAGTCCACAGGTTGACACTCTAACTGCTGAATCAAACTGACCATGGTGAATATAGCAGTTTGTTCATCATTATTCTATTGATGGGCATTGGGATGGTTTTCAGTTTTGGGCTATTACATATAACATTTGTGTTTAGGTCTTTTTGTAGGCAGATATTTTTATTTCTATTCAATATTTACCTTGATATGGATTTCCTAGGTGATATGGAAAGAGTATATTTAACATTTCAAGAAATTGCCAAACATATTTCCAAATAGACTGCCCTGAACAATGTATGAGAGTTGTGGGTGCTCCACATCTTTGTTAGCACTTTGATATTTGCAGTCTTTTAAATTTTAGCCATTCTAACAGGTGTGTTTTGGTATCATTATGGTTTAAATGAGTATTTTTTTGGCTATGTCTTTGGTGAGCATTTTTCCATGTCTTTTTGGCCATGTATATATTTTCCTCATGAAGTGCCTGTTTAAGTCTTGTGCCTATTTTTTTTTTATTTTCTTGTTTATATTCTTACTATTTAGTTGTAGGAGTTATTTATATATCTCATATCTGGATATAAGTTCTGTATCAGATATATGTTTTGTGAATATTTTTACCCAGACTGGCTTGCTTATTCTTCCTCTGCTCTTTTGATAGACAGGAACTTTTAGTTTGATTTTGTTTCTTTTATCATTCATACTTCCTGTGTCCTAAGAAATATTTGCCAACTCCAAAGCCATAAAGATATTCTCCTGTGGTGCCTTCTAAAGCCTCCATTTTAACCACTATAACATACACCATTTCTTGACCTTATTTTTTATAATGGATGCACTAAATTTATCAGAGAATTTTTATCAGAAAAAAGTGATGGGAGGGAGTATATTGCAAAATTCAACAGGATGGCTTTGAGACAGACCTGAATTCATATCCTGGCTTTAATACCTTCCAGCAGTGTAACCTTGGGCAAGTTACTTGGTCTTTATGTGGGTGAGTTCTTTCATTTGTAGAAAGAGTATAATTCCACCCTTTATATATGTTTTCTTATGGGGTAATTATGAGTATTAAATGAATAATTATATGACCACTTCTTAGCATAGGGTATAACACATAGCCCTCCACAAATGATATTTGCAGTAGATGTAATAATTTAACTTTATGTTATACCAATCTCAGCAAGAGTTCTTTATGCTAGAGGCAAATAAAGGAAGATTTGCCTTTTTTCTCCTTAGCAGACTTCGAACACAATCATTGAACATAGATATGACCCACCATGAAGAGAAAGGTTGTAGCTATAAACATATTTCTTTATATATAATTCTAAAATCTTATCTTTATAGTGTTGATTAATGCTAATAACAAAATCTCTCAGCCCATATATCAATATGACAAACATGATTATACTACTTCCTGGAATAGAGGACAATTTTATTGAAACCTGAAATTGCATGAAAGACCACATGTAATGCATTTCACAAATGCAACATGCTGTTTAAATGTGGTTAAATATAAATAAATTAAAGGTTTTTATCTCAGTGCTGTACAGTGAAAACAGCAGGGACTTTGAGATAAAACAAACATATAACTAGAATTCTTGGACATATTAATTTTTGTGAGCCTTACTTATATCATGTGTGAAATGGAATTTAAGAAAGCACTGGTGAATATTTTGTGAATGTTACATGTAATATAAGCACACAATCTGGCACATAGTAAGCCCTCAAAAATGGTAGCTATTGATTAGCCTCTTTTTTTTTTTTTTTTTTTTTGGTAGGCACCCCTAGCAGGAACCACGGAACCTGGGACTCTCTGGTCGGCAAGCCGACACTCCGACAGCTGAGCCAAACCCACCTGTGCTAGCCTCATATTTTTAGTGGCTTGTGTTATTTTTAGTGGCTTTATGTAATAACAAAGTTGAGATATCAAATTTCAAATGAGTTACATCCTAAAAGAGGAAAATAATTTTTAAGTTTTTTTTTTCTTTTCTTTATTGATTTTAGAGAGGAATGGAGAGAGTGAGAGAGAGATAGCAACAATTGATAAGAGAGAACATCAATTGGCTGTCTCCTGCATGTCCCTCACTGGGGATTTGGCCCATAACCTGGGCATGTGCCCTGACCAGGAATCAAACCAGTGACCTCTTGGTGCATGGGTCGATGCTCAACTACTGAGTCACACTGGCTGGGCAGGAAAATAATTTTTTAATGATTTATTCTCTGTGTTAGAGAATTATATTTACAAAATATATCTGCCTGATGCGTGAGGCCATTTGCAGAACACTCATCGACTCAATGCATTCCTGAATAGTAGAGAAGTATTTCTGGCTATTTGACATATCTGAATGATGAAAACACACTTTCTGTTTATACTATGTAATGGAAAAGAATGTGGCATTTACTCCATACATTTTCCTCTTTAACATCTTCTATTTTAGCATCTTCCTGTTGTGGTGGGTAGAAAAAATAGAGGTTTATGCTTGTAAATTGCTTTCTGTTACTGCTACTGCTTTCAGAGTGAAAACACCTACCAAAGCATTAAAGGCTATTGGCTAAGTATTCTTGCTGCCTTTGAAGATATCAAAGGCTTTAATCAAGCCTTTGGGGCTACATTTGTTGAAGTGATATTTATTCACTCTAGGCTCTTTATGCTCTGTTCTCAACCTATGTTTATAGCCTTATCTATTTTCTTGCTGGTGTAAAACATTTACTGTTCTCCACATAATTATTCCCATCTTTTCCTGTTTCTGCATATTTGCTCCTGCTGTCCCCCACCCCACCCTACACACTTGAGAAGGCCTTCTGCCCACTTCTGTCTGATAAAAGAGTATCCATTTGTACTGGATTGAATATTGTGCCCTCAAAATTCATGTCCACCTGGAACCTCAGAATGTGATCTTCTTTGGCAATAAGTTCTTTGTAGATAAAATTAGTTAAGATTAGGTCATATTTGATTAGGGTGGGCCCTAATCCAATGACTGTTATCCTTGTAAGAAATCATTGACAACAGCATCACAGACATACAGAGGAAAATGCCATGTGAAGACAGGCAGAGATTGGAGTTATATGGCTTCAAGCCAAGGTACACCAAGGATTGTTGGAAACCATCATAAGCTAGGAAGAGGCAGGGAAGGATGCTTCCCTAGAGCCTTCAGAGGTAGAATAGCTCTGTCAACACCTGGATTTTGGACATCCATCCTCCAGAACTGTGTGAGAATAAAAATCTGTCACTTTAAGTTACCCAGTTTGTGATAATTTAAAAAAATAGCAATGGCAGTCCTAGGAAATTAATGCACCATTTTTCAAGGTCAAGCTCAAATGTGACATCTTCCCAGGTCTCCCCAACTAGATATAATTTCTCACTTTTTTTGATGCTGATGTATAAAGATCATAAACTTTGGTACTAGAGAAATCTTGGCTCTAATTCTGCCCAGCTAGAGACTGGATTTTATCATCTATTCAACGGGAATAATAACACCTACTTAATAGGGCTGTGGTGTCCATATATATGAATCTCCCTCCCCCTCAAAAATGAATCAGTCATTCTGCCTCAGATTGTATTAATTTTGTATTAAGAGCAGTCGTTTTGTTATTACTAGTTCAGGGGTTGGGGGGAGCATGGATAGGTCTGCAATTAACCTTGTATACTCTAAGACAGAATGTGGTACCTACCAATGGTAGAGATAAACAATGTTTGAGTCTAATTTTCCCAATTGAGGGTATAAGGAGCCCAGTTTTCTATAGTGGGATTTCTAACCATAAGGTTATAAATTGAGTTATAAAAGAGATATGGGGACATCTGTTTTTAGCCCCTAAACTCTACAGTTGTAAAATGCAGGATGGATTTTTTTCTCAGTGGCTCAGTATGGAACAGGAATTTTGGAAATTAGTTAGATTAGGTCTGTATACACAGCTCCCATACATGACCCTGGAACATCCTTACACTTGGCCACATGTTATAATAAAGCCAAAATTTCTATACCTGGTATCCTGATCTTATTTCCTCCAAGACATCTTCTCAAGAGCCTCATCCTTTGAGCATTTCTGTTATTTGTGGGGTTTTTTTGTACTTTTTTTTTCTCTTGTTGTTTTTGTTCCTGTTTTTCTTTCCTGGAGTCTTCACTGACAGGCCACAAGCTGAGAGCCCAACATGTTCTGAGTTCTTGTTGGTTGTCTGGACTCTGAATGCCCACCCTCACCAATCTTTTTAAAGGTCAATAGTAACATAATCTCATTACTTTTAGTCCATTCTCTCCTTTTCCAGGTATACCATCAAACTTATTTGAGAGCTTTTTAAAAATTATAAGTTTTATTGATTTTTTTAGAGAAGGAGAGGGAGAGAGAGAGAAACATCAATGTGAGAGAGAAACATCCATTGGCTGCCTCCTGCACATACCCTACTGAAGATCAAGACGCAACCCAGGCATGTGCTCTGAACAGAACTTGAACTGGTGACCTCTGGGTGCATGGGACAGTGATGAACCAACTGAGCTATACCAACCAGGGCTTGAGAGCCTTTTTGAGGAATCACACTGGAGTGTTTCTAAGCATTGACTTACACTCTGGTTAGCATGGAGAGTTAATAAGTATAATATGCCTAGCCCCTCTGTCTAGATAAGCTATTATATTTATTTTCTATGACTGTCATAACAAAATACTTAAGGTAGTATGACTTGAACAACAGACATTTATTTCCTCACAGTTCTGGAGGCAAGAAGTTCAAGATCAAGATGTCAACAGGTTTGGTTTCATTCTGAAGCTTTTTTCTCTGGGCTTGTAGATGGCTATCTTCTTCCTGTGTTTTCATGTGGTTTTCCCTCTGTGTAAGTGTATATGTGCATCCAAATTTCTTCTTCTTATAAGTACACCAGTCATATTGAATTATGACCTCACCCTAATGACCACATTTTAATTGTGTTACCACTTTAAAGGCCTTATTTCCAAATACAGGCACCTTCTGAGATATTTGGAGTTAACACTTCAATATATGAATTTTGGGCACACACAATTTGGCTCTTTTTTTAAAATTATTTTTTATTTTTTTATCCTCACCTGAGGACATTTTTGTATTTATCTCCAGATAGAGCGGGAAGGAGAGATGGGGGAAGAGAGAGAGAGAAACATCGATATGAGAGAGACACATTGAGTGATTGCCACCCACACCACTCCAACTGGGGCCGAGAACAAACTGCAACTGAGGTACGTGCCCTTAGTGGGAATGGAAACCAGGACTCTCTTGTCTGTGGGCCGATGCTCTAACCGCTGAGCAAAACTGGCCAGTGCCACATTTTGGCTCTTAGTAGGCCTGTAGTTGTATGATCAGGATCAAAACACTTTGAGATCAGTTTGTGATTAATTCATTTTATAGGATTAGTTCTCCAAATATTACATCTTCTAAGGGTTAAGACTTTAGGCTCATGGTTTTACACCTACCATGTGCCAGGCACTATACTGGGATTTTATATTTATTTCTCATAATCTCTCAGCAAAATATATATTTATACGCTCTTTTTTCAGATGTAGAAATTAAGACTGAGAGAGATTAAATGATTTGCTCAAAGGCAAAACTAGTAAGTACTAAAGTTGGGATTTGACTATTAATCTGTCTGATTGTAAAGCCATGCCATTTCCACAAGCATCCCTTATCTGAAATCAAAAAACAAGGCATGTTGATTTTTAATTTAAAGCTGCTGTAATAAAATGGAAGACAAATGCTTTTACAAAAGAGTTTCTAGATGTTCACAATCACCATTTATTTGTATTTTTATTTATCATATAGTCATACATTCTTTCTAGTATTGTCACACTCGCTGCTTCTCTTTTAAAGCTTGTAATGTAAATTGCACAACTGAAGAATTAAGAACTGGTTATATCAAAATGATTAATTATAAATTGAAAAAATAATTGGGGGGTGATGGTGCAGAGAGCCTTTTTAGCTATGCTGGTGTAAGGAAGTGATTCAGACTTTTCCTAGTGCCTCTGAAATAAGTTTCAGTTTGCTTTGTCACAAAACATTGGCTAGCAGTACCAAAAATGGTCTGTTTATATGCATTTTTCTCATTCAGTTTTGTTCCCAAACTTTGAAAGTGTTCAGAAATTATACAGGGAAAGTAAGGAGCATCCAATGTTCTGTACATTTCCTATGATTGCAACATATTTTGTGATACTATTTCTACCAGTGGATAGTGCAATTCCTAATGATGAATTCTTTGCAGAGAAGTGGGTGTTGGTAGTTCAAATGACAGATAGAATATTGTTCAAAAGATTGGAGGGCCAGTTGAAAATAATGATGTTGGTGATAATAGCAATGCTTCCTACTGTTAAATTTACAGCTATATGGGCCTTCTATATTTCATTTTATTTTCACAAAAACATATTGAAGTGAACAGTCAGGGATTGTTATATCTACTTTCCAGATGTGAAAATTTAAATTCAAAGATGTTAAATGGAGGCAAAGCAGATTCCTAACTCTTTTGATCACTCCTGACTCCCTTGCTAAATTCTTCTTTATTGATCCAACACACTATATTTATATACTTTGAAGTGTTGAGCATTTTGTCCTTTTGGACAAAAGTATAAGTCAAATTGGGGCCAAAAATAATTGCATACTAGTTTTCAATAACCAGTGGATGCCAATCAAGATACAGTGACTCGTTTCTCCCTAGGCTGTGTGAAATAGACTAGTTGGTGAATTCAGTCCATATCTCAGCCTTCCATGTGATGATTCCCTCTTGTTAATAATTTGTAACAAATAGCCATCATTTACTGAACATTAGTCATATATCAACTGCTGTCTTTGCATTATTTCTAGTCCACACAAGAACTCTGCAAGAGGCATATCATCACACCCACCTTACAAATGGGAAAACTGAGGCTGGGAGCTGTTAAGTAACTTTCCCAATGTTCCAAAGAGAGTAAGTGGCAGAGCTAGAACTTGAAATAATCCAAATTGACACCATACTATTGCTTCTAATCACTACAGGTCTTTAAATGAGGGAATAGATTAATTAAAAATAAATAATAATCTTAGAAAAATTCATTGGAATATGTACCTGGGATGTGAAATTGTCAATTTATCCACATCATCTAATTAGCTAATAGTCTCCTATAGTCAGATGAAAAGCTTGCGGTATAAGCCAAACTTCCGTGGAGGTAGCCCATAGTCACTGTGAGAGTACAGAGGATGCTTTTTTTGCTTATTCCTGATACAAAACTATTTCTGACTTCCTATGTCTCTAAACCACTGAATCATGTTTCCACATACCTGTTATTTTACTTCATGCATAGTCACTTAATTGAAAACATACTCACCGATATAAGTCTCAGTTCCTGAATGCTGCTCTGTTGGCAAGTGATGTTAATAAGCATAATAATTAAGAGCCTTGGGTAGGTAGCTCTGTTTTTACTAGGAATAGTCCCCACTCTTCATGGAGCTGGCAAGGAAAACTGAACAAAACTGCCTCCTTCATATTCTACTGCCTGAATGATCTGTAGATATCCAACAACTTCTTCTGCTGCTACCTACAAATTACCCTCATTATACCTGATGGAGGAAGTCAGCAACTGTGCTGGAGGAGTCCTTACACAGATCATACTAGTGGCTCCCCATGCTTTTAGAACTTAAAACTTTGCCTACAAAGAGACTCTAAAGATGTAGGAAATGAAAATCCAAGCCTTACATTACACTAGAGGTCCATCATGGGACTTTACTTTTCTGACTATGGCAGCTACCTTTTCCTAGGGTGTTCCTTGAAGGTGTACTCTGACTTCTTTTCAGTGTGGACTGCCTCTGTAAACTTACTTTAATACCTCATCTCAGCCCTCCTACCACCAACATGAACAGAATCCTTAGAGCAATGGCGACCAACAACTTTTCTGGGAAGTAAACTGGGGAAAAGAAAACTGTATGGGATAAATATTTGGCACTTTAATACATAGGACCAGAAAGAAGAACAGAGGGATAGATGGATTGCCAAAATTTAAATAATTTTATTATTCCCATGGTGGTGGTGGAGTGGTAGGAAATGTTTACTTTTAAAATTTCAGATTACCTTTTTTCTGAATATAAAAATACTAGTGAGAAAATTGCCACTGCTTTTCAGCCACTAAAAAATTTAGTATTTAAGCATATTTAAGGAGCAGCAACATAGACGCTGCACTTTAATATTTTATTCTGAAATTAGCCTGCCAGATTCTAAGATGCAGCCTATGACTTGCCAGCAGCTCAGGAGTGCTTTAGAAGATTTTCTAGCTGGAAGAGCCCTTGGAGATGACCCAATCTAGGGACTTCAAAAGTTTTTGGTTTTTTTTTTTATCACCAAGGACACCTTTAATTAATTTCTCTCTGCATTTCCTTATTTGAAATATCTGGCCTACTAAACAAATTACATTTATCACATCATAATTTATTTTTCATTGTTTTTTTTGCTCAGAGCCATTGATAACTGCCCATTAAAGCATCTGGTCAACATGAAATAACCAATGTGACCACAGT
The DNA here is from genome assembly GCF_014108415.1 of Molossus molossus. Taxonomy (NCBI): domain Eukaryota; kingdom Metazoa; phylum Chordata; class Mammalia; order Chiroptera; family Molossidae; genus Molossus; species Molossus molossus. Next base: position 75,219,153 of record NW_023425355.1, on the reverse strand, counting down.
AAACTGATATAATTTCTTCCCAAAGCAAAGGCACTTAATGGTTAAGTTAGCTTGGGGTCTGCTAGCTTTCAGGGATCTTTACAATCCATCTTAGGCTTACTGAAATGTTAAAATAGCTCATAGACTCCCATAATGACTTCTTGTAATCCGGTAAAGAGCATCAATCTTCTCTTTCTATAAAGAGTGATGAGGAGACTAAGACTTAATAACCAAAGTGATTTGCCCAAGGTTACATGGCACCTTAATAGGTAGAAGGACAAGGGCTCATGTCTTGAGTCTCAATTGACTTTTTCCACATTCTCAATTTTCATGTGCTTTAAGTCTAAGAGCTCCATATTGTCTTGTATTCATTGCTGACAAGGACCTTTTTCTCCCTTTTTTTTTTTTTTTATTGTTGAAAGTATTATAGATGTCCACCCTTTTTCCCCCATTGACCCCCTCCTCCCTCCTCCCACTCACTTCCTGCTTTTCCCAAACTGATGTCCATCTCCATCGGTTATGCATATATGCACATAAGTACATTGGTTTATTTCTTCCCACTCTTCCCACCCTCCATTCCTCTGATATTTGTCAGTTTGTTCCCCACTTCCATGACTCTGGATCTATTTTGATCAACAAGAACTTTTAATGAGCGGACAAGAAGGAGAAAATGGCAAATTATATTTTGGGAACTTTGAACATGGCAATGTTCTGTACAGATCATTTGGATAATGGAGGGCAGCATGGAGGCTGGAATGAGTGTAGTTTTGTGGAAAGGGCACAATCTTAGGAGTCAGAAATACATGAATTCAATGTATGGTTCTGCTATTTAGTGGCTCTATGATGCTGGGTCAGTTCCTTATTACTCTGAACTTACGTGTTTAACACATGTAGGTATTCCATAAATATTTATTTACTGAATTGTTAGAATGGGAACGATGATGCTTACCTCATGGGATTGTGTGTGGATTGAGTGAGGTGATATAAATGTAGTTCCTGTGATGTACTTAACACATAGGAGGTACCAAAAATAAAAATCCACTGTAGATTCATTAAATAATCTATAAAATAATACGAATAGGCAACTCTCAGTTTTGAATTTGTACACAGCCAGACTTCCTTTCAGGAATAATTTTCAGACACCCCTCTATAGAATATCTCAGGTGCTATTGCTCTTGAAAAAGTTTACTTAGGGAGCCAAATACTGTCCATGTTATCCTTTTGTACTTTGTTTCTGAGGGCAGAAAAGTCAGGGAATTATTCTCAGCAGTGAAATTCCCCCTCTTCTTTTGCCTTTATCCCCTTTACAGTGATAATCTTCACTAAAATGATTAAAATTTGAGTAAGAATACTCCAGAATGGCTCATTCCCAGTCATTCTAGATGGAGTCATAGTGGAGATTCATTTGGCTTTTTGGTTTAGCCTTCTTTTACCCTGATGGTTCTGCTACTATTCAGATGTTCTGCCATTAACCATGTGGGGCACATCATTGGTTATTCTTAGTGAATTTTATATATATATATATATATATATATATATATATATATATATATATATTTTTTTTTTTTTTTTTCAAATCTTTATTTTTGGATGTAAAATATATTACAGATGTTCCACATTTTTCCCCCATTGACCCCCTACTCCCCACTCCCGCTCCCTTCCCACCTTTTCCCACACTATTGTCTGTGTCCATTGGTTATGCATATAAGTTCTTTGGTTTATTTCTTCCCACCACCCCCCCCAACCCCTTTCCCTTTGAGGTTTGTCAGTCTAGCAATGAATTTGTGCTTCTTAATCCCTTCACCTTTTTCACCCGTTCCCCTAACCCCCTTCCCAACTGGCAAAAAACAAAATGTTCTCTGTATCTCTGAGAATGTTTCTGTTCTTCCTGTTCATTTTGTTTGTAGATTCCATTGTTGATAGATGTGTATTCACTGCCATTTTGTTTGTTCATACATTTTATCTTTTTCTTCAAAAAGACCCTTCATCATTTCATATAATAACGGTTTGGTAGTGATTAACTAACTCCTTTAAATTTTTCTTGTCTGGGAAAGTTTTTATATGTCCATCGATTCTAAATGACAGCTTTGCAGGATAGAGTAATTTTGGTTGTAGGTTCCTGGTTTTCATCACTCTGATATTTCGTGCCACTCCCTTCTGGCCTGCAAAGTTTCTTTTGAGAAATCAGCTGACAGCCTAATGGGAACTCCCTTGTAGGTAACTAGCTGTCTTTCTCTTGCTGCTTTTAAGATTCTCTCTTTGTCTTGAACCTTTTGCATTTTGATGATGATGTGTCTTGGTGTGGGCCTCTTGGGGTTCATCTTGTTTGGGACTCTTCCTGGACTTGTATGTCTGTTTCCTTCACCAAGTTAGGAAAGTTTTCTGCCATTATTGTTTCAAACAGGTTTTCAATTTCTTGTTCTCTCTCTTCTCCTTCGGGCACCCCCAAGATGCGAATGTTGGCATGCTTGAAGTTGTCCCTGAGGCTCCTTACACTATCCTCTTTTTTTTTTTTTTATTCTTTTTTCTTTTTGCTGTTCTGATTGTGGATTTTTTACTTCCTTATATTCCAAATCGATGGTTTGCTCCTTGGATTTACATACTCTATTATTGAAGCTGTGTAAATTATTCTTTATTTCAGTTAATGCCTCCTTTAATTCTAACTGTGTATCCATGATTTCTAACTGGTCCTTTTTTTATGCTCTTGAGGCCCTCCCTAAGTTCACTGAGGTTCTCACTAAGTTCATCGAGCATCCTTATAAGTAGTATTTTGAACTCAGTATCTGTTAGGTTGCTTATCTCACTTTCGCTTAGTTCTTTTATTGGGGTTTTGTTCTGCTCTTTCATTTGGGATCTGTTTCTTTGTCTCCTAATTTTGGCTGCCTCCCTGTGTTTGTTTCTGTGTATTACTTAATGAGAGGTATGGGGCTTGCTGAGACCTGATGCTGCTCGTTTGAAAGAATTTAAGAAAAACCTGAAGCAGGATCCAAGACCGGCCAATCTTATGGTTAAGCAAGTGGCAACAGCTTGGGTGGGCTTCAATGTTGTGTGGGGTGGGGCGGGGCCTCAGGGAGTCAGCAGGGCGGGGCTACCAGTGTGAGCCAGGTTGCTGGAGTCCCAGATATGGCTTCTGTCTGCCGCTCCCTGGAAGGGCTCACCAAAGGAACAAAGGCCTCTTACAGCACGTTTGTCCCTGAGGAAGCCCCCTCTCCAGCCCTCGCTCCAGTGCCAAACAGCTCAGTTCTTCCCTGTATGTCTCTGGCGCCCCTCGAGCTGCCTCCCCTCCGAGCTTAGAGGGAGAGAATCCGATAAGTTCGTGCGCCAGCCCTTTAGGGAGCTGCCTGGGGCTCCAGCCAAGTCAGCTTCCCTGAGCCTCAGTTTCCACTGGTTTTTCCAGCCAGAAGTTATGGGGATTATCTTCCTGGCACTGGAACCCTGAGCGGGGCACCTTGTGTGGGACGGGGACCCCTCAGTCCTCAGGGAGGACCTTCCCAGCCGCGGGAGCCTCCTGATTTTTATCCACCACGCTTGGGTGTGGGACCAGCCCGTCTCGCCGCAGCGCGCTGCCTCTGCGCCACCGCCACCCCTAGAGCTGCTGCGCCGCCCGTCCTACCGGTCTGGATGTAGCTGCTTTTTTTTTTTTTTTTTTTTTTAAATTCTGTAGTTGTACGACTTCCATTCAGCTTGATTTCAGGCGGTTTTGAATGATGGTTGTTCTGTAGTTTAGTTGTAACTTTGATGTGGTTGTGGGAGGACGCGATACCACATTTACCTACGCCGCCATCTTGACCGGAAGTCCTTAGTGAATTATATTTTTGACAGACCTTCACAGTAGGTTAAATGATAAAACTTCAGGGGTAGATACTTTATGTTATTTTCACTGAAATTTAATCTTGGGAGCCCTGGCAAGCTGATGCTCTCTTGGCTTAGTGACATGCTGAGAAATGGGCTTAATTGTAGGGTTTTGGTTGCCATGTAATGTTCTACATATAAGGTGCCATTCACATCAACCAGAATGAGTTGTGCACAACCTAAAAGCCTAGATGGTGAGACCTCACTCCACATAATACATTGGAATTCACAGGAGTCCTCTGAACACCCTCATCACTGGCCATGGGCTGTGGGAGTTAGACAGCAACTTTCTCATTCACAGCTCTGGAGCCCACTTTGATGTCTAAGAGAGGAACAGGTTGTCCAGTCTCTGGTCAGCAGTTCCCTCTCCTATGGTTCAATAAAAATACATAGTGAGATTTTTATGGAAGGTTTAGAGTCAACAAGAAAAAGCAAATGAGGTTTTCTCCACCCCCCCTTAAAATTTTAGGTAGAATTGATATAAATTTCATGAGCAAAGAAGAATCTTGGCTGGTCTAATGCTTGCAGAAACTGTTTATCAGGCTCAGATAAAAATTTTTCAATCTTGGGTCAGGCTGTGAACTCCAAGGGACAGGAGTGGCACCAGACAGGAGAGGCACCGACATGGCCTGGAAGTTATTTCAACAACAGTCTGATATCCCAAAGAGTGATATAAATGTGATCTCTACCGACCCCAGTAGTTTGGCTGTTATTTCTTTTTTTTTTCTCAAGTACACAATTATCTTTACTTGGGTGAGAGGAAACCTTAAAGTAAGTTTACTCATTTATTCAACAAATATTTACTAAGTACCTACTATAAGCCAAGGATGGCTTTTGATGTGGATGTGTCAGTGAACAAACAAATAATAAGCTCTACTCTCATGGAGTTTATATTTTAAATGGGAATTGTTGAGATAAGTCACAGTCAATTTTGCAATAATCACAGAGCTTTATATTGGATTGGGTGATTAAACATTCTCTTCCTGTTCCTCCTTTCTCTACTTTCTACCCTAGAGGCCAACATTTGGGCCTATTGTCTTCTAGCTACTTTTGATATTTCTATAGTCCACTTCCACTCTTAGGTCGAGTCTTTATGATCTCTTTCAGTTGCCTCCACTCCTCTCTCAAGTCCTCAGGCATAACCCCTTTAGTTGTGATTATACGTAATGAATGGAGTTCTTCTTACAATGATACCCACATCTTTCTAAAATCCTGGTGACAGTAATTTAACCAAAATCACCAGGGCACCGGGTTCTGGATTCTGATCTTGAAAAATCTTTGATTAATTTTTGTTAGCCTCTTAGCTGAGCCTAAAACTCTTAACTCCTTTCTAATATTTTATTTTTTTTAGATTCACAATCTAATGTTTTTTTTTTATTAATTTATTTTTGCAACAGATGTTTCTCCTTTTGTCCCCAATGTTTTTCCCTTCCTACTCCCTCCCTGCCCTGTCCCCAGCTTTGCTGTCCATGTCCATTGTTCATGCATACATGCATATAAGTTCTGTGGTTTATCTCTCCCCCACCACCCCCTCTTCTGGGGATTGTCAGTCTGTACCCCACTTCCACGTCTCTGTGACTACCTCATTCCTCAGACTGTCATGTTCATTATATTCCACAAATAAGTGAGATCATATGACACTTGTTTTTCTCTGTTTGGCTTGTTTAGCTTAGGATAATGCTTTCCAGGTCCCTCCATGTAGTCTCAAAGGATAAGAGATCTTTCTTTCTTACAGCTGCGTAGTACTCCATTGTGTATATGTACCACAGCGTGTTTATCCATTGGTCTACTGATGGACACTTGGGCGATTTCCAGATCTTAACGATTGTAAATAGTGCTGCTACAAACATGAGGGTACATATATTCTCTCAAATTGGTGTTTCAGGCTTCTTAGGGTATATTCCTAGAAGTGGGATCACTGGGTCAAATGGAAGTTCAATTTTTAATTTTTTGAGGTAACACCTTAGAGTTTCCATAATGGCTACACCAGTCTGCATTCCCACCAGCAGTGCACTAGAGTCCCCTTTTCTCCAAACCCTCGCCAACACTTGTTGTTTGATGATTTGTTGATGGAGGCCATTCTGACAGGTATGAGGTGATACCTCATTGTTGTTTTCATTTGCATCTCTCTGATGATTAGTGATGTTGAACATTTTTTCATATGTCTCTTAGCCATTTGTATGTCCTGTTTAGAGAGGTATCTATTTATTTCTTCTGCCCATTTTTTAATTGGGTTCTTTTTCTTCCTTTTGTTGAGTTGTATGAGCACTCTATATATATTGGAAATTAACCCCTTATCTGATATATCATTGCCAAATATGCTCTCCCATACAGTGGGTAGCCTTTCATTTTTGATGATTGTATCTTTCGCTGTGCAGAACCTTTTGAGTTTGATGTAGTCCCATGTGTTCATTTTCTCCTTTGTTTCTATTGCCCTAGGTGATGTATTAGTGGAAATTCTGCTGCATATGATGTCTGAAATTTTGTTGCCTACAGTTTCTTCTAGGATTTTTATGGATTCATGAGTCACATTTAAGTCTTTTATCCATTTTTTTATTTTATTTTATTTTTTTTATTGATTAATATTTGTTAGAGATGATTCTCCTTTTTTCCCCCACTGATTCCCCCCTCCCTCTTCCCTCCCTGCCCCTTCCCCAGATTGTTGTCCATGTCCTGGACAACTGTTCATGCATACATGCGTATAAGTTCTGTGGTTCATCCCTCCCCCACCTCCCCACTCCTTAGGGGATTGTCAGTCTGTACCCTGCTTCCGCGTCTCTGGGGCTACTCCATTCCTCAAACTGTTATGTTCATTATATTCCACAAATCAGTGAGATCATATGAAATTTGTCTTTCTCTGTTTGGCTTGTTTCACTTAGGATGATACTTTCCAGGTCCCTCCATGTAGTCTCAAAGGATAAGAGATCTTTCTTTCTTACCGCTGCATAGTACTCCATTGTGTATATGTACCACTGCTTTTTGATCCATTCATCTACTGATGGGCACTTGGGCTGTTTCCAGATCTTAGCGATTGTAAATAGTGCTGCTACAAAGATGGGGGTACATATATTCTTTCTGATTGGTGTTTTATGCTTCGTAGGGTATATTCCTAGAAGTGGGATCACTGGGTCAAATGGGAGATCAATTTCTAATTTTTTGAGGTGACACCATATTGTTTTCCATAGTGGCTGCACCAGTCTGCATTCCCACCAACAGTGTACTAGAGTCCCCTTTTCTCCACACCCTCGCCAACACTTGTTGTTTGATGATTTGTTGATGGCGGCCATTCTGACAGGTGTGAGGTGATACCTCATTGTTGTTTTGATTTGCATCTCTCTGATGATTAGTGATGATGAAAATTTCTTCCTATGTATCTTAGCCATTTGTATGTCCTGTTTGCAGAGGTGTCTATTTAGTTCCTCTGCACATTTTTTAATTGGATTATTTGTCTTCCGTTTGTGGAGTTGTATGAGCACTCTATATGTATTGGAAATTAACCCCTTATCTGATATATCATTGGCAATTATGCTCTCCCATACAGTGGGTAGCCTTTCCGTTTTGATGATTGTATCTTTCGCTGTGCAGAAACTTTTGAGTTGGATGTAGTCCCATGTGTTCATTTTTTCCTTTGTTTCTATTGCCTTAGGTGATGTGTCAGTAAAAATTCTGCTACATATGATGTGTGAGATTTTGTTGCCCACAGTCTCCTCTAGGATTTTTATGGATTCATGAGTTACATTTAAGTCTTTTATCCATTTTGAGTTTATTTTGGTGTAGGGTGTAAGTTGATGGTCTAGTTTCATTTTTCGGCAAGTAGCTGTCCAATTTTCCCAGCACCATTTATTAAAGAGGCTGTCCTTACTCCACTGTATGCTCTTGCCACCTTTGTCAAATATTAATTGAGCAAATTGCCTTGGCTCCATTTCTGGGTTCTCTATTCTGTTCCACTGATCTATATACCTGTTCTTGTGCCAGTACCAGGCTGTTTTGATTACAGTGGCTTTGTAGTATAACCTGAAATCTGGTATTGTGATCCCTCCAACTTTGTTCTTCCTTTTCAAGATTGCTATGGCTATTCGAGGCCTTTTTTGGTTCCATATGAACTTTTGAAGTAATTGTTCTAATTCTGTGAAGTATGCAGTTGGTACTTTGATGGGGATTGTGTTGAATCTATAGATTGCTTTGGGTAATATGGACATTTTAATGATGTTAATTCTCGCAATCCATGAACAGGTTATGTGCTTCCACTTTTTTATATCTTGCTCTATTTCTTTTTTCAAAGACCTGTAGTTTTCTGTGAATAGGTCCTTTATTTCTTTGGTTAAGTTTATTCCTAGGTATCTTAATTTTTTTTGCCGCAATGGTAAATGGGATTGTTTGCTTAGTTTCTCTTTCTCTGAGTTCATCATTGGTGTATAAGAATGCCATCGATTTCTTGATGTTAATTTTGTATCCTGCTACTTTGCCAAATTCATTTATTAAGTCTAGTAAGCTTTTGGTGGAGTCTTTGGGGTTTTCTATGTACAGTATCATGTCATCTGCAAATAATGACAATTTCACTTCCTCCTTTCCAATTTGGATCCCTTTTATTTTTTATTCCTGTCTGATTGCTGTGGCTAAGACTTCCAGTACTATGTTAAATAGGAGTGGTGAAAGTGGGCATCCTTGCCTTGTTCCTGTACTTAAGGGAAATCATTTTAGTTTTTGCCCATTGAGTATGATGTTGGCTGTAGGTCTTTCATATATGGCTTTTATTATGTCTAGATATGATCCCTCTATTCCCACAGTGCTGAGCGTTTTTATCTGAAATGGATGATGGATTTTGTCGAAGGCTTTTTCGGCATCTATTGATATGATCATGTGGTTTTTATCCTTCAATTTATTTATGTGGTGTATCATGTTTATTGATTTGTGAATATTGTACCAGCCTTGCATCCCTGGGATGAATCCCACTTGGTCATGGTGGATAATTCTTCTGGTGTATTGCTGGATTTGATTTGCTAATATTTTGTTCAGGATTTTGGCATCTATGCTCATCAGGGATGTTGGCCTGTAGTTTTCTTTCTTTGTTGTGTCTTTTTCTGGTTTTGGAATTAGAATTATGCTGGCTTCATAAAACGAGTTTGGAAGTCTTCCTTCTTCTTGAATTTTTTGAAATAGTTTGAGGAGAATGGGTATTAGTTCTTCTTTGAATGTTCGGTAAAACTCCCCCATGAAGCCATGAGGGCCTGGGCTTTTGTTTGCTGGAAGAGTCTTGATTACATCTTCAATTTCTTCTGTTGTTATTGTTCTGTTCAAGTTTTCAATCTCTTTCTGATCCAGTTTTGGGAGACTATGTGTTTCTAGAAATTTGTCCATTTTGCTTAGATTGTCGAATTTGTTGCCATATAATTGTTCATAGTAGTTGTTAACAATCTTTTGTATTTCTGTGGTGTCAGTTGTTATCTCTCCTCTTTCATTCCTGATTCTGTGTATTTGGGTTCTCTCTCTTTGTTTCTAGGTGAGACTAGCTAAGGGTCCATCAATCTTGTTTATCTTTTCGAAAAACCAGCTCTTTGTTTTATTGATCCTCTGGATTGTTTTTTTTTTTTTTTTTTTTTTTTTTTTTTATTTTGGTCTCTATGTCGTTTATTTCTGCTCTGATCCTTACTATTTCCTTTCTTCTACTTGCTGTGGGGTTTTCTTTTTGTTTACTCTCTAGTTCTTTAAGTTGTGAGGTTAAGTACTCTATTAGAGATTTTTCTTCTTCTTTGAGGTAGGCCTGTATTGCTATGAACTTCCCTCTCAGAACTGCTTTTGCTGCATCCCATAGATTTTGTATTGTTGTGTCCTCATTTTCATTGGTTTCCAGGAAGTTTTTGATTTCTTCCTTGATCTCCTCGGTGACCCATTCATTGTTTAATAACATTCTATTTAGCTTCCATGTGTTAAAATGTCATTGTATGTTCTTCTTGCAATTGATTTCTAGTTTCATACCATTGTGGTCTGAGAAGATGCTTGTTATAATTTCAATCTTCTTGAACTTGTAGAGACTTAGTTTGTGCCCTAACATGTGGTCTATCTTTGAGAATGTTCCATGTGCTCTTGAGAAGAATGTGAATTCTGTAGTTTTGGGGTGTAGTTCTCTGTAGATATCTATTAAATCCATTTGGTCTAGTGCTTCATTTAGAGTCTCTGTTTCCTTGCTCATTTTTTTTCTAGAGGATCTATCCAGTGATGTGAGTGGGTTGTTGAAGTCCCCTGCTATGATTGTATAGCTATCGATTTCTCCTTTGAAGTCCTCCAATAGTTTTTAAATATATTTTGATGCTCCTATATTGGGTGCATATATGTTTATCAAGGTTATATCTTCCTGTTGGATAGATCCTTTCAATATTATGTAGTGGCCTTCTTTGTCTCTAGTTATGGCCTTCAATCTGAAGTCTATTTTATCAGATATAAGTATTGCTACCCCAGCTTTATTTTCTTTTCCATTTGCTTGAATGATTTTTTTCCATCCCTTTACTTTCAATCTATGTGAGTCTTTTGTTGTGAGGTGGGTCTCTTGTAAACAGCATATAGATGAGTCATGCCTTCTTATCCAATCAGCTACTCTGTGTCTTTTTATGGGAGTATTCAGTCCATTTACACTTAAGTTGGTTATTGATATGTACTTATTTATTGCCATTTTTGTTTAGTGTGGTTCTATTTTCCTTCCCATTTCTCCTGGTAATTACAGCAGTCCTTTTAACATTTCTTGCAGTGCTGGTTTGGTGCTAATGTATTCCCTTAGCCTTTTTTTGTCTGGGAAGCTCTTTATTTGACCTTCTATTTTGAATGATAGCCTTGCTTGGTAGAGTAGTCTTGGATTCAGATTCTTGTTTTTCATGACCTTGGTTACTTCATGCCATTCCCTTCGAGCCTGTAGTGTTTCTTGTGAAAAGTCAGCTGAGAGCCTTATGGGGGTTCCTTTGTAGGTAACCTGTTGCTTATCTCTTGCTGCTTTTAGGATTCTCTCTTTGTCTTTAATTTTTGGCAGTTTGATTACTATGTGTCTTAGTGTGGGTCTGTTTGGGTTCTTCTTACTTGGGGCTCTCTGAGGTTCTTGAACTTGAATGCCTTCTTCTTTCACCAAATTAGGGAAGTTTTCTGTCACTATTTCTTTGAATATATTCTCTAGCCCTCACTTACTTTCTTCTTCTTCAGGGACTCCTATGATACGAATATTATTCCGTTTCCAGTTGTCCCACAATTCTCTTAAGGTCTCTTCCTGTTTTTTAATCTTTTTTTTTTCCTTTGGTTTTCTGATTGGTTGATTTCTTCTAGCCTGTCTTCTAATTCACTGATCCGGTCCTCAGCTTCCCCTACTCTGCTTTTTAGACCTTCCAGTGTGTTTTTCATTTCTGATATGTCATTCTTCATTTCTTCCTGTTGGTTTTTCATTTCCAGCTGGTTTATTTTCAACATTTCTATGTCTTTACTCATGTTGCTCATGTCCTTACACATGCTGTTGAGCTTCCGCAACATCATGGCTCTAAATTCTAGTTCTGTTAACTTGCTTAACTGCACCTCATTTATTTCATCTTCTCTAGAGGTCTCTTGATCTTTCATTTGACTTTTGTTTCTGTTTCTCACCATTTTGGTTATCACAGTGGGCTTTGGAGTCTGCCAAGTTTTCCCAGTGGGTGTTGGTGTTCTGCTGTTTGTGGCTCCCTCTCCTGGGTTTGGACGCACCAGGGAGGGCCCCCTTTAATCCCGCCAAGTCCCCTGTTCTCCGGTAGTCTGTGTGGCTCCAGCCGAGAGCTTAGCAGGCTATAGCGTTCCCAGGGCCCGTGCAGGATGGCAAGGGAGGCGGTGGGAGTAATTTCCCGCTGAGTTCCCTGGTCCCGCCGAGTTCCCTGGTCCCGCCGAGTTCCCTGGTCCCACTGAGTTCCCTGGTTCCGATGTGTTCCCTGGGGCCCTCGAGTCTGTGCTGCTCCAGTGGAGAGTTTAGCCGGCTACAGAGTTTCCAGGGCCCGTGCATGTTGGAAAGGGAGACGGTAGGATTAACTTCTCACCGTGTTCCCTGGTCCCGCTAAGTTCCTTGGGGCCCCAGAGTCTGTGTGGCTCCAGCGGAGAGTTTAGCCAGCTACAGAGTTTCCAGGGCCATGCACGGTGGGAAGGGAGACAGTAGGATTAACTTCCTGCCGAGTTCCCTGGGGCCCTACAGTCTGTGTGGCTCCAGCGGAGAGTTTAGCCGGCTACAAAGTTCCCAGGGCCATGCACAGTGGGAAGGGAGATGGTAGGATTACCTTCCCGCCGAGTTCCCCGGTCCCGCCGAGTTCCCTGGAGCCCGCAAGTCTGTGCGGCTTCAGCAGAGAGTTTAGCCGGCTACAGAGTTTCCAGGGCCTGTGCACGGTGGAAAGGGAGATGGTAGGATTAACTTCCCGCCGAGTTCCCTGGCCCCTGCCCAGGCCGCTGCCGACCCTGGGCTTTCGGTCCCCTCTCCCGTCCTCGCAAGCCTACCAGGACTGAGTTGGTGTTTCTGGTTAAGTGGTCCTCCAAGATGTCTTTCGGCTGCCCTTTCCTGACGGTTTGCCTTTATTTTCGTTGTAAATCCAGTTTGGTCTTGGGAGATGGTCTGTGTCGCTCCATTCACTTTGCCTCCATTTTCTCATTCTCTATTTATTCAGTCTTTTATCCATTTTGAGTTTATTCTTGTGTATGGTGTAAGTTGATGGTCTAGTTTCATTTTTCTGCATGTAGCTGTCCAATCTTCCTAATATTTACTTTTAGTTTACTTTGTAATTGTGTTTTCTCTCTTTTTTTAAAATTTTATTTATTTATTTATTTTTAATTCTTTATTTACTAATTTGTTTTTGTTACAGATGTTTATCATTCCCCCCCTAATGACACCCTCCTCCTCTTAACCCCAACCCCTTCCCCAGCTTTCTTGTCTATGTTCATTGGTGATGCATATATGCATAAATGTTCTGTGGTTTATCTCTTCCCTCACAACCTCCCCCTCATCTGAGGCTTGTCAGTCTGTACCCCACCTCTATGTCTCTGGGTTTATTTTGTTCATCAGTTTGTTTGGTTCATTATATTCCACAAATAAGTAAGATCATGTGATACTTGTCTTTCTTTGCTTAGCTTGTTTCGCTTAGCATAATACTCTCCAGGTCCTTCCATGCCATCTCAAAGGATAAGAAATCTTTCTTTCTTACAGCTGCATAGTATTCTATAGTGTACAAGTACCACAGCTTTTTTATCCATTAATCTACTGATGGACACTTGGGTTGTTTCCAGATCTTAGCTATTGTGAATAGTGCTGCTATGAACATAGGGGTACATATAATTTTTTCTGATTAGTGTTTAAGGTTTCTTTAGGTATATATCTTGAAGTGGGATCACTGGGTCAAATAGAAGTTCAATGTAACACCATAGTGTTTTCCACAGTGGCTGCACAAGTCTGCATTTGTACCAGCAGTGTACTAGTGTCCCCTTTTCTCCACACCCTTGCCAACACATGTTTGATGATTTGTTGTTGGCGGCCATTATGACAGGTGTGAGGTGATATCTCATTGTTGATTTATTTACATCTCTCTGATGATTAATGATGTTGAGCATTTCTTCATATGTCTCTTGGCCATTTGTATGACCTTTCTGAAGAGCTGTCTATTAAGGTCCTCTGCCCATTTTTTAATTGGGTTCTTTGTCTTCCTTTTGTTGAGTTTTATGAGGACTCTATATATTTTGGAAATTAACGCCTTATCTGATGCATCATTGGCTATTATGGTCTCCCATATAGTGGGATTCCTTTTCATTTTGATGGTTGTTTCTTTTGCTGTGCAGAAGCTTTTTAGATTGATGTAGTCCCATGTGTTCATTTTTTCTTTGTTTCTCTTGCCTTAGGTGTAGTATCAGTGAAAATTCTACTGCGTATGATGTCTGAGATTTTGTTGCCTACATTTTCTTCTAGAATATTTATGGATTCAAAAGTTACATTTAAGTCTTTTATCCATGTTGATTTTATTTTGTGTTTGTTGTAAGTTGGTGTTCTAGCTTCATTTTTTGCACGTAGCTGTCCAAATTTCCCAAAACTATTTATTGAAGAGACTGTCTTAACTCCCTTGAATGCTTTTCCCAACTTTGTCAAATATTGACTGAGTATATTGTCTTGGGTCAATTTCTGGGTTCTCTGTTGTGTTCCACTGGTCTATATGCCTGTTCTTGTGCCAGAACCAGGCTGTTTTTATTACCGTGGCTCTGTAGTATAACTTGAAATCTTTTAATGTGATCCCTCCAACTTTGTTCTTATTTTCAAGATTGCTGTGGCTATTCTTGGTCCTTTGGTTCCATATGAACTTTTCAAGTATTTGTTCTAGTTCTGTGAAGGATGTCATTGGTATTTTGATGGGGATTGATTGAATATATAGACTGCTTTGGGCAGTATAGACATTTTAATGATGTTAATTCTTCCAATCTATACACAAGGTATATGCTTCCACTTTTTTATATTTTCCTCTATTTCTTTTTTTTCAATGCCTTGTAATATTCTGCAAATAGGTCCTTTATTATTATTATTTTTTATTGTTGAGTTTATTCCTATGTATCTTATTTTTTTTGCTGCAGTGGTAAATGGGATTTTTTTTTTTTTTCTGTTTCTCTTTCTGTGAAATCATCATTGGTGTATAAGGATGCCATCAATTTCTTGACATTAATTTTGTATCCTGCTATTTTCCAAATTCATTTATTAAGTCAAGTAAATTTTTGATGGAGCCTTTGGGGTTTTCTACGTATAGTATCATGTCATCTGCAAATAATGAGTTTCACTTCCTCATTTCCAATTTGGATCATTTTTATTTTTTCTTTCTATCGATTGCTGTGGCTAAGACTTTCAGTACTATGTTAAATAAGGGTGGTGAAAGTGGGCATCCTTGTCTTGTTCCTGTTCTTAAGGGAAATGCCTTTAATTTTTGCCCATTAAGTATGATGTTGCCTGTAGGCCTTTCATATATGGCCTTTATTATGTCAAGATATTATCCCTCTATTCCCAGATTGCTGAGCATTTTTATCAGAAATGGATGCTGGATTTTGTCAAATGCTTTTTCAGCGTTTATTGATATTATAATATGATTTTTATCTTTCATTTTTTTATGTGGTGTATCACATTTATTGATTTGCGAATATTGTACCAGCCTTACTTCCCTGGGATGAATCCCAAATGGTCATGGTAAATAAATTTTTTTTTGACGGATTGCTGGATTCGATTTGCTAGTATTTTTTTTAGGATTTTGGCATCTATGTTCATCAGGGATATTAGCTTGATGTTTTCTTTTTTGTAACGTCTTTTTCTGTTTTTGGAATTAGAATTATGCTGGCCTCATACAACGAGTTTGGAAGTCTTCCTACTTAAATTTTTTGAAGTAGTTTAAGGAGAATGGGTATTATTTCTTCTTTGAATATTCAGAAAATTCCCCTGTGAAGCCATCTAGGCCCGGATTTTTGTTTGCTGGGAGAGTCTTGATTACACCTTGAATTTGTTTTTTTGTTATATATCTGTTCAAGTTTTCTATCTCTTCATGGTTCAGTTTTAGTAAACTATGTGTTTCTAGAAATTTCCCCATTAAACTTAGATTGTCGAATTTCTTGCTGTATAACTGTTCATAATATTTGTTAACAATCTTTTGTATTTCTGTAGTGTCAGTTATTATTTCTTCTCTTTCATTTCTGATTGTGTGTATTTGGATTCTGTCACTTAGTTTCTTAGTGAGGCTAGCTACGATTCCATAAATCTCGTTTTTATTTTCAAATAAACAGCTCTCTGTATTATTGATCCTTTGAATTTTTTTTTTGTCTCCATGTCATTTATTTCTGCTCTGATCTTTAATATTTCCTTCCTTATACTTGCTCTGCAGTTTTCTTTTTGTTTGCTTTCTAGTTCTTTAAGTTTTGAGGTGGGATGGTCTATTAGCAATTTTTCTTGCTTCTTAACATAGGCCTGTAGTGCTCTGAATGTCCGTCTCAGAACTGCTTTCACTGCATCCCATAGATTTTGTGTTGTTCTGTGTTCATTTTCATTGGTTTCCAGGAAGTTTTTAATTTCTTCCTTGATCTCCATGGTAACCCATTCATTGTTCAATAATATGCTATTTAGCCTCCATGTTTTCAAATGTCTTTGCATGGTCTGGTTGCAATTGATTTATAGTTGCTTGCCATTGTGATTTCAGAAGATGCTTGATATGATTTCAATCTTCTTGAACTTGTAGATACTAAGTTTGTACCCTAACATGTGGTCTATCTTTCAGAATTTTCCATGTGCATTTGAGAAGAATGTGAATTTTGTAGTTTTGGGGTGTAATTCTCTGTAGATATCTATTAAATCCATTTTATCCTGCATTTCACTGAGAGTCTGTTTCCTTGTTAACTTATTTGTCTAGAAGATCTATTCAGTGATGTCAATGGGGTACTGAATTCCCCTGTTAAGATTGTACTGCTGTTGATGTCTCCTTTGAAGTCCTCCTCCAAAAGATTTTTAATATATGTTGGTGCTCCTTTATTGAGTGCATATATGTTTTCCAAGGTTATATCTTCTTGTTGGATAGATCCTTTCAACATTATGTAGTGGCCTTCTTTGGGTCTAGTTATGGCCTTCATTTTGAAATCTACTTTATCAGATCTGAGTATTGTTACCCCAGCTTTTTTTTTGCTTTCCATTTTCTTGAATGACTTTATTCCATCTCTTCACTTTCAAGCCATCTGAGTCTTTTGTTGTGAAGTGGGTCTCTTGTAAACAACATATATGTGACTCATGGTTTCTTATCCAATCAGCTACTCTGTGTCTTTTTATTGGCGCATTCAAACCATTCACATTTAAGGTGATAATTGATATGTACTTATTTATTGCCATTTTTGTTTGGTATGGTTACATTTTTCTTCTATTTCTCCTACTAATTACAGCAGTCCCTTTAGCATATCTTGCAGTGCTGGTTTGGTGTTAATATATTCCCTTAGCCATTTTTTTGTCTGGGAAGCTCTTTATTTGACCTTCTATTTTGAATGATAGCCTTGCTGGGTAGAGTAGTCTTGGATTCAGATCCTTGTTTTTCATGACCCTGATTATTTCATGCCATTCCCTTCTGGCCTGTAGTGTTTCTGTTGAGAAGTCACCTGAGAGCCTTATGGGGTTTCTTCTGTAGGTAACCTGTTGCTTATCTCTTGCTGCCTTAGGATTCTCTCTTTGTCTTTAATTTTTGGCATTTTAATTACTATGTGTCTTGGTGTGGGCCTGTTTGGGTTCTTGTTACTTGGAACTCTCTGTGCTTCTTGAACTTGAATATCTTCTTCCTTCACCACTTTAGAGAAGTTTTCTGTCACTATTTCTTCAAATATATTATCTAGCCCTGACCTGTTTGGTTCAGCCGTTAGAACGTTGGCCTGTGGTCCTGAGAGACCCGGGTTCGGTTACCGCTAAGGGCGCGTACCTCAGTTGCAGTTTGTCCCCGGCCTCGGGTGAGGATATATATATATATATATATATATATATATATATATATATATTCTCTAACCCTTGCCCATTTTCTTCCTCTTCAGATACTCCTATGATGCGAATTTTAATGTTTCCAGTTGTCTCACAGTTCTCTTAATCTATTTTCCTGTTTTTTAATTGTTTTTTTTCCTTTTGGTTTTCTGACTAGTTGATTTTTCCTACCCTGTCTTCTAATTCACTGATCTGGTCCTCAGCTTCCTCTGCTCTACTCGTTAGTCCTTCCAATGTGTTCATAATTTCTGCTACATCATCCTTCATTTCCACTTGGTTGGTTTTCAATGTTTCTATATCTTTACTCATGGCACTGATGTCCTTACTCAAGCTGTTGAGCTTCCTCAGGATCATGGTTCTGACCTCTACCTGTGATAATTTGCTTAATTGCTTTTCATTGATTTCATCTTTGATTGAGTTCTCTTGTTCATTCATTTGGGATTTGTTTGTTTGTTTGTTTCATTATTTTGGCTATGTCAGTGGGTTTTGGAACCTGCCAAATTTTCCCTGTGTGTGTTGGTGTTCTGCTGTTTGTGGCTCCCTCTCTTGGGTTTGGATGAGCCTGGGTGAACCCACATTATACACTACTGTCAAGTCTTTCTTTTCTGAGTAAATTTGCAAGCCCAGGAAAGGTTCAGTTATCCTCTAGCTTTTTCCTGGAGGCTAGTAGTCTGAGTTACTCAGTGCCTTTGAATGTATCCCTGCTGTTCTGCATAAGAGGATTTCCAGAGGGTGGGATAGATGCTGGTTATTAATGAGCCTCAATTTGCATTTTTTCCTCACCTGGGAAAGGCTGAATCTTCAAGAGGGTGGGCTGCTGCTTTTCCCCAAACCTTGGGGAAGGAGCACACTGACCACCGTCCTTTGTGGCCACAACTCAGTAAAAACTTTGAGTGCCCTCAAATCCCGGGTGTCCCCACAGATTTCTAGCCCAGTCTGCCCTCCCTATGCTGTAGCCGCCAGGTGAGTGGCTGTGGCTATTTTAGCGTTCTGTTCTGGCTCTCTGCAATGTGGAGAGGGCTTTGTTTTTATTCTTCAAGGGTGCTGCTTACAGCTAAGACTGCTGCTGTCCATGGGTTCCCAGCCGCTACCCTCTCGCATGTCCGCAGATCCTACCTGTGTCCCTGGTTATATGGTCCTGTCCTGCTGCTTTTATGTTGCTTTTTCTGAGGATTTGTCTTTATTTTAGTTGTAGTTCCCATTTGCTCCTGGGATATCATCTGAGTAGCTTCTCATCACTCTGCCTCCATTTTCAAATTCTCAATGCCTCTCTTGTGCACAGCTGGGTCACACAGGCCTTACTGGTGCCTCCAGACTTTGCAGGTCCCATGGGTAAGTAGATGGCACAGTTTCTTTGGGGACCAAGCTCTATGCCTATGTTATTGGCTGCTGGGTTGCATAGGCCACTCTGGTGCTTCGGCACCCCGCAGGTCCCGTGGTTAACTGAATGGCACAGTCCCTGCTGGGTTGTGCGGGCCTCCCTGGTGCTTCAGCACCCCACAAGCCCCAGTGGGTAACTAGATGGTGTAGTCCCTGCTGGGTAGCAAAAGCCTCTCTGGTGTTTCAGCACCCCGAAGGTCCTGCAGGTAACTAGATAGCACAGTCTCTGCTGAGTCACACAGGCCTCTCTGGTTCCCCCCGAACCCTGCAAGTCTTGTGGGTAACTAGATTGCACAGTCCCTGCTGGGTTGCACAAGTCTAGCTGGTGCTTCAGCACCACCAAGTCCTGAGGGTAACTGGATCACACAGTCCCTGCTGGGTCACACAGGCCTCTCTGGTGTCCATGCATCCTGCAGGTTTTGCGGGTATCTAGATTGCATAGTCCCTGCTGGGTTGCACAGGCCTTACTGGTGCTTCAGTACCCCACAGGTCCTGCAGGTAACTGGATTGCACAGTCCCTGCTGGGTAGCACAGGCCTCTCTGGTGCCCCAGTACCCTGCAGCTCCTGTGGGCGGGCAGCTGGATAGCACCAGTCTGTCTTGGGCTCAGGCTTCCAACAGCTTTTGTGTCTGCTGGACTGCACAGGCCTCTGTGGATCCCCAGGTCCCGCTGCTGGGGGCTGGGGAATGCTGCTGCCCTGTGGGGCTCAACTCCTGCTCAGTTTTTGCTGTAGGTTTTTTTTATCCTCGCCTGAGGACATTTTTTGATATTTTGTTCAGATAGAGTGGGAGGGAGAGAGAGACAAAGAAACATTGATGTTAAAGGGACACATCGAGTTGTTGCCACCTGCACGACCCAACCAGGCCTTGGGACAAACTGCAACTGAGGTGCGTGTCCTTAGCGGGAACCAAACCCGGGTCTCTCTGGACTGCAGTCTGATGCTCTAACTGCTGAGCCAAGATAGCCAGAGAACTTTTGCTGTAGTTTTTTGGGAATGGGTCTCTGCTGCTCGTCTGTGCTTATGTTGCCTGGGGATGGATGTCTGCTCCCCAGCCTCTGTTGCTCAACTCTGATTGGGCTGCTACCATGGGGGATGGTGCTGGGCTCCAGGCTGTCTGAGGCTTCCAAGACTGGTACCTTGGGAGCTCCACTACTGTGCACTGGTCTGTGTTGACACAGAGTGTCCACTGGTCCAATGGTACCAGGTGTGCTGGTGGGCTCAGGTTGCTGGGCCCTAGCCGCTCCCACTGCCTCCTCCCAGAGAAGACCTGGGATCTTCCAAAATGGTGGGACCTCCCAGTGGCACAGGGATAATCGCCCTGAAGGGCTACTTACTGTGGTAGCCAGCTGCTCTTGTCCATAGCACAGGAACCTTCTGCTCCATTTCTCTGCACTGCTCGGGTTTTGTTGTCCACCTTCACGTCCACTCTCATTCTCTCACACACTCATTCACTCTCTCACACACTCACCCTCCCTCTGGTCCTGCCTGCCGCCATCTTTTCTCTCATTTAATCTTTACAATAACAATGGGAGATATTTTATTAGTCCTCACTCTTCAGATGAAGAAACTGTCATAATGAGTGACATGAGGGAAAGAAAAATTACAAAGCCATGACTCAAACCAGGCAGAAGGACTCCAAAACTTGGACTCATAAGTGCTATTGATATTGATTTTTGGTGTGGGTTTTAGCTTGAGGAAACCTTGGCATATATCAGTAAGATAAGTCAGGGGAAGCTCTTTTTGTGCAGAGAAAGGCAGCTCCAGGATGGAGCATTAGAGAGAAGCAGAGGAATGTCATAGGCTGGTTGGTTTGTTGTAGCACACCTGGAGTAGACTAAGAGGGACCTTCTCTCCAAAAGCTGGTTGAGTCTTAGTGAGAATTTTGAGATGACTCATCTTTGTTCAGGTACATCTTGGGGACCTTGGAATCACCCAGTGTGCCCTGTCCCTGTCTGTGGCTCTAAGTCTGTACAAGAGACCAAGAAGAAGCAGTGCAGAGGTTAAATATTCACAAGATTTAGTGAACCCTCAGCCCAGCCAGGCTTTACCCTTAACTACTTGCATTTGGAAGCAGAAGAGCCTGAAAGTGCACCTCAAGGATGCCAAAATGAAACACACTGCATCGGTCCCATTTTTCTTGTTTATATGACATTCTTAAAAATACAAAACTATAACGATCAAGCATTAGGGGTAGAGGGGCAGGCATGAGCTAGTGTTTTGGAGTTATCAATTGTGGTAGTGGTTCCCCTAACCTATATACTTGTTAAAACTCAGAGAACTGTCCACCAAGAAAAGTCAATTTTACTGATTGTTAATTTCTAAAAACAAGAATTAAGAAGGCACTAAGGAAATCTCACATAGGTTTTATTTTTTCTCTCTTAGTTCCTGTACAGAAATGCTGACATTCAAAGCCTTTGATGATTTGTCAGGGTTTCAAGAAGGATAATAAGAGGACAATTGGTTAAACTAGGTGCCTGATTCTTTTCAAGTCACGAGAAATTCATTTATCCTTCCATGTGCCATCTTTGCTGTTGAGCAACTGAATGCCCTGATTTGAAAAGTGCCACATGGGCAGTGAAAGATGATACATGGTGATAGTACACGCTCCATGGAGGTTGTGTGAAGAAGGGAGAAAGAGCATTTTTGCCCATGTTGCAGCCCACAGTCCCCAAATGTTCCATAACCAGCATTCTGCCAATGTTTGCCATGACTTAAATGCTTGTTCATACTTGTAGTGCAGAGCAGATGGACCTTGATTTACATAGGCCCTGACCCATTGGAGGGGTCATCCACCAAGATTTCTGTGAGGACTAAAGATGGGGGACTTCAATTTTGGTGCCATAGGGCAGAAGGGCCACTCATATCTGCCAAATTGGGGAGTTGTTATTTTCCTCTCTCCCTCTTCTAGTTCTTCCTCCTAAAGTCTAGGTTTTGCTATAGTTCAGTGTACAAAACAGGGAGAGCAGGAAGTTTGTTACAGTTTATATTCCAGCTAGATTAACTTTTATAATATGCATAGCATTTTTCCAAACCCTTCCCCTTACTGGCTATGGGACCTATGGCAAGGCACTTAAACTTCTTTGATTTTTACTTTATCTGAAACACAGGATAACATTACCTGCCTTGCTTAACTCACAGAAAGATTCTTTGGGTCAAATGTGAAAGTAGTGTACACATTTGTATCATGATAAGGGTGAGTTGAATATGATCTATGAGAGAAGCTTGCACATCTACAGTAGTATCTTCCCATGGAATCCTGTTTTTTTTGTTTTGTTTTGTTTTTGTTGTTGTTGTTGTTTTACATAGGTTGTGTTTTATTTTATTTTTTATATTGCAATTTTTATAAACTTATTATTGTAACAGTTGTTTCCCCCCACCCCCAGAAATCCTCCTCCTGATCCCCCCCCCAGCATTGCTGTCTATGTCCTTTGGTTATGCATACCTGCATATAAGTTCTTTGGTTTATTTCATCCCTTCCCCCCAACCCCTCCTCGGAGGTTTGTTAGTACTCGGAGGTTTCAACATACTCCTTTCTATGTCTCTGTGTCTATTTTCTTCATCAGCTTATTTTGTTCATTCACTGACAGGTACGTGAGATCGTGTGGTATTTGACTTTCTCTGCTTGGCTTGTTTTGCTTAGCATAATACTCTCAAGGTCCCTCCAGGTCATCTCAAAGGATACAAGATCTTTCTTTCTTACAGCTACATAGTGTTTCATTGTGTTTACGTACTGCAGCTTTTTAATCCACTCATCTATTGATGGACACTTGGGCAGTTTCCAGATCATAGCAATTGTAAATAGTGCTGCTATGAACAGGGAGGTACATATATTCTTTCTGATTAGTGTTTCAGACTTCTTAGGATATATTCCTAGAATGTATCCCTAGTCAAATGACAGTTCAACTTTTAATTTTTTGAGGAAACACCATATTGTTTTCCATAGTGGCTGCACCAGTCTGCATTCCCATCAGCAGTGTACTAAAGTCCCCTTTTCTCCACACCCTCTCCAGCAATTGTTGTTTGATGATTAGTTGATGGTGGCCATTCTGACAGATGTGAGGTAATACCTCTTAGTCATTTTAATTAGCATCTCTCTGATGATTAGTCACACTTAGCATTTTTTCATAATTTTTTTGGCCATTTGTATGACCTGTTTGGAGAGGTGACTTTTTAGGTGCTCTGCCCATTTTTTAATTGGATTCTTTGTCTTACTTGTATTGAATTGTATGAGTACTCTATATATGTTGGAAATTAGCCTCTTATCTGATGTATCATTGGCAATTTTGCTCTCCCATATAGTAGTTTCACTTTCCATTTTGATGTTTTTTTCTTTTGACATGCAGAAGCTTTTTAATTTGATGTAGTCCCATTTATTATTTTTTCCTTTGTTTATCTTGCTATAGGCATTGTATCAGTGAAAATTCCACTGCATGTGATATCTGAAATTTTGTTGCCTACATTTCCTTCTAGAACTTTTATGGATTCTCAAGTTGCATTTGTTTTTTATCCATTTTGAGTTTATTTTTGTGTATGGTGTAAGCGGTGGTCTAGTTTAATTTTTCTGCATATAGCTGTCCAGTTTTCCCAACACCATTTATTAAAGAGACAGAATTTTCTCCACTGTATCCTCTTGCCACCTTTTTCAAATATTAATTGAGCATATTGCCTTGGGTTCATTTCTGGGTTCTTTGTTCTGTTCCATTGATCTGTGTGTCTGTTCTTATGCCAGTACAAGGTTGTTTTGATTACAGTGGCTTTGTAGTGTAACCTGATATCTTGTATTGTGATCCCTCCAACTTTATTCTTCTTTTTCAAGATTGCTGTGGCTATTCAGGGTCTTATTTGGTACCTTATGAACTTTTGAAGTATTTGTTCTAGTTCTGTGAAGTGTGTCATTCGTATTTTAATGGGGATTGCATTGAATCTATAGATTGCTTTGGGTAATATGGGCATTTCAATGATGTTAATTCTTCCAATCTATGAGCAAGTTGTATGCTTTCACCTTTTTATATCTTCCTCTATTTCTTTTTTTCAATGTCCTATAGTTTTCTGTGAATAGGTCCTTCATTTCTGTGGTTACGTTTATTCCTAAGTATCTTATTTATTTATTTTACCACAATGGTAAATGGTATTCTTTTTTTTAGTTTCTCTTTCTGTGAGTTTATTATTGGTATATAAGAATGACGTCTATTTATTGACATTAATTTTGTATCCTGCTACTTTGCCAAATTCATTTATTAAATCTAGTAGATTTTCGATGGAGTCCTTAGGGTTTTCTATGTACAATATCATGTCATCTACAAATAATGACAGTTTTACTTCCTCCTTTGGATCCCTTTTATTTTTTCTTCATGTATAATTTGTGTGGCTAAGACTTCTAGTACTATGTTAAATTAGAGTGGCGAAAGTGAGCATCCCTGTCTTGTTCCTGTTCTTAGAGAAAATTCTTTTGGTTTTTGACCATTGACTATAATGTTGGCTATAGGTCTTTCATATATGGCCTCTATTATGTCAAGATATGATCCATCTTTTCCCAGATTACTGAGCATTTTTATCAGAAATTGGTGCTAGATATTTTTTAAATGCTTTTTAAGCATGTATTGATATGATCATGTGGTTTTTATATTACATTTTGTTTATGTGGTATATCACATTTTTTGATTTGTGAATATTGTACCAGCTTTGCATCCCTGGGATGAATCCCAGTTGGTCATAGTGAATACTTTTTTAAATGTATTTTTGGATCTGATTTGCTAATACTTTGTTCAGGATTTTGGCATCTATGTTTATCAGGAATATTGACCTGTAGTTTTCTTTCTTTGCAGTGTCTTTATCTGGGTTTGGAATTAGAATTATGCTGATCTCATTATACGAGTTTGGAAATCTTCCTTCTTCTTGCATTTTTTGGAATATTTGAGGAGAATGGGTATTAGTTATTTTTTGAATGTTTGGTAAAACTCCCCAGTGAATCCTTCCAGGCCTGGGCTTTTGTTTTCTGGGAGTTTCTTGATTACATCTTCAATTTCCTTAGTTGTTTTTGGTCTGCTCAAGTTTTCTGTCTCTTCCCAGTTCAGTTTTGGGAGACTGTGTTATTCTAGAAATTTGTCCATTTTGCCCAAATAAATTTGGCTTTTTCTAAACAAATAAATGCAATAGTTGTTAGTTGAACTAAAACAGCTTTCAAATGGAAACATTATTCTGTTATGGCGTAAACACAGAAGAAAATATAGTTGGACACTTTAGCATAGCACATGCTCCACTGGGAGACTGACAAATATGTTGGCCTCAAAGGAAATAAACTATATTCTCTCAGACTTTATGAAGCTCATTAACTCTTTCTGGTCACTTACTGCTAGGCACCCATTACTCTGGTGGCTTGAGTCCATGGCTTTGAAATCTATCAATTTCTTACCAAAGACTGACCGAAGTACTGGAAAAGGTGAAATTAGAATGTATGCTGCATTTGTTAGGCAAACATTTATTTTACACCTGATCTAGCCAAAAACAGTGGTAATGACTGTAAGTGGAAGACACAATAGCCACTGCCTTAAAGAGCTTACAAGCTGTTGAGAAGGTTGAACATACACACACATACCCCAAACACACACAGGGTTATGGCAGGGAAATAAAAGTTCATGACAGTGTATGACTGGGGACAAGAGTGTGTAGTGCGAACTACAGTTGTTGTAGGGTAGGATAAGGGAAATACGTTTTCACTGTGGACTCATGGATCCAGAGTACTGCTGACATTGTTCAAACTCTCAGATCTTGCCATGCTTGAAGCCAGCACACCCCTTTAGACATTCATTTTTTTTGCCAATACATTCCTATTGTTACCAAAGCTAATTTGAATGAAGTTTCTGCCATTTGCAATAAAAGGACAACTGACTAATACACCCTCTCACCTCTACTTCATAAAGTTTCAGGAAAATCTAAAGGAAGTTTCCATTAGCAAAAATGTTATAAGTTCTGGTATTAAAGTTTCCACATGGTTATCTTTTCGTGCCTTGATCAATTCAGGAATGCAGAGATAATGATGCCACTAGAGACAGAGTGTTTTGGTAATGGGCTAAAGAGCACCTGAGGTGGTGGTGAGTTTTGCTGCTTTGGATCAAGGAAATTACATTTGTGCTGACATATGAACGATGAGAAGCAGG
Organism: Molossus molossus; assembly: GCF_014108415.1. Lineage (NCBI taxonomy): Eukaryota > Metazoa > Chordata > Mammalia > Chiroptera > Molossidae > Molossus > Molossus molossus. The sequence continues at coordinate 75,193,283 of NW_023425355.1, read as the reverse complement.
CAGACAAGTGCTTATCTAGAGGAAAAAATTTAGGTAGAAGAATCAGCAAGTACAAAAGCCTAGAGATAGGAAAGAACTTGGTGTTGTTTTGAGAACATTTCACAAGGTCCATGTGGCTAGAGCTTTGTGAAAGAGGAGATGGATGGATGTAGAGACGTAGCCAGGGATCACCTGCACCTTTCAGGAGAAGGCATGGTTGAGAGAATGCTGAGCATTCTGGGCATCTACCCTTGTCTGGCATGATATAGGAGTAAAAATTGGTACCAACAAAGGTGGTAAGGAAGGTCTGAATTCCATTCAGTAACATCACAAGGTGGCTTATCTGCCTCGCACTATGTCTTTTTGCATAACTATACAAGTTAGTGTTGCAAGGTTGTAGGGGCAATCAATTTCTGTACTACCAACCTAGAAAACTCAGCGAGTCATCCTTCTGTTTTGATCCTATAGTTACATATATTCTGTTTGATCCTTTAGTTAGTTAGCAGAGCTGGGAATAAATGAGAATAAATGGGAATAAAAGAAGAACAAATTAACCTCTCACATTCACCAGAGCTTAATTGAGTGATCATCTACCCATTGCCCTAGAAGGGCCAGTAGTATACCCTATCTCAGTGGTAGCACTTTACTCTCAGTATCCTGCTTGTTTTTCATAGGGCAGTACCATAAATTATGAAATCATAACACTAGTAAATTGGTATTATGAAGCTGATTATATTTCAAGCATGCTGGTGATTTAATAGAATGTGAATATAATAAAAATGTGGTTTTCTTTTTAAGTTCTGAGATATACTGGAAAAATACTTTAAATCATGTCTATTTTCTGACACTAAAAGCATCCATAAATTATTAATATGCAAATGTACTGAATAAGGAAACTGCTATTGAAGAAGATTTGGAAATACAAATTAATTCATCTAAATTCAACAAACATACATGATTTTATATTTTATTTTATTTATGTGGTGTATCACATTTATTGATGTACAAATATTGTAGAAGCCTTGTGCCACTGGAATAAACCCCTCTTGGTCATAGGGAATATATATTTTTTAATATTTTTGGATCTGATTTGATATTTTGTTGAGGATTTTGGCATCCATGCTCATTAGGGATATTGGCCTGTAATTTTCTTTCTGTGTATTGTATTTACCTGTTTTGGAATTAGGGTAATGCTGGCCTCATAAAAAGAGCTTGGAAGTATTCTTTTTGCTTGAATATTTTGGAATAGTTTGAGGAGGTAAGTGTTAATTCTTCTTTGAATGTTTGGTAAAACTCACCTCTGAAGCCATCAGTAACAAGAATTTTGTTTGCTAGGAACTTACTGATTAGTGCTTCTTTTCATTAATTGTTATTGGTCTGTTTAGGTTCTCTGAATGTTCCTTGTTGAGATTTGGAAGATTGTATGATTCTAAGGGTTGTTTTTTGTTTGTTTGTTTGTTTGTTTGTTTTTTAATTTCTCCAAGGTTGTCCAATTTGTTGGCCTGTAATTGTTCATAGTATTTTCTTACAAGTCTTCGTATTTCTGTGATGTCAATTGTTATTTCAACTTGTTCTTTCTGACTTTATTTATTTGGTTTCTCTCTCTGTTTCTTCATGAGTTTGGCTAAAGGCTAATCAACCTTGTTTAGCTTTTTAAAATTTTTTTTTAAATTTTTTATTTATTTATTTAAATTTTATTTTTGTTACAGATGTTTCTCCTTTTTTACCCCATTGACACCCTTGTCCCCACCCCACCCCCATCCCTAGCTTTGTTGTCCATGTCCACTGGTTATGCATACATACCTATAAGTTCTGTGGTTTATCTCTTCCCACCCCCCACCACCCCCTCTTCTGAGTGTTGTCTGTCTGTACACTACTTCCGTGTTTCTGGGTCTACCCTATTCCTCAGACTGCTATACTCATTATATTCCATATATAAGTGAGATCATGTGGTATTTGTCTTTTTCTGCTTGGCTCATTTCACTTAGGATAATACTTTCCAGGTCCCTCCATGTCGTCTCAAAGGATAAGAGATCTTTCTTTCTTACAGCTGCATAGTACTCCATTGTGTATGTGTACCAAGGCTTTTTTATCCATTCATCTACTGATGGACACTTGGGCTGTTTCCAGATCTTAGCTATTGTAAATAGTGCTGCTATGAACGTGGAGGTGCATGTAGTCTTTCTGATTGGTGTTTCAGGCTTCTTAGGGTATATTCCTAGAAGCGGGATCACTGGGTCAAATGGAAGTTCAATTTTTAATTTTTTGAGGTAGCACCATATTGTTTTCCATAGTGGCTGCACCAGTCTGCATTCCCACCAGCAGTGCACTAGAGTCCCTTTTTCTCCACACCCTCGCCAACACTTGTTTGATGATTTGTTGATGGCGGCCATTCTCACAGATGTGAGGTGATACCTCATTGTTGTTTTAATTTGCATCTCTCTGATGATTAGTGATGTTGAGCATTTCTTCATCTGTCTCTTGTTTAGCTTTTTAAAAAACCAGTGCTATCAACTTCCTCTCAGGACTGTTTTCACTGTGTCCCATAGATTTTGTTTTGTTGTGTGTTTCATTTATTTCCAAGAACTTTTTCATTTCTTCCTTGATCTCATTGGTAACCCATTCATTGTTTAATAATATTTACTTAGCCTCCATGTGTTTGAATGTTTTAGAGTGTTTTTATTGTTGTTAATTTCTTGCTACATGTCATTGTCATATGAGAAGATGCTTGATATGATTTTAATCTCCTTGAACTTGTAAAGACTTATTTTGTGTCCAAACATGTGGTCTACCTTTGAGAATGTTCCATGTAAACTTGAGAAGAGTTTATATTATGCAGCTATGGAGTGAAATGTTCTGTAAATGTCAATTAAATCTATCTGATCTAATTTAGGGTCACTGTTTCTTTGTTTTTTGTTGTTGTTTTTATTTTATTTTTATTTATTTTTATTTTTTATTAGAAGATCTATCTAGTGATGTCAGTGGGGTATTAAAGGCCCTTACTATGATTCCACTTCTCTGGACCTCAGGCTGACACTCTAACTGCTGAGACAAACTGGCCAGGGCATATGATTGTATTTCTACATATGCAATCTTCATGTATCATATGAAGTATGATATCTTTCTTAAAGTCCTCAGAACTTTAAAAATAATATATTTTGGAACTTGTATATTGGGTGCATATATGTTTACCAGGGTTTTATCCTCTTGTTGGATCCAATCAAGTATTATTTAGTGATATTTTTGTCTCTTGTTATAGCTTTAATTTTGTAATCTATTTTGTCAGATATGAGTAGTGCTACCCCAGTTTTTGTTGTTGTTGTTTTTATTTGCATGGATATTTTTTTGTCCATCCCTTCACTTTCATCTTGAGTATGTCTTTTGTTTTAGGTGAGTCTCTTGTAGACAGCATATATGTAGGTCATGTTTTCTTATCCATTCAGCTACCCTATGACTTCTTAATTGGAGCATTTAATCCATTTACATTTAAGATTATTATTGATAGGTAGTTATTTGTTGCCATTTTAATTAATTATGTCTGTTACTCTCTCTATTTCTTGTTTGTTTGTTTTTATCCTCATCTGAGGATATTTTTGCATTAATCTATAGATAGAGCAGGAGGGAGAGAGGGAGAAAGGGAGGGAGAGAAACATCAATGTGAAAGATACACATCAACTGGTTGTCACCCACACAACCCCAACCAGGGCTGGGGACAAACTGCGACCGAGGTATGTGCCCTTAGCGGGAACCGAACTTGGAATCCTCTGGTCCGTGGGCCAGTGCTCCAACAGCTGAGCCAAACTGGCCAGGGCATCTATCTCTATTTCTTATTATTATTACAGCAGTCCCTTTAACATTTCTTGCAATATTAGTGTGATGGTAGTGTATTCTTTAGCCTTTTATTTATCTGGGAAGCTCTCTATTTCACCTTCTCTTTGAATGATAGCCTTCATGAATAAAGTAGTCTCTGTTTCAGATCCTTGCTTTTTATTACCTTCAATACTTCATGCTATTCCATTCTGGCCTGTTGTGTTTTCATTGAACAATCAGCTGACCACCTTCTGGGAGTTCCTTTGTGGGTAACATGTTGCTTTTCTTTTGACACCTTTAAGAGTCTCTCTTTGTCTTTAATTTTTGGCCTTTTAGTTATGATGTTTCTTGGTGTGGGCCTCTTTGAGTTATTTTTGCTGGGGACTCTCTGTGTTTCCTGAACTTTTGTGACTTTTTTCTTCACCATGTTAGGGAAGTTTTATACCACTATTGCTTCAGACAGGTTCTCTATTCCTTGCTCACGTTCTTCTACTCTGGTAATCTATAATGCAGATGTTACATTTCATGTTGTCCTACAGATCCTTTAAGCAGTCCTGTTTTTCAATGGTTTCACTTTTTGGTTCTCTGATTGAATGATATTTCCTACCATTTCATCTAATGTGCTGATCTTATCCTTGGCTTTCTCTCTTCTGCTGTTTATTCCTTCCTGTGCATTCTTTATTTCTGCAATGTAATTCTTCATTTCCAGCTGGTTGTTTTTCATTGTTTCTATATTATTTGTATGCTGTTGACCATCTTTATAGTCATTACTCTGAATTCTATATCTAATAAATTGCTTATCTCCATTTCATTTCACTCTTCTTCTGGAGAATTCTCTTATTTCATTTTACCTGTGGTTTGTTTCTTTGTTTACCCACTTTGGCTGCCGGTTTGAGTTTGTTTGTCTAATTTAGGAAGATCTCCTATGACTTCCAGTCTTGATAGGATTGCCTTACATAGTTGATGACTTTTGAGACTCATTGGCACATTCTCCCTGATCACCAAACCTGGGTGTTCTAATAACATCCTCTGTGTGCATTGGGGGGAACCTCCTGTTGTGATTGAGTCTTGACTGCTATTGCCTTGTCCATGCATGGGCATGGCCATCAGGCTGGCTGTCAGTGAGGCTTAATCCCCAACATAGCATGCTTTCTGCTGTGCAGGTCCTTATCACACAAAATGCAATTTGCCTCAGAAGGGTTTGGAGCCTGCCAAAAACTCCCTGTGAACATACTGCTTGTGAAGCTTATTGGGTCCTGCTCTGACATTCATTGAAGCTAGCCCCTGGGTTTATTGATTTTGAGCCTCTTCAGAGGGTCTCTGATGCAGTCCAATGTCAAACACTATTTCTGACTGGCTCTAAGTACCCTGTTTATAGCTGTTAGTGATCTGGAACTTGTGGCTCTCTCTGCTGCAGGTGGGTGTGTATGGGAAGCACTAAACCAAACACAAAGGTGTGCTTTTCCTAGCCCTGGGCAGAGTAGCAGGTCAGGCAAAGTCTCAAAGCACTCAGAGATCATCCTTTGCCTGCAGGCTGACTGTAAGCCTCAAGCTGTAGTCCTCAGCCGGGCACAAAGTTCACTAGGTGGGGCGAGAGAATTTCCAATGAGTGGAACACAAGGTGAGTGGCTGCAACAAAATTTAGTTTATTTTAAAGTTAACCCTTTAAGAAGTTGCCTGTGTTTATAGCCATCTCTTCCTACTGAACAGAACTTCTAGTTTTTTTCACAGCCAGATGTTATGTGGGCACCTTTGCCAGTTACTCTGGGCTACGGAGCCCTTCTTGAGGTTTAGACCCCAGACATTTCAGAGAGGACCCCCAAGAGTTGAGATATCTCCTATCCCTTCAGCTGCTGCCTGTGGGAGCCCAGCTAGCCCTCTAGTGACTCTGGACTTCCTACCAGTATCAATGTAGGATTCACTTTACATTATTGGTTATAAGGGTTCTCTCTAGCTAGTCTTCAGTTTATTATTCAGAATGATTTTTTATGTTTTAGTTGTAATTCCAGGTTGGTCTTGGGAGAAGGTTAATGTCACTTCCACTTAATGTACCACCATTTTTATAAAGCCCATTGGGTCCATCTTGATTTGAAATTCAAGCCTTATACTATGAAAGAAGGAAACTCAAATTCTGCCAATGGAAGCATTTTTGATGGCTGGATAATGGACCTCAAACGTTGAGAATAAACACTGCTTTTACTCAGAATACAGTTATGGATCCCTAATGTAACATTTAAACATTTAACATTTTCAGAAATGGGAAGCGATTTCTTGGAGAGATTTATTTGGGGGCATCACCAAAAGTAAAATCAGCCTTTGACACCACACTGATCTGCAGACCGAAATGAGGAAAAATAATGAAAAGGTCTTTCGTCTTTCTTAAATTTCATGAAAAGTACCTGATTGGCTGATTGATTTCTTTGGTTGTTTCATGTGTCTAAATTTTATCTCCCCGCCCTGGCTGGTTTGCTCAGCGGTTAGAGCATTGGCCTGCAGGCCAGAGAGACCCAGGTTTGGTTCCTGCTAAGGGCACGTACCTCAGTTGCAGTTTGTTGCTGGCCCTGGTTGGGTCATGAGGGTGGCAGCCACTCAATGTGTCCCTTTCACGTCGATGTTTCTCTTTCTCCATCCCTCCCACTCTGTCTGAACAAGAAATGGAAAAGTCTCCTCAGGTAAGGATAAAAAATAAATAAATAAATAAGCAAATAAATAAATTTTATCTCCCCAATAAATTTTCTGTTCTTATGAAGCTTGTGTTCTACCTCATAATTTTTGGACCTTTCCACATCTCCTAGTATATATAGAACTAGTGTAACATACATTCAAATATCTATTATGGAAAAACAATTTCACAATAAATAGAATTATGAGGCTACACAGAAAGATTCTTGAAACACAGTCAAGTCTGTTCACAGATGATATGTAGAATTTAAACCAAGCCTCCCCATATATATTGACTGCTTCTCATAAATCATATGTTTCTTAGGCTGAGGCAAAAAAAAAAAGAAAGAAAAAGTAAAAAAGTCATGTGGATAAACCATACCCTCAAGTACTCTTTATAGGTGGAAGTCAGAAATACCACAGGAATCAACAATAACAGAGATGGGCAAGGAAAACTGTAAGATTCACCCAAAGCAACTTGGTAGTAGCATTTCTTAAAATATAAATCCCATCAACATTGTCACTAAAAAGGCAGGACCACTTAAGAGTTAGAATTAATATCATATAATTAAATACTGAGTTTGCAAAGAACTTGGTAAATGTCCATAGTATCACCACCCAAGTTCACAGCAAAATGAGGTCTTAATATACTTATGAGTTCACATTGCATAATTTGATGAATAGATGTATGTTCACACCCAATTTATTTTTATGACTGTGGTCAAATCATTGAAAAATAGCCATACAACTCTGTGACAGAGTTGATAGTCTATTCTTTATCCTCATTTACCTTCTATGTTATAACATTTTATAGAATTATATAATGGCCAATATGATATGATGCTGTTATAGTAAAGAAAACCACCGAAGGTAGAGTTGTCCATGTAAGAATGCCTCCATGGGTTATTTGAATAGTCTTGGCTTACTTTGTGGGGACACGCCAAATTAATTTCAGCTGAGGCTATATAAAAAAGAACAACCTCATCATCATCATTATCACCCTTTTATACAATCCTTAATCACATTCATACTATTTGTCAGGCATGTTGTATCCATTATTTTAATTAATTTTACAAAAATAAATATCTTTAAATAGCAGGTATCTTAAAAGAGGAATACCTGAAATGAGAAAAGGGAAATATTGATATAAAAAATTGTATTAAAGCACATAGCCTCAGTTGCTGAACCTGAGGGTAGTAGTCCAGTGGATTCTAAGAAGTTGTTGGAGTACCACTCATTTAGTTCCTTGAAGCTAAGATGTTGATCTCTTGGTGATATTGCCATCGCCTTTCCCTCTCCTTAATCTTTTGCAACTAACCTGTTTTCTATAGCTATAATTATGTATTATATAAATGACATGTAAAATGAACTAAGTATGTAACCTTTTGAGACTTTTTTTTCACTAATGCAGCATAATTTCCTTGAAGTACATCCAAGTTGTTGCATATAGCATGCTTTGGTATGGATGTACCACAGTTAACCTGTTATCCATTGAAGGACATTTGGAAAATTTATAGTTTTTTAAAATAAGCCTTCATTTCTCTGGGATAAATGCCTGACAGTGAAAGTGCTGGGTTGTATGATCTAGTCAATTTTCAGTTTTAAAGGGCACTGCCAAACTATTTTCCAGTGTGGCTGTACCTTTTCCCTCTTGTTAATTTACATTTTCAAAATTATACTTACGGTGGAACATGTTTTGCCTTGCTTTCTTTTCCTTGAACTTTTTAATCATGTAATTTGCCCAATTTTTCTAATGAGCTTTTTGGCACTCACTGACTTTTTACAGTTCTTTATTTATTGTTACTGGTAATCTTTGTTGTTGTTGTTGTTGTTGTTACATAGGTTAGACATGTTTTCCGGTTTGTGACCTGTTGGGTTAAATTGTTCATGGTATCTTTTTAATGTACATATTTCAAATGTTAATGTGGTCATATTTATCATTCTTTTTCTTTATAGTTTGTGGATTTTGTGGTTTTGGATAAGAAATCCTTTTGCACTTTATTCATAGGTAAACTGCTTAGAGTCTCAAATAATCTATTTGCTCTTAATTTGTGCACAGTACTAACACTCCTGCTGATCAAATATTGAAGCACCTCACATATTAGAGGCAGTACAATGGAAGGGGCAAAGGAAATTCTAGAGGCAGATACTCTGGTAACTGCACACAGTAATGATTTTTTAAAAAAATGTCTTTATTAATTTTTTTAGAGAGCGAGGAAGGGAGAGAAAGAGAAACATCATGTGAGAGAGAAACATCAAATGGCTGCCTCCTGCATGCCTTCAACTGGGGATCAAAGCCTGAAACCCAGGTATGTACCCCAACTGGGAATTGAACCAGGACCTCTCAGTCCATGGGACAGTACTCAATCTACTGAGCCACACTGACTGGGTGATGATTTTCAACTCATCTCTATTAACTTTACTATCTGCCAGCCAGTCATTCACTTCTAGTCATCCTTCAGGACCCACTAACTACTTTTCTGGGAAGATTTCCGTGGCACTTTTTAAATCTTATTGTATGTTCCTCCTCTGTGTTCACACATCACCCGGAGTTAGAACACTTGTCATACTGCATGTGACTGCATGTTACTTGCCTACGTATCCCACATGGTTTTGGCTCTGTAAGAGAAGAGATTGTGCCTCTCTGACTTGTATGCCTCAGTGCAGTGCCTTGCCTATAGTAAGTTATCAGTGACTTTATTGAGTGTAGGGATGATGAAGATTCATTTAAAATAAGCAGGCATTAGACCTCATGAAGCACAGAGGCTTAGTATATTAGTGCAGAGGCAAACTCTCTTGTGATCCAGAACTTTTTCCATATGGGAGAATTAGGCAGATCAGAGCTCTGTGGGCTGAGCTTCTTGGAGAATATGGTCTGGCAGTCACAGGGTACAGTGGAGAATTTTATACTCAAGGCAGTCAGGGGCCTTGGTGGTTGAATGGGTTCATTAAGCCAACAGAATGAAGGTCCAGTTCCCACAGAGAACAGATGTGAACAGCAAGCCCTAGTGTTAATAGCGAAGAGCTACATGAAAATAGTATTGCAACACAGGTGAGTGGACCAGGAGATGATAGATGTTAGATAGATAGATAGATAGATAGATAGATAGATAGATAGATAGATAGATAGATAGAAGATAGATAGATAATTTTGTCATCTATTTAAGAGATAGAGAGGTGTATCAATTGTTTTGGAAATATTTTGCTCAAAGATAAACTATCTGGTGTTATGTCTCCTCTCCCTTGTCAGATACAGACATAGAGATATACACATATGTTCTCTCCAAGAAAGATGGGTCAGACCTGAGAAAGTTCCTGGAAGCTTCTTGTTTCAGATGAAGTGATCATGAACTTTTCTTTCAGACCCATAGAAAATTGAGACTCATGAAAATTGTTGCACTGGCCTCTTTTCTGGTAGCTCCTGCTGCTTTTGAGCTTTGACTGTCATCATGAAACAAAAGGATTCTTATTAATTAGAGAGCAGCCGAAAGCCTAATCTTATGTTGTGGCAACCTGTTGCCAAAGAAAAACACTCTTCTAGATGCTGCCAGGAGCCAAAGATGTTCATAGCAAGGGAATTTAAAAGTAAAAAGAGAAGGGCAAGCCCGGCTAGTTCAGTCGGTAGAGCATGAGACTCTTAAAAGTAAAAAGAGAATAATAAAGAGCAAACTTCAGGAAATCATGTTATGTTTAATCTTTACTGAACTGGAAGCACTTATCCAGGACTGAACTATCATTTAGAATTTGTGGTAAATTATAGGAAAGGAAATTTCCTTAGGGGAAACTTGCTGTTCACAAAGTAAAATGAAGGGTGGGGGAGGCACAAAGCTAAATGTGTATTTTCTTAAGTCTTAGACTGCTTAGTTATTCAATGTAATGCTGCTACTATTTTCTTTATTTTTTGTTATTCTTATATAATTAGTAGTGCTCTTTGAGCTACTACGAAACTATAGTCAGGGGTAGCTTAAAAATATATATTTTATATTATGTACTATCTTGCTCTTCATCTCTCTCTTCCCTTCACCATTGTTCATTTTGTAATTCAGAGACAATCTGCTATAATAAATGAGCTTTGGTACAGAAGCCAGGATATCCTGGCTGTGGTCATGATCCTGCCACTGATTCACTCTGTGAGCTTGGGAAAATTCCATCTCCATTGTAGAAATAAGTGTTCTGATCTATACAAAGAGAGGGTTGGATGACTTGATCTCTAAACTTCTTCCTGCTTCTGCTCATATTGGTCTCACTGAAATATGATCACTAATAAATCACATACTAATGTTATGCTTGAACATAAGGTAGTAATGTGATCATTCTCCCAACAAAAGTAGATTTTTAAAAGAAATTACTTTTTCAGAAAGGAGTTAATGCGTTCTGCCTGCTGTATATAAATATTTCTATCTTTATTAACACCAGAAATTGGAATTTACAATAAATAAGATAGACTGACAGCTAGCCCTTCTTGGATTCATTGCTGCCCTCTTCTGATAGTGATCTATCAGAATGTGGGTCTTTCTCTGCATCATATTCTAAACACCCATGCAAGCTTTTCCTCATTATAAAATCTCTCTCTTTTGTGATCTAACTTACCTGGAACAGAAATTGAAAGTAGATCCATTTTATTGCCAACTCCAATCAGTTGTTGAAAGATATCAGGAATTTGTGCTCAGAAGCATTATAAGGACTTTTGGCCACTATGGACTTACAATTGTCAGATTGACCAATATGTTAGGAATTTGTCATCCAAGATCTGGCATGAAATTTTCGTTCTTTCTCTTTTTTTTTAAATTAATTAATTTATTTTTGTTACAGATGTTTCTCCTTTTCGCCCCACTGAATGTCCCCTCCCCCCCGCCCTGTCCCCAGTTTTGTTGTCCATGTCCATTGTTCCTGCATACATGCATATAAGTTCTGTGGTTTATCCCTTCCCACTCCCCAGTACTCCCTCTTCTGGGGATTGTCAGTCTGTACCCCACTTCCACGTCTCTGGGACTACCCCATTCCTCAGACTGTTATGTTCATTATATTCCACAAATAAGTGAGATCATATGATACTTGTCTTTCCTCTGTTTGTCTTGATTCGCTTAGGATAACCCTTTCCAGATCCCGCCATGTCGACTCAAAGGATAAGAGATCTTTCTTTCTTACAGCTGCATAGTACTCCATTATGTATCTGTACCACCACTTTTTTACCCATTTGTCTACTGATGGACATTTGGGCTGTTTCCAGATCTTAGCTATTGTAAGTAGTACTGCTACAAACATGGGAATACATATATTCTTTCTGATTGGTGTTTCAGGATTCTTAGGGTATATTCCTAAAAGTGGGATCACTGGGTCAAATGGAAGTTCAATTTTTAATTTTTTGAGGTAACATCATATTGTTTTCTATAGTGGCTGCACCAGTCTCCATTCCCACCACCAGTGTACTAGAGACCCCTTTCTCCACACCCTCGCCAACACTTGTTTGATGAATTGTTGATGGCAGACATTCTGACAAGTGTGAGGTGATACCTCATTGCTATTTTCACATGCATCTCTCTGATGATTAGTGATGATAAACTATTTATTCATATGTCTCTTGGCCATTTGTATGTCCTGTTCGGAAAGGTGTCTATTTAGTTATTCTGCCCATTTTTTATTTGGCTTATTTTAAATTAATTAATTTATTTTCATTACAGATGTTTCTCCTTCCCCCCCCCCCCCCACTGATTGCCCCCTTCCCCCGCCCTGTGCCCAGCTTTTTGGTCCATGTCCACTGTTCATGTGGTTTATCTCTACACCACCCTGCCTCTTCTGGGGTTGTCAGTCTGTAACCCACTTCCATGTCTCTGGGACTACCCCATTCCTGAGACTGTTATGTTCATTATATTCCACAAATAAGTGAGATCCTATGATACTGGTCTTTCTCTGTTTGGCTTGTTTCTCTTAGGATGATACTTTCCAGATCCCTCCATGTCATCTCAGAGGATAAGAGATCTTTCTTTCTTACAGCTGCATAGTACTCCATTGTGTATATGTATCACAGATTTTTTATTGAATCCTCTACTGACAGATATTTGCGCTGTTTCCGGATCTTCGATATTATAAATAGTGCTGCTACAAACATGGGGGTGCATATATTTTTTCTAATTGGTGTTTCAGGCTTATTAGGGTATATTCCTAGAAGCAAGAGTGCTGGGTTAAATGAAAGTTCAATTTTTAATTTTTTGAGGTAACACCATATTGTTTTACATAGTGGATGCACCAGTCTTCATTCCCACCACCAGTGTACTAGAGTCCCCTTTTCTCTGCACCCTTGCCAATACTTGTTGTTTGATGATTTTTTGATGACGGCCATTCTGACAGGTGTGAGGTGATACCTCATTGTTGTTTTAATTTGCATCTCTCTGATGATTAGTGATGTTGAACATTTCTGCATATGTCTCTTAGCCATTTGTCCTGTTTGGAGAAGTGTGTATTTAGTTCTTCTAATTTTTTTTTTAATTGGGTTCTTTGTTTTCCTTTTTTTGAGTTGTATGAGCACTCTATATATATTGGGAATCAACCCCTTATCTGATATATCATTGGCAATGATGCTCTCCCATAGAGTGGGTTGCCTTTCCAATTTGATGATTGTATCTTTTGCTGTGCAGAAGCTTTTGAGTTTGATGTTGTCCCATGTGTTCATTTTCTTCTTTGTTACTGTTGTCCTAGGTGCTGTGTCAGTGAAAATTCTGCTGCATATGATGTCTGAAATTTTATTGCCTACAGTTTCTTGTAGGATTCTTATAGGTTCATGAGTCAAATTTAAGTCTTTTATCCATTTTGAGTTTATTTTTGTGTATGGTGTAAGTTGATGGTCTAGTTTCAGTTTTTTTGCATGTAGTTGTCCAATTTTCCCAATACCATTTATTAAAGAGGCTGTCTTTACTCCACTGTATGATCTTCCAACTTTGTCAAATATTAATTTAGTGTATTGCCTTGGGTCCATTTCTGGGTTCTATATACTGTTCCACTGGTATACATTCTGTTCTTGTGCCAGTACCAGGCTGTTTTGATTACAGTGGCTTTGTAATATAACCTGAAATCTGGTAATGTGATCCCTCCAACTCTGTTCTTTTTTTTTTTTTTTTCAAGATTGCTATGGCTATTGGACGTCTGTTTTCATTCCATATGAACTTTTGAAGTATTTTTTCTAGTTCTGTGATGTAGGTCGTTGGCATTTTGATAGGGATTGCACTGGATCTATAGATTGCTTAGGATAGTATGGACATTATAATGATGTTCATTCTCCCAATCCACAAACAGGGTATGTGCTTCCACTTTTTTATATCTTCCCCTATTTCTTTTTTCAATGACCTGTAGTTTTCTGCAAATAGGTCCTTTAGTTCTTTGATTAAGTTTATTCCTAGGTATCTTAACTTTTTTGCAGCAATAGTAAATGGGATTGTTTTCTTAGTGGCTCTTTCTGTGAGTTCATCATTGGTGTATAAGAATGTCACTGATTTCTTGACGTTAATTTTCTATCCTGCTATTTTGCCAAATTCATTTATTATGTCTAGTAAATTTTGAGGGATTCTTTGGGGTTTTCTACATATAGAATCATGTCATCTGTGAAAAATGACAGTTTCACTTCCTCCTTTCCAGTTTGGATCCCTTTTATTTTTTTCTTCATCTATGATTGCTGTGGCTGAGACTTCCAGTATTATGTTAAATAACAGTGGCGAAACTGGGCATCCTTGTCTTATTACTGTTCTTAAGGAAAATGCTTTTAGTGTTTGCCCATTGAGTATGATGTTGGCAATAGGTCTTTCATATATGGCCTTTATTATGTCAAGATACAATCCCTGTATTCCCAGATTGCTGAGTGTTTTTATCAGAAATGGGTGCTGGATTTTGTCAAATGCTTTATAAGCATCTATTGATATGATCATATGATATTTATCATTCATTTTGTTTATGATGTTTATCACATTTATTCACTTGCAAATATTGTACCAGCCTTGTATCCCTGGGATGAATCCCCCTTGGTCATGGTTAATAATTTTGTTTTGTTTTTTATGTATTACTGGATTCGATTTGCTACTATATTATTCAGGATTTTGGCATCTGTGTTAATCAGAAATATTGGTCTGTAGTTTTCTTTCTTTGTAGCATCTTTTTCTGGTTTTTGAATTAGAATTCTGCTGGCCTCATCAAACAAGTTTGGAAGTCTTCCTTGTTCTTGAATTTTTTTAAATAGTTTGAGGAGAATGGCTATTAGTTCTTCTTTGAATGTTCGGTAAAACTCTCCTGTGAAGCCATCCGGGCCTGGGCTTTTGTTTGCTGGGGAGTCTTGATTACATCTTCAATTTCTTCTGTTGTTATTGGTCTGTTAAAGTTTTCTATCTCTTCCTGATCTGATTTTGGGAGACTATGTGTTTCTAGAAATTTTTCCATTTTGCTTAGATTGTTGAATTTGTTGCCGTATAATTGTTCATAATATTTGTTCACAATCTTTTGTATTTCTGTGGTGTCAATTATTATTTATCCTCTTTCATTTCTGATTTTGTGTATTTTGGTTCTCTCTCTTTGTTTCTTGGGGATTTTTGCTAAGGGTCCATCAATCTTGTTTATCTTTTCAAAGAACCAGCTCTTTGTTTCATTGATCCATTGAATTGTTTTGTGTTTGTTTGTGTTTGTTTGTTTGTTTTTTTGTCTCCATGTCATTTATTTCTTCTTTGATCTTTACTATGTCTTTCTTTGTACTTTCTCTGGGGTTTTCTTTTTGTTTGCTTTCTAGTTCTTTAAGTTGTGATGTTAGATAGTCTGTTAAAATTTTTTTTTTTTTTTTTTGCTTTTTGAGGTAGCCTTGTAGTGCTACGAATTTCCCTCTCAGAACTGCTTTCACAGCATCCCGTAGATTTTGTGTTGTTGTATGCTCATTTTCATTGGTTTCCAGGAAGATTTTAATTTCTTCCTTGAACCCATTCATTGTACAATAGCATGGTATTTAGCCTCCATGTTTTCAAATGTCTTTGCATGTTGTTATTGCAATGGATTTTTAGTGTCATACCATTGTGATCTAAGAAGATGCTTTATATGATTTCAATCTTCTTGAACTTGTAGAGACTAAGTTTGTGTGCTAACATGTGGTCTATCTTTCAGAATGTCCCATGTGTACTTGAGAAGAATGTAAATTCTGCACTTTTGGGGTGTAATTCTATGTAGATATCTATGAAATACATTTGATCTAGCGTTTATTTAGAGTCTTTGTTTTCCTGTTAATTTTTTGTCTAGAAGATCTATCCAGTGATACCAGCGGGGTACTGAAGTACCCTGCTATGATTATATTGCTCTTGATTTGTCCTTTGAATTCCTCCAGAAGATTTTTAATATATGTTGGTGGTTCTATATTGGGTGCATATATGTTTTCCAAAGTTATATCTTCCTGTTCGATAGATTCTTTCAATATTATGTAGTATCCTTCTTTGTTTCTAGTTATGACCTTCATTTTGAAATCTACATTATTAGCTATGAGTATTGCTACCCCTGCCTTTTTTTTTTTTTGCTTTCCGTTTGCTTGAAAGATTTTTTTCCATCCCTTCACTTTCATCCTATGTGATTCTTTTGTTGTGAGGTGGGTCTCTTGTAAACAACATATATGTGTGTCATGCTTTCTTCTCCAGTCAGCTACTTTGTGGCTTTTTATCAGAGCATTCAAACCATTCACATTTAAGTTGATAAATGATATATACTTATTTATTGCCATTTTTCTTTAGTGTGGCTTTATTTGTCTTCCCATTCATTCTACTAATTACAGCAGTCCTTTTAGCATATCTTGAAGTGCTGGTTTGGTGTTAATATATTCCCTCAGCCTTTTTTTTTTTTTTTTTTTTTTTTTTTTTTTTTTTGGTCTGGAAAGCTCTTTATTTGACCTTCTAATTTGAATTATAGCCTTACTGGATGGAGTAGTCTTGGATTCAGAACCTTGTATTTCATGACCTTGATAACTTCATGCCATTCCCTTCTGTCCTGTAGTGTTTCTGTTGAGAATTCAGCTGAGAGCTTTATGGGGTTTCCTTTGTAGGTAACCTGTTGCTTTTCTCTTGATGCCTTTAGAATTCTCTCTTTGTTTTTAATTTTTGTCATTTTAATTACTATGTGTCTTTGTGTGGGCCTGTTTATGTTCTTCATACTTGGGGCTCTCTGTGCTTCTTGAACTTGAATGCCTTCTTCCTTCTCCAAATTAGGGAAGTTTTCTGACACTATTTCTTCACATATATTCTCTAACCCGCGGCCATTTTATTCCTCTTTGGGGCCTCCTATGATGTGAATGTTATTATGTTTCCAGTTGTCCCACAGTTCTCTTAAGCTATATTCCTGTTTTTTAATTGTTTTTTCTGTTTGGTTTTCTGATTGGTTTATTTTTTCTACTCTGTTTTCTAATTCACAGATCCGGTCCTCAGCTTCCTCTACTCTGCTTGTTAGTCCTTCCAATGTGTTCTTAATTTCTGCTATGTCATTCTTCGTTTCCACTTGGACTAATTCATGCTGTTGAGCTTCCTCAAGATCATGGCTCTGAACTCTACCTCTGATAATTTGCTTAACTGCATTTCATTCATCTCATCTTTAATAGTTTTCTCTTGTTCTTTCATTTGGGATTTGTTTTTGTGTTTCACCATTTTGGCTATCTCAGTGGGTTTTGGAGCCTGCCAAATTTTCTCTGTGGGTGTTGGTGCTCTGCTGTTTGTGGCTCCCTCTACTGGGTTTGGATGAGCCTGGGTGGGCCCACGTTAAACACCACTGTCAAGTCTTACTTTCTTGGGTGGATTTGCAGGCCTAGGAAAGGTTTAGTTATCCTGCAGCTTTTTTCTGGTGGCTAGTAGTCTCAGTTACTCAGTACCTTGGAATGTAGCCCTGGTGTTCTGCATAAGAGGATTTTCAGAGGGTGGGATAGATGCTGGTTGCTAATGAGCCTCAATTTGCATTTCTTTCCCTCACCTGGGAAAGTCTGAATCTCCAAAGGGGGAGCTGCTTCCTTTCCCCATGGCTCTGGGAAAGAGCACAGGGGCCACTGTCTTTTGTGTCCATAACTCAGCATAAACTTTGAGTTCCCTCCAAATCCTGGGTGTGCCCACAGAGTTCCAGCCCATTCTGCCCTCCCTCTTTCATAAGCCTCAGGCTGTGGCTATTTTAGCATTCTGTCCTGGCACTCTGGGCTGTGGAGCGGGCTTGGTCTTTATTCCACAAGGGCGCTGCTCATAGCTAAAACTGCAGCTGTTCATGGGCTCTCATCCTGCCACCCTCTTGCACCTCCGCAGATCCTACCAGTGTCCCTGGTTATATGGTCCTGTCCTGCTGCTTTTCTGTTGCTTTATTTTAGATGTAGTTCCCGTTTGGTCCTGGGATATCGTCTGAGTAACTTTTATTCACTCTGCCTCCATTTTCATATCCTCTAAGCCTACCTTTTGAGCATCTGGGTCGCACAGGCCTTTCTGTTGCCCCTGCACCCTATAAGTCCCACGGGTTACTGGATGGCACAGTCCCTTTGGGGACCAAGCTCTATGCCTGTTATGGACTGTGGGTCATACAGGCCTTTCTTGTGTTTCAGCACCCTGCAGGTCCTGCGAGTAACTCGATAGCACTGTCTCTGCTGGGTTGCACAGGCCTCTCTGGTGCTTCATCACCCCACAGTTCTTGCGAGTAACTGGATCACAGTCCCTTCTGGATAGCACAGGCCTCTCTGGTGCCCTAGCACCCTATTGTTCCCATGGGCTGGCAACTGGATGGCACTAGTCTCTCTGGGGCTCAGGCTTCCCACTGGTTTTGTGGCCTATTGGACCACACAGGCCTCTGTTGTGGCCCTATGTCTTACCGCTGGTGGCTACGGAGTATTGCTGCCCCTTGGGGCTCAACTCCTTCTCAGCTTTTGTTGTAGTTTTTGGCGATGGGTCTCAGCTGCTGATCTGTGCTTCTGTTGCCTTGGGATGGATGCTTGCTCCCCAGCCTCTGTTGCTGGGAGTATATCTCGACTCTGATCGAGCTGCTACTATGGGGGATGCTGGTGAACTCTGGGCTGTCTGCGGCTTCTGTGACCAGCACCTTTGGAGCTCCACTACTGTGCACTGGTCTGTGTTGACACAGAGTTTCCACTGGTCTCCTGGTGCCAGGTGTGCTGGTGGGCTCAGGTTGCTGGGCCCTAACTGCTCCCACTGCCTCCTCCCAGGGAAGACTCGAATCTTCAAAAATGGGGGGACCTCCCTGCGGAGCAGGGAAAAGCACCCTGACGGGCTACTTACCATGGTAGCAGGCTGCTCCCATCCATAGCACAGGAGCTTTCTGCTCTGTGGCTCTGCACTGCTCGGGTTTGGTTGCCCAACTTCATGTCCACTCACACTCTCTCACACTCACTCACTCTCTCACACTCACTCACTCTCTCACACACTCACCCTCCCTCTGGTCCTGCCTGCTGCCATCTTTGACTGTGAAGTGTTTAAAATATAAACTACCTTTGAAACAATATAGTGTCAGTCAAACGTGTACTCAGTAGATGAAGGGGAAGGCATTGGGGAGATGAAACTACCCATTCATCAACATTGGATTAATCAGTTTCTGCTTTTCATCTTTAATAAAGTGATTTAAAAGGGATTATGTATAGATTTATGGCCTTAATTTGCCTAGATCACTATATTTTTATCAGTCCTAAACATTTGTATAAGATGTGCTATGATACTTCTGGGATATACACAAAGACCGATCTCTAAAAGAGTAAGATGCTGTTTGCTCAGGGACTTTGCTCACTTCCTTTTTTTTTTTTTTTCCCTTTTCCCAGGAAGGGAAAGTAGATGCTCAGTCAGGATCTGTGATGGGCATTTATATATTGATTCAAACCATGGAATTTTTCCTGAGTATCTTCTAAGGACAGGGGTCTTTTTCTGGGTGTTTATTATTCTGAGTGTTTCAAGGCATATAGATATGAGAAATATGCAGTTCTGCTTTCACAGGTTTGCTGTAGTTGTTGAAAAGTTTGGGAACATTGTAAGTCATTAGTTGCCTGTGATACAGGATGCAATAATTTCTATGGCAGTTCAGAGCAGCAAAAGATTCGAGGATGTTGGGAGGAAGAGCAAATACTTCATAGTGGGAAACAAGATTTAAGATAAACTTTGAAAAACATACAGGATCCGACCAGACAAAGGCATTCTCACTATAGAAAACAGCTAGCCTAATGGTGGACACAGTCATAATATGTTTGAAATTCTCTTCAAAATCTACTGAAAGATTTTTACGTTGTCCTGGAAAAGGGGTAATTTCCCCTTTCTTGGGATTGTTAAGCATCAGGCATTTCAACACCTATCTTGGCATAAAAAAAAATGCCTGGGTACCAGGGCATGTGAACTGTGACAATGAACAAATGGCAGTAGTCCTTTAGTAATGGGGGCCAGTTGTGGCTTACTGGTAAGGATACAGAACAGGGACACTTTAGAGAAAGATACCTAGAGGGATAGGAAAGCCAAGCAATCTGCCTCTCTCACAGTGTAGATAAAAAAGCTTGGGCTTTGCAATCAGATTGACCTGGATTTCAATTCTGGTCCTGCCACTTACCAGTGCTACCCTAGGCAATCATTAAATATAATGGGTGTAGTGTAGTTGTTATGGATGATACATTGTAAATGTTCAATAAATTAACTGCTTGAGTCATATATGTAGAGGCCAAGTTTCAAAGAGTCATGTAGATATTCATCAAGGTTTCCATAGATATACAGTTTGTTTCTCTTGCTGTTATATGAGATATTACATCTCTTTCACATTGCAGCTCTTTGTTTGGCTTTATCCAGGATCAGTATGACCTTTTAGACGTTCCTTGTCTGGCAGAAAGAAAGATCACTCCATCAAAACTTGCAGTGGCTCCCTCATTTTGGAATTCTTTCAGCTGATGCTTCTATCGTGCTATGCTTTGACACTCTGGCTCCTACTTGAACTTTATAATTCTGTTGGCTTTGTCCTATCTGTATGGGAATCTCATCCCAACCTTTTCATGCTACCAATGTTACCTCTAGGACAATCTACTTTAATGTCTTCTTAAATGAATGCTTGGTCTTTGCATGGGGTAGATATTGCTGGCCAATCTTATGGAATGCTATTGGTCAAAGGTGACCGAAGTGGCCATGACTAGGGGCCTTGGGCACTAACTTTGGGCAAGCCTGAATGCTGTTGACCTTGAGCTGAAGTCCTCAGACTTGGAAACTCTTGACATATGATGCTCCTAGGCAAAGGTAGGAAGACTGTGGGTCATAGCTTGATCTTATTTCAACACACTTTGAATAAGCTGATGGTCCAGAATGGCTCCCTCAGGCTAGTCTGATACTCTTGGCCGGACTTGAGCTATCCATGGGGCTTCTAAGCAGCTTCTAGACTCTGTGATAGGCTGGGAAGTTGGTGGTATAAGACCTGAAATAAAATAGCTTAACTTTATTCAACCCAGTGTTTCCTAAAATCATTAGATCATGGTACTCTCCCTTCTCACGTGCACTTTGATTAACATACACAGCCACCAAATACTTATTAACATACCTAAAAAATAGTTTCTCTATACTTTGGGAAAATGTCCTAATTCGGGCTTCACAAACATGCTGTAAGATAGATTATCTCTATTTTATTGATGTAGAAAATGGAGTTCAAAGAGATTACATTACTTGTTCAATGTCACCTAGTGAGCTCACACCAATTGGACATCCTACTGCTCTTTTACCACATTCCGTGTCTGCATGCACAAGCCCTGCCCTTGGCAACTTGTGATAGAAATGTCATGTTAGCACAAAGTTGGGAAATGATACTCTTCCATAGGCTGCCCATGTCAATTAGAAGCCAATGTTAATGTCCTGAGTCTTAGAACATGGCTGGGCTCAACTTTGGGATCAAATTGAATTCAGACCAAAAAGCAAAGTCAGGAAGCTTCTTACTAGCAAGTTATTCAGTCTTACACCCAGGAGTTTACCCTGGGGGCCTCTGTCATTTTTGCCTCTCCCTGGGCTTGGTGGCATTCTCAAATGGGAGGAGCTCATATCCTGTCATAGTTACCACCTGTTCTACTTGGGGAGGAGGTCTTCATCTTCCACACCCACTCCCAAGCCTCTAGCCTCTGGCTTTGGGTGGGAGTGGTTGAGAAGCTTCTTAATGCTGATTGGTATTTTCATGTTCCAGGGACCAGGAAAATAACAAGACAACAACAACAAATCATTTTTTCCTAGAGGACTTCATCACCTTGAGTTACAGAGGAAAACCAGATACAGACAGCTAGAAGCTCAGTGACCTCCCCCCCCAACACACCCAGCTGCCCACATTTTTTTTCCAGTAAAATTTCTAGAATGGCATTTAGCATGACTGAGCAGACATGGGTTCAAATGTTGGCACTTGTCCAATGTTGTGTGCTTGTCTGAGTCTGTTTCACCATTCATGAAAGGTGATAATCATACTTATTTCTAATTAATAG
The DNA here is from genome assembly GCF_014108415.1 of Molossus molossus. Taxonomy (NCBI): domain Eukaryota; kingdom Metazoa; phylum Chordata; class Mammalia; order Chiroptera; family Molossidae; genus Molossus; species Molossus molossus. The sequence goes on along the minus strand of NW_023425355.1, from coordinate 75,171,376 downwards.
TATAATTGTAAGGGAAAAAGGAGATAATTGGTGTACTTTGTTATGTATGTTTCTGATAAACCCTCCAAGGCAGAATTTGAAATAAAAAAATTACTTTAGCTCAAGGCAGATGTTTTGAAATGGTTTGTTATTAATCCCACACATTTGGTATGAATACTACTTGAAGATCCATGATCAAGACAACCATGATTCACAAGCAAATGCAGAATAATAGCAGCAACTGCTGACTCTCTGATGGAATGTTAGAACCCTGCAGAAAGGATTATAGCTTCCTCAGCACTCAGCCTCTCTGGTCAGGGTGACTTGAAGTACAGGTAATGTCCCAGCTCTTTAAATTGCCTAAATCTATTAATATTATTCCCAAAAATGCATTGGTAACTCAGAAAGATAGAACTAAAGTATTTTCTTTCAGTCTATGCCTCTCTTTCTATAGATGGGGAAGCTAAAGACCCAAACAAGGGGCTGTACCTGGCTCCAAAGTGACACAAATAATAAGTAATAAAAATGAGATTGTAACGTGGATCCTTTATTTTATACAATGCCAGCATTCTGGTTTGACATGTTTATGAAATAACAATTGAAAAATTTGGAAAATGATAAAGAAGAAAAAACACCTGAGATTCCATTTCACAGACAAATATACTGTTACTATCTGATTGTAAAATTACCTTCCTTTCTGTCTTCTCCCAATACTAAAACCCAGGGCTCCTGAGCTCATACTCAATGCCTTCTCTAGCACATCAGGCTGCCTTTTCTAATCAGCATTCTCATTTGATATTTGTTAAATAACAGTTAAGTTTGTAATTCTCAAAACCAAGTAAATCTGCCAACAAACTCCCAAATATGTATGGTTCATGAAGAAAACAAGGGTAATAATGAGATCAAGAACAAATTAGATCACCAGGATGGCCCAGAGCAGAAGCCCACTTGATGCTAGACTCTCAGGACAATCCCCTAAAGCAGACCCCCTCCCCCGCTCCAACTCCCTGGCCTCAGTGAGCATGCTCAGTGGCAGGGTCTCTATCTGAAGGTGGTCCTCTAAGCCTTCTCAGCTGAAAAGGGAACAGAATATGAAAAGGCCACATGGAATGCTTTCTGTAGTTCCATTAATGGTAGGAATGCAATGTCTAGGTCCCAGGGCATTATGACTCAGCTTCTTCCTCTCTCAGTTCAAAATATCCTTCCAGTTGATTCTGCCTTAATGAAGGTAATATTGTAGATGCACTGAGAGAGTAGAAGTCTACCTGCTCTTGCTTCCCTTGTTAAGCTGAGCTAAGAAGTTCTCCAAGGCTTTTCCTAACAGAGGTATCCACGTTCTATGTCTTCACTGTCTGGCCACAGCTCCTTGTGGAGGCATAAACTAACACTACTATTCTAGCCTACTTGAATAATAGGAATTAAGTAGGATAGAGAGCCATGTAGCCTCTTTGTTATATAACACTTTACTGAAGCAACCATTTATTTTTAGTAGAAAGTGGAAGGCAGCAGCTTACTTTTTATTTATTTATTAACTTTTAATGAATTTATTTTTGTTACAGATGTTTCTCCTTTTTCCCCCATTGGCACTCATTCCTACCCCATCCCTAGCACTATTGTCTATGTCCATTGGTTATGCTTATATGCATAAGTTCTTTTGTTCCTCTCCCCCACTACCACCCCCTCCTCTGAAGCCTGTCAGTCTGAACCCTACTTCTACATCTCTGGGTCTTTTTTGTACATCACCTTATTTTGTTCATTATATCCAAAAATAAGTGAGATTATGTGATACTTGTCTTTCTCTTATTGCCTTAATTTTGCTCAGCATAATACTCTCCAGGTCCCTCCATGTTGTCTCAAAGGATAAGAGATCATTCTTTCTTTCAGCTGCATAGTACTCCATTGTGTATGTGTATGTGTGTGTGTGTGTGTGTATGTATATATATACACACATATACATACATATATATACATGTATATATATATATATATATATATATATATATACACACATATATCATGGCTTTTTTATCCACTCATCTATTGATGGACACTTGGGCTGTTTCCAGATTTTAGCAATTGTAAATAGTGCTGCTATGAACATAGAGGTACATATATTCTTTCTGATTTGTGTTTCAAGCTTCTTAGGATATATTCCTAGCAGTGGGATCACTGGGTCAAACGGCAGTTTAAATTTTTAATTTTTTGAGGAAACACCATACTGTTTTCCATAGTGACTGCACTAGTCTGCATTCCCACCAGCAGTGTACTAGAGTCCTCTTTTCTCCACACCCTCGCCAACACTTGTTGTTTGATTATTTGTTTATGGCAGCCATACAATGCCTAAGGCAAGAGAAACAAAGAAAAAAATTAATACATAGGACTACATCATGCTAAAAATCTTCAGCACAGCAAAAGAAACAACCATCCAAAGGGAAAGGGAACCCACTATATGGGAGAGCATAATTGCCAATGATACAACAGATAAGGGGTTAATTTCCAAAATATATAGAGTACTCATACAACTCAACAAAAGGAAGACAAAGAATTCAATTGAAAAGTTGGCCCAAAAACTAAATAGACACCTCTCCAAACAGGACATATAAATGACCAAGAGACATATGAATAAATGTTCAATGTCACTAATCATCAGAGAGATGCAAATTAAAACAACTGTGAGATATCACCTCACACCTGCCAGAATGGTTGCTTATTTTTTAAAGATTGGCAGGTGGAATAACAATCTGCCAAACTTAATATTAAAGATTTGTAGCTGGGCTGCATAGGAGAATTTTTTGCCTGCCTCAATATGATGCTGTCAATGTCATTCCACATCCCTGAGCAACCAAAACATGAATGCTATGAAAAGTAGAAGTAAGACTGAAGGCCAAGGGAGTCTGCTAGACCAATTGCCTGAGCAATTGAATTAGAAAAAAATATAGGTGCCCTAGTCACTAGGAACATTGAAACCTCAAGTTTCTGTTCAAATGTTACTCTCAGTGAGGTCTTCCATGGCACTCTGTGTAAAGTAGCCCCTTTATTCTGCATTATTGTTCTTCCCTGTATACATTATTATCTGATAGTATGCTTTTTAACTCTATTAATTTTTCTGTTGTCCAGCTCACCCACTAGAATGTAAGGCCAAAGAAAACAGGAACTTGCTTTTATTGACTTCTGTGTCCCCAAGGCTTAGAACAGTACCTAGTACATGACAGATGCTCAGGAAATATATGTTAAATAAGTCAGTGAATTTTATGTATGAATGAATATAGTATTAACAAGGCCAATGAGTATACCAAGGACAGTGACAACAATAATACCAGTTGATATTTATGGAATGATGTATATTAACTCAGTCACTACATCAACTCTGTGAGGTACATTTTGTCCTTATCCTATTTTTCAGTTAATGAAAGTTATACTTAGGGATTAAGTAACTTGACTGTGTGACCTTTAGATCACAAGGTGATCACATGCCTGGGGACATAACATTCCAGATATACCAGATTGAGCATTCATTTACTTGATAATACTTTAAATTGGGTTATTTAGAATTTAATCCTCACCCAAGAACATGCTTAGAGAGAGGAAGAAAGGAGAGGGAGGGAGGGAAGGAGAGAGAGAGAAAGAAAGAGAGAGAGAGAGAGAGAGAGAGAGAGAGAGAGACAGAGAGAGACAGAGACAGAGAGACAGAGAGGATGTGCCCCTACCAGGAATTAAACCAACAACCTTTTAGTGCACAGGATGATAGTCAACCAACTGAGCTACTCCGGTGGGGCTGAATTTTTTTTTACATGATTCTTACCCAACTCTGTAAAACTCTTTCACTAAAATGATAACATGAGCTGAACAAATTTTATTTGTATCTGTATAAACTTTGACACTCATAAACTCAAACTGACAAAACTTTATCAGTGCTCCATGGCAAAGAGAGCCATATTTTATGGTGAAGCCATATCTGATCGATAATGGCAACTTTCCTTGAAGTTTTGGAATAAAGAAGAATGACCATTCTGACATGCTCTAACATTGACTTTCTCCTGCAGGAGACATGGCCTAGATAATCCTATTTATTGAGTTACAGTGTTTTACAAAGCCAGAGCCTGTTAGGGCCTCTTAGTCACTTTTTAAGTCACTTTTATTCATGAAATTGCAATTTTTATGTACTCCCCTTTCCATATAAAATCTAAAAAAATTATATTAAATCAAAAATGCACACCAAGTAACAGCAGCCCACTGAGCTCCCCAAGGTGCTCTCACCATGATGACCAGGGCAGTGCAGTGAGTCTAATTTTCATATTGAGTATAGCTTAACCACATAGCAACATTCCATTGTTAGAGTAGTCACAGCATTATTTTGTGTTTATGTAAGTTAAAGTCTCTATCGTGTGTTTGTATTGTAATTAGCAAATAAAAGAGTTCTGTTATTTCTTTTAGAGGAGACCTATTCATGAGTGAGAGAGACTCTGTTTCCATGGAAAATTCAAGGGGGTCACTGCCTTGTTTCCAAGACAGGCTACAGCATCATCTGCTCTATCAATTCTGTGCTCAGTCAGCTTATGGCCCCAAGAAACCCAGATTCTAGGGAAATTTTGTGCCATTCAACCCAATATAGACCTAAGTTCCTTCTCAGTGTTCAAACCACTAACAGATTTTCTCAACCATTATTCTTTCTTTCCTTCTGGTTGAGTCATGATTGTACGTACATCTATTATGAAATCACTGAGATTTCAAAGTACTCTTCAGTATGTCATATTGATTTGTCGATAATGAGTAAATAATTAATAGAAGGAGTACAGACTCGTGATACTAGAATTCCAGTCACATTAGAGAAAAATCTATATCTACCAAGTTTTACTTTTCAATATATTCTATCAGCTCAAGTCATAAATAATCAAGGAAGAAAAGTAACCCGTGTGACTTGTCCTCTTGGGATGCATATGGCTTTTCTCAAACTAGCTCAGGAGTTCTCACCCTGGTTGTGTATTAAAATCACGTAGGAGTACTTCTAAAAATTATTCATGCCCAGGTTCTAGTAAGGACACATAGATCAGAATGTCTGGGGTAAAACAAAGGGTATTCTAATGTGTACCTAAGATCAAAACCCACTGAATTACAGAAGTTTCGGTGCCCCGATTCCCAGTTTTCCTGTGCAGCCAGTGCTGACTGAGAACCAGTGCTGTAGAATGAAGGTGTTTTAAGGGCAGACCTTATATTTGAATGCCTGTTTTCTCAGTGTCTAGCAATGACCCTCAGACCTGCCAGGTACTCAACACATGTATGCAGAGGATAATAAATAGTCTAAATAATTCAACTTGCACCAGTCACTTTGTACCATCACCAGAAATGTCAATGCAGTTCTGACCATATTTCATTGTGAACCTCCTCCCCCCACTACCTTCCCACACCCCATACAAATACTAAGTCATTGTCTTCCTGGAAATTGCAAAGTGCTTCTTTAAAACCTTATTTGAGCTATTTCTACAAAACCATACTTAAAGAATCTTGATGCAAACTGGTGTTCTTTTGCTCTACTATTTGGGTTTAGAGACTTCTTGTTTAGAAGGTGCAATAATCATGATGCCATTTGAGATCCACTTGGACCACACCTTTCCATTTTATGACACAGAGGTACCAAATGTATGAAATTAGTTGCTTTAACTACTTGAGGGAAATTCTCAACCTAACCTGCAATGTGGGTGAGATGCACGGGGAGCCTCAAAGGACTCCTCTAACCTTACAGGGTGCTTGGTTATGTCCTGTTAAACAGCTGTGGACATTGCTGCACCAGGAGAAATGGCTTCCCAAGACTAGATTGGTTGCTTTTTAGTTGACGAAATATAGTTTTATTGGTCCCCACTCAATTTGCCACTTTAATTTTTAATAGACTTGTCAGTTTTCTTGTATTATGTTCTACAAAAACATTTTCCAGTAGTGTATCAACATTAAAATTTGACTGTTGCCATATTCAATAAAGGGAATTTGGAGAGCCACTTTTTATTGACGGCCTAGAAGATTGTATGCAAGGGGCAGTTGTCAATGTCTAGTAGTTTTTGTTTGTTTGTTTTGTTTTGTTTTAATTGTTAAACTGTTTTAAAAGTGGTGGGGAATGGAAACTCACTGGGAACTAGATTTAATTTCTGCTTATATTTTTATCATTTCCAGAAACATTAGCAGATCTCAGCTTCTATGAAGTTAATATTTATTTAAGCCCTGTTCTTCCTATAACAGATAATGAAAAGTTGACTCAATGTCTAATTAAGTTCTCTGGGTTGGAATATTAATCATCAAGTGCTCCTCTTTTCTTCATAAGACACAACGTTTTTGTTTGTTGATTCTTTTGATATTTAATTGAATGTGTTAATTTAAACTAAGAGTGTTTTGTCAAGTGTGGGGTCCCTCAGAGGAACCTATAACTAATTTTATGTTCTTATTTACACATTTAGGTGATGCTGCATGCATTTTGTGTTTTGCTTAAAATGTAGAGGCCATTAGCAAATATATCCAGAATGTCTTCATAGATTATAAAAGCCATTGCCTGGATATCTGTATTTATGGTATTTAAATATTTCTACCAAGATGTTTCTTTTACAGGGTTTTAATCACTTAATGTTTTTTTGTTCTTCCTTTTTTCTTCTTCCTACTTGTTTACTTGTTGAATGAACAGAAAGATGGGTAAGAAGTAGAGATACCTTTTAGACTTTTTATTCCTTCTCAAAAAAAAAAAAAAAAAAAAAAAGTTAAAAATTTAATGGGTAGAAGGTTCAAATGATTAGTAAAAACGTAATTGCCACAGTATCTGTAGAAAGGAAGAGAAGTTGCAGGAGTGATTCAATCCTGTTAGGAAATGAGGGATGTGTTTCTTCAGAGAACCAGAGCAGATCAGATGAGAATGAAAATGAAATTGAACTACCCACTAATAAGTGAAACATTTGCTTAGTTTGTTTTTTAGCTGATAGGCCACATGAAGAACATTTGTGTGTGTAACACAAAACAGGTGCTGCATGTATCCTTTGGCATAACCATCAAAATGGCATTGTCGAATGCCCTACTCTAGCAGTCTAACAAAAAATACCTAAAATAATTAAATCTGCACCTCAGCAGGGTAAGAGGTTTGGATGGTATTGAAACATTCAGGGAAAGTAGATTTTAGACTCACCAGTTGAACACTTACAAATGAGGGAGAAAAAAACTCCTTTAGTGTTTCTTTCTATTATTTTACTATTTTTTTCTTTAAGTGTTTAAATGTTTGATTGATTAGCTTAAGAAATCTAAAGCTATTCAGGTTCTCTCCTCTCCTCCCCAAAATTGTAAGGAATTGTAAGTCTGTGTTTTCAACTTTGATCTCTCAATTATCATGTATCAAATTATTGTCTACCAGAATTTCATTTCACCTTGTTTTCATATTCTCTCCATAGGCTATCGTTTTCTTTTATTATTTACAATTAGTGTTTATTTAGATTCACCAGCAACTTCTTTGTTTGCCATTTTCTCTTACATTCTTCTTTCATTTGGATAAAGTTCCCTTCTTTTCAAACTATAGTATATCCTTTTAGTGAAGTTCTCTAAGCAATGAACTAATATTGTCTTTGTTTAAAGAAGTTGACATTTCACTTTTACTATTCTAATGTTAGGTTACTTAGGTAGAGATGTCTTTGTCCCCACTGCCAACCTCAGCATTGTTGCTGTTATCAATCTAATTATCTATCATAGGCAATCTTTTGTTTTTCTTCAGTCACTTTAAATTTTTTTCTTTATTGACTTTGAGAGAGAGAAAAAGGGCGAGGGAGAGAGATAGAAACATCAATGAGAGAGAACATCAATGCCCTCCACTGGGGATTGGGCCCACAACCTAGGCATGTACCCTGACCAGGAATCAAACTGGCGACTTCTTGGTACATGGGATAACGCTCTCCACTTAGATATACTGGCCAGGCCTTTTTCAGTCACTTTAAATATTTGTATATGCAATACAAAACAGGTCCTACAAATTCATTGCAATGGTTCTAGGCAAGGATTTTATTTTATTTATTTTTTCTGGAAGTTAGTGTGTTTCTTAAATATGAAGATTCATTTTTTTACATATGTTTTTATTGATATTTTTTTTTTTTTTTTGAGAGAGAGGAAGGGAGAGAGAAATAGAAACATCAATGTGAGAGAGAGACATCAACTAGCTCAATCCACTGAGACACACTGGCCTGGCAATGATTCATTTTTTAAAAAATTTATGTATTATATAATTTTATTATTTTTCTTATTATTAATACTATTACAAATGTCCCCATCCTTCCCCACACCCCATTTTTTTCCACCTCCACCCAGCTGCTACTGTCTTTCTCTCTGGTCATCACCATACTCTTATCTGTGTCGATGGGTGGGTTATGCATATATGTAGTTTGGCAATCTCTTCACTTTTATATCCAACCCCCATCCTTCTTCCCCTCTGACAGCTGTCAGTCTGTTCCAGTTATTTAGGACTCTGTTTCTATTTTATTCATCAGTTTATTTTGTTCATTAGATTCCACTTAAAGGGAGATCATGTGATGTTTGGCTTTCTGTGACTGGCTTATTTTACGTAGCATAATAATCTCCAGGCCCATCCATGCTGTCACAAAGGATAAGAGTTCCTTCTTTTTTATGGCTGCATAGTATTCTATTGTGTAAAATGTACTACAGCTTTACTGTATACTCGTATACTCATGAGCTGTTTCCAGATCTTGATTATTATAGATAACACTGCTATGAAAACAGGGGTACATGTATTATTTCTGATTGGTGTTTTGGGATTCATAAGATATATTCCCAGAAGTGGGATTTCTGGGTCAAAAGACAGTTCCATTTTTGATATTTTGAGGAAACACCATACTGTTTTCTGCATTGGCTGCACCAGTTTGCATTCCCACCAATAGTGTGCTAGGGTCTTTTTCTCTACAATCTTGCCAGCACCTATTGTTATGAGGTGATATCTCATTGTGGTTTAATTTGCATCTTTATGATGATTAATGACATAAAACATTTTTTTTCATATGTCTATTGGCCATCTTTATGTCCTCTTTGAAAAAGTATCTATTTTAGGCCCTTTGTTCATTTTTAATTGGATTGTTTGTCTTCCTGGTGTTGAGATGTATAAGTGTTTTATCTATTTTGAAGATTAACTACTTATCAGATGTATCATTGGTAAATATGTCTTCCCATACAGTGGGTTTTCCTTTAATTTCGTTACTGGTTTCTTTTGCTGTGCAGAAGCTTTTTAGTTGGATAAAGTCCCATTTGTTTATTTCTTTCTTTGTTTCTCTTGCCCTAGGAGATGTATCAGTGAAGATTTTGTTTCATGAGATGTCTGAAATTTTGCTGCCTATGTTTTCTTCTAGGATTTTTATGGCTTTGTTACTTACATTGAAATATTTTATCCATTTTGAGTTTATTCTTGTGTATGGTGTAAGTTGGTGGTATAGTTTCCTTTCCTTTTTCCTTTTCTTTTTTTTTTTACATGTACCTGTCCTATTTTCCCAACATTGTCTATTGAAGAGACTGTCTTTACTCCATTGTATGTTCTTGCCTCCTTTGTCAAATATTAATTGACCCTAAAGACAAGGATTCATTTTTTTCTTCAATTCTTTGAAAATATTGTCATTATATCTTTAAATGTTCCCTTTCCACTCTTTCTGAAAATCCTGTTACCTATATTTGACATTCTTCATTTTGCCTTCCTATCTATTTCCCTTGCTTTCCTTATTTCCATCTGTTTATTTCTCCATATTGCAGTCTAATTTTTTTCCATAGAAAGCTTTTAGTTTACTGATTCTTCAGCTCTACATGGAATAAAAATAGCAAGAGATATATCACATAAATTTCATGACTCCTGACACCTTCAAATTAACTGGAAATTGAACTGGAGTAAAGAATGCAGACATGGCCCTGGCTGGTTTAGCTCAGTGGTTAGAGCGTCGGCCTGCGGTCCAGAGAGACCTGAGTTCATTTTCTGCTAAGGGCACGTAACTTGGTTGCAGTTTTTACCCAGCCCTGGTTGGGTCGTGCGGGTGGCAACCACTCGATGTGTCCCTTTCACGTCGATGTTTCTCTTTCTCTCTCTCCCTCCCACTCTATCTGAAAAAAAATGGAAAAATGTCCTTGGGTGAGGATAAAAATTAAAAAAAGAATGCAGACATGAGGTCCCCATCAGTAATTGTGGAGTGTGTTGTGGTAGAAAGAACACTGGCCTTGAAATTTTTCCTGATGGATAATGCTCAGTGAATGTCTAATGAAAGATTGATTGAACTAATGAATGCATTGATGAACTTATTCCCTATGTAAATGTAAAAAACCCAGTTCCTTACCTCATGTTGCTTATACTCTAGAAGGAAAGCCATCACACTGCTTTGTAATTGTTAACTTATCTGTACAAGATATACTGTTAGGCAGCAAAAGAAATGGGAGCAAGGAGAATATTTGTAGAGGCAGCAGTACTTGTACTGGGTATTGAAAAATCATTAAGAGTTTTATGAGGTATAAGGCATGGGAGAAAGAAAATAAAAACATTGTGCATTCAAAGGCTCAGAGATTCACAAGCGCTTGGGACTCGTGAAGATGGGAATATTGATGGCTGCCAACAAGGGGAATGCTATGGAGATAAAGAAAATACGTTAAAGGGGGAACATGTAAATCTCTGCCCTGACCCTTCTACAGGCAGCTCTTCCCTCAACATGCTGAGTACCCCACTCTCCTGCACAGGTTTTTTGGTGACAAATGACAGAGTGGCATTGGATTGCCACTGGGCTTAGGGCCTGTGGCAGAACTATCAGGCCTGATAAGATTCCAGCAAACAGTCCCACCCTCTGTGTCATAATATAATCAACGGTATCAGTCCAAATGATAAATACTGCAACTGAAGAGGAAAGACTAATTACCAATTTAAAAGAGAAGCAGATTTAGTATGCTTTTCTGCACATACTCACTCATTATGTGCTAGGTGTTATGCTGGGTTTACGATAATGCATAAGAGAGACCAGGTCCCTATTCATGTGAAGATAATGTGCTTAAGGTGAGGAGACTTATAATAAATGTGAAACTCAGTACTGAACTAATGTCATAAAGTCCTAAATGCTCTGAAGAAAATCCAGCAGTGTGAACAAACAGAGAGTAATTGGAGGAATGCTTCTGTAGCTTAGGAGAGGGTCTAAGGTGGTATTAAGAGTGAGATCTAAATGATGTGAAGTAGTTTGCCGAGAAAGGGGCAGAGGGCAGAGAAAGTAAAGAGCTTCTAAGACAGAAACAAGTGGATTATGCCCAAAGGACATAGAACAATGAACTCAGGCTAGAGTCAGAGGAGATGGAGCTAGGAAAGTGGGCATGGCCTACACCATTTAAGACCTTGCAGGTCAGGTGAAGGGGTTTGGACTTTTTTTAAATAACAGAAAAAGTCATTGGACAGTATTATGGTAGAGGTAACACAATAAGATTTGGGTTTTTAAAGGGTTACATAGTGATTTTGTGAATAATTAAGTGGAAGAGGAAAGAAAATGCCAAGAGGGGAAATAAATTAGGACCCTACTAGAGGAGACCAGTAAAGGAGTGATAATAGCTTGGACTACAATGTTAGAGTGAGGATGAGTGATCAAATCTGGGACTTATTTTTAAGGTAGAACCCATAGGACCTGCTGATGAATTGGAATTAAGGGTGTAGGAATGAGGGAAAACCAGGTTCTGTACTGAGTTTCCAGGTGGTACCTTGTACCAAGATAGGAAGAACAGAGGTAAATATCAATAGTCTCATCTTGGACAAACTAAGAAGATAAGGTGTGGAGAAAAGGGGACTCTAGTACACTGCTGGTGTAAATGCAGACTGGTTCAGCCACTATGCAAAACAGTATGGTGTTTCCTCAAAAAATTAAAAATTAATTTGCCATTTGACCCAGTGGTCCCACTTTTAGGGATATATCCTAAGAAGCCTGAAACACCAATCAGAAAGAATATATGTACCCCTATGTTCATAGCAGCACTATTTACAATCGCTAAGATCTGGAAACAGCCCAAGTATCCATCAATAGATGAGTGGATAAAAAAGCTGTGGTACATATGTACAATGGAATACTATGCAGGTGTAAGAAAGAAAGATCTCTTATCCTTTGAAACAACATGGAGAGACCTCGAGAGTATTATGCTAAGTGAAATAAACCAATCAGAGAAATGATCTCACTTATTTGTGGAATATAATGAACAAGGTGAACTGATGAATGAAATAGACCCAGAGACATAGAAAGGAGTATGGTTCAGACGGACAAACCTCAGGGTAGGGGGATGGGGGGGGATGGAGGAGATGAACCAAAGAACTTATATGCATGTATGCATAACCAATGGACATAGACAACAATGCAGGGAGGTGGGGGTGCAAGATGGGGAGGATGGTGTCTGGGGTGGACGGAAAAACATCTGTAACCAAAATAAATTAATAAAAATTTAAAATAAAATAAAAATTTATTTAAACTAAAAAATAAATTAAGAAAAAAAAAAAAAAAAGAAGAGAGATGCTGCATAAGGACATATTGTAAAGGGTTAGGGCGTGATCCTGTGTGGAACCCTGAGTTAGTGGAGGTTTAGGCATTAGTAACACAATGAACTTGTGGAATTTAGAATGCAGTGGGTTTCCCAGTGGTAGGATTGAAGTGTTGACCAATATAGAGTAAGAACAGTTTTGACACATGAGCAAAAAGAGCCTTGCTAAGTTCCCAGGCCTGGTTGGACCTCTGGTTTTATACAACTTAAGTTATTATTCTTTTCATTTTCTTTAATTTCCTCTCTCTAAAATTTAGCTCTTTCTATGATTATAAACCCAGGGCATATGCACATATACTCACACACATGAGGACACTGACACACACATACACACAAACAATTGTGTTATTTCCAATTTTCAGATTTAAAGTGAATGATCTTACTTAGAGAGTTGGCCTAGCATTCTGCTTCATGCTTCTAATTGCAGGCAGTTTCCTGGAAATATGAGAATTAATTACTTATTTACTAGACACCTGAGGAAAGGCTAAATATATGTCCTTTGGAGGTAAAATGCACTCCATGGCGATTTCTGCTTTGGAGAAATCCAAGGTAGAGTATAGCCAACTCATTCTTGTCTTGGTCTGCATGTATATATAGTTATGAATATTCTTTCTAACTCCAGATGCTTTCTGGTTTGAGATCTAGAAAGCTTCTCTGGGCATGTGTCACTTGAACCCTAAACCTCAGTTTCTCTTGAAACCTCACCAAACTTTCCTAGAATGGTAGCTTTGGCAACTGTTGCTCCAGGAATGGAGTGAATTGTGCCAATGTGACTGAATTTTGCACCAAGGAACAGTATGAAAAGATGTCATTCCACAATCTGAAAGGCTACTCTGTGGTATGTTGATTGCAGTGTACAGTTTGGGCAATGTGTTGGGCTGCACATGGTGAGGTACTGTAATAGGCTTAACATTCATAACATTGAAAATATTATTTATTTATTCTTCTTTGTTTTGGGCACTTCTTATAATAATCATCAACTCAATGTGTAGAATTATCTGAAAAACAGAAGAAGAGCATATATGTATTTTGGGGATTTTGAAAATGGTATTTTAATATAGGCTTCTATTTCCTTGTTTCTGTTACTCACACATATCAACTTTAACCTACAGCCAGCAAGTGTTGAGTTTCTTGTTTCCCTCCTCTAGACACTTCCAACCTATGAGCCACAACAATGACTTGCTGTGCCCTGAATAAAGAACTAAATAAAGGTTAGAGAATCTAAGGGAACAAGAGAGAGTATTAAATCTGGTCTGGGTTCCAATTCAGTGACTGTTGGAATTGTGATGGAGCAAGGAAGAGAGACTGAATCCTCCAGCATGAAGGCAAATGCCATAAAGATCTTTCCTCGGTGAAAGGAGGTTTTCCAACAATTTCAGTGTCCTCATGAGCCCTTGCAGTGGGCCTGAGAGAATAGGAGTGAAGAGAAGGAGGGGGAGCAACAATAAATTACCAAACAGCTCTGCTCATTTTTTTTTTTTCTCGCAAACTGCCAATTGTATACAGAAAACTGATGATGCAGATTTTCTCCTTTCCAGCTGTACATTTGCTCTGATATTTTATGAAGATGATAAAAGAAATTATTCCCTTTTTGATTCTCTCTGTCTCATGAATCTCCACTTCCCTAACAAACTTGGGGCATTTAATCATCTCTCAGTATACTCTGAACCTTCTATTAAAAAGAAGAATGGATGCTTTAAAATTGTAAAAGAACAAGAGGAAAAAGTGAGTCTGGATATATGAATGAAGGCAAACTAATCCCTGTGTTTTTTTTCCCTCAAATAACTGAGGTATAAAGTGGGTTCTGGGCCCTCCAGGATTCTATCACTTAACCATCTGCCTCAGTAGAAGGAAACATGACAAAACCAAAAATTTAATCCACCACACATATACCAGGCATCTACTTAGTGCCTAGTCAAGTGCCTGGCCCCTAGTTGATGTTCAAGAAATGTTTATGGACCAGCTGCTCTTAGCTTTTACTAGTTGCTGATGACACAGTAGTGAATAACAGAGGTAGCACCTGCCCTTAAACAGCTTACAGATTTTAGGTAGTTAAAAGATAGGCAATGGAATAAACTAGTGCTCATACACCCTCCCTTTTGCCATTTGTCCCCAGATCCACTAAGAAATCTTATTTTTTGTTGTTATTGTTAAAGTCAGAAGAAGCATTTTTAAACAGAAGAGTAAATGTGCCTCTTTAGCTGGAGAAAGATTGCATGGCATTTATTTAGGCAACTGGAATTTAATTTCAAAGGTAGCTGATGCAATGACTAAGTTTTGTACATGTATAACAATTTGTCAGCAGTGCTGCTGAAAACCTGAGAGAGTGTTTCCTCATTGAGCAGGTGTTGGTGAAAGTCCTGTGAATATTTGCCCTCATCAAGAAAAAACAAAAGCATGGGCTTTTGGGTTACTTTATCATGGAGTGAATAATCCTGGTTCAGATCTGAATTTGAACTAATGTCTGGCCCTTAAATGCATTCACATGACACATTGTTATGGCTGACCAAACAGGTCCTGTCTATGGTGTGAAGGCTGAGACCCATCAGTTCTATAGGAGTTTGGTGGACTGAACTCTTTGGTCATGTACCCAGGCCTCTGATGTAACCAGGTTAATCAGCAAGTATGCCCAGCCTCAGGTGGCTTCCTAAAAGTCTTATAGAAGCAGCACAGTAGAAATAGTGCCTGCCCAGCAGACAAAGGTGTTGCAGTAGTGCAGCATCTGCTGTGGCTCGCTCTGCTGCTGAGGCTTCACTGGTGACGTTCCCTTCTAGATTTATAGCAACTGTGCCTGATGTCATGTGGCTTTAGAGCCCTCTCACATAATTGTTCATAGTTGTTAGGGATCAGTGAATGGTGAACTGTTCCAAGCCTGAGATCCATGTTCACTTAGTCAAAAAAGGCTTCATTAACTGCCCCCTAGAAAGTTTGATTGGATCAGATATTTAGATGCTTGCAATCATCTATATTATATCCTTACTCTTCCATCCAATCTGCTACTGAAGCACTGATTGAAGTATACATAGGAGCCATTCTGATGGAGATGGCAAAGGAAGGGTTGGGGAACCATTCCAGGCAGGGGAAGTAGCATGTAAAAGTTCCAGATGTGGGAGAGCAATTGTTTTCCTAATTTACTAAGGCTTAGGGGAGTTAGACATCCTGCTCCAGTTTACATACCTAGAGAGCAGCAGAGCCCAAATTTTGTCTAACTTCAAAGCCTATGTATTTTCACATATGCTGCCTCATGAAGGCCTGGCTGAGGGTTTAGACATATCTTGTAGAAAGTGGGGATCCATTAAAAATTTATGGAGGAGGCTTACATGAAGAAAGCAGTGTTTTAGGATGTCTAATTTGGTGATTGTGTAGAGACTGGATTAGCAAAGTGAGAGCCTAGAAATAGAGACCAGTTGGAGGATACTGTAAAAGACTAGACACAATGGTTTAGGACTCATTACTATGTGCTAAGCTATTGATATTTACTTCCTCTATCATAATATTTATTGCACTTCTATTTTTTAACATTGGTTTTCATCCAGAGTTTATAAACTTAAAGAGGATAGGGAGTGTGTCTCTCTTATTCACTGCTGTATCTTTGCTGCATCATGTAATAAATACACAACAAATACACAAATGAATGAATGTGAATGAAGGACAACAAAAACATTTTAAATGGTTTGGCAAGGTAAAATACATAAACATTTAAAACTTTAGAGTAAGAATAATAGCTACCATTTCATGAGTACCTGTTATGAGCATAGCAAGTGCCTTAACTGCATTTTCTCAATTCACCTCCACCATGGAAAGCAGGTCCTGTTATCATTCATGATTTACAGGTGAGGAAATTTCCTTGAAGCGGGGGGGGGGGGGTAGAGTTGAACATAGGGGCTATAATTAACAATATTTTATTGTGTACTTGAAAGTTGGTAAGAAAGTAATCTCAAATGTTCTCACCACACGAACACACAGGTAACTATGTGAGCTAATGGAGGTGTCAACTAATCTTATTATGGTAATTATTACACTATATGCATGTATCAGATAATGATGTTGTACACCTTAAACTTACACAATGATAATTGTCAATTATTTCTCAATAAAACTGGAAAAAAAGAAGGGATATAATGGTTGGTAACATCACCAGGAATAGGCTGAGTCAGAACCCAGGTCTGATTAATTCCAAAGACTATGTTTATAAGCCCTCTGCTGAGGGCTTGGGAGAATTTGGGGATGAATATTGAAACTGGAAAGTAAAAAAGCAGAAAATATGCTCTCCAAGGTCCCTTTTGAGTCATTGGCTTGTGATTTTGAGGATTTTGGCTTTAGACCTTTTTTGAGGTAGCAGTAGGCCAGCCCAGTACAGATCAGATGCTCAGTAGACCGCTGATGATAGAGAAATGAGGCTTAGATGAAAAGTCAGGCAGGTGTAGAAATTTAGCATGGGGGCAACAGGTGATACCCAGACAGTCTTTGCCAGACAAATAATGTAGAGTGTGAAATCCACAGGTCCAAAGCCTCTACCTGGGTTGATATCTATACACAGCAAACTAGAAGAGAAAGGGGAGCTGACAAAGAAATGTCTTACCCCAATGTCAGGAATCTGGACTGGTATAGACAGACAACCCAGAGCAGTAGGAGGAGAGCTGGAGAGTAGATGCTCATCCTTTTCCCCTGGCTGAGTGCCTGAGTAGGGCATAAACTCAACAGATTGATTGCTTGGGCTGGAGATGAGACCTCAGATTCTTCTTCCTTAACAGTTCTGGGTAGGGATATGAACACAAAAAGTTTATTCTGAAGGAAATTGCTTTGGTAGAGTCACTAACACACTTTGAAATGGGTTTTTATGCAAGGAGGACCCAAGGGAAGCACATACATACAGAGCCAAATGGGGTGTTCAGTATTCCTGGACCAAATGTGTAAGTGTGGACATATTGGGCCATTTAATGGGCAAGACAAAGTGCATCCTGAGATATCACCTCACAACTGCTAGAAAGGCTGCCATCAACAAATCATCAAACAGCAAGGGCTGGTGAGGGTGTGGAGAAAAGGGGACTCTAGTACACTGCTGGTGGGAATGTAGACTGGTGCAGCCACTATGGAAAACAATATAGTGCTTCCTCAGAAAATGAACAATGGAATTGCCATTTGACCCAGTGATTCCACTTGTTGGAATATATCCTGAGAAGCCTGAAATACCAGTAAGAAAGAATATATGCATGTCTATGTTCATAGCAGTACTATTACAATTGCTAAGATCTGGAAACAACCCATTTGTCCATCAATAGATGAGTGGATAAAAAAGCTGTGGTACAATAACACAATGCGATACTATATAGCTGTAAGAAAGAAAGCTCTCTTACCCTTTGAGACGACATGGAGGGACCTGGAGAGTATTATCCTAAGTGAAACAAGCCAAACAGAGAAAGACAAGTGTCATATGATCTCACTTATGTGTGGAATATAATGAACATAACAGTCTGAGGAATAGGGTAGACCCAGAAACATGGAAGTAGGGTACAGACTGACAACCCTCAGAAGAGGGGGTGATGGGGGGAAGGAAGAGATAAACCATAGAACTTACATGCAGGTATGCATAACCAATAGACATGGACAACAAAGCCAGGGATGGGGCAGGGTTGGGGGGATGGGGAGGAGAGTGTCAATGGGGTAAGAAAGGAGAAACATGTGTAACAAAAATAAAATTTAAAAAAAAATACCGAGAAGATCACCTCAAATTTTAGCAACAAAAAAAATAATAATAAACCAGTCATGCAAGTGGGAAACAAGACTGACAAACCTCAGAGGAATGGGGGTGGGGGAGAGTGGAAGAGGTAAACTAAAGAACTTATATGCAAATATGTACAACCAATGGTCACAGATATTAGATTGGGAAAACAGGAAGGGGGTGGGCATGGGGAGGAGGGAGTCAATAGGGGGAAAAGGAGGGACATCTGTAATACTTTCAACAATAAAAACAAAGTTCAGTTTAATTGTATGGGACAAAAAATTAACAATATGTAGAAGAAAAGAACGGGAAGGAATATTATGCCAAGATGTCAAGAGAGAATAGTCTCTAGTTAGTGGGTTTGTGTGTAGTTATTAATTTCTTTATGCATTGTCTAATTTCCCAATTTTCCACAATAGGCATAAGCAGAAATAAATTAATTTAAAATATATCTAGGGCACAGACTAGAAGTGGGAAGGATATAAAATCCTTTCAAATTACATTGCAGTATTTTGGGGTGGGATGGGGATCATAGATTTTATTCAACATAATATGGTCAATTCTGTGCCTCTAGGTTATATCAATATAGTATTATCTAAAAAGGAAATTTATTAGTGCTCATTTTCGCCTCTTGGGTACATTCTATTGGTCTCTTATTTATAAAATGCATGTCATTCCCAATGGAAAGCTGGTTGGAATAGAGTAGCTACTTAGGTGAAAGTAAGTTGGGCTTTATTTATTTTAATTTATATTTCATAAATATCAAATAAATTGGATAGACCAGAAATTTTCAGTAAGGCATCAGGAACCTTGGCAAATGAATGTTATTGTTTTGTTTAATTTTTTCTCAATGTGTCATTTGCATTTTATATCCTTAGTTATTCATTGCTTGTATTCCTCGTAGAATTGCTTAGTTAAATCTCTCCTAGTGCTATTTATGAATTAGAACAGATGCAATAATATACTTATGAGGTCATTTTTTTGCAGGAAGAACTTGTTTTTTTATAAATAAGATGCAACTAAAAGTATTCATTAGGTTCAAATTTACTAGAACCATGCTAATCCAATTTGGAGACTGAGCTGGAAAATATGAACCATCATTACAGATTACATTTAAAAGACATTGACTGTACATGTATGCAGTACAACTTTACAAAATTCCTAGGAAAATTGGAATTAATTGCTGAAAATAACAGGAATTGATGCAATAGAGTCTTAGCAAAAAAAAAACAAAAAAAAAACAGGCTGTAGATAGTGTGTCACAACATGCACTTTTCTCACTTAGGTTGATAAAGGGAGTTAGATTCATATTATTTGTGAAACTATTACTACATCCTTGGTAATAAAAACTTGATCTTCATAATCAGATACCTCTTTGACTCTGTTGCAAACATGGGGCTAAGAAAGGTGCAATTGCTTAGGCACTGTTTTTCTTCTTGTTCTTTTTCAAATGAAATACTGACTATGGGGATTAGTCAAAAGACCCTAGAAGAAGATCCTTCCAAACCAAATATGTTAAAATACCAGGATGCTTCTATGCCACAGGAAATAGCATGTAGAGGCTAAAGGGACTGCAATGGAGCTGAACCTCAGACACACATCCATCTCTATTCTGATAGAGAATCTACAATAGTCACTGGAGCCTATGCATGGGGAAGTGAAATACACAGTCCAGAGTAAACCAACTAGATCATTGTCACAGAATCACTGTCTCACCAGCATTCCTTTTTTTTTTTTCTTTCTTATGAATTCCTAGTATATTCACACCACTTTAAATTTTCTCCTCAGAATAATTATGTAAAGTAACCAGGGAAGGTAATTAAGACACTCAGTCTTTTCTTTAGATCCCCTGGGAAACAGTGTTTTATGGAATACAGAACTATTTTTGAATGACCATGGTAATAACAAATATTATGATATAGAAGCTATTTCTAGTAACCTGGTCACTCCTTATGGGCTTCTTTTAATCCCCTAATTCAAGACTGCATATCAGCTCAGATTGTTCCCTGTTCTGAAGTGTCGTTCCTTCTCTACTTCACTTCAGCTCTACCTCCTCCAGTAAGTCTTCTCTAATATCTGCTTTAAAAAATTTTTTTAATTAATTTATTTTTGTTACAGATGTTTCTCCTTTTCCCCCCATTGACACCTTCCCCCCACCCCCCAACATTGTCGTCTATGTCCACTGATTATACTTATATGCATAATTTCTTTGGTTTATCTCTCTGTCCTCTCCTCTGAAGTTTGTTAGTCTGAACCCTACTTCCATGTCTCTGGGTCTATTTTGTTCATTATTCCACAAATAAGTGAGGTCTGCTTTTTATATTGATCCATTCTCTGCTGACCTCCTGTAGCACTTGTCTTCATTATCACTGATTCCCTACTTAATTATTCTGTGCCTTATGTGATATGCATATATGCTTCACTAGTATGCATTGTTTGCTTTTGGTGAGGCACTGTCCTTACTATTTTGTATTGATCATATCACTTAATCGCTACCATTAACAATTGTAAATTTAAGCTGTCAATCAAAATACATCCAGAATCATGAAAGTAGGGAACAGAGTGACAAAACTCAGTGGGATAGCGGAGGGTTTGGGATTGGTGGAAAGAGAAATATATGCATATATGCACAACCAATGGACACAGACATTAGGTTTGGGAAAGCAGGAGGGGATGGGAGCAGGGAGGAGGGGGCCAATCTGGGAATAAAGGGGGACATCTGTATAATACTTTTAATAATAAAAAAAAAAGAATTGTAATTTTACCCATTTTATAAGGTTCAAAGAGGTTAAGTAATTTGTTCATAGTCACATAGTTCATTGGTGATGAAAATGGAATTTAAACCAGTTCTCATATGAATTGAGAACCTAAACTTGTAACTAGTGCATTATTTGGTATTAATCTATGCCCTTAAAAGAGCTTACACTAGTCCAGCCGGTGTGGTGGCTAATTGATGTTCTCTCTCATTGATGTTTCTATCTCTCTCTCCCTATCCCTTCCTCTCTCTCTAAAATCGATAAAAAGGAAAGTAAAAAAAGAAGAGCTTACACTATAGCTGGAAAGGAAAGAGTTTGACATCATGTATCTCCTTATGGACTGAATGTGTGTGTCCTCCTCAATTTTATATGTTAAAGCCCTAAGCCCAAATGTAATATTGGGAGGTGGGAAGTTTGGGAGTGATTAAGTTTACATAAGGCCTTCATCAATAATCATCAAGGAAATGCAAATCAAAAGTACAATGAGATATCACATCAAACTTGTGAGGATAACTATTTCCAAACTCAAAAAATAGCAAATGTTTGCAAGGGTGTGGAAAAAAATGAAATCGTTATAATGGGAATGTTAATTGGTACAGCCTTTATAGAAAAAAGTGTGGAGATTCCTCAGAAAGATACCCTATCTCAAGTTTCCAGCCTTAGAACTTTGAGTAATGAGTATTGTTTTTTTTTTTTTTTTTAACTTCACAGTCTGTAGTATTGTGTTATAGCAGATCAAGCTCAATAAATAACTCTCTTTAGCACAGTGGAACGCAGTCAGGGACCTCTTTGGTGTTCAATATTTTCACATGGCTTGATTGCTTAATAATTGAGAGGCTACTGGACTTCATCGATGGTCATTTTGGCATATCTTAGTTTGGCACATTGTAAGTCTGCTGAAAACATTATTGGAATGATGTAATTCAACACCAGATTGTATAACTCAGGGGAAAAAAACTACAAATTGGTCCAGTTACTTAACCTCTCTGTGCCTTAATTTAATCATCTGTAAAATGGGAATAACAATAGTACTTCTCTCAGGGTTATTGTGAGGAATAAATTAATTAATATATGTACAGTATTTAGAACAGTGGATGACAAACAAAGCTCAATAGGCTTCTACTACTGGTTTGTTGTTAATATATGCAACATGATACAAATTGAAGAGGGATGGTTTGATATTGCACCAGTGATCCATATGTCTTATGGAGGAAAAGTGCTATTACACTCATATGCAACTTGGCACAGTGCATGATTCATAAGAGGCACTACAAAAATATTTGGAGAATGAACAAGTTGTGGAATGATCTCAAACCCTCACAGTGCTGAAATATCTATGTAGTTCAAAAAGTAGAGGATGGATAACATCTTTCTCTCATGTTAAAAATGAGTGTATCACAATAAACACCAACATTAAGTCTCTCTCTTCATTCAGAGCCCCTGAAACTCAATTTATGGCTCAACACTGTGGTAGAGCCCCTCTTTCAGGGCAGAAATTCTCCGTTCTAGCCTTGATATACATTATAAGCAAGGATGCCACAATAATAACTTTGTTCTTTGGCATATGAATGACAAATGTTTTTTCTTGGAGCTCTCCATGCCTGATTTTTTATTTCCTTTATTGGCCTGTTCAACTGAACTGGGCTAGCCCAGGCAGGGTGGCTCAGCTGGACGGAGCATCATCCTGTACACTAAAAGGTTGTGGGTTTGATTTCTGGTCAGGGCACATACCTAGGTTGTGTGTGTAATACCCAGTTGGGGCACATACAGGATGCAAGACAATGATGTCTCTCTCTGTCTCTCTGTCTCTCTCCCTCTTCCTCTATCTCTAAAAATCAATAAAATAAAACATATCCTCGAGTTGGATTAAAACAACTACAATAACAGCAAAAAGAGAGCTGGGCTATGGAATATTCTGTGAAACCCAAGTGCATGGTCTTCTCTAAGACACAAGGGAGATTTGGTGGGTTTTCTTTTGGTAGGATTCTAAGGAGATGCCTTTCTAATCTTGGACAGACTGCCTGGTATTACCCTTGGGGTTTATCAGTGTGGCATCACATCAAAGGAACAATCAGACATTCTTGTTGGGAGTCACATTTGAGACCACCTGCATCTAAAGGGCAGGTTCCATGTTTGTCTTGTTTCCCTTGGCATCCCCAGTGCATAGCCCTATGCTTGTTATAGAGTAGGTATGTCATAGACACCTATTGATTGAATGAACATTTTGCATAGGGGAGACTGAAAATACCTTATGTTGGCCTATTTGGATTTGGCCATTCTCATCTGTACTGCAGCAAAGTACACCACTCTTCACCTGCACCCCTAGTGTGGGCTATGCAGCTCTCTTCTGTACCCCACACATCCTTCATTTCCCTCATTATAGCACTTGCTGTATTATAATGTCTCTCTTTCTGCCCCTACTCATATTCCTGCAGTTCTGTATCTATCTTGTCCACTGATGTCTTCCCAGTGCTGAGCTGATGGTTGGTGCTCAAAAAATTTTAGTAGGATGAATGAGTCTAATGTCCATGTTGGTCAACAAGAAGAGTTACAGTACATACATCACATTAATATTACACGAAGGGCTTCTTGTGAACAGACATCAGAAGAATGGTGACGCTCATGGTACTGTTGCCAGGGGAATGGCTGGTCATAGAGTTTCTTCATTTAGAACATAGCAACAATAATTATAGTGAATTCTTAGGAAAGTTGTAGGAATTCAGTAGGAAGATCTTCTAAAGGGATCTAGCTCATGACCTTTATAGTAGTAAATGAAAGTTTGCTTTTCCCCTCACCCTATCATAGGAGCAAGTTGAAGAATGGGAAAAAAGGAAAAATGGCAGTGCCTTGGAAAGAAAACAAAGATTACCTCTCTTCCTGTTTCCCACTTCCTTCCCCTTTCCACCACTCTCACTAAGCTAAAAGGAGTGCTAAATGCCAGCAATCTACATTAGGGTGTCTGAGAAACACCACTCCAAATGAAGACCTGTTGAGTGTGGATCTTGGAGGATCATAACAGTAGAGCTCTGAGTTATGTTCCAGACAAGCTGGAAAAATGGGAGCTTAGGGGCTCAAAGGCTAGAGACAGAGATGGCGAGGGTCCAATGACAGGAAATTTCCACTGTGATCATAATCAGATAGATAGATGGGTGCTCACAAAGATTGAGCTTGAGCACTGGCTTTCACAGTTTTAGTATCTGAGAATTTGTTATAGTATATTTTTTCTGTTAAAGATTAGGGCTTGCAAAGTGGCATTCCTAAGAGTGTTGGAATGGAATTATACCACACAATGGCAGTAGTCTTAAAACTAATAACTGGAGGGTTCTGGTAAAGGGTGAGGCAGAAAAGACGGCCATTAACATTGTTTCAACTGCTTCTCATGTATTCATTTAGTCATTCACTCATTCATCTAAGAAACATTTTTATTAAGCTGTTCATGTAGGTTAATATTTGAACAAGAAACAAGAAACATAGTAATGACCAACGTAGACACAGGCTCTGCCCTGGTGGTATTTACAGTTTAATGAGAAAGAGAAATCACCACACAAATATAATATGAGTTTATGGAGGACATAATAGCAGGAGGAGCTATGAAGAGTCAGAGAAAGGGCCTTTTGAGCTAACAATGGATCAATGAATAAGCATTGACTGGAAGGGAGTAAAAGGAGGAAAGAAAGCCTGAGAGACCTAGTAAGCAGAGGGAATCAGCATAAAAAAAGCAGTCACAATTGAATGGGATACATGCTAGAACAGGGGAAGGAGAGGATACTCTGAGCCAAGACTTGTCTCTACACAACCTTGAGAGATAGACAGGGCAACTATTATTATCCCTTTGAATGCAAAAGGAAATTGAGACTCACATATGTTCATGTCCTTAATTCATTTAACGAGTCATTGTTAAGTACCTACTGAGATTAAGTTACTGTGCTAGGGCCAGAAGTTTTAATATGGTACCTGCAGGAGTGTAATTTCTAGTGAGGCAGTGGAATGAGTTAGCTTAGGTCACAGTGCTGGTAAGATGTAGGGCTGAAACTTGAAGTCTTCTGACTCCAAGTCCAGTGTTCTTTCCATGTTGTCACATTATGCCTCAACAAGGAAGAGACCCTGTCAGTCATATCCATGATGAGTTGGTCAGATGAGACAACTTAACTTTTGTTCTAGCAGCTGGTGAGGGCTTTCTTAACTTTCATTGAGCACATTGGGAACATGAAACTGTGAAAGACAAAGTTGAAACAAAAACAAAATGTGTGCACAGCTCATTAGTGTAACAACCACAACTGCCCCTTTTTAATTATTTCTGAGGGCTGGACATTTTGCACACATCATGCATCCAATCCTAACAACCATCCTATGAGTGGAGTACTGTTTTACAAATAATGATGCCAAGGCTCTGTAAGGTTATGCAGCATCGTAAAGCTTGCTCAGTTAGTAATTCAGGGCTATAGAATGCAAGCCTATGCCATCTGACTCCATAGCCTGTGCTCTGAATTACCATGCTACATTGCATCTACCTACCAAACTGGAATAAAATAGATGACACTAGCCAAGAAAATAAGGGGCAGTCTGGGACAAAGGTCAAAGATTGCTCTTTCTGGCAGGACTCCCAGTCATAGTTGTTTAACAGGTGAAAAAGCACAAGATTGGGCATAGAAGAGCAGAATTACCACATCTGCTAATTTCAGATGTCAAGTGATTATTGAATTCTGATTTTTTTTTTACCATTGTGACATAACGTATGGGCCTTTCTATCCTCCTGGTTTTTGTTTGTTTGTTTGTTTGTTTGTTTTCAAATAATTTAAGTTATGGAACATATGCAACCTGAATTTTAAAGGCTTTCTGGGAGGCCAGATTTACCTCAAACCTTATTGTGTATCTTTCTTTATAAAGTCCTTTTACATTCATGATCTCATGGGATCCTTACTACAACCCCAATAATGTTCTTCCCATTTCATAGTTGAGGAAATGTAAGGCTGAAAGAGTCCAAGGTCATGGAGCTAGTAAATGCTTAGAAGCCATTCTGGGCACCTGTGCTGTTGCACATGGGTGAAAGCATAGTTAGATTTCAGGAAGCTTATCACAACTTGCAATTCTGTTTTTGTGTCAACCAATGAAATGAACCAGTCAGTAATACATTTGAATTTTCAAAACTTGTACTGTGTATTCAGGTGTACAGTGATACACTAAGGTTTCCTTTTCATTTCAGATCTAAAATATTATTAAGTATTTATTGTATTTATAAACACTGTATCATATATTATAGAAATAATATAAAAAAGTAGCATGTATTATTTTCTAGGTTTTCTGTAATAAGTAGCATATATTAATAGCTTTGTTTGATAGAAGCTACTGAATTTCTGTTCAGATAGCTTATTGGGGTGAGGGTGGGAGCTTTGGTCTCTTTTAGAATGCACAACAAACCTTCACTGTAATTGGATATTATTTGTCTACTTGGGAAGTGCCCTGGATTTTTTCTTGCTGTATCTTGTCCCTTATGATGAGCAGTATGTGTAGCTTTAAGCATTTTCACTTTCAAAACAAACATGACTCATAATCCATATTGATACAATGACTACAGTTGGTTTAGTGAATATTTAAAACTATGAAGTGGGAATAAACAAGACCATCACTGTGAGTGATTTTTCTTCATTTGTTTGTTTATTTTAATCCTCATGTGAGGATATGTTTTTACTGATTTTTAGAGACAGAGAGAGAAACATCAGAATGAAAGAGAGAGATCAGTGTGAGAGAAACACCTATTGGTTGCCTCCTGTATGCACTCCAACCAGGTTTTGAACCCACAACCTAGGTATGTGCCCTGACCTAGGAATATAACCTGCAACTTTTGGTGTATGGGATGATGTTCCAACTAACTGAGCCACCTGGCCAGAGTTACATTTTTTTTAAGTGAAGCTAATATACTGGAAATGGTGTAGATAAAATAGAGGAGGGGAAAGGTGAACATTGGAAATATATTCCAGTTGGCTAAAGCTTAGGTGAAAACATTAAAATTAAGGAGATATTCACTTAATCAGCAAATATTTAATGAACCAGGCATTATTCTAGGCACTAAAGATACAGCAGTAAAGAAAAAAAAATTTTTTGTCCTATTGGAACTGACATGCAAATGGGAAGAGGCAATAAACATAAATACAACATTTTTTGTCAGATGTTGATAAGTATTGTGGAGAAAAATTAAGCAGGGAAAAGAGATGGGGGTGCTAGAGTGTGTATCTGTGAGAGTGGGGTGGCTAGAGAAGGCCAGATTGTGAAGAGGACATCTGAATAATGACCCGAAGGATTAAAGGAGGAGTTAAAATACATTATCTGCACCGAGAGCTCAAGACAAAGGGAACAAGTGCAGTCACCTTGAGATGAAAACATGTTCAAGGATCAGCAAGGAGACCAGTGTAGCTGGAGTGGAGTGAACAAGAAAGAATAGTAGGAGATGGGGTTGGGAGGTTCCAGCCCACAGTAAGATGTTTTGTTTGCAAGATATCTGGTTGATGTTCAACTATTGGACACTGTTTGGTGTCTTGCCCATATTCTCTTTACCAGTAGTATGTACCTATCCCTTAGCTGCTAGGAGTGTTGGTTGCCAAGGCTCATAGTTGCCCGTTCCTCTATAACAGGATCCTTCTTGCCAAAGAGGTTTTACTTCCTCACTCCTCAGGGCAGCCCTTAGCCAATCACTGGTTCAACCCTTTGTCTTTGATCAAGGTGAGACCAATTCTGTGGCGCAGTTTGTGCCCCACAGCTCCTCATGGGATCATGTTAAAACTAGACTCACACCATCAGGACTATTATAGATAAGTATATTGAGGGAAGACAGAGTAGAACAAAGGGCCTTAAATACATGGGATTATTAAAGCTGGACTCCAACTCGGCCCACCGCCTTGCTTGGTTAGCTCTTTTCTCTGCCATCTTCTGCTTATTCCAGTTCTCCCCCAAATAATCTTTCTTAGGATCTGCTTCTAAGGAACAGAGTCTAAGATAATCAGCTTTCAGCAGCACAATTTTAGAAGACTAATATACTCTATTTTCTTTGTAAAGGTAGACTTTAGGCTACATTTCATTAGACCAGGTATCTGAGATGGTGAATAGACCATTTATGCCCATCTCCACTACTTTCCTTACCTTAAGGAGCCAGGAAAAATATTTGCAAGCTAAATGACATTGGAAGTTCCACTGTTGATGCCAGTGACTGTCTTTCTAAATCTGGTCATTTTAAACTAGGGTCTTAATAATGTTGTGTTACAGTGATTGATTTGTTTTTTCATTGGTAAGTGAATCCACAGGAGTGTCCTTTTAGATGCTTTATTTTAGTTATTTGGAATCATAATCAATACATATTGACTTCCTTCAATCTTGCAATCGTTTGTGAATGCATATAATATTTGTTCTTTTCTGAGAAATGCCAGTGTTTCGCACATCTTATTTTTTAACTATATCTTCTAATTCCTGTTCTTTATATTAGAAGGAGAAATGAGCTGTGGCTGGCAAATCTGAACCCATCTCAAAAATAACAAGTGATCAATTTGCCTTTCACTTCTTATTAGTGTGGGCAAACTGCCTTTGTTATCAGGGAAAAGGTCTAGAAAACAAATGTTTTGGGTAACAAGTGTTTGGTAATAAATATGAAATTTAGCAATTAGTGTGATTAAACTCCAGCTTATGGCACTCTCCGTTGCATGGGATATGAATGAATAAAGCCAAGTTCCTGAAGTGCCTTCTCAAGTCTGAGGTTCTTCACTATCCACTTTTGACATATAATTTTTCCTTGGTCCTGAGAATCTTTGATTCCCCTTTCACAGAGCCACTTCTAAGGCCAGGCAATTCACATGCATAAAATACTTTGGGATTCTTAGGGTTCACTGTAACACAGTACCATTAAGACCTTAGTTAAAATGTTCTACTCTGCTGAGGGCCAGAATTAGACACAAAGCGAGTAAGGGGCAGAATCGGAGATAGTTCCCAGGTCTATTTGCTGTGCCCTTCCAGAGAAATGTGTTATGAAAAGCAATGACGTGTTTTTGTCATTGTCCTTATTAATGTGTTTGACTCTGTCCTAATGTGGGGATGCCAAAGCATCTTCATGTATCCAAGCCAAATCTTTGTTTTCTATAAGGATACTAGTCCCCCCCACCCTTATCTGTAGTTTCACTTTCCATGGCTTCAGTTACCTGTGGTCCAAGAATTTTAAATGGAAAATTCCAGATATTTAAAGAGAAAAAAACACATTGGCATAACTTTTAATACAGTATATTGTTATTATTGTTCTACTTTATTATTAATTACTGTTGTTAATCTCTTACTGTGCCTAATTTATAAATTAAAATTTATCATAGGTATATAGGTATAGGAAAAATGTATATGTAAGGTTTGGTACTATATGTAGTTTCAGACATCCACTGAGAATCTTGGAATGCATCCCCGCAGAAAAGGAGGGATTGCTATAGTTCGCTTGCATAGTGCTCTTCTCATTAAAGCCTCCTAGTGGCCAGATGTGCTTCCCACAAAGTGGTTCTGTAAGACTTGTGCTTCTGGATTGTGGCTGTATTGTTCCTGGCCTTCATTTTACATTCATTTTCATCACTTGCACAGCCACCTGTGTCGTTGTCCATCTCTATCATGTGGCAGCATATTTTCTACTCTGTTTATTACCTTGGTTCCTGGTTGGTTATTATTGAGAAATGTCATCAATGCTCTGTTGTGTGGGATGCTGATCCAGATAGTCCTGAGAACTGGTCTTGGTGCTGCTTGTGCCTTTATATCTAGGCTCCAGTTAACTTCCTCAGCAAAGAAGCAAATAGACAAACAAACCACCAACCCACCTCAGTATGTTTGGATCATCTTGCTTTTAGTTCAAGTGGATGGTTGGAGCAGATGTTGAGATGGGGGGTTAGGTAACATGTGAACAAATGCTTAGTGTCCTATAGGAAAAGCTAGTGGCTGTGAGTTTTCCATTTTATTTTTTAGAGGTAAATAAAAATCTGTCAATGGTTCAGAGCATCAAAGATGTCAGGAACTTCCCTTGCCATTATTATAAAGATGGCCAAAAGGAAACAATTCAATTACAAATATTGATTGAGCCCCTCTTCTGGGTCTCCTAGAAAGCTTTCTGGATATCTTGCTCAGCAGAACTTTAATGGGCTGTCACTGTGGCTGGTCACACCTAAGATAGGAAAATTCCCTAGAATCTGATTGCTTGGGTATTTGGTAGACTTTTTCAGACTCTGTGTAGCCTGTGCTATCAGTAGTGGAACTGGCGCACATGGAGTCATCTCCATTCTCTCTCTTCATTCTCCTATGCTCAAGGGTAGTCATTGGTGGCAGGCAGGCTTGGCCAGGACATAAGGCATAGCCCTGAAACTTTCATCTTACATTTATTCATGCTGTCTATTATGTGGCTAAGGTGAGTTACCACAAACCCTGTAGTAAAGCTGGCTGTGTGAGATAATTATATCACACCTCTACATAAATGTCAGGGCACCTGCTAGGTGGGCACATGCCCCATCCAAATATGACCAGCTTGGCCTGGTCAAAACACCCTTTGTAAATCAACCACCTGCACTTGGGAAGTTCCTGTAGGGCACCTTGCTAAAGAATATTTCTGTCACTTCCTCCCACCCCAAATGCTGAGTAATATACATACCTTTAATGACGCCATTCACACATTGGGCTTATATATACCCTCTAGTATTTAGATTCGAGCTAAACTCAGGGCAGCTACTTATAATTTTCCTGCCAAAACTTGGAAAAAATTAGAGGTTTGTTGACATTTAATTGAATGAGAAAAAGCCCTATCATCTTTTTCAGCAGCTAAATATGTAGAGGTTCTGATTAAATGTTTGTGTTTTCCTCTGAAAGTATATAGTTTTTCAGTTTGTTTGGGGGATCCCCTCCAACTCATTTTGTTGTTGCTGCTGCTGTCTTAAATTCAAAAAAGGAAAAAAAAAAATTTCTGGAATAATTTGCTCTCAAGAGGCAATTGTGACAGTCCTTAATTGAATAATCCCTGTCTAATGGTGTTTTCCTTCCCAGGGTTGCTTCTAAGTATGCTATTCACCCTATTTTGCCTAGCTCAAAAGGTTTTAAGGTTGTACATGGTATCTAGTATGGTGCCCCATGGAAGAAAAGTCTATATTATCACATTAACATACCCTCTGCAGATACACATTCTCTCTCTGGAGAACTATATAGGATGAAACTAGATGAAGGCAAGACGAATTCATTCATATATTAACTTCATGTAACATTCATTGGTTTTGCCACTTCTGTAGGCCCCAGAGAGAGTCTAGCATAGATCTGGTACATAGTAGGTGTTGAATAAATAGATGTGCTAATGAGTTTATAGGACCTAAGATATATATCTGTGTCAGATACTGAATTTAGAATCAGAGACCTGGTTGTGTTTTTAATTCTATTATTTTCTTTTGTGTGTGTAAACTTAAGCAAATAACTCCTGGAGTCTCAGCTTCTCTCACTGTAAATATCAGGATAATGCATTGTCATGTAGTTGTTGGGAAGATAAACATTAAATCAAAATGAGTGAAAGTACTTCTTAAACTAAAATGCTAAACACACTCAATTGGCTACTATTCTACTAGTAACACATGGTTTTGGGTTTGGATCTCTTCTGTACCCATTGTTATCACTGAATGATAACATTTAGTGTTTTTTACTCACTGCATCAAAACCTTTTGATGGCATTTGATAGAAATGACACTGATTATTGACAAATTTCATTTAGGATAATCACTTCAGAGCAAAGAGACCACAGAATTATGTTGCAGTTATGATTTTAACATTTCCCTGTGTGTATAGACACATGGATTGAAATATAAAATATTTTACCATCAAATAAAAATTTACTCTGTTATACACTGAAGAAGTTTGAGGGAAGAGTCCAAGTATACAAACACAAAGTACTTCCCAGGGCCCTTGAGACCCATGCAGAGGGATGGGGGAAACACTGAAAGCCAGTTATTAAATTTATTATTAAACTAGATCACTATCAAACCTGGAAAAAAATGAAGTAAAATCAAGCCAGAAGGCTCAGTGGTTGAGCATTGACCATGCACCAAGAGGTCACCAGTTCGATTCTAGGTCAAAACACATGCCCAGGTTGTGGGCCCCATCCCCAGTGAGGAGCATGCAGGAGGCGGCCAATTGATGTTCTCTCTCTCATAGATGTTTCTATCTCTCTCTCCCTCTCACTTTCTCTCTCTCTAAAATCAATCAAGAAAAAAATTAAAGATAAGAAAAAGGGAAGTAAAATAGTAGGGTATCAGTTAGGAGAAGTGAAAAGGACTGGGAGAAGAAGATGAGAAACTTAGGACATGTGATCTTTGAGTTCATCTACAAATTTGTTGTTGTTAATCCTTGCATGAGGATATTTTTCCATTGATTTTTAGAAAGAAAAGAAGGGAGGGAGGGGGTAGAAACATTGATGTGAGAAAGACACATTGATTAATTGTCTCCCATATGACCACTATTGGAGCTGACAATTGAACCTACAACCCAGGTACATGCCCTTGACTGGCATTTGAACCGTGTCCTTTCTGTCCATAGACCAAAGCTCTAGCTGCTGAGCCAAACCAGCCAGGATGAGTGCATCTACTGCTTGACAGACCAGCTACATAAGCATCATAGATTTTTGGAAACCCAGCATTCTAGCAAGATACTTGGGAAGATTCATAAACATTATTACATAGAAAGAGTGCCTGGAACCTAGAAATGATTCAATAAATAGTAGCTGCTATCATCAATGGTATTTCATTTATTATTATTTGTTATCATCATCACAATGTGAGAGAGGTTGGAGTACATCTAGTCTACACTAGGACACTCACCCAGTATAATGTTTGTGTTCTAGCCTCTACTCCCATGAATTATGAGAGACGTCCTTCATCTCTCCTAACTCTTTCATTTCACAGAGAGAGAAACTGAGAATCATACAGGAACTAATCTGCTCTAGGTCCCACAGCAAAGGAGAGGCAAGCACAGGACTAGAACTTGGAGCTCACTGCCTCATGCAACTTCTCCTTGTCATTGGCTATCCCCTCTGGTTCTTCCATCACCAACAGAGTTATGGACATCTTGCACCCTGGTGGGTTATGAGACTCACCATCTGATGATTCTCTGAATTCTGTATTTCTCATAAACTCATATTTTCCTGATTGCTATAGACATTTTCACTTTAGAACAGTGGCTGGCTCTTAGAAGCTTCTCAATACAAATTGTGGAGGAGAGAGTCAACATGGGAGCAGGAAAGCCTGGGGTGAGAGTGAGACTGTGAGTGGTTGAGCATGTGTGAGAAAGTGTGCGTGAGTGTGTGTGAGGGTGGGCATCTGCCTGTCAGTGAAGGAATTCAGGGCAGATGGTTCAGGTACATTTGGGTGGGAACTGCCAGTCACCACCACATGCTGCTCGGTAGGGCACTTCTTCCCATTTGGGGATGGAGAGTGTGCCATTTTAGAGAACCCACAGGTCTTCCTTAGGAGGAGGCAGCGGGAAGTGGCCAAGACCCAGTGCCATAGGCACGACTGGTCCCACCAAACCCATGGATACCAATGTGCCCCCTGCCATTAACCCTACCTTCTCCAAAGCATATGAGAGCCACAAGCCCCACCAGCCCCTGCAAATGCTGAAAGCCATTTACCCCACCACCACCAGAGCCTCTGACAACCACACTGGATAACAGATCTGGCCCCGACATGAACTGACACCCCTGGATGCACCTACCTGCCAATGTGACCTGGAACTTAACGTGACACAACCAGAAGACTGGAACTACCACTGTGACTCAGAGCATCTAGGCAGCCCTGTATGCATAGAACTGTCCCCATGACAGGCATGCCTCACCTGACACTGGACTAGTGGACCGCTAAAGTCAGGAGATAAAGAAACAGTGCCCCCAAAAAAGAAAAGGAGAAATCACAAGAAAAGGAATTAAATAAAATTGGGGCAAACAATTGGTCAGATAAAGAATTCAAAGTAATGATTTTAAGATTGCTCAAACAACTTAGTGAGAACTACAAGCAACTTAATGAGAACTATAAGGAACTAAGTGGGAACTATATCAGCATGAAAAAAGAAGTAGAAGGCATGAATAAGAATCAATCAGAAATGAAGAATGACATAACTGAAATAAAGAATACCCTGGAAGGAATTAACAGTAGGTTAGAAGCAGTTGAGGACCAAATCAACAAGTTAGAAGACAAGGCAGGAAAACACACACACACACACACAACAACAACAACAACAACAACAACAAAAAACCAATCATAGCAGCAATTGGAAAAATAAATAAATAAAAAGGATGATAGTTTAAGGGAGATTTGGGACCATATAAAATGTAACAACATCATAAGGGTATCAAAAGGAGAACCTGAGCAAGAAATAGAGAACCTGTTTGAAGAAATAATGACAGAAAACTTCCCTAACATGGTGAAGGAAAAAGCCACACAATTCCAGGAAGCACTGAGAATCCCAGTCAAGATGAATCCAAAAAGAAAAACACCTAGACACATAACTACAGTGAAAAATTTTAAAGACAAAAAAATAATCATAATGGCAGCAAGAGAGAGACAGAAAGTTACCTACAACAGAGCTACCATTAGAATGTCAGCTGATTTTTTAATAGAAACACTGCAGGGCAGAAGGGAGTGACATGAATTATACAAAGTAATAAAAAGCAAGGGTCTGATTCCAAAACTACTCTATTTGGCAAGGCTATTGTTCAAAATTAAAGACAAAATAAAGAGCTTTGCAGACAAAAAAAAAAAAAGAAAAGAAAAGACTAAAGGTATTTACTACCACCAAACCAGTACTTCAAGAAATGCAAACAGAAGAAGAAGAAATAGAGAGAGAGGGGAACACAGGCATGAAG
Source organism: Molossus molossus (assembly GCF_014108415.1). Lineage (NCBI taxonomy): Eukaryota > Metazoa > Chordata > Mammalia > Chiroptera > Molossidae > Molossus > Molossus molossus. Next base: position 75,136,479 of record NW_023425355.1, on the reverse strand, counting down.
AATAAAAATGGCAACAAATAAGTACCTATCAGTAATAACCTTAAATGTAAATGGATTAAGCATTCCTATCAAAAGATATAGGGTAGCTGAACAGATAAGAAAACATGACCCATATATATACTGTCTACAACAGACTCACCTCAGAACAAAAGCCTCACACAGGATGAAAGTGAATGGATGCAAAAAATTTTCCATGAAAATGGAGATTAAAAAATGTTGGGGTAGTAATACTCAAATCTGACAAAATAGACTTCAAAAAGGCCATATGGAGACAATGAAGGCCCTTCATAATACAAAAGGGATTAATACAGTAAGAAGATATTACCCTGGTAAACATATTTCCACCCAATGTAGGAGCACCAAAATACATTTAAAAATCTTCTGGAGGACTTTAGGGAAAGATTGAAAGCAGGACAATCATAGTAGGGGACTTCAACCAACCAGTGACATCACTGGATATGTCTGCACAAAAACAAAACAAAACAAAACAAAACAAAACAAAACAAAAATCAACAAGAAAATAACAACCCTAAGTGACACTAGATCAAGTGGATTTAATTGACATATACAAAATATTTCACCCCATAGCTGCAGAATATATATTTTTCTCAAGTGTGTGTGCAGTATTCTCAAAGATAGACCACAAGTTAGAACACAAACTAAGTCTCTACATATTCAAGAAGATTTAAATTATATCAAGCACATTCACAGATGACAATGGGGTGAAACTAGAAATCAACAGCAATAAAAACACTGGAAAACATTCAAACATGTGGAGGCTAAATAACATGTTATTAAACAATGAATTAAATGAAATCAAAGAAGAAATAAAATATTTCCTGGAAACAAATAAAAAGAAAAATACAACAACCCACAATCTATGAGACACAATGAAAGCAGTCCTGAGAGGTAAGTTAATAGCACTGCAGGCCTACCTCAAGAAACAAGAAAAAAATTCTTTAAAAAAATCTAACCCTACAACTTAAATAATTAGAAATAGAACAACAAGGAAAGCCCAGAGTAAATGGAAGGAAAGAAATAATAAAGATCACAGCAGAAAGAAATGACATTGAAACTAAAAAATAAATAAAGATACAAAGATCAATGAATCCAAGAGACAGTTTTTTGAAAAGATAAACCAGAGAGATCTACCTTTAGCCAGACTCAAGAAACAAAGAGAGAGGACCCAACAAAATAAAATCAGAAATGAAAAAGGCAAAATACAACTGATACCACAGAAATACAAAGGATTGTAAAAAAAAAAAAAAAAAAAAATACTATGAACAACTATATGCTAACAAATTTGAAAACCTAGATGAAATGGACAAATTTCTAGAGGAATACAATCTTCCAAATCTCAGCAAGGAAGATTCAGAAAACCTGAACAGAAAAATAACAACTAATGAATTTGAAGCAGTTATCAATGAACTCCCAGCAAACAAAAGCACTGGTCTGGACGGCTTCACAGGGGAGTGCTACCAAACATTCAAAGTAGAACTAACACCTATTCTCCTCAAACTATTCTAAAAAATTGAAGAGGAAGGAAGACTTCCGAGCTCTTTTAATGAGGCCAGCATTATCTTAATTCCAAAACCAGATAAAGATATTACAAAGAAAGAGAATTACAGGCCAATATCACCGATAAACACAGATGGCAAAATTCACAACAAAATATTAGCAAACCTTCCAGCTATATACTAAAATGATTGCATATCATGACCAAGTGGAATTTATCCCAGTGATGCAAGACTAGTACAATATTCCCAAATAAATAGATGTACTACATCACAATAACAAATTAAAAGATAAAAATCACATGATCATATTAATAGATATAAAGAAAGCATTCAACAAAATCCAACACCCATTTTTGATAGAAAAAATTGCTATAAAGTGGGAATAGAGGAATTGTACCTCAACATAATAAAGGACGTGTATGACAAACCAATAGCCATCATCATACTCAATTAGCAGAAACTAAAAACATTTCTCATAAGAACAGGATCAAGGGAAGGATGCCCGCTTTCACCACTTTTATTCAACATAGTAGTGGAGGCATCCAGATTGAAAAGGAGGAAGTAAAAGGGTTATTATTTATAGATGACATTATATTGAACATAGAAAGCCCTAAAGACTCCACCAAAAAACCCACAAGATTTAATAAACAAATTCGGCAAAGCAGCAGGATTAAAAATTAATACCCAGAATTCAATGGCATTTTTATACACCATTATGAACTCTCAGAGAGAGAAACTATAATAACAATCCCATTTACCACTGCAACAACAACAACAAAAAAATTAAGATACCTAGGAGTAATATTAACCAAGGTGTTAAAAGACCTATGCTTGGAAAACTACAGGACTTTGCAAAAAGTGTTTGAGGAAGATATAAACAAGTGGAAGAATATACTCTGTTCATGGATTGGAAGAATTAACATCACTGAATTACCCATACTTCCCAAAGCAATCTACAGATTCAATGCAATCTCTCCAAAAATACCACTAGCATATTTCAGTGATCTACAACAAATAGCCCACAAATTTATATGGAACCAAAAAGATCCTGAATAGCCACAGCAATCTTGAGAAAGAATAACAGAGTAGGAGGGATCACAATACCAGATATCAATTTATATTACAAAGCCATTGTATCAAAACCGCCTGTTTGTAGTACAAGAAGAGGCATATAGATCAGTGGATCAGAACAGAGAACCCTGAAATTGATCCAAACCACTATGCTCAATTAATATTTGACAAAGAGACAAGCACATACAGTGCAATAAAGACAGTCATCAATAAACGGTGTTGCAAAAATTGGACAGGTACACACATGCAAATGAAACTAGACTATCAACTTACATTATACACAAGAATGAATTCAAAATGGATAAAAGACTTAAATGTAAGTCATGAAAACAAGGAAATCCTAGAATAAAACATAGGCAGCGACATTTCACCCATATATCAACTAGGACAAGAGAAACAAATGAATAAAATAAACAAATGGGACTACATCAAAATAAAAAGCTTCTGCACAGCAAAAGAAACCAGCATGAAAATGAAGAGGGAATCCAATGTTTGGGAAAACATATTGCCAGTGATACATCAGATAAGGGGTTAATTTCCAAAATATATAAAGTACTCATATAACCCAACAAAAGGAAAGGAAGACAAACAATCAAACTAAAAAATGGGCTGTGGGCCTGAGTGAACATTTCTCCAAACAGGACGTACAAATGGCCAAGAGACATATGAAAAAATGCTCAAAGTCACTAATCATCAGAGAGATGGAAATGAAAATGAAAATGAGGTACCATCTCATACCTGCCAAATGGCTACCATCAGAAAATCATCAAACAAGTGCTGATGAGGATGTAGAGAAAAGGCAACCCTAGTACCCTGCTGGTAGGATTGCAGACTGGTACAACCATTTTTCCTAAAAAAAATTAAAAATCCATCTGCCATTTGACTCAGTGATCCCACTTCTAGGAATATATTCTAAGAATCCCAAGTCACCAATCAGAAAGAATATTTGCACCCCTTTGTTCATAGCAGCACTATTCACAATTGCTAAGATCTGGAAACAACCAAAGTGTCCATGAACAGATGAGTGGATAAAGAAACTGTGGTACATTTACCCAGTAGAATACTATGCGGCTTTAAAAAAAGGAGGATCTATTATCCTTTGAGACATCATAGAGGGACCTTGAATGTATTATGCTAAGTGAAATAAGCCACTCAGAGAAAGACAATTATCTCATGATCTCATTTATATGTGAAATATAATGAACAAAATAAACTAATAAATAAAGTAGAAGCAGGAGAATGGAAACATGGAACAGACTGACTAGAGGGAATGGGGGAGAGTGGTGTGAAGAGATTAACCTAAGAACTTACATGCATATATATATTACCCATGGACACAGACTGTAAGGTGGTGAAGGCATGGGGCAGGGCAGAAACTGGGGAGGGGGTACAGTGGAGGAAAAAATGGGAGGATCTGTAATACTTTCAATAAAAATTTTAAAATAATTAATAAACAATAATTGTGAAATGAATGAATGGTTTCAGATTTCCATTTCCACAGCTGGAGTTACTGAGCTTATTGTTTTTGTTTAATTACTATTTTGGTGACAATGACTTATGATCCCAGGTCCCTAGTGGTATGCTTTCTTTTCCTGTGAAGAGAATGGTCTTCCTTCCATTAGCTGTGATTGCTCTTCTAACTGCAGGCCTTGGTATCCCTGTTGGGAGATGAGCTTACCTTATGATCGTGAACGGAACCTTTCTTTTATGAGGTATAATCAAATGTACTTCTCTCTGGCTTTTTGTTTCTCTCTCCGCACATGCATATGTTGGCTGAATCTATGGATAAATACAAATTCTTGCTGATAGTGATGAAGTTGGCTTTATTTCCAAACCACAAGTGCTTACTTTTGCAGTGTCTAGGAATTTTGTGTTAAAGAGAAAATGTTTGCACTAGGATCATTTTATTTGCTTGGTCCACAGATGAGTGAAATTATGATGATTGCTGATACTGCAGTAGAAAACCTCTTTTTTTTTGAAGTCCAGTGCCCACCTTGGACAGCTAATGCTGAAGATGACAATACTGTCATTTCTTTAGGCTGTGTCTTGACAGACCATATGTCCAGGTTTCTTCTTCACATCACATCTGCTCTGTACCCAACTTGAAATTCCAGTTACAAGTGGTGGCTGCCACTGTCCTAGAGAATAGAAAGGTTGTCTGTGGCAGGCCTCTACATTGTTTCTCCCAGTATCAAAGCCCGTGATCAATGGCAGTGGTTTTCAAACTTCCTGGCATGAGGAGGGCAATTTTAGGGAGGGAAGGGAAGAAGAAAGCCCACAGGGCTCCTTCTGTACCCACTCCTCAAACTAGTTTATGTACAGACATATATCACATTATTGCACTTCATAGGTGTTGCATTTTTTTACAAACTAAAGGCAAGACCCTTCACAAAAAAAAATAATCACAATCCACTTCAAATAGTGGTCTGAAAGTGACCTGCAATATCTCTGAGGGTATTTCAGTATTCACTTTATTGGAGTGGTTTGGAACCAAGTTCACAGTATCTCTGAGCTATAACTGTATTATATTTCCATGAAAGAGTTTGTTTGAAAAAAAAAGGTGTTGCAACTGAAGTAAGTTTGAAAATTACATGGGGTCTATTGTAACAATTTCAGGCCTAGGTATCAGATGTCCTCTATTCTAAAACTAGCCCCATTCACATGTCTTACAAATTGAGAACTGAGACTAACCACCAGAGGACATTGTGTTGTTTGAGTTTTCTGAGCTATAGAATTATACCATGCTTTCCTTGATATAATGCATCACTTAATGGGGAGCTAAATATTTTGCTGGTTGTCTCTAAAGGATTTAGAGCTCCTTTGAGGATAGGTGAGAAAGGAGAATTAGTTTTTTAGAAAATAATTTGATTTCAAAATAAAAGTCATTTGATTCCAAACTTATCCTCTTAAAAGTATTGTTGTATAGACTAACACTGTATGCCAACTACATATAACAGGCATATATAGAAAAGTTCAACACCAACATCAGGGTACACATTTTTTTCCTAAGTGCAAATGGAAAATTCTCCAGTTAGACTATATGTTAAGTTACAAATCAAGTCTTAATAATTTTGTAAATATTAGTATAATCAGAAGTGCCTTCTCTGCCACAATGGAGTGAAAGTGGAAATCAATAATAGAAGGAAATCTGGAATATTCACAAATATGTGGAAATCAAACAACACATTCTTAGCAACCGATAAGAAATCACAAGAGAAATTATAAAATACTTAGAGAATAATGAAAATATAAACACAATTTATAGAATGCAGAATAGGTAGTGCTCAAATGGAAATTTATAAATGTAACTGCCTACATTAAAAAATAAGAAAATGTTCAAATCAATAATCTAACTTTATACCTTGAGGAAGTAGAAAAATATGAAAAAAAAAAAAAAAAAACTAAACCCAAAGCTAGCAGATGGAAAAAAATAATAAAGATTAGGTGGAGATTAAAAACAAACAGGGCATCAATGAAACCAAGAGTTGAGTGTTTGAAAAAGCAACAAAATTGACAAAACTTTAGACTGACAAAGAAAACAGAGAGAAGATGCAAATAGTGAAAATAAAGAATGAACATGGGACATTACTTAGGGAAATAAAAAGGCCTAAAAGAGGACCCTACAGAATTAAAAAGACTATCAATGTCTGCATACCAAAGAACTGGATAAACTAGATGAAACAGACCAATTCCTAGAGACACACAACCTACCAAGACCAAATAATGAAGAAATAGAAAATCTGAATAGACCTACACTAGTAAGGAGATTGAATCAATATTTAATGACTTCTCAATAAAAAAAAAAAAAGTCAAGGACCAGATGGTTCAACTGGTGAATTCTATCAAACAATTAACAGCAATCCTTCACACCCTTTTCCAGAAAATAGAAGAGAGAACATTTTCTAACTCACTCTAGGAGACATGCATTACCCTGATACCAAATACAAATGAAGATGCTACAACAAAAGAATTTACAGACCTATATCCCTTATGAATACAGATGCAAAAATCCTCAATCAAATATTAGCAAAGTAAATTGAACAGTCTATTGAAAGGAATACAGATCATGACCAAGTAGTATTTATCCCAGTAATGCAAAGGTTGTTCAACATAAGGAAGTCAATCTATAAAATATGTCACACTAATAGAATAAAGAAAAAATACATGCTCCTCCTAAGTGATAAGATATTTGGCGGAATTCAGCACCCTTTCATAATTAAGGGGAAAAAAAATAAAACCAACTCTGAAAACCCAGAATAGAAGGTAAATTCTTTAACATAACAGAGGGCATTTATGAAAAACCTACAGCTAAAATCATACTCAGTGGTGAAAAACTGAAAACTTTCCTCTTAAAATCAGGAACAAAGCAATGATACTCACTTTCACCACTGCTATTCAATACTGTACTGAAAGTTCTAGCCAGAGCAACTAGGGAAGAAAAAGAGATGAGAGGCATCCAAATTGGACAGGAAGACATAAAACTATTTCTTTACAGGTGACATCATATTATATATAGAAAATCCCAAAGAATCCATTAAGAAAGTTACAAGAGCTAATTAACTAATTGAAGAAAGTTGCAGAGTACAAGATCAATATGCAAAATCATTTGTGTTTCCATATACCATCAATGGACAATCTGAAAAGAAAACTAAGACAGAAATTTCATTTATAATAAAATCTAAAAGGAGAAAATACCTAAGAATAAGTTTAAACAAGGAAGTAAAAAACATGTACACTGAAAACTATAAAATATTTCTGAAAGAAATTAAGACCTGCCCTGGCCAGTTTGGCTCAGCGGTTAGAGCGTCGGCCTGCGGTCCGGAGAGACCCGGGTTCGGTTCCCGCTAAGGGCACGTACTTCGGTTGCAGTTTGTCCCCGGCCCTGGTTGGTCGTGTGGGTGGCAGCCACTCGATGTGTCCCTTCATGTCGATGTTTCTCCCTCTGTCTCCCTTCCTCTCTCTCCCTCCCACTCTATCTGTACAAAAAATGGAAAAATATCCTCGGGTGAGGATAAAAAAAAAAAAGAAGAAATTAAGACCTAAATAAATAGAAAGACATCTGGTGTTCATAGATAGAAAAACTTAATAGTTAAGATATCTATACTACCCAATATGATCTACAGACTAAATGCAATATGTTTTGAAATCCAACAGCTTTTTTGCAGAAATGGAAAAACCAGAATTCAAATTTATATAGAATTATCAAAGGTACCAGTATAGACAAAATTATTGTGAAAATGAAGAACAAAGTTGGAGAACTCATGCTTCTTTCTTTATTTATTTTTCAATTACAGTTGGCATTCTATATTATTTTATATTAGTTTCAGGTATACAGCACAGAGTTTAGACATTTATATAATTTATTTATTTTTATTTTTTTTATCTTCACTCAAGGACATTTTTCTATTTTTGTTCACATAGATTGGGAGGGAGAGAGAGGAAGAGAGAGAGAGAGAGAGAGAGAGAGAGAGAGAGAGAGAGAGACCTTGACATGAAAGTGACACACTCAGTGGCTGCCTCCCGCAAGACCCCAACCAGGGTCGGGGATGTGCCCTTGACCAGAATCAAACCCACTACTCATTGGTCTGCAGGCTGACGCTCTAACCACTGAGCAAAACTTTCCAGGGCCATGTATATAATTTATTAAGTGATACCCCTGATAAGTCTAGTATCCACCTGGCACCATACATAGTTATTTTAATATTACTGACTATATTTCCTATGCTCTACATTACATTTCCATCACTATTTTGTAACTACCAATTTGTACTTCTTAATCTCTTTACCTTTTTCACCCAGCCCCCAACTTCTCTCCCATTTGACAACCCTCAGTTTGTTCTTTCTGTTTTATTTGTACATGCTTTATTTTAAAGCTTACTACAAAGCTACAGTAATCAAAGCAGTGTGACATGGGCATAAGGCAAGACATGTAAACCAATGGAATAGAATTGAGCATCCAGAGATAAACTGATATATTTATGGCCAATTGATTTTTTTTTTTTTGACAGGGGTGGCATGTCCATTCAGTGAAGAAACAATTGTCTCCCTTCAACATATGTTGCAGGGACAACTGAATTTCCACATGCAAAAAAATTATGTTGAACCCCTACTTCACAGCATATGTAAAAATTAACTCAACTGGACAACCAAACTAAATATAAGTGCTAAAACCATAAAAGTCTTAGAAGAAAACTTAGGGCTAGTTCTTCATGGATTTGGATTTGGCAACAGAATCTTAGATATGACACCAAAATCATGTTCGACAGAAGAAGAATTAGATAAATTGGACTTCATCAAAATTAAAAACTTTTGTAAAAAGGACATGAAGAAATTGAAAAGACAACCTACATGAAAAAAATATTTTTAAATCATATATCTGATACAGGTTTAATATCTGTATGGTTCCCAACTTACGATGGTTTCCAACTTATGATAGTTCAACTTACAATATTTCAATTTTCAATTTTACGATGATGCAAAATTGTTACATATTTGGTAGAAACCATAGTTTGCATTTTAAATTTTAACTTTTTCCTGGGCAAGTAATATGCATTACGATACTCTAACATTATGTTGGACAGCAGTTGTGAGCCACAGCTCTCATTAAGGCAGGCAATCATGAGGGTAAATAACTGATACATGATGGTGTACTGTGTTGGCACTGATTTTTGCTTGTTTGTTAGTTTTTTCATTCTGTTCTGAGAACATTTATTGTAAACTAGGCTAAACTATGACGTCCTGTAGGTTAGATGTATTAAAACTCTTAAAACTCAACAGCAAAAAGAGAAAAAGATGGCATAAGACTTGAATAGACATTTATCCAAAAAAGATATACAGTGTCCAATAAGCACATGATAAGATGCTCAACATCATTACTCATTAGATTAATATAAATCAAATCCATAATTAGATACCTCTTTGTGTTCATTAAAATTGATATTTATTTATTTATTTATGAAGCCAGTGAGGTAACATAGGACCTTGTAGGTCACTGTGGAGAACTTTAGCGGCTTTGAGAGAGACCAGAGGCTGGAGGATATTTTCCATTACAATTTACATTCAATATTATTTTGTATCCATTTCAGGTATACAGCATAGAGCTTAGGCAATCATATACTTTATAAAGGGTCCCTTCAATATTTCCAGTACCCACTTTGCACCATACATAGTTATTACAGTATTATTGACTATATTTCTTATGCTGTACTTTACATCCTCATGACTCTTTTGTGACTATCAATTTGTACTTCTTAATCCCTTTATCTTTTCACCCACCTGCCAGCCCCCCTCCTTTCTCCCTACCAATAGTCTGATCTATGAGTCTGTTTCTATTTTGTTTGCTCATTTATTTTGTTCTTTAGATTACACATATAAGTGAAATCATATGGTTTCTCTTTTCTCTTTTTCTGAGTGATTTATTTTATTGAGCACAGTACCCTCTAGGTCCATCCATGCCATCACAAATGATAAGTTTTCATTCTTTTTTATGGTTGAGCAATATTCCTTTGTATAAATTTTTAATCCACTTGTCTGTTAATAGGTACTTGGGTTGCTTCCATATTTTGTCTCTTTAAAATAACGCTGCATTGAACGTAGGGGTACACTATTCTTTTGAATTAGTGTTTTTAGTTTCTTCAGATATATACCCATAAATAGAATTCCTGGGTCATAAGGAAGTTCCATTTTTAATTTTTTGAGGACCCCCATTCTGTTTTCTATAGTAGTTGCACCAATCTGCATTCCCATCAATAGTGCACTAGGGTTCCCTTTTCTTCTCATTCCCGCCAACACTTGTTTGTTGATTTACTGATTATAGCCATTCTGACAGGTGTGAGGTAATATTTTATTGTTGGTTTAATTTACATTTTTTTCTGTTGATTGGTGATGCTGAACATCTTTTTATATTTATAGTGACCAAGATAGGTGTATAGGTGTATGTATATATATATATATATATATATATATATATATATATATATATTTTTTTAAGAAAGGAAAATAACAAGGGTTGGCAATGAAGTAGAGGAATTGGAAGCCTCATACAATGCTGATGGGAATGTAAAATGGTGTAGCCACTGTGGATAATAGTTTAACAGTTCCTCAAAGGGATAGACTTACCATATGATCCAGCAATTATACTTCTAGATATATACCCAAAAGAACTGCAAACAGAGACATAAACATATACTTGTATGCCCATGTTCTTTGCAGCATTATTCACAATAACCAAAAGTTGGAAACAATCCAAGTGTTTATCAACAGATGAATAAACAAACAAAGTGTGGTATAATACAAACAATGTATATTGTGATACATGCCGCAACAAAAACGAATCTTTAAAACATTATGTTAAGTGAGCCCTGGCCGGTTTGGCTCAGCGGTTAGAGCATCGGCCTGCGGTCCGGAGAGACCCGGGTTCGGTTCCCGCTAAGGGCACGTACCTCGGTTGCAGTTTGTCCCCGGCCCTGGTTGGTCGTACGGGTGGCAGCCACTCGATGTGTCCCTTCACGTCGATGTTTCTCTCTCTCTCTCTCTCTCTCTCTCTTCCTCTCCCTCCCTCCCACTCTATCTGTGCAAAAAAAAAAAAATGGAAAAATGTCCTCGGGTGAGGATAAAAAAAAAAAAAAAAAAACCATTATGTTAAGTGAATAAGTCGGACACCAAAAAACATGTATTGTATGAATCCACTTAGGCAAATTTCACAGAGACAAAAAGTAGATTAGAGGTTGCCAGGAGATTGTTAAGAGGATAATTTGGAGTTATCACTTAATAGTTATAGAGTTTCTGTTTATGGTGATGCATTTTTAAAAATATATAGTGGTAATGGTTGCATAACATGGTGAATATAATTAATGCTACTGAATTGCAAATTTTAAAAATGGTTAAAATGGCAAATTTTATTTTACATATTTTACCACAAAACTATTGTGAAGAGAGGAAATCTTTTCCTTCAAAAGTAGTTATATTATTTAAATTGACTGTTTTCAAATAATCCGAAACAGAAAATAAAAATGACCACAAATGAGTCTCTCCAAAAAATAGAAAACTACTCATTAAAAGGAGGCTTTTATATTTCATATTTAGAATGGCTTTACTTAAAATGGCGGAAATATTACTGACATTTCAGTCCACGTAGTTTCTATTTAAACATGTTCTTTGTTGTAACCTTTCTGAGATGACTAATGCTAAATATTATGATAATTGTTTTCCTTTATCATGGTATTCTTTATAGAATACAGAGAAAGATTCATCATAATTACTCTGGTCCATCACCACAGCCTGTTTCTTCATACTTAAAAATCAAAGCCTCAAAACAACAGCACATTTGTGACTAACAAAGTCCCAACCAATAAATGTTTGGAGGGCATGGTATAGCTGACTCCTATGTTAAGGATCTTTCAAGGCCATAATCAAGATCTTGGCTGGGCTGTACCCCTTTGTAGACATCAGGGTCTTCTAAACTCATGTGATTTTTTACAAACCTCACTTGTTTGTATCTGTAGGACTAACACCCCCATTTTCTTGTTGGCTGTCAGCTGGGAACCAATTTCAGCTTCTAGAGACTGCCCCAATATTCCCTTGACACATGGACCTGTCCCAGTACTTTTCACAAGATAGCGTGTTTAGTCAAGGCCAGCAGGTGAATCTTTCTCTTTTAATGCTTTCAGTTGATTAAGTCAGGCTCACCCAGATTAATCTCCTTTTGATTAACTTAAAATCAACTGACCTGGATCTTACCTACATCTGAAAATGGCTTATATGATTATGGAAGCTATCAAGTCCCAAGATCTGCAGGGTCAATCAGCAGACTGGACACCTGGGAGAGTTAATAGATTAGTTTCAGTCCAAGTCTTAAGACCTGAGAATCAAGAGAATTTATCGTATAGTTCTATTCCATAAGTAAGCAGAATTAAGACCCAAGGACAGCCAATGTTTCAATTTGAGTACAAAATTAGGAAATAAAGCTGATGATTCAGTTCAAAGGCTATCAAGAAGAAGAACCCCCGCCCCTTGCTTATGGGAAGATCAGCCTTTTTGTCCCATTCAATCCTTCAGTTGGTTGAGTGAGGCCCATTCACATTAGAGAGGGCAATGTATTTCATTCAGTATATGGATTCAAATGTTTGACCAAATATTTGTGCACCTCATGGCCCAGTCCAGTTCATATGTAATATCACCATTGCAGTGTTCTACAGTAATTACAGGCCCTTTTCCCTGACAAGTGGGGCTACTCCAATTATTGTGACTCAGCCAGTTCCTGCATTTCCTGTGAACCTGAGTTGAGGGTGAGAGACTTTCTTCAGGCTGTTTCCTACAGCTTGTCCAGGAGCACATTACAAGTCTGGTGTGACTCCTGGGAACTTCTGGGAGAAGAGAAGCAAGCTTCATTTTCTCCCCAGAAAGGAAGCAAAGGTGAAGCCAGGAGCAGGGGCAGGAAGCATTCTATTGCTAGAGAATCCCATCCAGGCATGCCTAATGCCTCTTCTACTTGTCTTCACCACTTCCTCCATTCATTGCAACCAACTTAAATATGAACATCAAAAACAACATTTTTTGTTTGTTACCATAAATCTGGTAAGAGACTCCCAGAGTTTTCTGCAGACCAGAGGGAAGTATAAAGAAGTCATCTGCAGCAAAATGTTGGCAACCCCAAGGTAGCACATTGGTCAGGCCATGGTCATTGCAGCTTCCTAACTCTGATTGTCACCCACCCTGATCTCAGCCCAAAACATTTTGTCAAGGTTTCCATAGCTTAACCTGAGGATCTTTTTGCCAATGAGGGACTAAATCAAGGGTGATGTTTGAAGCCTCTGAGAATATCTCAGATATATTAACCTTGTTTCTGAGAAGGTGTCAGTTAAACAAGTGTTACACAAAGACATTGGGAGAGGAAAGAGAAAGGAACTGCTCTCTAGACAACTCTAAAAGATTACTGTTGGCAATATTTCTGCATTTCATAGGAACTCTAAAGGTATCTTGTCTACCACTCAGCAAATTAAATGCCTAATTGGGAGAGCACTTATTTGGAACATTTTGCCCTGGCTTTCATGTGTGCAATCTTGAACTCTACTTAACTCTCCATTAAGAAGAAAGAAAAAGGCCATCTTTAATATGAGAACTGAGGAAAGATTTCACTCCCTCAGCTGGTAAGACTGGCAGGTTCCAATTTATTGATGTTGGCAACAGGCACTCCTCAAATGACCTGGTTTCTCGGCTTGAGTTTAATTAATGTAAATATTGTAGGTTTGTTGGGGAACTAATTGCAGGGACCATCAGAAAAGACAGGGAGGTCAGATTTGGGACTCTTGTGCTTCTTCCGGGTATGGACACTTTGCTTCAGGGCAATCCAAGAAGGATTCACAGTTGCATTTCCCTCTCGCATTTAATGCCTTTATTCCCATATGTGATCTGCGTTATCCCTTTCCATCCTCTTTTTCCTGTTTTGAGATTGGACTTCTTACTGAGATTCCCATGGGATTACACAAACAACATCAAAAGGTAAAGATTTCCATGGCTGTATAAAGGTTTTAAATGAATGTGGCAGCCTGCTCCTTCCACTTGTGAAGGAGCAAATCGGCCCTCATATCTCCCGCCCCTTCTATGTCTTATTTTCTTAATTCCTCCCTTCTATTCACCCTTGCCTCTGATTCCAGGTCTCGTGGTATGATCTTAGTCATGAAAAATAACTGCTAGTTTCTCTAGTATTTGCTATCAGCCAAACTGGCCAGCAGAACTTGACTGTCTGTCTGTAGAGGTTTTAGGACTTTTCCAGTTATTCTAATCCATGATTCTGAACATTCATATTAACAGGAATATTGGTGGGGGAGCAATACTCCCTTTCTCTCACTGTTCAAGTTGTTAACAAATAAGAAACAAGTTAAAATAGAAAGCTGTATGAACAACAAAATGTTACATTTCTTCTTAATAAAGCTAGTAATAGGAGATGAGACTTTTATCTGTGAAAAGGTAGATATTCTTATAATGAATCCCATAATTAGACAGATGTATCCACCCAGTTATAGGAGTGTCTGGAACTCTCCTATCCTACCCTGGCACAGGGCCTCCACCTGTAAAATTTAAGGCATGGAAGAACAGTGCAAAATGCATGCTTTTTGTGGTAAGCTGGATCCCAAGGAGAAAGAGAAAAGGAAGGGGCTAGGCTACAAATACTCTTTTCTCTTTTAAAATGTCACCAGTACCCCATCCAGAAAATAGTGAATATTGGGACAAAGAGAGGCCAGCAGTGTTATGCTGGTGAATTTCATAGTGAAGAAAATATAAAGGAAAGGGAAGAATCCACCACTCCCCCCTACAAATTAAACAGTGGAAAAAACTTTAGTGATCATCTGATCAACTCTGAGAAAATCGGGTCTCACACATATGATGTGACACATATAGTTAGTAGTAGGCACTTAGGTTGGGCTAGAAGTCCAGGTACCTTGGTTCTAAGGTTGTTTATCCTTCATTCCTCTCTCCCACTGCCACATGAAGTGTTAGATTTGTTTGGTAGTCTCTTTAACATAATAACAGATGGAAAATAGACTTATTGAAGGAAAACAAGGCTCAAGAGAATCGATTTCTCAAGAATGTTGTTTTTCGAACTGCCCATCATATTCTCCATCACTGTCATTAATATTAACTCATGCAATGTTAACGTTTGCTGGTTACTTAATCATATTCTAAATAAATGTATTTAGTATAATGAGACTGCAAGGGAGATTTAAGTGTGAGGATATTTCTGCTCTCCTATGTCTAAATTGTAGAATTAGCTAACCCTCAGGAAATATTTTCCCTCTGAGAAGTATATATTCCATGGAATTATCATGATCAAAGATGATCTATATGAAATAGATGTGGCATGCTGTTAGACATAAGTTCTGTTCATAAGAGTCTATATTACTAGAGTATGTACCCAGAAACCAGCCACTTCTTTCTACCAACACCACTGAGTATTGAGTACTATTATCTGTTATCATCTGGATTATAGCAGTAGCCTTCTTACCAGTCTCTCTGCTTCTACCCTTGTGCCCTGAATTCTGTTTATAGCAGAAAAAGTGAGTTTCTGATTACATAAGTCATGTCCCACCACTCTTTTGCCTGAAACTATTTAATGGGTCCCACCACTCAGAATTAAAGCCAGAGTTATTTCAGTGGCCTACATGAACAAGCTTCCTCTTAATTTTCTGACCTTATCTCCTACTGATCTCCCTCAATATCTCTCAATTCAAGCCACATTGGCCTCCTTCATTTTCTAAAAAATATTAAGTCACACTCTAACCTCTGGATCTTTGCATTTTCAACTCCTCTTCTGGAATCATTCTTCTAGGTACATCCATGGTTCACTCTATTGTGCTCTTCCTTCAGGCTTTCACTCCAACATCACCTTCCCTCTGAGGCTTTCTGTGTTATTTCAGTTGGGCTTGGTTATTATACAATAACAGAAAGCTAACTGATATGTCAGGAGCTTAACTTGTAAAGGTTTTATTTTATTTTTTTCTCGCTGTATGGGTCTAGCAGCAATTCAGAGCAGCTCCCTTCCCATCAGTGATTCAGATACCCTTGGAGGTCTCATTTTACTGATTTATTTACTAACTGCTTACTCCCCCCAACCCACCCCATATGTGTCAACACCATAAGGGTAAGATCTTTTATTTACATTTTCCCCATATACTATATGCTATATGCATTGAATAGTGCCTTGCATATAGTAGGTTCCCAATAAGTATTTGTTGAAAGAATATTATAAAAAGTGTGTATTGTGCCCCGCCAGTATGGCTCAGTGGTTGAGCATCGACCCAGGCACCAAGAGGTCGCTGGTTCGATTCCTGGTCAAGGCACATGCCCAGGTTGTGGGCCCGATCACCAGTGGGGGGCATGCAGGAGGTGGCTAGTCGATGTTCTCTCCCAATGAGTTTCTATCTCTCTCTTCCTCTCCATTACTCTCTCTCTAAAATTGAGAAAGAAAATTATTAAAAATAAATAAAATAAAAACTGTGTATTGTGACAAGGAATGGAAAATAAAGAGGCCGAAGCATCTTCATGCATGTGTTTTCTTCTCAAGTGGAAGATGGTGAAGATATGTCAGTTTCACATATAATAATTGATTATTGTTATTAAAATAACTGTAGAAGGCTTATGGACTTTAGAATCCAGTTAGGTTTTCAGCATTGAGGTTTGGATATTGTATTAGTTTTATATTGCTGCCATAAAATATTGGCACAAATTTAGTGGCTTAAGCAACATGAATTATTATCTTATAGTCCTGTATGTCAGAAGTCAGATACACACATCACCAGGACTAAACTAAGTTATCGGCATGGCTACATTCCTTTCTGGAGGATCTAGAGGAGGATCAGTTCCCTCGCTCATTTAGGTTGTTCACAGAATTCAGTTCCAGGTAAGATGTAGATCTTGTTTTTTTGCTAACTGTCAACTGAGAATTGTTTCCAGCTTCTAGTGGCTGTGTGTATCTGTTAGCGTACGGCCTTCTTCCTCCATCATCAATGCCAGCCATAGCAAATTGAGTCCTCTTACACTTTGAATTGGCCCTGCCTCTTCTTCTTTTTCATCTCTCTGACCCACTCTTATGCGTACTTTTAATTTTAAGAGCTCATGATTGCCTTGGATTTACCTGGCTAATACAGGGCAATCTCCTTCATCTAAAGAAAGGTCAGCTGATTAGCAAACATAATTATTACAGTTGCAACCTTAAGGTAACATATTTATAGGTTCCAGTGATTAGGATATGGCTATCTTTGAGGGGCCCTAATTATACCTACCACAGATATACAAACTAATATGAGTTACGGTACAATGAGCAAGAGTATAGGTTTTTGAGCCATGAAGATCTGAATTTGAGCTTCAGTTCTGCATCTTGTGTGATGGGGTGCTCTGGACATGATCCTTAACTTTTTTGACATTCATTTTTTTGTTTGATGAATGAGGACATTAATGATACATGCCTCATGGGGTTGCTGTGAATACTGGAAATGATTTGCAAGTGCATAACACACACTAGGCTCTCTATTTCACTCCTTTTAAAAATGTACTGTGAGTATTCCTTGTATTCTAAATATGAGCACCAAACTCAGCTTAGAGCTCACATCAATAATTGAACAAAGAAGGCTAAGTGCTCTTTTGCTAAAACCCCACTGAACCAGCTGGATTTGTAGGGAATGAGGAGGAATTTGAATCTATGTGTTTATGATTCATTTACATCGAAATCGCTAAATACTATTTCATTTTTTAATGTTATTTTTTTTTTATTCTCACCCAAGCACACTTTTGCATTTATCTTCAGACAGAGCAGGAGGGAGAGAAGGAGGAGAAGAGAGAAACATTGATGTGAGAGAGATACATCAAGTGGTTGCCACCCACGACCCCAACTGGGGCCGGGGACAAACTGCAACCAAGGTATATGTCCTTAGTGGGAAATGAACCTGTGACTCTCTGGTCCACAGACCGATGCTTTAACCACTGAGACAAACTGGCCAGGGCATCTAAATGCTATTTTAAAGATATCTGATGACTCAAGGCTTTCAAAATAATCCTAATGCTTTTTTTTTTTTCTGAGACAGAAATGCTACCAAGAGTAAACAAATTCGAATAACATTTTCTTTGAAATTCTCAAATTTAGACTGGATTCTCAACATTTTCTTCCATCTTAAATTCCTGCAGGGACAGCTCTCCCCCTCACACACTACTCCCAGAAGAAAAACCATGTTTTTACTTACTGGGGAGCTAGAAACATTGGCAGGCATGCGTGCAAAGAAAAACACTTATTCAATTGAAATCTTTCTTTTTTAAAATGGTTTTTGGATTTCAGCTATTGTAACTGGGAATTTTTTCTAATGCTTTCCAGTAGCTAAAAATGTTCCTATTTTAACTATCAAAGGTAGACAAGTTCTTTAACAGCACATAAGGGAAAACTGCATTTCTTGGAGGTATTAAGGACAATTTGTTTGAGCTTGCAAATTGATTAATATGATGTTGTGGTCAGATTGAACTAACTGCAAGGACTCACATATTGATCAAATGGAAGAGCTTTCTCCTACTTCTGTTTTCTGTACCTTTTTTTCTCTTTTTATGGCTTCTGGAATCACTGGCACCACCATATTATGTGGAATGCCAGGTAGCATGAAGCCACAATAATATATATATTATTGTTTATTGTTTTTGAGAAATGGTTTTTATAGATCAATCCTTGTACTGATAATTGTTTTATGGTTCCTGCCAAAGGATTGGTCAAAATAAGCTGCTAATGTATTTGGGTGAACTTTTATCCATGTGTCACTGTGAGTAGAAGGCGGCACCAATAAGTGACAGAGGCCCATATGGTCACAGAACACTAGCAAGCAGGAAAAATACCAGAAGCCTGCTTACTTAAAAGTAAGAATGTGCCCGGCTAGTGTGGCTCAGTGGATTGAGTGTCATCCCATGGGCTGAGAAGTTCCAGTTTGATTCCCAATCAGGGCACATGCCTAAGTTGTGAGCCCAGTGGCAGGCATGCAGGAGGCAGCCAATCAGTGTTTCTATCTTTCTCTAAAAAAATCAATAAAAATATATTTTTAAAAAAGTAAAAGTAAGGGTGGTATTTTCTGACTAACAAATAAAATGGGTTTGCTACTTAGATACCTTTTGGGGGTGAGTATGGAGAGGGAGGGGTGAATGATGACAGTGATCACTTTCCCAATCACATAATTTTAAAACAATGTCACAGTATAATTTTCCAGTCACTATCACTAGGAACAAGGAATGTCTCTCTGTCAACAGAGCCTGTGAGGTGGGGTTTACTGAGCTCTCAAGACATTGCAGGAACTTGGAACAACCATGAGATTTGGATCAGAGATTAGCTTTCGAAACATGAAATAACAATATGAAGGAAATGGTGATAATGCACCATGCAGGACTCTTCTAGCATGGCATGTGAAGAAGCATGGTGTCTGTCAATGAGCACATTTTCCAGGAAGTCATGGCTGTAATGCTTAAGAGTGCACTCTCTAGTATATTGGTGAGGATACTTCAATCCTCTGAGATTTAATGCTCCCAAAATGGAAAAGATTGATAGAAGAAAATATGCTTTCCATAGCAATTTAGCCTGCAGTGTAGTCCAAGTAAGGTCTTAAGTCCAAGTGCTGAGATTTCAGGCTACAAAGTTTCTGTGAGTAGCTATGACATCGTTTTGAGAGCCTAACCAGAGTGCCTATACTAACAGTTATTAATTATACATAGAGGAGGAGGCAAAATTTGGTGCAATGACAACTGCTGGAATCAGTCTGTTAGTAATGTGTAATGACTGCCTAGATGTTTCAGTTCCTAGGATACAGTGGCCAGAAGCACCTTGCATTAAAAACAAGTGAAAATAAATAAAAAAGTTTACCTTCAGATAGAGCGAGAGGGAGAGAGGGAGGAAGAGAGAAAGAGAAACATCGATGTGAGAGAGATACATTCACTGGCTGCCACCCACACAACCCCAACCGGGGCTGAGGACAAACTGCAACCGAGGCACGTGCCCTGAGCGGGAACCAAACCCAGTTATCTCTGGACCTTGGGCCGATGCTCTAACCACTGAGTTGGACTGGCCAAGGCTAAATTAAAAAAAATGTAAATGAAGCCAGTCAGAGTTAAACATTTTCAAGAAATTCCAGATGGCATTCTGGTAGCAATACCATTTGTCAGTCAACATATTATTTCATGAGAAGTACATTCTTCTTGTTTTTGTTTTTGTTTTTGTTTTCTCCCATGGTCATTCCTTCTACTTTGATAAAGCCAGAGAGGATTTTCCAGGGTTCTTTTTTTTCTCATCCCCGCTTGAGCCAGGTCTTAGGTTGGCTGGGCCCCACCCGTTATTCACAGCAGGTGCTGGAGGATACTTACCTAGTGTCCAGCAATGCTGTTGGTGCTGTCCAATGTCGTCACTCACTGGAGATAGCTTTGCCTTAAGCTGAGGAAGGACCCTGCTGATATTTAGCAGTATTGCTTTACATCTTGCCAGTCAAAAGCTTTCTACGATCTGGATGATTAGCATGCTCACTAGTGCATTTTTCTCTTTCTGGTCTGGGCTGCAGGGGCCAAACTCCCCTGAATGGAATAGCTGAGCCCTTGCTAGTCCTAGCCTAGTCCAAATCACTTATTTTTGAAATGAGAAAACTGAGGTTCATAAAAGTAACATGGCATTTCAAAGGTCACCAGATAGTCAGCAGTAACCAAGGGTAGAGGCTCTGGTTTCCTAGCCACAGTGCATTTTTCAATAGTTTTATCTCTATCTTGGATAGCATTTCCTCCATAGAAGATGCCACACAATATGCTGAACTCTTCCTTGTTAGTTCCCCATCTTCTTAGCACGTATCTTCAAGGTAGGTGTAGCTCTCCCTAGAAGGAACTAATGTTATGCCTATAAAACTACCATGTGCAAAGTATTGTAGGCCATTAGGAAAATCAAGGTAATACCAAAAGAGACCTGGTTCTTGCCTGCCAGGAACTTGCATTCAAGTTGCAGAGGAAAGACATATACATGAAAATAATCATCATTCTAACTTTTTAATTTTATTTTATCCTCACCCGAGGACATTTTTTGTTCAGATAGAGTGGGAGGGAGAGCGAGGAAGAGAGAGAGAGAGAAACATCGACATGAAGGGAACACATCAAGTGGTTTCCACCTGCACAACCCAACCAGGGCCGGGGACAAACCACAACTGAGGTACATGCCCTTAGCGGGAACCAAATGCGGGTCTCTGGACCACAGGTCGACACTCTAACCGCTGAGCCAAACCGGCCAGGGCCAGTCTAACTTTTTTTTTTTTAATGAATTTTTATTTATTTTTTTGTTACAGATATTTTACCTTTTATCCCATTGGCACCCCCCACTCCACCCCACGTCCGCCCCATCCCCGGCTTAGTTGTCCATGTCCATTGGTCATGCATACATGCATATAAGTTCTGTGGTTTATCTCTTCCCACCCCCCACCCCCCCGCCCCCTCTTCTGAGGGATATCAGTCTGTGCCCTACTTCCATGTTTCTGGGTCTACCGTATTCCACAGA
Organism: Molossus molossus; assembly: GCF_014108415.1. Classification (NCBI taxonomy): domain Eukaryota; kingdom Metazoa; phylum Chordata; class Mammalia; order Chiroptera; family Molossidae; genus Molossus; species Molossus molossus. Next base: position 75,114,849 of record NW_023425355.1, on the reverse strand, counting down.
CTGTTATATTCATTATATTTTGTATATAAGTGAGATCAAGTGGTATTTGTCTTTTTCTGCTTGGCTTATTTCACTTAGGATAATACTTTCCAGGTCCCTCCATGTTGTCTCAAAGGATAAAAGATCTTTCTTTCTTACAGATGAATAATACTCCTTTGTGTATATGTGCCACAGCTTTTTGATCATTCGTCTACTGATGGACACTTGAGCTGTTTCCAGATCTTAGCTATTGTAAATAGTGCTGCTATGAACATGGGGATACAGATATTCTTTCTGATTGGTGTTTCAGGCTTCTTAGGGTATATACCTAGAAGCGGGATCACTGGGTCAAATGGAAGTTCAATTTTTAATTTTTTGAGGTAACATCATATTGTTTTCCATAGTGGCCGCACCAGTCTGCATTCCCACCAGCAGTGCATTAGAGTCCCCTTTTCTCCACACCCTCGCCAACACTTGTTGTTTGATGATTTGTTGATGGAGGCCATTCTGACAGGTGTGAAGTGATACCTCATTATTGTTTTAATTTGCATCTCTCTGATGATTAGTGATGTTGAGCATTCCTTCATATGTTTCTTGGCCATTTGTATATCCTGTTTGAAGAGGTGTATATTCAGCTCCTCTGCCCATTTTTTAATTGGGTTATTTGTCTTCCTTTTGTTGAGTTGTATGAGCACTCTATATATATTGGAAATTAACCCCTTATCTGATGTATCATTGGCAATAATGTTCTCCCATACAGTGGGTTGCCTTTCTATTATGATGATTGTATCTTTTGCTGTGCAGAAGCTTTTGAGTTTGATGTAGTCCCATGTGTTCATTTTCTCCATTGTTTCTGTTGCCTTAGGTGATGTATCATTGAAAATTCTGCTGTGTATGATGTCCGAAATTTTGATGCCTACATTTTCTTCTAGAATTTTTATGGATTCATGGGTCACATTTAAGTCTTTTATCCATTTTGAGTTTATTTTTGTGTATGGTGTAAGTTGATGGTGTAGTTTCATTTTTTTGCATGTAGCTGTTCAATTTTCCCAACACCATTTATTTTAAAAAGACTGTCTTTACTCCACTGTCTGCTCTTGCCACCTTTGTCAAATATTAATTGAGCATATTACCTTGGGTCCATTTCTGGGTTCTCTATTCTGTTCCACTGGTCTATATGCCTGTTCTTATGCCAGTACCAGGCTGTTTTGATTATAGTCTCTTTGTAGTATAACCTGATATCTGGTATTGTGATCCCACCTACTTTGTCCTTGTTTTTCAAAATTGCTGTGGCTATTCAGGGACTTTTTGGTCCCATATGACCTTTTGAAGTATTTGTTCTAGTTCTTTGAAATATGTCATTGGTATTTTGATGGGGTTTGCATTAAATCTATAGATTGCTTTGGGTAGTATGGATATTTTAATGATATTAATTCTTCCAATCCATGAACAAGGTATGTGCTTCTACTTTTTTATATCTTCCTCTATTTCTTTTTTCAATGACCTGTAGATTTCTGCAAATAGGTCCTTTATTTCTTTGGTTAAGTTTATTCCTAGGTATCTTAATTTTTTTGCTGCAATAGTAAATGGGATTTTTTTTAGTTTCTCTTTCTGTGAGTTCATCATTGGTGTATACGAATGCCATCAATTTCTTCACATTAATTTTGTATCCTGCTACTTTGCAAATTTATTTATTAAATCTAATATACTTTTGATGGAGTCTTTAGGGTTTTCTATGTATAATATCATGTCATCTGCAAATAATGACAGTTTCACTTCCTCCTTTCCAGTTTCGATTCCTTTAATTTTTTCCTCATATCTGATTGCTGTGGCTAAAACTTTCAGTACTATGTTAAATAAGAGTGGTGAAAGTGGACATCCCTGCCTTGTTCCTGTTGTTAATGGAAATGTTTTTAATTTCTGCCCATTGAGTATGATGTTGGCTGTAGGTCTTTCATATGTAGCCTTTATTGTGTCTAGATATGATCCCTCGATTCCCACATTGCTGAGCGTTTTTATCAGAAATGGATGCTGGATTTTGTCGAATACTTTTTCAGCATCTATTGATATGATCACGTGGTTTTTATTCTTCATTTTGTTTATGTGGTGTATCACATTTATTGATTTGTGAATATTGTACTAGCCTTGCATCTCTGGAATGAATCCCACTTGGTCATGGTGAATAATTTTTTTGATGTATTGCTGGATCCGATTTGCTAGTATTTTGTTCAGAATTTTGGCATCTTTGTTCATCAGGGATATTGGCCTGTAGTTTTCTTTCTTTTTAGTGACTTTTTCTGGTTTTGGAATTAGAATTATGCTGGCCTCATAGAACGAGTTTGGAAGTCTTCCTTATTCTTGAATTTTTTGAAATAGTTTGAGGAGAATGGGTGTTACTTCTTTTTTGAATGTTTGGTAAAACTCCCCTGTGAAGCCATCTGGGCTTTTGTTTGCTGGGAGAGTCTTGATTACCTCTTCAATTTCCTTAGTTGTAATTGGTCTGTTCAAGTTTTCTCTCTTTTCCCAGTCCAGTTTTGGGAGACTGTGTGTTTCTAGAAATTTGTCCATTTCGCTTAGATTGTCGAATTTGTTGCCTTATATTTGTTCATGGTAGCTGTTAACGATCTTTTGTATTTCTGTGGTGTCAGTTTTTACTTCTCCTCTTTCATTTCTGATTTTGTGTATTTGGGTTCTCTCTCTTTGTTTCTTGGTGAGTCTGGCTAAGGGTCCATCAATCTTGTTTATCTTTTCGAAAAACCAGCTCTTTGTTCTATTGATCCTTTGAATTGTTTTTTTGGTCTCCATGTCATTTATTTCTGCTCTTATCTTTACTATTAGACTTGCTTATAAATACACTTAAATCCTGTTTTCTAGGCTGGGCATTTCTAATAAGTGTTCCAATAAAAGTTCCTTCCTCTCCCTGAGCTTTATTATCCTTATGTTTTAAGACAACACATATGCATTATATTATCTCTAAAGAAATTTTGTTTGGAATGACATGGAGGGTTACATTGTAGTGTTTGTGGTACCACTAAATATTTGGGTAGCTGTTTTATGTAGCCAATATTATATTTATTGATAAAAGTTATAGAGTAAAACAAGAGTTGAATTTTCTAAACATAGGAAAGATAAATGATTGTTGACTTCTTAAATTTAAATACATTTTAAAAGTTCATTACATTGAAATTATTTTTTAGTTTATCAATTATCGTTTTGCCATACATTGGGTCTTTCAATATGTCTTATTTGAAATGGGTGTACTACATTTCTGTTAACATGAGTAGCTTAAGCCAAGTCATCAGGCTTAGACTTAAACTCTCTTCCTTTACCATGACTTCCTCCTGCTGCTGACCTTTATCTTAGTGATTGGTGAGAAGCCTGGAAGAGAGTGGGGATGGTTTAATGCCAGTCTAGCACTGCTACCGGGAAACCAATTCTAGATGCAGGCTTGCCCATCTAATGGATAGTCAATAGTACATCTTTTATACTAGGAAGTACCTCTTTCATAAAGTATAGTCACAACTATCATCCTGCCACTAAAAGTCACTTATTTTTGTCATCTCTGTGTCTGAGTGTGCCACCCTTCAGTGTCTCCATGTCTATGTGGGTTTGCATGTGTTCACTTGTCTCCTCCAACTCTCTACTACTCTAATGGGATTTTGGAATCTTGAATTGGTGGGCTGTGTGATCAAGACAAAGGGCACTGGCTATGTGGTCACAATTTCCTGGCAAAGGCCTACTCCTTAGCAGCTATTGTCATGGGGCTCAGCAACCTTTCCCAAATCATGAGGCCACACAGTTTAGAAATCAACCATGAGCCACTCTTATCTGCCTTGAAGAGTCTGATTGAACCTCTGAAACTGGAGGAGGCTTTGTGTAAATCCACTGTCTACCTAATTGCTGGAGCCCTTGGTCTTCCTCCAAAATTGGATAAATCTGTTGTCAGGAAGGGCAGCAGGAGTCATTGAATAAATGTGGACAAATGGTTGAAATGAACAGAGAGGGGAGTGGTTTTTAGATGATAGAGATTGTGCAAGAAAGGAATGCATTAGAAGGGGAAATGGTAGAAAATATTGGACTGAGTCAGGGAAATTAAGAATCCCATTTTTTCCCCCACTTTGATGAGCTGACTTCTCTGCAGGCTTATTCTCACTTTTCTTGAGCTAGTGCCCCATGGAAGCATTGTATCCTCATCCCTTTTTTAGGGAAGTAGAATTAAGGTACCTACCTGCCTTACAGCTGGGATGCTGTAGGAAGTCCTCTGTAACTCTTGCTGCTGTCAAATGCATATACGACCACTGTCTTACTTGAGGGAGTCCTGGAAATAAATGGATTTGATGTAATAATTTAATTTTTTTCATCCAAAATATTCTCAAGTTCAGAGATTTTATAGACCTGAGTGAAATATTGTCTATACAATGTCACTTCTGGCTTAAAAATCCAAAATGTTTCTGGCTCTTGTGTCAACATGACACAAAGCAACTCTTTTGCCAGAATTGACTGATGTTTGGGATATTGAATAGAGACAGCCTGAGACCCAACCTGATAACTCCCAGATGCTCATGGTTTCTAAAGTAATGTTCTGTGCCTGTGGTTATTACTCAGATGGCTCCTTAAATACTCTTATCTTGACACCTTTTGCACTTGCTAAATTCAATTTGAAGAAAGAACAGGAGCTAGAGAGAATTTTCCAGAAAACAATTATCCTGACCTTTTGTGGTCTTCATGCTTTCCCCATCATGATAGATTTTGGAGTTGGTTCTTGTATCAGTCAGCATGTCCTTCTCACTAGAATTTTGTTTTATGTTACAGATAACTAGTTGTATCTAATTAAGCAATAAAGATGACAGTGTGAGACCTTTTCTGACAATTAATGGCCAGCTGGGTAAAGCTGATAGCTGGAGAGTCAGCCAAAAGCTATTAGGCTTCAGTGTACCATTAATCTGCAGAAATGCCCATTTGTGATGCCATTGTTGGTATTGAAAAATAAAAATCAGAGACAGTTTACTGATGTTTATGATTTATTTCTGAATAACAAATTCCACAAGTATTATCAAAAGTTGTTCTTTTTCATCCTCCAATCATCTCTTAATCTAAAAATATGATTCTTATATACAGTGAATGAAAATGGAATTTCTCAGCTTCTATATAATCATTTGCGTTTCTTTTAAAAAAGAGTTGCAAGTTTGGAAAGTTTTCTTTAAATATTTTGGATGGTAAAACCAGAATTTGTCTTCAGCTGTAGTGCTGGAATTTGATAAGTGTCTATATTATCATAACTATCTGCTCATGGCAGGAAATGGTTGCAAGTGTTTTTGAAAAGCAGCTGTTGCTAGCAAAGATGTGCATTCAATGCAATTTTAAGAAGTTACAATCACATTCCTAGTAGATGAAGAAAACTCTCTGCCAAGAAAAGCTGTGGTGGTGTATCTGTATAAATTTTTTGATTACTGCTGCTGAATGCTCGAGGATAATAGAAAGAGAACTGACTAAAATATTCATCACCATCTTGCATAATTTAGTGACTTTAAAGGAAGATAACAATTTCACATATAGGCTATCTGTCTAGAAATTGTTCCAAACTCATATATTAATTTAAAAGTTATGCTGTTTTTTATACCATTTTTATCCCAACAAGAAACTAAGTTCTTAAAACCCATTAAGTTCCCCACCAATGAGCTAGGAATATTATGCCAGAAGCTCCAGATCCCATCTAATTTCAACAATAAGCTGTTCATATTCTCCAAATAACACAGTATTATTCTCCCTGTAAGAAGTTTGCTGGTGCTACCAGTCTTCTTATTTATTTATTTAAATTAATAAATTTATTTTTGTTACAGATATTTCTCCTTTTCACACCCAGACACCATCCCCCTATCCTGAACCCACCCCCCAACATTGTTGTCTATGTCCATTGGTTAGTCATACATGTATATAAGTTCTTTAGTTTATCTGATGCCCTCCCCCCCTTCTGAAGTGTGTCAGTCTGAACTGTACACCTTTCTATGTCTCTGGGTCTATTCTGTTCATCAGCTTTTTTGTTCATTATATTCCACAGATAAGTGACATCATGTGGTATTTGTCTTTCTCTGACTGGCTTATTTCGCTTAGCATAATACTCTCCAGGTCCCTTCGTGTTGTCTCAAAGGATAAGAAATTTTTCTTTCTTATAGCTGCATAGTATTCCATTGTGTATATGTACCACAGCCTTGTTATCCACTCACCTACTGATGGACACTTGGGCTCTTTCCAGATCTTAGAAATTGATGTTTCAGGTTTCTTAGGATATATTCCTAACAGTGGGATCACTGGGTCAAATGGCAGTTTAATTTTTAATTTTTTGAAGAAACTCCATATTGATTTCCAAAGTGCCTGTACCAGTCTGTGTTCCCACCAGCAGTGTACTAGAGTCCCCTTTTCTCACACCCTCACCAACACTTGTTGTTTGATGATCTGTTGATGAAAGCCATTCTCACAGGTGTGAGGTGACATTGAGCATATTTTTCATATGCCTCTTAGCCTGTTTGGAGAGGTGTCTATTTAGCTCCTCTGACCATTTTTTAATTGGGTTCTTTGTCTTCCTTTTGTTGAGTTGTATGAGCACTCTATCTGTTTCAGAAATTAACCCCTTATCTGATGCATCATTGGCAATTATGGTCTCCCATATAGTGGGATCCCTTTCCTTTTTGATGGTTGTTTCTTTTGCTATGCAGAAGCTTTTTAGTTTAATGTAGTTCTCTGTTCTGTTCCATTGATCTATATGCCTATTCTTGTGCCAGTACCATGTTGTTTTGATTACAGTGACTTTGTAGTATAACCTGATATTTGGTATTGTGATTTCTCCTATTTTGTTCTTCTTTTGCAATATTTCTGTGGCTATTTGGAGTCTTTTTTTGGTTCTATATAAACTTTTTAAGTTTGTTCTAGTCCTGTGAAATATGCCATTGGTATTTTGATGGGGATTGCATTGAATCTATAGATTGCTTTGGGTAGTATGGACATTTTAATGATGTTAATTCTTCCAATCAGTGAACTAGGTATATACTTCCACTTTTTTACATCTTCCTCTATTTCTTTTCCAGTGCCCTGTAGTTTTCTGCAAATAGGTCCTTTACTTCTTTGGTTACATTTATTCCTAGGTATCTTAATTTTTTTGCCTCAATGGTAAATGGGATTGTTTTTTTTAGTTTTCCTTTCTGTGGGTTCATTATTAGTGTATAAGAAAGCCATCGATTTCTTTATGTTAATTTTGTATTCTACTTTGCCAAATTTGTTTATTAAATCTAGTAGATTTTTGATGGAGCCTTTAGAGTTTTCTATGTACAATATCATGTCATCTACAAATAATAACAGTTTCACTTCCTCCTTTCCAATTTGGATCTCTTTTATTTTTTCTTCATGTCTAGTTGCTATGGCTAAGACTTCCAGTACTCTGTTAAATAGAAGTGGTGAAAGTGGATATCCTTGTCTTGTTCCTGTTCTTAAGGGAACCAATTTAAGGTTTTGCCCTTTGAGTATGATGTTGAAGGTAGGATTTTCATATATAGCTACCAGACTTCTTAAATGCGTATTAAGTGTTTGCACTTTGGGGAGTAGAATGAGTCAACATGTCACTAATCTCAGTGCTAGAGGCACTGACTCACTCACTCCTGGCAAAATGGATGGAATGTTCTCATTGGGAAGGATGTGAAAGGGAAAAAAATCTATTGCAGGGTCAGTTCCCCATTTCTGCAAATGTAGATCAAATTTGTACTTCTTTTGTTGGGTGCTTATCAGGCAAATGATGTTGCAATGCACACTGTAAAATCAGACATCTGTTCTTGCAGGGAAAAAACTTTAGAAATACACCATCATGCTTAGGAAATCAACAGAGGGCCGAGAAAAAAGTGTGAGGGCCAAAAGTAGTGAACCATCCCCTGCTGTTACACAATTCAATAGGCGGGTCTTTGATTCAGTGTTGATTATTGGGCTCTCAACTGGAATTTCTTATTTTCACTAAGGTGTTTTTATTATCTTACAAATATTTGCAACAGCCCTAGTTGTCTTTGGAAGTCAAAGATAAAAGGGCAGTGCCCTGGATTCTTCCATCAGACTTAGTATATACTACACAGAAGTCATATTCTTGACAGCAGCAGACCAAGGAAAGAAAAATAAACTGGTAATTAGTTCATAATGGCCTGTGTCACCTGTAAATGCAGGGGCAGGCAAAAGTAGGTTTACATTGTAAGTACTTGAAACAAGAGTTAAGTCTTGTATTATTAATTATTGTGTTATTTTCATATGAACCACTGTAAACTTACTTTTGCCTACCCCTGCATTTATACTGTATTTCAAATTGAAACATGTAAACTCTGCATGGTGTTTATTTAGATACAATATGGTTGTTGGTATTGAAGTATTTTATCACACTCCAGGCACAGTTAATATTGTTACATTTTCATTGTACTAGCAATAGAGGTATCTATAGTTGAGTAAGCTATTTCTAGGTCTTTAATATTTTAAACAAACCCCCTGAAAATAAATCTGGCAAGCTATCAAATGCTTTTCTTTGGAATTTTTTTGGGGGAATGTTGTTTCTTTAGTCTTCCCTGGGAGTAAATTTGTTTTAAGACATTCACTGCTTTCATGAAGCTCTAACTTGAGTTCATTTTGTTGTGTGGTGACCACAGTTCTGGATGACGTCCCCCCTGGCACACAGGAATACATTATGTTACGGCAAGATTCCATCCAATCTGCGGAATTAAAGAAAAAAGAGTCCCCTTTTCGTGCTAAGTGTCACGAAATCTTCTGCTGCCCGCTGAAGCAAGTACACCACAAAGAAAACACAGAGCCCGAAGGTTTGTGTGCGACAGACGCGTGTTTTGCTTGTTTTCTCTCATTCTTCTTTCTTTCTTTTTCTTTTTGACTATGCATTGCCCTCTGGTTTGCTGTTTGTTGTTCGGTCCCCGACATAGTTAGGAGGCACCCTGGCTCACTGGTGAATGTGTTATGCAGTCTCAGATGGGACACTGTATAAATACAGTTATCTCTAGCACTGCACAGTGTCTTCCTGATCCCCACAGCTGAAAGGTTTTTAGCTGGTGTTCATTTTGGCTGCTCAAGTTGCTTGTTTCTGTAGCCAACATCTGACCCAGTCTATTTCTATCACCTTTCATTCTTAAAGCAGCAGTTGGCTGAGGAATGTCACTTCAACATGAAATAATGGGAAGATTGTTTTGAATTTTGTTTCTCTCCTCCACCCATAAAGCTTCTGCGTTGTGCTCAAAGAACGTTTCTTTGCTAAAGCAGGCCCAGTCTCGCTATGTAATGCACGCCCAGTTGTACTTTGCCATAGTGAAATGCATGCCTCAAGGAAAGTATGAGTAGTTATTTTTCTGTTTTCAGCTCATGTACAGGTTTGGAAACTCTACCTGTTGTTCCTTAAACTGAAATCCCAGTGTTCCTTGCAGTCCATGCTACAAATCTATTTCTAAAGTATATCATCTCTGCAGAAAGGGTATTTATTCATATTTTCCAACATTTTTGTTTATATCAAACAGGAACATTTTTTACATCACAAAATGTGATAAACTTTTTGCCAACTGTGTACATTTCAAATTCCAAAACAACATTTGAGATGTGTACTGTGTATGCTAGTTAAATACTTGTTGTAAAACAGCCTGTTCTCTCGTATCAAATACTATCAAAGCAGTTTACCAATGAATAACTCTGGTAGTGACTAACTTCACCTTCCAATGGCAGTCAGTGTAGACTTTTTTATAAATGGTTTTGATCCGATTTCTAAAAGTGAATGTGTTCCCATTTCAAGTTGCCCTTTTGTAACATTGTGGGTGACTTCCATACAACTGTCTTTCTGACTTGGAAATGACTGAAACATGGTGCTGTTTAAAGTAAGATATGTAAGGAAATTACTCCAAATTGTCTCCAATCCATACTTTTGAAAGCAAGGTTTTACATCGCCAAGACTCCCCTTCTTCTAAATAGAATTTTAAATGTTCATTGGTAGAAAATGAGAAGTGTACATTTTTTATGTCTAATTTCATTTCAGCCATATAGTAGAACATTTTTATTTTATTTTACCCATACTTTGCTATCCAAGCTATCTACTTTGGGTATGAGTTCTGATGTCAACACTTACTTATCTGGAGATGTAAATGGTGATCCCTTATAGTGAGTAAAATAAATATTTTGGTGATTTAATACAAAAGATACTAACTTGATTTTATGCTCTAATGGAACAAAAATTAACCTGTGACAATTACTTTACTATATATAAAGAATTCTAATTTGGCCTGCTTTATTTTCTTTAAAATTATATACGTTTGTGTATTTGCAAGTTCAAAACAATATCTGGATTATAGATGTATACTGTTTATTATATAATTATGTAACAGATACTATATCGTTTTTCTACTAGCACATCAGCCTAAAAAACAAAATTTGGTTGAGTAAGATAAACTATTTAAGAGGCAGTTGGTTAAATTCAGTCAAGCAATTGGCTAGAAACTTCATAGTGTTTTAACAATACTTATATTTTTTAAAAAGAACCATTGAATAACTAAATTTAAATTTAAATTTCTTATTGCATATAATTTTGACATGATCTATTAATTTTTAAAATATAATTTGGAGTGTATTGTGAATACTGTTAGGAATGTTTTCAGATATAATTTTTTAATAGAATGGGTAGCAGTTAAACACTCTTATACAATGTTTAATCTGTTATTTCATCTACAAGTTGAGTGGTTGTCATCATACCTAATATGGCTATCATCCTTTTTCTTGTAATAATTTGATGATGGGCATTGCCTTCTTTCAGATCGAAGAGTTTCCTTAGTCTTGCTCTCCTACGAGGGCCACTGGAATAGCAAAGCTAATGTTTTTTCCCTCTTTATTCCTCATTATGAATTATTTGTAAATAGTGCTAGATTATTAGAGGTTTTCTGGGATGACTTTACAGTTTCACTGTACCCCCTTCAAACAAAGGCACAGAAGCTAATGGTGAACCCAGACCATAAAATGAAACCACTTGATCTCTGTACAAATTATCAGGATCCAGAAGACCTTAGATGGGAGCAAAATAAAACTTGCTATGGAGTAGGAAATAAGGAAACATTGCTAAGAAATTAACACGCTTAATTCATGCAGGATACCAAAGCTCTTCATTGCCAGAAGGTGAAGTAACGGGGTTTGAAAGGGTTCAGTGGCTACTCTGGTGACCTGGCATATTTTTGCAAGACTAGTTTTTAAATGCTGAAAGGTACAGTCTTCAGTTCTCTCTTATAGTTGCTATAATATTGTATTATAATTAGTACAAATGGATAGAATCTTAGTTCTAAACTATGTGCATACCTTGAAACAATTTATTCTCATGTGAGACATTTTGAAGAGAGAGTTCCTCTCATTGTCTCTGTGCCCAAGGATGAGACCTTAATTGACCTAGTCCATGTATGTCCACCAATTCCACTGCAGGTGAAAGCAATGGACTGGATGGTAAAGCCATCCATTATTTCATATGTATATGCCAAACTGCCAGTATTACCTCTTATCTTGAGTTTGTGTTTATACAGCCCTCATGTGAAAATAGAATAATATATTTAAATTTAGGAGAAAAATAAATGTTTTAGTTGGATAAGTCTTAGAAATGATTAAATTAGGTAAAAGAGGTTTATGTGTATTATGATAAAGCCAGAATTAATTTTCTTTTTACTTACTGAATTGATATATCTACCAACTATTTTGGATTATTGTAGAAAAAAATCTTGGTGTTTATTTTGGTTGGTGATATTTTGTGTAAGGGTCAGTTTATTTCTATAGTTTATGACCACCCGAGATTTGGTGTAGACAATTTATTTACAGTTGTTCACAGTCATCTGTCTTTTAAAGACATTTTTTTATTATGCCTAGGGCCCTCGGAATTCATGTAAAACAATACAAAGAATGGGTGATCTATGTCACTGGCTTTTCAGGATACACTAAGGACAAATTACACTTTGCCAAAAACAGGTTTCTAGCCCTGGCTGGTTTGGCTCAGTGGTTGGAGAGTTGGTCTGCAGTCCAGAGAGGCCCTGGTTTGGTTCCTGAGGCACGTACCTCGGTTGCAGTTTGTCCCAGCCCTGGTTGGGTCGTGTGGGTGACAACCATTCAATGTGTCCCTTTCACGTCTATGTTTCTCTCTCTCTCTCCCTCCCACTTTATCTGAACAAAGTATTGAAAAATGTCCTCAGGTGAGGATAAAAAAAAAAAAAACAGGTTTCTATTTCTGAGCAGTAAGTTCTAAAATAAGTTCTTTAATATGTTTCAAATACTTCTGATTTTCAGTAAGGTGATTATTTTCATTAAAAAAAAAAAAAAAAAAACACGTATGATGTAATTTTAACTGAGTGCTGTAATTCTGCTGAAGAGTCACATACAAATGTCTGAGAGTTTAATTTGGTCCAGTACCAGCAACTCTCTTTGTTATGAGAAAGCCACAGGGAGAGTGGAAACCATTATAAAATATTTTTTCTTTCTGCTTTTTGGCAAGATAAATTATAATCTTCACAGCTGTACTCTTTTGTTCATTTTTTTTTTCCTTTCATTGTCATGTGTGCCAAAATTAAATCACTGATTTAGAGTAACTTCTCAAAGCCAATCTATTATCAGCATAGTTGCAGCTGAACACCAGTCATTGGGCTTTTTTTACTGCTGTTTGAAGATTGTGCAAAAGAATCACACCAAGATATACATGTTTGTATGTGGTTACTGTTGAAAATCTCTAGAGGAAACTAAATCATGGGTTCCTATCTTTTGTTCTTAGGATTGAATGTCCTGGTTACAATAATTAATTTGTAGGAGTTAACATAATATAAGAAAATATTACAGAGCTCAGAAATTTGTCATTATCTTTTAATCAAGTTTTTAGCCTCTTTTGTGCAGTCTCGTTTTCATGTGATTTAACACACACACACACACACACACACACACACACACACTCCCTTAGTTAGGACATCCATAACTTTTTTTATTCAGAGAGACATCCAACCATAGTGACTTTGGTTGGAGAAGAGCATTTATGCTCCAGACTGCTGGTGAAGTGTGGCAGCTTTTACCAGCCAAAAGAAAACAAGTGTGTGTGCCAAATGTTGAGGGATATATTTGTAACTAGTACAATGAGGATTATTCTGATAATGCCTTACTTTCTTTATCCCAGAAAGAGAATGTATTACCATGGAGAGGGAGAAGATAAAATAATATTAAAGGATATATTGAGGAAATTTTTTTTTATTTTCATCCTTACCTTTTCTTCAACTGTCGTTCCCTGTTATGTGTCTTCCTCATTTTAATACTAATTTACTTTTTGAGAAAAAAATGTGTCTAATACTATTTGAATGAATACTTGGCTCAATAACCTCTGATACTTGACACCTGAAAACATATTGACTTTCAGAAAAGATATAACTGGGTTCCATATCTGGAGTATTAAGGGGATATTTCTATTTTACTAGAAAAACATGGGCTCATATATTTGGGTGACTCTGAAGAGATCAAAGACTTTATTCTTAATCTTTTAATTTAAAAATAACTATGACTTAAGGTCTCACTGACTTTGATTTATGATTTATGACAGAAATGACACCAGAAAATTTTCTGTGCTCATTGAAGCAAAGGGTAGCTTAATTGCATAGTCATATGAAGGATTAAAAAATTGCTCCACATCAAATGCCTTGGTGATTAGCAATGAGTAAACACCAACCTCTCCCCACAGAGTGTTTAAATGTGTTTCTTTTCGATGCATATCAGCTACTCCTTGTTATGTCCTAATAATAATAAGAAGAAACTAGTAATGACACTGAAGCACATTCTGTCTTCTCTCTCATTTCCCTACCTTATGGTAGCAAACACAATATTAAGTCATGTTTTTAGGATAAATTCTATTCTCTCAGAAAATTAATAATTTAATCAAGGAAGTATACTTAACCAACCCATAATTCAATTTCAGGCCAGCATGGACATTTATTATTTTCTTTTTCGATATATGCATCTCAACTCCATCTGCAGGCTGGCTTGTACAGTAGAAACAAACAACCATTCATTATTCGATAATTCACTTTATTTTTTTTTAATCTTCATTATTTTGAATATTACAGATGTCCCCAATTTTTCCCCTGTACCCCCCTCCTCTCAGTTCTCACCCCACCCCAGGCCTTTACTGAACTATTGTCTGTGTGCATAGACTATGCATATATGCACATAAATTCTTTGGTTAATCTCTTCCTCACCATTCCCTTTGAGATTTGTCAGTCTGATTCATGTTTAAATATCTCCGTTTCTATTTTATTCATTAGTTTGTGTTGTTCATTAGATTCCACATATAATTGAGATCATGAGCTACTTCTCTTTCTCTGACTGGCTTATTTCACTTAGCATAATACTCTCCAGGTTCCTTCATGCTGTCTCAATGGAATCTTTCTTTTCTAAAGCTGCTTAGTATTCCATTGTGTATATGTACCCCAGCTTTATAATCCACTCATCTACTGATGGACATGGTGATTCACATTTCTTTTTTTTTTTTTATAAAATTTTATTTTCTCTTTTTTTGGGAGGGAAAGAGAGGGAGAGAGAGAGAGGGAGAGAGAGAGAGAGAGAGAAACAGAGAAACATCGACGTGAAAGGGACACATCGAGTGGCTGCCACCCACACGACCAACCAGGACTGGGGACAAAGGTGATTCACATTTCAAAGCATCAGGCCTTTCTTCTTCCATGAGCCTAGGTGTTCCAACTGAGGTGGTGGGGATGTTGCTCTGAGAAGTGATCTCTTTAAAACTCATGTAACTGAGGTATCCCTTAGTTAATAATGGAGGCACATATTTATTCCTGAGTGTAGCCAACACTGATGGCCTCTTTCAAGTAATTATGTTTAAAATAACACTGCTTTGGCAAAGTGTTGACTCTGATTTTTTAGAAATGTTAAAATCTAAGTGCTGAGACTTATAAAAAATATAGAAATTATCCATCCATATGAGCTCTGCCCCATCAAAGCTGTTACTTCAGGATGTGTTACCAACATGCTCCCAAGGGTCTGGTATCTCAGCAATTACTCTTGTTTTTGTTGTTCTTTTTTCTTTTCATAGCCAATGATAAAATCACTTAAATTAAAAACTTAAAAAAAAAAGTCTGCCTTTTTGACCCAGTGTGGTATGACCCAGGTAGACTATGTTCCATATCCAAAAAGGCAGAGTCTGAGTGACTTTTAGCTGTTTTCTCAAACCAAACCCAACAATAATGCATCGAGTTCTGGCTGACTAAGGAAATGTACCAGAATGTGCTGCTGCCTCAGCTCCAATATTCACTCTGCCTTTTGTTTTTAATGATAACTCACTTGCCTGGAAGAAGGCAGTGTAGAAATTAACTCTACTCTCTTTCACATGTTTTTAAATATTTATCAGACCAATATTTTCAAAATTATATTTCATGAAACAATGATCATGTCTTGTGAAAAGACAGATTTTATGGTCAAATACATGTTTCCCAAATTCCACACCACTCTTACTGAGTCACAATGCATAAGACTATCTTAAAGGTTTTGAGAAGTGTTATAGATTAGGAGTCTCTCTTACTTTGGGCACTTCAGTAGCAAAAATTTTCCAGCTATTGAACCCTTTTTATTCTTAGCACCTGTTAACATTCCACAAGTTTGATGATTTTTAGTTATTTTTGTTAATTGATTTTTGCTACAGATGTTTCTCCCTTTTCCCCATTTACACCCTCCTCCCCATCCACCCCACCCCATCCCCAGCTTTGTTGTCCATGTCCATTTGGTTATGCATACATGAATCTAAGTTCTGTTGTTCATCTTTCCCCCACCCCCTCCTCTGAGGTTTGTCAGTCTGTACCCCACTTCTATATTTCTGGGTCTATTTTGTTCATCAGTTTGTTTAGTTCATTGAATTCCACAAATAAGTGAGATCATGTGATATTTGTCTTTCTCTGCCTGGCTTGTTTCACTTAGCATAATAGTTTCCAGGTCCCTTGATCTCAAAGGATAAGATAGCTTTCTTTCTTACAGCAGCATAGTATTCCATTGCATAAATGTACCACAGCTTTTTTATCCAATCATCTACTGATGGACACTTGGGCTATTTCCAGATCTTAGCAATTGTAAATAGTGCTGCTATGAATTTAGGGGTACATACATTCTTTCTGATTGGTGTTTCAGGATTCATAGGGTTTATTCCTAGAAGTGATATCACTGGGTCAAATGGCAGTTCAATTTTTAATTTTTTGAGGTAATACCATAGTGTTTTTCCATCGTGGCTGCAGCAGTCTGCATTTCCACCAGCAGTGTAATAAAATCCTCTTTTCTCCACACCCTCACCCATTAAAATGTCCATACTACCCAAAGCAATCTATACATTCAATGCAATCCCCATCAAAATACCAACAACATATTTCACAGAACTAGAACAACCACTCCAAAATTTCATATGGAACCAAAAAAGACCTCGAATAGCCACAGCAATCATGAAAAAGAAGAACAAAGTAAGAGGGGGTCACAATACCAGATGTCAGGTTATACTACAAAGCCACTGTAATCAAAACAGCCTGGTACTGGCACAAGAACAGGCACATACATCAATAGAATGGAATAGAGAACCCAGAAATTGACCCAAGAAAATATGCTCAATTAATATTTGACCAAGGTTGTAAGAGCATACAGTGGAGTCAAGATAGCCTATTCAATAAATGGTGCTGGGAAAATTGGACAGCTACATGCAAAAAAATGAAGATAGACCACTAAAACTTATATCATCCACAAGAATAAACTCAAAATGGATAGAATACTTAAATGTGACTCGTAAATCCATAAAAATCCTAAAAGAAAATGCCAGCAACAAAATTTCAGACATTATATGCTGCACAAGTTCACTTTTGAAAAGGCCATGCTGGCTCCACTGAGCAGTATATTTGCATCAGAGCTGGTCTTTGACAAGTAACACACTTTTGGAAATGAATGCTGCTCCCTTTCTCTCTAACTCTCACCTGCTCTCTTTAAGCAAGTGGTACTCAAAGTGTGGTCCATGGATGAGTGCTGGGTCTGAAATTGCTTGTTACCAGTCCACAATGAGATAAGGAGCTTGTGCTAGAATGTAAAGCAATGCAGTGCTTCCTTTATCAAGAAAGTATTGCTGTTACCCTGGCCCATGTGGCACATACCCAGGCTGCGGGTGTAATCCCTGGGTTGGGCATGTGCTGAAGGCTATTGATATCTCTCTCTCTCTCTCTCTCTCTCTCTCTCTCTCTCTCTCTCTCGCATTCTCCCCCTCCCTTCCTCCCTTGCTATCTCTAAAAATCAATATAAAGAAGAAAGAAAGTATTTGGGTCCTGCTGTGAAATATGTCAGCTGAACTGAATAAAAAAAAATGTACTTATAGACATAGTTCACAGATCAGCACTAAGTCTGTAGACATAATTTGAATGAAAATGCTTTAGAGTACTTAGATGATTCTCAGTCAGTGGCTAAACATCAGAATCAACTGAGTACCTTTTAAATAATGTTGACACCTGAACTGAACATAGACCAAAGCCAACCAACTCACCAATACCTTCTCCAAACAAAAACCCTACAAAATCTCTTGTGGCAGAGGCTCAACGTGTCTTTTTTTTTTTTTTTTTTTTAAGCTTCTCTGGGGATTCCAAATGTGCTAACAGTGTAAGAATTTTTGCCTTAGAAAAATATCACTTTGGCATAAGTCTGTTGTGTGATGTCAGCTGTCAATTCAGAATTCTTATCATGCTGACTACATGTGCCTCTTTAGGAGGTGCCTTGTGATTAAGGGACATTGTTGGACAGGCTGCACTTTCATAACATTTAGAACTTATAGCCATGTAAGGTATCCATCTTTCATGTGCGTGTACACGCGCGCACACACACACACACACACACACACACACACCCCTTTTTGAATTCCCCTTGCCTCTTTGCTGTTCTGTGCTTTTAGAAAAATAATCAGGCTTCTCCATAGGAGCATGGTAAGCAGCCACCTTGTGACCAACATTCTTTCTTGCAGGTAAGCCTTGTAACATGTGTTCTGTTCTCAAACTATGATTCAGCTGCAAATGTGGGTGGAAGAGTGTCTTTAAGTGTACTTGAAGAAGATATGGAAGAGTAGAGAGTATCCATATGCCAGAAAAGTACTATTAATTCTTTACTTGATTGCTACTGCGCTAGGTTGAGATTGCAAAAATTGACTCAAGCTACTCATGACCAGGGTATCTATTCCCAAGTTATACTTAAGACTGTCATTATTGAGACATTGCCCTCTTATCATATGAACATCACCAGTTACTGTAGCATAAAATTGTTACAGCAGCATTTATGTGAAAACTGACTATGACATGACTAAGAGGCTGTAATTGCCATCTATGTTTATAAATCATTCCTAGCATTGCATATTACACTGATTCAGGTTTTCATGTGTTTTACGCTACAGCATTTGTTAGTTTGTTTAAGAATATGCAGCTTGAATAATGTCCTCAGGAAAGTGTAGAATGAGAGACATAACATCTGCAATTTATCAACACTTACCCTTGTATTATCCACACTCACTCCAACATGTCAAAATCACATGTCCACTTCCACCTATGTGCTAGCATATTTCCACTTATGAGCCTCTACTATTTTAAGATATATATTCTCAGAACAGCTCGAGGTCAACCTTCAAGCATGTCCACCTTTGGAAGTAATAAGTGTACATTAGCTGGAAGACCAGATATCCACAGAGGATGGGAAAAAGAGCATACTTCCACTGGGTTGTTTCTATATACAGTGAGAGCATTGTGTAAAGCCCCTTAGAGGCATGATCACAAAAACCTTGTCAGGTAGGGGACGCTTCCAACATTTCACACACTAAGTTACAGAAAGGTTAAATCAGTTTCTTGATAAATGGCAGGACTCAATTTGAACCTGTCATTTTCAGGCCTCTGAAACCCATGCTCTTTCCCTTCCATGGTTTCTCCATATACTCAGATTTCTCCCTCTTGCCCTATACGTAAGTTTGTTGTCCAAAAGCAATTAGTGCAGGAAAGATGTCTTAGATGTAAAGGAATAAAATGGTATCCACACTCCATTGTCAGTTTTTTTATGACAAGGAGTTGTCATAATCAGAAAGATCTCAGGAGGTACTTGATAATTCTGTGGGCCTACAGTTAGGTGGAGTACAGCACTTAAATGAAATTACCCTTATCTTCAAGGAGGTGATTACTTTCTCTAGGAAACAGAAAGAAATAATACAATGATTATTGAGTAGCTAAATTCAATTAGAATGTAATAAAACTCTCATTGGATTAAAATAATCATAAATAGGTCAATTGCCTAATCACCTTTCTTTAAGCCAGGGAATATGCTTCAGTAGTAATGGTAGAAATGAGGAAATATTATCTCTAATTATTAAGAAGCTGATTCTGTTGCTTCACTTTTCTCAGCTCAATAAAATTGCTACCACTGAGAGGAATGTTAAAACTTGCTCTGAGCACTTCCACAGTTTCATAGAATTAAGTATTACCTATGGGTCTGAATATTAGCAGTTAATTCTCTTCTATAACTAGTTGGAACCCTACTTAAATAATGAAAATAATAATTGGCAATTATCCAGAATTTACTATGTGTCAGAAAAAAGAATAGGTTAAAAGGTGGCTTATCTTCAGAGAAAAGAGAAACATCCAGGTTTAACTTTAATATGATTACAGGATACATTCTAATCAAATTTGATTTGGTCAAAATGCTTTATAACCTGCAGTGTCAGAATTGGAATGTATTCACTATGCTGGTACATATATATTTATTCAGCTTCAGGCCAGTTCTTAATCACCTCAGGCCAACTGGCTTTCTACCTCAAAACCTGACCTCGCAAAATATCTGCTGACCCAAGTTCCTAAATGACAAAATTTTCTGTGTGTGTGTGTGTGTGTGTGTGTGTGTTTTAATCTTCACCCAAGGACATTTTTCAATATTTTGTTCAGATAGAGTGAAAGGGAGAGAGAGAGAGAGAGAGAGAGAGAGAGAGAGAGAGAGAGAGAGAGAGAGAAACATTGACGTTAAAGGGACACATCGAATGGTCGCCACTCACGCTGCAACCGAGGTATGTCCCCTTAGTGGGAACTGAACCTGGGTCTTCCCAGACCGCAGGCCCAAGCTCTAACTGCTGAGCCAAACCGGCCAAGGCTCATTGTGTCTTGGTAAGTAACCTAAGATATGTGAAGAGAATGTCCTGCCAAATTGGGTTGGGTTATAGTGGTCTATGTGACTTTCAAAAGGAGTGAGGTTGCATAAAATACAATCTCAGAATCATGAAGAAGGATGTCTCAGGAACTTGTGTGATGTATTCTGTGCAGTACATTCTATATACTGTGCTCTGGCTAGATGCTTAGCTGTCAGTTTTTTGCATCTTTTATGTGCCAGGCATTTTAGGTTTATTATTGCTAATCTTCCCAACCCATGAGGTAGATGCCATCAATCTTGAAGGACACGATGGGGAAACTGGAATGTAAAGATGTGAAATAAGTTATTCAAACTCACACAGCTAGTAAGTGACTTGATTGGGATTTGAAGCCCAGTCTCCCAAGGCTGACTTCTACCACACTATGCTGCCTCAGCTCATCCTATACCCTAAACCCTGACTCCTCCTTTCAGGTGAAAGACAGAACAGCACCATATTATCCACGGCTGTTGAGAGATAACTTTCTCTGCAAAGTGCATTTATTCAATACATCCAGTGGAAGATATTTATTGTTTTTCCACGTCTTGGTTTAAATGTTGGTATAAACAGTAGATGAAGAGTTTAAACAAAGCAATAGACTTCAGATTATTCGCATGTTCTCCTTTGTTCTCTACATGAACATCTACAAAGTGCAGGTCATTTTTCATGCAGTGCCTCCTTAAATGGAGTAATGCTTCAAACACATAGTTTTCCTCATGGAACCACTAGGACTTAAAATAGCCTTAACTGGTTCTGTCATGAACTACCTCCCCAAGGAAAGGGAATAATTCTAGGGGTGCCATGTTTCTGAGGTTGTGCTCTCACAGATAGAAAAATAAATGTTTTTATGTCATTCAGTTTTGGTTCGTCCTAGTGAAACCTCAGAGGCTCTGGATTCTTGCTCTGGATTTTTGTGTCCACCTTGGAGTGGAACCACCTTGTGCACTAAGGTTGAATAAACTTCCTTTTAGGGTAGTCTTTCTGAAATGCAGGGAGATTAAAGTAACAGACATATCCATATTGGAATTATTTGCTCTGTCTGTTCCTTTCTCTTGGTGTGAGCACAGTTGTCTTCCCCTTGATTATGTGTATAGACCCTTGACTGAGAACCTCATTGTGGCAGGAACTGTCTCAGTACAACTCTGTCAGAGACCTGCCATTGTCCCCATGGTGCCACTGTTGACTTTATCCCTTCCTAAAGCACAAAACACTGGGACAAATGAAATGTGCTCTCTAATTTGCTTTCAAAGAAAGTGTGAACACACACACACACACACACACAAATGCATGTATATCACTAGTTAAAATAGTTTATTGAGGAACAACACTTACAAGCAGAGAAGTAGTAGAGTTCACGTGGTCTCTCTAGTAGAGCCCTTTCACCACAGTACCACATGTAGCCAGATCACAGCCCTCTTTAGCACCATGGTTCACACTAGCCATTCATACAGTCAGGGCATTTGTTCACTAGGCTTCTTTAGCTTGTGAACAAAACTTGCTTCTTTGTGTGCAACAAGGAAGGAACAAAAGACATTTCAAAAAATAAGGTTTGGAGCTGCTGCCAACCAGTAACTTGTCATTTTTGTTTCTTCTTCAGCCATTTTCTCTCTGTAATCATTTGATTTTCCTCTGAGAAGATAGAATTTTGGATCCATGTTAGAGGATTCATGAACTGATTCAGTAAATTTCTAATTGACATGCAAGGTTAGCTGTTCATTTAGTAGATAATTAGTTCAATATACCCAGAGTATTTACTGTGGGGAAAAAAATCTCCACAGCAAATCAGAATAGTTCAGGAGACTTTTATTCTAGTGTACCTTTTTCTTTGGGAGCAGTTACTGGTGTCTTTAAAGAGATCTAGTTCCCTTCCCAATTAGAGCTCTATTTAAACACATATTCTTTATTTGCCCTGGCCGGTTTGGCTCAGCGGTTAGAGCGCCCGCCTGTGGTCCAGAGAGACCCGGGTTCGGTTCCCGCTAAGGGCATGTACCTTGGTTGCAGTTTGTCCCCGGCCCTGGTTGGTCGTGCGGGTGGCAGCCACTCGATGTGTCCCTTTCACATCGATGTTTCTCACTCTCTCTCTTCCTCTCTCTCCCTCCCACTCTGTCTGTACAAAAAATGGAAAAATGTCCTCGGGTGAGGATAAAAAAAAAAAAAAAAAGAGTAAACACATATTCTTTATTTCATTTCTACTGAATAGAGCTTTATTCAATAGATCCCAGAAGCAAAGCACAGTGTCTTTCAAAAATAAATATTAAATACTTATCATTACAATGAATGTTTTCAAATAATAAATTTTGATATTCTATGTTTGACCAGCCATTTGCCCTGATTCTAGGCAGCAAGTGAACGAAAGTACTTTTAACCACCATTAATAGAATTAATGTATTTGTCAATAGATATTCATTGATCTGTACAAGCCAGGCATTATTGTGGTTAGTAGGCACAGTGTTGACAAGAGGCACCATGTCTGTCCTGAGTAGGAAAGATTGGCAGGAAAAGCAGAATTTGAACTAATCTATAAGTTAGTTCTTTTGTGTTTTAAGTCACCCTAAAACATAGTGTCTTAAAACAGGAACACATTTCTTTCTCATATTCTATAGGTTGGATAGGTACGTCATAGATAGTCTATGATTAGCAGATATTTGGTTCTGTCTAAACATCCATGGAGACATTTCTTTACACCATTTGGTCCTGTCCAAAATATTCACAGAGACATTTGATCCATGCCAAAAGGTTCTTGATATTTGGTCCTGTCCCAAACCATCCAAGGAAGCATTTGTTCCATGATGAAAGGTTTTTAAAGTGTGAAAAGGTGAACATCAGAGCCATGAACAAGTGATCCAGGTTCTTGGTGGTCACACTCAAATATGGTCACCAACTTCACAAATAAAGACAGAATCAAATCTGTATTGCCAATACTGTTCACAGACAGAACAAATAGAAAGCCAATAATCAGGTCAATATATCCTTGAGAGCAATTACTTATTGACTTCTGAGTAACCCTGCTGATCTTCGTGATGAGGAAAGAAAGATCAATGTGAAATCCAAGATTCCTCATGAATTACAAGAATAATAACATTTATATGGTTTGAACAAGGTTAAATATTTGTATTCTCTAACAAACCATGGGCCAAATGTATCTGTGGATGTTTTGGACAGAACCAAATATCAAGGACATTTTGTCGTGGACCAAATATCTTCATGGACTTTTTTGACAGGGGCAAATATCCTGCAGTGGTAGTCTATAGGTTCTACTGATCTAGGCTGGATGTTGCTGATCTTGACTGAGCTCACTCACACACTTATTATCAATTAATTAGCCAGGTTCATTCTGACTGTTATAGGATGGGCTTGTCTAGGACAATTCAGCTCTCTTCCACAGTTCTACAACTGAAGTCCCATGAATCCATTTTTATATTTTATTAATTTATTCATTTACCACTTATTAAGCAACTTTGCTCTGTGTCAGATACTATATGTCCTAGCCTTCAAATTGCTCATGAATGAATTCTAGGCTGGTGGCAGACATTTAATACTTTTCAGCCTATAGAGGAAGCATGAGAACAAAGAAGATAACCTAAGGAGAAAGAGTGGGTAGAGAAGCGAGCGCTGAGGCACACCAATATTTTAAGGTGACATAGAAGACAAGGGACTCCTAAGAAGTGAAAGAAGGAAAACCAGGAGAATGTGGTGCTCAGGAAGCCAAGGAAGAACTGGCCTCTGGCAAGTAGGGATAGATGAGTAGAGCAGAATGCAGTAAGGAGGTACTAATTTAATGCAAGCCTCTCATATACAAGTTGTGGCAAAAGTAGATTTACAGTTGATTGTATGGATAATAATGCAATAATTAATAAATAATACAAAAATAAATACTGTGTTATGTGTACTCACAGCTACAAAGCTACTTTTGCCATACCCTGTATTCCTTTTAACATCTAGACTTTGTAGCCCAATTTATTTCAGTAGTCTTTTGCTGCATAGCATTTCGGTCAACAGTATGTGTATATGACGGTAGTCTCAAAAGTTTATATTAGGGCTTAAAAATTCCTATGGCCTAATGATTTAGCCATTTTAGTATCATAGCACAATGCATTACTCACGTGTTTGTGGTGCTGCTGTTATAAGCAAACCTACTGAGTTACCAGTCATATAAAAGTACAGCACATATAATTATGTACATTACATAATACTTGATAATGGTAATAAACAACTATGCTACTGGTTTATGTATTTACTGTACTATACTTTGTATTGTTATTGTAGAGTGTACTCTTTATATATTAAACATTTTGCTGTAAAACAGTATGTCGTGTTATGCCAGCAGCAGGCTCATATATCTCGTGTTTACCACATCTCTTGATTGCATCATTTTTTCTCTTGTGCTTGACTTGATCTAGGATTGTTTTGTACAGTAACACACTGGACAGGCTTGCATCCTAGAAGCAATAGGCTATACTATATAACCTAGGTGTACAGTAGGCTATACAATCTATGTTTGTGTAAATGCACTCTGTGATGTTAGCATGACGACAGAATTGCCTAATGACGCACTTCCCATAACCTATACCCATCATTAAGCAACACATGACTATATAGAACATATGTTTCTCCACTTCTCACACCCTTGTAAATAACTGGCATAAATCATTGAATTGGGTTTAGGTAGAATGGCCCTTGATAGATGGAGTGATAAGGAATCCCATACTGCCTAACTGTTATTTCTTTTCAGTAGGTCTTTGTTAAAGATCTCATTGATTTTTATTTTCCGTAATGCATCTAATGTTTAAGTCTTTGCCAAGACTGAATCATTCTTTTGTTATTTGTTCTTTTTAATGTAGTTAAGCTTGCTCAATATTTTTAATAGTCTAAAAATATTGGACTACTGGGAATTTGAATTAAAAGCAATTTGGCTCTTGAGTTCAAGATTATGGAACATACTTTGAGTTGTATTAATATGTTATGATCAAGGATGACATGATGTGAGCTTCCAAAAAAACAAGTTTTCTGCCAGCTCTGCAAACATGTGCACTCTTACTAGACTATAGAAATCGATTCCTTGTCTAGCAATGAAGGTTTCCTGCTCAATCAAAGACCTACTATTAAAAAAAAAAAATACACAGTTTTGTGGTGAAGAACTGTTGAGTTGACAATATGACATAGAGTCTATATAACTGAGCTGAGTTTTCATCTAGTACTTACAAATTGGATCTCATGGAAATGTTAACTTTCCATGCAAAAGCGAATGAAAGTTTTCTGAACAGAGTGTCCATTGTCCTAGGTAAAATAACTCTTCTTCAGTGGCCTCAAGAGAGGAAAGAAGCTTTGTGTTTTCAGGATGAGAATATTAAAAATTAAATTAATTAATTAACTTTTTCATAATGTAAGTTAGTCCAGAGGATTTTAGAGAAAATTGTATTTAAATAAAGCCTTGTACTTGGATCGGCCCTTAATTAAGATTGTATTAGGCTGCTACCCACTTCTGAGACCAGAGGCTATAGCTGCTAGACCCTTCTTGCTATGTGCCCTTTTTAACCAAGACAGGAAAATGACATTGTAGAAAAACACTACATTTATGCACTTATCCTTAACAACAATGAATTTGTTCTTAGTCTATCCAATGCTAATTTTCCCTTATTGTGATTTAATTAAATATGTGCTGGGACAGTATCCTGCACCTTACAATTTAGGTTTTTTTGTTTTGTTTTTTATTCTCACTCAAGGACATTTTTTCACTTTTTTGTTCAGATAGAGTGGGAAGGAGAGAGAGGAAGAGAGAGAGAGAAACATCAACACGAAAGGGACACATCGAGTGGCTGCCTCTTGCATGACCCAACCAGGGATGGGGACAAACTACAACAGAGGTACGTGCCCTTATTGGGAACTGAACCTGGGTCTCTCTGGACCGCAGGCCGATGTTCCAACCGCTGAGCCAAACCGGCCAGGGCAAGGTTGGGTTTTCAATAGTGGAACATGGTAGCTAACCAAGGAGATTATATTCCTATGACTTGTGAAACTATTTGATATCCTGTGATCCTCTTCTCATCTGCCTGCTGGACCTGAGAAAGGGCTTTGAGGAGGAAGGACAAATATCTCTTTAGGTAGGGGAAGAAGGTTAGATTTAACACACAATCTAAACTTTTTCTCCTCTCCTGCTTAGTGCTATTCCTGGTGGCAGTAGAGAGTGGAAACTGGGAAAATCAGAAAGTGACTCGTACCCCCTAGAGTGCTCCAAGCGGTAGTATTTATCATCTCTGTGCGTTGTTGCTTTTATTTTTTTCTATGTAGAAGATCTAAACAAATCAGCCAATACATTCCAATACTTGGTAACAAAAAATAAACAACACATTAGATTAAAAATAATACCAAATTGATATTGAAAACACAAGTGAGAACTAAAACCCAGTGAGCATATTGTTCATTTTTCTTTCTTGATGTAAAAATTAGTTGACATAACTATTTTTCCTTTCAATTTGTTACAGGCAGGCCCTGTAATGAACTAGAATAGGATTTCTTAAGATTGACACTATTTAACTTTGGGGTCAGATAATTCTTTGTCGTTAGGGGCCATTCTGTATATTGTGTGATGTTGAGTATCATCCCTGAACTCTATACACATTCCTGCAAGCCCCAGTTTGTGACAACAAAAATGTCTTCAGACATTGCCAAACGTTCCATGAGGAGAGAAACTACCCAACTAAGAACCACTTGGTTGTATAACTATGCATATAAGAAAGACATAATCTGAAAATTATTTTTTCAAGAGCCTGAAAAAATGGTTCTGTTTAATCACAACCAATGTCATCATTCCTTGGGTATTAATAGTTTCAACTTAATCTAAATTCTTCCTTACCCTAATAATACCCCCCTTAAGCCTTCCAAAGCTTTTTATGTTATCTAAACTATAAAAAATTCCAGTAGAACTCAATGCAGTGACTTATTATAGGAAAACTAAGGCCTCTGGTCAAACTAGTCATTTCACAGTCATTTGATTAGTACATACTTTGTTTTTTCTTGTGTTTATTATAGAAGATATGCATCAGTATAACATAGCTCCTGCCTTCTAGGCGCTTAAGAGTCAAGCTCTCATATATGAGAAGTAATATAAGTTCATGTCAAGGGCGCAGGATCAAGTATCACTTATGCAGGAAGGTTTTTTTTATTGCAGTCTTTTTAGAAAGCTTCTGCTCAGTCCACCCTATATTTTTAGCAGAATTGATGAGGAGCAAAGGTGAAAGCATTCATCAGTATTTGCTTTTGCATGTTTTTCTATCTAATTCAAAAACCTAGAACATTAAATCTAACCCCTGAGACACAACTAACACTGATTGCACTTGGTTAATTGCTTCCCTCCGAGTCATTTAAACAACCCTAAAATTATATCATCATTTTTTTCCTATCTTCTTTGTTCCTTTTCACCAACAAGTACAGGAGATCAGGAAAGAAAGGAATTTTTGAAGCTTTGCATGATACATTAAGTAACCAACAGGAATTAAACATCAAAATTCAGAGAAATTCATATTCTGAAGGATTATCAAAGAGTAGAGTGAAATTTGCCTCTCAGCTACTTTAATATATTTGATTTATTTTTTCAAAAGCAATTGCAGTTTATCTGGTTCTTATTTTTAAGCTTTGCTTTTATTTTCTTGTTATAATAAAGTACTCCCAGTGAGTTGTATAACTCTGGACAAGGTCCATTCCTTCCTTGGGTCTGCATATCTTCATCTGTAAAATAAAAAATAAAAAAATGATTGAATGGGTATTGAATTTTCTTCTTGCTTTGAACTGTTTTCTAGCTCAGAATAAGACTCACTTTGTTACTAGGTTTCTTAACAACTTTAGGAACAGTTTGAATGAAAATTGAACTAATAGATATTAATGAAGCCTGACTTCATAAGTTTCAAGTTTTGCTGCCTTCAACTGGGCAATTTAATGTTCAAAAGCTAGAGGGGTTTCATGATCATATAGTGATGACCATGGGCTTCTCCTATTTCAAACTCTTGACGAAACTGATTATATTGATTCTGAGCCAGCTTTGAGAAGAGTAAAGCCTAAGCATGGGCTGGTATAGAGATGGGGAGAAGAAAACATTTTCTGAGTACTTAACTGTTTTCATTTATAATAAAATTAGCTAAG
This sequence comes from Molossus molossus, assembly GCF_014108415.1. Taxonomy (NCBI): domain Eukaryota; kingdom Metazoa; phylum Chordata; class Mammalia; order Chiroptera; family Molossidae; genus Molossus; species Molossus molossus. Next base: position 75,086,495 of record NW_023425355.1, on the reverse strand, counting down.
GCCAAATATGTCAAGCTTCTCTAATCTTTATATAAATTCTGTAATGTAGGTATTTTATCTCAATTTTATACCTCAGGTAACTGAGGCTCAGATAGTTTAGGTTAGGCAGAATTTTGGAATCCAGTCATTGTTTTAAAAAACCAAATAACTTATATGCACATATGCATAACCAATGGACATAGACAACAATGTTGGGGGAGGGGCAGTATCGGGAGGAGGGTGTCTAGGGGGGAAAAAGGAAAAATATTTATAACAAAAATGAATTAATAAAAATTGCAAAAGAAAAATAATATTTTCACTATTCCAAAAAAATTTAATTTGATTTTTGAACTATAAGTGCTTTAAACCAATATTTTGATATATTGACTCTTCATCTGGGATGTTACCTAAGTTGGTGACTTGAACTGTGGCTTAAAATGTGACTAAATTTCAGTTTGTATTTTTATTTACAAAATAATTTATTCTAGCCCTGGCCAGTGTGGCTCAGTTGGTTGAAGTTTTATCTCATGCACTGGAATTTCACAGGTTTGATTCCCTGTCAGGGCACATACCTAGGTTGCTGACTCAATCCCTGGTCAGGGCACGTACAGGAAGAAATCAATAGATGTGTCTCTCTCACATTGAAACTTCTCACTCTCTCTCTCTCCCCTTCTCTCCCTCTCTAAGATCAATACAAATAATAACTTACTCTAGACTAATAGGTATACTGGACATATAAGGCAGTATTGGTAAATCTCGTGTTGGCTGTAAGATACTAGTTGAATAAACATGCATTCCAATCTGTTTGTCTATAAATAAAAGACTTAATTTATTGAGTATCTTCATTTCTAGGCCTATTTTTTAAAACTTGGCCCTATTTTTTTAAAACTTTTCAATTTCCTTTTACTATGGACAATACAGCTCATCCCTGTAAGTGCAAAGTTGGTCAAGTGAAATATTCTTAAAAGGCTTACTCAAATGCAACCTCAGCTTTGGCCATCCCAGATCTATTCCCAACACTCCTACCCTGAGACCCTCTTGGAATCAGTCCCTCCTTGTCAATTTTTCAGCACTTTACTGAACCCCTCCATTTTAGGTCTTTTCATTGCTTGCCAAAGATTAAAGGGGTTTGTCATCCCAGAGAGTGCAGGACCCACGTCTTCTTTCTGACACATTACAAGCTTATCCACTGAAGACTGCAATGCTGCTGCTTTAGAAATGAAATAGGGTGGACTATTAAGTAATTAGAACCCTTCAATTATCTCTTAATGCACAAAAGAACACTTCTCAGAATTGGGAGATACTACGTGCTACATATCTCTGTGAAGGGCATGTTTGCCTTATTAGTAAATGGCTTTCACAGAATGTGTTGCACAACATGGTCTGTCTCTTGAGTGCTGTTTTATATTAATGGGAATTTTAAAATGCTGACAGAGCAGTTGATTCATTACTTTACAAGGCAGTTAGCTTCCACATAGAATTTGCTTGCAGGTTACTTCAGGTTAAAAACATTTTAGGCCTTGGCCGGTTTGGCTCAGTGGTTGGAGTGTCAGACCGCGGACCAAAGAGGCCTGGGTTCGGTTCCTGCTAAGGGCACATACCTCGGTTGCTGTTCATCCCAGGCCCCAGTTGGGATTGTGTGGGTGGCAGACACTCGCTGTGTCTCTCTCATATTGATGTTTCTCTCTCTCCCTCCCTCTCTCCCTCCCACTGTATCTCAAGACAAATGCAAATATGTCTTCGGGTGAGGATAAAAAAAAAAAAAAAAACATTTTATTTGCTGATTGTATTTTTCTATATTTTAAGTTCTGAGCTGTGAGAATCCATTCATATGTATTATTTTCTCTTAGTTTCTTCTGGGTGCAATTAACTATAGCATAAACTACTACACATAATATTCTGAAGGTCCTTCAGAATTTGTTTTCCCAAATGCATTCATGAGAGACAGCTGTAGTGAGATACAAAGAACACAGAACTCATTGTGAAACAAACGTGGATTTCAACCTCACCCTTAGCACATGCTGGGTTATTGGGACAAATGAAAGTAAAATAGAGACAATAATAGGATCAAAATTACAAGGCTGTCTTGTGGGTTGATTGACCATAATGCCTGAAACATAGCAAGTGATCAATAAGGTGGGATTATTTTTATTATTATAATTGATAATGATAATGATGATTGAGCCCTGGGTGAGTCTTTTAACTCACTGGGTCATCCTTAAGCTAATCCAGCCATTGATATGTACAGTTTTCAGCCACTGTTCTAAACTACTTAATGCAACCCATCTTGCACTGTGCTTCTAGACTGATTCCTGAGTTTCACACTAAGCTCTATCCCTGGAGCTTAATAAATGTTGTATATTCTCATTGTTGTTAGGATTGTCTTTAGAGCAGCATTTCCAAATATGTAACCCAAATGAAATGCTCCCATAGGAAAGGTTCTGGGAGTAAATCTGTCTGAGAAATAGCTACTTGCCATTTCCCTGCCCTGGAGGTTTGCATCAAAAATTAGAATATTAAAGGCTACAAGATTCCAAAATAAGTAGAAGCTACATTGACCTTCTCCCAGGACCTAACTGGAATTACAAGTAAAATATACAGAAATCATGCTGAATAACCAACTGATGACTAGCTGGAGAGAACTCTTATAACCAGTCATAAAGAGGAGCCCACATTGAGACTGGTAGGCACTGTGGAGGCACGAGAGGATTGGGTAGGTTCCCACAGGCAGCAGCTAAAATTCTAGAGGAATATCTCAGCTGCTAAAGGTTACCCCGGAGAAGTCTGGGACCTAAACCCCAAGCTAAGATCCCCAGCCTAGAGTAATAGAACCGGAAAAGGTGCCCATATAATACCTGGTTATGAAGCACCAGAGGTTCTGTCCAGCAGGGAGAGATGACTGGAAACACAGGCACCCTCTTAAAGGGTCAACACACTAAATTTCATTTGCAGCCATTTATCTTGACCTCCAGCAAAGGGAGGGCAGACTGTACTAGAGCTGTGTGCAGGGACTCTGGTGTTCGTGGCTCTGGGGAGAGTGCTATGAAAACTGCTACCTGGATCCCTTTGCTGAGTCAATCCATCATGCTGCAGAAGCCATCTGTATCAGGAAGAGTTTTCCCATCAAAGAAGCTTTAGCCTGGGGTGAAGCAATTGGCCCACCAATTGGAAAACCTCTTTCCCTGCCTGTAACATGGAGTTTACACCTGACATAAGACTTCAACCTGAAGCTGATTAAGTGAATTAGTCTAATAGTCACCTTGCAGGCAGAAGGAGATCTCTGGGTGCTTTGACTATTTGCCTCTCCTGCTCCTCTGCTTAGGGCTTGTAAAAGCAAACCTTGGTGTTCAGCTTGTCCCTTACATATATATTCAGAGGGAGCCACAAGCAGAAGATCACTGATATCTGCAGGGAGATTTTAGTAGGCTGCTGAGGTGAGTTGAACTTCACAAGATAAGCCCCTGCACAGGAGCCTGCATGCTCTGCTGGTAGTTGAGCTTCACTGTCAGCCAGGCTGAAGGTTGAACCCATGCACAAATGGGCTAATAGCAATCAAGACTCCGTTACCTAGGGAGGGCCCACAAAAAGTACACAAGGGACATAATTAGAGCATACATCTGGTGATCAGGAAGACTGCAGCACAGGGTCCCATATGTGACATACTGCATAGGAAAACCCTACCTAGAGTGAGAGTCATCGCAGATCTACCCAACACATAGAAACAAACCCCAACAAGCAGCCAAAATGGGGAAACAAAGAAACAAGCCCCAAATAAAGTATCAAGAGGAATCTCAAGAAGAATAGCTAAATGAAATAGAGATAAGCAATTTATCAGATATAGAGTTCAGAGTAATGATTATAAGGATGCTTAACAGCAAGAGAAATTATATAGAAACAATAAAAAACAACCAGTCAGAAATGAAGAATGGCATAGCAGGACCTGAGGGAGGTTGAGTGTGAGAGAGAGTGAGCAAATGTGTGAGAGAGTATGAGTGGAAGGGAAGGTGGGTGACCAAACCCAAGCAGTGAAGAGACATGGAGCAGAAAATCCCTGTGCTATGGAAGGTAGCAGCCAGCTACCACGGTAAGCGGCCCTTCAGGGCGCTTCTCCCTGCTCCGCTGTGAGGTCCCACCATTTTGAAAGATCCCATGTATTCCCTGGGAGGAGGCAATAGGAGCGGCTAGGGCCCAACAGCCTGAACCCACCAACACATCAGACCAGTGGACACCCTGTGTCAACACAGACAAGTGCACAGTAGTGGAGCTCCCAAGGTGCTGGTCGTAGAAGGCACAGACAGCCTGGAGCCCAGCACCATCCCTCATAGTAGCAGCCCGATCAGAGTCAAGATATACCCCCATCCACAGAGGCTGGGGAGCAGACATCCATCCCCAAGCAACAGAAGCAAAGACCAGCAGCTGAGATCCATCCCCAAAAACTACAGAAAAAGCTGAGCAGGAGTTGAGTTCCATGAGGCAGCAGCACTCCCCACCTGCCAGCAGCAGGACCTGGGGCTCCACAGAGGCCTGTGCAGTCCAGTAGCCCACAAGTGCAGTAGGAATCTGGAGCCTGAGAGACACTGGTGCAATCCAGCTATCCTCCCACATGAACTGCAGGATGCGGGGGCACCAGAGAGGCATGTATGACCCATCAGGGACTGTGTGATCCAGTTACCCACAGAACCAGTGGAGTGCTGAAACACCAGAAAAGTCTGTGAGACCCAGCAGGGACTGTGTGATCTAGTTACCCAGGGGACCTGTGGGTGCTGAAATATAAGAGAGGCCTGTGTGACTCAGCAGCCCATAACAAAGGCATAGAGCAGGGTCACCAAAGTGACTGTGAGATCCAGTTACCTGCTGGACCTACAGGGTGCAGGGACACCAGAACGGTCTGTGCACCCCAGCTACACCCAAGATAGGTGTAGAGGATGTGAAAATGGAGGTGGAGTAAATAGAAGCTACACAGATGATCTCCCAGGACCAAATGGGAAGTACAACTAAAATAAAGAAAAATCCTTAGAAAAAAGCAACAGAAAAGCAGCAGGACAGGACCATATGACCAGGTACACTGGTAGGATCAAAGGGTGGTGGGCTGGGAGCCCACAGACATCAGAAGTTTTAGCTGTGAACAGCGCCCTTGGGGAATAAAGACCAAGCACACTCCACAGCTCAGAGAGCCAGGACAGAGTGCTAAAATAGCCACAGAACCTCACCTGGGGGCTACGGCAGATGGAGGGCAGACTGGGTTGGAACTCTGTGGGGACACCCAGGATTTGGAGGACACTCAGAGTTGCAGCCACAAAGAATGGTGGCCAGTGTGCTCCTTCCCCCAGCTAAGGGGAAAAGCAGCAGCCCCCAGATATTGAGCCTTTCCCAAGTGAGGCAAAGACATGTAAATTGAAGCTCATTAATAATCAGCATTTATAGCACCCTATGAAAATCCTCTTATGCAGAACACCAGGGATATATTCTAAGGTACTGAGTAACTAAGACTACTAGCCACCAGGACAAAAGCTAGAGGATAACTGAACCTTTCTTGGGCATGCAACACAACCCAGGAAAGTAAGACTTGACAGTGGTGTTTAATGTGGGCCCACCCAGGCTCATACAAACCCAGGAAAGGGAGCCACAAACACCAAAACATCAACACCCACAGGGAACATTTGGCAGGCTCCAAAACCCACTGAGATAGCAAAAATGATGAAACAAAGAAACAAATCCCAAATGAGAGAACAAGAGAACTCTACAGAAGATGAGATAAATGAAATGCAGTTCAGCAAATTATCACAGGTAGAGGTCAGAGCCATGATCTTGAGGAAGCTCAGCATTATGAGTAAGGACATCAGCACCATGAGTAAAGATATAGAAACACTGAAAACCAACCAAGTGGAAATGAAGAATGACATAGCAAAAATGAAGAACACATTGGAAGGACTAACCAACAGAGTAGAGGAAGCTGAGGACCAGATCAGTGAATTAGAAGACAGCGTAAAAAAAATCAACTAATCAGAAAACCTAAAGGAAAAACAATTAAAAAACAAGAAGACAGCTTAAGAGAACTGTGGGACAACTGGAAACATAATAACATTTGCATCATAGGCATACACAAAGAGGAAGACAATGGGCAAGAACTGGAGAATATATTTGAAGAAATAGTGACAGAAAACATTCCTAATTTGGTGAAGGACAAAGGCATTCAAATTCAAGAAGCACAGAGAGACCCAGGTAAGAAGAACCCAAACAGACCCACACCAAGAAACATAGGAATTAAAATGCCAAAAATTGAAGACAAAGAGCGAATCCTAAAGACAGCAAGAGATAAGCAACAGGTTACCTACAAAGGAAACCCCATAAGGCTCTCAGCTGACTTCTCAACAGAAACACTACAGGCCAGAAGGGAGTGGCATGCAGTAATCAAGGTCATGAAAAACAAGGATCTGAATCCAAGAATACTCTATCCAGCAAGGCAATCATTTGAAATAGAAGGCCAAATAAAGAGCTTTCCAGACCAAAAAAAAAAAAAGGATAAGGGAATATATTAACACCAAAACAGCACTGCAAGATATGCTAAAAGGACTGCTGCAATTAGTAGGAGAAATAGGAAGACAAATAAAAGCACACTAAACAAAAATGGCAGTAAATAAGTACATATCAATTACCATATTCAATGGGAATGGTTTGAATGCTGTGATAAAAAGACACAGAGTAACTAATTGGATAAGAAAGCATGACTCATATATATGTTGATTACAAGAGAACCACCTCACAACAAAAGACTCACATAAGTTGAAAGTGAAGAGATGGAAAAAAATCTTTCAAGCAAACAGAAAGCAAAAAAACATAAGCTGGGGTCCAATACTCATATCTGATAAAGTAGATTTCAAAATGAAGAACATAACTAAAGACAAAGAAGGCCACTACATAATATTGAAAGCATATATCCAACAGGAAGATATAACCTTGGTAAACATATATGCACCCAATATAGGAGCACCAAAATATATTAAAAATCTTCTGGAGGACTTCAAAGGAGAAATCAACTGCAATACAATCATAGTAGGGACTTCAGTACCCTGCTGATATCACTGGAAACACAGAGTCTAAATGAAGCACTAGATCAAATGGATTTCTTAGATATCTACCAAGAATTATAGCCCCAAACTGCAAAATTCACATTTTTCTCAAGTGCACATGGGAAATTCTCAAAGACAGACCACATGTTAGGGCACAAAATAAGTCTCTACAAGTTCAAGAACATGGAAATCATATCAAGCATCTTTTCAGATCACAATGGCATGTAACTAGAAATCCTTGCAACAAGAACATGCAAAGGCATTTGAAAACATGGAGGCTAAATAGCATGTTATTGAACAATGAATGGGTTACCAAGGAGATTAAGGAAGAAGTTAAAAACTCCTGGAAACCAATGAAAATGAACACAAAACAACACAAAATCTATGGGATGCAGCGAAAGCAGTTGTGAGAGGGAAGTTCATAGAAATACAAGCCTACTTCAAAAAGAAAAAAAAATTCTAACAGACTATCTAACCTCACAACTTAAAGAACTAGAAAACTAACAAAAATAAAACCCCAGAGAAAGTAGAAAGAAGGAAATAGTAAAGATCAGAGCAGAGATAAATGACATCGAGACCAAAAAAACAATTAAAAGGATCAATGAAACAAAGAGCCTGTTCTTTGATAAAATATACAAGGTTGATAAACCTTAGCTAGACTCACGAAGAAACAAAAAGAGAGAATCCAAATACACAAAATCAGAAATGAAAGAGGAGACATAATAACTGACAATGTAGAAATACAAAGGATTGTGAACAAATATTATGAACAATTATAAGGCAACACATTTGACAATCTAAGCAAAATGGAAAAACTTCTAAAAACACATAGTCTCCCAAAATTAAACCAGATAGAGATAGAAAACTTGACCAGACCAATAACAACAAAAGAAATTGAAGATGTAATCAAGACTCTCCCAGCAAACAGAAACCCAGGCCTGGACGGCTTCACGGGGGAATTTTACCGAACATTCAAAGAAGAACTAATACCCATTCTCCTCAAACTATTGCAAGAAATACAGGAGGAGAGAAGCCTTCCAAACTCGTTTCAAGAGGCCAGCATAATTCTAATTCCGAAACCAGGAAAAGACACTACAAAAAAAAAGAAAACTACAGACCAATATCCCTCATGAACATAGATGCCAAAATACTAAACATATTAGCAAATCAAATCCAGCAATACATCAAGAAAATTATTCACCATGACCAAGTGGGATGAATCCCAGGGATGCAAGGCTAGAACAATATTTGCAAATCAATAAATGTGATACACCACATAAACAAAATGAAAGATAAAAATAATATGATCATATCAATAGACGCTGAAAAGGCATTCAACAAAATCCAGCACCATTTCTGATAAAAATGCTCAGCATTCTGGGAATACAGGGATTGCATCTCAATACAATAAACACCATATATGATAGACCTACAGCCAACATCATACTCAATGTGCAAAAACTAAAAGCATTTTCCTTAAAAACAAGAACAAGACAAGAATGCCCACTTTCTTCACTCTTATTTAACATAGTACTGAAAGTCTTAGCCACAGCAATCAGACAGGAAGGAAAAATAAAAGGGATCCAAATTGGAGAGGAGGAAGTGAAACTGTCATTATTCGCAGATGACATACTATACTTAGAAAACACCAAAGACTTCATCAAAAATTTACTAGACTTAATAAATGATTTTGGCAAAGGAGCAGGATACAAAATTAACGTCAAGAAATCAATGGCATTTTTATACACCAGTGATGAACTCACAGAAAGACAAACTGAAAAACAATTCCATTTACCATCACAGCAAAAAAATTAAGATACCTAAGAATAAACTTAAACAAAGAAATAAAGGATCTATTCACAGAAAACTAAAGGTCATTGAAAAAAGAAATAGAGGAAGATATAAAAAAGTGGAAGCACATACCTTGTTCTTGGACTGGAAGAATTAACATCATTAAAATGTCCATTCTACCCGAAGCAATCTATAGATTCAATGCAATCCCCATCAAAATACCAATGACACACTTCATAGAACTAGAACAAATACTTTAAAAGTTTATATGGGACCAAGAAAGACCCTGAATAGCCACACCAATCTTGAAAAAGAAGAACAAAGTTGGAGGGATCACATTACCAGATTTAGGTTATACTACAAAGCCACTGTAATAAAAACAGCCTGGTATTGGCACAAGAACAGGTATATAGACCAGTGGAACAGAATAGAGAACCCAGAAATGGACCCAAAGCAATATGCTCAATTAATATTTGACAAAGTTGGAAGAGCATACAGTGGAGTAAAGACAGCCTCTTTAATGAATTGTGTTTGGAAAATTGGACAGCTACATGCAAATAAAATGAAACTAGAACACCAACTTACACCCTACAGAAGAATAAACTCAAAATGAATAAAAGACTTAAATGTGATTCATGAATCCATAAAAATCTTAGAACAAACTGTAGGCAACAAAATTTTAGAGATTATACGCAGCAAAATTTTTATTGATGCATCACTTAAGGCAACAGAAACAAAGGAAAAAATGAACACATGGGACTACATCAAACTCAAAAGCTTCTGCACAGCATAAGATACAATCATCATAATGGAAAGGCAACCCACTGTATGGGTGAGCATAATTGCCAATGATATATCAGATAAGAGGTTAATTTCCAATATATATAGAGTGCTGATACAACTCAACAAACTAAATACAAAGAACCCAATTAAAACTGGGCAGAGGAACTAAATAGACACCTCTCCAAACAGGACATACAAATGGCTAAGAGACATTTGAAGAAATGTTCAACATCACTAATCATCAGAGAGATGCAAATTAAAACAACAATGAGGTATCATCTCACACCTGTCAGAATGGCTGTCATCAACAAATTATCAAACAACAAGTGTTGGTGAGGGTGTGGAGAAAAGGGGACTCTAGTACACTGCTGGTGGAAATGAAGACTGGTGCAGCCACTATGGAAAACAATATAGTGTTACCTCACAAAATTAAAAATTGAATTGCCATTTGACTCACTAATCCCACTTCTGAGAATATACCCTAAGAAGCCTGAAACACCAATCAGAAAGAATATATGTAGCCCCATGTTCATAGCAGCACTATTTACAATAACTAAGATCTGGAAACAGCCCAAATGTCCATCAGTAGACGAATGGATACAATAGCTGTTGTACACATACACAATGGAGTACTATGCAGCTGTAAGAAAGAAATATCTCTTATCCTTTGAGACTCCATGGAGCAACCTGGAAGTATTATCCTAAGTGAAACAAGCCAAACAGAGAAAAAGAAGTATTATATGATCTCACTTATTTGTAAAATATAATGAACATAACAGTCTGAGGAATGGGGTAGTCCCAGAGACGTGGAATTTGGGTACAGACTCTCAATCTCCAGAAGAAGGTGTGGTGGGGGAGAGATAAACCACAGAATGTATATGCATGTATGCATGAACAATGAACATGGACAATAAAGCTGGGGACTGAGCAGGGGGCAGAGGGGAATCAGTGGGGAGGAAAGGAGAAACATCTGTAACAAAAATAAATTAATTAATTTAAAAAAATAAAATAAAAATGCTATAAATATTAAGAAAGATAATGGCATAGCAGACATAACAAATACAGTGGAAGTAAAAAACAGCAGACTAGAGTAAACTGAGGATCATATCTGTGAATTAGAAGGTGGATGGTAGAAAAAAATCTCTCAATTAGAGAACCTAAAAGAAAAACAATTGAAAAACAGGAGGACAGCCCTGGCCAGTTTTGCTCAGTGGTTAAAACATTGGCCCACGGACCAGAGAGCTCTGTTTTCGATTCCCAGCTAAGAGCACATTCTTCAGTTGCATTTTGTCCCCAGCCCCGTTTGGGGTTATGGGGGTGGCAACCACTCGATGTGTTTCTCTCACATCAATGTTTCTCTCTATCTTCCACTCTGATGATAAATGCAAAAATGTCCTTGGGTGAGGATGAAAAAAAAAACAAACATGAAAAACAAGAGGGCAGTTTAAGAGAGTTGTGGGGCAATATGAAATATAACAATATCCCCATCATAGGTGTACCACAAGAAAAAGAAAGGGAACAAGGATTAGAGAACCTGTTTGAAGAAATAGTGGCAGAAAACATCCCTCACTTTGTGAAGGAAAAAAACACACAAGGTCAGGAAATACAGAAAGTCCCAAGCAAGAATTCAAACAGGCCCATGCCAATACACATCATAATAAAAATGCTAAAAATTAAAGAAAAAGAGAGAATTTTAAAGGCAGCAAGAGAAAAGCAAAGTACTAAATATAAGGCTTATAGGAACTATAACTTCCGATAAGACTTTCAGTTGATTTCTCAACAGAAATACTACATGACAGAAGGGAATTGCATGAAGTATTCAAGGTAATGAAAAACAAAGATCTGAAAACAAGAATACTCTATCCAGCAAGGCTATCATTCAAAGTAGGAGGTGAAAAAAAGCACTTCCCAGACAAGAGAAAGGCTAAAGGAATTTATTACCACCAAACAAGTATTGCAGGAAATGTTAAAGCAAATTCTGTAATAATAAGAAAAAATGTATACAGAGAAACATAGCTATAATGAATTAAAATGGCAATAAAAAATTACCTATCAATAAAAGGCTTGATGTAATGGGATTAAATGCCCCAATATATATATAGATAGATAAGAAAACATTACCCATATATATGCTCTCTACAAGAGACCAACCTCAGAACAAAAGACTCAAACAGGATGAAAGTGAAGGGATGCAAAGTTTTCCATTCAAATGGAAAAGAAAAAAAAAAAATGCTGGGGTAGCATCTCTCATATCTGACAAATTAGGCTTCCAAATGAAGGTGGTATCATGAGACAAAGAAAGTCACTACATAATATTAATGGGATCAATCTAAGAGAAAAATATAACCCTGGTAAACACATATGCACCTAATACAGAAGCCCTAAATAAATGAAAATACTTTAAGGCAGATATTGACAACAATACAATCATAGTTGGGGACTCCAACACCACACTGACAACACTGGATAGATCTTCTAGACAAAAACAAAAAGAAGAACAATGAAACAGCAACCCTAAACAACACACTAAATCAGATGGATTTAATTGACATTTACAAAATATTTACACCAAAGAGGTAGAACACACATTCTTCTCAAGAGCACATGGCACATTCTCAAAGATAGACCCCATGTAGGTCACAAAGTCAGTCTCTACAAGTTCAAGAAGATTGAGACAATATGGAGGAATCTGGAGAGTATTATGCTATGTGAAATAAGCCAGAGGAAGACAAGTACCACATGATCTCACTTACTTGTGGACTATAATGAACAAAGTAAATTGATGATTAAAATAGATCCAAGACATGGAAGTAGGGAACAGACTGACAAACCTCAGAGGGAAGGGTGGTGGAGGGCAAAAAGAGATAAACCAAAGAGCTTATATGCATATATGCATAACCAATTGACACAGACAACAGTGCAGTAAAGGTAGTGGAGTGGGCAGGACTAGGGAGGAGGATGTCAATGGGGGAAAAATAAGGAAGGATATCTGTAATACTTTCAATAATAAAATTACATTTAAAAAATAAAATAAATAGGCCGGCCATTGTGGTCCAGTGGGTCAGTGTCAACCCACACACCAAGAGGTTCCCAGTTCGATTCCTGGTCAGGGCACATGCCCAGGTTGTAGGCCGAATCTTCAGTGGGGGGCATGCAGGAGGCAGCCAGTCAATGTTCTCTCTCATTGATGTTCTCTTCCTCTTCCTCTCTCTCTCTAAAAAACCAATAAATAAAACATATTTTATTAAAAAAATAATAAAATAGCCCTGGTTGGTTTGGCTCAGCTGTTAGAGCGTGGGCCTGCGGTCCGGAGAGACCTGGGTTCGGTTCCTGCTAAGGGCACGTACCTCAGTTGTGGTTTGTCCCCAGCCCTGGTTGGGTCGTTTGGGTGGCAACCACTCTATATGTGCTTTTCACATCAATGTTTCTCTCTCTCTGTCCCTCCCACTCTATCTGAACAAAATATCAAAAGATGTCCTCGGGCAAGGATAAAAAAAATAATAATGATAATAATAATAAAATAAAGAAAGAAAGAATGTTAAAGACTAGGAGGAGACCTATCTCAATTTTATCTTATGCAGATAAAATAGTTTTTGCAATTACTGTTTTTGCTGTCTTCATTTTAATATACATGACCCTTGCCATTCTTTCACTCTTCCCACTTAGGAGAGTTCTTTAATAGACAGGGGCTATTAAATTGCAGTCACTGTGAAGGCCATCAGGGCCTTTGAAAAAGCCAATTTGTTCATTACAAGTTTCCAGTAGGTTGGTAGTCAGTGCCATTTTCTGGTTTTATATAATTTTTTCCAGCATCACAACGTGCTTTAGTAGCTGGCATACTTTTCCTTTGATATCAGCTGAATTTTGAAGTATAACCAATAGAAGAGGGAGTGCAATCTCATATAGAGGAGTCTATATGCTATATATATGCTCCGTGCTATGATTCCATGTTTCACAAGCTTTATGGCTTGTCTTTGAGTTTACTCTGCATTAATATGCCAGCATACCAGTTTAGTGCCATAATGTCCATCTTGGAATAAAAGTTGCTTACAATATATAGCTATTATACTAGGGTCTCTTGGGATATAAGTAAATCCTGCTTTAAGTATTTCTATTTGAGCATTTTAATTTATAAAATATGTAAATTAGAATAATTATTAATTGTACTCATGGATTCCCTGCAAATTACTTTGTAAAGCTTTTCCAAACTAGAATATTTAAATAAGCATCCATTTATATGCAACTTCTAAGATAAAACCATTTTATTAGATAAAGTCAGGGATAGCAGCCTTGGGCTATGTGGTTTGATTCCTTCATTTAACAACATTATTTGAATCTGATTTTTGTTTTTGTTTTTGTATAGTGTGAAGATGGTGAAGGGACCTTTACGATTAGATTATTTGTGAAATACTATCATTCAGGTCTTTTATTTTACCACTTGAGAAATTTTTACTTTAGACCTGTGTTTTTCTATTTTATATTCTGTGGAGAGGCACTAGTATTTGGTTTTGTTTTGGATGTGAATGACTTGTAGGGAAATTAATTAGGCATTTAAGGGGTATGACAACTCTTAGACCACCTGGGTGTCATTAGTACATTGTAGAGATATGTTGTCTAATGGTATTCATTTAGCCTAAAAAAGAAAAGAGGCTTTCAGAAATAGCAAACTCATTCCTGAGACAACCTAATGCATTAGGTGAATCATCCTGAAACTGAAGAATTATAACACTAAGGTTCTGTGGGAAATGACACATCAAATATTTCAGAAAGGACAAATATAATGATCTTCTAGAAAGAATCATTATACATCAGAAAGCAAATTAATGGAGACTGAGAGGACGAATTGATTTTCTCAGGAAAAGCTTTTGATTAGATGCTATTTCCATAAATGCCCTTACCTGAACCATGAGAACCACCATTGAGGGGGGCAGGGTCACATTTTATAGAAGCCTCACATTAGCCCAGTGGAGCTGAACTATTTTCTCATTCCCAAGAAGTTAGAAAGTCCCCGTTTAAGAAGCCAAACAACCATACTGATGTGAGTGTTGCTGCCACCATGAATCCAAGTATAGTATAGAGCTTTGAGCAATATTGTTGGGAAACCTAGAATTCAATTTTTGTCAGATTGCCTCTAGAAAATGATATCTTGTCTTCACCTAAGTGTGAACCTACTCAATAGTATCAATTGCCTACATTTTTTAGTGTATACTGTATGCCAGTCACTGTGTTTTGCATATATGATTTCATTTAATTCATGTTTTGCAGATGAGAAAACTGGGGCTTAGAAAGATAACTTGCCTGATGTCACACAACTTGTAAGTAGCAGAAAGGGGACTCACACTTGGGCAATCAGAGTGCAGGGGTCAAATTCTTAACCACCAGTCCATTTTGAAAGGGCTTCCAGGCTTATCATGGGGGCCTGAAAAGGTAAAGGACAAGTTACTTTTACCTTTGAAGCAAAGGCAAGAGGAAGCACTAAATTATTTTTATTTAGCTGCAGGTTATGCTTCTTCCACTATGGGCCAGGTACCAGGTTGAGGTTTTACATGCATTATTTTTGTGGTCTTCCCAACAATATTGTGTTTTTTTTTTCTTATTATTTTCTCCTAATTTAAAGGTGAGAAAATGGAGACCTGAAGTATGAATTTGAATTCACTTGCCAAGGTCAACTAGGAAGTAAATTGTGGTGCTGGGATTTAAACCCAGATCTGTCTGACTACTATGCATATATTGCCCCAATGAGCAATTCAGAAGACATTTTGACCACCACATTTATCACTCATAACTGAGATGCTGCAGTGATGGCAAAGAGATGGGAAGATGAGTGAAATTACAATCTAGTCAAACCTTTCCATGGTCTTTTCAATGGGCCTAGAATCAACCTATTTAAAGGAATGTTTTGGTCAACTTCTTGGGATAATGGTTCTCTCTGCATAAGAAATGGATTGGTAGCTACCTGTGTGGTGGAGGCAATGCCCAAATGAGAAAATGTTTGAGCAGGAATATCATTATTTAGCACAAATCGAGTAGGGCAATTCATTTCCTAGCAGCAAGATGCAATTGTGCAAAGCACAAAGACAATGTTCCTTTTCCTTAGGGATTGTGAAGCTATGGGACAAGTGAAGGAAAGCATGTAAGTTAGAGGCTTTGTAACAAAGAAAATTATAACCCCTCCCGATTCCTTCTGTTTAAAGACCAAATGTTATCACATTATGGGTTCTTTGAATACACTTAGAATATTGGCAGAATTTCCTAAAATTTGGCCTGTATTTATGGCCAAGATATTTGACAAAGCTCCACTTTTAATATCTACTTTGTATCACTAAGAATAAGACACTATTATTATGTATCTTCAATTATCCATTAACGTTGACCTCCGTAAAGTCAGTTTTTACAAAAAGTATTATAGTTAGTTTTACTCTAATTTTGTAGCTTATTTATATTCTCTGACATAACAAAAGAAGAATATCACATATAGCTCCTTTACACTGGAAAGTGAGTAAAATACACCAAGTATATACAGCCTTGCCATTAAGTCATGGGCCTGTCAGGTATCTTATTGTCTCCCACAGCAGATGTCCTAAACTTCTTGCCACTTGGCTCAAGCCTCTGCCCCATCTAAAGTATACTGTACTACCCAGGGTTCTCCAGAGAAATAGAACCCAAGAAGAGAGGGAGAGAGAGATTGATTATAGGAATCATGAGATATGGAGGCCAAGAAACCCCACAATCTGCCGTATGCAACCTGGAGAACCAGAGGAGCTGATGGTGTAATTGAGTCCAAGGTAGAAGGCCTAAGAATGAGGGGAGTTCAGAACCGGGAGCACGAATATAAGAGGGCAGGATAAGATGGATGAAAAGCCCACACAGAGAGCACATTTACTGTTCCCCTGCCTTTTTTGCTCTATTTAGACCATCACTAGATTGGATGATGCCTACCAACATTGGTCAGGATGATATTCTTACTCAGTCTATTAATTCCAGTACTAAACTCTTCTGGAAATACCCTCACAGTCACACTCAGAAATAATGTTTTACCAGCAATCTGGAAATCCATTAGCACAATCAAGATGATATATAAAATTAATCACAACTACTCAGCAGGTAAGGTCCCACTGTTACAGAAAAAAGTCTAAGTGTACCTTCAAACTTACCAGCATTTGTAGTCACACTTTGTTTCATTCACCATCTCACAGGGTATATCTCATTTCCTGCTCAAAATCAATCCTTCTTTCTGCATGTGCTCTGATAGACCTTCTCCCTGCCACTTTGATGACTTTTATCTCAATCAGTCCTTGTCTTTTTCTTAAGTTCTGTTTTATTCCCACTGGATATGCTGGCATGTGTAATACAAATATGCTCAGGTAAATGAGCTCTGGAAATTGGACACCTTTTGTTGCTAATTGGCAGGAGTAGAGAGCAGAGGAAAATGAGTTTTAGGTTCACGCTCATGCTTCAACTCTATCCTATATAAAAATAACCCATTGGTGAAATGTTCTGATCTCTTAAACAGGTATAATGATATGGACATGATATGGTTCTCTTGAGGATCAAATAAAACAATTCATATCACTGAAGAGTGTGGATCACCAACCACAGAATCTAGAACCTAGGATATGCTCAAAAATGATGATAGTTATGGTCATGGTATTATTTATAGTACTTATAGTAGTAGTGGGAATAATTATACAGGTGAATTGAACTGAAATATCTTCAAATTGTCCTTTACTTCTCAAAGTACAAGTTTGGATCCCACAATCCTCTGTCCAACCCTTTGTCACAGTGTTTAATACATTATAGCTGTATCTAAATTTTCTCCCAACTTCATTTCCTCTCAAAGACATTCTTTTCCAGCATACCAAACCACTTGTCATTCCCCAGTCATGCTGTGGACTTCCATGCTTCATGACTCTGTTTATGCTGTTCCCTCTGCTTTTCCTGCCTTCCCTCCTTCTCCTCTAGATCTAGAATGATGCACCTTCATCAGTGATGTTTTTCTCATTCCAATGTTACTCTGGTTAGAGTTGATGATCCTGTAGCCTTTATACCTATTGTCCCACATTTATGTTCATTGATTTGCTTTTCTATCTGCTACACTTGGAACTCTTGGAGGAAAACAGTGAGATAAGTTTGGAATCTTCAGTGCCTGGGGACTCAGTAAAAGCCTAATGATGATGGTAATGATTAACTGCTATACAATAATACAATATTTAGTTCTTCCCTTTCTGTTCCAACTGATGCTAAGAAATTGAACCTTTTAGCTTCTTAAGTATAAGTGGGAGGTGGCCTCTTAAAAATAATTGATTTCAATGAGCATAATCCCTTCTCAGCCATTCTTCTCTCACCTCTCTGAGTGTGAATGATTTTAGTGACTTTTCATCAATTTGAAAGAACTATGCATTCTTCTCTATTTGGTGTGTATGAGGCCAATTAGCAAACTTGGAGGCAGTAATTATCATTAATTTACTCTTTTATCCAAGATGCAAAATATGGTTTCAGCAATTAACAAAGAGTTGTAGACAAGAAAATAATCCGATTGACTCAGCCTCAACCACATTGACAGAGTCAGACGTAGGATGCTGGTAGTCAGGAAATTGACTGAGGAAGGATGAAGCACTTCAGGCTTCCATGGCCAAGACTAGATTGTTGTTTACTTTTGAGGTTGGCAACCTTGTGTCACCTAATAGTTTGTTTACATCTTAGTCATAGGCTACAGATATCCTAAAGACTTTACTTTCCTTTTCCTGCAAGGAGATCAGACCTTTTTTTTTTTTTTTTTTTTCAAAATTGGATTTTCTCCTTAGTTCTTCACTTTTTGGCATCCTCAGGTGAAAGTTACCTAAAAGGTCAATTTATACAAATGTCATTTTTTTATTCTTGCTTGAATCATATGAGTACTGCCCATATCTATATCTTAAGCATAGTAGTTAAGATCTACAACTTATCCACTGACCATATAATTCACCTTGGGCATGGTATTTAACCTCTCTAAGCCTTAGTTTTCATATATCTAACACTATCATTTTAGTACCTGTCTATTGGGATCAATATGAATATTCAATGAAGACTACAGAGGGAAAGTTGACTTTTATTGTTATTAACTGATTTTACTTTTTCCTCCCACCCCCAACCCCTGTTGTGGGACCCCACAGATGTGTGAAAACATTTATTAATGTCCTCAAGAGTCTCAGTGAAGAAGTTTCATCTGTGACCGTTAATACAAGTTGGTCACTCTTTCTTTTAATGATTTAAATGCCAAGATTCTATCAGGAGAAAGTAGGGCGAAAGATTGTACATTGTTAAAAATTATCTTAAAATTACCATGTATAAATAAACTTAATCATTGAGCAATCTGACAGAATAAGCCCTGGCTTCAAAATAGTCATCTGAACATTCTAAGAAATCACTTTAATTTCAGGGACTACTTTTATTTCATGTTGCAGAAAAAAATTATCTCCGAAAAAAAATATTTTCTTTTAGAAATGTCAATTTTTAAAAAGTTCTTTGGTTTTGATATACCAAATCTCTGAATCCTTTATTTTCTTTTTTTCACATTCTTACTTTCTTAAAGCAACTATGTAACTTACTTTTATTTTTTAATATATTTATCTTCAATTTTATATTTAATCTTTTTTGTTCAAAGTACAGATGTATCTCCTTTTTCCCCCATTGATCCCTTCTTCCCCACTCCCACCCCCCTCCTGCTTTTCCCAAACTATTGCCTGTGTTCATTGGTCATACATATATGCGTATAAGTACTTCAGTTTATCTCTTCCCAACCCTCCACCCCCATCCCTCTGAGGTTTGTCAGTCTGTTCCCTACTTTCATGTCTCTGGATATATTTTGATCAACAGCTTATTTTGTTCATGATATTCTATAAATAAGTGATATCGTGTAGTATTTGTCTTTTACTGACTAGCTCATTTTGCTCAGCATAATACTCTCCAGGTCCGTTCATGTCATCTCAAAGAGTATGGTATCTATCTAAAACAAGGTTTCTGTACATTACTGACATTTTGGGTCAGATAACTTTGCATTGTAGAATGTATTACAGCATCCCTGGTCTTTTGCCATTGATGTACAAGTAGCACATGAGTCCTGCTCTCAAATTGTGACAAACAAAAGTGTCTCTAGAATGCCAAATTTGCCCTGGGGTAGTAAAAACATTCCTAGTTGAGAATCACTGATTTGAAGTATTTTGTCCATTTTGAAGTTTCAGTGCCAGAACATGAGAAGAATTCTCTATTTTGGAAAGGAAAATAAAAGCAAATGATGACCAATGCAGATTTATATCCATGGAATGATATGGGTCAATCCAACTCAATTTCCAGATATTTTTGTAGTGTTTATCTAGTGTAAGGAATTGTGTGTTTTACTTTTATTCTTATTACTTGATTTCCTTATCATATGGGCATAGATTATGCTCATATTCTAATTTCTACTGTAGATTCATAGATTGTACATCTGGGCTGAAGAATGAA
The DNA here is from genome assembly GCF_014108415.1 of Molossus molossus. Taxonomy (NCBI): domain Eukaryota; kingdom Metazoa; phylum Chordata; class Mammalia; order Chiroptera; family Molossidae; genus Molossus; species Molossus molossus. The sequence continues at coordinate 75,066,390 of NW_023425355.1, read as the reverse complement.
TTTTGAAAGGAGATATACCTCATTTCTTCCTCTATATTGATTCTATACTTTTTAGGGGACCTGCTCTGGCCATAGGGTGCGGGCTGAATAAATAACCTAAAGTCCCTTGTCCTTTGGCTTCAAGTTGATTCACATTAGAGCACACCAATGGGGAGCACTTGCAAGAGTTGGAGGACAAGAAGAGAGAAATGCTGGGATTCTTCTATCTTTGGCCACAGTTTCTTCCAGTTGGCCCTTCTTTCTCTGGCTTCCAATAATAACTGTCTCCCCTTGCCTTTGCAATTTTAAGTAGGATATCAAATTCCTACTTTTCCTCATCACTGGCAGTGCCACCATTTCATAAGGGTTTCCTGAATGCTATCCATGTTTCTGTAAATGTTCCTTTTGTTAAACACTATTATGTTACTCCCTTGAATGTGCCATCTGTTTCCTTTGATGAAGCTGTCCATATGAGATGATTCTTCTTTCAATAAACCCTGATAGTTATTAGTAACTTACTTCCATCATGGTATTGCCTACCCCTGAGGTGTCTTGTAATTTTCTCATTCCTCTATCTTTAACTCTGGTCCAGGAAAGTTGTTGACCTTAGAATTACTATGTGTAACAAAGTGAAGGTAAGGAATTGTTTTGACTCCTTTAATATGAAGAATATGGTGGTTATACTGTCCTCATTTCTGCAGGAAGAAATAAAGAAAGGTTTGTCTTTGTTTTAGAATGGTTCTAAGCAAGCACAGAAATTCTAGATAGAGAAACTATCATTTTCTTGACTTTATCTTACCTTGCACTTCAGTGTGTGTTTATGATCATGTCATCTTCATCATCAATAATAGGCAGCAGATATTTGTTCCTCTTGTATATGATGACCTGAACTCAGTGCTTGGTACAGGGGTGCAGTGTATGAGCCTTAGCCCTTTTTCTCCGATTGAATAAACTCGGCTGTAGTATAGGAAAATACTTTGATTTTTTTTCTTTTTGAAAACATTGAAATTATCTTTCTTTTATACTCTTCCTCATATCATTCAATCTTATCACCATTAATCCCCTGACTCTGTTCCATGTAGTCACCAAGTCATAGAATTCCCCCCTCTAAAGCAACACTGTCCAATAGCAACATAATGTGAGCCACATGTACAATTTTACATTTTCTAGCAATCACATTAAAAAGAAACAGGTAAACATAATTTTAATAATATATTTTATGTAATCCAATGCATCTAAAATATTGTCATTTCAATATTCAACCAATATAAATTTTTTAGTGAAATAGTGTATGTTTTAAATACTATGTCCTTAAAAATGTATATTTTTATTTATAGCACATCTCAAAGAACATATCAACTATTCCTTGGGAATATTTAGTCTGTATATTGATTTAATCACATTTGCTATTGAAAAAGTACATGTGCCCTGGCCAGTGTGGCTCAGTTGGTTGAGCATTGTCCTGTGCACTGAAGGGTCACTGGTTCAATTCCCTGTCAGTACACATGCCCAGGTTATGAGTTTGATCCCCAGTAGGGGGCATGTAGGAAGCAACCAACAGATGTTTCTCTCTTATTCTCTCTTTAAAATCAATAAAAATATTTAAATAAAAAGAAAAATATATTATTCAAGTTGTTCCAAAGATACTTGAAAATTTTGGAATAACTACATTGAATAATAGTTTTACATTTAAATTTAAATTAATGAAAAATTTAAGTAAATTATGCATTCAGTTGCTTAGTTGCATTAGCACATGTCAAGTAATTTTGGATACCATATTAGACCATATAAGTCTAAATTATCTCCAGAATGCATCTCTTCTCAAATCACTAATAAAGCCTTAGATGAAAGCTTTCCCAAAGAGATTCTCTCCAACCTGTTTGTATTTAATCTCCTCTTCACCCAAGCCCACTTTCCTCACTGATTCCTAAAGGATTTTGCTATAAATCATATATGATCACATCATTATACTGATTGAGGATTCCTCAAAGCCCACTGTTTACTACAGTATACAGACCAAATTTTGGTAATATGGACTGCTAAGCCCTCCCTCATCTGGCCCCTGTCAACTACCCTGGCCCCTTTTGCCTGTTCTCCTCTGTTTCAAACACTCTGGCTTGTTCTACATTCTCAAAGAGCATCATGCACAAACAACTCTCCACAAATTCACATATAGTATGCCCACCCAAATCCTACTCGTTCAGGACTTAAATTGAATGTCATTTCCTATAAGAAGCCTTCCACTGGCCTTGGTGTCAGGCAACATTAATGTCCCCATTTATATCTCAAATGATATACTTTTTCCATTTTATTATCGTTAGATGGCTCATGAACTCATCTGGAAGCTCAGAGCAGGGATCAGCAGACAGACTACAGACCCTGGGCCAAATTGTGTGTCTTACTAAATACTGTCTTACTGGAACACAGCCATGCTCATTCACCTGCTTGTTGTCTATCACTCTGTTTATGCTCCAGTGGCAGAGACGAATAGTTGCAACAGGGATTTAATGACCTACAAAGGCTAAAATATTATCTGGCCTTTTACAGTAAAGGTTTGCCTACTTTTGTGCTAGGGGGTGGGGGTTCTGTCTTACTCATTTACGGTGCCCAGCATAGCACTGGGCACAGGGCAGGTTGTGTATAAATGTTTGTGGACATGAACAATAGATGAAAGTAATAATATTGGATTATGAAGTTGAATAAAAGTTGATGCTTTTGTCTGTCAATAAAATTTTTGAAGACAGAAAATCTTTTTTGCTCCTCTTTAGCATCCTTTATGATATCTAATTGCCATTTGATAACTGTTTGCAGTTACCACATTTTCTTTTACCACATTTATTCTTTTTTTAATATTCTGAACCACCAACCATTTGTACTTTATTTCTATTTTATTTTATTTACTTCCAAAAGATACAACTTGATTAAATCCTGAGAAATTTAGCACGTGCAACACACAGAAGTGGCAGAAGCTGTGAATTCAAGTCCTGGCTTGATCTTCGGCCCAAATGATTACTTTGGATAAGACACTTAACCTAACTTATTAGTGTTATTTTCTGATCTTTTAGGGAAAATTGCAATATCCCAACTTTAAGTTATTTCTTTAAACTTGTGTAATTACAATTAGCAGTTTTGTAATGAGTATTATTAACATAATGTATATTTCCCTAAAATAAAAACAGGGATTTTCTTTCTCCAGAGAATGGAGTTAAAAGAAATATAAGCACCAATTTTAAATATTGCTTAGAGTTAGCCTCCAGTAGTAAAAGTTTTCTGTTTAGGGCATAAAATTGTTACCACTCAATAATCCCATCATAATTGAGTAGCAATAGCAAAAGTCCACTTGGTCATCAATTCTAATATATTTTATTTTATTTTTTATTATTATTGATTTTGAGAGAGATGAAGGGAGAGGGAGAGAGATAGAAACATCGATGAGAGAGAACATTGATGGGCCACTTCCTGCATGCCAACCACTGGGGATTGAGCCCACAACCTGGGCATGTGCCTTAACCAGGAATCAAACCGGCGACCTCTAGATGCATGGGTTGATCCTCAACCAATGAGCCACACCAGCCAGGCTCCAATATACTTGACTTTTTTTTAATATTATTTTTTATTAATTTATTTATTTTTGTTAGAGATGTTTCTCCTTTTCCCCCCACTGATAACCCCCTCCCCCACCCTCCCCGCCCTGTCCCCAGCTTTGTAGTCCATGTCCATTGTTCATGCATACATGCATATAAATTCTGTGGTTTATCTCTCCCTACCACCCCCTCTTCTGCGGATTGTCAGTCTGTACACCACTTCCACGTCTCTGTGAATACCCTGTTCCTCAGACTGTTATGTTCATTATATTGTTTCTGATTGATGTCTATTTAGTTCCTCTGCCCAGTTTTTAATTGGGTTCTTTGTCTCCCTTTTGTTGAGTTGTATGAGCACTCTATATATATTGGAAATCAATCCCTTATCTGATGTATCATGAGCAATGATATTCTCCCATTCATTGGGTTGCCTTTCCATTTTGATGATTGTATCTTTTGCTGTGCAGGAGCTTTTGAGTTTGATGTAGTCCCATGTGTTCATTTTCACCTTTGTTTCTGTTGCATTAGGTGATGTATCAGTAGAAATTCTGATGCATATGATGTCTGAAATGTGTTGCCTACATTTTCTTCTAGGATTTTTATGCATTCATGAATCTCATTTAAGTCCTTTATTCATTTTGAGTTTATTCTTGTGTATGGCATAAGTTGATTGTCTTGTTTCATTTTTTTGCATGTAGCTGTCCAATTTTCCCAACACCATTTATTAAAGAGGCTGTCTTTACTCCACTGTATGCTCTTCCAACTTTGTCAAATATTAATTGAGCATATTGTCTTGGTTTCATTTCTGGGTTCTCTATTCTGTTCCATTGATCTATCTGCCTGTTCTTGTGCCAATACCAGGCTGTTTTTATTACAGTGGCTTTGTAGTATAACCTAAATCTGGTAATGTGATCCCTCCAACTTTGTTCTTCTTTTTCAAGATCGGTGTGGCTGTTCAGGGTCTTTCTTGGTCCCATATAAACTTTTAAAGTATTTGTTCTAGTTCTATGAAGTGTGTCATTGGTATTTTGATGGGGATTGCATTGAATCTAGAGATTGCTTTGGGTAGTATGGATATTTTAATGATGTTTACTGTTCCAATCCATGAACAAGGTATGTGTTTCCACTTTTTTATATCTTCCTCTATTTCTTTTTTCAATGACCTGTAGTTTTTTATTGAATAGGTTCTTTATTTCTTTGATTAAGTTTATTCTTAGGTATCTTGATTTTTTTTTGCCGTGATGGTAAATGGGATTTTTTTTTTTAGTTTTTCTTTCTGTGAGTTGTGCATTAGTGTATAAGAATGCTGTTGATTTCTTGACGTTAATTTTGTATCTTGCTACTTTGCCAAATTCATTCAGATCCTTGTTTTTTATGACCTTGATTATTTCATGCCACTCCCTTCAGGCCTGTAGTGTTTCTGTTCAGAAGTCAGCAGAGAGCCTTATGGGGTTTCCTTTGTAAGTTACCTGTTGCTTATCTCTTGCTGCCTTTAGGATTCTCTCTTTGTCTTTAATCTTTGGCATTTTAATTCCTGTGTCTTGGTGTGGGCCTGTTTGGGATATTTTTACTTGGGGCTCTCTGTGCTTCTTGAACTTGAATGCCTTCTTCCTTCACCAAGTTAGGAAAGCTTTCTGTCACTATTTCTTTGAATATATTCTCTAACACTTACTCATTTTCTTCCTCTTTGGGGACTCCTATGATGCAAATTTTATTATGTTTCCAGTTGTCCCACAGTTCTCTTAAGCTATCTTCCTGTTTTTAAATATTTTTTTTTCCTTTTGGTTTTGTGATTGGTTGATTATTTTTACCCTGTCTTTTCATTCACTGATCCGGTCCTCAGCTTCCTCTACTCTGCTGGTTAGTCCTTCCAATGTGTTCTTCATTTTTGCTATGTCATTCTTCATTTCTGCTTGGTGGGTTTTCAATGTTTCTATATATTTACTCATGGTGCTGATGTCCTTTACTCATGCTGTTGAGCTTCCTCGAGATCATGACTCTGAACTCTACCTGTGATAATTTGTTTAAGTGCATTTCATTGTTCTTATCTTCATAGAGTTCTCTTGTTCTTTTATTTGGGATTTGTTTCTTTGTTTCACCATTTTGGCTATCTCAGTGGGTTTTGGAGCCTGCCAAATTTTCCCTGTGGGTGTTGGTGTTCTGCTGTTTGTGGCTCCCTGTACTGAGTTTGGATGAGCCTGGGTGGGCCCAAGTTAAACACCACTGTCAAGTCTCACTTTCCTGAGTCGATTTGCAAGCCCAGCAAAGATTCAGTTATCCTCTAGCTTTTTCCTGGAGGCTAGTAGTCTCAGTTACTCAGTGCCTGGGAATGTGGCCCTGGTCTTCTGCATAAGAGGATTTGCAGAGGGTGAGATAGATGCTGGTTGTTTATGAGCCTCAATTTGCATTTCTTTTTCACCTGGGAAGGGCTGAATCTCTTGGGGGGGGGCGGCGGTTGATGCTTTCCCCCACAGCTCTGGGAAGTAGCACACTTGCCACCTTCCTTTGTGGCAGCAACTCAGCAAAAACTCTGAGTGTCCTCCAAATCCCAGGTGTCTCCACAGAGTTCCAGCCCTCCGTCTTTAGTAGCTCTCAGTTGAGTGACTGTGGCTATTTTAGTGCTCTGTCCCAGCTCTCTGCACTGTGGAGTGGGCTTCATCTATATTTCCAAAGGGCACTGTTCACAGCTAAGACTGCTTCTGTCCATGGGTTCTCAGCCTACCACCCTCTCACGCCTCCTCAGATCCTACCAGTGTCCCTGGTTATATGGTCCTGTCCTGCTGCTTTTTTCTGAGGATTTTTCTTTATTTTAGTTGTAATTCCCGTTTGGTCCTGGGAGATTATCTTTGTAGCTTCCATTCACTCCGCCTCCATTTTCACATCCTCTATGCCTATTTTGTGTGCAGCTGGGTGGCACAGGCCTTTCTGGTGCCCCTGCCCCCTGCAGGTCCTGCGTGTAACTGGATCTCACTGTCCCTTTGGGAACCAGGCTCTATGCCTATGTTATGGGCTGCTGGATCGCACAGGCCTCTCTGGTGCTTCAGCACTCCGCAGGTCCTGGGGGTAACTAGATTGCATAGTCCCTGCTGGGTTGCTCAGACCTCTCTGGTGCTTCAGCACCAGGCAGGTCCCACGGGTAACTGGGTCGCAGAGTCCCTGCTGGGTGGCACAAGCCTCTCTGGTGCCCCAGCACCCTGCAGATTCCGTGGGAAGGCAGCTGGATCCTCCAGTCCCTCTTGGGCTCTGGCTTTCCACTGCTCTTGTGAGCTGCTGGACTACACAGGTCTCTGTGGAGCCCTGGGTCCTGCAGCTTGCGCCTGGGGAGTGCTGCTGTGCTGTGGGTCTCAACTCCTGCTCAGCTTTTGCTGTAGTTTTTGGGAATGGGTCTCAGCTGCTGGTTTGTGCTTCTGTTACCTGGGGATAATGTCTGCTCCCCAGCCTCTGTTGCTGGGGGTATATCTGGCTGCTACTATGGGGGATGGTGTTGGGCTCCCGGCTGTTCCAGGCTTTTGCAGCAGGCTCCTTGGATGCTCCACTACTGGACACTTGTCTGTGTTGACACAGAGTGTCCACTGGTCCAGTGGTGCCAGGTACGCTGATGGGCTCTGGTTGCTTTGCCCTACCGCTCCCAATGCCTCCTACCAGGGAAGACCTGGGATCTTCCAAAATGGTGGGGCCTCCCTGTGGAGCAGGGAGAAGTGCCCTGAAGAGCCACTTGCAGAGGTAGCCATCTGCTCCAGTCCACAGCATATGAAGCTTCTGCTCTGCATCTCTGCTCTGCGTCTCTGCACTGCTCAGGTTTGGTCGTCCACCTTCACGTCCATTCACACTCTCTCACACACTAGCTCACTCTCTCACACACTCACCCTCCCTCTGGTCCTGCCCACCACCATCTTCTCTTCTCAGCTCTAATGTATTTTAAAACTAGAATTCTGAAAGCAAATTTGGAGATGGTGCCCACACTTGAGCCATACCTTTATGAATGAAGAACTTGAAGGATGAGAGGCTAGAGATCATATAGAGAGATCTGGAATCTTCATTACATGAGGCAAAAGGTGGAGGAGCTTCCACTGGGAATTTTTATTTCTATGAGGAACTTCTTTTTGATAGTAGCTAGACATTCATTATCCACACCCACACCCACATCTAATCTTACAGTTTAGTTTTCTAGCTGTTTTTTTTCTAAGAATTCTTACATCAATGTCGATTCTACTTATTGATCACTACTATAGAATATATATATATATTATTATATATATATATATAATTATTTACATAATTTATCTCTTTTCCTCACAATAACCCTGTGAGGTATGTACTATTATCTTAAATTTACAGGCCCGGACACTGAACCCCAAAAAAGTATAAATGCCCTATAAGAAGTAAGTGGCACATCTGGAATTTGAACCCAACTATCAGGAGCCTATGGTCTTATCCACTATAGAAGCTGTGCTATTTTGTGAGATGAAATAAATTAAGCTTTGCAGGAAGGTGGGGTATACCCACAGTGTGTTTTAAACTATGCTACCATTTTCATTTGAAGGATTGAGTCCTAGATCAAGAAGGGGCCAGAGAAATCACCTAATTTAACCCTAGGAGGTTGAGCAACTTGCCTGCACTACCTCAGCTAAATTAGTGGTAAATACATTACTCTTGTTTATTGACGCCTAGTCTACTGCTCCTTATACTACATTCCATTCATGTTTCTGGTTGGATGTAAAGACGTGTACACCCATTTTATTTTAAGAAAATTATTTTTGCTGAAAGAAGAGGAAATAAGATGCAACAGTGCTCTAGAAATCAACCTAAAATGGTTTTTTTGTTTGTTTGTACCAAATCTGCAGCAAAACCAGGCAGAGATGCCAGCACACACCAAATTGCCTATTTCAGAGTTCTGTTGTTGACAGTCTGGGCTTATGTGAGCAACTCTCTAGATCTTCCTGAGCCTTTATTTCCTATCTAAACAGAGGAACCTGAAGTAGGTGAAATCTATGGTCCTTTCTGGCTGATAGTTTATAATTTTAGGAGTGTGATTAGGGAGGTGCCAATGAAAGAAGACAGATTTGGGCTCAATATAAGAAATTATTTCAATTGGCCATGGCCTTCCTAAAATGAATTAGGATACCTTAAGAGCTGGGGAATTTCTATTCAAGTAAAAATGGACAACAGGTTAGTGGGAATACTGTAGAAGTTATTCAGATATTAATAATTGGTTTACAATTATGATTAAGATTATTTCTATACTTCACACTGCGAGAAATGAGATGTTGAAATTTCCAGGCATAACTGCACAATCTGACCCTGTGGTTAAATATGTACTCATTTAACAAACGATTATTGATTATCTTTGAGGATTCCAGGTATTGTGCTAAAACTGGGGACATTAAAAGTTGAAATATGACCTCTATCCTGAATGTTGTATACAAGGGGTCATCAAATTATAGCCCTCAAGCCAAATCGCACCTGTGATCTACTTTTATGAATAAAATGTTATGGGAACACAGCCACACCCATTCACTTTCATGTTGTCTATGGCTATATTTGCACTACTACAGCAGAACTGAGAGTAGTTGCCAGAGACTATATGGCCCTCAAAGCCTAAAATATATATACCATTTGATATTTTTATAGCAAAAGTTTGCCACCCCTTGCTGTAGACAAACATTTACATCTTTAACTTTAATTCCATGGCCTAAGTACAAAACTGGAGGAGGTACAAAGGCAGCACATATATTTTATTCTTCTTGAAAAGGGATCAGAACTTTTTCAGAGAAATTAAACCACACAATCATGACATCTTTGAGTGGGAAGAGACCCTAGCAGTTAAAACTATCCTAATTACACATCTATTTCTCTACATATTATCTCTACAGCATCCCTGATACACTGATATTATTTTATTTTTTTTATTAGTCTTCACCCAAGGATATTTTTCCATTATTTTTTAGAGAGGGTGGAAGGGAGGGAGGAAGAGAGGGGGGGTGAGAAAGACACATAGATTAGTTTCCTCCCTCATGACCCCAACTGGGGCCCAGGGTTGAACCTGCAACCCAGGTATGTGCCTTTTACCAGAAATTGAACTTATGACCCTTTGGTCAGAGGACCTATGTCCTAACCACTGAGCAAAACCAGCCAGGACTTATATTCTTAAAAAAAAGAAAACATACATACTCCCTACAGAAGAAAAGTGGCAAAATTTTTTAAAATTTAGACTGCCAATTTATGCAGAATCATTGTGAGAGACCCATAGGTGTCCTTTGCATTTTAAAAGTAATTAAGAACCACTGATCTTTATGTTACTGTTTGAATTTCAAATGAAGCAAGTTCGAATTTTTATATGGCCCATGAAGACATTGATCCATAGAAAATTTAAGGAAATGAAGGCATGGGGCCTGTCCTGCTTCCCACACAGAGAATGAAACCTCATTATCTGCAGCCACACTTTTGCCACCCTGGAGTATGACTAAGTCTAGAAAACAGTACCCAATAACTAATTTTAGGAAGTCACACTTATCCTAATATCATGCAGGACCTCCTGGGGTACTCTCCACACAGTAGGAATTCTTAAGCTAAATGTGCTGACTGATTGACTGACTTCTAGAATTTACTGTAAGTCTAGAGATCACTACAACAATGTGATTAATGATTTGTTGAATATTTTGCTCACTTATATGTTCAAAGCTTTGATTCTGTAATTATTTTTAAAATGTGATATGAAATGGATGCTATGACAATGGGAGTCCTGAAAATTCTTCTGATAAACTTCATGAAAGTATCTTTAGAGAGGAAAAAAATCATTTTTTTCTTTTACTTTTGACATGAATCAGTCTTCTGGGAAAGTCACAAGGACAGCATACTATAGTACACAGTTTCTTATATTTTTATAATTATAATGCTGCAATAAATAACCTTATGCTTATGAATTTTCATGTTGTTGGAGATACATGTTCAGGGTAAATCCTGATAAGTAGAATTGCTGAGTCAAAAGGTTTAGCACACATATAACTTGATTGTCAAAGTCCCTTCAGAAGCATTGTGCCAGTTTATATTCTCAGTAATATATGAGCATGCTTGTTTCTCCAAAGCCTCACTTACACAGTGTTACATTAAATTATTTGCCAATCTCATGAGTAAAATATGGATTCTTAATGTAGTTTCAACTTGCATATCCTTTATTATGAGTGAGAGTGCTTTTTTCATAAGCTTAAAGGCCATTTTAATTTTTTTTGTGAGTTATCTATTCATATTTTTGGCCATTTTTCTACCTGTGATTTGTTTTTTCCTTCAAATTTTAAGAATTATTTATATATTTGAGATAGCCATTTATCTGCCATACATGTTGTAGATATTTGTTCTGGATTTTCAGTTATCTTTTTGTTTATGGTATTTATTGACATGCATTATTTTTTAGAATTATTGTTATGTAGTGAGATTCAACAATCATTTGTTTTATTGTATCTGGATTTAGAGTTCTAATTAGAAGACCTACTACTACACCCAGCTTAAAGAGAAATCCACCCATATTTTATTCTAGTGCTTGTATAGTGGTTTCAATTTACATTTAGGTCCTTTATTCTTAATTTTATTCTTTATTGATTTTAGAAAGAGAGGAAGGGAGAAGGAGAGAGAGATAGAAACATTGATGAGAGAGAACATCGATTGGCCGCCTCCTGCATGCCCCCCACTGGGGACTTGGCAAATAGTGCACTGCTTTGTTTGGAGCAAAATGTAGATAGCACTCTCTTCATTTGTGAGGAAGTATCATAAATTAAGGGAAACATGCACAAACTAGGGAGAATTTGGAGGAAAGTAATCAGAGATGTCAATGGGTCAAGAAAGCATCTGCTGTGAGGAATTGTTGAAAGAGCTGGAAATATTGGAGAAAAGGAAGAGAAAACTTGAAACTCTTATATATTGGTAAATAGGTCTCAGGATCTCAGCAATGCTGAGCAAGAAGTAACAAGGAAGAGACAGGGGGGAAAGCTCTTGGTTCTTCTTCTATTTCCTAGGAAAGTGTCAGTTGACCAAAGATTTTGCGAGAGGAGAAAGAGGTGGAGAAAGGGGATATGGAGGTAGAGAATGAGAATGAGAAAATAAAATATAATGGGGCAACAGCACAAATAGAGAGCTCAATTAAGAGGTTGTTAGCACAGTATAGGCAGAAGACATTGGTGATTTGTTCTAGACTCTAGGATGATAGTGGGAATGATGAAAAGTGGTTAGGTTTAGAATATATTTTATAGATAGAATTAATGAGATTTGTTAGTGGTTTATAGGTAGAGGAGAAGGGAAAGCCAACAATGAAAGATGGACTTTAGGTTTTAGGATTGAACAACTCAGAAGATGGTAGTACCATTTACTGAGATAGGGAATATTGGGGTAAAATTAGGAAAGACCAGTGGTGGGATTGGAAATCTAGAATCCCTTTATGCTTATGTCAATTTTGAAATGTCTACTAAATGTTGAAATAAAGATATTCATTATACAGTTGGCTTTATAAATGTGGAAATAAAGAGACAAGTCAATATTGAAGCTATTAATTGTTCACAGCTCTCACCTACGTGATTGATTTTTAGTAGCCTAACCTGGAACTAAGTGGTTCATTACTATGTATTACACAATATCTATCCTAAATGAATGTCTAGGCTGGTTTGGGAGATAGAAATCCATTTTAGAACAATTCAAGATCCAAAATTAATCAATTAAAAAGAGATGTGGTAAGGATGATAAGTGCAAATGAAGGCCTGAGAAGAGAGATATCATTAAAGACTGCAGTGAAGAAGGCTTCTTGCAAGAAGTAGCATTTGTTTTGATCCTTGAAAGCTATGCTCAGAGAGTGAGGAAGGGTGTGAGCATTTCAAGCTCTAACAAAAATACTGTGTGGCCTTAGCTCTTTGCAAGAATGTGCTTCAGTATGGCTTGATTGGATGACTTATATATTTCTAGAGTGTGAATTGGGTGCTGTGTTCTACTTTTCTTTGGGATGAAAATGCCCCAATTTTGTGATAGTGTTTGTACATGGTTAAGCGATGTGGATAGCGAATTGCTTCAGGGAACATGACTTTCAAGGAATCTCAAACATTTGTGCCCTGTATGAATTACCTCCAGCATCAAAAATAATCCCCTTCTTCTGGGACTACACCCTCAGCTTAGACCAGGACACAGAGTGGTTTTCTCAGAGTACTTTTAACTCAGTTTCTTAGGTAGAGAAGCTGTGGAAGGAAATATAAACATGCAGGTAGGAGGGTACACGGGGTAAAAAGCACTTCCTGCACTTGAAAATGTTGACAGTGCATTCAGAATATAGACAACTGGTTGTGTATTTCTGCTAAGGCAGCTGCCACCAACAGGAGCACAGGCTGTGCTATTCTATGAAGTCACCAAATCTGATTGTAGCTCTTGTTCATTTTACCTTGTGATGCATTCTTTCAGGTCTATGTATGTTTTCTAGTGCCAAATTCATGACCTCGCATCCTGAGATAGAATTGGGCTTCCCTTCTCTAGCCTTGCTGAAGGACAGTTTCTAGAGCAGTAGTTTTCAAACTGCTTTTGGGAACCCTAGGGATTCTGAGTTGCCAACTACTAAGAGAGAAATGATGCAGTTAGAGGACAGACATATTCATGGATGGACAAAAAGCCACCTCTTTATGCAGACCAGCTCTGCTTTTAGTTGTTTAGTAATCTGAGTTCTACATATGTTTTTATTTACATTAATTTGAGATTCATTGTTCTAAAAATTATACATAATATATTCAACTCCCAATTTGTCTAAATTGTGATTTTTTAAAGAATATTTTTTCTTATGGCTGATCAACATAAAGACATGCTTATTATAATTATTGGATAGGTCATTTAGGAAGAAAAACATGAGGTTCAAGGGGATGTAAAGCCTTCAGCAATAGCAGAAAAAAGTAACTAGAAAAGGGTGGGTAAAGAGAAGTATATACAGATCATTTGCTGTACAAATAAATAATTAGAGTATTTTGGAAAACACTATATTTATTTAAAGATCTTTTTATCATTAATCTATTCATTTATTAATAGCTATTTATTGAGTATCCACTATGTTCCATCCTGGAGCCACAAAGATGGACAGACATTATAGGCTTTTTTTTATTAAGGTTATCAGCTACTCCAGATTTTTATTTTTATTTATTTATTTATTTTTTAAATGAATTTTTTTATTTATTTTTTTGTTACAGATATTTTACCTCTTTACCCCATTGGCACTCCCCACCCCACCCCACCTCCGCCCCGTCCCCGGCTTAGTTGTCCATGTCCATTGGTCATGCATACATGCATATAAGTTCTGTGGTTTATCTCTTCCCATCCCCCATCCCCCCACCCCCTCTTCTGAGGGATGTCAGTCTGTGCCCTACTTCCATGTTTCTGAGTCTACTGTATTCCTCAGACTGTTATGTTCATTATATTCCGTATATAAGTGAGATCATGTGGTATTTGTCTTTTTCTGCTTGGCTTCTTTCACCTAGGATAATACTTTCCAGGTCCCTCCATGTCGTCTCAAAGGATGAGAGATCTTTCTTTCTTACCGCTGCATAGTACTGCATTGTGTATATGTACCACAGCTTTTTTATCCATTCGTCTACTGGTGGACACTTGGGCTGTTTCCAGATCTTAGCTATTGTAAATAGTGCTGCTATGAACATAGGGGTACATATATTCTTCCTGATTGGTGTTTCAGGCTTCTTAGGGTATATTCCCAGCAGTGGGATCACTGGGTCAAATGGAAGTTCAATTTTTAATTTTTTGAGGTAGCACCATATTGTTTTCCATAGCGGCTGCACCAGTCTGCATTCCCACCAGCAGTGTATTAGAGTTCCTTTTTCTCCACACCCTCGCCAACACTTGTTGTTTGATGATTTGTTGATGGCGGCCATTCTGACAGGTGTGAGGTGATACCTCATTGTTGTTTTAATTTGCATCTCTCTGATGATTAGTGATATTGAGCATTTCTTCATATGTCTTTTGGCCATTTGTATGTCGTGTTTGGAGAGGTGTCTATTCAGCTCCTCTGCCCATTTTTTAATTGGGTTATTTGTCTTCCTTTTGTTGAGTTGTAGGAGCACTCTATATATATTGGAAATTAACCCCTTATCTGATACATCATTGGCAATGATGTTCTCCCATACAGTGGGTTGCCTTTCCATTTGATGATTGTTTCTTTTGCTGTGCAGAAGCTTTTGAGTTTGATGTAGTCCCATGTGTTCATTTTCTCCTTTATTTCTGTTGCCTTAGGTAATGTATCAGTGAAAATTCTGCTCCGTATGATGTCCGAAATTTTGTTGCCTACATTTTCTTATAGAATTTTTATGGATTCGCGGGTCACATTTAAGTCTTTTATCCATTTTGAGTTTATTTTTGTGTATGGTGTAAGTTGATGGTCTAGTTTCATTTTTTTTGCATGTAGCTGTCCAATTTTCCCCAACACCATTTATTAAAGAGGCTGTCTTTACTCCACTGTATGCTCTTGCCACCTTTGTCAAATATTAATTGAGCGTATTGCCTTGGGTCCATTTCTGGGTTTTCAGTTCTGTTCCACTGGTCTATATGCCTGTTCTTCTGCCAGTACCAGGCTGTTTTGGTTACAGTCGCTTTGTAGTATAACCTGATATCTGGTATTGTGATCCCACCTACTTTGTTCTTCTTTTTCAAGATTGCTGTGGCTATTTGGGGTCTTTTTTGGTTCCATATGAACTTTTTAAGTATTTGTTCTAGTTCTATGAAATATGTCATTGGTATTTTGATGGGGATTGCATTGAATCTATAGATTGCTTTGGGTAGTATGGACATTTTAATGATGTTAATTCTTCCAATCCATGAACAGGGTATGTGCTTCCACTTTTTTATATCTTGCTCTATTTCTTTTTTCAATGACCTGTAGTTTTCTGCAAAAGGTCCTTTACTTCTTTGGTTAAGTTTATTCCTAGGTATCGTAATTTTTTTGGCGCGATGGTAAATAGGATTGTTTTTTCAGTTTCTCTTTCTGTGAGTTCATCGTTGGTGTATAAGAATGCCATCGATTTCTTGACATTAATTTTGTATCCTGCTACTTTGCCAAATTCATTTATTAAGTCTAGTAGATTTTTGATGGAGTCTTTAGGGTTTTCTATGTATAGTATCATGTCATCTGCAAATAATGACAGTTTCACTTCCTTCTTTCCAATTTGGATCCCTTTTATTTTTTCTTCATGTCTGATTGCTGAGGCTAAGACTTCCAGTACAATGTTAAATAAGAGAGGCGAAAGTGGACATCCCTGTCTTGTTCCTGTTCTTAATGGAAATGTTTTTAGTTTCTGTCCATTGAGTATGATGTTGGCTGTAGGTCTTTCATATATGGCCTTTATTATGTCGAGATATGATCCCTCTATTCCTAAATTGCTGAGCGTTTTTATCAGAAATGGATGCTGGATTTGTCGAATGCTTTTTCAGCATCTATTGATATGATCATGCGGTTTTTACTCTTCATTTTGTTTATGTGGTGTATTACATTTATTGATTTGCGAATATTGTACCAGCCTTGCATCCCTGGAATGAATCCCACTTGGTCATGGTGAATAATTTTTTGATGTATTTCTGGATCCGATTTGCTAATATTTTGTTCAGGATTTTGGCGTCTATGTTCTTCAGGGATATTGGCCTGTAGTTTTCTTTCTTTTTAGTGTCTTTTTCTGGTTTTGGAATTAGAATTATGCTGGCCTCATAGAACGTGTTTGGAAGTCTTCCTTCTTCTTGAATTTGTTGAAATAGTTTGAGGAGAATGGGTGTTAGTTCTTTTTTGAATGTTCGGTAAAACTCCCCCGTGAAGCCATCTGGGTCTGGGCTTTTGTTTGCTGGGAGAGTCTTGATTACATCTTCAATTTCTTCTGTTGCTATTGGTCTGTTCAAGTTTTCTATCTCTTCCTGATCCAGTTTTGGGAGACTGTATGTTACTAGAAATTTGTCCATTTCGCTTAGATTGTCAAATTTGTTGCCATATAGTTGCTCATAGTAGTTGTTAATGATCTTTTGTATTTCCGTGGTGTTGGTTGTTACTTCTCCTCTTTCATTTCTGATTTTGTGTATTTGGGTTCTCTCTCTTTGTTTCTTGGTCAGTCTAGCTAAGGGTCCATCCATCTTGTTTATCTTTTCGAAAAACCAGCTCTTTGTTTCATTGATCCTTTGAATTGTTTTTTTGGTCTCTATGTCATTTATTTCTGCTCTGATCTTTACTATTTCCTTCCTACTATTTGCTCTGGGGTTTTTTTGTTGTTGTTGTTTGCTTTCTAATTCTTTAAGTTGTGAGGTTAGACAGTCAATTAGAAATTTTTCTTGTTTTTTGAAGTAGGCCTGTAGTGCTATTAACTTCCCTCTCAGAACTGCTTTCGCTGCATCCCATAGATTTTGTGTTGTTGTGTGTTCATTTTCATTGGTTTCCAGGAAGTTTTTAATTTCTTCCTTGATCTCCTCAGTGACCCATTCATTGTTTAGTAACATGCTATTTAGCATCAATGTGTTGAAATGTCTTTGCATGTTCTTGTTGCAATTGATTTCTAGTTTCATGCCCTTGTGATCTGAGAAGATGCTTGATATGATTTCAATCTTCTTGAACTTGTAGAGATTTAGTTTGTGTCCTATCATGTGGTCTATCTTTGAGAATGTTCCATGTGCACTGGAGAAGAATGTGTATTCTATAGTTTTGGGGTGTAATTCTCTGTAGGTATCTATTATATCCATTTGGTCTCGTGCTTCATTTAGAGTCTCTGTTTCCTTGCTAATTTTTTGCCTAGAGGATCTATCCAGTGCTGTCAATGGGGTGTTGAAGTCCCCTGCTATGATTGTATTGTTGTCGATTTCTCCTTGGAAGTCCTCCAGAAGATTTTTAATATATTTTGGTGCTCCTATATTGGGTGCATATATGTTTATCAAGGTTATATCTTCCTGTTGGATAGATCCTTTCAATATTATGTAGTGGCCGTCTTTGTCTCTAGTTATGGTCTTCATTTTGAAATCTATTTTATCAGATATGAGAATTGCTACCCCAGCTTTTTTTTTGCTTTCCATTTACTTGGAAAATTTTTTTCCATCCCTTCACTTTCAACCTATGTGAATCTTTTGTTGAGAGGTGGGTCTTTTGTAAACAACATATAGATGAGTCATGCTTTCTTATCCAATCAGCTACTCTGTGTCTTTTTATGGGAGCATTCAATCCATTTACATGTAAGGTGATTATTGATATGTACTTATTTATTGCCATTTTTTTTAGTGTGGTTCTATTTTTCTTCCCATTTCTACTGCTAATTACAGCAGTCCTTTTAACATTTCTTGCAGTGCTGGTTTGGTGCTAATGTATTCCCTTAGCCTTTTTTTTGTCTGGGAAGCTCTTTATTTGTTCTTCTATTTTGAATGATAGCCTTGCTGGGTAGAGTAGTCTTGGATTCAGATTCTTGTTTTTCATGACTTTGATTACTTCATGCCATTCTCTTCTGGCCTGTAGTGTTTCTTGTGAGAAGTCAGCTGAGAGCCTTATGGGGTTCCCTTTGTAGGTAACCTGTTGCTTATCTCTTGCTGCTTTTAGGATTCTCTCTTTGTCTTTAATTTGTGGCATTTTAATTACTATGTGTCTTGGTGTGGGCCTGTTTGGGTTCTTCTTACTTGGGACTCTCTTTGCTTCTTGAACATGAATGCCTTCTTCCTTCACCAAATTAGGGAAGTTTTCTCTCACTATTTTTTTGAATATATTCTCTATCCCTTGCTCATTTTCTTCTTCTTCAGGGATTCCTATGATGTGAATATTATTACGTTTTCAGTTGTCCCATAGTTCTCTTAAGCTGTCTTCCTGTTTTTTAATAGTTTTTTCCTTTTGTTTTTCTGATTGGTTGATTTTTTCTACCCTGTCTTCTAATTCACTGATCCAGTCCTCAGCTTCCTCTACTCTGCTTTTTAAACCTTCCAATGTGTTTTTCATTTCTGATATATCATTTTTTATCTCTTCTTGTTGGTTTTTAGTTTCCAATTGGCTTATTTTCAGTGTCTCTATGTCCTTACTCATGCTGTTCAGCTTCCTCAAGATCATGACTCTGAATTCTAGCTCTGTTAACATGCCTAATTGCTCCACATTGATCTCATCTTCGGTGGAGGTCTCTTGCTCTTTCATTTGGCTTCTGTTTCTGTGTTTCACCATTTTGGCTATCACTGTGGGCTTTGGATCCTCTCAAGTTCTCCCTGTGGGTGTTGGTGTTCTGCTGTTTGTGGCTCCCTCTACTGTGTTTAGATGAGCGAGGGAGGACCCACGGTGAACAGCACTGTCAAGTCTTACTTTCCTGTTTAAAGTTGCCAGCCCAGGAAAGGTACTGTTATCCTCTAGCTTTTTGCCTGGAGGCTAGCAGTCTAGGTTACTGGATGAGTTTTGGGTTGTCAGTTGATTGAAAAGCTCCCTCAGGTGCTTAGCACAAGGGTATTTCCCGAGGGTGGGGCAGATGCTGGTTGTTAGTGAGCCTCAATTAGCACTTCAATGGCCCACAGGGTGGGGTTGGATCTCCGAGGGGCTGCCTCTCTCAGAGACCTGGGAAGGAGCAATGTGGCCACAGTCCTGAGTGGCTGCACTCAGCCAAAGCTCTGAGCGTCCTCCAGATCCCGAGTGTCCCGACACAGCTCCAGTCCAGTCTGCCCTCCCTCTGCTGGAGCCCCAGGTGAGTGGCTGTGGCTGTTTTAGCCTCTGTCAGGGCTCTGCGCTGTGGAGCTGCCTGGGAGTGTGACCCGAGGGCATGCTCCCAGCTAAGGCGTCTGCCCAGCTGCAGGGGCCTCCCAGCCCCTGTCTCGTGCCTTCGCAAGCCTACCGGGATGGAGTCAGTGTCCCTCATTATATGGTCCTCCAAGCTGCTTTTCTGTTGCTTTTTCCCGTCGATTTGTCTGTGTTATAGTTGTAATTCCAGTTTGGTTCTGGGAGACGGTCTGTGTAGCTTCCGTTCACTCATCCGCAATTTTTCCTCCTCTCCACTCCAGATTTTTAAAAATTGATTTCAGAGAGAGGAAGGCAGAGAGAGAAACATTGATTGGTTGCCTCCTGAACATGCTTCAACTGGGGATTGAATCCACAACCTAAGTGTGTGCCCTGACCAGGATTCAAACATGCTACCTTTTGGTGTATGGGAGGACACGTCAATCAACTGAGTCACAATGGCCAGGGCACACCCCAGATTTTAATAGTGCCACAATATTCTCCTTTTCCTTCTAGGAATAAAAGTGGTTAGGTCCTCACATTTATAGTATTCAATTGGCCCTTTATACTTTTGAATCATGAAATTTTAATTTGTTTTTTATTTCAGCCACTTAGCAGAGGATTCATTACATTGTAGGGCCTAAAAGATTCCTCTGCTTCTCACTTTCACACTTTAGATTGCTGGAGCACAGATCTAATCAAATATTGCAAAACTTATATACTTATATGCATAGTCAACAGACACAGACACTAGAGTGGTGAAGGCCTGGTGCAGGGTGGGGAGGGGTAAGGGCTGGAAAGTGTGCAGCAAATGGGGGGAAATGGGGGATAGCAGTAATGCTGTCAACAATAAATATATATATATATATTTTTACATATTTTTAATATACATATATATTTATATATATGACGCTCCACCCACTCAATTTAATAAGAACTTCAGACATTTTAACATTTAGATTCCTTCCTCAATGTATGGGTATGCTTATGTTTAGTATGTATTTTATGCTGTTATTTTAATTTACTTTATTTCAGGTGTAATGTATCAAGTGTGAAAATACAGCAGAGGATTTTCAAAGATTTTTAGGACAGGCCCGGCCGGTGTGGCTCAGTGGTTGAGCATCAACTCATGCACCAAGAGGTTGCCGGTTCGATTCCTTGTCAGGACACATGCCCAGGTTGTAGGCTCAATCCCCAGTGGGGGGTATGCAAGAGGTGGCCAATCGATGTTCTCTCTCATTGATGTTTCCATCTTTCGCTCTCTCTCCCTTCCTCTCTCTCTAAAAATCAATAAAGAAAAAAATGTTATTCCGTATATAAGTGAGATCATGTGGTATTTGTCTTTTTCTGGACATGGACAACTAAGCCAGGGACAGGGTGGAAGGGGGTGGGGTGGGGGGTGCCAATGGGGTAAAAAGGTAAAATATCTGTAACAAAAAAATAATAAAAAATTCATAAAAATAAATAAATAAATAAAATAAAATAAAATAAATGAACCACTGGGAAAAAAAAAATTAAATAAAAGATTTTTAGGACAGGGAACGAAGAGGTTTCCTCAGACACCAGTATCTGAAAATAACTTGCTACTTGATATTGCTTTTATATATTTATTTCCCCAAAGTTACCATTTATAGTTTCTGTTATTTATTTCCAAGTGTATTTGATTAAAATTGAATGTATAGTATCTGCTACATATATTAATTTCTATTTATATAACATATATAAACCCATGTCAATTTGATATCTGACATTAAATTTGCAACTACTTGAAACATCTGCCTTTCCATTTGCTTAATATCAATAAAAATTGTTGTGAGTCTTTCTGTTCAATCTCAAATGAATCATGATGACAGAAATTAGTACAAATAAATATTGTTAGCCTTTATCCTACTATTAAGTTGATATTTCAATATTTCTTCAAAAGTAATGGGTCTTTCAGGCCCCACAGTCTAAAATGAGATTATAAGTATGTAGAGAATCTGTTTTCAGGGATAAAATTATTTGAATCTAGTTCAGTGGAAAAGATAGTCTCAAAACTTGAATACTCATTTGTTTTAAAAATTACTAAAATATAGCATTAAGAAAGAATAAATTGAAATTTTCTTCTGATATACTTACACAATGTAGAGTTGAATTGCAAAGAAGCCTTTTTAAAATAGGTTGTGTGTATACAAAAAGAATCAAAGTCAAATTGACAATGTGGAAAAGAACATGAAGTGTATAGATTGTGATATATCGTGCCAATGTTTCTCCTTTTATGAAACAGGAAGATCTTGATAATTTATGTGGTCTCAAGTGTGTGAGTGTGTGTATGTATGTGTGTGCCTGTGTATATACACATCCCACAGACATATAAATAATTTTGAACTAATTAAGGATCAAGAATCATAGTAAAAAACATCCTTGAGCAAGTGTTATTGGCTCCAAATAGTGATTGTGTATATGGGTGCATACTGAAAATAAGTATCTGAGTTTCTGTGTGATACTTTCATGTCCACAATCCATTGCACCAGTCAGGTGCAGGTGACATATGACAGGTAATGATGGTAGTAGGAGGAGCTGTGACAGTGAGATAAAAAGCTTTTTGAGAAAATGTAATGCCACATTTGAAGAATCTAGCTGTCCACACAGTAAAGTGAACGGTTCTAATAAGCCAACATAAAGGGCTTGAGAGGATAAATTGGAAGCAGAGTGTTTGTCATTTAGCTTCAACTATTTCTTCTTTTTAGGGAGCTAAGGATTTTTTAAGTGAATGAAGAACATGTTTTAAATTTTGTTGGAGCAAAGTGTGTTAGGTTTTATAAAGCACATTAAGTCTAAATGTGGTAGCATATGCCTCTTTTCAGAGGTTCAGCTGGAAAACTGACTTCTTTCTAAACCTCAGGGAGAAATTATGGCACTGACTGCATCGATGTGGGCACTGTTTTTCAGAGTATAGCTTTCATTTTTTAAATTTGTTTCTCAGTCCCAAATCGACTCAGAGTTGTCACCTAATCTGGCATCAAATCAAAAAACCAGCTCTGCTGCACAGGAAGCAAATATAGCTACAGCATTGTGCTTCTGTGACAACTCTGCTGTTGTTAGTTTTCTGAAATACTTTGTGGATGTAAGGATGAGAGGAAGGCATCACCAGGACTCTTGACCAAAACATCATCAACCAGTCAGAAAGGATATACAAATAGATGACTATAGTGGCCAGGAGATTGCCAAAAGTGACATCTTTAAATAACTGAGGCACTATCTTACCAGTTTCATAAACTCAGCCTAAAAAACACATTCTGGGTATCAAGTACCATGCATAGAGTTGGCCTCCAAAAGAGATTCTACAGGTGCTGCTCATTTGGGTGTCACACTGTGGGAGTAGAAATCCTGAAGGTTCAGTCTGAATGGCCAAAACCCCCACCCAGGGCAACAAGGACGTTCAAATGACTAGCCCATGTTAAAGATGAACAAAATGTGCCCCAATGAATATTAGGTATCCCCCACCCCAGCAGTCTGGATGCACAATTTCCAGGCCCTTATCTCCTACCTGCCCAGCTAGTTATTCAAAGGGATTATAGAGATTTCTACTCAAATTTTTTACGTGGTGCTTGAATGGCCTCTGAATGACTGCCAACCCCTATCCACAAATAACAATTATGCAGCCCTGGCCGGTTTGGCTCAGCGGTTAGAGTGTCGGCCTGCAGTCCAGAGAGACCCGGGTTCAGTTCCCGCTAAGGGCATGTACCTCGGTTGCAGTTTGTCCTCGGCCCTGGTTGGGTCGTGCAGGAGGCAGCCACTCGATGTGTCCCTTTCACGTCAAAGTCTCTCTCTCTCTCTCTCTTCCTCCGACTCTATCTAAAAAAAAAAAAAAAAAAAAAAAAAAGTGTAACAATTATGCAGCTAAACTAGGTGATGACTTGACATCTAGAGAAAAATTCAAATCCTAGTAATTTTTTTATTGTTGACACTATTACTGATGTTCCCATTCCCCATCCCCATTTGCTCACCCCACCACCACCTCCATTTGGCCTTCACCACACTGTTGTCTGTGCGTCCATGGGCTATACATATATGTTATTTGGCTAATCTTTTATCTAGCTCATTCCCCCAACTTCCCTCCCCTCTGACATCTGTGAGTGTGTTCCATGTATCTATGCCTCTGGGTTTATTTTGATCACCAGTTCATTTGATTCCACATATATGTGAGATCATATGATATTTGTCTTTTTCTGACTGGCTTATTTCACTTAGCACAATAATCTCCAAGTCCACTCATGCTATCACAGAGGATAAGACTTCCTTCTCTCTCTTTTTTTCTTTCTAAACTTATCTTTATCATTGAATGTATTACAAATGTCCCCCTGATTTTCCTACATTGACCTCCTCTGCCCCACTCCCACTCCCCTTTTGCCTTCCCTACACTGTTTGCAGTGTCCACGGGTTATGCATATACATATGAATTATTTGGTTTATCGCTTCCTGCCCCCACCCCACATTCCTTTTGAGGTTCTTCAGTCTAACAACCAATTTGTACTTCTCAATTCCTTCTCCTTTTTGCCTATCTCCCCAATCTCTCTCCCATCTGGTAATTACCAAAAAGTTCTCTGTATCTATGAGTTTGTTTCTGTTCTGCTTGTTCATTTGCTTTATATATTCAATTGTTGATAGATAAGTATTTATTGCCATTTTATTGTTCATAGTTTTGTTCTTCTTCAAGAAGACCTGTCAACATTTCATTTAATACTGGTTTGATGGTGATAAACCCCTTTAGCTTTTTCTTGTCTGGGAAATTCTTTATATGCCCATCGAGCCTAAATGATAGCTTTGCAGGATAGAGTAGTCTTGATTTAGGTCCTTGTTTTTCATTATTTTGAATATTTCTTTTCACTCCCTTTTGAGAAATTGGCCAATAGTTTTATGGGAGCTCCATTGTAGGTAACTGCTGCTTTTAAGATTCTCTCTTTGTCTTTATCCTTTTGCATTTTCATGATGATATGTCTTAGTGGTCTTGGTGTGGACCTCTTTGGGTTCATTTATTCCCTGCTACCTTGACTTATATGTCTGTTTCCTTCACCAAGCTACAAAAGTTTTCTGTCATTATTTTTTTCAAATAGGTTTTCAATTTCTCAATTTCTTATTCTCTCTCTCTTCTCCTTCTGGCATCTCCATGATGTGAATATTGGTACATTTGAAGTTGTCCCAGAGGCTCCTTACACTATCCTCTTTTTGTTTTATTCTTTTTTCTTTTTGCCATTCTGATTGGGTGTTTTTTGCTTCTTTATATTCCAAATTGCTGGTTTGTTTCTTGGCTTCCCCTACTCTACTATGGATTTCCGCCAAATTATTCTTTATTTCAGTTAGTTCATCCTTCATTTCTGTCTAGTCCTTTTTTATGCTCTTGAGGTCCTCACTAAGTTCCTTGAAGTTCTCACTAAGTTCCTTGAGCATGCTTATAATCAGTGTTTTGAACTCTACATCTGTTAGATTGCTTATCTCTGTTTCATTTAGTTATTTTCCTGGAGCACGTTTTGTTCTTTAATTTGGAACATGTTTCTTTGTCTCCTCATTTTGGCTGTCTTCTGCATTTGCTTCTATGTATTAGGTAAAGTTGCTATGTCTCCTAGGCTTCCTAGGGTGGCCTGCTGTAGTAGGTGTTCTGGGGGGTCCAATGGCACAGCTTCCTTGGTCACCAGCTGGGCCCTCGAGACTCACCCCTTGTATGGACTGTCCATCATTCTGTTGTTATTGAGTGCTGTTGGCACATCAATGGGAGGGATTTACTCAGGCTGATCAGCTGCAAAGACTGTGCTCACTGACCACTTACCTCTGACTACCTTGGAGGATCGACTGTGCAGGGTCCCACTAGACAGAGCAAAATTTACTTCATCAGGGCTCTGGTACCCACTGAGTCCACTCCTTTAGTGTGTTGCTTATGGAGGTGATTGGATGGTGGTGCTTTAATGTGGCCTTAGGCTGTCCACTGGGTATATTGGCTCTGGGGCAATGTCATCAACTGCCTGTGTTCTACCTGGGACCACCAGGCCTAAGCTACAAAGTAATATGCAGATGGATGCTTTTTGTGCTTGACTTAGAGTTTCCCAGGCAAAGCCAAGCTGCGAATCAAGGTTGGTTACTTCTAATGCCAGGCCTGGCACCACTTAGTGAGAGGCATGGGGCTCACCGAGGCAAGATGCTGTTTGTTTAGAAAATTTAGGAAAATCTGAAACAGGATCCAAGACAGATAGTAAAGCCATTAGAAACATCTTGGATGGGCCTGAAAGTTAGGTAGAGCAGAGAGTCAGGGAATCACCAGGGTTGGGTAAACAGTGTGAACTAGGTTGGTGGAGTCTCATACATAGCACCCTTCTGCCAGCCTAGTGGGGGGAGGGCTCACTAAATGAACAACAGCATCTGCCAGCATGTCTGTCTGTGAGAAAGCTGCCTCTCCAGCTCTTGCCCCAATGCCAAACAACACAGTTCTTCCATGTACATATCTGGTGCCTTTCAAGCTGTTTCCCCCATGCTGGAGCCTGGAGGAAGCAAGTCTCTGTGCAGGCACTTTTGAAGAAACTGCTTGGGGCTCCAGCAGCCTCAGACTCTCTCACTCTCAATTCCTGATGGTTTTTACAGCAAGAAGTTATGGGGACTTCTCTTACTGGAACTAGAACCCTGATCTGGGCTTCTGTTGTAGACTGGGACACCCTTTATTCTTGGAGAGGACCTTCACAGCTTTGATATCCCTCCTGAATTTTATGCACACATGTGGATGTGGGACCAGCCTCTAGGCGAGTCCTACCAGTCTCGATGTGGCTTCTTCTGTAGTTTTGTAGTTGTAGGACTTCCATTCAGCTTGATTTCAGGCAGTTCTAAATGATGGTTGTTCTGTGGTTTAGTTGTAATTTTGATATGGTTGTGGGAGGAGGTGAGTACTGCATTTACTTACACCACCATCTTGACCAGAAGTCCAAGAGTTCCTTCTCTTTTAAAACTGCATAGTATTTCATTGTGTGAATGTACCACAGCTTTTTTATCCACTCATCCACTGAAGGGCACTTGGGTTATTTCCATATCTTGGCTATTGTAAATAGCACTGTTATACACATGGGGGGGGGCATATATTCTTTCTGATTGGTGTTTTGGGATTCTTGGGACATATTCCCAGAATGGGGTCAAAGGTAGTTCCATTTCTAAAATTTTGAAGAAACTCCATACTGTTTTCTACAGTGCTGCAGCAGTTTGCATTCCCACTAACAGTTTACTAAGGTTTTCTTTTCTCCACATCCTCATCAGCACTTGTTGGTTGTTGATTTATTCATGGTAATCATTCTGGCAGATGTGAGATTATATCTCATTGTGGTTTTAATTTATATTTCTCTGATTATTGGTGATGTTGAACATTTTTTCATATGTCTATTGGCCATCTATATGTCCTCTTTTGAGAAGTGTCTATTCAGGTCCTTTGCCCATTTTTAATTGGATTGTTTGTCTTCCTGGTGTTAAGTTTTATGAGTTCTTTATATATTTTGGAAATTAACTCCTTATCAGATATTGGGTTCCCCTTTGATTTTGTTGATATTTTATTTTACTGTGCAGAAGCTTTTTAGTTTGATGGAGTCCCATTTGTTTATTGTTCCCTTTGTTTCCCTTGCCCTAATAGAGATATATCAGCAAAAATGTTGCTACCAAAGGTATCTGAGATTTCACTGCCTATGTTTTCTTCTAGAATTTTTATGGTTTTGTGACTTACATTTATGTTCTTTATCCATTTTGAGTTTATTCTTGTGTATGGTGTAAGTTGATGGTCTACTTTCATTTTATTTTCTTTTGCATGTACCTGTCAAATTTTTCCAACACCATTTATTGAAGAGATTGTTTTTAATTTATTGTATACTCTTGCCTCCTTTTTTAAAATATTAATTGACCATAAAGATGTGGGTTGAACTGGGAAGCTAGAAATTAAGACAGAAAGAACAATTTGTGGATAGGTATACTATAGTAAGAAAGAAAGGGTGGGCCTGAACCAAGGTGATTGCCTTTAGAGCTGGAAAAATTTAGGAGTGATTGGGTAAAATGGTCCAAGAGATCTTGGTGTTGTCCACTATGTGTCCCAGAGAAAGGGAAGAGGAAAAAAGATGAGCCTGAAGTTTCAATTCTTGGTCCCTTTACAAATGGAGATGCCCTTCACACACACACACAAAAAAATCTGAATGAAGTGTTGGTTTAAGTTTTTGAATTCTGTTTCAAATATCAGTCTGAGGCACAAATGGAACATTGCACTATAGAATCAATGCTTTGGAAGGGGGCCAAATTTTGAGAATTGTGTGAGTAGGTCATAGGAGTAGATGAGACCACTGAGGGAGCTCATATAATAAGATAGGACAAAGTGTCAAGGATGGATCCCTTGTAAGTACCTGGTTTTTGCACAAAGAAAGGAAAAGGCAAAAAGAAACTAGTAAACAGGGTCAGAGAGCACTTGTCAGAAAAGTAAGAAGAGCCAGGAGAGCATATATTATAGAAACCAAAGTAAGAAAGTGTTTGGCCAATAATGTCAGATACTTCAAGAGATCAAGAAGGGTGGAGCTGAGACAAAGCTATTGGATTTGATGATTAGAACTCTGTTCTTTCCCTTTATTATAACACAAGTGAATTAAGACCATCACCACCACCAAGTCCTTAATAACCCTAGTGATCAGTGACTGAAAGACTTTGGAGAATTAAGAATACAATTTTTACTTTATTAATTTATTCATTCAACAAACCTTAATTAAACTTTACTACATGCTAGGAATTGTGTAAGATGTAATCTTTTTATTGCAGTATGAGTTATATTAGCAGTGCCCTCTCTTGCCTTATAGTTAGGTTTAGATATAATGATTAATATTTTCTCATTCCATCCTCAAAAAATGTCCTGATTTGTACATTAAATTATATTTATTAAATATGTTTCACTTCTCCATACTCATCTGGCTTAGTCCAGTTCTATAATTCTATTTGCCTATGCAAGGTCTTTCTGAACTTAAATAGAATGAGACCATTATGTGTACCATGTTGTCAATGAAAGGAATTATTTCTGAAATTGTTGTCTTTATAACATGAGATTTGTGTTTCAAAATATGTATCTTACAACATGTGTAATATGTATTACACCATAGAAGCTCCAAGGTTCACCTGCCCAGACTTGCTATTCATATGTTAGCTGCCAAGAATCTATGATGGCTATTCATGGATCAATAAGGATTGATCTTGATTCAGAGTAGGTCTGTTTGTTACTTACTCACAGGAATAACTCATGGTAGAACCTAGCCTAGATGTATTTTCTTTATTTTAGGACAGTAGACATATTTGCCAAATCATATGGTATGAAGTTAATTAAGTGAGGATGGCCGAACTGACTTGACTAAACTAAAATTTCTCCAGTGTAGAAGTGAGGATCTGAATATTTTAAGCTAACCAATAAAGAGATAAGGTAGAGGCACTTGGAAACCCAGGGTGTGCTTATTTCTTGGGTTCATAAATAACTTAAACCTATGTAGGAGTTAATTAATTTGGCTCCATTCTACCTACAGTTCAGCTTCTTGAGGGAATAACTTGACCCTTCTTATACCCAATGTTTGTAAATATAAAGAGAACTCCCAACAGAATGAATCAAACCTTGCCTGGATTTTCTGAGTTTGACTCCTTGTGCACTTCTGTGGAAGAACTCTAAGATGTCAGGCACAATACAAAATGTCAAAATGACTCTTCAGTTAAGGACAGACACATGTGTTGTATTATTCCTGGTTGGAGTTATTTATAATTCTGTTTTTTGTTTTGTTTTGTTTTGTTTTGTTTTTCTTTTTTAAATTACCAACATTCTAAAGCAGGAGTTAACCTGTGACTTGGTAACAGTAATAGAGCTCATTAAAAAAAATCACTGAATTTTGTTCACTTCATCCTGACCTCACCTTTCCGTGGAGAATATTTTAAAACAAAACTGTTGCCTTTAGGACAGTAAATCAGTTTCCTTACCTCTGAGATTCCCCATGATTACATGAGATGTTACAGGAGTTTTCTCAGTTTTCGGAATCCTAGAGTGTAAGAACACTGATCAGCAGGAATAAAAAAAAGTACTTGTCATGCTAGCAGATCTTACTTGTAACACTTCTGAAAGGATCTGACAGATTAGACTGCAGGTAAGGCCTGTGAACTGAGTGTAATAGATGAAAATGAATTGAGTCATTTGATGTCACAATGTAAATGAAATGAGACTTCATAGAAAGTACTGCATATCCCTTGTGTCATCCAACATTTCCAGCCACTCAAGTGGATACCATCACTGAATATCATGACAGAATCTAGCCCATTAGCTGTGATGACAGCTTGTATTGTTTTGTTGACTCCATTAAAAAAATAATCCATATGAATCATTTATTTCATAAATGTACTACATTTTATCTTGTTACAAAAAAAAATAATAATGTTTAGAAATAGTCACTTCATTCACCCAAGCAATTTTGTTGTAAAAGCTAAGAAACAATTAGCAGATACAGTAAGAAGCCATTACCTCTTTTCCAAGCTATGAAATCCATGGGATTTCACTACCATCCAACTTTGAGAAGTGAGTCCACGAAGGAGAGGAGGCTGTTGCTGTGAGCCATCTCCCCCTTAGGTCAGAGCATTGGGCATGAGGATAGAGCCTGCTCCTGACTCCTGAAACAGCTCAATGAAAAGTTGGCGATTATAGAGCTGCAGTCTGAGGTCTCATGACTGGACAGAACAATTGCCATTTAGTAAGCTCTTATTTTGTGTGAGTGATATTACATGTAAACTTGTAATATTTAATATAATTCTAACATCTCAGTGAGAAAGTTCCTGCCATAATCTCAATTCTGCAGATAAGGAAACTGAGAAAGTTTATAGTCAAGTCAGCTCAATGACTATATGACCTTGGACAGGGCCAGAGTTCAAATTCAAGGTTTTTGCACTAAGCCCATGTCCATTTTTCTACATCGTGCAGCTTCAGATGAAGTTAAAAGCAGTATAAATTGTCCTAACTGAAATCTAGCTGAAGATGTCCTCGTATTTATAAGCTAATGTATCTGGTATGGTACTAATTCCTAGTTAGGATCCTCACATTCATGCCTACCAAGATGTTCCTGTCACCTGTATTAGCCCAGGTGTTTCCAATCACATGTCCCTTGCTAGACACTGACTGCTATCTACTTACTCATTGTACCTTAAAGTCTGAGATCTTTGGCCTGCATGCTAAGCATCTTGGATTTCCTAGTTGGGGATTTGTCATGATTAAACTACTCAGCCCAAAGGTAAACAAAACTCTCCTTTTGTGTGTCTACAGGTGGGGGCACCTCAAAATATACTCAGAGTATATATTAGTTTCTTGTGGCAGCCATGACAAATTACCACACACTTATTGGCTTAAAACAACAAAACTTTATTTTCTTGCCTAGTTGGAGGCCAAGAGTCTAAAATCAAATTGTTGGCATGGCTTCACTTCCTTCAGAGGCTCTAGGGAAGAATCTGTTCCTTACCTCTTTTGGTAGCTCCAGGCATTCCTTGGTGTCCCTTGGCTTATAAGTGCATCATTTCAATCTGTGCCTTTGTCTTCATATGACCATTTATTTCTTCTCTGTCTTCTCCTCTTCTTTCTATCTTAAATATCCATTCACCTTTCTTTTATAAGGACACTTGTAATTGGATATAAGGCACACCCAGATAACTCAGGCAGATCATTTCAAGATCTTTAATTTAATCATATGTAAAAAGTTCCTTTTTCCAAGTAAGGATTAGGATGTGAACACATATTTGGAGGGAATCACCATGTAACCCACTATAGGGGACTGAACATTCTCCAATGATGCTCTGTACCACAAAGAATAAAGCTGTCCAGGGTAACATCGAATCACTAGAAACATGAAAAGAAATTTATGGCTGCCATCCACTGACACCTTTTTAAGTATCAGCCCTCATCTATGATGCCCTCAAGTCTCCAGACTATCCTGACACCCCATGCAATCAGTCTTAGGTCAACCTAGGTTTATTAGTTCCATTAGTTCATGGAAACAGGATAGTGCAAGAGAATACGAATTTAGGAGTCTGACAGAATTGGGTTACAACTTACTCCAATAATTCCTGGTGCTGTGACCTTGCACAAGTTACTTTAACCTCCCTAAGACTCAGTTTTCTCACCTGCAAAACAGAAATGAGATGAAGAAATCCATTTTGGTCAGAGGCCCCTGTAAGAGAGAAAAATACCTTGTGGAGCCAGCCAGCGAGACATGGGTTTGTTTTCTGTCTCTGCCACCCACTAATCATATAATTTGGGCAAGACACTCTATACCTCAGTTTCCTCATCCACAGAATAAGGATCATACCTCTTGTTCATACTGTTGTAATTAACCTAGTTATTAATAACAAGAATGGAGCAAAGGGAAGGCCAAATATTATAGACATATTACTTGTTCAGCTTCGCCAAGCTGTAGTTTTAACACTCCCCAGGGTGCCACTGGTTTATTTCCCACATATTGTTGGTGGAAGGGTCTAAGCAAGGGGAGAATAGAGGTATGTCCAGTAAAGTCTGAGTGAAATAGAGAAGGTACTTGCCTGTCAGTCACACCTGGGAACAGGTAATTGACCAGAGTAGATGTGGCCACTGCAAACATGGGAAGATTTGAGATACTTTAGTCCCTAAACAAAGAAATTCACTCTCTAGTCTCCTGGTTCTTGGTTGCTCTAAATTTGCACTCTTGTGGTTGCTCTTGATTCTCTTGGGACTCTTGTTGCAAGGGGTGCACTCTCTTGGCACTCCTGCATTAGCCCAAATGGCCCACAGTGATGTGAACCCCACATAAAATTAACTAATGGAGTGCAACTAGCCTAATGCTAAACTGGACCCAGTTCCAACATGGAACAGAAACTCTGGACACTGGCTTTGCTTTTAGGTTTACTGAGTCCCCAGCTGCACTTCTTCCAGAACTGGATTATCAGAAATGAGACTTCGGAAATCCAAAAATGTAGTAATTCCACACAAATAAAAGTCATTCATTCTCTCATGAAAGTCTCAGAAAATTATTTTTCTCAAGATAGCTTAAGAACAACCCCACCCCCAACACTCATTCAGGATAGGTATACCCCACTTCCACTGGTAACATTACCTTGCAGAGATGTTAGGATTTAATAACAAAATATATGGAAAATGTAGTGTCAATACATGTTTATTAAAGTTATTATTGTTGTTGTTGCAATCATCATTAGCTACAATTTAGAGTGTGCCAAATCTATGCCGGGCATACTGCTAAGCACTATGGAGCAATGCAGATGCATCTGGTTCCTCCAACAGAGAAAGTTGAGCTTAGAAGAGGAAAGATGATATCAGTATGAGAAAGTAGAAACACAACTCAACTTATGCCCCTGAAAATGAATTCCTTGGGATACAATTAAGTAATCTTCATCTTGGGTGAAATTGTATAGATTTGAGAAGTTTAGACAGGAATGAAGAAGCTGGGGATGAATTAAGTTTTATTGAGAAAACATTTTAACTATGGTGAACATTTGGTTATCAAGACCACAGATCAAAGTTGATGTTTTTTTTTATCAAAAGTCATAGATTTAAAAAATGTCCTGAGGATAAGTCAAGACATGTAGACAACTAACAAATGAACCCTTTTTAATTGCATTTCGCTTTTCTAGCCTAATGCTCATGGAGTTTTCCTTCTTGTTTCACTTGCAAATTCCAATTAAGGTTATTAAAGTGACAAAACCAGCTTGACTGTACATAAATAGCTTGCATTGTACAGAAATTAAAGTGTTGCTGCAGACATCAAGATATTACAATTCAGACCACTGAAGGAGCCTTTCAGGACAATAATTATGGAGTGCACATTAGCCCTGATACTTCCTCCTTTGATTTCATTTTAATACAAAACAACAGTGCTGTCCTCCAACATCAGTTCAAATGCAACAGCACAACAAATGTTAGAGGAAAAAGATTTCCCTAAATAAAGCAGTCAATTAATAGTTTGACACACAAAAAGCATATCTTACCATACTATTAGGCAGTGGGTCAAGAATTACAACTTTTGTTTCCTGAATGGGCAAATTCAAGTTCTGAGCATCCATTCTCAACAGAGAGTGACTAATTACTTTGAAAATGCACCAACTTTGTGCTAGGTGCAGGCAATACAAAGATAAAGAATACTCAAAGAGTCAACCTTAACTGGTAAACTCTAAAAGTTATTGTAATGCATTGTTGTGCATTTTGGGAAGGGTATGGGCAGATTCCTGGGAGGCTTCAGGGGAGGAAAACAAGCTTATGCCTTGGAGAGATGTGGTGGGGTGCTTCCCAGAGGAGTGGCCACTTCAGTTGCATTTGAGATGATGAATGAGAATGAAGCCTGGGTATTAGGGGCAGAACTTTTACTTAAGGCAGAGAACAAAGGCATAGAGTGTGAAAACACAAAAGGCATAGGTGGGTGAAACTGAAGAGAGAAAGGATTGGCCATTTGAGTCTGGACTTATCTGAGAAATGTTTCTAAGGTAGATTCACCAGGAGCAGGTGAATAGATAGGATGGATGGTAGGACAAAGGATGTTGAGGCAGAAAGGCTGGGACACCTCAGCTTGGGCATTGGGTGGGCAGTTTGTGTTTGCCCAGCTCAATCTGGGCTGCCAGAGTCAGTGCTTCTCTGAATTTCTGCAGTCCCATCTAGCTGATTAACGGCTAATTCAAATATCAATTCATCATTCCTCATTTAATTTGTTTAGAAAAAACATTTTCACACTGTATATAATGAGGAAAAATCTTATCCTTTGAAAAGTCAAGCAAGACCTATCACTTTAAAGAAATTAGGCTAAAACTGCTGCAAATTGTAAACTATTAAGTAGGCAGATATTAGTAATTTGATTCAGGAGTTTACAATTTCTCTGTCTCACAAAAGAAAGATCAGAGCCCTGTTTAACCATAAAAGTTTTCCAAGAAAAAAAATGAAATGCCCAATGTTTGTTTGTTTTTTCCTTTTTGTTTATTTTCCCTCTTTTTTCCCTGGTGCTAGAAGAATTTGTAATGGGTTGTGACTTGAAAACTAACAGTTGATTATGTAATCTTAGTGTTAACAGGGACAATTTTTACAATATTAAGACTCAGAAAGGTGGTGCAGCCTGTGCAGGGTTATGCAGCTAATTAGTGGCAGATTGAGCTGGACCACAAGACAGGAGGCCAAGGTTTCATTGCCTTTCTTTTGGTAATGAATTATGGTTACTTTTGGCTAGGTGGTGCGAAAGACAGTAGGAGGTAAGGTAAAGAGATGGGCTGGAAATCTAACAAATTCTCAGAGGCAGGAAATTTACTGGGTAGCAGTCCCCCAAGGAAGGCCAACATTGGCAGATAGATTGACCCATGCTTGGGAAAGAATTCTCAAGGAATTATAATTTCCTGCAAATAAAACAGTGTTCTTGTCCTCAGGGGCAGTTACAGAGTGAATATTTATATGTTAGTTCCTTGGTTCCCTCACCCAGTTTTATTACCCCTCCTGGAAAGTGAAGACTGAATTTTTGCTTTGTCTTTTCCCAAGGACTAGTTGAAAAAATACATAGTGAAAGGAGTTTGGATTTTATTCTAAGTCTGGTTGGTAGTCCCTGGAAGATTTTAAGAAATAAATGAATGATTTTATTTATTAAAAAGAAAAATATTCTGATGATGAGTAGAGAATGGATGATAGAAAGTTATAGAAGCTAACAAAAAACATCAGAAACAATTGCTTTTGGAATCCACCAGGCAGGTATGATGGATCATGTCAGAAGTAGACAGAATCAGGATATATTTTTGGAGGTAGGATAAGAACAATATGTGGAAGAATTGAACATGAGGTGAGAAAAAGAATGGAATGAATCATATTGTTTTTTTTATTGATTTTAGAGAGATAGGAAGTGAGAGTGAGAGAGAGAAACATCGATGAGAAAGAACATTGATTGGCTGCCTCCTGCATGCCCCTCACTAGAGATTGGGCCCACAACCTGGGCATGTGGCCTGACCAGGAATCGAACTTGCAACCTCTTGGTGCATGGGTTGACACTCAACCATTGAGCCACACCGGCTGGACACAATCCTAATTTATTTATTTATTTATTTATTTATTTATTTATTTATTTATTTATTTATTTATTTTTATGTGAGCAACTTGGAATGGCTGGGAGAGAAGATTTTTGTGGGAAAAACCTTGAGTTTGCATCTGACCTTGTTAGATTTGAGGTACCTATTAGATACTCGAGTGGAGATGTCAAGTAGGCAGCTGGATGTATGAGTGGAAATATAAGCTTGGGAGTCATCCACCCACAGATAATATTTAAAGCTATGGGGCTGAATGAGGTCACTTAGAGTGAGAAGAAAAAGAGGCTGCAAAACAGACTGAGGAGAGGGCAGTGAGATAGAAATAGAACCAGGAGGTGCAGTGTCCAGGAAGCCCAGGAAAGAACAGGTTTTAAAACGATGGACTAGTCAGGTGTTTCAAGTCCTGCTGAAAATCAAATAAATTAAGAGCAAAGAGAGGACTAACTTTGATTACATGAAGGTCTTGATAACTTTGGTAAATCAGTGTCTATAGAGTGGTGGAGACAAAAACTGGATTAGAGTGAGTTGGGTAAAAAAAGAGTGGTTATGAATTGGAATAGTGACTATAGACTACTTATAAGAGATTTTGTTGTGAAGAAGAACAGAAAATTAGGTGACAGAAGAATGGGGATGTGGGTTCAAATAATTTTTTTAAAGAAATAGGCAATAACTAGAGCATTCCTGCTGGCTGATGAGGATTATCAGATAGAGAGGGAAAACTTTCAGATGAGAGAAAGAGAGATTAATGAGAAGAGGGAAACCCAAGAAGGCTAATGGAAATGAGATGGATGCCGAGCACATGTGGAGGAGTTAGCCACAGAGAGAAAGGACAGTTCACTATAGTGTTCCTGCTTTGCCAGTTGAGGCAAAGACATCATTTGTGAGTGAAAGGTAGGATGTTGGATGTGTTTGTAGGTTTGAAAACGGATACAAATCTGTAAAATAGTTGTTGTGGAGAGTGGCAATGTGAACATTAAAATAATGTATAGGATCTTCAGGCAATATAGAGGGCTTATTTGAAATTCATGACCATGGTTTTAAAATGAAACCTGTCAACACAGCTGTGTGTTTTTTCAATGCAATATTCAGCAGCTAAAATACAGGGATGAAGTAAGCAGAGAGTAGACCTGACTAAAGTTGGGACTTTGCAAGGCAGATATGTTAGAGAGAGGGAGACATTAATGAGTTAAACTTGTTTGTAGGACGAAAAATAGAATGATGGATTGTTGAGCCTAACATCTGGATAGAATGAAGTGAACACATGAGGTAGATTATAAACTGTGAGATGAGTACCTTGAAGGTCTTCATGAAGTTAATTACTAGAATGAGATTACTATGATAGCTGGACTGGAAGGCAAAGAAATAGGCAGATAAAGAAAGAGGAGCCTGAAAGTGAGATTAAGGAGTGGTCTGTGAAATAGGAGGGGGAAAGAGTATTTCCAGAAGAAAGAAGCAGTTAACATGTTCAGACATGAAGATAAGGGTAGATAGGTGAACATTGGATAGAATGTCAAGAAGGACATCAATGACAAGAGCCATTTCAATGAAATGATAGGATCTATTGTGGTGGGTTGGGAATTGATTATGAGATGAGGAAATTGGAACAGAGCAGTCAGAATTGTCTGTGAAGGAACACAAACACACAAAAGTAGGTGGTAGCTAGAGAGGAATGTGGAGTCTTAAGTGAAAACTTTTGAAAATTGAGCAACACTTGATTGCATTTTTTAAATTGAAATTATTATTGAGGTAATTGTCAATTCACATGCAGTTGCAAGGTGTAACACTGATAACTTTTTGCACAACTTGTGCAGCTTCCATCAATGATATATTCTGCAATAACACAGTACAATATTCTAACTAGGACATTGCCACTGATAAAAAAACATCAATCCTACCCAGATTTCTCCAGCACCACTTGCACCAATTTGGGTGTAAATATGTCAAATTCTGTGTAATTTTATCACTTCTGCAAGTTGTATACACATCATTACTGCCAAGATACTCCACAGTTCTCTCACAGGAATCCTTCATGTCACCCTTTTATAACCACACTCACTGCCTTCCTGAGTCCCTAACCACTTGCAAGCACTAATCCGTTCTGCATTTCTATAATTTTGTAATTTAATTAATGCTATATAAATGGAATAATATGGTATGTAACCTTTTAGAACTGGCTTTTTTCATTCAGCATAATTCCCTGGACAGACACCCAAATATTGTCTGTATCAATAATTTATTCCTTTTTATTGCTGAGTTCCATAATATGGATATATCATTGTTTTTTAACCATTCAACCATTGAAGGACATCGAGCTGTTATCAGTTTTTAGCTCTTACAAGGAAAGTTGTTACAAACATTTGTGTACAGGTTTGTGTGAACATAGACTTTCATTTCTCTAAGGTACATACCTACAAGTGTAGTTATTGTGTCACCTGGTAGTTAGTCACATGTTTAATTTTTAGAAGAAACTGTCAAACCATTTTCTGGAGTGGCTGCACCATTTTACATTTCTACCAGCAATATATAAGATCCAGTTTCTTGACATCATCACTAAAATTGTGTGTTTTTATTATTTTTTTATTTTAACCATTCTGATGGGTGTATAGTGGTATCTTATTGTGGTTCTAGTTTACATTTCCCTGGTAGCTTATTATTTTGAATGTCTTTTTATGTGTTTATTTGCCATCTGTATATTCTCTTTGGTGAGGTGAAACATCTGTTCATGGCCTTTGTTCATTTTAATGGGATTATTTGATTTTTACTGTTGAGTTTTGGCAGTTCTATATACATTCCAGATAGTCCAGAAGATTTTTGTCAGATACATGATTTGTGAAAACAAATTTATATTAAATTTAGGTTTATAGTTGTCCATATGGAAAAATGCATGTAAGTTATGATTATTAGAATAGTTTCATTAACTCACAGGGATGTCAAAATGGCACAATAAACCTACTTTTGCCCACCCCTGTATGTTCTCTCAGACTGTAGCTTGTTTGTATTTTCTTCACATGGCTCATCTCAAGGAAAATAATTTTCTTTCAGTACTTAAAAGATACTGTGCTAATTCCTCCTGGTCTCCTTGGATTCAGATGAGAAATCTGTTGCCATTCAAATTGGTTATCCTATATGAATGATGTGTTTTCAGGTTTGCTGCTTTCAAGATTACTTCTTTGTGTTCCTTTGTCAGCATTTTCATTATGATGTATACTGGCATGCACTTGGTTTTAGCCTATTTGAAGTTATCTTAGCTTCTTGAATATCTAGGTTGCAACTTTCACTAAATGTGAGCAGTTTTAGCTCTTTTTTTTTTTTTTTGGCCTGCAAAACCTTTTTTTATGATTAATTAATTTATTTTTGTTTAGAGATGTTACTCTTTTATCCCCCATTGATACCCCTCTGCCCATCCCTCCCCAACATGTCCCCAGCTTTGTTTTCCATGTCCATTGTTCAAGCATACATGCAAATAAGTTCTGTGGTTTATCTCTCCCCCACAACCCCTCTTCTGGGAATTGTCAGTCTGTACCCCACTTCCACATCTCTGTGACTACCTCGTTCCTCAGACTGTTATGTTCATTATATTCCAAAAATAAATGAGATCATGTGATATTTGTCTTTCTCTGCTTGGCTTGTTTCGCTTAGGATAATACTATCCAGGTCCCTCAATATCGTCTCAAAGGATATGAGATCTTTCTTTCTTACAGCTGCACAGCACTCCATTGTGTATAACTAACAGAGCTTTTTTAACAATTCGTCAACTAATGGACATTTGGGCTGTTTCCAGACCTTAGCTATTGTAAATAGTGCTGCTACGAACATGGGGATACATATATTCTTTCTGATGGGTGTTTCAGGCTTCTTAGGGTATATTCCCAGAAGTGGGATTAGTGAGTCAAATGGAAATTCAATTTTTAATTTTGTGAGGTAACACCATATTGTTTTCCATAGTGGCTGCACCAGTCTGCATTCCCATCAGCAGTGTACTAGAGTCCCCTTTTCTCCACAACCTCCCCAACACTTGTTCTATGATCATTTGTTGATGGTGGCCATTCTGAAAGGTTTGAGGTGATATCTCAATGTTGTTTTAATTTGCATCTCTCTGATGATTAGTGATGTTGAGCATTTCTTCATATGTCTCTTAGCCATTTGTGTGTCCTGTTTAGAGAGGTGTCTATTTAGTTACTCTGCCCATTTTTTAATTGGGTTCTTTGTCTTCCTTTTGTGGAGTTGCAGGAGCACTCTATATATATTGAAATTAACCTCTTATCTGATATATCATTGGCAGTTATGCTCTCCCATGCAGTGGGTTGCCTTTCCATTTTGATGATTGTATCTTTTGCTGTGCAGAAGCTTTTGAGTTTGATGTAGTCTCATGTGTTCATTTTCTCATTTTCTCCATTGTTTCTGTTGCCTTAGGTGATGTATCAGTGAAAATTCTGCTGCATGTGATGTCTGGAATTTTGTTGCCTACATTATCTTTTTTTAATTCATTAATTTATTTTTGTTACAGATGTTTCTCCTTCTTCGCCTACTGATTCCCCCCCATCCCCGCCTTGTGCCCAGCTTTGTTGTCTATGTCCATTGTTCATGCACACATGCATATAAGTTCTGTGGTTTATCTCTCACCCACCACCCCCTCTTCTGGATATCGTCAGTCTGTACACCACTTCCATGTCTCTGGGACTACCCAATTCCTCAGACTGTTATGTTCATTACATTCCACAAATAAGTGAGATCATATAATACTTGACTTTTTCTGCTTGGCTTGTTTTGCTTAGGATGATACTTTCCAGGTCCCTCTATGTCTTCTCAAAGGATAAGAGATCTTTCTCTCTTACAACTGGATAATACTCTATTGTGTATATGTACCATAGCTTTTGTATCCATTTGTCTACTGATGGACATTTGGGATTTTTCCAGATCTTAGCTATTGTAAATAGTGCTGCTATAAACATGGGGGTACATATATTCTTTCTGATTGGTGTTTCAGGCTTCTTAGGGTATATTCCTAGAAGTGGGATCACTGGGTTAAATGGAAGTTCAATTTTTAATTTTTTGAGGCAACACCATATTGTTTTCCATAGTGGCTGCATCAGCCTGCATTCCCACCAGCAGTGTACTAGAGTCCCCTTTTCTCCACACCCTCACCAATACTTGTGGCTTGATGATTTGTTGATGGAGGTCATTCTGACACGTGTGAGGTGATACCTCATTGTTGTTTTAATTTGCATATCTCTGATGATTAGTGATGTTGAGCATTTCTTCATATATTTCTTAGCCATTTGTGTGTCCTGTTTGGAGAGGTGTCTATTTAGTTCCTCTTTCCATTTTTTAATTGGGTTCTTTGTCTTTCTTTTGTTCAGTTGTATGAGCACTCTCTATATATTGAAAATTAACCCCTTATCAGATATGTCATTGACAGTTAAGCTCTCCCATTCAGTGGGTTGCCTTTCCATTTTGATGATTGAATCTTTTGCTGTGCAGAAGCTTTTGAGTGGTGTAGTTCCATGTGTTCATTTTCTCCTTTGTTTCTGTTGCCTTAAGGTGATGTATCAGTGAAAATTCTGCTGCGTATGATGTCTGAAATTTTGTTGCCTACATATTCTTCCAGGATTTTTTTTTTAGATACATGAGTTACATTTAAATCTTTTTTCCATTTTGAGTTTATTCTTATGTATGATGTAAGTTGATGGTCTAGTTTCATTTTTTTGCATGTAGCTGTTCAATTTTTCCAACACCATTTATTAAAGAGGCTGTCTTTAGTCCACTGTATGCTCTTGCCACCTTTGTCAAATATTAATTGTGCATATTGCCTTGGGTCCATTTCTGGGTTCTCTGTTCTG
The DNA here is from genome assembly GCF_014108415.1 of Molossus molossus. Taxonomy (NCBI): domain Eukaryota; kingdom Metazoa; phylum Chordata; class Mammalia; order Chiroptera; family Molossidae; genus Molossus; species Molossus molossus. The sequence continues at coordinate 75,025,189 of NW_023425355.1, read as the reverse complement.
TTCCACTGGTCTATATGCCTGTTCTTGTGCCAGTACCAGGCTGTTTTGATTACAGAGGCTTTGTAGTATAACCTGACATCTGGTAATGTGATTCTGCCTACTTTGTTCTTCTTTGTATTTTATTTTTAAATCTTTATTGTTGAATGTATTACAGACGTTCCTCATTTTTCCACTACTGAACCCCCTCCCCACTTCCGCCCCCCTTTCCTCCTTTTCCCACACTATTGTCTGTGTTCATTGGTCATGCATATAAGTTCTTTGGTTTATTTCTTCCCACCCCCCAACCCCTTTCCCTTTGTTCTTCTTTTTCAAGTGTGCTGTGGCTATTCGAGGTCTTTTTGGTTCCATATGAACTTTTGAAGTATTTGTTCTAGGTCTGTGAAGTATGTCATTGGTATTTTGATGGGGATGGCATTGAATCTATAGATTGCTTTGGGTAGTATGGACATTTTAATGATGTTAATTCTTCCAATCCATGAACAAGGTATGTGCTTCCACTTTTTTACATCTTTCTCTATTTCTTTTATCAATCACCTGTAGTTTTTTGCGAATAAGTTCTTTATTTCTTTGGTTAAATTTATTCCTAGGAATCTTAATTTTTTTGCCATGATGGTAACTGGATTGTTTTTTTTTTAAGATTCTCTTTCTGTCATTTCATCACTGGTGTATAAGAATGCCATCAATTTCTTGACATTAATTTTGTATATTGCTACTTTGCCAAAGTCTAGTAAATTTTTGATGGAGTCTTTGGGGTTTTCTACATATATTATCATGTAATCTGTTAATATGACAGTTTCACTTCCTCCTTTCCCATTTGATCCTTTTTATTTTTTCTTCCTGTCTGATTGCTATAGCTAAGACTTCCAGTACTATGTTAAATGAGAGTGGCGAAAGTGGTCATCCTTGTCTTGTTCCTGTTCTTAAGGGAAATGCTTTTAGTTTTTGTCCATTAAGTATGATGTTGGATGTAGGTCTTTCATATATGACCTTTATTATGTCAAGATATGATCCCTCTATTCCCACATTGCTGAGCGTTTTATCAGAAATGGGTGCTGGATGTTGTCTAAGGCTTTTTCAGCGTCTATTGATATGATTTTTATCTTTCATTTTTTTATATGGTGTATCACATTTATTTATTTGTGAATATTGTACCAGCCTTGCATCCCTGGGATGCATCCAACTTGGTCATGGTGAATAATGTTTTTGATTTATTGCTGTATTTGATTTTCTAGGGTTTTGCTCAGGATTTTGGCATCTATGTTATCAGGTTTTTAGTTTTCTTTCTTTGTAGTATCTTTTTAAGGTTTTGGAATTAGAATTATGCTGGACTCATAAAACAAGTTTGGAAGTCTTCCTTCTTCTTGAATTTTTGAAATACTTTGAGGAAAATTGGTGTAAGTTTTTCTTTGATTATTCAGTTAAATTCCCCCATGAAGACTTCCCTGCCTGGGCTTTTGTTTGCAGGGAGAGTCTTGAATAAATCTACATTTTTTTTTATCCTCACCCAAGGACATTTTTCTTTTTTATTTTATTTTATTCTTTTATGAATTTTTTATTTATTTTTTTGTTACAGATATTTTACCTTTTTACCCCATTGGCACCCCCCCACCCCACCCCCCACCTCCGCCCCATCCCCGGCTTAGTTGTCCATGTCCATTGGTCATGCATACATGCATATAAGTTCTGTGGTTTATCTCTTCCCACTCCCCACCCCCTCTTCTGAGGGATGTCAGTCTGTGCCCTACTTCCATGTTTCTGGGTCTACTGTATTCCTCAGACTGTTATGTTCATTATATTCCGTATATAAGTGAGATCATGTGGTATTTGTCTTTTTCTGCTTGGCTTCTTTCACTCAGCATAGTACTTTCCAGGTCCCTCCATGTTGTCTCAAAGGATAAGAGATTTTTCTTTCTTACCGCTGCATAGTACTCCACTGTGTATATGTACCACAGCTTTTTTATCCATTCGTCTACTGGTGGACACTTGGGCTTTTCCAGATCTTAGCTATTATAAATAGTGCTGCTATGAACATGGGGGTACATATATTCTTCCTGATTGGTGTTTCAGGCTTCTTAGGGTATATTCCCAGCAGTGGGGTCACTGGGTCAAATGGATGTTCAATTTTTAATTTTTTGAGGTAGCACCATATTGTTTTCCATAGCGGCTGCACCAGTCTGCATTCCCACCAGCAGTGTATTAGAGTCCCCTTTTCTCCACACCCTCGCCAACACTTGTTGTTTGATGATTTGTTGATGGCGGCCATTCTGACAGGTGTGAGGTGATACCTCATTGTTGTTTTAATTTGCATCTCTCTGATGATTAGTGATGTTGAGCATTTCTTCATATGTCTTTTGGCCATTTGTATGTTGTGTTTGGAGAGGTGTCTATTCAGCTCCTCTGCCCATTTTTTAATTGGGTTATTTGTCTTCCTTTTGTTGAGTTGTAGGAGCACTCTATATATATTGGAAATTAACCCCTTATCTGATACATCATTGGCAATGATGTTCTCCCATACAGTGGGTTGCCTTTCCATTTTGATGATTGTTTCTTTTGCTGTGCAGAAGCTTTTGAGTTTGATGTAGTCCCATGTGTTCATTTTCTCCTTTATTTCTGTTGCCTTAGGTGATGTATCAGTGAAAATTCTGCTCCGTATGATGTCCAAAATTTTGTTGCCTACATTTTCTTCTAGAATTTTTATGGATTCACGGGTCACATTTAAGTCTTTTATCCATTTTGAGTTTATTTTTGTGTATGGTGTAAGTTGATGGTCTAGTTTCATTTTTTTGCATGTAGCTGTCCAATTTTCCCAACACCATTTATTAAAGAGGCTGTCTTTACTCCACTGTATGCTCTTGCCACCTTTGTCAAATATTAATTGAGCGTATAGCCTTGGGTCCATTTCTGGGTTTTCAGTTCTGTTCCACTGGTCTATATGCCTGTTCTTGTGCCAGTACCAGGCTGTTTTGGTTACAGTCGCTTTGTAGTATAACCTGATATCTGGTATTGTGATCCCACCTACTTTGTTCTTCTTTTTCAAGATTGCTGTGGCTATTTGGGGTCTTTTTTGGTTCCATATGAACTTTTTAAGTATTTGTTCTAGTTCTATGAAATATGTCGTTGGTATTTTGATGGGGATTGCATTGAATCTATAGATTGCTTTGGGTAGTATAGACATTTTAATGATGTTAATTCTTCCAATCCATGAACAGGGTATGTGCTTCCACTTTTTTATATCTTCCTCTATTTCTTTTTTCAATGACCTATAGTTTTCTGCAAATAGGTCCTTTACCTCTTTGGTTAAGTTTATTCCTAGGTATCATAATTTTTTTGGAGCGATGGTAAATGGGATTTTTTTTTCAGTTTCTCTTTCTGTGAGTTCATCATTGATGTACAAGAATGCCGTCGATTTCTTGACGTTAATTTTGTATCCTGCTACTTTGTCAAATTCATTTATTAAGTCTAGTAGATTTTTGATGGAGTCTTTAGGGTTTTCTATGTATAATATCATGTCATCTGCAAATAATGACAGTTTCACTTCCTCCTTTCCAATTTGGATCCCTTTTATTTTTTCTTCATGTCTGATTGCTGTGGCTAAGACTTCCAGTACAATGTTAAATAAGAGTGGTGAAAGTGGACATCCCTGTTTTGTTCCTGTTCTTAATGGAAATGTTTTTAGTTTCTGTCCATTGAGTATGATGTTGGCTGTAGATCTTTCATATATGGCCTTTATTATGTCGAGATATGATCCCTCTATTCCTACATTGCTGAGCGTTTTTATCAGAAATGGATGCTGGATTTTGTTGAATGCTTTTTCAGCATCTATTGATATGATCATGTGGTTTTTATTCTTCATTTTGTTTATGTGGTGTATCACGTTTATTGATTTGTGAATATTGTACCAGCCTTGCATCCCTGGAATGAATCCCACTTGGTCATGGTGAATAATTTTTTTGATGTATTTCTGGATCCGATTTGCTAATATTTTGTTCAGGATTTTGGCGTCTATGTTCATCAGGGATATTGGCCTGTAGTTTTCTTTCTTCATAGTGTCTTTTTCTGGTTTTGGAATTAGAATTATGCTGGCCTCATAGAACGTGTTTGGAAGTCTTCCTTCTTCTTGAATTTTTTGAAATAGTTTGAGGAGAATGGGTGTTCAAGGACATTTTTCTATTTATTTGTGTGTTTGTTCAGATAGAGTGGGCGGGAGAGAGAGGAAGAGAGAGAAAGAGAGAAAACCTCGACATGAAAGGGACACATTGAGTGGTTGCCACCTGCACAACCAACCAGGGCCGGGGACAGACTACAACAGAGGTATGCACTGTTACCGGGAACCAAACTTGGGCAACTCTTAGATGGCAGGCTGACGCTCTAACTGCTGAGCCAAACTTGCTATGGCACATCTTCAATTTCTTCTGTTTTTATTGGTCTTTTCAAGTTTTCTATCTCTTCCCGGTTCAGTTTCAGGAGACTCTGTGTTCTAGAAATTTGTCCATTTCGCTTAAATTGTCGAATTTGTTGCAATATAATTGTTCATAATATTTGTTAACAATCCTCTGTATTTCTGTGGTGTCAGTTATTATTTCTCATTTTATTTCTGATTTTGTGTATTTGGGTTTTCTCTCTTTGTATCTTGGTGAGTCTAGCTAAGGGTCCATCAATCTTGTTAATCTTTTCAAAGAATCAGCTCTTTGTTTCATTAATCCTTTGAATTTGTTTTTTTGTTGTTGTTGTTGTTGTTGTTCAGGTAGAGTGGGAGGGAGAGAGAGGAACAGAGAGAGAGAAACTTCGATGTGAAAGGAACACATCGAGTGGCTGCCACCCGCACAACCGACCAGGGCCAGGGACAAACTGCAACCGAGGTACGCTCCCTTAGCCGGAACCGAACCCTGGTCTCTCAGGACTGCAGGCCGACGCTCTAACCGCTGAGCCAAACCGGCCAGGGCCATGTCATTTATTTTTGCTCTGATCTTTACTATCTCCTTACTTCTACTTGCTCTGGTGTTTTCTTTTTTCTTTTTGTTTTCTAGTTCTTTAAGTTATGAAGTTAGATAATCCATTAGAAATTTTTCTTGCTTTTTGAGGCAGGCCTGTAGTGCTATTAACTTCCTTCTCAGAACTGCTTTTACTGCATCCCATAGATTTTGTGTTGTTGTGTGTTCATTTTCATTGGATTCCAGGAAGTTTTTAATTTCCTCCTTGATATCCATGCTAACCCATTCATTTTTCAATAACATGCTATTTAGCCTCCATGTTTTCAAATGTCTTTGCATGTTCTTGTTGCAATTGATTTCTAGTTTCATGCCATTGTGATCTGAGAAGATGCTTTATAAGATTTCAATCTTCCTGAACATGTAGAGACTTAATTTGTGCCCTAATATGTGGTCTATCTTTAAGAACTTCCCATGTGCACTTGAGAAGAATGTGAATTCAGCACTTTTTGGGTGTAATTCTCTGTAGATATCTATTAAATCTATTTGATCTAATGCTTCATATAGAGTCTCTGTTTCCTTATTAAGTTTTTGTCTAGAAGATCTATCCAGTGATGTCAGTGGGTAATTGAAGGCCCCTGCTATGATTGTATTACTGTTGATTTCTACTTTGATGTCCTCCAAAAGATTTTTAATATATGTTGGTGCTCCTATATTGGGTGCATGTATGTTTACCCAAGTTATATCTTCCTGTAGGATAGATCCTTTCAATATTATGGAGTGGCCTTCTTTGTCTCTAGTTATGGCCTTCATTTTGAAATCTACTTTATCAGATATAAGTATTACTGCCCCAGGTTTTTTTTTTGTTTGTTTGTTTGTTTGCTTGAAAGATTTTTTTCTATCCCTTCACTTTAAACCTATGTGAGTCTTTTGTTGTGAGGTGGGTCTCTTGTAAACCACATATATGTGAGTTATGCTTTCTTATCCAGTTAGCTATGCTGTGTCTTTTTAGCAGAGCATTGAAACCATTCACACTTAAGGTGATAATTGATATGTACTCCTTTATTGTCATTTTGTGTAGTGTGGTTCTATTTTTCTTCCTATTTCTTCTACTAATTACAACAGTCCTTTTAGCATATCTTGCAGTGCATGTTTGTTGTTAATATATTCCTTTAGCCTTTTTTTGTTTGTTTGTTTGGAAAGCTCTTTATTTGACCTATTTTGAGTGATAGCCTTGCTGGATAGAGTAGTCTTGGATTCAGATCCTTTTTTTTTTCATGACCTTGATTACTTCATGCCACTCCCTTCTGGCCTGTAGTGTTTCTGTTGAGAATTCAGCTGAGAGCCTTATGGGGTTTCCTTTGTAGGTAACCTGTTGCTCATCTCTTGGTGCCTTTAGGATTCTCTCTTTGTTCTTAATTTTTGGCATTTTAATTACTATGTGTCTTGATGTGGACCTGTTTGGGTTCCTCTTACTTGTGGCTCTCTGTGCTTCTTGAACTTGAATGCCTTCTTTCTTCACCAATTTAGGAACATTTTCTGTCACTATTTCTTCAAATATATTCTCTAACCCTTGCCCATTTTCTTCCTCTTCAGGACTCCTATTATGTGATGTTATTACATTTCCAATTGTACCACAGTTCTCTTAAGCTGTCTTCCTGTTTTTCAATTGTTTTTTACTTTTGGTTTTCTGATTGGTTGATTTTTTTCTATCCTGTCTTCTAATTTACTGAACCGGTCCTCAGCCTCCTCTACTCTGCTGGTTTGTCCTTCCAATGTGTTCTTCATTCTTGCTCTGTTGTTCTTCATTTCCACTTGACTTTTTTTCAATGTTTCTATATCTTTACTCATGGTGCTGATGTCCTTACTCATGCTGTTGAGCTTCCTCAAGATCCTGGCTCTGTACTCTACCTCTGATCATTTGCTTAGCTGCATCTCATTGATCTCATCTTCGATAGAGTTCTCTTGTTCTTTCATTTGGGATTCTTTTCTTTGTTTCACCATTTTGGCTATCTCAGTGGGTTTTGGATCTTGCCAAATTTTTCCTGTGGGTGTTTGTGTTCTGCTGTTTGTGGCTCCCTCTACTGGGTTTGGATGAGCTTGGGCGGGCCCACATTAAACACCACTGTCACGTCTTACTTTCCTGGGTAGATTTGCTAGCCCAAGAAAGGTTCAGTTATCTTCTAGCTTTTTCTTGGTGGCTAGTAGTCTCAGTTACTCAATGCCTTGAAATGTATCCTTGGTGTTCTGCATAAGAGGATTTCCAGAGTGTGGGATATATCCTGGTTGTTAATGAGCCTCAATTTACATTTTTTGCCTCACCTGAGAAAGGCTGAATCTCCGAGGGGGTAAGTTGCTGCTTTTCTCTACAGCTGTGGCAAGGAGCTCCCTGGCCACTGTCCTTTGTCGATGCAACTCAGCAGAAGCTCTGAGTGTCCTCCATATCCCTGGTGTCCCCACGGAGTTCCAGCCCATTCTGCCCTCCCTCTGCCGTAGCCCACAGATGAGTGACTATGGCTATTTTAGTGCTCTGTCCAGGTTCTCTGCACTGTGGACTGTGTTTGGTCTTTATTTCTCAAGGGCACTGCTCACTACCAGGACTGCTGCTGTCCATGGGCTTTCAGCCCGCCACCCTCTTGTGCCTCCACAGATCCTACCAGTGTCCCTGGTTATATGGTCCTGTCCTGATGCTTTTCTGTTCCTTTTTTTTTCGAGAATCTGTCTTTTTTTTTTTTTTTTTTTAGTTGTAATTCCCATTTGGTCCTGGGAGATCATCTGCGTAGCTTCTATTCATTCCACCTCCATTCTCACATCCTCTATGCCTATCTTGAGCGCAGCTGGGTTGCACATGCCTTTCTGGTGTCCCCACACCTTTAGGTCTCACATGTAGCTGGATCTCACAGTCCCTTTGGGGACCCAGCTTTATGTGTATCTTATGGGCTTCTGAGTAGCACAGGCTTCTCAGGTGCTTCAGCACCCTGCATGTCCTGTGGGTAATTGGATGGCACAATCCCTGCTGCGTGGCACAGGCCTCTCTGGTGCTTCAGCACCCCACAAGTCCAGCATGTAACTGGATTGCACAGTCACTGCTGGGTCGCACAGGCCTCTCTGGTGTCCCTGCACCCTGCAGTGCCAGAGGGCGGGCAGCTGGATTGCACCAGTCTCTCTTGGGCTCAGGCTTCCCAGTGCTTTTGTAGGCTACTGGACTGCACAAGCCTCTGTGAAGCTCCAGGTCCTGCAACTGGCGGCTGGGGAGTGCTGCTGCCCAGTGGGGTCAAATCCTCCTCACCTTTTGCTATAGTTTTTTGGGATGGGTCTCAGCTGCTGGTCTGTGCTTCTGTTGCCTTCGGGTGCTTATCTGCATCCCAGACTTTTTTGCTGGGTATGTATCTCCACTCTGATTGGTGTGTTACTTTGGGGGACAGTGCTGGTCTCTGGGCTGTCTGTGGCTTCTGCGACCGGTACCTTGGGAGCTCCACTACTGTGCACAGGTCTGTGTTGGCACAGAGAATCCACTGGTCTGATGGTGCCACGTGTGCTGGTGGGCTCAGGTTGCTGGGCCCTAGCAGCTTCCACTGCCTCCTCCCAGGAAAGACCCAGGATCATCTAAAATGGTAGGACGTCCACGCGGTGCAGGGAGAAGCACTCTGAAAGGCCTCTTATCATGGTAGCTGGCTGCTCCGGTCCATAGCACAGGAACTTTCTGCTCTGTGGCTTTGCACTGCTTGGATTTGTTCGTCCACCTTCACGTACACTCACACACTCTCACACACTCACCCTCTCTCAGGTCTTGCTGGCAGCCATCTTCCTCACCCTTATTTCTTTACAAATTTTAGCTCCAGGTCTTTTCTTCTCTTCTGATATTCCCATGGTGTGAATATTGGTCTTTTATTTTTGTTCCACATGTTGCTGAGGTTCTGTTCATATATATTTTTTTTAGTCTAATGTTTGCTATTCATATTATGTGAGTTCTATTGATCTGTTCTCAATTTCATTGCTTCTGTCCTCTGTTATCTCTAGTCTACTATTGATTCCCTTATTTCTATCATTTCCATTTTGTTCTCTTATAAATTCTATTTCTTTTCTGGCATTTTAAAATATTTTCTCATTTATTTCAAGAGAATTTATAATTGCTCTTTAAACATTTTTATGATGACTGCTTTAAAGTGCTTGTTAGATAATGCTAACATCTAAGTCCTCTCAGTTTGGGTATTAGATTTGTCATTAAAATTGTGGATTCCCTGGGTCTTTGCATGACAGGTAACTTTTTATTATGTTCTGGAAATTTTGGCTAATATGTTAGAACACTGGAGTCCTATTTAAATATTTTCTCTTAGTAGGCAGTCATTCCATTTAAGTTTGGCATGCAGGTGGTCCTGACATACTCTGTGGGTTGTGGTTCCACTAGCAGTTTATTTATTTTTATTATTTATTTATTTTTGGTACTCACCCAAGGATATTTTTTCATTGATTTTTAGATAGAGTGGAAAGGAGGAAGGGGGGAGAGAGAGAGAGAGAAAAGCATTGATGTAAGAGAGACACAGTGATTGGTTGCCTTTCCCAACAGGGGCTGGGAATCGAACCTGCAACCCAGGTATGTGGCCTTGACCAGGAATAGAACCCATGACCCTTCAGTCCACAGGCCAATGCTCTAACCTCTGACCCAAATAAGCCAGGGCTCCAATAGCAGTTTAATTTTTAGAGCCTTTACAGTGTTATTTTGGCTGGCTTGGTTTATGTATGTTATGGGAACTCCCACTGGTTCCTGTTGGTGTTGCTTAAGGGGGCAGAGTTTTCCCAGGCTTGTATGGTTGAAGAGGCTTCCTGGGAAAGCTGCTTGTCATGACTGCCCCTCACCTGTCCAAACATCCCTTGGCAGTGGAAGGGAGTCTCAAGTTTCTTTGTCCCCACTGTGGGACAAAAATACTTATGGTGCAATATACTTGTTGGGGTAGGATCCCCCTAAATTATATTGCCTGGCAGCCTGATATCTCTCAAACAGGGAGAGATTGCCAAATCTGCATGGATTGGAAGCTTTATGGATTAAGCCTGCTTGTTTTGACAGGATGTCCTTTGCCAGTTCTGCCTGGCTACTGTGTGTTTCTTACTAAGGAAGGAGAGTGTTGGACCGGTCAAAAAGGAAAGTGCTTCCCTTGGCCACATGTAGTTAGCAGGACTCCCAATTAGTACTTCTTGCCTATTCCATCAGGCACACCTCATGTTGTCAGAGATATTACCATTTGATCTGAGGAAGAAATAAACCTTCCTGGGTTGCCTTCTTTTATTCAACTAAAAATGAAGGAATGCTGGGTCTGAGTCACCTTCTCTTGAGTAAGAGCAGTCTTATGACACCCTGCTACTGTCCTTTTCCTTGTGTCCTGGGATTCAAAAAAGTCAGCCTTTCTATTTTTTTTACCAACTTTTAGAGTTCTCCTTTGTTTGCTTTTCACATCATTCTCAGAATGTATAGTTGTACTTTGTACAGAAAAGCACGGAGAGATGATTCTACATTATCTTGTCTAGGCTGGAAGTCTGGTTAGGTTTCAAATGACATTAAAGAAAAACAAATAGAAGATAGTCAATAGAGTGAGGTCCTACAAAAGGCTAAGGAAAAAAGACCCAGAATGCAGATGAGAATATCAGCTTTAGCAAGAGGTACGGAGGAAAGAAGGTTCAGATTCAGGTAAATTTATAGGTTTGGTAGCAGGAATTTGAGGAATTCTTAACTGATAGGCCAGATTATTTTTCTTGGAAATAGAGTAGCAACAGAAGAGAGGCCAGACCTTGGAGTTTGATGTTCTTGGCTATAAACCCTGTTGAGCTTCTTACCAGCTGTAAGACCTTTGGCAAGTTATTTAATCCCTCTGTGCCTCAGTTTTTCATTAAAGAAAGATAATAACATGTGTCTTCATAAAAATAATATTATAATTAATTAATATGAATTAATATTGTGAAGTGCTTAAAATCAGGTGTTACATTACATGTTTGTTTTGTACATAATATTTCATAGGGTTCTTGTGAGTATGGAATGAGAAACGTTTACTAAGCAAAATAATTAGCAAACTGCCTGGCATATAGCATTCAATAAATATTACTATCATTTTCATATTTATTCTTTTTAGAATTAGGTTATATCCTTAAAGTAAAATCCTTGGTCAAAATTTGCCAAACTGAGCTTAATCCTGTACTTTTGTAAAGAAGGTCCAGATGAGGGTGGACATAGGCCTGTGGCACCAGTTTGGATAGGAATAGTGGGGATGGGGCACCTCAGTAAGAGGAACTCCCAAGATACAATTGTAGCATCTACTTCCTGGGGGAATTTTAGGTGAGTGCTGGGGCCCACTGAATTCGCCTGGCCTAGGTACACACTACGCTGTAGTACTGCTTGAATGCAGTGTTATATGCAGCTTTCTGCCCTACTTTTCTTTAATCCTGAGTGCTCCTCCAGGGTAAGGACCAGCAATAAGAGAAAGTACTCACATCTTCACATCACAACATACCCTCCATGTTACAACATATACCCTCTCCCAAAATAACATTTCCAAGTCCCTGAGAAAACCATGAGTTTCAAGTGTTTCATATGAAATTTATTCATATGAGCAGTCAACTACATCAAGTGTGAAATATGCATGGTTATATTTGTACTGCAACAGTCAAAAAATCATAAGGTATTTCATAATTATGGAAAAGGAATACAAAGAAGTGGAGTGATCTATCATTACCAATTAGGAGTTACCAAAAGCCACCAATGGAAACTGAGTATATTTTCTTTGTATTCTTAAAGCCCAATCTGGAAGAAAGCCTTGATAACTATTTGCTGAATAAATGAATGAATGAGAGAAGGAGATAGGAGTGGAATGGAGACCTGCTTTGGAAAGTTGAGCTGGATGTCACCTTGATAAAATGTTTGATGTACTGCCCATTGTTGGTTTGGAAACCTTTAAAAATGGTGTTGTAGATAACCCCAAGGGATTATTATGTGTCTGCCAAAGGGTAAAATGAAGAATAAATTGTTGCATGAAGAAGTTAAGGACTGCCAATTTTTCCATGTCCTGACCTTGTCAATGGTAGGTTAGTAGACTATCTGATGATCTTATTTATTCTCTTCCTGTAAGTATCAGTGTACTACAGATTAATAAACCATTTAAATAGCATCAAGAATATGGTTAGCTTCAGATATGGTAGGTGTCATCCATATTCTAGCAAGTTGAACTAAAGGAAATTGATTGTCAACTATTTTGACTTATAACAATGTAAATTTTATATGGACCAGCCTAATATTTAAAATCAGTCCACTTAAAAATATTTATTTTGGACACATGCTATTTTCACATAATGTGAAAACCCTGGAGGATACAGAGACAAATAAGACGTGGGTCTTGCCTCCAAGTATTTCACCATTCAGTGTGGGAAGTAAAAACTTAGATAGCATGCCTTGTTTTCTAGCCATTTATTTTAAGTGCCAACAGTGTTAGGTTAAGCCAAAATCTGGGAGGTGTTAAGTGAGGTCTAGGAAGGCATAACAATTTGGCATGGTGGGTAAAAGCATAGACTATAGCACCAAAGGTTCTGGGTTTAAATCCTAATTTTACTCCTTACCAGCTAGATGACTTTGGGCAAAGTACTAAACTTCTCTATACCTCAATTTCCTTACCTGTAAGCTGGGAAAATATAGTGTCTACTGCATATGATTCAAGTGAATATTAAATGAGTTGATATGTGCAAAATAATTAGACTAGCTCCTAGCATATAATAAGTGTTGTTTAGCTATCATCATCATCATCATGAAGACACATTTGGAGTAGGTTTGTAGGATGAGTTAAATTTCAGTATTCATTCTTTCAGTATTCATTCTTTCATTTTTTAATTAACAAAAATTAACTTACTGAGGCCCTATCTTTTCCAGTTCCTGTGAGGAATGTGTAGGAACACCATGACCTACTCTTTTTGAACAGATCATTGTCTCCATCAAGTCTACCCCTGAGGCAGAAGTTAGAACAAAGTAATGGCAAAATTAAAGAACAGATTACAGTGGTACCGGTATAACTGGAATGCATGGTAGATGGGAACTTGTGTCAAGCAATGTGGAAAGATAAGCCAATGCCTAGATTATTGGAATCTACTCATGTGCATATTTGTAAAGGTAAAACCCAATCTGGGTTGCCTTTAACAAAATCAACTGAAGTAGCTGGAAAGAAGCTAAACAACATAAAGGTGAATGTGTGTCTCATTGCTGGCATATAATATCTTAAGTGTGTTCTGTGACATTAGATGAATACTAAATGTTCTGTGTTGTCAAGCTGTGAAATCGCCCTTTCATAAAATATATTTTCCATTAAATAGCTTAAACCTAAATTAATTTTGTACCATTGCAAAAGTATTGACAGTTAAGAAGTACGATTATAAAAGTTAGCTGCTATGGAATATGGACATTCAAAAATTTACTTTGGTGGTAATGCCTTAGCCACTTAACATTACATTGTAGCATGGCTTTACAAAAAGTAGATAATGTTTGATTGTTCAATATTTCAAAGTTCTTAGGCTAGTGGGCAATTGTCATTGGTGTTTAATATTTCATAAAAGCCCAAGTAGGAACAGTGACATGTTTGCACTCCCCCTACCAACTTGATCACTGAAATTTGGGATGTACATCAGTTTCACCAATTGTTAAGTCCACCTTTGATGTTCTATCCTCTGGGGGCCCAATGAGATCAGGATTTCTCTGGAAGGTCCTCATGTGACAACACTAGAAGGAACAACACTGTACATAAGGACTGATTCCTGGGAGCACTACATTCTATGGGCAGTATAGACCATATAGGTGGACTAACTAATTTCATGGTTCTATTTGAATTAACTTGCCTTCTGGAATTGTAATCTCTCTTTTAATACTACATGGTCACTGTCATTTGTTTGTACAGAGTTCGAACTGATTACCTCTATCAATGTTCAATGAGGCCATTTTTTTTTTACTAAATATAGACTAAACATTAACTTGAAATTAAAATTACACAGCAGATAGCTCACTCAGTGGTGAAGAAATATTCTTCTATGCTGCTATGATTTGATCCCACTATATACATTTATAACTAGCTCTAACAGCAAGACTAAATGAATGATACTTTATCCAGATTCCCATTAAGAACTAATAATGGTGGGTTTGGCTCAGTGGTTAGAGTGTCAGCCCACAGACCAAAGAGTCATGGGTTTGATTCCAGCCAAGGGCACATACCTTGGTTGCGGTTCATCCCTGGTCCTGGATGGGATTGTGTGGGAGGCAACCAGTCAATGTGTCTCACTCACATTGATGTTTCTTTCTGTCTCTCTCCCTCTCTCCCACTCTATCTGAAGATAAATGGAAAAAATATCCTCAGGTGAGGATAAAAAACTAATAAGGGGAGAGACAATACCAGCTCAACACAAGATCTATTTGTAACTAGTGTACTTAATGGATTTTAGGGACCTCTCAAACTAATGATCTATTAAGTAGGTCAGAGGGGTAAAAGGAAATGTGGCTTGTCCAGAACCACAATGGATCAATTTGTGGTAGAACTGGAGTTTCTAATTTACGATATGTCTATCAGAACATGTTGCTCATCTTTCTGTCTTTGCAACACACTAAAAAATCTAGCAAAGTTAGTCCAATGACAATGTTAAACATGGTTGAAAACAGCATGGAGTTAAAGGACTGACATACATGATAAATAATAATTGAAAATAAACAACAAATGGGTAAAGCATTTGCTATTGTTATGGGTGCCATAATTTGAGATACAAATACAGCTCTTCAGGGTGAAATATTAGGTATGGAAGCCCCCTTTTCTCGCTCTCTCCAAAACAGTTACTCCTGTGTTATAGTCCCTCTTGTTATGTGCTGGAAGTAAGCAAGCTCATAGTAGATTGCTAAAGATTTAGAAGGAATACTAATAGAGTAGTTAATATATTAGCAGCTTCCATTTCTGGAACTTTCACTCTATTTAGATGCTTAAAAGATTTTTTTTTCCATCCCTTCACTTTCAACCTATGTGAGTCTTTTGTTGTGAGGTGAGTCTCTTGTAAACAACATATAGATGAGTCATGCTTTCTTGTCCAATAGGTACTCTGTGTCTTTTTATCAGAGCATTCAATCCATTTACATTTAAGGTGATTATTGATATGTATTCATTTATTGCCATTTTTGTTTAGTGTGGTTATATTTTTCTTTCTATTTCTCCTGCTAATTACAGCAGTCCTTTTAACATTTTTTGCAGTGCTGGTTTGGTGCTAATATATTCCCTTACCTTTTTTTGTCAGGGAAGCTCTTTATTTGACCTTCTATTTTGAATGATAGCCTTACTGGGTAGAGTAGTCCTGGATTCAGATCCTTGTTTTTCATGACATTGATTACCTCAGGCCATTTCCTTCTAGCCTGTAGTGTTTCTGTTGAGAAGTCAGCTGAGAGCCTTATGGGGTTTCCTTTGTTGGTAACTTATTTCTTTGTAGGTAACTGTTGCTTATTTCTTGCTGCTTTTAAGATTCTCTTTGTCTTTAATTTTTGGCAGTTTGATTACTATGTGTCTTGATGTGGGTCTGTTTGGGTTCTTCTTACTTGGGGCTCTCTGTGCTTCTTGAACTTGAATGCCTTCTTTCTTCACCAAATTAGGGAAGTTTTCTGTCACTATTTCTTCAAATATATTTCCTAACCCTTGCTCATTTTCTTCTTCTTCGGAGACTCCTATGATGCGAATGTTACTACGTTTCCAGTTGTCCCGCAATTCTCTTAAGCTGTGTTCCTGTTTTTTAATTGTTTGTTTTTTTTTTTCTTTTGGTTTTCTGATTGGTTGATTTTTTCTACCCTATCTTCTAATTCACTGATACAGTCCTCAGCTTCCTCTGTTCTGCTATTTATAACTTCCAATGTGTTCTTTATTTCTGCTATGTCATTTTTCATTTCTTCTTGGTGGTTTTTAATTTTGAACTGGTTCATTTTCAACATTTCTATGTCTTTATTCATGGTTCTCATGCCCTTACACATGCTGTTGAGCTTCCTCAAGATCATGGCTCTGCATTCTAGTTCTGTTAACTTGCTTAACTGCACCTCATTTATCTCCTCTTTGGTAGAGGTCTCTTGTTCTTTCATTTGGCTTTTGTTTTCTGTATTTCACCATTTTGGGTATCACAGTGGCCCTTGGATCCTGCCAAATTTTCCCTGTGGGTGTTGGTGTTCTGCTGTTTGTGGCTTCCTCTCCTGGGTTTGGATGAGCCAGGGAGGACCCATGTTACACATCACTGTCAAGTCTTACTTTCCTGGTTAAAGTCGCTAACCCAGGGAATGGTAGTTATCCTCTAGTTTTTTGCCTGGAGGCTATCAGTAGCAGTTCCTGAAGAGCCTTGGCTTCTCAGTTGAATGAGAAACTCCCTCAGGTGCTCAGTGTAAGAAGGTTTGCCAAGAGTGGGGCAGATATTGGTTGTAATGGGCCTCAATTAGCATTTAAGTGGCCACCGGGTGGGGTTGAATCTCTGAGGGAGGGGCTGCCGCCTCTCCCCAGAGCCCTGGGAAGGAGTAAGGTGACCATCGTCCTGCATAGCTGCAACTCAGCAAAAGCTCTGAGCGCCCTCCAAATCGCAAGTGCCCCCACATAGTTCCAGTCCAGTCTGCCCTCCCTCTGCCGGAGCCCAAGGTACATGTCTACTGCTATTTTAGCCTCTGTCCCAGCTCTGCGCTGTGGAGCCGCTTGGGAATTTAACCCAAGAGTGCTGGTCACAGCCAAGGCTGCTGCTCACAGCTAAGGCCACTGCCGACCGTGGGCTCTCGGCCCCTCTCTCGCGTCCTCGCGGCCCCTCTCTTGCGTCCTCGCAAGCCTACCAGGATTGAGTCAGTGTCCCTGGTTACGTTGTCCTCCAAGCTGCTTTTCTGTTGCCTTTCCATGACAATTTGTCTTTATTTTCATTGTAATTCCAATTTGGTACTGGGAGATGGTTTGTGTAGCTTCCATTCACTCTGCCGTCATTTTGGAATCTCAATATGGCCAATTTTAACTTGTTTTATTATAATGGGAATCCTACAGAATGAGTTTCACTTCACTAGAGACAAATGAGCAGCAGATGTCTTATTTGGTTAATGGGCTATCAGCTGAGTACAAACCACACACACACACACACACACACACACACACACACAAGTCAGTAGTGAAGAAATATTCTTCTATGCTGCTATGATTTGACTCCACTATATATACATTAGACAACAGAAAGTAAACGTGCTAAAAATGCAGGCTTAAATAAGAATGTCTCTTTAGTTTACTTATTTTAGACTTACATTGTTTCAGTTCTGAAAGAGCTGTAGAGGTCAATCTCTGTAATGTTTCCTTTAAAATCCCCAACTCCAGCCTGGAATCTCATTCTTTAATTCTTCAGTTGCTGACTAAAAGATGCCAAAGAGGTCATTGGTACTGAAAGATAGTTCATACTCGGACTCCCAAGCCTTGCACCTTGAGAAAAGGGCCCCCTCCCCCATACCAGATGTGTCTTGCACTTGCCAAACTATGCACTCCCAGGCTGAGCCTGCTAACAGCAGGTGCCATTTTTGTTTGTTTGTTTTGTTTTTAATTTATCTCTATTGTTGAAAATATTAAAGATATCCCTCATTTTTCCCCCATTAACATCCTCTCCCCCACTCCCACCTTCCCCACCCCTGGCCTTCACCACACTGTGTCATCTGTGTCCATTGGTTATGCATATATGAATACAAATTCTTTGCTTTATATCTTCCTGCCCCCTCTTCCCTCTGAGGTTTGTCACTCTGTTCCCTACTTTCATGTCTCTGGATCTATTTTGATCAATATCTCATTCTGTTCACTATATTCCACAAATAAGTGAGATCATGTGATACTTGTCTTTCTCTGACTGGTTTATTTTGCTTAGCATAATACTCTCTGGGTTCCTCCATGTTGTCTCAAAGAGTAAGAGATCTTTCTTTCATACTTCTCCAAATAGGACATACAAATGGCAAATAGACATGTGGAAAAATGCTCAATATCACTAATCACCAGAGAAATGCAAATTAAAACTACTATGAAGTATCACCTCACTCCTGCCAGAATGGTGTCCATCAATAAATCATCAATCAACAAGTGCTGGTGAGGACGTGGAGAAAAGGACACTCTAGTATACTTATGGTGAGAATGAAGACTGGTGCAGCCACTATAGAAAACAATACAGTCATTACAAAATGTGGATTGGTATGGAGTGTGCAGAGGGCACAATGGAAGGAATGAGGAGGGAAAGTTATTTTAGCATGGTGACATGAACTAAGAGACATTCTCAGAAAAGTTGGAGCTTGAACAGAATCAAGATGGAAGAATGGGTTTAATTAGGCAGGAAGGGGTTGAGGGGAGAAAAGGCATTCTAGGCAGAGGGGGAAGTGGCATGAGCAGATTCACAGAAGTGTGAAAGTGAATGCTATGCTTTGGAAACCACTAGATAATAATTTCAGCTATAGTGAGTGTAAGGGATGAGGGAGTGCCAAATCATGAGGGTTCTTTAAAGAGATAATCCATTTGGAAAACACTGGATTAAACAGTGTCCTGTAGGGTAATTATGTTCCCTGCTCTATTATCCCCAATGTCTAGTGACAACTAAATAGAAGGCACTTAATGCAGATTTTATTAAATGAAAGAAAGGATTAGTGATTGAATAGTTTTAAACAGAGGCTCCAGTACAAAAAGAAAGACATGGGCTTCCTGGCCCAGCCAGTTACTATGTGAGAGACCTGGGCCAGGGCATTTAACCTGTCTGACCATCAGTTTTCCATCTGTGAAAATGGCTAACAATTGCAGTGAGGAGTTTGGAGGATTAGAGACTACAGTGCAGAGCCTGGCAGTGATTGTATCAGCATAGCAAAGAATCATCTTGGCCCTACAAAACTTGGCTGCGTTTAAGACCAACACTCACTGGCCAACTAAGCCTCCCCATGGACAGTTTCCTCTGTGGGAATATCTGCTCAGAGAACGGGACTTTGGAGGGACTGCAAAGCTAAAAGAAATTTGGACTTTGCCCTTAGCCCTTTGAGATCACTACTGTCATCATCCCTGGCAGACAAAGCATCATAGAAGCCTGGAATCTTCTCAGACTCCCCTCTCTACCACAATGGTAACTTTTTCAGGCTGGCTGGTTAGGCACCTATCATTTTATCTCCAGATACAATCAAATACTGAAAAACAAAAACAAAACAAAAAAAACTAAAAAATTCTTCTCTCTATAGAATTTGGAGAAATTTTGTAGTTTTATGCATACATTATCTGATGTATTACCTCCAGAATCAGATGGACCAAATGTCTGACATTTTGTAGATAGGCCACTATTGTAATTCTTTTAGCTTTTATACTTTTGAGAGTCAAAATAGATGTTAGCCTTAGGGATTACTGACCAGAGTGGCTGTTCTTGTGAGAGGATTGTAATAGGAATAAATTCCCTCATTCACTTTGCTCTCTTTGCAGGCATGTGCTCTCATTAGCATTGATTGAAGTTATAGGATTCGCACACCTGCTGGGGAAAATAGACACCTTGTTTTGC
The DNA here is from genome assembly GCF_014108415.1 of Molossus molossus. Classification (NCBI taxonomy): domain Eukaryota; kingdom Metazoa; phylum Chordata; class Mammalia; order Chiroptera; family Molossidae; genus Molossus; species Molossus molossus. The sequence goes on along the minus strand of NW_023425355.1, from coordinate 75,005,708 downwards.
TACAATATAAGAAAACATCAGCCAGCTCAGCTATGCTTCTGTTGATGTTAATAAATCATGTGCAATGTCCAAAAGATATTTATAAATTTGTTCTCTTTATTGATTTTAGAGAGAGAGGAAGGGAGAGGGAGAAAGAGAGAGAAACATTTGATGAGAGAGAACATCGATTGGCTGCCTCCTGCATGCCTCCCACTGGGAATTTGGCACACAACCTGGGCATGTGCCCTGACCAGAAATCAACCTGGCAGCCTCTTGGTGAATGGGTTGATGCTCAACCACTGAGCAACACTGCCTGAGCTGTCCAAAAGATATTTAAACACCCTAAATATGGGCTGCATTTTTTGGCTTCTAATAGCATTCTAACTAGCAACAGCAAAGAGAAATGGAGTTTTGCTGAAATTATGTAAGCAGTGAGGTTGGAAGTGCTACTCTAAAAGGATTCTTCCTGATCTACGAGTCATTTTGCCATCAGGCAGCTGACCTCTGTGCAAATATTCACCTTCTGGAACTTTTAACTCTGTAAGATAATAATGTTAAAGTCCTGTAAGAGAGAACACACTACAGACTCATTCATTCATTTTTGTAATATATATTTATTAATCCTCTATTATGTAGCACGTACAAATTTAGGTGCTAGGGATAAAATGGTGACCAGATCCAGCGCTTGATCTCATGGGAGAGACAGGGATTTGACAATTAATATCCAATTTCCACTTTTAAAAATGAAAGTATTGGTACAGAATGCTAGAACACAGAGGTACAAGGTGCAGTGGGGGGTCAGTGATCAGGAACCAAAGCAGTTGTGTAGCCATGGGGTTAGGGTTAGTAAGAACTTTCTTGGAGATGCAAACCCAGTAGAGGGAACCACAAGCAGCATAACACCAAGACCCACAGAGAAAATTTGGCAAGCACCAAAATCCATGGAGACAGATGAAATGGTGAAACAAAGAAACAAATCCCAAATGAAAAAAGCAAAAGCATTTTACAGAAGAACAGATAAATGAAATGCAATTAAGCAACTTATCAGAGGTAGAGTTCAGAATAATGATTATGAGGAAGCTCAGCAGCATGAGCAAAGAGCTCAACAGAATGTGGAAAGATATAGAATCATTGAAAGTCAACCAATTGGAAATGAAAAGGCTCCCAGCGGAAATTAAGAATGACATAGCAGAAATAAAGAACATATTGGAAGGAATATCCAGCAGAGTAGAGGAAGCTGAGGATTGGATCAGAGAATTAATAGACCACATAGAAAAAATCACCCAAACAGAAAACCAAGAAGAAAAAATTAAAAACAGGAAGACAGCTAAAGAGAACTGTGGTACAACATGAAATGTAAAATCTGCATCATAGGAGTGCCAGAAGAAGAAGGAAATGAGCAAGGGTTATAGAACATATTTAAAGAAATATTACAGAGAACTTCTGGTCAAGATGGCGGCATAGATAAACGCGCCGCCCCGTCCTTCCACAACCACATCAAAGTTACAACTAAACTACAGAACAACCATCATTCAAAACCTCCTGAAATCAAGCTGAGTGGAAGTCCTAAAACTATGGAATTAAAGCAGCCACATCCAGAATGGTAGGAGGGGTGGAGGTGCGAAGGGCGGAGGCGGATGGGTTGGCCCACACCCACGTGTGGCAGATAAAAAGCAGGAGGACACCTCGGCAGGGAAGGTCCCCCCTGAGGACTGAGGGGTCCCCGTACCACACCAGGTGCCCAGCTCAGGATTCCAGTGCCTGGAAGAGAAGTCCCCATAACTTCCGGCTGGAAAAAACAGCAGGAACTGAGGCTCAGGGAAGCTGAAGCGGCTGGAGCCCAAAACAACTCCTTAAAGGGCCCGTGCATGGACTTATCGGACTCACTCCCTCTAAGCTCAGAGAGGAGGCAGCTCGAAGGGCACCAGAGACATACAGGGAAGAACTGAGCTGTTTGGCACTGTAGCTAGGGCTGGAGAGGGGAGTTTCTCCAGGACAAACATGCTGTCAGAGACCTTTGTTCCTTTGGTGAGTCATTCCCTGGGGCGGCAGACAGCTGCCATATCAGGGACTTCAGCAACCAGACTCACACTGGTAGCCCCACCCTGGTGACTCCTTGAGGCCACACCCCACCCAACTTTCAGGCCCACCCAAGCTGTTGCCACTTGCTTAACCATAAATTTGGCCTGTCTTGGATCCTGCTTCAGGTTTTTCCTAAATTCTTTCAAACAAGCAGCATCTGGTCTCAGCTAGCCCCATACTGCTTGTTAAATAAACACAGAGACAAACACAGGGAGGCAGCCAAAATGAAGAGACAAAGAAACAGGTCCCAAACGAAAGAACAGAAGAAAACCCCAAGAAAAGAACTAAGCGAAATGGATATAAGCAACCTAACAGATGCTGAGTTTAAAATACTGCTTATAAGGATGCTCAATGAACTTAGTGAGAACCTCAGTGAACTTAGTGAGGATCTCAAGAGCATAATAAAGGACCAGTCAGAAATGATGGATGCACAGTCAGAAATGAAGGAGGTATTAACTGAAATAAAGAATAATTTACACAGATTCAATAGTAGAATATGTAAATCCAAGAAGTAAACCATCGATTTGGAATATAAGAAAGCAAAAAACGTCCAATCAGAACAGCAAAAAGAAAAAAAGAATCCAAAAAAATGAGGATAGTGTAAGGAGCCTCTGGGACAACTTCAAGCATGCCAACATTCGCATCTTAGGGGTGCCAGAAGGAGAAGAGTGAGAACAAGAAATTGAAAACCTGTTTGAAACAATAATGGCAGAAAACTTTCCTAACTTGGTGAAGGAAACAGACATACAAGTCCAGGAAGCACAGAGAGTCCCAAATAAGATGAACCCCAAGAGGCCCACACCAAGACACATCATCATCAAAATACAAAAGGTTCAAGACAAAGAGAGAATCTTAAAAGCAGCAAGAGAAAGGCAGCTAGTTACCTACAAGGGAGTTCCCATAAGGCTCTCAGCTGATTTCTCAAAAGAAACTTTGCAAGCCAGAAGGGAGTGGCAAGAAACATTCAGAGTGTTGAAAAGCAAGAATCTACAACCAAGATTACTCTATCTTGCAAAGCTGTCATTTAGAATTGATGGCCATATAAAGAGTTTCCCAGACAAGAAAAAGTTAAAGGAGTTCATCACCACCAAACTGTTATTATATGAAATGATGAAGGGTCTTTTTGAAGAAAAAGATAAAATATATGAACAAAATAAATGGTAATGAATACATATCTATCGACAATGGAATCTACAGACAAAATGAACAGGCAAAACTGAAACATTCTCATAGATACAGAGAACATTTTTTTGGTTGCCAGATGGGAGAGGGGTTGGAGGAATGGGTGAAAAAGGTGAAGGGATTAAGAAGTACAAATTCATTGCTAGACTGACAAACCTCAAAGGGGAAGGGGTTGGGGGGTGGGAGTAAATAAACCAAAGAACTTATATGCATAACTAATGGACACAGACAATAGTGTGAGAAAAGGCGGGAGGGGGGTGGGGGTAGGGAGGAGGGGGGTCAATGGGGGAAAATGAGGAACATCTGCAATACATTCTACATTCAACAATAAAGATTTAAAAAATAAAATAAAAACAAAAAATAAAGAAATAGTGACAGAAAATTTCCCTAATTTGGTGAAGGAAACAGGCACACAAGTTCAAATAGACCAGAGAGCCCCAGGTAAGAAGACCCAAAAGATACCCACTCAAAAACACATCATAATTAAAATGACAAAAATTAAAGACAAAGAGAGAAAAGGTAGCAAGAGAAGAGCAACAAGATATCTACAAGGAAACGCTCATAAGACTATCAGCTGACATCTCAACAAAACACTAAAGTACAAAAGAGAATGGCATGAAATAATCAAGGTAATGAAAAACAAGGATCTGAATCCAAGATTACTCTATCCAGCAAGGCTATCATTCAAAATAGAAGGTGAAATAAAGAGCTTCCCAAGCAAAAAAGGTTAAGGCATTATATCAGGACCAAACGAGTACTGCAAGAAATGTAACAAGGACTTATGTAATAAGCAGTAGAAATAGTAAGAGAAACATAACCACAATAAAGAAACATGGCAATAAATAAGAACATGTAAATAATAACCTTAAATGTAAATGGATTAAACACTCAGATCAAAAGACACATAGTAACTGAATGGTTAAGAAAGCATGACTCATCTATATGTTGTTTACAAGAGACCCACCTCACAACCAAAGACTCACATAGGTTGAAAGTGAAGGGGTGGAAAAAAAAAATTCCAACAAACGGAAAGGAAAAAAAAGCCGGGTTAGCATACTCATATCTGATAAAATATGCTTTAAAATGAAGTCCAAACTAGAAACAAAGAAGGCCCCTACATAATATTGAAAGGATCTATCCAACAGGAGGATATAACATTGGTAAACATATGTGTATCCAATATAGGAGCACCAAAATACATTTAAAAGCTTCTGGAGGAATTCAGAGGAGAAATCGACAACAATACAACCATAGCAGGGGACTTCAACACCCCGCTGACATCCCTGGATAGATCCCCTAAACAAAAAATTACCAAGGAAACAGAGACTCTAAATGATGCATTAGATCATATGGATTTAATATATATCTACAGAAAACTAAATCCTAAAACTGCAGAATTTACATTTTTGTCAAGTAAACATGAGACATTTTCAATGATAGACCACATGTTAGGACACAAACTAAAACTCTACAAGTTCAAGAATATTAAAATCATATCAAGCAACTTCTCAGATTACAATGGCATGAAGCGAGAAATTATTTATGGTAAAAACACTCAAAAGCATTGAAAAACATTGAGGCTAAATAGCATGTTATTAAACAATGAATGGGTTACCGAGGAGATCAAGGAAGAAATTAAAAACTTCCTATAAACCAATGAAACTGAACATACAACAACAACAAATCTATGTGATGCAACGAAAGCAGTCCTGACAGTGAAATTCATAGCATTATAGGCCTACCTCAAGAAACAAGAAAAAAATTCTAATTGACTAACCTCATAACTTAAAGTATAAGGGAAAAAAAACAAAACAAACAAACAAACAAAAAACAGAAGGAAAAACCCAGGGCAAGTAGAAGGAAAGGAATAGTAACGGACAGAGCAGAAATAAATGATATATAGAGACAAAAAAATATCCAAATCAATAAAACAAAGAGCTGATTCCTTGAAAAAATAAATAAGATTGGTGTACCCTTAGGTTTTCCAATAAACGAAGAGAGAGAAGCCAAATAAACAAAATGAGAAACAAAAAAGGAGAAGCCACAATTGACACCACAGAAATACAAAGGATCGTTACAAAATACTATGAACAATTATATGGCAACAAATTGGAGAATCTAAGCAAATAGGACAATTACCTAGAATCACACAGTCTTCCAGTCCTGAACTGGGAAGAGATAGAAAACTTGAAAAGAACAATAACAACTCAGTAAATTGAATATGTAATCAAGAATCTCCCAGCAAACAAAAGCCAGGGCTCAGACAGCTTTACCAGGGAGTTTTACCAAACATTCAAAGAACTAACACCCATTCTCCTCAGATTATTGCAAAAAATTATAAGAAGAAAGACTTCCAAACTTGATTTACGATCCAGCATTATTCTAATTTCCAAACCAGATAAAGACACTACAAATAAAGAAAACTACGGATCGATATACCTGATGAACATAGATGCCAAATCTTTAACAAAATATTAGCAAATCGGATCCAGCAATATATTAACAAAATTATTCACAATGTGTTGGCAAAATTGGACAGCTACATGCAAAAAAAAATAAAGCTAGACCATCAACTTACACCCTACACAAGAATAAACTCAAAATGGAAAACATACTTAAATGTGACCCGTGAAGCCATAAAAATCCTAGAAGAAAATGTAGGCAACAAAATTTTGAACATCATACACAGCAGAATTTTCACTGATACATCACCTAAGGCAACAGAAACAAAGGAGAAAAGGAACACATGGGACTACATCAAACTCAAAAGCTTCTGCATAGCAAAAGAAACAACCATCAAAATGGAAAGGGAACGTATTGTATGGGAGAGCATAGTTGCCAACGATACATCAGATAAGGGGTTAATTTCCAAAATATATAGAGTACTCATACAACTCAACAAAAGGAAGACAAGGAACCCAATTAAAAAAAAATATATATATATATATATATATATATATATATATATATATATGCAGAGGAACTAAATAGACACCTCTCTAAACAGGACATACAGATGGCTGAGAGACATATGAAGGAATGCTCAACATCACTAATCATCAGAGAGATGCAATTTAAAACAACAATGAGGTATCACCTCACACCTGTCAGAATGGCCGCCATCAACAAATCATCAAACAACAAGTGTTGGCGAGGGTGTGGAGAAAAGGGGACTCTAGTACACTGCTGATGGGAATGCAGACTGTTGCAGCCACTATGGAAAACAATATGGTGTTACCTCAAAATATTTAAAAATTGAATTGCCATTTGGCCCAGTGATCCCACTTCTAGGAATATACCCTAAGAAGCCTGAAACACCAATCAGAAAGAATATATGCACCCCCATGTTCATAGAAGCACTATTTACAATAGCTAAGATCTGGAAACAGCCCAAGTGTCCACCAGTAGACGAATGGATAAAAAAGCTGTGGTACATATACACAATGGAGTACTATGCATCTGTAAGAAAGAAAGATCTTTTATCCTTTGAGATGACATGGAAGGACCTGGAGAGTATTATCCTAAGCGAAACAAGCCAAGCAGAGAAAGACAAATATCTCATGATCTCACTTATTTGTGGAATATAATGAACATAACTGTCTGAGGATCAGGGTAGACCCAGAGACATGGAAGTGGGGTACAGACTGACAACCCTCAGAAGAAGGGGTGGGGAAGGAAGGGAAGAGATAAACCACAGAACTTATATGCATGTACTCATAACTGATGGACACAGACGACAAAGCTGGGGCAGGTTCGGGGGATCGGAAGGAGGGTGTCAATGGGGAAAAAAGGAGAAACATCTGTAACAAAAATAAAGTAATAAATTAAAAAAAAAAATTATTCACCATGACCAAGTGGGATTCATCCCATGGATGCAAGGCTGGTACAATATTTGCAAATCAATAAATATAATATACTACATAAAAAAGAAAGAAATATAAAAACCATATGATCATATCAATAGAAGCTGAAAAAGCATTCGACAAAATCCAGCACCCATTTCTGATAAAAATGCTCAGCAAGGTGGGAATAGAGGGATCATACCTCGAGATAATAAAGGTCATATATAAAAAACCTACAGGCAACATCATACTCAATGGGCAATAACTAAAACATTCCCCTTAAGAATAGAAAAAAGACAGAGATGCCCATTTTTGCCACTCTTATTTACCATTCTACCGGAAGTCTTACAACAATTAGACATGAAGACAAAATAAAAGGGATCCAAATTGGAAAGGAGAAAGTGAAGCTGTCATTATTTACAGATGACACGGTACCATACATAGAAAATCCTACACTCCATCAAAAATCTACTGGAGCTAATAAATGAATTTGGCAAAGTAGTGAGATACAAAATTAACGTCAGGAAAGGGGCAGCTTTCTTATATACCAACAATGAACTCACATACAGAGAAACAAAAAAAAAAAAATTCCATTTACCACTGCAACCAAAAAAATTAAGATACCTAGTGATAAACTTAACAAAGTACGTAAAAAAACAATTCACAGAAAAATTTTGATCATTGAGAAAAGAAATAAAGGGAGATATAAAAATCTGGAAGCGTATACCTTGTTCATGGAATGGAAGAATTAATATCATAAAAATGTCCGTACTACCCAAAGCAATGTATAGATTCAATACAATCCCCATTAAAACACTAAAAACATATTTTATGGAACTAGAAAATACTCCAAATGTTTATGTGGAACCAAAAGAGACCCTGAATAGCCACCGCAGTCTTGAAAATGAAGAACAAAGTAGGAGGGATCACAATAACACTATCAGGTTATACTACAAAGCCATTTTTGGTATTGGCACAGAAACAGGCATATAGATCAATGGAACAGAACAGAGAACCCAGAAATGGACCATAGACATTATTCTCAATTAATATTTGACAAAGGTGCCAAGAGCATACAGTGGAGTAAAGACAGCCTCTTTAATAAATGGTGTTGGGAAAATTGAACTGCTACATGCAAAAAATGAAGCTAGAGCACCAACTTACACCATACACAAGAGTAAACTCAAAATGCATAAAAAGGTTAAATGTGACTTGTGAATCCATAAAAATTCTAGAAGAAAATGTAGGCAACAAAATTTCAGTCATTGCATGCAGCAGAATTTTCACTGATACAACCCCTAAGGCAAGAGAAACAAAGGAAAAATTAATTAATGGAACTACATCAAACTAAAACCTTCTGCACTGCAAATGAAACAAGCATCTAAATAGAAATGGAACCCACTATATGAGAGAGCATAATTGCCAATGATACATAAGAGAACAGGTTAATTTCCAAAATATATAGAGTACTCATAGATTTCAACAAAAGGAAGACGAAAATCCAATTAAAATGTGCAGAGGACCTAAAAGGACACCTCTCCCAAGGGGATATACAAATGGCCAAGAGACATATGAAAAACGTTCAATGTCAAGAATCATCAGACAGATGCAAATTAAAATGACTATGAGTTATCACCTGACAGAATGGCTGCAATCAACAAACTATCAAACAAATGCTGGAGAGGCTACGGAGAAAAAGAGACTCTAGTACACTGCTGGTGGGAATGCAGATTGGTGCAGCCACTTATGGAAAACAATATGGTGTTTCCTCAAAATTTAACAATTGAACTGCCATTTGACCCAGTGATTCAACTTCTAGAAATATATCCCAAGAAGCCTGAAACACCAATCAGAAAGAATATATGTACCCTTATGTTCACAGCAGCACTATTTACAATTGCTAAGACCTGGAAACTGCCCAAGTGTCCATTTATGGGTGACTGGATAAAAAAGCAGTACATATACACAATGGAATACTATGCAGCTGTTAGAAAGAAAGATCTCTTATCCTTTGAGATCACATGGAGGGACCTGGAGAGTATTCTGGTAAGCGAAATAAACCAATCAGAGAATGACAAATATCACATGATCTCATTTATTTGTGGAATGTAATGAACAAAATAAGGTGATGAACAAAATAGACCCAGAGACATAGAAGTAGGGTTCATACTGACAAACCTCAGAGTAGGGGGGCATGATATAAGGGAGAGATAAACCAAAGAACTTATATGTATATATGCATAACCAGTGGACATAAACAACAAAGGTGGGATCAAGAGGAGGGTGTCTGTGGGGCTAAAAGGAGAAACTTCTGTAACAAAAATAAATTAATTAACAAAAAAAGAAAAAAAGAACGTTCTTGGAGAAATGACATTCAAAATGAGGTCCGAAAGGTTAATGGCTGTTAACTAGATGAAATGTACAAGAGTTGAATGGGAGAGGAGGGTTTAATTTCCAGCCCATGCAATGTCCCTTTGGTCAAAAAATCATGGAACATTCAAGGAACTGAACCAAGTCCAATAAGACTTGAAGGGAGAGAGAAAGAGTTGTATATGAACCAGATCTTACAGAGCCTTGATAGTCACGTAAGGGATGATAATACCAACTCAGGGGGCAATGATGATGCCTCAGATGGTTCTTAGTAGGTTCAAAAAGATGAGTAAGACTCGTTCCACACCTCACAGCTGTAAAGGACTGAGTGAAGATTCAATCCCAAGCCCATCTAACTGCTTAGCCAGCTTTCCTAATCATGACAATATAGCACTTACTGTTATGTGGCAATATTTTTTCTGGAATCTCCTCCAGGCCATTTGTAATTCAAATTGTATACCTTGATTCGTTTTGAAATATGTCTTGGGTGCTTTCTTCTATGTGACAAGTGGGCATTGTGGCAGAGTGCCTGGCATGGTAGGAGTGAGATAAAGGAGTCTAGCTTTCCATGTCAAATAAGCCGGTGGAGTGTGTAATAGAAGATAGGATCACAGAATCCTACCTAAAAAGGCAATATGTGTAATTAGTTTCTGTAAGGAGAATCCATGCTTAATATATCTGTTATTTTTTAAGGAGTTGACCAAACAAATCAATTAGGGAGAGACAATGCATGTAATAATAGTCACACCAATATGCAAGACACTTATTTTTGCATTTAGAAAACACTTTTACATAGCTGATTATTTATTTCACTGGATGGCTGAGAACACTAAATGGGCTGAAATATTATTAACCCATTTTAAAGATAAGGAAAGAGGCTCAATGAGACTACGAGACTTCTCCAAGTTACATATTAAGCAAATGTTAGAGCCATTATCCAAATAAAGGTCCCTCCAGCCCTTGAATTCTTAACCAATTTTTTTCCCATTCTGAGGCTTAGTACATATTTATTGTGTTGAATAGATCCTTGCCATTATCATGAAAGAACTGACTGACAAGCGATCTCTCAGAAGACCCCAGATTTTTTTCCTGCCTCCATGCTGCCTTTCAAATTCTCAAGAAGGCACATTTATACATATCATCTAATTTGATCCCTATAAAAGTCTTAATGTAAATTTAACAGTTAATGTTAACATTTTTATAAAAGAAGCTATTGGATGACTAAGAAAGTGGTTGGCAATTTTTTAATTTTTATTTATGATTTGAGAGAGAGAGGGAGAGAGAGAGAGAGAGAGAGAGAGAGAGAAAGAGAGAGAAATTTGTTTTACATATAATGCATTCATTGGTTGATTCTTGTATGTGCCCTGCAACCTTAGAGTTTCAGGATAACGTTCTAACCAACTGATCCAAGGCCAAATTCTTTTTATAAAGGGCTAGACAGTAGATATTTTAGGCTTTGCAGTCTCTGCTCCAGCATTGCTACTAGTTAGAAAGTAACCACAGACAATGCAGAAACACATGGGCATGGCTGTGTTTCAATACAACTTCGCTTATGGATCCTGAAATTTGTATTTCACATAATTGTCATGTATCATGAAATATTCTTCTTTTGATTTTTTTCAACTATTTAAAAATGTAAAAATTATTCTTGACTTGTGGCTATGCAAAAATAGATGGCAGTGTGATGGCTTTGACTTTTGAACCATAGTTTGCCAAGCCCAGCACTAAGAGGTTATGGTGTATGCATATGGATATATACCTAGTAACTGTTGTACTATTTGTAAAAATGTTGGATGTTTATAATCAGCAGAAGTTACAGGTTTGCCCTATATCCAAATTTTAATTTGGGCAAAATAATAAAATTTTATTTTATTTAGCTAGATTATCAGAGGGTTACTTACACATGCTTTCATCTGAAAAAGCTGCCAAGAGTCCTTTGGCCCAGGTTCAGAGTTGACATGCTGTCTAATCATAGTTTGCTCTTATGGTACTGGCCTATTCTCACGGAATCCTGGATCTGACGCTCCCTGGGCAAAGGAAGGGGATTCTTGGCTCAGGGTACAGGCTAGAAACAGAGCAAACACTACGCATGCAGGAGGAAAATAAACTGGTTTTAGAATAACTGGATCCATAGAATTTACAGTCTTCCTTTCTATTGTGCCCCAGGCAGAGGGTAGAAAGCAAGGTATATTGCTGATAACTACTTGCTTTATCCTAAAGAGTAGCCAGTGTGAGCTCTTATTGCACTTAGGCTGCCCTGATTTAGTTACTTCCCCAACTCTATTTTCTCTCTGCCCAATAAATAAATACAAGAGTGACAGTACAGTCCCATTGCTGAGGATGTATTCTTAGGACTAGATGTAGCACATAACTGCAGCTTGCCATGTGGAGAAATAATGGAAGACCTTGTTTTACAGCTGAATTTAAGGCAAAGAAGAAAGAGGTGGTGCACAAAGGGAAGAATGCCAACTCTTTATTATCTATGGAAGCAGCCCCTATATTAAGTTTCATGATTTAGGATAGAGTATAATGCTATGAATGAGGATACTAATTAACTGTTACTAGAACACAATCTAAAAGCAAATGTTGACTTTAAGGTCTTAGCTTCCAATTATCTTGCTTGCTGTGCAAAAGACACAGTGTTTTTGCAGATACAATAGCCATGCTTTTGTGCACAGGTAAATGTGGTAGATGTGACATGGAAAGACTGCAAATACTTGTGGATTGAGCTATGTGTTGTCCCCAAACCAGCAAGGATACACATGGTTTTCCAGCTAAAGTTGTAGGTTTAAAGGACCCACTCAAAAAGAGGAAACTCCTCTATATATGTTGGACATGTGTGTGTATTTTATATTATATGGTGTGTTTAACATAGTATATCTTAATATTATATATCCAGATAGATGATAGATGATAGATGATAGATGATAGATGGATGGATGGATGGATAGATAGATGATAGATAGATAGATAGATAGATAGATAGATAGATAGATAGATAGACAGACATAACTAGAGACAATGAAGCCCTCTGCTTAGCTCATAGAAAGCTTGGAATATACATTTATAGAAAGAAGGTTCTATTGTCTCATGCTATAGTGAAACATGATAAAAAAATAAATAATAAAAAGAACCTCAGCAATTTTGGGAACTATTCCTTTATAAGTCCAGAACATCTTTCAGAAATTTGTAGTTGGCTATTGCAGTCAGCAGTCCCTACAAGTCTTGAAGAGCAAGTGGCTGAGACTAGTCCAACAGTGAGTGTACAGCACTATGCTGACTAAACAGTTCTGCTACTGAAGGTGTCTAGGAATTGGGGACCTTCTGAAAAGGTCCTCATTTTGGACCTGAGATCCAAAGTCCCTAGACTTTCTAATGCATGAATGTCTAAGTCAGATTTAGTGAACTCAGGAAGCTTATGATTAAGGTCTATATTAGCTATTATTATTACCATTAGTATATGCCAGACATTGCACTAAGTGAAATTTTATGATTATCTCATTTAATCTTCACAATAACCCTGTGATGTAAGTACTATTAGTATGCCTACTTTATATTGAGAAAATTGAGGCACTGAGAGGTTAAGTAATTTGCCCAAATTTACATCTTATAAGTGGTAGAGCTAGAATTCATATCTATGGAGTCTGACTGTAGATACCAAGATCTTAACCCCAACACTATGCTGCCTACCCAGAGGATAGAATCTAAGGTCTTCAAGTTGTAATTGTGGTGAAGGAATGTTTATTCATTTGGAAAAGAGCATAGGTTCTATTTTTTAACAACCAGCCAATTAATTTCTTCTTTGTCTGAATAGTCTTGTTCAGTCTAAAAATCTAGTTCTCTTAAGAATGGAAAAAATTGCCTTGGCTGGTTTAACTCAGTGGTTAGAATCTCAGCCTGTGGATCAAAGTGTCATGGGTTTGATTCTGGTTAAGGGCATGTACCTCGGTTGCAGGTTTGATCCTGGCTCTGGTTGGGGTCATTCAGGAGGCAACCAAATTTATGCATTTCTCTCACAGCGATGTTTTTTTCTCTCTCTCTCCCTCCCCCCATCCCTTTCACTCTATCTAAAAATCAATGGAAAAATATCCTTGGGTGAGGATTAAAAATATGGATGAAATTAAAATCAACTCACTGTCCTTTATTCATGTTTGCATTGAATAAATATTTATTGTATATGTGGGGTCTATAAGTATAAATTTTATCAGAGGTAGCATTTATGAAATTGGATTTTCCATGAACAGTTGTTTATCCAAGTCAAACAATACTGAGAAGTCATGAACATGAAGGTGCCAGCTAAAGCCACGCAAAAGAATGAGACTACCACACACAAGGGTCTACACTATCCAATAAGGTAGGCACTAGCCACATTTGGCTAGTTAATTTAAATCAGTTGTAATTAAGTGAAATTAAAATTAAGTTCCTCAGCCATAGTAGCCACACTTATTGCTCAATGGCCACATGTAACTTGTAGCTACAATACTGGACATTCAAGATATAGAACATTTCTATCATTGCAGAAAGTTCTATTGGATAGCACTGATCTAGAGAGAAAGTTGGGAAGAACTAATAGAGGTGTTGACAATTCCACCTACAATTATGGGTCAGGTAGTAGAAAATGGAGCAGTAAAGGAGAAGCTGAAAAGGTGGCCAGGATAATGTGGGGTCAGGAAAGCCAAGAGTGGGGAATATCAAAGAGCAAAATGTGGTTCTCAATGTCAAATGCTACACAGGTCTTTTGATGTTAAAAGTTGAAAAATATCATCTGAACTTGATAAGTAGGACATGTAGTGCTACCTTACTGGGCATTGATAATGGGGCTGATTTATGACAGACACTACTAGACAGTGGTGGTTCCCAGCCCCAGCCCCCGCTCTCAAGTCAAATGGGGCAGACATCATACAGAGGTGCATTATCGATATGCTTTCTGAAGGTCTGACTTGCCACTGGCTTTAACAGTATGGATTTCAGCATGCCTCCTTCCCAGCCTGATGCTGCCTTAGTAGCTCTTTCAAAGCCTTTGGCCTTGAACATTAACAACACAGTTCCAGGAGTGGTGTGCTCAGAGCATTGGGAGAGCAGTACTATTCAATTCAAAGGTGATGCCTGAGTTTGGTAATGAGAGTAAAAAATTGAGTCTGTTACTTTTGTCAAATTCATAAGTAATTGTTAATAAGAACTAGATGGCAAGTGAAGGAAGACCAGGCAGCCCTGTAGAAAATATTAAATCTCAAAGGCTATAAAAGGCATTGGCAAAGGCTCTTTTACTTGACTTAAATTAACCCCCTGGCGTTCTTTTAGGCACACTTAACATGATGATTCTGCTGTGATTTGGAGCCAGAGGGGAATGTAAGTCTGAATGTTCAGGACTTGGACCCAGCACTTGTGGTAATGCAATATATGTCCAGGAGCATCTTCCTAGGAACTGGAAGAAAGTTGAGCTTTCATTTTGACCTGTCCTTGTTCATTTGTTCCAGGTTTTTGTTTTGTTTTGTTTTTATCCTCACCCGAGGACTTTTTTTTTTTTCATTTTTTGTTAAGATAGAGCGGGAAGGAGAGAGAGGAAGAGAGAGAGAGAGAGAAACATCGATGTGAAAGCGACACATCGAGTGGCTGCCACCCGCACAACCCAACTAGGGCCGGGGACAAACTACAACCGCGGTACATGCCCTTAGTGGAAACTGAACCCGGGTCTCTCTGGACTGCAGGCCCATGCTCTAACCACTGAGCAAAACTGGCCAGGGCAATGTTCCAGGTTTTCTTTTACTTGAATTTTCTAGGCACCATTATGGTGGAGTATTAGAGGGCCTGGGCTAACACGGTTTAGAGGTAGGTTCTAATCCAGCTCTTCTGCTGACTCAGTGACCTGTGATAAAGTCCCTATGATGTATTATTTTACAGGAGGAAAACTGGAGGCCTTGATAGTGAGTTGAAGTGGAATCTGGGATGAGGTGAGGTGGCATGGACAAAGCCTTGTATATCTCAGTCTTTTAATCTGCAATAAAGTGTCTGTTAAAGTCTTCTCTTGTTTTGGCCACACCCCCAAATACCCTACCCCACTCACCTCTGGGCTTCTGGAATCTCAGTTCTCCAAGGGTTTCCAACCTTGCAAAGTGAAGCTAACACCAAGTCAGGCTTGCATCACTTGCCTGATCCTCCTTTTCAAGAACTAGCACAAGAACTCAAAGGAAGGTGGGTGGTTAATGTAAATAAACCACAAACAATCAAACACTTGCATACACATGCATACACAAAGACATGCAAATTGCACAGCAGCACCTTTCTGCCTGTTTAGCTTAGGGTGAACCCAAGGAATTATTGAAGGAGGGCAAATGTGTTAAGTGAACTACACAGTAAGTAAATAACCTTGATTTGGATTAACGGTGCCTTGTTGAACAACTCTGATGTGAGCATCTCCATGATTAATAATGGTTGCTGAAATTCGCAGAAATTCAAGAAACAGATTGTTCCTTCAGTTATAACCACCATCTCCCCATTTGTTCCCACCCACCCTCACATGCCCTGACAAGGCATGCATAGCATTTATTACAGTTCCTGGCACATTCCAAGGACTCATCAAAGGCTACTTTATTTATGAAACAACTGTGCTAATCATTGTTAGGAATAGAGAAGATGTGAAATAAGGGGTTCTGACCTTCAGGATTAGCAATAAAAATTGCCATTTATTGAAGGCTTATAATGTGTCAGCTTCTTTACTTGAATCACCTCTTCTTAGCCTCAGAACAACCCTGCATAGCCCCGATTTACAAATGAGGTGACATAATTACCCAAAGTCACATAGCTACTAAGTGGCAGAGTCAATCTATGTCTTTGACTCTGGAGGCTGTACCCTTTCCACTTTTCCACACTACATTCAAGAAATAAGATAAAGGAAACAATGAGGAACCCAGGATTAGGCCAGAGTAAGGAAGGCTGGAATACACTGAACAGGGTTAAAAGTCACCCCATATCCTTTGTAACCCAAGGCCTGGGATCAGGGAGCTGGGCCTTCGTAATTACTCCACACATTTCCTCATTTCCTTTCTCCTCAATCTGTATTAGAACTTTTTTTTTTTCATCCAGAGAAACAAGTTGTGAGAAAGTACATTTGAGGTGTCTTCTGGAGCTATGCCCTGTTTTGATTACTAGAAATAGCTTCCTCTCAGTCAGTTGCCATCAATGGCATTTTATAGGGAAGGTGACAAGTTTGAAATAAGCCCTAAGGAGATGTCAGGACACCAATATTACCTGGGTGTATTCAGTGTTCCAAAACTATTTCAGAAAGCTAGGAGTGTTGAGATCATGAAGCAAATGTGGTTTTATAATATTCTCAATGTCATTCCAAACCTTTAGTCTGGGGATCTGCAGGTCACCATAAATTTGGTTCTTATGAACCAAAAGCCAGTCATGATTCAGACCAACTTGCAGTGGAAACTGAGTGTGGGCTATGTGCAGTAAACATTTTTATCCTCTCAATTCCCATTCGTTACAATAGGGCTATGATTTGCTCCTTGTTACCCAGTTGGGCTTCAGGATCCAATGTGCAGTTAAGGGACCTTTCTGCTCTGCAAGCAGACCTGGAGTGTGAACACATTTGTACGAAGAATGTGCAGACCATTCAAGATGATTAAAAAGGGAGTGAGGACATGAATTTATTTACATGGGCCACTTTCATTACTTTCCATTCGTATATAGCCAAATAATCAATTGTGGATTTATTATTTAATTGGCATAAATGAAATGACTGCTATATAAGATGCGATGCACATATTGATTTTGGCTGTGTCCTTTAACAAGGAGAAATTATTTACTTCTGAGAGTTTTTGTAATCAAAACTTTTTGCTAAACATAAAGAGTTATAGGATGCTTCAGGGCAGGACACAGGAGCTGGGCAGTTTAAGGAGGGGGCATGGTGTGTGCCAAGAGACTTACATTTCCTGTGTTAGAGGAGGGAAGACAGATTCATCTTAACCTTCAGGTGGTGGTAACTGAGAAGAGATTTGAGAATATGAGTGGCAGGCACGAGGACCCAGGAGCTTTCTGTGTCCCCTTGGTCAGTTCAGTGGCCCAGTTGCTGAAGTCTGGGCTGTTGGCTCCTCTTAACTGTGTCTGGAAAAGACTGTTCACAGAATGTCTGGCTCTTGTTTGAAAAAGGTCGTATGAACCCAGGGCAGTTCTCTTTTATCTCCCTGGGATGCATTCCCCCAATTGCTAATTAAGTGGGGAGGGCTAGTTTGTAAAGGCCCTCCAAGCTCTCATGATGAGGAGGAAGTACCGTGATAGTGGCATTTAGGGATTTCTTTGACTGCTCTTGCATTTGCTTCTCCCCTTCAACCTTGACTTGGAGGAGCAGACACAGATTCCTCATTCCTACCAAGAAAATGTTGAGTCACCAAGAAATCAGAGCCAAGGCATTATGTGCTGATAGTGATTAGTACTGCATATGCCAGTTCAACACAGTGGCGAGCAGTACAGTACAAACCCCAGAGTGCAACTGATATGGCTTCAAATCTTGCCCCTTTTTACTTTTTAGGCATGCAGCTCTGGGCAAGTCAATTAGCCTTGCATTTTGTCATGTCAGAAATAGTTGTAGCCTTGGCCCCTATGGCTTTGTTGGTTGGGTGTCTTTCTGCCCACAAAGAGGTTGCCAATTTGATTCCTGGTCTGATTCCCAGTCAGAGCACATGCCCAGATTAATCCCCTGTAGGGGGCGTGCAGGAGGCAGCTGATCAATATTGCGGTCTCACATTGATGTGATGTTTCTCATTCTCCCTTTCTCTCTCTCTAAAAATTAATAAATATTCTTAAAAGAAAAAAGAAATGGGTATAATAACAGTACCAAATTTCTAGGGTTGCTAAAACAATTGAATTAGATTATCCATGTAAAGCAGTAGTTGAAGAACCTGGCATAGAGTGTGTTCTCAATAAACATTCCTCATTCCCATCCCCTTTCTGTCCTCTCTGCTTCCAATTTCCTTGCCCACCCTTCATTGTAACACTCAGTATATATTGTCTTCCCCATTCATCTCAGCATTTCAATGTCAGAGATTCTGTGTTAGGCATTTTTTTTTTTTTTTTAATTTCCTTCTGCTCTATTGCCACATCTGGTAACTGCCAATTCGCTATCTGCTCACATACATTTCTAGGTACAGAACAATTCACAGGGAGAAGCTAGCTTTTCCTTCAAGTGCCAGATTGACATTTTAATGATGACAGAAAATAATCACAAGATAGTTATTTTTCGTTTTTTTCAAAAATTCACTGAGCTACAACGCTGGGTTTCAATTCATATATATATATATATATATATTCAACACCTATTAGGTTTAGAGAACTGCAAGCCACTTGGGAAGATATCCAGTGACACATGCCACAGGTAAAGTATAGATGATGGGGGTGGAGTGGGGAGAGGGGTAATCTTGGGGGTGAGCACCGAGGTACCAGTGATCAATATAAATAAAATATAAGGTGACCTAAGGGTTAAACTGTGATGCCACACAGGTTCCCAGGGCAACATGTTATTAGGTACCAAGCCATGAAGTGCTACACTAGGTGTACAGAAAGGGATGTTTCTCCTCTCTTCTATTCCCTGCCCCATCCACCCCCTGCTCTCATCTGGGCTTCCACAGGTTCTTCTATGCAGCTCCATTATATTACTGTCATTACACTATATTACTGTGATTCTAGGAAAGACATATAACTGTGGGTTGTGATGACCAAGGAAAACTTCATGGGAAATAGGGGTTTAGTTCAGCCTAGAAGTAGGTAAAGGATTGGAACTAGATAGACAGAGGGAAGGAAGGCATTCCCTTTGGAGTATACAGTGGGAACTCAAACCTGGAACAAGAAATACACATGGTACAATGCCTCCGGGTGTTTTGGGTAGGGGCAGTGAGAGTAATGAAATGGGCAGGACTGTGAGTTCAACAAGATGATTGGAATGGAAAATTTATGACCCATAATGAAGGATGCAGTGGTCTGCCTAATTGCTCCCCAGGCAGCCTGACATTTATGGAGGCTGTGCTCTGCTAAAGGGCTGATTTGAGGTCAAGTGTTGAAATTAGTCAACATAAAGAGATTCTTTCTTTAAGCTTTGCTAAGGCTCCCCAACCTAGTGAGAAACATATGGCCCTGGCAAAGATCTTGTTTTATTTGCACCCATTGCTTGTCCTCTCCTGCTGCAAATTGTTAGAGAAAAAGCAAAAAGGCAGTTAGTTGTACTGCCCAAAGGAGTATTCATTAGCTAATGCTGCCATCTCCAGGAACCTGCCTGCTAATCACCAGCACACAGCAGGCCTGCTTCAAACTGGCTGTCCTGGAAGGCTCCTCCCTAAAGTCACTCCAGCCCCCACTAGCTGGCTTAGTTTCTCTATCCTGAAATTTCAGTAGGCAGTTGGAGGGAGATATAAAGTGCTCAGGTCTCCTAGACTCTTTGACTACCAGCTGCTTATCTTTTCTCTAGTCTCATAGAGATGTGTGACAAACATTGTCATCTGAAAGATAAGAAACCCCTTGTTTTAGTGTACTATGGTTGCCATAACAGAATACCACAGACTGGGTGACTGAAACAACAGAAATTATTTTTCTCCCAGTTCTGGAGAATAGCAGTCCAAGATCAAAGTGTCAGCAGGTTCAGTTTCTTCTGAGGCCTCTCTCCTAGGCCTGCAGATGGTCACATTCTTGATGTGTTCTCATATACTTTCCTCTACATATTCACATCCCTGGTTCTCTTTGTGTGTCCAGTTTTCCTCTTCCCATGTGGATGCTTTTCTGTCTGGATTATGGCCCACATTAATGGCATTCTTTTATTTCATTTTATTTAAATTAATTTATTTATTATTGTTACATATGTTATTCCTTTTTCCCCCATTGACTCCCCCCTCCCACACCCTCCCTACATGTACCCAGTTTTGTTGTCCATGTCCATTGTTCATGCATACATACATATAAATTCTGTGGTTTATCTCTCGCCCACCACACCCTCTTCTGGAGATCGTCAGTCTGTACCCCACTTGCATGTCTCTGGGACTACCCCATTCCTCAGACTGTTAGATTCATTATATTCCACAAATAAGTGAGATCTTATGACACTTGTCTTTCACTGTTTGGCTTGTATCGCTTAAGATAATACTTTCCAGATCCATCCATGTCAACTGAAAGGATGAGAGAGCTTTCTTTCTTACAGCAGGATAGTAATCCATTGTGTATGTGTACCACAGCTTTTTGACCCATTCGTCTACTGATGGACATTTGGGCTGTTTCCAGATCTTAGCTATTGAAAATAGTACTGCTACAAACATGGGGGTACACATATTCTTTCTGATGGGTGTTTCAGACTAAATAGGGTATATTCCTAGAAGTAGGATCACTGGGTCAAATGAAAGTTCAATTTTTACATTTTGAGGTAACACCATATTGTTTTCCATAGTGGCTGCACCAGTCTGCATTCCCACAAGCAGTGTGCTAGTGTCCCCTTTTCTCCACATCCTAGACAACACTTGTTGTTTGATAATTTGTTGATGGCGGCCATTCTGACAGGTGTGAGGTGATACCTCATTGTTGTTTTAATTTTCATCTCTCTGATGATTACTGATGTTGAGTATTTCTTCATATGTTTCTTAGCCATTTGTATGTCCTGTT
The DNA here is from genome assembly GCF_014108415.1 of Molossus molossus. NCBI lineage: Eukaryota > Metazoa > Chordata > Mammalia > Chiroptera > Molossidae > Molossus > Molossus molossus. The sequence goes on along the minus strand of NW_023425355.1, from coordinate 74,984,613 downwards.
TGGAGAGGTATCTATTTAGTTCCTCTGCCCATTTTGTAATTGGGTTCTTTGTCTTCATTTTGTTGAGCTGTATGAGCACTTTATATATATTGGAAATTAACCCCTTATCTGATATATCATTGGCAATTATGCTTTCTCATACAGAGGGTAGCCTTTCCATTTTGACGATTGTATCTTTTGCTGTGCAGAAGCTTTTGAGTTTGATGTAGTCTCATGTGTTCATTTATTTCTTTGTTTTTGTTGCCTTAGGTGATGTATCAGTGAAAATTCTGCTGTGTATGATGTCTGAAATTTTGTTGCCTACATTTTATTCTAGGATTTTTATGGATTCATGAGTCACATTTAAGTATTTTATCCATTTTGAGTTTATTCTTGTGTAGGGTGCATGTTGATGGTCTAGTTTCATTTTTTTGCATGTAGCTGTCCAATTTTCCCAACACCATTTATTAAAGAGGCTGTCTTTACTCCACTGTATGCTCTTGCCACCTTTGTCAAATATTAATTGATCATATTGCCTTGGGTCCATTTCTGGGTACTCTGTTCTGTTCCAGTGGTCTATATGCCTGTTCTTGTGCCAGTACCAGACTGTTTTGATTACAGTGGCTTTGTAGTATAACCTGAAATCGGGTAATGTGATTCCTCCAACTTTGTTCTTCTTTTTTAAGATTGCTATGGCTATTCAAGGTCTTTTTTGTTCCATATGAACTTTTGAAGTATTTGTTCTAGTTCTATGAAGTATGTCATTGGTATTTGGATGGGATTTGCATTCAATATATAGATTGCTTTGGGTAGAATGGACATTTTAATGATGTTAATTCTTCCAAACCATGAACAAGGTATGTGTTTTCACTTTTTTATATCTTCTTCTATTTTTTTTTTTTTCCTGACCTGTAGTTTTCTGCAAATAGGTCCTTTATTTCTTTGGTTAAGTTTATTGCTATGTATCTTAATTTTCTTGACACGAGGTAAATGGGATTTTTTTAGTTTCTCTTTCTGTGAGTTCCTCATTGGTGTATAAGAATGCCATCAATTTCTTGATGTTAATTTTGTATTCTGCTACTTTGCCAAATTCATTTATTCAGTCTAGCAAATTTTTGATGGAGTCTTTGAGGTTTTCTACATATAGTATCATGTCATATGCAAATAATGACAGTTTCATTTTCTGCTTTCCAATTTGGATCTTTCTTTCTTTTATTTTTTCTTTCTGTCTGATTATTGTGGCTAAGACTTCCAGTACTACGTTAAATAAGAGTGGCGAAAGTAGGCATCCTTGTCTTGTTCCTGTTTTTAAAGAAAATGCTTTTGGTTTTTGTCCATTGAGTATGATGTTGGCTGTAGGTCTTTAATATATGACCTTTATTATGTCGAGATATGATCCTTCTATTCCCACATTGCTGAGCGTTTTTATCAGAAATGGATGCTGGATTTTGTCAAATGCTTTTTCAGTGTCTATTGATATGATCATGTGGTTTTTATCTTTCATTTTGTTTATGTGGTATATCACATTTATTGATTTGTGAATATTATACCAGCCTTGCATTCCTGGGATGTATCCCACTTTGTCGTGGTGAATAATGTTTTTGAAGTATTGCGGGATTCGATTTGCTAGTATTTTGTTCAGGATTTTGGCATCTTTGTTCTTCAGGGATATTGGTCTGTAGTTTTCTTTCCTCGTAGTGTCTTTTGCTGGTTTTGGAATTAGAATTATGTTGGCCTCATAAAATGAGTATGAAGTCTTCCTTCTTCTTGAATTTTTTGAAATAGTTTGAGGAGAATGGGTATTAGTTCTTCTTTGTATGTTCGGTAAAATTCCACTGTGAAGCCATCTGGGATTTGGCTTTTTTTGCTGGGAAGTCTTGATTACATCTTAAAGTTTTTTGTTGTTATTGGTCTGTTCAAGTTTTCTATCTCTTCCCAGTTCAGTTTTGGGAGACTGTGTCTTTCTAGAAATTTATCCATTTCGCTTTGATTGTCGAATTTGTTGCTGTATAATTGTTCATAATATTTGCATTTCTGTGGTGTTCATTATTATTTCTCTTCTTTCATTTCTAATTTTGTGTATTTGGGTTCTTTCTCTTTGTTTCTTGGTGAATCTAGCTAACGGTCCATCAATCTTGTTTATCTTTTCAACAAGCTCTTTGTTTCATTGATCCTTTGAATTGTTTTTTTGGTCTCCATGTCATTCATTTCTGCTCTGATCTTTGCTATATCCTTCCTTCTACTTGTTCTGTAGTTTTCTTTTTGTTTGCTCTCTAGTTCTTTAAGATGTGAGATTAGATAGTCTAGTAAAAGTTTTTCTTGCTTCTTCAGGTAGTCCTGTAGTGCTATGATCTTCCCTCTCAGAACTGCTTTTGCTGCATCTAATAGATTTTGTGCTGTTGTATGTTCATTTTCATTGGTTTCCAGGAAGATTTTAGTTTCTTCCTTGATCTCCATGGTAACCCTTTCATTGTTTAATAACATCCTATTTAGCCTCCATGTTTTCAAATGTCTTTGCCCGTTCTTGTTGCAATGGATTTCTTGTTTCATGCCATTGTAATCTGAGACTATGCTTGATATGATTTCAATCTTCTTGAAATTGTACAGACTTAGTTTGGGCCCTATTATGTGGTCTGTCTTTGAGAATATCCCATGTACACTTGAGAAAAATGTGAATTTTGAAGTTTTGGGGGGTAATTCTCTGTAGATACCTATTAAATCCATTTGATCTAGCGTTTCATTTAGAGTCAGTTTTTCCTTTTTAATTTTTTCTCTAGAAGATCTAGCCAGTGATGTCAGTGGGGTATTGAAGTCCTCTGCTATGATTGTATTGCTGTTGATTTCTACTTTGAAGTCCTCCAAAATATTTTTAATATATGTTGGTGGTCCTATATTGGGTGAATTTATGTTTACCAAGGTTGTATCTTCCTGTTGAATAGATCCTTTCAATATTATGTAGTCGCCTTCTTTGTCTCTAGTTATGGCCTTCACATTGAAATCTACTTTATCAGATATGAATATTGCTACCCCAGCTTTTTTTTTGCTTTCCGTTTGCTTGAGAGATTTTTTTCTATTCCTTCACTTTAAACCTATGTGAGTCTTTTGTTGTGAGGTTGGTGTTTGTAAACAACATATATGTGAGTCATGCTTTCTTATCCAATCAGTTACTTTTATAGGAGCATTGAAACTATTCACATTTAAAGTGATAATTGATATGTAATTATTTATCACCATTTTTGATTAGTGTGGTTCTATTTTTCTTCTTATTTCTTCTACTAATTATAGCAGTTCTTTTAGCATATCTAGCAGTGCTGGTTTGGTGTTAATATATTCCCTTAGCCTTTTTTTGTCTGGAAAGCTCTTTATTTGTCCTTCTATTTTAAATGATAGCCTTGGTGTGCATTTTTTTATTTAATTATTCCTTTAAAGGTCCTATTTCCAAATACAATCACATTCTGAGGTACTGGGTTTAGGACATCAACACATGAATCTGGGGGACCCAATTTAGTTTATAAAACACCTCATACAGTGAAGAGAGTACCTTGACTCCTTGAGAGTTTGGGTAAGCTCTTTTCCTGTCTGGATGATTCCTCATTATTATGATAGTGTAGATATTTTCTCATCATTATGACAAATGAATCAGAGCTAAAAGCTCAGAAATCTTGTTCAAAAACAAGTGATTCTATAAAATACAGAGAGATAAGTTTTTTAGAAACTAAATGCAAATTTTTGATGGACTTTCACAATGTAGACTGATCTCTTTTTTTTCTTTATTGTGGAAAGTATTACAGAAGTCCCTCCTTTTATTCATCAGTGACCCCCTCCTCTCTGCTCTTAACCCATTCCTGTCTTCCCCACACTATTGTATTTGTCCATTGGTTATGTATATAAGCATATAAGCCCTTTGGTTTATCTCTTCACACTCCCCTATCCCCTTTCCCTCTGATGTTTGCCATTCTGTTTCCTACTTCCCTGTCTCAGGTTCTATTTTGACCGACAGTTAATTTTGTTCATGATATTCCTCAAGTAAGTGAAATAATGTGGTACTTGTCTTTCTCTCATTGGCTTATTTTGCTTAATATCATTTCAATGGGTAAAAAATCTTTCTGTCTTAAAGCTGCATAGTGTTCCACTGTGTAAATATACCACAGCTTTTTAATCTACTCATATAGTGATGGACTTCTGGGCTGATTCCAGCACTTAGCTATTTTAAGTAGTGCTGCTCTGAACGCAGGGGTGCTTATATTCTTTCTAACTGGTGTTTCAGGTGTCTTAGAATATATTCCTAGAAGTGAAACCACTGGGTCAAATGGCAATTCCATTTTTAATTTTTTGAGGGAACACCATATTGTTTCAGACTGATGTGTTATTCTGAGAGCAAACTAATGTAGCAATTTAATTATAGAGTTTGAACTTCATCTATGTCTTCATTAATGTGATTGTTAAATAACCATATTTTAGTGTCTTATATATACCAGGTACTGTGCTAAATGCAAGAGAAAAAATCTGATATGTTAGATAACATTTTCTAATTAGCTCTTATTTTAATTTAAATATGTATTCTTCAAAAAATTATTGGACTGTGGAATCAGAACCAATATTGAGTTTAACCATTCTTCTACCTTTAACAATGAGTTTGTAAGTGTAGTCTTAAGGCTTTAATTACCCATGCATAGTTCTCTAGTTTTTTTATTCTTTCATTAATCTGTGCATGCTATGAATATTTTAAATATTCACATTGTTCCAGGCCCTGTGCTAGGTGCTGAGGAAACTGTACTGAATGAAACCAGCAAGGTCATTGCCCTCATGGAGCTTATAGTCTAGGGTAGATTTGAGATTATTTTGTTTATTTCATGAAATGTGATGAGTATATACTAGAAGATATGTCAAAAATTGCCAAGACCACCTCCAGGTTTGGTGATTCATTAGAAGGACTTACAGGACTTAGCATCTAGTCATGCACATGACTAAGATTTATTACAGCAAAAATATACAGAGCAAAGTCAACAAAGGGATAACGTGCACAAGGAGGAGTCAAGAGGAAACCAAGTGCAAGCTTCCAATAGTCTTTACCCAGTGAAGGCACATAGGGTTTGATAGTTTCCTCCAACAAGTATAACAACATATGTGAAATGATATCTACCAGGGAAGCCAATTAGAGACCCAATGTCCAGGGTTTTTATTGAGGGCTGGCCATAAAGGCACCATCTGTCTAGAATGTACCAAAATTCCAGATGCCTGAGAAGAAAAAATACATAGGTATTCAGCATAAACCACACTGTTTGTACAAAATTATGTAAATGCAGTGAGCTACTTTATCCATTTAATAAAAATTTTATATCAGTGTAAGGAACTGTATTTTATGCAAGTTACCAGGCATTAGAGAAGTCCCAACTGTGCAAGCAGACCTTTCTAAGGAGAGCAGTTGCAAGGCAGTTAACTTGGTGAAGTAAAGAGTTGAAAGTTATACTCAAAATATTGCCAGATTTGGTCACACAACTAGAAGGAGCAAGATGGTTACAGGATTCAAAGTCTTATCTCAAAGGTTTGCAGAATTTTATAATTTAGCATTGTTTATTTTCACTTGAATTAGGCTCTCTTGGAACTCTAGTATACTCGTAGGGTAGATGCTTGATAATTCAGACATATTTTTATTTTGACCCTCTAAAAATTTAAAGTATAATGCTGGCCAGTGTTGCTCAGTAGTCAGAGCATTGGCCCAAGCACCAGAGGGTCATGGGTTTGATTCTAGACAAGGGCACATACCTGGATTGCAGGTTGGATCCCTGGCCCCAGTAGTGGCATATGTGGAAGGCAAACAGTCAATGTGTCTGCCTCACATTGATGTTTCTCTCTCTCTCTCTCTGTCTCTCTCTCTCTCTGTCTCTCTATCTCTCCCTCTCTCTCTCCCTCTCCCCCCAACCTTATTCCCTCCCTCACACTGTCTCTAAAAAAAACTGATGGAAAATATGTCTTTGGTTAATAATAACAAAATAAAATTCAAAATGTAGCTCATAGCCATCAAAAAAACAAACAAAACAAAACAAAAAACACTTCTGGAACTGTGGCTTAATTTCCACCAATTAAAAATTCTTACAGTGGACACTATGTGTCAACACAAACCAGTGCACAGCAGTGGAGCTCACAAGGTGCCAGTCGTGGAAGCCACAAACAGCCAGGAGCCTAGCACTATCTCCCATAGTAGCAGCCTGAACAGAGTCAAGATATACCCCCAACAACAGAGGCAGGGAAGCAGACATTCATCCTCAAGCAATAGAAGGACAAAGCAGCAGCTAGAACCCATCCCCAAAAATTACAGGAAAAGCTGAGCAAGAGTTGAGCCCCATGGGTCAGCAGCACTACCAAGCCACCAACAGCTGGACCTGGGGCTCCACAGAGGCCTGTGTGGTCCAGAAGCTCACAAGAGCAGTGGGAAGACGGAGCCCGAGAGGGACTAGTGTGATCCAGCCGCCTGTGGGTCCTGCTAGGTGCTGGGGCACCAGAGAAGCCTGTGTGACCCAGCAGCCCACAAGAGCAGTGGGAAGCTGGAGGCTAAGAGGGATTGGTACGATCCAGTGTCACACCTGTGGAACCTGCAGGGTGTGGGGGCACCAGAGAGGCCTGTCCCACCCAGCAGGGACTGTGCCATCCAGTTACCCGTGGGACCTAGGCAGTGCTGAAGCACAAGAGAGGCCTGTGCGACCCAGCAGGGACTGTGCCATCCAGTAGCCCACAGAACCTGTGGGGTGCTGAAACACCAGAGAGGTCTGTGCGACCCAGCAGCCCATACCATAGGCGTAGAGCCCGGTCCCCAAAGGGACTGTACAATTCAGGATTCAGTTACCCGTGGAACCTGCGAGATGCAGGGGCACCAGTGAGGCCTGTGTGACCCACGTGCACACAACATAGGCTTAGAGGATGTGAAAATGGAGGTGGAGTGAATGGAAGCTAGACAGATTGTCTCCCAGGACCAGGACAACTAAAATAAAGACAAGTCCTCAGAAAAAAGCAACAGAAAAACAATAGGGCAGGACCATAAAACAAGGGACACTAGTAGGATCTGTGGAGGCACGAGAGGGTGGCTGGCTGGGAATCCATGGACAGCATCAGTCTTAGCTGTGAGCAGCAACCTTGGGAATAAAAACCAAGCCTGCTCCACAGTGCAGAGAGCCCGGACAGAGTGCTTAAATGACCACAACAACTCAATTGGGGGCTACTACAGAGGGAGGGCAGACTGGGCTGAAACTCTGTGGGGACAACCGGGATTTGGAGGGCACTCAGAGTTTTTGTTGAGTTGCAGCCACAAAGGATGGTGGCCAGTGTGCTCCTTCCCAGAGCTTTGGAAAAAGCAGCAGCCCCACCCCCTCAGTTATACAGCATTTCCAAGGTAAGGCAAAGAAATAGCAATTGAGGCTCATTAACAACCAGCATCTATCTCATCTTCTGAAAATCCTCTTATGAAGAACACCAGGGCTACATTTCAAGGCACTAGGTGACTAAGACAACTAGCCTCCTGGAAAGAGCTAGAGGATAACTGAACCTTTGCTGGGCTTGCAAATCTACCCAGGAAAGTAAGACTTGACAGTGGTGTTTAACGTGGGCCCACACAGGTTCATCCAAATACAGTAGAGGAAGCCACAAACAGCAGAACACCAACACCCACAGGGAAAATTTGGCAGGCTCCAAAACACACTGAGATAGCCAAAATGGTGAAACAAAGAAACAAATCCAAAATGAAAGAACAAGAGTACTCTATCAAAGATGAGATAAATGAAATGCAACTAAGCAAATTATCAGAGGTATAGTTCAGAGCCATGACTTTGACGAAGCTCAACAACATGAATAAGGACATCAGCACCATGAGTAAAGGTATAGAAACATTAAGAACCAATCAAGTGGAAATGAAGAATGACATAGCAGAAATAAAGAACACATTGGAAGGACTAACAAGCAGAGTAGAGGAAGCTGAAGACAGGATCAGTGAATTAGAAGACAGGGTAGAAAACAATCAACCAATCAGAACACCAAAAGGAAAAAACAATAAAAAAAACAGGAAGATAGGTTAAGAGAACTGTTGGACAACTGGAAACATAATAACATTCGCATCATAAGAGGCCCCAAAGAGGAATAAAATGGTCAAGGGTTAGATAATATATTTGAAGAAATAATGACAGAAAACTTTCCTAACTTGGTAAATAAAGAAGGCATTCCAGTTCAAGAAGCACAGAGAGCCCCAAATAAGAAGAACCCAAACAGGCCCACACCAAGACACATAGGAATTAAAATGCCAAAAATAAAACACAAAGAGCAAATCCTAAAAGCAACAAGAGATAAGCAACAAGTTACCTACAAAGGAAACCTCATAAGGCTCGCAGCTGACTTCTCAACAGAAACACTACAGGACTGAAGGGAGTGGCATGAAGAAATCAAGTACACAAAAAACAAGAATCTGAATCCAAGACTATCCAGCAAGGCTATCATTCAAAATAGAAGGTCAAATAAAGAGCTTCCCAGACAAAAAAAAAAAAATGTAAGGAAATATAATAATGCCAAACCAGCACTGCAAGATATGCTAAAGGGACTGCTGTATTTAGTAGAAGAAATAAGAAAAAAAAAAAAATAGAACCACACTAAATAAAAATGGCAAAAAATAAGTACGTATGAATCATCACCACAAATGTGAATGGTTAGAATGCTCTGATAAAAAGACACAGAGTAGCTGACTGGAGAAGAAAGCATGGCCCACATATATGTTGTTTACAAGAGACCCACCTCACAATAAAAGACTCACATAGGTTTTAAGTGAAGGGAAGGAAAATAATCTTTCAAGCAAACAGAAAGCAAAAAGAAGATTGGGTAGAAATACTCATATCTGATAAAGTAGATTTCATAATGAAGACCATAACTAGAGACAAAGAAGGCGACTACATAATATTGAAAGAATCTATCCAACAAAAGATATAACCTTTGTAAACATATATGCACCCAATATAGGAGCACCAACATATATTAAAAATCTTCTGGAGAACTTCAAAGTAGAAATCAACAGCCATAAAATCATAGCAGGGGACTTCAACACCCCGCTGACATTACTGGATAAATCATCCAGACTGAAAAATTAACAAGGAAACACATAGTTTAAATGAAGCGCTAGATCAAATATATTTAATAGATATCTACAGAGAATTACACCCCGAACTGCAAAATTCACATTCTTCTCAAGTGCACATGGGACATTCTCAAAGATAGACCACATATTAGGGCACAAACTATGTCTCTACAAGTTCAAGAAGATTCAAATCATATCAATCATCATCTCAGATCACAATCGCATGCAACTAGAAAGCAATTGCAACAAGGATGTGCAAAGACATTTGAAATCATGTAGGTTAAATATCATGTTATTGAACAATGAATGGGTTACCATGGAGATCAAGGAAGAAATTGAAAACTTCCTGGAAACCAATGAAAATGAACACACAACCGCACAAAATCTATGGGATGCAGCAAAAGCAGTTCTGAGAGGAAGGATCATAGCACTACAGGCCTACCTGAAGAAACAAGAAAAATTAATAATAGACTATCTAACCTCACAAATTAAAGAACTAGAAAGCAAAGAAAAATAAAACCCCAGAGCAAGGAACCCAGAAGGAAGGAAATAGTAAATATCAGAGCAGAAATAAATGACATAAACCCCCCAACCAAAAAAAAAAAATTGAAACGATCAATGAAACAAAGAGCTGATTCTTTGAAAAGAGAAACAAGATTGATGGACCCTTAGCTAGACTCACCAAAAACAAAGAGAGAGAACCCAAATACACAAAATCATAAATGAAAGAAGAGAAATAATAACTGACACCACAGAAATACGAAGAATTGTTAACAAATATTATGAACAATTATACGGCAACGAGTTTGACAATATAAACAAAATGGACAAATTTCTAGGAACACAGAGTCTACCAAAACTGAATCTGGAAGAGATAAAAAAATTGAACAGACCAATAACAACAAAAGAAATTGAAGGTGTAATCAAGACTCTCCCAACAAACAAAAGTTCAGGCCCAGACGGCTTCACGGGGGAATTTTATCGAACATTCAAACCAGAACAAATACCCATTCTCTGCAAACTATTTCAAAAAATTCAGGAAGAAGGAACACTTCCAAATTTGTTATATGAGCCCAGCATAATTTGAATTCCAAAACCAGAAAAAGATACTACAAATAAAGCAAACTACAGACCAATATACCTGATGAACATAGATGCCAAAATCCTGAACAAAATACTAGCAAATCTAATTCAGCAATACATCGAAAAAATTATTCACCATGACCAACTAAGATGGTTTGCTTCTTGGCCTTACCTACTCCACTATTGAATCTGTGTAAATTATTCTTTATTTCAGTTAGTGCCTCCTTCATTTCTGACTGTGTGTCCTTCATTTCTGACTGGTCTCTTTTTATGCTCTTGAGGCCTTCACTAAGTTTGCTGAGATTCTCACTAAGTTCATTGAGCATCCTTATAAGCAGTATTTTGGACTCAGGATCTGTTAGGTTGCTTATCTCCATTTCACTTAGTTCTTTTCCTGGTGTTTTGCTCTGTTCTTTCATTTGGGACCTGTTTCTTTGTCTTCTCATTTTGGCTGCCTCCATGTGTTTGTTTCTATGTTTACTTAATGAGAGGTATGGGGCTATCTGAGACCAGATGCTGCTTGTTTGAAAGAATGTAACAAAACCTGAAGCAGGATCCAAGGCAGGCTAATTCTATGGTTAAGCAACTGCTTGGGTGGACCTAAAAGCTGGGTGGGGCAGGGTCTCAGGGAATCACCAGAGCAGGGCAACCAGTGTGAGCCAGGTTGCTGGAGTCCCAGATATGGCGGCTGTCTGCTGCCTGAGGGAAGGGCTCACCAAAGGAACAAAGGCCTCTGACAGAACATTTGTCCAGGAGAAAGCCCCCTCTCCAGCCCTTGCTCCAATGCCAAACAGCTCAGTTCTTCTCTGTATGTCTCTGGCACCCCTTGAGCTGCGGCCCCTCCAAGCTTAGAGGGAATGAGTCCAATAAGTCCATGCACGGGCCCTTTAAGAGGAGCTGCCTGAGGCTCCAGCCGCCTCAGCCTCCCTGAGCCTCAGTTCCCACTGGTTTTTCCATCCAGAAGTTATGGGGACTTCTCTTCCTGGCACTGGAACCCTGAGCGGGGTGCCTGGTGTGGGACAGAGACCCCTCAGTCCTCAGGGAGGACCTTCCCAGCCGAGGTATCCTGATTTTTATTTGCCACATGTGGGTGTGGGGCCAGCCTGTTGCAATTCCAGTCCTCCTACCAGTCTTGATGTAGCTGCTGATTTAATTTCGTAGTTGTTGGACTTTCATTCAGCTTGATTTCAGGCAGTTTTGAATGATGGTTGTTCTGTAGTTTAGTTGTTACTTTGATGTGATTGTGGGAGGACGCGATACCGTGTTTACCTACGCTGCCATCTTGACTGGAAGTCCCCCATTGGCATATAATATTATGTCAAATCCCTTTCTGTGGTCCATGAGGCACCACGTGATCTTGCCCCTAGCAACTTTTACAACTTTCATATTTCATCCCACCCCTGAAAATCTGTGTTCCAAGCATTCCAATTGCCTGCATTTCTCAACCGTTTCAGACTATCTCAAGCTTGTATGTCTTTTTAGTTGTTCCCTCTGCCCAGAATTCTCTTAGTCCCACATCTTTTCTCACCCACCTCTATCTGACCTTACTAATGACTACTGGTCTCAAACTTCAGCTTCCATCACCTGCTCTGAGAAAGGCATCTCTGGCCAACCCAGAGACTAGGCTTCGCAGGTACCCCACTGTGTGCTTTTAGAATGCCTTGTGTCACATTTGTCATTACACTTACCACTTTGTAAGGTAATTATGTGTGCGCTGTTATTTTTCTTCTGGAGCTAAGATCTCAGTTAGGGCAATGGCTTTGTATGATTCCTGTGGGTTATGCCAGTTTCTCAAACAGTTACTCCATTCACCTGATTGCCTGCTGTTCTTCCTTCAACTCTCATCTTAATATCACCTCTCTGGGATGGATGCCTTCCCTGACTCCAGCCTCCCAATCCCTGACCAATGTTTTAGATGCCTCTGTAACATAGAACTTATGTGTTTTGAATGTCTATTTACGTGTCAGTCTCCTCCACTAGATGCTGAAATTCTAGAAGGAGGAGACTAGATTTTATTCAACATTGTGTTTCCCACCCCAGCCTCCTAAAGTCAAGCACAGAGCCATGAACAGATTAGGTCCTCATTAGACTGATTTTATTTTTCATTTGGAGATTTTGATTTTGCCTTTTTTCTATTTCATTAAAATTGCATTCCTGTTTTTAAACTGCTCCTGGTTGCATCAACTTTTCCAAGCATTATATAGTTGATCAAGTTTGAATTGCTTTTTTGTCCTCTAGGTGGGGTTATTTGGAAAAGTAACAAAGTTATGTATAGTTTAGAAAAAAAAAATAGGTACTATATAAGTCTGTTAGGACTGCCATAAATATATATATATATATAAATATATATATATATATATATATATATATATAAATATATATATATATATATAAATATATATATATATATTTATATATATATACACCACAGACTGGGTGATATAAATAACAGAAATTTATTTTCTTATATTTCTAAAGGTTATAAAATAAGATTAAGGTTTGGTTTCTGGTGAGCTTTCTCTTCCTGACTTATAAATGCCTACCTTCTCACTGTGTAATTATACAGTATTTCCTCTATGTACATGTGGAGAGAGGACCAAGGGAGGGGGTGGAGGACAGAGGGCAGGAGTACTCTCTAGTCTCTCTTTTCTTGTAAGGACACCAATCCTATTGGATTAGGGCCTCACCCCTGTGGTCTCATTAAAACTTCTCTCTCCAAAGACCTTATCTTCAAATTGAGGGCTAGGGTTTCAACCTGTGAATCATAGGGGACACACAATTCAGTCTATAGTAGGCATACATCCCAAGGTTATCAAAATTGTGTGCAGTTCAGAGAAACTACATTTAAATTGTCTTGGAACAAATGCAGCAAGATTGATTATAACTGCAACCTATGATCAAACTTTCGGAGTTTTCATTACCTCATGTGCCTAAGGAGGGAGGGAGCTTATGCTGCTGGAGAAGTGTAGGGACACCTGGACTGGAGAAATGATATTTGAGTTTTTTCCCTTTCTATCCTTTCATTACCTCAGTAGCTTAGAATCACTGTGGCAGGCCCCAAAGCTCCATTCTTTCTAAGTCAAGTGGACTTCCTCCTTCAAAGACTTCATTTTTACCCTTTTCTTGGTACTGGGGATTCAAAACCTCCCTGAGGGAGCCCTAGCCTGGAAACCAGAAATATCAAAAGCAATGGAGTTGGCCCCGTCCAGGGCATTTTCTGATCCTATCCCTCTGTGGCCATTTGATACATGGGTTGAGAATACAATGCTAACCTGGGATTAGGACCCTTGGGAAGCCAGTAATGGGGCCCTCTATGAGCTATTCTGCCTCTCAGTCCTTGCTAAAGAGGCCTATGCTCAGGAGCCATTAGCCTGGCATGTTCTGAAGGTGTTACTGAGGAACATTCATAGTTATGGTGAGAAATAAAGGATTCTGGGGCAAATTCATGTTTAACCCAGTTTGTCCCAGTCAATTGAGCTCTTCACTATATGCTGTATTAGAACCTTCAGCATGCCAAATGTAAAATAGAAATCTCCAGGAGTAGGGCCTGGTGAACAAGCCTTTCCAAAATTACTGATCACAGGATCATTTTAGTCAGAGAATCTTGGTTGTATTATTATTCCCTAAGACTCACTTAGAAATGCTAACTTTGGGGGAATCATGTAAAAATCTACTGCATGAGGTGCAGTTTGACTGAAAGAATTCCTCCAGGCCTAGCCTTGCTGTCTCCCTCCCTGTACCCATCTATCTACCTACTTGCTCCCAGTAATGCCAAATCCACTTAGCCTCCCTACTTGGCTGGGTCTTTTCCTGTTCACTTGTCTCCTTCTTGGCTGAAAAAGAAATCCCATAGGATTCTGATGCCAGCCTTGTTTCCAAGCTCCATGCTTTCCAGTGAGAATCGGCAGGTATGAAAACCAGACTCTCTGAACCATGAGAATCCGCCTTGTTCTCAACTGTATCTGTAGGTCTTAGACTCTGCCCCAGTTAGGAGGGAAACAAATTGCTAAAATTGCCAGATACCTTTCAAATAGAGGCTTTCCTTATCCCAAGGCAGAGTACCCAAGAGAAGTACTAAGGGACAAGGGACCTGTCTACAAGCCACCTTACTAATTTTCCTCTAGGCACATTGAACAAGGAAGAGGAAGATGAAATAAACTAACCTTTATCACCTGCTTACTATGTGCCAGGCACTATCGTAAGTGTTTTACATACATTACCTAACTGAGTTCTTATAACCACCATACAAGGTACATACAATTATTTCATCCATTTTACACAGGAGGAACCTGAGGCTCAGAGAAAGGAGGAAAGGAGAAAAACACAGTTTACAATGGGTAGCATAACCAGGATTCAAGTCTATGTCTGTGTAGCTCTGGAACCCATGCTTTTCATTATGTTGCTCTGTTGCTTTTTTGTGAATCTTTAAATGGGATGGAACCTGTCTACATTGTGTTGACCAAATCAAAGAGTAGCTTAGATGACTATTTGAAGTAATCATTGCCAGTCCCCTCCTCAAACCAAGTCAATTGTTTTGTAGTCAACAGAACCAGTTTGGTGTTTGTTTTATAGACAGTGATCCAGGCTTTGGTGTGGTCTTCAGAGGAAACCTACAAGTCCAGTTGCTACCCTCAGAGTAAGGTACTAACTTAGGTCCTTATCATCTCTCTGACATCACTTAGCAGAATTCCCTATCATCAACCTCCCCCCTTCCTCCTCATATTCTCCACACTATAACCCAAGTTTCCTTTAAGTAGTTTTAATCCTTTCTGGTGTGAAACCCAGTCACCTTTTGGATAAAGTCTAAACTCCTGAAACTGACTTTCTAAATATCCACTGCTTACTTCTTCAGCTTATACCTTCAAAATCTTCTCCTCTATGCCCTTCTCATCCCTTAGCTTGTGGCCATGCCAAATGACTTCCAGTTTCTGGTGTTTCCCATCTGGTTACAGGTTGTTTCAAACCTCTAAGTTTTTCCCTCTTTACTTTTACTTCCTGGAATACCTTATTTCCCTCACCAACCCCATCTGCCTTGGGAATAAATGTCCAATTTACCATTCTCAGGTCAACTGTCACCTGTTCTATGAAACCTTCTTGGTTCCTGCTCACCTTCCTTTAGTCTTGCCAGGCCTGGCTTAGCCTCCCAGCCTTGTACTTTTAAAGATGGTCTTCCAATGGTACCTCTCAGCTTTGGACAAGTTCCTCCCCAGCAGGGACCTGGGATTATATATTCATGTGTCTCAAGCACCCAGAATAGGCCTAGCATATAATTGGCACCCAGGAAATGTTTGATGATTAAAAGAATGAAAAGGAAGTTTTTCTAAAATAAGCAAGTATTTTAAATTAATTTTAAAATCAGCCAAGAGGGGAGCTGAGTGGGCAAAGGGGGTGAAAATAGGGAACATCTGCAATAGTGTCAACAATAAAAAAAATAAATAAATAAAATAAAATCAGCCAAGAGAATCTTCAGAATAAGTGGACTAGCTGACTATAATCGAATTATTTTCTTATTATCATGAGATGTGAGTCTAGAAACACCTGAATATTATTTTTCTCCTTCCGTAAAATTCTTTTTTTTAATAATTTATTTATTTATTTTTTTGTTACAGATATTTTACCTTTTTTACCCCATTGGCACCCCCCTCCCCACCCCACCCCCGCCCCATCCCTGGCTTAGTTGTCCATGTCCATTGGTCATGCATACATGCATATAAATTCTGTGGTTTATCTCTTCCCACCCCCCCCACCCCCACTTCTGAGGGATGTCAGTCTGTGCCCTACTTCCATGTTTCTCGGTCTACTGTATTCCTCAGACTGTTATGTTCATTATATTCCGCATATAAGTGAGATCATGTGGTATTTGTCTTTTTCTGCTTGGCTTCTTTCACTTAGGATAATACTTTCCAGGTCCCTCCATGTCGTCTCAAAGGATAAGAGATCTTTCTTTCTTACCGCTGCATAGTACTGCATTGTGTATATGTACCACAGCTTTTTTATCCATTCGTCTACTGATGGACACTTGGGCTGTTTCCAGATCTTAGCTATTGTAAATAGTGCTGCTATGAACATGGTGGTACATATATTCTTCCTGATTGGTGTTTCAGGCTTCTTAGGGTATATTCCTAGCAGTGGGATCACTGGGTCAAATGGAAGTTCAATTTTTAATTTTTTGAGGTAACACCATACTGTTTTCCACAGCGGCTGCACCAGTCTGCATTCCCACCAGCAGTGTACTAGAGTCCCCTTTTCTCCACTCCCTCGCCAACACTTGTTGTTTGATGATTTGTTGATGGTGGCCATTCTGACAGGTGAGAGGTGATACCTCATTGTTGTTTTAATTTGCATCTCTCTGATGATTAGTGATGTTGAGCATTTCTTCATATGTCTCTTGGCCATTTGTATGTCCTGTTTGGAGAGGTGTCTGTTCAGCTCCTCTGCCCATTTTTAAATTGGGTTCTTTGTCTTCCTTTTGTGGAGTTGTATGAGCACTCTATATATATTTGAAATTAACCCCTTATCTGATACATCATTGGCAATGATGTTCTCCCATATAGTGGGTTGCCTTTCCATTTTGATGATTATTTCTTTTGCTGTGCAGTAAAATTCTTGATAGGAATATAAAAATTGCCTAGGGTGAAAGGGTTAGCATGAAACTGAAATAAGCTAGTTATCCACCAGGGGGTGCTCTGAACACAAAATGAAGCCTTTCTTCCTTAATATGTTCTTCCTCAGAAGAAACTGCAGAAATTAAGCAACTTTTCTATTTTCCCTGCATTTAGTACAATTTTTGCAATACATGAATAACTCTTCCAGCATGCTTGAAAATTATGTATGCCCGGAACATGTCTTCTTGCTAATAAGATGCACGGGTATGTGCATGTGTGTATGCATGCACACACTTCCCCTTCTGGCATCTTTAAAGGATCCAGACATTAAATTTAAAGATGCATGATTTGTTGTATATTCTGAATTTATTCATAAAAAAGATTTAGGTTGTTATTTACTATGATCTCAGAAACAGAACTGAATGGAATAGAAGCATGTGCTCTGTTGCTTTTAACCCTGACATAAAATAAACTACTATAGAAGATCTGTCCAAGTATCAGAGATAGCCTATCTCTTAGTTCTTGTTACTAACAGCCCACAGACACAGTGGTACCAGCTTGCGTGCAATAGTTCAATTTTGATTCTACAAGATCATAATGGAGGAACACACACAACACAGTCAATATATAGGGAGTTGTAATTTGTATAACCAGCAACTTAGGTACAGTAAATCTTATTTTAAACATCTTATGCCCAGTTTCAGCCTTCAGTATCTCTTATGACCTTGGATTCAGAGTGATGTTTTTAAACTATGTTCATGGTTATCTTCCCTTTAGACTCTGAACTCTGGGAATGTGTGTGTTTTCCATTTGTATCTCTTGCATATGGCAGAGATACATTGTGCAAAGGTACATTGTCAGGACTCAGTTCTTGTTTTTGGATTGGTTACTTATAGATCACTTTCCACAAAAAATAATGCCAAAAATGCCAGGGAGGGTAATGATGATATTATAGGGGATATAAGTGGATAGGCAAGAAGGGACCAAGGGGAAGAGACGAGGACTAACTTTTATTGACTGTTCACTGTGTGCCAAGCACTGCCCTAAGCACTTTATATGAATTTCTCATTAAGTTTTTTATAATTATCCAGTGAAGAAATATTCATCACCCCAATTCCACTGCCTATTTTTTTTGCACAAGTGTGGCTCTTTCATTAAAATACTCAGTTAACTGGCATTGCTGGGAGTGTCCAAGGCTTCGCCTGTACCTCTGTACCTAAGAGCCTTGGTGATGCTGACTGGGATTTGAGTTGTGGGCAGCGTAACCAAATGGCTGTTATTGAAGCTGGGTCCTGTGTTCATGGAAGGAAGTGTAAGGGATCTCCCTGGCTGCCTCTTTACCCCTACTATCCTCAGAAAATGAGAGGGGTGCAGCCCATGACAGCTGACAATATTGATTCCCATTATCTGCTTGGGGCAAGGGTCTTTCTGTGCAGCACTTCCTTTCCTCCCTGGAACTCGTTAGTATTGTAGGTAACAAGTAATTTGGACAATGCTCATGGACTGAAAGTAATTTGGTTCATTGGAGAATGCTTTATGGAGGAAGGACCGCACAGAATCATGACTCTGGGTTGGAGGAAACCATAAATGATATCCAGTTTAGCCACCAAACAAGCTTTTGAAACTTTTGACAGTATTCCAGCCAGTTGCCACCTATATGATCTTCAGCAAGACACTTTACCTCCCTTAGCCTGAGTTTCCTCACCTGAAAAAACAAAAAGCAAACAAAGAAAACCTTACAGGATTCTCATGAGGATTCAATGAGGAAACATGTACTCCTGGAACATATTAGGTATCCATTTGTTGTTTATTAAACAGACTTTTTGTTTTGTTTTCAGAGCAATTTTAGATTTACAGCAAAATTGAGCGGCAGGTAACAGAGATTTCCCATGTACTCCCTGTCCTCACACATGCACAGCCTCCTCAGTTATCAACATTCCCTAGCAGTGTAACTCATTTGTTGCAATTAATGAACCTGCATTGATACATCAAAATCACTCAAAGTCCATAGTTTACATTACAGTTCACTCTTGGCATGGAATATTCTATGGAGATGGACAAACATAATGCCATGTATCTATCATTATGGTAATCATGAGAGCATTTTCACTGCCCTAAAAATCCTCTTTGCTCTGTCTATTTATCCCTCTGCCCTCCCCACCCTCCCCCTAATCCCTAGCAACCACTTTAATGTCTCCATAATTTTCCTTTTTCCAGAATGTCATACAGCTGGAATCCCACATGTAGTCTTTTCAGATTGGATTATTTCACCTAGTAATATGCATTGAGGGTCCTTGCATGTGATTTCATGGCACTGTAGCTCATTTCTGTTTAGTTCAGAATAATATTCCATAGCTATAAGTGCCACAGTTTATTTATGCACTCACCTACTGAAGGACATCTTGGTTACTTCCAGGTTTTGACAATTATGAATAAACATCTGTGTGCAAAATTTTGTGTGGACATAAAAATTTAACTCATTGGTGATTTTTAATGAAAAACATATCTGTCCTTACTCCCATAAATTCTTCCCAAAGTGGGAGTTCAGTGCAGACCAGATGCCTGATTTGCGTCAAATGCTCTTTTTTAATTAGCCAAGAGGTCATTGTGGCACAGCAAGTAAACAATGTATTACAAATCTGTTTACATCAGTTTCTGCAGACATATTAAAACAAACTGTCAAGGGGGCCTGGAGACAGAGCTTTTCATTTTAATGAGAAATGATTAAATATCAGGCATTATTGCTTTTGATGTGTCTGGGCTCTAAGAGGAGAGCAAAATATTGATTGGGGCCTCCAGGAAGGGAGGAAGCTTACTTGGGTTGCTTGACCATAGTGCATTGAAAGCTTCGGAATCTGTAACATCTTGAGCTGGGATTAAATACCACTCTACAGAGAGTTAACTAGATTTGTCAGCTTCTGCTGTTTAGTTTGACTTTGCCTACAGGGGCAAATTACGACAGATCATGACTTCAGAGGGGTACTATTGGTAGATGGGCAGAAAGGGAGAGTTGATTGCTGATGACATTTATTGAAAAAGGGTGAGCACAGCATTGAGCACTCACCCCAGTATGTACCCTATGCAGCCCCTGCCTAACTTGACCAATGCAAAACTAAACCCCACAACCATAAAATATTTATGTGTCAAAATTATGGAAGCCACAAAGACTCAGTCTTCTAGTGCATTCACCATTTATGATACACTATTCTCTACTTTCATTCATTCACAGGAGCTTGTCAGATTGCATGTGGCCCTTGCCCTCTAGCCACTTATAACCTGTAAATGAAGGATCATGTAAAAATCTTAATGCAATCCAGTGTCAGGTTCAATAATAGGTGCTTGTATTGGGGAAAGTGAAAAGACCAATGAGGCCTTGGTCAACTTGAGATGCATGAAAATGCTGGAAGAAAAGGCTTCCTAGAAGATATTTTACTTGAAAGTAGGCAGCTTGGGAGAAGTGCATCCCAAGCTGGGGGAAGATCATGAACAGACCTGTGGAGATATAAAAGAGCCTGGGACATTCACAGAACTCAATTAGTCTGTTGTGTGGGTTAGGAGTTTACCCTGAGCTATTGGACTAGATCAGTACAAACCTGTACCCCTAAGGCTAAATAGAACATGTGAGCACTACCATCCTCTGTGCCTTTCTATTGTTTCAAATGCTTCCATTTGTCCCACTATCTAAGAAGATGCCAATCGGATTACAAGGTACTTTTTTTCACAATATGAAAACACTTTTGTGAGAGTTGTCATTTATTTCTAAATTCATGTCAATTAGTTTAATCAATATTTTTTGCCTCCATAAGATCTGTCCAACATCAGTCCTATTGAGAACTAGGTGAATAAGGAGACCTGGAATGTAATAGAAGATAGAAACATGGGGTCATGAGGGGGCTGCCAAGCCTAATAGGGGGTCAACTTCTGTAGTATAGTTACACCAGTTAGAGAGCAGCACAACAGCCCTGAGGAGCAGGAAGGCTTTGAGTGGCTGAGAATTAGTTTGAGGGAAAGAACAGAAAGGGTAGCAGAAATAAATTTCACCTGTCTTGCAATCTGGCTCCGTATCAGCCCTCACTTTATTTCTTTGCAGTTTAGACATCAAAGATTGAGCTGTTCTCAACCCAGGGGACTCCCTTCCACACTGTGCTGACCAGTGCAAGAAGCTATGACACAGTTAAAAGAAGGACTGTGTCTTTTGAGTAGACCTGACAAAACCACTTATTGAGATGACTTTATTTTGTCCCTCAGGAAATGCCTTTATAAAAGTGCTCTTACATTGGCCAAGAGAGACCGCCTACATATTAGGGTTTGGTATTTTGTTTGAAGGAAGTTGGCATCGCTCCTTTGTAAGGAGTTCACTGAATCCCAAATTCTTCTATTAGTCATTTTAGTTTGCAAACAGGTATCTGAGTATATGCCTGGTGGCTTGAACACTAGCTCAGCTTCTCAGTCACGTGCAATGGGGAAGAGCCCTGGCCACATTATGAAGCTGATCATCTGCCCTTCTATGTGTAGGACTGACTGGTTAAAAAATTTTTTTAATTATTTTTTTATTTTTTATGGATTTTTTTTATTTTTAGAGAGAGAGAGGGGAAGGGAGAACAGAGATAGAAACATTGATGATAGAGGAACATTGATCGGCTGCCCCCTGCATGGATCAAGGCAGCAACTTGGTCATGTGCCCTGACCGAGAATCAAACCAGGACCTCTCAGTCCATGGGACAAGGCTCTGTCCATTGAGCCACACCTGCCCGGCAGCAAATGTCTTTTGTTTGTTTGTTTTAAGGGATAGGACTGACTACATTATTTGGAGGGCCCGGTGCAAAACAAAATGTTAAAAAATTGTGTGCTTTGTTCATTTTTTTTAAAAGAATTTTAAATTAATTTTAAAATGGGGACCGCAAAGCATGGAATTAAGTATAGGGTCCTTCTCATAGCAGGGTCCCATGTGAGTGGACAGGACAGACTTCCAGAAAGTCAGCCCTGCTGAAGAACAACACTTTGGCCCATTTGAGTACTGAGGGCTCCTGATGTTCAAGCCATTGGGCTGTAGGCTGCTGGTGGAGGATGAGGGAAGACGTTTGACTTCAGGGCAGAACAAGTTTTCTCCATCCTCTGCCTGCTGAAATCAGGTTCTACAGCTAAACTGTGTTCATTTGAGGCTGGATCCCTTTGGGAGGGACTAACGTTTGCAAATGTCTGTTAACTCTTCATTTTGGATGGAAAAGAGGAGGCAGAGAGAACAAGGTAATTTTGATTATTGAGAGAAGCTTAAGAAAAAAATATATAAGTTTATGAAATGCTTTTGGATATATACAATATTTCCTTCCATATAGCACTGAGTGTGGGTGGTGGGACTCAATAAATATAGCTCCCTGTGGATGTCAGTAAATATTTAATATTCATTGATAGTGAAAATATTGAGACCTTAAGACAGATTTCTTTTTGCTCAGACTTAAGAGGAGTTTTCCCAGAGCCACACAGAAGGTGAATCCAATCTGTTCAATAGGCAATACTCATTTGCTCCTGGAATAACTGAATTTCCATTTCTATTTGAATTTTTAACCAAAAGAGTAGATCTTTCATAAGGCAAAATAAAAAGAAAGGCAAGTTGGTTTGGGGTTTCACTTTTCTTTAAAAATTTTATTCCATATTAACATTCTTGATTGCTTCAGTAATGTGTATGATCTAATGCTAAAATAGTCTGTTTCTTTTATATATATATATATATATATATATATATATATATATATATATATAATTACATATATGTGTGTGTGTGTGTGTGTGTGTGTGTATATATATTTAGCTGAAAGCCTAGATATAGGCTGCTAGTAGATTCTCTAAATTTTAACAAAAGACTTTAATATGAAAAAAATTTTTTTAGCAAGAAACTAAAATTTCACATAATTGTTACAGAGGATTGAGCAACTGTAACATTTATAAATGTCTATTTTGCTTGTAGCATTTTCTGTTCATCAATAATTTAATTTAAAAATAAAAGACACATTTTCTACATCCCAAAAGCTATTGGGGAGCCTTTCAGTCTACAAGGTTCCTGACAATGGGAGTAGAGCCTACCAAAGAAAGCAGCTAGCTTCAAAAGCGCCTCTAATGTGCTGAGAGATTCTATTACAGAGTATTTTTTTGTAATTCTAGAAGGCGAAATAAGATTTTCTGCTTGGAAATAATAAGTTTAAGCCAATAGTATGGGCGAAGTTTATATCTGAGCCCAAGCAATGGTCTGATTATTGCCAGAACAATACCGCTACATGATGAATCATTAATGATCTGTGAGAGTCATAATGGTCTGTCACTAATGCCCATTAATGATCTCTCTATACCGCGAGTATGGGCTTGATGTTTCTGGCCAGTACCTTGGAGAATACTTTAGATATGCCTTAAACTTTCTCTGATCTCCTCTTTCTGTGTCTGCTCCAAATGTAGACAGCAGTTGTCTGGGTAGGACCAGCATATAAAGAAGCATGGCTTTGTTAAGGAAGTCGTATTCAGGTAAGATTTATTTAAAAGATGTTTTTGAAGGACGGAGATTTGAAAGCTTATCTTGGACATTAGCACCTTTGTAAAGAATAACAAATTATGCTAGGGATTTTTCTGTTGAGATCTTTTCTTTCAGGATGGGACAGGGGCTCTTGAGTTCCCTTGTACTCCATGATATTTGGCTGTTGAGCATAGGCTCTTTGAAAAATGCTTTCTTTGTTTTTTGTCTGTTTGTTTTCTAAGAGGAATTTTAGATATTAATTGTTATAAAAGAGTGAATCTGTATGTGTATCTATTTAAAGCCTTATTTCTTTTTAGAGAACCAAGCCTTCTTCCAGATCTTCATTTATTCTATGCATACAGTACAAAACATTCATTTGAATTCTAATGGAAGAAATGAGAATAAATGATTATAATTGGCTTTAAATATATTTTGCTTTAAGCTTAGCAAAAGGAAAGAAAGAAAAGGCAACAGAGAGCTAAGGAAAAGTGGACACATTACATATTAATTCTGAGAATCTTATTTAGATGTATCTACAGGAAAATCATATAAGCTAGGCACTCCAGAATGTCTAAGTGAAACTAGAAGAGGATCCGTTCCTTCATGGCGCAAGAGAGATGCCGCAGATAGCTAATGGGACCAACGCCCAAGAGCCTCTGGCTCACAGAGGAAAACAAGATACGAGAAGGTTGCTGGAGCAGCCACTTTCAAGCCTCTGAAAATATCAAGGCAGGGATTCTTTTGAAGGGTCAAAATCTCTCCAAGGGCTACTTTTTGATGAGAAAATTTCCCACCTAACTAAATGGAAAATGACATCTTTTCTTGTGAAACGTTTTTTTCCAGTCTGCATATTATCTGAACAAAGTAACCTCATCAATTAAGTGAGACCCTTTGCATATTAACATTGAACTCGAAAGGGTCCCAGAGAATGCAGTTGCTCTGAACGTTTTATTTTGATGACGAATTACCCTTTGCAGTTTTTATTTCTTCAAAATCCTTCCCCTAGTCCCAAAACTGCTGCCTAGCCTGTGTTTATTCATGGAATTAACTGGAATTAATAGGCTTTCCATTCTGAGTACTTGGCAAGATCTCCCAGACTACTTGGAGTTGTCCCTGAGCTTCTGCAAATGAAGGCTCTGATTGGTCTGTCATGTTGCAAGGGCATTGTTTATTTGGTTATTTACAATTGATCTCCCCATAAAAATGAGAACAAAATTATTTTAAATAGTTAGGGCATCAAGGGAAATATTAGTGATGAAAATCATTACAAGAACTTATGCATATAAGCATAATCCATGGACATAGACAACAATGCTGGAGGGAGAGGGGTGGGACTGGGAGGAGGGTGTCAATGGGGGAAAAAAGGGAAACGTCTGTAACAAAAATAAATTAATTAAATTTAAAAAATCATTATAGAATTTCTGAGGTGGGTTCAGCATTTCATTTTTTTTTTTTTATTCTCACAATTCATTCCTCTAAGAAACCCACCAAAATTTCCACCTGTCAGATGGAAAACAGCTTATAATCATCCTTTAAGAAACAGACTACAGCCTCTATGCCCCTTTTGTCAGGTTGATGTACGTGTAGCAAAAAAAAATTAGAGCTTGTAAAGTATTTCAGTAGAACATGATCATTAATTCTTTGCTGAGTAAGTTTTGTGACACAGGTCTGAGTAAAGTCTGTGACACACCAAACAATTATTGCATTAACATGTGCATACATTAATTGTAAATGATCAAATTGCCATCTAAGCTCTTTGGTTAGGTTCAAACACCACCAACTTTATGCTTACAAAATACTTCCAAATTGACTAATGAAATGTTATAAAAATATATGTCTGTTTTAAGTAGATGTATGTTCATGGAAAACTGAAACACTCTGCAGAAATGAATGCAAAATATGGGGCAGATTAACAGTGACTGGAGCTTCTTTTTTAAAGGAATGTTTAAAATACCTGATGCAATATAGTGTAAGGTCTGAGTCCATAGTAGTACTGTGCAAATGAGATCAGAGGAAAGTATTATGCCACCAAAGAATGGTGAGTCCCAAGAAGGGTCAGGTAGTTTATCCCTTTGCCTTCAGACAGAAAAATACTTCACCTCGTTATACAGATGAGATTGTCCCCGTCATTGCACTTAGGAGCTCTCTAAAGAATTCATTTCAACAGTTTTTAAAGCAGAAGTATTCACCCTAAAGCCTCCATTCTCCAGTTAAATCTGGTGCTTCTTCTTTGGTTCTCAGGAAGGCTAAATTACAGATGGTAGCTGTGCTCTGTGTAACCCCCTCAGAGCCTTGAAGCCCTCATGATAATGCTCATTTAAGTTAAAGAATCTGAATTTATTTAGCCTATCCTTTTAATCTTGTTTCTAACCAACCTGTTTTAGCTCACCCATTTACTTCTGTAAGTGTTTTTGTCCTTGCTGTTCTGCTTTCTGTTGTGACTACTTTAGCTTTTCAAGGTTCCCTTATGTTTTTCTTTGTTTCCGGTTGGTTATGGGCCTTCTATTCAGTGGCCTGCCTAATAGTCCATATTGACTTAGAATTTTCAAAATTTAGAACAAATGAGAACAGATTTTACTCTTTGGGAACTATAAGAAATAACATATTTGTTAATTTTTTTATTGATCGATTCTTAGGAAATGATATATTTATCAATTGTTTTATCAATAATCATGTAGTCCATTTTCAGAAGATGTTGATGTGTACTTTTAGCTGACCATAGATCACTCATACTAAACACTGAGCCCATTGTCACCTGGGCAGTGCCTCTCATAATACACAGTTCTGACTGCCTGGAACTGGGCCTGGGCTAAGTAGATACTTAGTGTTTGTTGGGTGAATGAATATATCCACAATGGCTACATAGAACACTCAAAACTATTTCAGTATATTTGTTTTGATATGATTAAACATTCTAAGTTGATCTTATAAAACTGAATAGAAAGACTCTCTTCAAATTGTGTCTTTAGCATGTATAGTGGAAGTCTATATAGGTCTTTTGTCATTTGCTTTCAAAACTGGAGACTTTGGATTTGTAAATACTGTTGGAAGGGAAGAGGTCTTGGACAGTAAGACAATTCATCATAACAACTAAGTTCTTGTGAAGGAAAGAGTATCCACAGGAAGCAAGTGACTCTTGAGTAGAAGAGGTTTTGTAAGTTTCCCTTGTGATACCAGGACCATGGGAGAAAGACGAATATGCCATAACTTTTTTTTCATTCCAACAGTGCCACTGGTCATGGCCTAAAAGTGTAAGTAATCCACAGAACAACTGTGTTTTATACAATTAAATTGTTTTCATAAAGTTATATGTAAATGGAGTCCCATTTGAAATTTGCAAGGAGTATGTAGTAAGGAAAGGAACCTTTTTGAGTGTTGTTATAAAACAAATAGTTGGATTATAATATACATATTTAAAGAATAATTCTTTAATCTGTTCATTTGAAAGTCTGAATTTTTTATACCAAATGTAAACATGGTATCTACATTCTCTTTATAAAGAATTGTTAGATCAGGGCTTGGTAAAATATATTGTAATACAGTAGTACCTCATTTGTGAGAATGTTAAAAATGGTTACATTTAAATCTGCTTACTTTGTTTTGCAAGTCATCTCAAGAAAAAATAATCTGATTTTATATACTTATAAAAACTGACTCATAACATTCATACTCATGAAAATATCCAAAATTATATTTCAAGCATTAGCTTCAATATTGCCTAACTACACTATTTCTATATGGAAACATTCTGTAGTCTGGGCTGAAATTTTGTAACCCAGCTGTTCTCAAACTTTAGTGTATGCCATCAGTAATTTTTGTGAAACTGGTCAAAGTTGTAAAATCCCAGCTGATTTGGTTGGAACACAAAAATATACATTTTAACAAATACTCCGTATGATTCTGGAACAGGAAGACTACACATCTCCTCCTTAAAGAAATCCCCCTGGAAGTATTCTCTATAAATTAATCTCTTCCCAATGTTCATTATTGTCCTTCCCTAACCAACTTCCCATGTCCACACACAAGAAGTTGAGCGTATATTTCTTTTTAAAGTTTTTTTGCTATTAGGTATAATTTACATACATGAAAGTGACCAAATATTAAGTAAATAGTGGTCACTTTTAAAAAATGTATATACTCATGTAATCCATATGTAAAATATAGGACATTTCTATCACCCCAGAAAGTCCCTTATGCCCCTTCCTAGTCAATACCCTAGTCAATATTGCCAGAAGCAACCTTTGAACTTATTTATCAATGTAGGTTAGTGTTTCCCATTTTAGAAATTCATGTAAATGGAAACATTACTGTATATGCTTTTATTGGTCTCTTCTTTCACCCACAATAATATTTTTTAAATTCACCCATATGGCCCTGGCCAGTTTGGCTCAGCAGTTAGAGCGTCGGCCTGCGGTCCTGAGAGACCCGGGTTCGGTTCCGGCTAAGGGAGCGTACCTCGGTTGCAGTTTGTCCCTGGCCCTGGTCGGTTGTGCGGGTGGCAGCCACTCGATGTGTTCCTTTCACATCGATGTTTCTCTCTCTCTCTCTGTTCCTCTCTCTCCCTCCCACTCTACCTGAACAAAAAAATGGGAAAATGTCCTCGGGTGAGGATAAAAAATAAAAATTAAAATAAATAAATAAATAAATAAATTTACCCATATGTCTATGTGTATCACTACGTCATTACATTTTGTTGCTGAATAGTATTCTGTTGCATGATTATGCAAATTGTTTACCTAGTATCTCATTGGGGGGACATCTGAACAGTTTCAGGGCTACAATGAGTAAAGCTTCTATAAACAATCTTTATACATTTTTTGTGGACATACATTTTAATTTTGGAGGGGCACAAACACCTTGCAGTGAAATTGTTGGGTCATAAGGTTGATATAAGTTTAACTTTTAAGCCACTGATGAAACATTTTCCATCATTTTATACTCCAGCAGTGAGAATTCTAAAGGTTCTACTTAATCACTGAGATTTAGGGTTGTTAATTATTTTCATTCTACTTATTTTTGTGTATTTATAGTGGTATTACATTTTAATTTTAATTTCAATGTGCCTGATGACTAATGATGCTGGGTACTTTTTCATGTACTTACGTGGTTATTTGTATATCTTTTTACTGAAGTGTTTGTCCAAGTGTTTCACTTATATTTTACTAGGTCTTTTTGTCTTACTATTGAGTTGTTCATCTTAGCTTCTCCTTATCCTTTTAATATCTATAGCACCTCTAGTGATGTTCTCATTTTCATTAATTATGTCAATACTTTGTTTTTTTTTTTCTTTTTTCATCTGACTTGATAGTGGTTTAAAATTTTATTAATCTTTTCAAAGAATCAGTTTCTGGCCTTGGTGACTATCTTTATCTGTTTTTATACGTCATTGATTACCTTTCTTGTTTGTATTATGTTGTTCCTTTTACTTCCTTGGGACTTAGTTCTTCTCTTACTAGTTTATTAAAGTGAGAATATAAATAATTTATTTTATAACTATCTTCTTTTTGAGTAAATGTATTTAATGTGATAAATTTACCTGTAAGAGTTGCTTTAGATTCATTTTATTTTTTGACCTATTGTACTTTATCATTGAAGTCAAAGTGTTTTCTGACTTCTCTTTTAGATTTTTATTTTACCCATGACCTATTTAAATGTGTGAAATTTAATTTCCAAATTGGAGGAGTTGGTGCATTTATATTCTTGATATTTATTTTAAATTTCATATTTTTATAGTCAGATAACATATTTTATTTGATTTTGATCCTTAGAAATTTATTTAAACTTGCGTTATGCTGAACTAATAGTCTACATGGTAAATGTATCCCATCTGCCCTTGAGAAGGATGTAGATCCTGCTATCAGTTCCTGTAGTGTTCTATAATTTATATCAGGTCAAATTGATTGATAGTGTTGTTCAATTCTAAATTCTGATTTTTCCTCTAAATCTTATGTCAATTCCTTAGACATGAATATTGAAATCTTCAATCATGATCATGGATTTTTCTATTTCTCTTTTTATTGCTATCAATTTTTGCTTCAAATATCTAGTATCTTTGTTAGTAGCTGCAAACACATATAAGAATTTATATTCTTGATTAATGACCATTTTATAATTATGAAATATCCTTTTTTATCTTTGGTAGTATTCATCACCATGAGGTCTACCTTATCAGATAGTATGTCCACATCATCTTTGTTAGGCTTACTGTATGCAATATATATATATATATATATATATATATATATATATATATATATATATATATACATACACACACACACACACACATACATACATATACATATATAATCCTTTGATGTTAATTTTGTGTCTTTATGTTGAAAGTGAATTTCTTGTAAATAATATGTAATTGAGTCTTTCATTTTCTTCCAGTCCCCAGATTCTGTCTTCTATTTGAGGTGTTTAGATCATTTATGTATATCATAATTACTGATATGTTTAAGTTTAAATCTTCCATTTTGGTGCTTGATTTCTGTGCAATCTTTCTACATTCCCCTGTTCTTCTTTTTCAGCCTTTTTGGGTGAATTATTTTTTTTTTAAATTAAGCTCTTTGTATTATTTTAAGCAGTTTCATAAGATAATAATGTGCATCTTTATCTCTGCAACTTTCAATATATATTCTAGTACTTACAAACAAAGTAAGAAATTTGCAGCATTGTTCTTCCAGTTATGCCATTCACAACTCTGTGATTATTTTCTTATATATTTTATTATATATGTGCTATAAACCCCTGTGTTATATTATTAATTTTACTATAAACAATCAATAGACTTTGATGTGATTTTTACACATATAAACATGCACATACTACTTTAAAAAATAATAACCCTTGCCCGGCTTGTGTGGCTCAATGGATTGAGCATCATCCCATGGACTGAGAGGTCCAGGTTTGATTCCTATTCATGGTGCATGCCCAGGGTTGCAGACGTAGCGCCCAGTAGGGGGTGTGCATGAGGCAGCCAATCAATGTTTCTCTCTTACAT
Source organism: Molossus molossus (assembly GCF_014108415.1). Lineage (NCBI taxonomy): Eukaryota > Metazoa > Chordata > Mammalia > Chiroptera > Molossidae > Molossus > Molossus molossus. The sequence goes on along the minus strand of NW_023425355.1, from coordinate 74,954,329 downwards.
GGATGTTTCTATCTTTCTCTCCTTTCCCCCCTCTCTAAAAATAAATAAAAACTTATTAAAAATAAAATAAAAAACAATGACCCTTTGTATTTACCAATATATTTACTCCTGGTAATTCAGGTTTGACAGCTTTTATTTTTCTTTCAGCAGATGAGATGGTATTCCATTATCTTCTGTCCCTCATTGTTCTGATGAGAAATTATGCAGTGTATAGTGTTTCTGTTTTCTCTGTATGCTTTCAAGATTGTATCTTTATTTTTGTTTTTTAGCACTTTGACTATGATATTTCTGGTTGTTGTTGGTTTCATTAATCCTATTTGGTATTCTATGAGCTTCTTTTTAAAAATATGTTTTTATTGATGTGAGAAAGATAGAGAAAGAGAAAGAAACATCCAGGTAAGAGAGAAACATTGATTGTTTGCCTCCCACATGCACCTCGACCAGGAATCAAACCCACAACATGAGTATGTGCCCTGACCAGGAATCGAACCGATAACCTTTCAGTGCATGAGACAATGCTCAACCAGCTGAGCTACACCAGACAAGACTCTATGAGCTTCTTGGATATTTTAGACATTGTCTTTCATAAATTTTGAAAATTGTTGGCCATTATCCCCTCAGATCTTTTTTCTGCTCACTTCTCTCTTTCTTCTCCTCTAAGGACTCCAATAACTCATGTCAGATGGTTTTCAATTGTCCCACAAATATCAGATACTCTGTTCCAGTCTTCTACTTTATTATTTCTTTTTTTTTTTTTCTTTAGTTCCAGGACCATCTTTCTTTTATTTTATGTTTTAATTAATTTATTTATTTTTGTTACAGATGTTCCTCCTTTCCCTCCACAGATACCCTCCTCCCTATCCCACCTCCAATTGCTGATGACCCTAAACATTGTTGTCTATGACTGTTGGTCACACATACATGCATATATATTTTTTGGTTTATCACACTGCTCCCTCCCACCCCCCTCCGCTGAAGTTATTTCTGTTTTTTTTTTTTTTTTTTATACTTTCTATTCCCATGTTTTCAAGTCACAAGTTCCATTGTCTGTTATATCCAGTCAACTGACAATCCCTTATAACAAATACATCATTTCTGATATTTCACATTTTATATCTCGTGTTTCCATTTTTCTCTATTTATAGCTTCCACCTCGATGCCAAAATTTTATATCCATTCTTTCATCTAGGCCATCTCTGGGACTGGTTCTATTGATGCTTTAGTTCTTGAGAATGTTTCCTATTTCATTCTTTTTTGTAAGTCTTTTGTTTTGTTTGTTTATGTATTTCTGTTTGAATACAATTCACTATGTGTAAAATAACAGAAATTGTGTTAAATTATATCACTGTCCAAAAATAGGAATACTTTTTCTTGTATTAAACCATTAATATTCAGTTTGGGATCATGTACTGTTAGATTGAACTGGTCTGAGCTTTGTTGTTGCTTTAGTTATATTCAATTCACCATAGATTTCAGCTTATTTAAGAGCAGGATCACAACTTCTCTTTAGTAGGAATTTTAATCTGAGTACCTGGATAGTTTGTCTTTGTTCTCCTTCTTTAACCCCATATTTCAGCACGTTTTGTTACTGGAACACTGGCAGGAGGGGGTATTCTTTATTTTATCTTTTTCCCATTATAGCAGTAGAGGGCCAGTGGGGTGTACTCAGTGTATTCAAGGTTCTTAATGTCTGTGGTGTTTCCTTCAGTAATCATCCCTGCCCTCCTTGCACTATACTTGTAGGATTGAGTAAGAGGGGTGTCCCTCTCAGGATTTTTTTGCCGCTCCTCCAATTGCTGATGACCACTGTCTCCTAGTCATTGTAAAGCCATAAGTGTGGAGAATTCTAAATCATACTTTCTGAGTTTTGTTTACCATCACATCTTAGACTTGTGCTTGAGTACCATTAATACAGAAGTAATTGTATTCAATATAATGTTAGTAAAATAGCCACCGACCACAAAATATTCTAAAATTGTCTGCATGCTTAAGTAAACAATAATTGCATATATGGCCTACTTAAACCCAGGCTTCAACTTGGAGGTCAGAGTTTGTTTATGGTAAATTTTCAATGAAAGTTCTTTGAAAAGTCAAGAGGCCATTGCTCTGGGGATGGAGTGTTTGGGAATGGGAGAAGGGAAAAAACATTTTCTCTGTCTACTCACATTTAAATGCTAGATGAGAGGTCGACTCTTCTATAAAACTTTGGAGAACTTGGAGTTATAACCCACAGAGCCAAAACAGAAAAAACTATAAAAATTGTTTCAATTTAGAGTGAATTCTAAGCAAATAAGCCATTGTATGCTGGATTAGGATTCATAAAATGCTTTTAGTTAATATACATATGTTCATATAAGAATCCTCAACAGAATATGAATTTGTACATTTTTCTTCAGGTTTTGCTATCTGTGGCTTTAGAAAGAATAAGATGATATTAAAATACTGGGCAAGTAAAAGTCACTGGGTTCAGTTCCTGCTAGGGGCATGTATTAAAAAAATGTATTGGCCTCATTGGCATCTTAGTACTTCTAGGGTAGATCTAGAACTATTCTCCCATAGAATTAAATAGAGTGAATTTGTTCCACAGTTATTTCTTCCAAGCATCTCATTGAGTTTAATCAGGTAAAAAGTGATGTGATTATGGGTTTTAGTCCGAATATTATTTTGTTCCTTAAGTGAACAAAATAATATTCATTCTAAGGAAGGTTGAACAAATTTGAATTTCATATGAAAGCTTTCTTTATGTGCTTCAGTAACTCTTTCCCTTTATATAAGAGAAAATCTTCTTGTTGGAGATGTACAGATCTCCCCAGTGCCTGTGGGGCCTGGACTAACACCAGGGGGACCTTAATTGAATGCTGTTCTGTTGTTTCTGTGCTTCACTAATGGGAAGGGTTTGTATATTTACCAGAGAGAATGTTGGTGTTGTAGTTATTCAATGTTTCCAGAAACTTGACACTGAGTAAAATTTGCCTTCACATCCTACTAGAATGTCTGAGTTAAAAACAAAACAAAACACAAATCTTAGTTTTTCTAAGAAGAAATGTGGTAGAATGGACAAGACACAGGTTGTGGAGACAAACACCAGCACTCCCTAGATCTGTAATGTTTGGCAAGTTACTTAGTCTTTTGGAGCTTCACTTTCCACATCTGTAAAAATTGAGATAAACATAATGCCTACCTTGCAGGTTTGCCTCAGGATTAGAGATAAGGTTTGTAATCAATGCAGCACTTAACAAATACAAAACATAGTGTTAAAAGCAGGAACTCTGGAACCAGAATCCTGCCTCTGATATATGCCAGCTGCCACTTGAGCAAGTTGCTTAACTTCCCTATACCTCAGTTTTTCATCCAAAAATTAGGAATAATAATAGTACCCACCTCATTCGCAGGCTTAAATTAATTAATACATACAAAGGACCAGTGTTTTTTTTATTCTAGACAACCCAGGCTAGGACTGGCTCAGGAGATGGGAGAGCATTGGAGGTCTTAACTGAATATCAGTCACTTTCATTAGTCTACAGTAGATAAGAGGTTCTGGATGTTTATGGCCAGATATGTGTACAGATAAAATTGGCTTTAATAATATATATCAACAAAAAGAATAACAGAAATAGCAACTATAGTTTCTTTTGTGTGTATTATATACCAACTACATGCTAAGCTTTATACAAATATTAACCCAGTTACTTCTCACAATTATCCTAAGAATTCAGTATGTTATTGTTTTCATCTCAGAGTTGAGCAAACTCAGGAATAAAGGTTAATTTGCATGGTAAGGTCACACATTTAACATACTATTGAGACAAGATTCACACCTAAGTTTTTAGTTACAGAGTCCATTGTCCATTCTGCCACGTGGCCCAAAATATTTTGCATTAAGTGGAGAGCCTGCCCTGGGACTTCAGACTTCCTGTATTTCATGACTTTTTCAATCTGTTGGAGTAACTAGATATGATGGACAAATAATTCTATGGCTTTATGATAAACTACCATGGTCATTGTCTTCTGATTAGTAGTGGATTAATTAAATTCAAAGAGTTTTTATGCACATGGATTTCTTATTTTATTTTTTATCCTCACCTGAGGACATTTTTTCCATATTTTTTGTTCAGATAGAGTGGGAGGGAGAGAGAGGAGGAGAGAGAAAGAGAAACATCGACATGAAAGGGACACATCGAGTGGCTGCTACCCACAAGATCCACCCAGGGCTGAGGACAAACTGCAATGGAGGTATATGCCCTTAGCAGGAACTGAACCCGGGTCTCTCGAAACCGCAGGTCAATGCTCTAACTGCTGAGCCAAACCAGCCAGGGCTGGATTTCTTATTTTATAGTCAAGGAAATTGAAGCCCAGATTGTAAGACAGAGTTTTCCTAAAGCCCCAAGACTAGTTGGTAGGGGAACTGAGACTCAAACCCAGGATTCTTGTTTGCATCATTCCATCAAGCTTGTAGTTTGAAAAGTGGAAATGACAGCTTATGTTGGACATAACTAAATACTGTTCCTAATTATTATGCACAAAACCTTAACACATGTTGACTTATTACAATGCCTAGTCCTTATTTTGCAAAGGCAAAGTCATACTTTGTCCATTACCAATAATATCAATATTTTTGCAGAGTAGAGAAAAGGAGCTTCAAACTTCCTGGGCAAGTAAAAGTAAATACCACTGGAAGTGCATGCCAAATCTCCTTAGTTAGAAAAGAAGCCATTACATTATCAATACCCTTTCCCCTAAATGACATTTCCTGTGCTGCAATCACAAACACCATCTGCAGCCAGCTCCTCTAAAAGCTATAGACTTGAAATTCATAATGTCTCGGACTGGCAGTCCTAATGCTGAGAAATCTCACAGTACAGCTTAGGAAGAATAAGAGTGCTGTTTCTGATTCAGTGGGACATAAAGGAGGTGTTCTTTACCAGTGTTGACTTCCTGTGCTCTGGTCATTAGATTCAGGGAGCTGTATCCCCTGGTAAATAACCATATCACAGGCTTCACTAGTTTTTACTTACTGCTTTTCTTTTCTTTTTTATTTATTTTTTTTCTTTACTGATCTCATAGCGAGAGGGTAAGGGAGAGGTACAGAGAGATGGAAACATTGATGAGAGAGAATATCAATTGGCCACCTCCTACTTGCCCCTCACTGGTGATTTAGCCCACAACCTGGGCATGTGCCCTGACCAAAAATCAAACTGGTGACCTCTTGGTGCATGGATTGACGCTCAACCACTGAGCCACACTGGCTGGGCTACTTACTGCTTTTTTATTAGCAGTGGCAGAAAGTGTCCATGTTTCTCCCTACAGATTGAGTAACTGTCTTCTCACCACCCTGTTGGTGCAGTATCATTTGTGTAGTCAAGGTGGTCTTCTTAACTCAGGAAATTATTAAACTGGGGGGAAATAAGTCTTATTTCAGATACATCCTTTCCAACCCTATCAAATCCCACTACTTATTTTCTCATAGTTCATGTTAAATAGACATGCTATTCAGACTAGATGACCCCTACCATCTAGCACATTTGTTGAAATTAAGAAACCAGCATTGGTACATTACTGTCAACTAAACTTCGGATTTTATTAGAATTTCACTAGTTTTTCCACTAATGCCCTTGTTCTGTTCCAGAGTCCCACCTAGGGTACCACATTGCATTTTTTTTTATCCTCACCCGAAGACATTTTTCTATTTTTTGTTCAGATTGAGTGGGAGGGAGGGAGAGACATCGACATGAAAGGACACATCTAGTGGTTGCCATCCGCAAGACCCAACCAAGGCTGGGGACAAACTGCAACTGAGGTACGTGCCCTTAGCGGGAACCAAACCTGGATCTCTCTGGACTGAAGGCCGACGCTCTAACAGCTAAGCCAAACCGGCCAGGGCAGATACCATATTGCATTTAATAATCATGTTTTCATCTCCTGTTGTTTGTGACAATTTTTTTGTGTCTTATTGTTTCTTAGCTTGGATTGTTTTAAGAGTAATGCCACATGGCTCATGTGTACAAAGGATAGGACCACTGACTATTCTAGAAACTCACCTAGTTTACAAATTATGACCTGAATTTGTAATAATCATACTTATAAAATTCTGCCCTAAAACAAACTATGACCAACCCCAACCCCTAAAACCCTGTAGGTACTATTCTCTAAGTCTCCCCTTTTGAGCTACCACTGAGACTGGCAAGGGAGTACTTTCTCTTACTTAGCATGCTTTACATTCCCAGCTTTTTATGACCAAGAGGTTTGGCTGGTGGTCTTTGTGTTGGAGCTTTGAGGAAGGGATCCATGATGATTTAATCATTGACTAAATGCAAGAATCCCTTCTACAACATCTGATGAGTTTATCAGATCTATATGAACCCTGAAGCCCCTATGTGAACACTTCCAGTGAAAGGCACTGATTATCTCCCAAGATAATCTGTTGTCTCTATTTATAGATAGCCCCTATTGTTACAAATGGCTTCATCAAAGAGAGTGCTAATCTGCTTCCTTGCACCATCTTGTCCTTCACCCTCTTTCTATTCTCTAGAGAATTAAGATATTGAATGGAAAGTAAACTCCACCTACAGTCCTACTCCAATGGTGTGTAGGGAATCAGACACACTTGGCTGGTCCAGCTTTGTTCAGATTATAATATTTGTTAACTGTATAAATTTAGGCATGTGACTCAACCTCTCCTCTCCAGGCCTGATATGATTATTGTGAAAATTGAATGACAGAACACATACCAAAGCACACTGTCAGGCACAGATAAGACTCTTAATAAGTAATAGTTGGTCAGGATGATTAACTCCTGAATACCCTGAATGAAATGTATGATTTATGTTGTATTAACAGGGGTGGGAAAAAGTAGGTCTACAGTGGTGAGTTTATTCTTGAATTTTTTCGTTGCTCTTCCTCACAACAGTGAATTCTACTTCCCCTTCTCATTAACTAATTTCCTAAGACTTGATTTTATTTTTCTGTTGACTATTTTTTCCCGAGTTTTAATTAAGCTGTTACTGAGCAGAACTGGAGTTAAATAACCTGAGGAATCAGTTTCTAACATTCATGAATCCCATATATCAGCAACATGTAAAATTAGTCAGAGCAGTGGATGGAAGAATTTGGCAAGAATTAGCAGGTCTCCCTACTAATCAACAGAATATGCAAATCAGGCCCTTGTTAGTGGCATTGATCTAAGTCTCCATGGCAACACTAGGGTTAGCTATTTACATGTAAATAAGTGATTTCAAAGCTGCAAAGTATGATAGAAATCACTGCAGTTAGCATCAAGGTGAAAAAATAACTTAGACGTATTCACACTTCTTGAAATCCACACAACTTTCTATAAGTTTAGTAGTATCTTTACCTACCCTGAAACCCTACTACTGGAATGTTAATTTGGCAGAGACATAAATAGCAAAAACAACAACAATAAATCAAGAGAAAGCAGAAAAAGGTCAGAGACAATCCACAAAATATATAATCCATCTATATGAGCAAATAACTATAAATTAAGATTATTTGCATATATGTGTCTAGGAGGATTGTCTGAGTTAGTATCCCAGTTCTAGCACTTGTTGGTTGCATGAACCTAGACAATTTTTTTAACTTCACTGTACCTTATTTCCCACTTCTATATCATGGACATAATAATTGTTCCTTCCTCATAAGATTGCTGTGAGAGTTAAATAAGTTAACATATTAAAGTGTTTAGAACAGCGCCTAGTCCAGAGGAAATGCTCACCAAAAAAAAAAAAAAATAGCTGCTATCATTATTATTATTATTCTTTTTTCATTTGCTATTTGGTTATGATGCTGGAATATAGACTGAGTTTCAATTTTATATCCTGTGAATACATTACAGGGCAAGAAAGGTTATATTTTCCATTTTCTAATTTTGTGCTGGTAAAGAGACTTACTTGGAAATGTCAGCACTGGAGAGCTTTTATAGGTATTATAATTCTCGATTCAGTAAAACAGTTAGGAAAATGGTAACTGTGACTCTGGTTGAGTCACAGGATTAATGCAAAGCCACATTATTATTTAAACTTTCAACAAAATCTAGTAGTCAGATGTCTATAAAATGTGACACAATCAAAATTGAATTAGTTTACCTCTAAAAACAAGCCACAGTTTGATCTAATTAATGTTTCAGTATATATGTAGCTCAGAAAAACAGACCCAGGCCCCTGCACCCTCACAGACCAGTTTTCTTTGTGGTCTCAGGTCATTTCACCTTGCTTCTTTCTGTTAACTGATTAGGTTTCTAGTCCAAGCAGGATAATTGCAGTAATTCAAGTTTGGATTTAAGTTTTAATGCTTACATTTGATGTGGGATTATTCTAATAGATACTGGGCTACTTTCTTTATGAGGTCAAAATTGTTGCTGCTTTTTTTTTCCCTTTTAATGCATACAAAACCCCTGCTGATCACCGCTCAGTGGTCAAAATCTTTGGAGGCAGTCTAATGGAGCTGAAAGGGAATCAGACAATGAATCAGAAACTTTGGGTTTGGAACCCTGCTGGCCTCCTCTAGTGGCTGACTACTTCTTTCACTCCAATGTTTTTTTCTTTGTTTTCAATCTTATTTTCCTGTACAGTTTTTTTGTTTGTTTGTTTTGTTTTGTGTTAATCAGCTGCTATTCCTCTTTGGGATGAGGTAGGGCCTAAACTGATTAAAAAATAGATTGTTATTTTATGTTGGTGAGAAAAAGTTTTCTGTCCTGTAAAATGGAGCTAATTGAAACCTACTCTGGCTATCTTGATAGTTTTCATGCAGATCAAATAAGATGATGTTTGCAAAGGGGCTCTGTCTAATCTTAAATTGTTGTATACTTGTGCATAGTTATTTTAGTATACGAATAAGGCTAAAATATGGACTAATCTAATTACTAAGCTAATTTAACTTTGCCTTTCTCAAAGAAGTAATAGTCCCTGGCTTACAGTTCAATGCTTGAACTAAAGTTCTTCTGTTTGTAGTTAAGACATGGCCACATGCATTGTACATGAACCTACTATTATCAAAATGGACCTCTCCTGCATTTTTTTACTTTAGATGTCTACTGTCTGCTTTCTAAACAGAGAAAGGAAGAATTAGCTAATTCATTTATCCATAACATTATCATTTATTGAGTACTTATCTGTCTAGATGTGGGGATCCAGAGACAAAGTCTCAGTCCCTGCCTTAGCGAGCTCACTGTAGTCCTGACAGAGAAGTAGACAGAAATGAATATTATAAATGCCTTAATGGCTATATGTACAGGGTGCTGTGGAGCAGAGAAGAGAAAACTGTATCTTTACATGGAGATTGTCAGGGAAGGTTTCCCAGAGGAGATAGTGCCTGAGATAAATCTTCAAATGTTTGTTGAGTGGAGGGAACAGAATATTCAGTTACAGCAGTTGGAGTAGCTAAAGGACAGGAGGGATATTTGGGGGAAGGCAAATATTTTGTTATGTGTAAAATACAATGTGTGGTAGGGCATGGTGACAAGAAAGTCTGGGGCCAGATAATGGAGGGCTTGTAAGTGGACAGCAGCTGAGACTTGTTACAGGGCATGACATGATCAGATTTTTCTACTAGAATTAAAGCAGTGACTAGAGAAATTTGATCATAGGTCAGAGAGGAGGTCATGGTGAAATTTAGGTAAGAAATGAATTAGAAATGGATAAAGGTATTAGCAATAGGAATTTAGAAAAGATATTAAGAAGGTAGAACCTGCAGTGCTTGGTTATTCCTTGGATGTAGGTAGAAGAAGGAAGAATTCAGAATAATGCCCAAGTTTCTGCCTGGTTGAGATAGTGGATGAATCCAGAAATGAGTAGGATAGCAGAAACAACCTTAACAGCCACATGGAATAAGAGAAAATGGACCAGTTTGGGGGGATGAGTTCACATTTGGATTTTTGTTTGAGGTCCTGCGTGTTTGAAGCATTTGGATAAAACTATCTATATCTAGAGCTCAGCAGAGCTATCTGAGCTCATGTAAGTGCAGCAGATGAAACATTTTTTTCTGAACCCTCATAGGGTGCCTGGCTTGATCTTAAAATTAAACAGAAAAACACAAATTGACAAGAGAAAAAAAAATAATATAAGTTTCATGTGATATGAGAGCCTTCATAAGGAAATGAAGACCAGGAGAAACAATATAGACCTAAGTATTTTTATGCAAGGTTTGATAAAGGATAGGCAGTCTGTAGAAATATGGTAGACTAAGGAGTATGTGGTTAGAGTAAATAAACATAGCTAGTATTCTTCTCAGTGTCCCTTTGTCTTTTAAAATAATGATGCTCATTTTCTCTGTTACAAGGAGGTCCTTTCTCACATATGAGCGTTTTATGAACTGTTTAAGGAGAGAAGGTCAGAGATCTTCCTGCTTCTGCTGCTTTGTCATACTCCTTCAGCTTAAAATGTTCAATATGCCAAAGTGCCATATTTTGGCATAGCATGTCCTGAAGCCCATCAAAAACAGTAGAGATTTTTGGAGTTATTACAATAGAAAATGCAGTTATTTCCTGCACTATTCCTGAGACTGAGTCTGTATCACATTTCAGGAGTCAGCAAAATGTCATCTCCTTTTAAAGGCCTTCCCTGACCTTCCGGTCTCAATTAGCTTCTCTTGTATTACTCTTGAATAGCATACTGTCCTTTTGTTTCATAGCAGTGATCACAATCTATAACTACATATTTATATTACTTGTTTACTTTCTGACTCTTCATTATACTATAGTTTTCATATAAACAGGATCACATCTGCCTAGTTTACTACTGAATGCCTGGAACTCAGTCTGGCACAGAATACATGTTCAAAGAACATTCATTGAATGGATGAATGAAGAGTGGATACCTAGAAAGAGGTGACTGAGAGAGAAAATCAGAGGGCATTGGCAGAATCCAAAGGAACTCAAATGGTCAGTAAGAGGGAAAGCGACTGTAAAAAGAGACCGTGAAGGAGTAGTCAAATCTAGGTAGAAGAAAACAAGGAGAACACATATTAGAGAAGCCTATGGAAAAATATTAAGAAGAGAGTAGTGAAATGCTGTGAAAAGGTTGTGTAAAATAATGACTGAGAAGCAGTTATTGGCTATAAAGATATGAAGGCTGTTGGTGATCTTAGTAAAAGCAATTTTAGTGCTATGGTGGAAGTAAAAAAATAAACAGGGACTTCCAGTCAATATGTTAAACTAAGGTGTTGTACAAACCCACATCTTTTCATAAAAACATAGAAATAGTGAATAAAATATTAACTTAAGTTTTTGACAACACACAAGAAAATGCAAAAGCAAAAAAGGAAAATCTCCAGATAATGTAAACAAAACAACTACTCAAAGCCAATGCAAAGTGCAGCAGTTGAAGTGAAATGACCATCAAGTGTATTAGAACTGAGTACATACTTTCGGGCTTAAGTTGAAGCCACAACCCTGATACAGAGTCCTGAGCTTCCTGCATAAAGCTGCAAGCCAAGAAGTCCTGTTCAGTTCATGATAAATGAGGATTCAAGATATAGGGATACAGAAAATAGGCAGAGTGTCCATTTTGGGCCTAGAGTAGAAAAAATTGGAACCCCACATCTCAATTTGTACTAAAAATTGCAAAATTAAAATAAAAACTGACCTGGGTTCAGTGAAACCCATTAAGTGCTGGCATAGGAAGAACACAAAACTATAGAACTAGATAATGTGCCATCCAGGATTCACATGGGACTTCTACAGAAAACCACTGTACTGCTGAAGTTGAGCTCACAGTCAAATTTACAGAGCAAAAGAGAAATAAACCACTGCAGGGAGAGTCAGTGGCAACAATAAACTGGGTAATTCATATTCCAGAAAAGTTGTATCATAAGGCAATATGAAAGAGTCTTTAATATAAGTATCTTCATAATGTTCAACAGGGCAAAGGAAGGAATAAAATCCATAAAGTATGTACAGCATATTGTGAAAAAAATAGCAGACATATTTGAAAATATGAAACAGAAATTATAAAAATAATATATGTATAAATATATGTAATTTTAATATGCCATACATAATGTTTATTAATGTATAATATATAGTATAGGTGTATGTATCAATGAAATAAAACCAAAATTAAACAATAGACAAAACCCAGCTAGAGAGGGGATCAGTGAAGCACTCAGATTCTACATAGAAAGATAAAAATATGGAACTAGGAAAGAAAAGTAGGGAGTCATGAAGGAGGGAATGAACTCCCACATGCAGCTAATAGAGGTTTCAGAAGAAGAATAGAGATTTAAAGAGAAGTAGTAGATGAAGAATTGATGGCTAAATTATCAGAATTGAAGAACAATTGAAGAGGAATGCAATGAATAGGAATATTTTTAAAATATGTTTTAAATATATTCAAACACCAACAAAATACTAATTGTCCCTCTCAAAATGAGATATTGCAATCTATATAGAGAAATTACTAAGAGTACACACACACACCATATAATATATATTAAAATCAGTGTGAATGGTGAATGTGGAGTGTGGAAGTAGAGATTGTTACTAAAGAAAACATTTTTTTTTCAAGAACCTTGTCTCTGAAGGGTAAGAAAGATTGAACAGAAGCTAGATGAGCTTGTCTGACATATTATTTTATGCTATATGAATAACAGAGTTAGCACAGCAACCTTTTGAGTACACTCACATGCAAACACATTCGGAGAGTCAATAGTATAAAATGACAGGGGACTTTTAAGTTGAGGGATTCTCCAAAGCTGTTCCATCCCTTGAAGCTACTCCAGCAGCCTGTTCTGATTCTGTCATTTAAATAAATGTTGACTGCTCAGCGGTTAGAGCGTTGGCCTGAGGTCCAGAGAGACCTGGGTTCGGTTCCCTCTAAGGGCATGTGCCTCGGTTGCAGTTTGTCCCTGGCCCTGGTTGGGTCATGTGGGTGGCAGCCACTCGATGTGTCCCTTTCACATCGATGTTACTCTGTCTCTCTCTTCCTCTCTCTCCCTCCCACTCTATCTGAACAAAAATTAAAAAAAAAAATGTCCTCAGGTGAGGATAAAAAATAAAATAAAATAAATAAAAAAATAAATGTTTTCAACAACAGAGATGCTGTTTTGCAGTATAATATTGCCTCCATAAAATTCCTCTCAGAATAAGCCAGTTCCTGGGAGGGGGAGGTTGTCATGAGGACTACTAGTACTCATTAACCCAGCACTGATGAGAATCTGATTAACTAGTTATTTTAGTAGAAAGCAGTGACCCAGGGATGGAATGTAGGACAGGACAGTTTTATGAAGGAGAAGAATTAGGAAAATCTGGAGCCTAAAGTCTTATTTGGCAGAGCAGGTTCCTATAGGGCCTTATAAGTTATAGTGGGCATCTGGGCTGACATGATGGCTTTACAGCATTGCCAGAGGCTGGCCTGGAGTGTGTGTAGACACACACAAATACATACAAAGGTATACACTATGTTATTTTGGTTCTTCTTATAGTGAAATAGAGCACTGTTGTTTCCCTTAGTAATTTTTTAAGTATATATTTTTCAGAACACAAGATTTGGACAGAGAAAGTTGGCACTGGAATTTTAGGGGCAGGAAGAGGAATGAAGTAGGTAGGAATTTTTTAAAATATGTTTTCAGTATATTAAAATACCAACCAAGTTCTACTTGTCCCTATTCAATAGGAATATTGACATCTACATAGAAAATTATTAGGATCATCTGGCTTGGACAGTCATTTTCCCATAATCATTCATTCATTTGTTAGCTTCAAGTTTTATCATACATCATTCAGGGCATAGCTCAGTACATGCCAAATAGTTCTCATTAAATCTTGACTGAATGAATGAATGAATGAATGAACAAGGGAACAATTTGACCCAGAGCAAATTTATTCAATGACTCTTGCAGATCTTTCCTCTAAAATGAGATTGTTATTTGAGCATCATCCAGACCCCTGTTAGGAAATCAGGTTCTAAAAGTTGCTTGAGGTATTTGCTGGTGGCAGAAGTTACTAAATTATTTCGGTCTGTTGATTAAACTTTTAGCTGTTTGACTGAAGGGAAAAGTCAGAGCAAATTAGTTAGAATGAATACTGGAGAGACCCCTGATTGCAAAAATATAGTCATGGGCTCCAGTCATGAAAGTGCATACACTGCATATAATAATTGTATCTCTTTTGGCTGAACTCAAGCTTCCTGTAGCTGAAAGCAAATGGCACAAAAGAGCTTACAATGTGGAAAGCCAGTTTTCCCTGTGTGAAAAGAACTGAGAGAATTGGGAGTGCTTTAACTTCTTGTCTCTGCTAAGTAGTGATGAAGACAAATGCCAGGAAGGCCAGGGAGTGCCTTTTGTCTCAACATTCTAAAGCTCTAGATTACCTGAGTCAGACCAGATCCTGGTGTCAAAATACGCCCTGGGCTGAGAAACCTATTAAGCAGTGATTTATAATAATTTTGTTTTAGTGCAAAATGTAGTAGTTTCCTTTAAATATCATTCTAAGAAGTTATTAAAAGTATATGAACTATGCTCATAACTAAACATAGGTCATATCTATTCTTGCTTGCTTCATAAGTCACTTTGGTTAAGAAAAAGAAAGAAAAAAACATAACTGATTTGAAAATTATGCTATAGTCTCCATCTTTTTCTGTTATCCAAGCCAAGGGATAGCCATATCAGGCACCACACTGTTCACCGACTCAAATTCCAGACCCAGTGCAAAGAGGAAAAATTATTTAAAGGCTGACCTTGTATACATAAATTGTATTGGCACAGTATTCTTGGTTTAAATACTGGCATTGCCACCTGTGTGCAGTCCAGGAAACCATAAATATATCACTCAGTCTTTCTAGACTATACTTTCCTCATCTGTAAAATGGCAACAGTGACAAAACCTACCTTAGAGGTCATTGTAAATATTAAAGAAAAATAGTTACAGTGCTTAACAGGTTGCTTGTATAATTATGGCCACAGAATTTATTGAGTGTTATCATCATTTGAAACACCAGTTTTGGCCCAAAAAAATCTAAAGTAGAGAGTTAAAAAACCATCTAGGTAAATAGATAAAGAAGAGGTGGTGTGTGTGTGTGTGTGTATATACACACACACAATGGAATAGTCATGCAACAATAAAAAAGAAGGAAGTCTTGCCATTTGCAACAACATGGATGGATCCAGAGAGTATTATACTAAAGTGAAGTAAGTTGGGCAGAGAAAGAGAAATACTGTATGGTTTTATGTATAGGTGGAACCTAAAAAAAGAAAACAACAACAAAACACACACACACACAGACACACACACAATGAAACAAAACAAAAACAGACTCCTAGAAGGAGATACCAAAGGGGTGGTAACCAGAAGGGAGGGTTGGGGATGATGGATGAAAAAGGGAAGGGAAATATAGTCAGTAATATTGTGATAAGTTTGCATAGTGACAGATGATCACTAGAATTAAAAGGGTGATCACATAGTAAGGACTAAAAATGTAAAATCACTATATTATGTACATCTGAAACAAATATAGCCAATATAAGATTGCATACCAACTATACTTAAGATTTTTTTTTTTTTAATTTAGGGCATCTGTACAGTTTTCAAGTGGATCATGGATCTCTCCTTTGTCTCCTCCTTAGAAATCTGGAGGGTACAATTTCCTCTGAATTCAGCAGATTTTACTGCCAAAATCCTGGTTGGTGTCCAAAACAAGATGTCTGAAAATACTGAGGAAGCACAAAAGTATTTTCCCATTACCTGTATGCTTCTTTAAAAAATGACAACTCTTGATAGGAAATTGGTGTCATTAGCAAAGAGGAAACCAATCCAGAGTTTCTTATGCTGGCTTAGAAGCCCACTCTCACATGCTAAGTAATAATGACCATTACCTCACTTGCAAACACTGCACTTCCTTCTTCATATCCTGAGTTTAGGTAACATTCATCCAGCAATCCTACTTCCTGAAATAGCTTAGATCGAGAAAAATTACTGATTGTCTGCTTTTGCCCTGAATCCTCCATCTCCCTACCACCTCCAGCTTTTCATTTCGATTACTTAAGTTCACTGGGCAAAAAATGAACCCAGCGTTACAGATATTTTGCCTCTGAGTCTTGCACATTTTTAGTCTGCTATAAATGTCTCATCATATAAACACCTCATTTATGTTTGTTAGCCACCAGTCAGTTCATAAAATAGCAAATGCTCTTTCAAGATCTTCAAATATTATTGAATTAAACTGAATAAGCCTCACTTAGAGAATCTGGTGCTTTTGTTGGCTCTGGATGCTATGTCACCAGTGAGGCAAACCGTTTGGTTAAGAATAAATTTATTGTATGTACAAAGTATTTCCCACATGTTGGATGAGAGAAACTTTAGACAATGAGTGCAACTGCCTTGACCCACATGATTCAAGTTCACCCAATACAGTCTTCCAAAGTCAAGGGCACTAGCTATCTCCATTGCCCATAAGACAGGACATTAAGCTTTCTCAGTAATGGTGTTACTTATTCTCTCCCTGTGACTACTTCTTGGTTTCAGATCATGGGTAATATAAATAGTACATAGTGTAGTTTTATGACAGAATGAGATCCTTGAGGGGAATCAACTCATACCCACCAAGATACATAAGGTTTCTTTTCTATCAATAAAACCTTGTATTCAATGAGCAGTGATGGTATTTAACAACCTCTACTGAAAAGACTGTTTTCCTTGTACAAAACTTAAATCTCTATATATTGTAGCTTAGACTCATATTTTTGTGTTCTTTCCTTATGATCAAGAGAGGAAACTTGACACCAGCAATCCAATATTTCTCTCCAGGTTTTCTTCATTAAATGACCAAGCAGGTAATGAGGCCTTGAACTCTTGATGTTGCAGCTGCTTTGACTAAATAAATGGCAAAGAGCTGAATTCATTGATATGGTTAATACCAATCAGGGTGCTTTATGGTTTTAATCTTTGTAAATTACAACTAAACAATGAAAATTTTATGTGGGTTACAGGATTTTTCCTTTTAAAGGATCAGAATAAATCAGATTGTCCCCAATTGTTTTTAAATATAAACCAGAAATGGTTTAGTAAATTCTACAGTTTAAATATTTAGAGAATGATCTCAAAAAGGGGACATAATAAAGACCAAACCATCATCCTAGTGTGATTCAAGCCTAGCGTTCTTTGGCTTTTCATCCTGAATGCAAATCAGGAGAGCCAACCAATTGCTTTTGGTTCTGGAGACCTTTGTTTCTGAAGCATAATTCCCACAAGTGATCTGACTAGGAGAGACTCATTGCCAGCTAATAAATGTGTCAGGTTATGTTATAAAATATAGTATTCATTCTTTATGTCCCTGGAATTCCAGTGTGACATTGACAAGATTCCCTTAAATTGCATTTTTCTTATTGCTTGAAGTTCAGTGGCAAGAGTCTTTGCTAATGGCTTTTCTCTAATCTCATCTGTGTATCTATCCAGTCATTTCTCTGAGCTTTGGATGTAATTAGATAGACCACAAAAGGTGGTACTTTCTGCCTAGTCTCTTAAATACCCTTCTGCTACCCTACTCAGTTAATGGTGAGGTCCCACTTTTGCTTTAATTTGGTGCTCTTAAATCTGCCTTCCTTTCCTCCTTTTGAATTCATAATTGTCCTTGACCTGATAACTTGTCACTCAGATGTTCTGATGAATGGTCAATGAAAATGGAGAGTAATCTGGCAAGTGGCTCCATTTATGCTTATCTTCATGAATGAAGGGTGTTTGAAATCTCTCATTTTCAGTTTCGGAAAGATAACCAATTATTTCCTGCTCAAAAGGCGAGGAGGCTGCTCCTGCTTAGGCTGAGTTCTCTCATTTTTACTCTCACAGTCATATCTGTTTGGATTTCTTTCTCCTAGAGATGCCTCTTGAGATAAGGTCGCCTCAGCTTCTTTACACCTCATCTGAGGCCTTCATAAAGAGACGGGCAGAGAATAATCATAATTCTATGCTCTGATAACTTACATAACTCTCTCTGAAAAGAATTATAAAGCCTGATTCTCAAGTGAACCCACAAGGAATAGAGCCAAAGAGACTTCTTTGTTTTTCTTTGGAATCCAATTTAGAGTTTATATTCTGGTGGGATGGGAAGGGAAAGCAGAGGGCAGAAGTATGAAGAGGGGAAGATAAACAGTTCGGATGAACAAGGGCATATAAAAAAATATATCATAGACTCCAAAAACCAAAATTACTTTAAGAAATATTTCATCCAGAGGTTTTCAAATGCTTTGTGTTTAATAATTAAATCCTTGTTTCCCATAATAAATCACACAACAAGCCCCAGTATATAAAATAGAAGAAAGCAGAGGTGCTTTCGTGGAACCATGGGTGATGAAACTTACCTTCACTCCATGTACACTCAGTGTTCTGTAGAGTACAATTTGAAAGCCATTAATTGAGTTTACAGGGTTACTTTAGAGATAGGAAAACTGAAGCCCCAACAGGAGAAATTATATGTCCAAGGTCACACAACCCATCACTGACAGAGTCAATATTAAAACATATGCCTCCTGTCACTCAAGCAAGAACTCTTTGTGAATTGATTGGACAAAGGAGCTATAGATGCTTCCTTCTTTAACATGATCAAGGAGAATTTGGTGGACTGTGCAATGATGGGGGCAGAGAGGGATGTCTAGGAGAAGCAAAGGAGAGTGGACCCACCCATGACAGAAGCATTGGGACCTCTCGGAATTGAAACTCTATGAATCTGGAGGAGACCCAAGAAGTTCCATAGCAAGGGTACAGTGTGCATAGAGCAAGACAGTAAGAAAAGGTACATTGGAAATAATTGTCAACAGAAAGTTCTTTCTTCTTCCCAGTGAAAATGCCATATTGCTTAGTCTGAAGTTGCAGTAAAACACAAAGGAAAGACAATATTTTTCTTGCCCTGGCCAGTTTGGCTCCTCAGTTAGAGCATCAGCCCACAGACCAATGAGTTGTGGCTTTAATTCTGGTCAAGGGCACACACGTCAGTTACAGTTCATCCCAGGCCCTGGTTGTATTGTGTGGGAGGCAACCAGTAGATGTGACTTTATCACATCGATGATTCTCTCTGTCTGTCTGTCTCTCCCTCTCCCTCTCAGTCTATCTGATGATAAATGGAAAAATATCCTTGGGTGAGGAATAGAAAAAAAAAAAGAATAATTTTCTAGGGTGGGTACAGTTCTTTCTTTCATATATCATCCTACAATTACTGGGGTTTGGACACAGTTCTCCTTTGAAGATTTGAAAGTTAAATTCACATTTTTGTGTGAGTTCTAAAATACCTTAGAAATACACACCAGATTTAGGAAAGGATCAAAATATCTGTTAAACTAATGGTTAAGCTGATGGCATGATATGGTTTGGAACCAAAGTAAAAATGACCTTTTCCCTGGATTATCCCCCAATCTAGTCACAGGCCTCTGTGAGTTCTCCTAGTGGAGGAGAAAGGAGAATGCATGTGGTCTGTAGGTTGACAGAATACAGAGAGTTAGAGGCCCCTATCTCTACTCTCATCCATCATGTGTCATTACTTGTCTTTGGAGAGGAAATAAATAATACCAGGGGGATATAAAAAGGCAGAAGTACATTTTATGGGCTGATAGGAACATGTGGCAGTAAGAGATTCTAGGCCCTCTCTACAGTCTCATTTTTCAAGATTATAACATTTAAGAAAGGTATCTATAAACACCCATTGAATCTTATCAGCTTTGGCCCAGTGATTCCATGAGCTCATGGCATAGAAGTTAGTAAACGTGATGTATTTATATGTTTGTGTTTGTGACTTTGTCATGATGCTTCTCCCCATTACATATTCCTGAAGTATTCTCTATGTCTGTTTACCTCTGATACCCACCTCAGCGTGGCTGTACCAGTAATTCTCCAGGCATCCTGATAATACCTTATCAATAATGTTTGAACAAACCAATAGTTCGTACTCCCCTGGTGAAAAGTGAAGGTAAAAAAAGTGTAAGAAAACCCTCATTTTCTCAGTATCATTTTCTCATCCCCAGTTCTCATCATCTACCCTTACCAAGTTCTAGTCCTTGCTTTATTCAAAACCTTGTCCTTCTTTAGCTTTTTCATGTCTACTTTGGTTTAGGGTCCCAAAAGAAAAGCAAGAGGAAAGAAAAGAAAGGCCTTTGGGGTTGCGGCTCCTCAGAAGATAAAACCATGCAGAGAATGAGTAGGAACATCTTAACTGCCCATCCCACACTCTAAATATTTGGTTCTTATCAGAGCTTTTTCTGACCTCCTCTTTTTTGTGAGATTATTTTCCTTCATGGTACTTGGAATTTGAATTGCATACATTCTGAGCCAGGAAACATCCTCCTACCCTTCAGGATCAATATAAATCAGTCACCATCAGTTATTTTCAATAACCCTTTATTGAGCATAAATTCTGTGACAAGAACTATGCCAGGAGATGGGAATATGGTGGTGACTAAGACCCAGGCCTGAGTTTCAGAGCATTCAAAGTCCAGTGGGAGAAGATTAGGACTCGCCCCAACCATGAATTAAAGTCTGAATATTTGGATACTTGAAGTGACTTGTCCATTTTCTTATGGGAAAGCCAAAAGCGCAAAGATGTAGACTAACCTTCAGGGAATCTCAGACTATTTGGTATCGCCCTCCTGTAACTCTCCATCTTGCCCCTGCAACCTTCACCCCAGTCTGTTTCTGCAGACACAAAATAGTGTTTCTGATGAGGCAATGGAAATTAAAAACTGGGGAAAAGTGTGTGTTGTAGTGAGATGTGAGCAGCTCCATGGTGCAACACTGGAATTTCAGAAGGATCAGATAATTCACCTCTGATGGGCTAAGAAGATTGAGTTTTCTAGTTGGGAGTTCAGGCAGGAAAGGAGGACTGGAACCTGGGCATCTGGTTTTGCATCTACCTCTTTTTAAAAAGACTTGGAAGAACGGGGAGTCCAGTAAAATGAATGTAGTGGCAGCTCCAAGATAGAGCAGCCCTACTATTAGGGGTATCCTTTTTAGTATCAGAAATAAAGTGAAATAGTAAAATGACCGTGTATGTTTGAAGGTAAGGATGTGGGTGGACCATTCTCTGTAATATTGTTGACCTCAAAATTTCTTATTTTTATCCTGCAGATTAAAATACAAAAATGGAAAAGACAGACTTGTGAATAGAGTGAGGTGAGCAAAAGGCCAGACTTGATTTCTGAATTGGAGGGAAAGGGGCTGCATGAGTTTGAGAAGAAGAAAGAAAAGAAAAGGAAATGGCTGAAAGAAAACAAGAAGGAAGGAAGGAAAGAAGGAAGGAAGGAAGGAAGGGAGAGGGGGAGGGAGACTGGAGATGGATTAGGGCTTAAATACGGAGGATCAGCTCAGCATTTCCCAGATACTGCCTATGGCACAGGATTCAAGCTCTCTGCTTGGATCCCAAACCCTACTATAATGATGAGGGGTCATATAAGAAAAACGGTGTTGGGATGATATAAATTGGCCCAAAATGAAAAGTCAGCAAAAACCACAGGGTGGCAGCGTGGTGTGCGGGCACAGCTCTGCAATGCCTGCTGCTGCTGCGGGGCTGAACTTGTCTTGGAGCTCCGGTCTCTCTCCTGAATGGCTACAAGTGTCGCCAGGCGAAACACCTCAAGGGTGTGTGTGAGGGGGGTGCTGTGAGTAGGAGCTGGGAGCAGGCAACTGAAGAAACTTCTCAAGGATTCCACCAGGGGCGTTACCTGGCCGGCTTAGAGTCACATACTAAAAAACATCCCACCCTGCCATCCCCATTTTCAAGCACCACCCCTTCCACCCCCACCCGGATCCTCCAATGCAACTACCTCATCCTGGTGCCTCCTCCATCACTGTTCCCGAAGCTCCTTTCGGGAAGAAGAAGGGAGAAGGATTTGGTGATGGGGCAGTGCTTAAACCCCTACAGGTGTTAGCCTGAGCGGCTTGCCGGGACTGGGGGGTGGGTGGGGGGGAGGGGGGCGCCAGCAGCCGGAGCCAGCTGGCTGGGCACCGGGAAGGAGGGGCCGCCGGGGGAGGTTGTCGAGCTCTTCCGGAGGGTGCTTGCAGCGATGGAATTCCTGTACTGAGATTTAGTGCCGCGCCCAGAGCATCAGCAGCAGCAGAGGCCACCGCCGAGAAAATGTGAGGCCATAACCTGTTTGATCCCCGTCGGAAAGCTGGCACCGGCCAACTTTCCCAGATTGTCACCCCAAGAAGTTGCAAGGACTAGTCGGAGGCTCAAAAGGGCCAGGGTGAGGGTGCGCTCCCAGGCACGTTTCCCCCTTCCCCCTCCCTCCCGCAGCCTGCGCTTGCGGCCTCACTCCCACCCGTGCTTTTCCTCCCACCGCTTTCCTCCTCCAGCCCCCTCCGCGCGGCACAGGGTAAGGGGTGCCGCCAAACTCCGACCAGAGCCATTTGGACTTGCACAGTGTCCTAGGGGTTCAGGGGCCAAGCGCACGCAGTAGCGCATTTCTGCCACCGCCCGCCAGTCTCGCCGGTGATCCCAGCCCTGGGCTGTGGCGCGGGCAGGAACCTAGGCAGCCCGCCGCCCACGCGGAAGCCGGCCACCGAGGGAGGAGCTCGGAGGGCATGCTGAGACCCCTCTTTGGCTGAAGCCCGAGTGCGAAGCCGGGGCGAGCGCAGGCTAAGGAGCCAAAAGCGGGAAGGAGCAAGACAGAGCAGAGGAACAGCTGAGGAGCGGGCGGTGGAGGCAAAGCGAGAGAGGGGCAGTAAAAGAAGTGGTGGTGGTGGGCGTCGTGGCCATGGCGGCGGCTATCGCCAGCTCGCTGATCCGGCAGAAGAGACAAGCCCGTGAGCGGGAGAAATCCAACGCATGCAAATGTGTCAGCAGCCCTAGCAAAGGCAAGACCAGCTGCGACAAAAACAAGTTAAACGTCTTTTCCCGGGTTAAACTCTTCGGATCCAAAAAGAGACGCAGAAGGAGACCAGGTCGGAAGGGGGTTTTGGCTGGTTTTATTTTGTTTGTTTGTTCATACTTTACGAATTCCAAGGGGCTGGAGGGCGTGTAGGTAAGCTTAAGTGAGTTTGTCCGTGGCCCATCTTGTGCAGATGTGGCCACCTAGCCAATGTGCATGCTGAGGGAGCGATTGCTTCCTTCATAACCTTACCAGACTTGCTGCATTGGCACTGCCGCGGGACAGGCGCAGAGTGTGGGGGCAATACCCTGCCAAGGAGGCGCGCCCCCAGCTTCAGACTTGCCACATTTGTGCCTGCCCCTGGCCGCGATCCAGACATGGCTATCACGTGTGTGTGTGTGTGTGTGTGTGTGTGTGTGTGTGTGTGTGTGTGTGTGTATTGCAAACGCGAAGCTGGGCGGACACCACCCCCCTACACACACACACACACACACACACACACACACACACACACACAGATAGGAGAACCCAGGGAATCCCTTCCTGCCTTTATTCTTACAAGTCTGACCCTTCCTGTCCAGCTTCTGTGGGCTTCCACTGCCTAGTAATTCTGTTTCTTTGATCACTTTTATGCTGTTCAGGACAGACTTGACTTGTGGTATGGCTTTGAAATATTTGCTGGAGAGGGGAGTGGATTCCTTAGTAATATGGTTAGGATAGTAAAACTGTGGTTACTTGTTACTAACTTGCAGGATTGAAGAGAGAATTTACACTTATAGCCAGAGTGTGGGTTCTTTTGAACCTATTGTATGATCAGAGTAGCTGGAGGATCTAGTCCAGAGGGAAATTCACACAGCTCTACGCGTCAGGTTGTGTCAAGGTAGATCTTCAGGGGAACCTGCAGCTTATTTGGCAATTCTTAATCAAACGAATCCTTTCCAATTTTTTTTCTTTTAACTAGGTAAGTAGTGCAGAATTTCAGACTTATTCATCAACCTATTATTTCTCAATTTATGTGTTCTACACACCGTGGAATTGAAATGCAAACATACATTTTCTGTTGGCTTGAAGTTTTTTTAAGGCATTAGCTGTAAAGTAGACTTGTTTTAAAAAGACTTAAGCAGGTACAAAGCATGATTATGTGGCCTGAATAACTACGTATTATTTCAGTGCAGGTGTCTGTATTCAATATAAGTGCATTTTGGATAACATGACTGTTACTGGTAAATTAGCTACTTTATTCCTATGGTGATTCACAATTTAAAATCATTTTAATTGAGAACATATTTTGAATAATCATATTTCTGATTTGAAAATTTTGGTAAACTTGAAAATAATTATGAACTAATGTTCTTTCCTCCCCACCAACAAAAACCCTAGTCTTTTTTAACCCATTTTTCCTAAGCATAATTAATATGCTAGGGTATGGCAATGGTTGCTTTATTCTCCACTCCTCTTTTTTTTGTATCACAGTTCAATTTTGTGGGTTGCGGATTATTTATGCATTTCAACTTTCTTAGAATGGAGGGAACTGTTTATTCAAATTCTCATAATTCTGAGAGAAATCTTTACTTGTATGCTTTTGGTCCCTGGTTGGCAAACCATTCTAAATTATCTTTGCACTTATTTTCCTTCCACATGAAAAATGGCACATTGTTAAAAGGCAGAATATGCCATTTGCCAACCCATTCTGAATGCTCCATGAGGTAGAGGATCAGTTTGGAAATCAAAGGAAAAGCTATCAGAAGCAGCTGTCAGAAGCTTTAGGGCTTTACCAATGTTATGCCCCCTTAGAAATCAAGTGTTTTCTTCAGTTTGGAGATTTATTCTGAAATCATGTTTGTTTGTTTTCATTATTTCAGAGGATTCTTTAAAATATAGCTTGATCTTTTCCACTAACAGTTGTAAATGAAATTAAAATGTGAAGTTTGAGCCTTTTCAACGACATATGCACAACTTAACAATTGATTCAAATCATCATTCTCTTTACAGAGCCTCAACTTAAGGGTATAGTTACCAAACTGTACAGCCGGCAAGGCTTCCACTTGCAGCTTCAGGCAGATGGAACCATTGATGGCACAAAAGATGAGGACAGTACTTACAGTAAGTGACTGCAAAATAAATTAGTATATCTCAGCATGTTGTTGGCATTGAGTTTTCTTTTTTATTTATTTAAATAAACAACCCTTGCTAAATCCCAAAGACAATGTAAAATATAGTCTATACTTCTTAATCCTGTTTATAGAGGTTAACCTAAAGGAAGATGAACTTGAAAGTATCTAAAATAGTGAACTATATAGCAAATAATGTTGACACCCGCTGAAGAACAACCTGAATGTCATCTCTGTGGTTAATCTGGATAGATTTACCCCATTGGATTTTATTAATTTTTCCTTCAGAAAATTTACTCACCCATACACTGATCCTGAAATAGCATGTTATTTGTACTCTTAAAAACTGGTCTGTCCCAAGAGAGAGGAGTGGTTTTCTGTCATGAGAATGCTTTATTACAAATGTTTACCTCTGTTCCTGCCCTTATACACCCTGATAGCTCTGAAACTAATTGGGATTTTAACATTGAGATACCTCCACAGGTGGGTAAAGAAATTTATTTTACTGCTTTGTTATTCACCATGGGTTAGATAAAGACCAGATTGAAGACCATGATGGTGACCCTTAAAAGGAAAAACATCAAAAATAAAGTCAACTTTGTATCTAATTATTGAAGTAAGGTAATTCCAAGATGTTACATAATCTTTTATTATATGTGCTTTATTTATTTGGAGTAATGAAAACAGAAACTCACAAATAGTGAAGTCCTCTCTTCAGTGATAATTGGAGTTTTCTTGCAATTTACAGATTTCTGCAAACCGATTAAAAGTTCAATGATGCTAAAACATCTAGTTTTGACAACTGATTCTTTATTCTCCCTAATTTATATTGTATTTCCCTCAGACTTTAATAATCTTCCAGAAATATTCCAATTGTCAGCTAAAAACAGTCAAGGAAAGCTAGTCTGAATGCTAATGAGTCCTCTGCTGCATTTGTAGAGATACTTGGCTATAGACAGCAAAGCCTGAGACTAGGGTTCCAAAATTATCTGTTAAAGAGTTTCACACCTGTTAAGAATGCTTCCTGGAATTGGATTTAACTTGTGTAATTTCAAGATACAGCACTAGGACTCATACCTAGAACAATTTAGAACATATTTACTGAGCACCCATTGAGTAATGGCCATGGTTCAAGGTCACGAGGATTACAACTTACAAATTATTAAATACAAATATGAGTAAAATGTGAATGGCCCCTGCCCTTTGGGAGCTTACCAACATTAGGAAAGCTATACACAAAAGTTAACTGATATTTAATTTAATTTCAATATAATATTTAAGATATGACGAGGTTATGGTAAGAAGAGCACAGGGGAAGGAAAAAGAAAAATTGAGGAATGCTTCCAGGGCTGATGACTAAGCTGTGACCTCAAGAGGAAGTCATCTCTAATTACCCTTGAAGAAAGCTCTGTTGGTACCTAGGAAGAAAAATATACATATTGAATGCTTCTTCACTGCTGTGCAAAATCCCAGTTTATTGCCATGATAGTAAAGTATTGTAGACGTTCTTTTTTTGTTTTTTATCTTCACCCGAGGACATTTTTTCGCCTTTTGTTCAGATAGAGTGGAAGGGAGAGAGAGAAAGAGAGAGAGAAAGAAAGATCGATGTGAAAGGGACACATTGAGTGGTTGCCACCCACACGATCCAACCAGGGCCAGGGATAAACTGCAACCAAGGTACATGCCCCTAGTGGGAACCGAACCTGGGTCTCTGGACTGCAGGACGACGCTCTACCGGCTGAGCCAAACCGGCCAGGGCCCTAGACGTTCTATTATGCATGCTCTTCTGTTTGGAAAAAAAAAATTTTAGTCAAATGTAACTAGAGGGTTTTACTGTAATCATATAGCATGATGATCAGTAGTAAAACATTCCTATAAATCAATATGTACACATCGGTATGTCAGGAAGGAATTAGGGGATGTAAACTGCTGTTTTCCAAAGTACCTCAGCAAAATGGATCCTTTGGGTGTTACTGAAGGAAATTTATGATTACAGTAGCTTCTAATGAGCCTCACACAATCATCTTTCCCCCCATTTATTTTTAACATATATTCCAGATTGAAATCAGAGAAAGTTTTGTTTTGAGTTCGGAGTTCACACGTTTTCTGAAAAGGAAAAAAACATACACAATGCATTTGCTGTGCCTTATAAACAGTGATGTGCCAAATACATTAAGATCACACTGTGTATAGTTATTTTAGGATATATATGTGTGTGTGTGTGTGTGTGTATTCATATACATACACACCAACATATATGTACACACACACATATGTCTGTAAATCAAGGCTCAATTTCTTACTATGTAGCTTTAATCTACATAGCAGATTTTATTCTTCAATTTCTCCATATGCATAACTTCTGCCTTTGGTTGTCTTATAACTCTAAATCTGTACTAATGATATTGTAAAACCTTTCAAGAGCATGGCTTAATAACCAAAATCTGTGTTTAGGCAGATTGAAATAATGGAACAAGGTAATCGATGTCAAGTAATACCATAGCATAAAGCATACAAATTAGTAGTATCTCAAAACAAATAGCAAGTCTGTGGGTTTGACTCTAACCCTGATGGTAAGTATGACCAGAGGCCAGGGAGCTAGCTTACCTTCCCAATGGAGGATATTGTAGGGCATAATTCTTTTTTTTTTTTATCCTTACCTGAGGACATTTTTGTATTTATCATCAGACAGAGTGAGAGGGAAAGAGGGAGGAAGAGAGAGAGAGAGAGAGAAACATCGATGTGAGAGAGATACATTGACTGGCTTCCACCCACACTACCCCAACCACGGCCTGGGACAAACTGCAACCGGTACCCTTAGCAGGAACCCAACCCACGTCTCTCTGGTCTGCAGGCCTGCTCTAACTGCTGAGCCAAACCAGCCAGAGCATAGGGCATAAGTCTTAATGAAACAAGAATCTTAATGGCCCTGGCCAGTTTGGCTCAGCAGTTAGAGCGTCGGCCTGTGGTCCAGAGAGACCTGGGTTTGGTTCCCGCTAAGGGCATGTGCCTCAGTTGCAGTTTGTCCCCAGCCCTGGTTGGGTTGTGTGGGTTGCACCCACTCGATGTGTCCCTTTCATGTCGATGTTTCTCTCTCTCTCTCTTCCTGTCTCTCCTTCTCACTCTATCTGAACGAAAAAATGAAAAAATGTCCTCGGGGCAGGGTAAACAAAACAAAATAATCTTATTGATTAAAATGGAAGTCTAGCCACGTAAAACTTTCCCTCTAAACTCAAGTCATTTTCTTGGCATTCATTACTTATTTTAAATGAAATAAGTTTTTTTTTTTTTTTAATATGCAAAAGTTTTTTTTAATAATCACTTTTTCATTTATATAGTATTTCCTTAATATGTATTCCTGGAATTTTTTATTATGTATTCCTAGTATTATGTTTATATTTTTCCAGTTTTAGTATTTTTAATCATACTTTTTCTCATTTAGTTTAGTTTGATTGGTTTTGTGATATTTAATTCTGACATGGTAAGCAAGATGATGCTAAAACAGATCAGTTCACATTTGCCCAGATACATTTATTTCTAAAGACATATGTTTGGTATTATGCATTTAAAACGACCTTGGGTATCTCTTAGGATAATACTTTCCAGGTCCCTCCATGTTGTCTCAAATGATAAGATATCTTTCTTTCTTACAGCTGCATAGTACTCTATTGTGTATATGTACCACAGCTTTTTATCCACTTGTCTACTGGTGGACACTTGGGCTGTTTCCAGATCTTAGCTATTGTAAATAGTGCTACTATGAACATAGGGGTACATATATTCTTTCTGATTGGTGTTTTAGGTTTCTTAGGGTATATTCCGGGAAGTGGGATCACTGGGTCAAATGGCATTTCAATTTTTAATTTTTTGATGTAACATCATAGTGTTTTCTATAGTGGCTGCACCAGTCTGCATTCCTACCAGCAGTGTACTAGAGTTCCCTTTTCTCCACACCCTCGCCAACACTTGTTGTTTGATGATTTGTTGATGGTGGCCATTCTGACAGGTGTGAAGTGACACCTTATTACCAAACAAGCCAAGCAGAGAAAGACAAATATCACATGATCTCACTTATTTGTGGAATATAATGAACAGGACAAACTGATGAACAAAATAGACCCAGAGACATAGAAGTAGGGTACAGACTGACAATCCTCAGAAGAGGGAGTGGGGGCGAGGGAAGATAAACCACAGAACTTATATGCATGTATGCATAACCAATGGACATGGACAACAAAGTTTGGGACAGGGTGGGGAGGATAGGGAGGAGGGTGTCAATGGAGGAAAAAGGAGAAATATCTGTAACAAAAATAAATTAATAAAAAATAAATAAAATGACCTCAGGTAGATTTACTACAATGATAAATGTCTGCCCAATAAAATCTCATCATGAGCACATCAACCATTGTAAATTATGTATTTCTTCCTGAAAAGGAAAAGGTGATAGATATTTTATGACAGTTGTTTTGTTGTATCTGCCTTGGGTGCATTGAGAGATATATTAATAGAATAGGCAACTGACCCTTCAAACCTACAGTAGTACTACTAGTTCAATGTGTCAGTTTTTTTCAATCTTTATTAAGCTATACAGTCGGCCCTCGTTTATCCTGGTTAATCAATTTCAGACTCTACTGCGATGAATGAATTTCTGCGAAGTAGGATTCTTTATTTATACATAGTCGTCCCTCGCCACTTCATGCTTGAAATTTTGGGGTTTCAGTCCCTCTCCACTTTGTGCCTCAACTTTCACGGCTTCACTCTATCACAGTTTTTTCAAATATAGTATGTATAGTATTTGACTGTACTTTTTTTTTTTAATCCTCACCTGAGGATATTTTTTCTATTTATCTTCAGATAGAGTGGGAGGGAGAGAAAGGGAAAGAGAAACATCAATGTGAGAGGGACTGGGCAAGATATACTTTTATTAACTACTCCCTTTGAGAAATTGACCTTAGCCAAATTGATGAAAAAGGATGACTTCATTGTAGATGTCAGAATCGCTGAATGCCAACTGTGTACACATCTCTGAGAAAATGGGCCCCACAAGGTGGAAGGAGTTTAATTGTAGACACAACAAAGGACAAAGAAGAAACAAAGGCCCTTTTATGTATTAATAAAACTTTGATGAAAATGGATTTTTGGTATTTAATTAATTGTTTTAGATATACAAATGAAATAAATTATCTTCTTCTCATATTTATAATAGTTTTATCCTAATCAAAATAATATCTTAAGTCCATGAGAAAGTACTGCAGATTTAGAGAAATAAAGGCATAAAGAAAAATACTGATTTTGTCCAAGCTCACCCTTAATAAACTTTCTTTGCATTTTTATCTGGAAAGACTCTCCCTTTAGACAGACTTTAAATCAACCCAGTTTATGATTTATCTTCAATGTCTAAAGAAAAGATTGGAGTAGTATGATCAGACATTCTTTTCATTTGCTACTGTCTATAATTTTTTGTTTGGTGATTTTGGTTTTGAATCAGGTCATAGAAATGTATGCTACATAGGGAGAAATTCATGTTCTTCTATATAGTTAATAATGTTTTTCAGGATACAATAATCCCATGTATAGATTATTGTTCTTTGCTTCTCTTCCTTCTACTGCTATCTGATTTTTGGAATTTAAATATTCTACTGCTCATTTAAACCCACATCAGAATGTGGTTGAAGTACAGAGTGAAAATCAAACCAGTCTTTCTCCGCTTGTTACAACCTTCATTAAGAGAACTAAGAAGGTTCACAATATTGTAAAATGTGAAGTTCTAGAAACAATTCTGGATTTCATTTATCACACTCTGTCATCTCTGAGTATGACTAAACTATGATTCAGACATGTGCTGGTGGTATAGTTTTCTATTGGTATGTAGAAATATGGCTTTTAAACTAATCCCGTGTGGAGGTTTTGGTTTGGTTTAATTTGTTTTTTTTAGATCTCAGAATTCTTAAACTAGGAACTTTTATATAATGGGATTGTGATCTATTACTTTCCCAAAGTATAATATCATGTTTCATTATACATATTGCTATCAATCAAAAAATGTATGCTGAGCACCTGCTCTGAGCAAGGCATCATCAACAGAAAGAGATATATACATGACATGCTCGAAGATTTCAGACTTCTTTTCTGTGTATCACATTGTCAAATATAGCATGAAATTCTGGTTTGCAGTCTGTGCAATTACTTTCCTTTAATTCATGTAACAGAAGGGCACAGCTTTAATATGCTGAGTATCAAATGAAGTGCCATCAGTGACATGTGGTAGGAACACTTGCATTTTGAACTGTACAATATGTCCTAGCTCTTCTTTGGTAGCACCCTGATTTTAAGGGAAAGATACATTGTAGGCTCACGGAGGAATGCTTAGTTGTTCCTTAATATTCCTCATCCATATGACCTCATACTACAGCAGAATCTATGTGCACCAAGGTGAGAGATCTCAGAAAAGCCTGTCTTGCCCATGGGGTGATTCCTTTGTATATTCTTGTTCACAGAAATGATAACAGACCAATTTATCATCCTTTCCAAGACAAAAATCATCAACATTGGTCTACGTCTCTTGAGAGAAAGGTGCATAGACTATTTTCAAAAGATGTGTGTGGTGAGCACTATGCTTTAAAAATGTACTGTTTTATTTTTATTTAGGGTGTAGGAGGGAGAAGACAGCTGGTAGGGGTAGGACACCCACTGGCTTTCTCCAGTGAGTGGTGTGTGATTGTGAGAAGAGCCTGGGTGTAAGTTTCACACAGTCAAACCTTAAAATGGAGAAATGAGGCCTATTTTGGCACAAGCTGGCTGCTCACTTACAACTATTTTGCAAAATAATAATAATAATAATAATAATAATAATAAATTACACCTATGAAGTTCATTATTTTAACTCCTAAAGTTTTGGTCCTAGAAATGAAAGGATAAGACCCCTCTCAATCCTATCTTGAAAATGTTGGTTTTTGAAGAAATACTATTCTGGGAACATACGAGTACAAAATGCTTTTTGTTTTTTTTCAGGGCCTGGATTTATTTTGGAGTTGTTGCAATGGAAATAATACAGATAATTTAGTTGATGGAACTGGACTAGTGTCTTTTGTAAGACTGTAGGAATTTCTCACCAAGGGGGAGATTGTAACTTCCTCTGTGAATTTCAGCAGTTATCTAAGAGCAGATTAAAACCTTAGTTTGTTTAGGATAAAGCTGTTTAATATATAGACCAATTCATGGAACTGTATCTCTCCAGAATATTTAAGATTCCCTACCGTCAATACTATACCAACCATAGACTTGTCTTCCATTTTCTCCAGGGCGTTTGATTACATGTAGTTATAGTCCTAGTTATGTGACTGCAACCTTTAGTCAAGTATCCTAAAGGGTGTGAAGAGGCCCTGTACATCTATATGTTTATAGACATATATCTGTCCAAGCACACATTTCTCACCAAGTACACATTTCTCTTGCAGGACCAGATAGTGCTTTTGAAAACTTTGAAACCTATGGAATTCAGAATATAACATTATTCTGAAATTCTTTTTTTATTTCAGCTCTGTTTAACCTCATCCCTGTGGGACTTCGAGTGGTGGCTATTCAAGGAGTTCAAACCAAGTTGTATTTGGCAATGAACAGTGAGGGATACCTGTACACCTCGGTAAGCCTTTCATCGAGTTCATGTTTTGACTGTTATAGTTTTGATCTGATAGGAAATAAAATACGCCGCATATGTGTTATGGCAGATTTCTGTGATGCAAGAATGTTTTCTTGACAAAAATATCTAATTTGAAAGGGCATATTAACTTCCAGTGAAAATTACATTTATTACTAATTAATTATTTGAAGCTTACATATTTAGTGTAAAATCAAAGACCCACTAAACATTTTTGTGCATAGTGACATTTGGGTTATCATTTTATGTAATATATAATATAAGGATCTGTCTTGCTGTCTTGATTTGCAGCTGTTGGAAAGCCATTTCTATACTCAGTTCAACATGTGTTTATCCTTGTTTATTTCTCAAGTTAATGAGACCTCTTCTTCAGATCAGGTCTAAAACATAAAGAATAGTTCTAGAAGTGCTTCTGTTTCTTATCTTCAGTTTAATTAGTTCATGTTTGCTGTGTCTACTTTAAATACTATTTTTCATCAAACACAGTTCAACTTTTCCTTACATACAAATTTCTACTTGCCTTTTTCTTACAGATTTATAATGGACAGAGTAAAAAATGAAACTTTTTCCAAGAAATTAATAAACATTGTAGACAACAATCAACTTTGGGAACATGGGGCCAAATTAAGATTTAAGAGGTTTTTTTTTTTTTAACATTTAAATATAGACAGAAACAGTACAATACCAGGTTTAGGGTTTCATTCTTATCAGTAGATCTAGCCACAAATTATAGGAGACCACTTAGTATATGAATATTTCTAATTTTTGTTTTGAATTTTATGTATTTTAAGAAAAGGATAAGATGTTAAAAATGGAGAAAACTCCTTGTGAAACTTCATACTAGATAGCCTTGGAGGAGGCTATTACCATGACTGTAGAAATCTACTCTTCCAACTGCAAAATTGGTTACCTTTAACTACTCTTGTTCTCTCATTTTTCAGAATTTATTTCAAAGCCAGGTATGTAGAGATACCTTGGTAGACATGGAGGAATGCATGTCATAACCCTGTTTTTCTGAGGGCAAGAGGGGAAAGAGAGGATGAAGAAAAGTAAGACCTCAAAGGGCCCATTCATTTGGTAAACCAGGTAGTTCATTTAATATAAGATAAAAATTAATTATTAACAAAATCCTCAAAGCCTAGTCACTATCAGTATTCGTATATGGCCATTTCAACTGTCTTGTTTAATAAATTCAAGGGTTTTATTCTTTTTACAAATGAAAGATTTGGATTTATTGCAAACTTCATGAAATCTGTCACTTTATTAATATATTGCTATTCTTTATAAATGGTAGGAAAGGGGATTTACTTTTCATATTTGTGCATCAGGGTAAGATAATTTAATAATGAAGGATTTTAATTAACCTCATTCAAGTCAACAGACTGTCTCAACAGGACCAGATGCAAAGGTAGATTTTTAATAAAATAAATGACTGCTTTCTGAAACTACTATTTAGGCATGGAAAGGAAATTGAATATACTGAGTGGCATACTTTTGAGAAGATAAAAATCAGATGGCATAGGAAATAATTTCACTGAGTTGTGGACACCATTATAGGGTCATGACGAGAAAGGTTGACATTTTTTAGTCTTGCAACAATACAGTTTTTTTTTTTTTTAATAGAAACATTATTTAAGATAGAATGGGAAAAAAGTCATTTAAGTTAGGTAATATGTCAGGTTTCCCCATTCAAGAAAATTAAAGCATTCATATTACCTTTTGAGAACTGATGTTAAAAATGTATAGTCTACCTTTCTCTGACTGGCTTTTTTCACTTAGCATAACAAGTGCCATATAATTTCACTCATCTGTGGAATTTAATGAACAAACTGAAATACCAAGCAAAATAGAGGCAAACTCATAGACAGAGAGTAGGCAGAAAACTCTGGTGGGAGTGGGCAGTATTGTGGGGCAGTGGAGGGACTGAGCAAAAAAGAAAACCAATAGAGAGAATTCATGGACATGGACAATAGTGTGGTGACTGAAGGAGGCAGGGAGTGGGTGAAGGTGGAAGTGGACATAGAAGGGATAAAAGGTGATGAAAAAATAAAATAAAATAAATATATATAGGGAAACATTCAAATTAACCATTATTCTGTCAAACTGGTAAACGTTAACACAAGCTCATGTCTAAGGAATACTTCCCAGGGTAATCAACATTGTAGATTGATGAGGTTCCTTTCCATGTTGGGCAGGCCAATAGACAGCAGATGTGGGATGCTGCATTCATTTTTTATTAAGGAAAAAGAACTTTAAGTAAACACTTGCTATTAAGGAAAAGAAGCTATGTTTTTGTAAAGGAGGAAAGATATATGATTGATAATCCTGGAGTTTACATAGGGAAAAGTTATCCAAAATAGTCTGCTCCAGGAAAGAATCAGTCTTCTTCAGAATACATTTTTCAGTTCTTTTCATACCTCTTACTGATTGTGGTTTGGACTCCCTTCACTATGTTGATCACCATCCTCAGTGGGCACTCCATTTTGTTATCTCACTTAAAGTGTGGTGCCCAGAGTCTCTTAGGATATAGTCTGTTTTAATGACTTCAGTAGCTTGTGACCAAAAAGCTAAATGAATCCCATGCCTCATTTGAAAGAGGAAGGATCATTCTTACCTTACATGAAACCATGGTATCTGATACTGAAATCCTGTATGCAGCTTTGTTAGCTGCCACTTAGCAAAAAGAAAATAGGATTGGATAATGACCTAAGGAGGAAGCAAAATAAGAAAATGAAAATGAAGTAGGGGCTACTGATGTGGAGAAGTAAAAACATGTTAGAATTTAGTTGTTGATTGGATTTGCAGGGAAAACAGGACTACCTTGGATGGTTGAATATATATGGTTGCCACTCACTGCACAGATGGAAATAAAATATTTTCAGGTAAAGATTTTTAAACTTTTGCACAATAGTAGGTTATTAGGGGCCCTGATGGAGAGGAAGAATTTCACTTTTGGCAATGGGGTTGATGGTGAAGTTAGTGACCAAGATGAAGAACAAAAGGAAAAGGGAAGAATTAGGAAAGTAGATACATGAGCACAACCCCTAGCTTGAGAAAGAGATGTGAGGTAGAGATAAAAAGTGGGAGTTATCACATGCAGGTGGTGATTGGTGCCATGAGAATATTTGAGAGAATATGTAGCATAAGAAGAAAAGACAATTTGTCAAATAATATTAGGGAATATTAGCATGGAAGTGGCCAGCAGCAGTGGAACTAATTGTGGCAGATACCATGGTATTGCAAAAGCTAAACAGAGAATTTTCAGAACAGCCAGCAGTGCCAACACATGAAACAAGAACTAGGACTATATTGTATGAAGGTCTTAAGTGATCTTGACAAGAGCACTTTCAGTGGAGACAGAAGCCAGATTAGTGGCTTATGGAGTGAATGGAAAGAGAAGAAATAGAGGCAGTGGGTATAGTATTTCTAAGGCAAAGGGAGCTATGGGTGAGTATGTAGAGGAGGACACAGGATTGTGGAAGGCTCTGGTGGTTTTTCGCTTAAGATACTTGAATATATTAGCTGAAGGGAAAGAGCCAGTTATGGAGGGAGAAATTGAAGACATAGGAAATGGGATGCATTATGGAGTAGGGCCCCAAAGGAATCCAGAAGTGTGATAGAATTGAGTATGAGTGAAAGGATTAGATTCACTTTTAGAGGAAGGGTCACTACTACAATAGGAGGCAAAGGGATGAGGACAGATGCAGATGTAGGTGTAGTATGTCCGCAGGTGATGCATGAGGAGGTTGAAGGATTTCTAGCTGGATGGGTTGTATTTTTTCATTGAATCAGAATGAGAGTCCATCTACTGAAAATCAGACATAGGGATGGTATAGGTGAGTGTTTGGAATAGTTGTTTTGGGAAAAAGAAGAGGAAATAATCTAACGACCAGGAACATGTCCATATCAGGCCTACCCTCCTACTTCTGTAAATAAAGTTTTATTGGAACACAGTCAATCGCCCCATTAATTTACTTATTGTATATGGCTGCTTTTTACTACAACAGCAGAGTTTACCAGCATGGAAACATTTTGAATATAACATAGGCCTTGTGGCACACAAGCCTTGATTATTTACTATCTTGACCTTTTCCAAAAAAAATGTGTGTTGATCCCTAAAGAGAAAATGGTTCTCAAACATAGCTACCTATTAGAATCACCTGGGGACCATTAAAAAGAATTTCATTCTGTGCTACACCCAAACCGGTTGTATCAAAATATCTGAGGGTTGGGTCTGTGCATGAATATTTTTCTAAAGTTACCCAGCTGATGCTAATGTGTAGTGTGAGTTAAAAACCAGCAGCCTAGGGCTAAGAAAAATGATTGCTGAATGGCATTGATAACCCTACCAGTGAACTCAGAAACCGTGAATGTATTTGCACTTTATCCTTTATTTAAAATTTCTGATGCTGACCTTATTTTTCTGCTCTTGCAAAAAAAAAAAAATTGGCTTTACATTCTGAAGGATTATTTCTTGAAATGCAGGAAAATGCTGATCCTTGGAACAGCTTTCTTATTTTATTTTTTCTACTTTTTCATTTATGCTTTTACATCCTTTAATTGCTTTTAAATTCAATTTTACATTTTTACCATGTCTTCCCTCCCCCTTGGTCCATTAAGTGAATAAATAATACCTCCATATTGTTATTGCTACAGATAGCAATTTACTTCCCATGATTAATCTCACCCTTCCCCCTCCTTTTTTTATTCTTGTTGCCATGGGGGACAGACTTGATGTAGGCTCAATTTGGCAGGGAGAAACCATCTGTGGCACACATAATCATAATTAGCCATTATTTCATAGGATATTTATTTTGTCCATGATATAACTAAGTCTTTCTGGGATTATAAGGACATTATTATTCATTGTGCTTAGAGATACCTTTGGGTTTTCTTTGCCAATAATAAATTGTACACATGTTTTTGAGAGTTTCTCAAAACTTAATAGTATAAATATTTAATAGTAATATATATTTCAAAATTGCTTAAAATAAATAAATATTTACTGTAGAAAATCAACAGTTTTAAATGTGAAATATTATTAATATCCTAGTATCTATTTTAATAGAAGACTAATGGCAGATATTAGAAATAGGATAATAAAAACTCAAAGTTGGCCCAGCTGGTGTGGCTTAGTGGCTAAATGTTGACCCATGCACCAAGAGGTTGCTGGTTTGATTCCTGGTCAGGGCACATACCCAGATTGTGGGCCAAATCCCCAGTAGGGGGCATGCAGGAGGCGGCCAATCTATGTTCTCTCTCATCGATGTTTTTATCTTTCTTTCCTTCTCCCTTCCTCTCTAAAATAAATAAAGAAAAAATAAAAATAAAATAAAAACTCAAAGTTAAACCAAAAGGATTTTCTCTTTATTTTGAAATGTTCCACATGCAGTAGGAGCATTTTTTATCTGCTTAACTACTTACCTTTCATCAACACTAGTTTTCTGTTTCCAGAGTATACAATTTTATTTGTGTTGTTGTTGGGGTTGGTGTAGCTAAGCTGTATGGACAGCAGAAATCCTTTGACGAGTAAACCTTTTCTATTCTAGAAAGGACTTATAACAGTGATTGTACTGCTTTCTTTTATGGTCCTAGGACCACCACTGCAAACTAAATGCAAGACCAGAAAGCAGGTCTCTCTGTGAATAAGCTTGATGCCATGGAAATGAGTCAGTGTGTTACTTAACTCCATGGACCTGGTCAGACTTGGAATCTGAAAAAAGTGGACATATTTTCCTTCCTTACTGGATTATTACCACATACCTTAATTTACCAGGTTTCTTCTCCCATCACAGATGTTAATTTTGATGATCCATTCAAGATATTGTCTGACTTTCCAATATATAGTTCTTAACATATTTCCCAGGAATCCCAAACCTATTTAGAAAAATAAGATAATTAGTCAATAAACTTAGAAATGACCAATAGCTAAATAGAGCTGGTGAAAAATTAACATATTTTTTCCTAAAGTGGACAAGAATAATAAAAACAAGATCCAGGAGCAAAGGATTTTCTGGGATCAGCATTCTAGTCACTGTGCTTAAATACCATTACTGTTTTTACCTTTGTTGTTGAGAGTATTACAGATATCCCCCCTTATCTCTCCCATTGGCACTCCCCTCCAGATTCCCATCCCATACCAGGCCTTCACCACCCTATAGTGTGTATCCATAGGTAATGCATATAAATTCTTTAGTTAATCTCTTCTCACTCAATCTTCCCATTTCCCTCCAAGGTTTGTCCTCTGTTACAGTTTTCAGGCTGATGTTTCTATTTTATTCATCAGTTTATTTTGTTCATTATATTCCAAATGTAAGATCATGTGATACTTGCTTCATCTGACTACCTTATTTTGCTCAGCATAACATTCCCTAGGTCCCTCCATACTGTATTTTTTATTTTTATTTTAGTTTTTTAAATTAATTTATTTATATTTGTTACAGATGTTTCTCCTTTTTCCCACACTGATTCCTCCTCACCCTCCCTGCCCACCCTGACCTCAGCTTTGTTGTCCATGTCTGTTGTTCATGCATACATGCATATAAGTTTTGTGGTTTATCTCTCCTCCAACACCCCCTCTTCTGGGCATTGTCAGTCTGTACCCCACTTCCATGTCTCTGGGACTACCCCATTCCTCAGGCTGTTATGTTGATTATATTGCACAAATAAGTAAGATGATATGATATTTGTTGTTCTCTGTTTGGCTTGTTTCACTTAGGATAATACTTTCCAGGTCCCTAAAGTCATCTCAAAGGATAAGAGATCTTTCTTTCTCACAGCTGCATAGTACTCCATTGTGCATATGTACCACAGCTTTTTTATCCATTCATCCACTGATGGACATTTGGGCTGTCTCCAGATCTCAGCTATTGTAAATAGTGCTGCTACAAACATGGGGTTATTCTTTCTGATTGGTTTTTCAAACTTCTTAGGATATATTCCTAGAAGTGGGATCACTGGGTCAAATGGCAGTTCAATTTTCAAATTTTTGAGGTAACAACATATTGTTTTCCATAGTGGCTACACCAGTCCGCATTCCCACTAGCAGTGTACTAGAGTTCCCTTTTCTCCACACCCTGGCCAACACTTGTTGTTTGATAATTTGTTGATGGCAGCCATTCTGACAGGTGTGAGGTGATACCTCATTGCAGTTTTCATTTGCATCTCTCTGATGATTAGTGATGTTGAGCATTTCTTCATATGGCTCTTATCCATTTGTATGTCCTCTTTGGAGAGGTGTGTATTTAGTTCCTCTGCCCATTTTTTAATTGGGTTCTTTGTCTTCCTTTTGTTCAGTAGTGTGAGTACTCTATATGTATTGGAAATTAACCCCTTATCTGGGATATAGTTGGCAGTTATACTCTCCCATACCGTGGGTTGCTTTTCCATTTTGATGATTGCATCTTTCGCTGTGCAGAAGCTTTAGAGTTTGATGTTGTCCCATGTGTTCATTTTCTCCTTTGTTTCTGTTGCCTTAGGTGATGTATCAGTGAACATTCTGTTGCGCATAATGTCTGAAATTGTGTTGCCTATATTTTCTTCTAGGATTTTTATGGATTCATGAGTCACATTTAAGTCTTTTATCCATTTTGAGTTTATTCTTGTGTATGGTGTAAGTTGATGGTCTAGTTTCATTTTTCTGCATCTAGCTGGCCAATTTTTTCAACACCATTTATTAAAGAGGCTGTCTTTACTCCACTGTATGCTCTTGCCACCTTTGTCAAACATTAATTGCGCATATTGCCCTGGGTCCATTTCTGGGTTCTCTGTTCTGTTCCACTGGTCTATATGCCTGTTCTTGTGTTAGTACCAGACTGTTTTGATTACAGTGGCTTTGTAGTATAACCTGAAATCAGGAAATGTGATCCCTCCAACTTTGTTCTTCTATTTCAAGATTGCTGGGGATATTCGAGGTCATATTTGGTTCTATATGAACTTTTGAAGCATTTGTTCTAGTTCTGTGAAGTATGTCATTGATATTTTGATGGGGATTACATCAAATCTATAGATTTCTTTTTGTAGTATGGACATTTTAATGATGTTAATTCTTCCAATCCATGCACAAGGTATGTGCTTCCACATTTTAATATCTTCCTCTATTTCTTTTTTGAATGACCTGTAGTTTTCTGCGAATAGGTCCTTTATTTCTTTGGTTAAGTTTATTCCTAGGTATCTTAATTTTTTTTGCCACAATGGTACATGGGATTGTTTTTTTTTTAAATTTCTCTTTCTGTGCATTTATCACTGGTGTATAAGAATACCATAGATTTCCTCATGTTAATTTTGTATCCTGCTACTTTGCTAAATTCATTTATTAAGTCTAGCAAATTTTTGATGGAGTCTTTGGGGTTTTCTACTATAGTATCATGTCATCTGTGAATAATGACAGTTTCACTTCCTCCTTTCCAATTTGGTTCCGTTTTATTTTTTCTTCCTGTATAATTGCTGTGGCTAAGACTTCCAGTACTATGTTAAATAGGAGTGGTGAAAGTGGGCATCCTTTTGTTGTTCTTGTTCTTAAGGAAAATGCTTTTAATTTTTGCCCATTGAGTATGACGTTGGCTGTAAGTCTTTCATATATGACCTTTATTATGTCGAGATATGATCCCTCTAGTCCCAGATTGCTGAGCCTTTTTATCAGAAATAGGTGCTGGATTTTGTCGAATGCTTTTTAAGCATCTATTGATAAGATCATATTATTTTTATCTTTCAATTCATTTATGTGGTGTATCACATTTATTGATTTGCAAATATTGTACCAGGCTTCCATCCCTGGAATGCAACCCACTTGGCCATGGTGAATAATTTTTTGATGTGTTGCTGGATCCGATTTGCTAGTATTTTGTTAAGGATTTTGGCATCTATGTTCATCAGGGATATTGGTCTGTAGTTTTCTTTCTTTCTATTGTCTTTTTCTGGTTTTAGAATTAGAATTATGCTGGCCTCATAAAATGAGTTTGGAAGTCCTCCTTCTTTTTGAACTTTTTGAAATAGTTTGAGTAGAATGGGTATTAGTTCCCCTTTGAATCTTCGGTAAAATTTCCCTGCGAAGCAATCTAGGCCTGGGCTTTTGTTTGCTGGGACAGTCTTGATTACATCTTCAATTTCTTCTGTTGTTACTGGTCTGTTCAAGTTTTCTATCTCTTCCCGGTTCAATTTTGGGAGACCATATGTTTCTCGAAATTTGTCCATTTTGCTTATATTGTCGAATTTGTTTTCGTATAATTGTTCATAATATTTGTTAATAATCCTTTTTTATCTGTGGTGTCAGTTATTATTTCTCCTTATTCATTTTTGATTTTGTGTATTTGGGTTCTCTCTCTTTGTTTCTTGGCGAGTCTAGCTAAGGGTCCATCAATCTTGTTTATCTTTTCAAAGAACCAGCTCTTTGTTTCATTGATCCTTTGTATTTTTTTTGTTGTTGTTTGTTCTCCATGTCATTTATTTCTGCTCTAATCTTTACTATTTCCTTCCTTCTACTTGCTCTGGGGTGTTCTTTTTCTTTGCTTTCTAGTTTTTTCAGTTTTCAGATTAGATAGTCTATTAGAAATTTTTCTTGCTTCTTGAAGTAGGCCTGCAGTGCTATGAACTTCCCTCTCTGAACTGCTTTTGCTGCATCCCTTAGAGTTTGTGTTTTTGTGTGTTCATTTTCATTGTTTTCCAGGAAGTTTTTAAGTTCTTCCTTTATCTCTATAGAAACCCATTCATTGTTCAATAACATGCTATTTAGCCTCCATGATTTCAAATGTCTTTTCATGTTCTTATTTCAATTGATTTCTTTTTGCATGTCATTGCGATGAGAAGATGTTTGATATGATTTCAATCTTCTTTAATTTGTAGAGACTTAGTTTGTTCCCTAACATGTGGTCTATCTTTGAGAATGTCCCATGTGAACTTGAGAAGAATATGAATTCTGCAGTTTTAGTGTGTAATTCTCTGTAGATATCTATGAAATCCATGTGATCTAGCACTTCATTTAGAGTCTGCGTTTCCTGTGTTCATTTCCTTTTTTTTTTTTTTTTTTTTTTTTTGTCTAGAAGATCTATTCAGTGATGTCAGCGGGGTATTGAAGTCCCCTGCTATGATTTTACTGCTATTGATTTTTCCTTTGAAGTCCTCCAAAATATTTTTAATATATGTTGGTGCTCCTATATTGGAAGCACTGATGTTTACCAAGGTTATGTCTTCATGTTGGATAGATCCTTTCAATAGTGTTGGTTTGGTGTTACTATATTCCCTTAGTAGTTTTTTGTCTGGAAAGCTCTTTATTTGACATTATATTTTGAATGATAGTCTTGCTGGGTAGAGTAGTCTAGGATTCAGATCCTTGTTTTTCATGACCTTGATTACTTCATGCCACTCCCTTCTGGCTTGTAGTGTTTCTTTTGAGAAGTCAGCTGAGAGCCTTATGGGGTTTCCTTTGTAGGTAACCTGTTGCTTATCTCTTGCTGCCTTTAGGATTCTCTCTTTGTCTTTAATTTATGGCATTTTATTTCCTATGTATCTTGGTCTGGGCCTGTTTGTGTTCCTCCTACTTAGGGTTCTCTGTGCTTCTTAAACTTGAATGCCTTCTTCCTTCACCAAGTTAGGAAAGATTTCTGTCTCTATTTCTTCAAAGATATTCATTCTCTAACTCTTGCCCATTTTCTTCCTCTTTGGGGACTCCGGTGATGCGAATGTTATTACATTTCTAGTTGTCCCACAGTTCTTTTAAGCTGTCTTCCTGTTTTTTAATTGTTTTCTCCTTTTGGTTTTCTGATTGGTTAATTTTTTTTCTACCCTGTCTTCTAATTCACTCATCTGGTCCTCAGCTTCCTCTACTGTGCTGGTTGGTCCTCCCAATTTGTTCTTAATTTCTGCCATGCCATTCTTTATTTCCACATTGTTGGTTTTCAATGTTTCTATGTCTTTACTCATGGTACTGATGTCCTTACTCATGCTGTTGAGCTTGCTCAAGATCATGATTCTGAACTCTGCCTCTGATATTTTGCTTAGCTTTATTTCATTGTTCTCATTTGATAGAGTTCTCTTGTTCTTTCATTTTGGATTTGTATCTTTCTTTGACCATTTTGGCTATCTCAGTGAGTTTTGGAGTCTGCCAAATTTTCCCTGTGAGTGTTGATGTTCTTCTCTTTGTGGTTCTCTCTACTGGTTTTGGATGAGCCTGGGTGAGCCCATGTTAAACACCACTGTCAAGATTTACCTTCCTGGGTAGATTTGCAAGTCCAGGAAAGTTTCATTTATCCTCTTGTTTTTTCCTGGTCCTAGTAGAGGATTTCCAGAGGGTGGGATAGATGCTGTTTGTTAATGAACCTCAATTTGTCTTTCCTTACCTTACCTGGGAAAGATTTAATCTCTGAGGGGGGTGGCCTGCTGCTTTTCCCCACAGCTTGGGGAAGGAACACCCTGGCCACCGTCCTTTGTGGTCGCAACTCGGCAAAAACTCTGAGGGCCCTACAAATCCCAGGTGTCCCCACAGAGTTTCAGCCCAGTCTGCCTTCCCTCTGTTGTAGCCCCCAGGTGAGTGACTGTGGCTATGTTAGTGCTCTGGTCAGGCTCTCTGCACTGTGGGGCAGGCTTGGTCTTTATTCCACAAGGATGCTGCTCCCAGCCAGGACTGCTGCTGTACATGGGCTCCTAGCCCGCCACCCTCTCATGCCTCCACAGATCCTAACAGTGTCCCTGGTTATATGGTCTTGTCCTGCTGCTTT
This sequence comes from Molossus molossus, assembly GCF_014108415.1. Classification (NCBI taxonomy): domain Eukaryota; kingdom Metazoa; phylum Chordata; class Mammalia; order Chiroptera; family Molossidae; genus Molossus; species Molossus molossus. The sequence goes on along the minus strand of NW_023425355.1, from coordinate 74,910,056 downwards.
TCTGCTGCTTTTTTCCAAAGATTTGTCTTTATATTAGTTGTAGTTCCTGTTTTGTCCTGGGAGATCTTTTGCACAGCTTCTATTCACTCTGCCTCCATTTTCACATCCTCTATGCCTATCTTGTGTGCAGCTGGGTGGCACAGGTTTTTCTGGTGCCCCAGCACCGCACCCTGCAAGTGCAGGTAACTGGATTGCACAGTCTCTTTGTGGACCTGGCTCTGTGCCTATGTTATGGGCTGCTGGGTGGCACAGGCTGCAGGTAACAGGATGGCACAATTTCTGCTGGGTCACGCAGTCCTCTCAGGTGCTTCAGCACCCTGTAGGTCCTGTGGGTAGTTGGATGGGACAGTCCCTGCTGGGTCGCAGAGGCCTCTCTGGTGCTTCAGCAAACCGCAGTTCCCGACCATAACTGTTTGTTAGCACAGGCCTCTCTGGTGCCCCAGCATCCTGCAGGTCCAGTGGGCAGGTAGCTGGATCGCACCAGTCTTTCTCAGTGTCCGGTTTCCCACTGTTCTTGTGAGCTACTGGACCCCACAGGCCTCTGTAGAGCCCCAGGTCCTGCCACTGGCAGCTGGGGAGTTCTGCTGCGTGGTGGGGCTCACTCCTGCTCAGCTTTTGCTGTAGTTTTTGGGCATGAGTCTCAGCTTCTGGTCTGTGCTTCTGTTGCCTGGCGATGGATGTCTTCTCCCCAGCCTCTGTTGCTGGGAGTGTATCTGGACTCTGATAGTGCTGCTACTATGGGAGATGGTGCTGGGCTCAGGGCTATCCATGGCTTCTGTGACTGGCAACTTGGGAGCTCCTCTACCGTGCACCAGTCTGTGTTGACACCGAGTGTCCACTTGTCTGATGGTGCCAGGTGTGCTGGTGGGCTCAGGTTGCTGGGCCCTAGCCGGTTCTACTGCCTTCTCCCTGGGAAAACCCGGGATCTTCCAAAATGGTGGGACCTCCCCAAGGCACAGCGAGAAGCGCCCTGAAGGTCCACTTACCATGATAGCAGGCTGCTCCAGTCCACAGAACAGGAAACTTCTGCTCCGAGTCTCTGCACTGCTTGGGTTTTTTCGTCCACTTTCATGTCCTCTCACACTTTTTCACACACTCGCTTCCTCTCTCACACACTCACCTTTCCTTCCGGTCCTTCCTGCTGCCAAGTTCTCCTCCCTCTCCATGTTGTATTTTTATAAAAAAAAATTTCTTTATTGATTTTAGAGAGAGAGGAAAGAAAAGGGAGAGAGATAGAAACATTAATGAGAGAGAACATCGATTGGGTGTCTCCTGTATGTCCCCCATTGGGGAATGGGCCCACAACGTGGGTATGTGCCCTGACCAGGAATTGAACTGGCGACCTCTTGTCGCATGGGTCGAAGCTCAACTACTGAGCCACACTGGCCGGGCTACATGCTGCCTCAAAGGGTAAGAGACCCTTCTTTTTGACAGTTGCATAATATTCCATTGTGTAATTGTACCACAGCTTTTTAATCCATTCATCTACTAATGGACACTTGGGCTGTTTCTATATCTTACCTATTGTAAATAATGCTGCTAAGCACACAGGGTTGCAAATATTATTTCATAATATGATTGGTGTTTCAGGATTCTTAGGACATATTGCTAGGAGTGGGAACACTGGATCAAACAATAGATTAAATTTAATTTTTTGAGGAAATTCCATACTGTTTTCCATAGTGGCTGTATGAGTCTGCATCCCACCAGCAGTGTACTAGGGTTCCCTTTCCTCCACATCCTTGCCATCACTTGTTTGTAGATTTAATAATGGTAGACATTCTGGCAGGTTTGAGGTAATACCTCATTATCATTTTAATTTGCATCTCCCTGATGATTAGTGACTGTGAGCATTTTTTTTTTATATATATCGTGTGGCCTTTTGTATGTCCTGTTTGGAAAATTGTCTATTCAGGTCCTTAGCCCATTTTTTAACTCGATTGTCTTCCTTTTGTTGAATTATACAAGTACTCTATATATTTTGAAAATTAACGCATTATTCGATGTGTCATGGGGAAATAACTTCTGCCAAACAGTGGGTTGCCTCTTCATTTTGATGCTTGTTTCTTTTGCTGTGCAGAAAATTTTAAGTTTGATATAGTCCCATTTGTTTATTTTTTCCCTTCGTTTCTCTTGCACATGGCAACATATCAGTGAAAATTGTGCTGTGTGTGATGTCTGAAATTTTGCTGCCTAAGTTTTCTTTTAGGATTTTTATGGTTTCATGACTCACATTTAAGTATTTTATCTTTTTTGAGTTTATTATTGTGTATGGTGTAAGTTGATGGTCTGGTTTCATTTTTTTGCATGTACCTATCCAATTTTCCCATCACCATATATTGAAGAGACTGTCTTTATTCCATTGTATGTCCTTTCCTCCTTTGTCAAATATTAATTGAGCACAATATCTTGGGTCACTTTCTGGGTTCTTTTTTCTGTTTCATTGATCTATATGCCTGTTCTTGTGCCAGTACCAGGCTGTTTTGATTACAATGACTTTGTAGTATATCCTGATATCCAGTATTGTAATTCCTCCTGCTTTGTTCTTCTTTCTCAGTTGCTGTGGCTATTCAGGGTTTTTTGGGTTTTTTTGTTTTGTTTTATGTTTTTTGTTTGTTTGTTTTTGGTTCCATATAAATATTTGGAATATTTGTTCTTGATCTATGAAATATGCTGTTGATATTTTAATAGCAATTGTATTGAATCTATAAATTGCTTTGGGTAGTATGGACATATTAATGATGTTTATTCTTGTCATCATTGAACACGGTGTATTCTTCCACTTGTTTATTCTTCCTCTAATTATTTTTATAAAATTCTATAGTTTACAAAGTACAGGATTTTTTTACATTATACTTTACATTATAATTTGTTCCTAATTATCTTAAGTTTTTTTGGAATTGTAAATAGTATTGTTTCTGTTGTTGTTTATATTTCTGACAATTCTTTATTTGTGTATGAAAATGCCATTGATTTCTGCATGTTCATTTTGTATTAAGTTACATTGCTGTCATTTATTAAATCTTCTAGTTTTTTTTTTTTTGTTTTGTTTTTGTGGAGTCTTTAGTGTTTTCTCTGTACAATATCATATCATCTGCAAATAATGACAGTTTTAAATCCCCTTTTGAAGTTTGGCTATCTTTTTTTTTTTTCCTTCTTGTCTGACCACTGTGGCTAGGAACTCCAATACTATGTTGACTAAAAGTGGTAAAGGCAGTCATCCTTCTCTTGTTCCTGTTCTTAGGGGAAATGCTTTTAGCTTTGCCCATTGAGTATAATGTTGGCTCTAGGTTTTTTTATATATGGCTTTTATTATGTTTAGGTACGATACCTCTATTCTCACTTTGCTGAGAATTTTTATCAAAAAAGAGTGCTGGATTGTCTTGGCCGGTTTGGCTCAGCGGTTAGAGCGTTGGCTTGCGGTCTGGAGAAACCCGGGTTTGGTTCCTGCTAAGGGCACGTACCTCAGTTGCAGTTTGTCCCCGGCCCTGGTTGGGTTGTGCGGGTGGAAACCACTCGATGTGTCCCTTTCACGTCGATGTTTCTCTCTCTCTCTCTCTCTCTCTCTCTCTCTCTCCCTCCCACTCTTTCTGAACAAAATATCGAAAAATGTCCTCGGGTGAGGATAAAAAAAAAAGAGTGCTGGATTATGTTGAATGCTTTTTCTGCATCTATTGATATGATCATGTGATTTTTATGTTTTAATTTGTTTATGTCATGTATCACAGTTATTGATTTGCAAATATTGTAACAGCCTAGCATCCCAGGTATAAATCTCACTTGGTCATGGTCTATGATTTTTTTAGTATATTGCTGGATTCAATTTGCTAATATTTTGTTGAGGATTTTAGCATCTATGTTCATCATGGATATTGGCCTGTAATTCTCTTTCTTTATAGTGTCTTTATCTGGTTTTGGAATTAGGATAATGTTTGCCTCGCAGAAAGAGCTTGAAAGTTTTCCTTCCTCTTGGATTTTTTGGAATAGTTTATGGAGATTGGTGTTAGTTCTTCTTTGAATGTCTGGTAAAACTCCCCTGTGAAGCTGGCCAGACTGGAGCTTTTGTTTGCTGGGAGTTTTTGATTACTGTTTCAATTTCATTGGTTGTTATAGGCCCATTTAGGTTTTCTGATTTTTCCTGATTCAGTTTTAAAAGATTGTGTTTTTCTAGGAATTTGTACATTTTATCTAGGTTGTCCATATTGTTAGCATATAGTCATTCACAGTATTTTCTTAGAATCATTTGTATTTCTGTGGAGTCATTTGTTATTTCACCTCTTTTATTTGTGATTTTATGTATTTGAGTCCTCTGTCTTTGTTTCTTGGTGAGTCTAGATAAAGGTTGATCAGTCTTGTTTATCTTTTCAAAGAATCAGCTCTTGGTTTCATTGATCTTTTGTGTTATCTTTAAGTTTCTATGTCACTTATTTCCTTTCTTATCTTTATTATTTACTTCTATTTATGCTGGGCTTTCCTTTTTGTTGTCTTTATAAATCTTTAAGTTGTAGGATTAATTTATTAGAAATCTTCCTTGCTTCTTGATGTAGGCCTGCATTGCTATGAAATTACCTCTCAGGACTGCTTTTGCTGTGTCCCATAGATTTTGGGTTGTTGTGTGTTCGTTTTCATTTGTTTTCAGGAAGTTTATTTTTTCCTTGATTTCCTCGGTAACCCCCCCACTCACTGTTTAATAACATGCTATTTAGCCTCCATATGTTTGTTTTTGGATTTATTTATTGTTGTTGATTTCTAATTTCATTCCATTTTGATCCAAGAAGATGTTTGATATGATTTCAAGCTTCTTGAATTTATAGAGCCTTAGTTTGTGTCCAAACTTGTGGGTCTATCTTTGAGGTGTTCCATGTGCGTTTGAGAAGAATGTATATTCTTCAACTTTGGAATAAATGTTCTGTAAATGTCTATTAAATTAATTTGTTCTATTGTGTCATTTAGGTTCTCTGTTTCCCTATTGTTGTTATTCTAGCAGTTCTATCCAGTGATGTCAGAGGAGTGTTAAAATCCCCTACTATGATTATATTGCTGTTCATCTCTTCCTTAAAGTAATCCAGGAGTTACATATATATATATATATGGGTGCTCCTATAATATTATATCCATATATGATGTGTTTACTAGGATTATATCCTTTTGTTGTATTGATCACTTTAGTATTGTGAAGTGGCCTTCATTGTCTCTCATTATGGCCTTCATTCTGAAGTTTATTTTGTCAGATATGTGTATTGTTGTTCCAGCTTTCTTTTAATTTCCATGTGCATGGAATTATTTTTTTCCATTCCTTTATTTTCATTATATGTGAGTCTTTGGTTCTGAAGTCAGTTTCTTGCAGACAGTATATATATGGATCATGTTTTCTTATCCATTCAGCTACCCTGACTGTCGATTAGAACATTTAATCCATTTACATTTAAGGTTATTATTGATATGTATTTATTTTTTGCCATTTTAATTCTCTATGCTTATGTTCTCCCCATCCCCACTCCCACTCTCTCTCTTTCTTCTTCTCTTTACAACAGTAATGGAAGGTTAGTTTATGTTGTGCAGTTGAATTGAAATTTTGTTCTGATTTATTTTTCATTTCATCCTAAGGGTAGAGAATTGGTTTATGTTAAGATGCCTCATATGTTCATTATGTTTAGCTATCAACTGTGAGCTTACTTTTGCAGATTTGTTTAGTTTCTCTGATTTCCGTGTGTGATAATTTAAGACCCAATTTTCTGTGATATAGCTTCAACAGGTATAGCCTATATTTTAATATAGAAAGGATGTTAATATTTAGATTAACTCATCGTTCAATTCAGAGTAATGAATACATTTCAAACAAAGATTTGCAGCATGCAAAATGTTATGTTGGATCTGTATATCAGCAAGTTCATATAATTTAACTTGTAGAGTTTTTATCACAAAGGCTTATATATTTAATAGAATTAAATGGAAGTGCTGGTTTAAATATTATAGCTTTTTGGGGTAGTGGGGTTGGCTCAATTATTAATGGAAATAGATTTAAAACAAACATGAGCAGTATCATATTTAATATAGAAGAAAATTATTATTACTGAATAAAAATTTATTTCATGGATAGATTTTGCATATAGCCAGTAGCTATCATATATAATACTCACTAATAAACAAGTAGACACAAATAAATTTTAAATTCTGATTACAACTTAGCTAAGTTAATTCAAAAATTGTCATATTCAACTTATTTAATATAAAATTACAAAAGTATTGACTATGAAAACTTAGGTCCCCAATTTTGTGCCTATATTTAACAAATATTTTGTTTACAGTGACTGTGGGAAAAATTTTTGATGGGCATTTTCATTCAGACTAATGGGTTATAAGGTTATATGTTTTTAAAAAATGTTAATACTGTTGAGTACACATAAGATTGTGGTGGGCAGGGCTGGAGCAAGAGTGAATGTGTGAGACTCTGATTGAGTGTGAGAGAGAGTATGAGTGGACATGATTATAAACAAACAACCTTGAGCAGTGCAGAAACATGGGGCAGATGGTTCCTATGCTGTGGACTAGGGAGTACCCAGCAGCTTGTTAGGGCACTTCTCCCTGTTCATCTGGAAGACCACGCCATTTTGGAGGATCCATTAATCATCTCTGGGAGGAGGCAGTGGGAGCAGCTAGGGCCCAGCAATCTGAGTCCCCAAGTGTGCCTTACACCATCAGATCAGTGAACCATGCTGTGTCAATGTGGACCAGTGCACATTAGCGGTGCTGTCAAGGTACCTGCTTCCAGAAGCAGCAGATAGCTGGGAGCTGAGCACTATCCTTCACAGCAGCAGCTGTACCCCTGCATGGGAGCAGAGCAACACTCTCAACAGCAGCAGCCAGATCAGAGCTGAGGACCACTCACAGCAGCAGTAGCTTGGGAGCCCAGCACCTTCCCCTATAGTAGCAGTGACTGGGCAAGAGTGAAGCCCCACCCCCAACAGCAGCTGAGACTTGGGAACCAAGTCAAACCCCTAGCAGCAGAGGCTCGGGAGCAGACATCCAACCCCAGGCAGCAACAGTGCGGATTGGCAGCTGAGACCCATCCCCAGCAGCAACAGTAGAGGCTGATCAGGAGCCATCCCTCAGCCAAAGCAGCAGCAAGAATTGGGCAGCAGAGACCCACCCCTGGCAACTGCAGCAGTAAATTTCAAGTGGAGCCCCTCCCTCAGCTGCAGCAAAGTACCAAGAGCGGAGCATCCTCAGCCCCCAACAGCATCAGAGGATTGGGAACTGAGAGCACCCCCTGGCAACACCAGCTCCAGTAGCAGAGCAGACCAGGAGCTGATGCTCATTCTCAGAGGCATCAGCAGTGACTGATCAAAAGATGAACCTCACCAGTCAGCAGTGCACTACTGCAGCACACCGGCTGGACCCACCCACGCCCAGCAGCACCTACCATACAGACCAATACCAGGCACCAGTTGTCAGTCCTCCAGGACCCACTGCAGGCAAGAGGTACCACACACCAAAACAGTCTGAGAGGCATAGAAGCTTCATTAGATACACACTGACCTGCCTATACTTCCCAACATCCTTCACCAGGCCTGGAACAACCAACTGAAATGGTTAGACAGAGAAAGAACACCCAAATAAAAGAAAAGGAGGAAACACCAGAAAAGGAACTACATGAAATGGAAGCAAGCAATTTGGTAGATAAATAATTCAAAGGAATGATTTTAAGGATGTTCAAACAACTTAGAACTACAAGCAACTTAATGAGAATTATAAAGAGCTCAGTGGGAACTACACCAGCATAAAAAAGAGGTAGAAGCCATGAATAAAATTCAAGTGGAAATAAAGAATGACATAGCTGATATGAAAAATACCTTAGAAGGATTCAGTAGTAGATTAGAAGACACTGAAGACTAAATCAATGACTTAGAATACAAGGTAGAGAAAAACACCCATATAGAGCAGCAAATGAAAAAAAAAAAAAAGAAGAAGGAGGAGAGTTTAAAGGAGCTTTGGGACAATACAAAATGTAACAACAGTCATATCATAGTTTATTAGTCATTTTTTTAAAGTGACTTTAACACCCCACTGACACCACTGTATAGATCTTCTAGTCAAATAATATAACATAAAAACAGTCCTTAAAATATGAACTAGATCACGTGATCTTAATTGATATTTACAGAACATTTCACTGCAAAGCTACAAATATACGTTATTCTCAAGTGCACATGGCACATTCTCAAAGACAAGCCATGTGTTAGGACACAAATTAAGTCTCTACAAATTCAAGAAGATTTAAATCATATTAAGCATCTTTTGAGATCACAATGGCATTTAACTAAAAATCAATTACAATGAAAAACCCTCAAAAACATTGAGGTACATGGAGGCTAAATAGCATGTTATTAAATGATGTGTGGGTTACCAATGAAATCAGGAAAGAAATCAAAAACTTCCTGGAAAGTAATGAAAATGAACACACAACAATACAAAATCTATGAGACACAGTGAAATCAGTTTTAAGAGGGAAGTTCATAGCAATACAGGCTTACCTAAAGAAAGAAGAAAAATTACTAATAAACTATCTAACCCAACAAATTAATGATTTAGAAACAGAACAAAAAGAAAAACCCGAGTTAGCAGAACTAAGGAAATAAAATTAAGAGAAAAAAATAAATGACATAGAATATATATATAAAAAAAAATACAAAAGATCAATGAAACCAAGAGCTGGTTCTTTGAAAAGATAAACAAGATTTATCTACCTTTAGAGAGACTCACCAAGAAACAAAAAGAGAGAACCCAAATTAATAAAATCAGTAATGAAAGAGGTGAAGTAACAACAGACACCACATAAATACAAAGGATTCTAAGAAAATATTATGAACAATGGTATGTCAACAAATTCGACAACCTAGGCAAATTGTTAGAATCATATACTATTCCAATCATATACTATTCCAACACTCAACTGGGAAAAGTCAGAAAACCTAAGCAGACCAATAACTAAGGAAATAGAAGAAATAATCAATAAAATCCCAGCAAACAAAAGCCTTGGTCTGGACGGCTACACAGGGAAGTCCTACCAAACTTTCAAAGAACTATCACCTATTCTCTTCAAACTATCTCCAAAAATTCAAGAGGAAAGAAGACGTTCAAGCTCTTTTTATGAGGCCAGCATAATCCTAATCCCAAAACCAGATAAAGAAAGAGAATTATAGGCCAATAGCCCTGATGAACATAGATGCCAAAATCCTCCATAAAATCTGAGCAAATTGAATCCAGCAATATATTAAAAAAATTATACAACATGACCAAGTGAAATTTATCCCAGAGATGCAAGGCTGGTACAATACTCATAAATCAATAACTGTGTTACACCACATAAACAAAATGAAAGATAAAAATCATGTGATCATATCAATAGATGCTGAAAAAGTATTTGACAAAACCCACCATCCATTTTTGATAAGAACTCTCAGCAATGTTGGAATAGAAATGTCATATCTCAACATAATACAATCATTTATGAAAAACCTACAGCAACATCATATTTAATAGGCAAAAATGCAAAGCATTTTCATTAAGAACAAGAACAAGACAGGGATGCCCCCTTTTGCCACTCTTATTTACCATAGTACTGGAAGTCTTAGCCACAGCAATCAGACATGAAGAAAAAAGTAAAAGGCATTCAGATTGAAAATGAAGAAGTGAAACTGTCATTATTTGCAGCTGACATGATATTATACATAGATAACCCTAAAGACTCCATCAAAAAACTACTAGATTTAATAAATGAATTCAGGAAAATATCAGGATACAAAATCAACAGCCAGAAATCACTGGTGTTTGTATACACCATGAACAAACACACAGAAAGAGAAACTAAAATAAAAAAATAAAATAAAATGCCATTACAATTGCAATGCAAAATTAAGATACTTAGGAATAAACTTAACCAAAGAAGTAAAGGACTTACTTGCAGAAAATTATAGGACATTGAAAAAATAGAGGAAAATATAAAATGTGGAAGCATAGAACTTGTTCATGGACTAGAAGAATTAACATCGTTAAAATGTCCATATTACCCAAAGCAATCTATAGATTCAATAAAATCCCCATTAAAATACCAATGACAGCCCAGCCATTGTGGCTCAGTGGTTGAACATCGACCCATGCACCCACCAACAGGTCGCTGGTTTGATTCCTGGTCAGGGTGCATGCCCAGGCTGTAGGCCAAATCCCCAGTGGGGAGCATGCAGGAAGCAATCAATCGATCTTTTCTTTCATCGATATTCTCTCTCTCTCTCTCCTTCTCCCTTCCCTTTCTCTAAAATCAACAAAGAAAAAAAAAAAAAACTAAAGAAAAAATAACCAATGACATATTTCACAGAACTAGACCACTCCAAATGTTTATATGGAACCAAAAAAGACCCTGAATAGCCACAGAAATCTTGAAAAAGAACAGAGTAGGAGGGATCACAATACCAATACCAGATATCAGGTTGTACTACAAAGCCATTGTAATCCAAACAGCCTTGTGCTGGCACAAGAACAGGCATATAGATCAGTGGAACAGAACAGATAACCCAGAAATTGACCCAAGACATTATGCTCAATATTTGACAAAGGTGGCAAAAGCATACAATGGAGTAAAGACAGCCTCTTTAATAAATGGTGTTGGGAAAATTGGACAGCTACATGCAAAAAAAAAAAAAATGAAACTAGACCACCAACTTACACCATACACAAGAATAAACTCAAAATGCATAAAAGACTTAAATGTGACTCATGAATTCATAAAAATCCAAGAAGAAAATATAGGCAATAAAATTTCATACATCACACACAGCAGGATTTTCACTGATAAAATGCTTAAAGAAAGAGAAACAAAGAAAAAATTAATACATAGGACTATATCAAACTACAAATCTTTTGCACAGCAAAGAAACAAGCATCAAAATGAAAAGAGATCCCACTATATGGGAGAGCATAATTGCCAATGATCCATCAGATAAGGGATTACTTTTCTAAATATATAGAGTACTCATACAACTCAACAAAAGAAGACAAAGAATCCAATTAAAAATGGGCAGAAGACCTAAATAGACATCTCTCCAAACAGGACATACAAAGGGCCAAGAGAGAAATGAAAAAAAAAAAAATGCTCAAAGTCTCTAAGCATCAGAGAGACGCAAATTAAAAAATTAAAATGACTATGAGCTATCACCTCACACCTGCCATAAAGGCTGCCATCAAAAAAAATCATCTAACAACAAGTGCTGGCGAGGGTGTGGAGAAAAGGGGACTATAGCACACTGCTGGTGGGAATGTGGACTGGTGCAGCCAATATGGAAAGCAATATGGTCTTTCCTAAAAATATTGAATATTGAACTGCCATTTGATCCAGTGATCCCACCTCTAGTAATATATCCTAAGAAGTTGAAACACCAGTCATAAAGAATACATGCGTCCCTATGTTCATAGCAGCTCTCTTTATAATTGCTAAGATCTGGAAATAGCCCAAGTCTCCATTAATGGATGAGTGGATAAAAAAGCTGTGGTACATATACTCAGTGAAATACTCTGCAGCTGTATGACAGATCTCTTATCCTTTGGGACAATACGGAGGGGCCTGGAGAGTATTATGCTAAGTGAAATAAGCCAGTCAGAGAAAGACAGTATCACATGATCTCACTTATTTGTGGAATATAATGAACAGAATAAGGTGATTAACAAAATAGACCCCGAGACATAGAAGTAGGATTCAGACTGTCAAACCTCAGAGGAGATGGGTGGGGGCAGGGGGAGATAAACCAAAGAATTTATGCATGTAAGCATTACCAATGGACATAGACAACAGTGCTTTTGGGGGGCAGCAGGAATTGGAGGAGGGTGTCTATGGGAGAAAAAGAAACATCTATAACAAAAATAAATTGATTAAATAAAAAGATTATATGTTTACACATATTTCTGAATGATATCACTAAAAATGTAAAAAAGAAGAAAATAAAATTATTTTACAGGAAGAAAAGAAAAAAAAAAGCACATTTTATTTGCTGCTGAATGGCTCTGCTAGCTCAAGGATCCAAGTTTTGTGTTTTAAAGAGGGTTTTAGTTACTGTGCTGGCACTGTTTAGTTAAAAATCATTAAAATTATTGTATTGAAAAATGTACTCAAGTATCTTTGTTCCACTTAGACATCCCTTCAGAATACCAGTGAATCAGCATAATTTTCAAATCTGAAATGCATTTCCCAAGTCACAGATTACTTCACATATTTAGTCCTTTTTGCAATTTATAGACATTTCTTTCAAATATGAAAGAAAATCTCGCTGGGCATTAGTTGAACATAAAATTATATAAATCTGGTTTTTTGTCCTTTCAAAGTTAAGTGCCTCTCTTCACAGTCTCTGTAAAAAACTAACCAAAACCGGAAAAATCATTCAAGGTTAAAGTGTAGTTTCATAGAGGGAAGAATGACTAAGGATGGCGCTTTCTCAGAAATCAAAGACGCAATATTAGTTGTAGCTAAATAGCCTAAGATTAGCTCTGTATGACAATTTTGAGTAAAAGTTGAAGAAATAATCCAAATGAGAGGTCATAGGGCATATATTTAAAACAATGTCTCATGGCTTTAACTCAAAAGCAAAATTAATATTTATAGAATAAAAAGCAGTCTCTTGGAGCTACAGAATAAAATAATTGGAAAGAACTATGAAGAAGAAATTAAGCAGGTAAAAACTCGATATAAAGAAGTAATGCATAATGCACACACACACACAGACACATATACAATACACATACATGAAGCTAAATGAAGAAATCAATCTTTTATTTACTGCTCTATTTTATTATTGGATGAGTTATTTTTGAATTCCTAAAATAATTCTGTTTTAAACATATATCCTACACTGAACATAAAATACATTTGGAAATTGCTTTATACACATACTTGGTAATAGATTTACAAAAGAAACAATAAAACTTTTGGTTATATTTCATGTAATTCTTCAGTGAATCTCTTGTCTTAGTGCAGAAATTGTTTATAGCTCCTGTCTTCTTGTTTGCATAATTATATTTTATTTATTTATTTATTTATTTATTTATTCTTTAACTTTTTTTTTATTAATTCATTTTTGTTACAGATGTTTCTCCTTTTTCCCCCACTGAATCCCCCCTCCCCCTCCCTCCCTGCCCTTTCCCCAGTTTGTTGTCCATGTCCACTGTTCATGCATATATGCATATAAGTTCTGTGGTTTCTCTCTCCCACACCACACCCTCTTCTGGGGATTGTCAGTCTGTACCCCATTTCCACGTCTCTGGGACTACCCCTTTCCTCAGACTGTTATGTTCATTATATTCCATAAATAAGTGAGATCATATGAAACTTGTCTTTCTCTGTTTGGCTTCTTTCACTTAGGATGTTACTTTCCAGGTCCATCCATGTAGTCTCAAAGAATAAGAGATCTTTCTTTCTTACAGCTGCGTAGTACTCCATTGTGTATATGTACCACTGCTTTTTTATACATTCGCTACTGATGGACACTTGGGGTGTTTCCAGATCTTACCTATTGTAAATAGTGCTGCTATAAACATAGGGGTAAATATATTCTTTCTGATTTGTGTTTCAGGCTTCTAAGGGTATATTCCTAGAAGTGGGATCACTGGGTCAAATGGAAGTTCAATTTTTAATTTTTTGAGGTAACACCATATTGTTTTCCATAGTGGCTGCACGAGTCTGCATTCCCACCAGCAGTGCACTGGAGTCCCCCTTTCTTCACACCCTCGCCAACACTTGTTGTTTGATGATTTGTTGATGGCAGCCATTCTGACAGGTGTGAGGTGATATCTCATTGTTTTAATTTGCATCTCTCTGATGATTAGTGATGATGAGCATTTCTTCATATGTTTCTTAGCCATTTTGTATGTCCTGTTTGGAGATATGTGTATTTAGTTCCTCTGCCCATTTTTTAATTGGGTTCTTTGTCCTCCTTTTGTGGAGTTCTATGAGCACTCTTTATGTATTGGAAATTAACCCCTTATCTGATATATCATTGGCAATTATGCTCTCCCATACAGTGGGTAGCCTTTCCATTTTGATGATTGTATCTTTTGTTGTGCAGAAGCTTTTGAGTTTGATGTAGTCCCATGTGTTCATTTTCTCCTTTGGTTCTGTTGCCTTAGGTGATGTATCAGTGAAAATTCTGCTGCGTATGATGTCTGAAATTTTGTTGCCTACAGTTTCTTCTAGGATTTTTATGGATTCATGAGTCACATTTAAGTCTTTTATTCATTTTGAGTTTTTCTTCTGTAGGGTCTAAATTGATAGTCTAGTTTTATTTTTCTGCAAGTAGCTGTCCAATTTTCCCAGCACCATTTATTATTATTATTATTATTTTATTTTTTTATTTTTTTACATATCATCTAAATATGATCTGAGTGGAATACAGTAAAATTCGGCATTCTAAGTGAAGTTACTTAGCCAACTGTATTTTGTGAACATCATCATAGGTAATGTTAATTACCCAGTGGGCCTACCGCAACTACTGAAGACTTAAATCAAGTTTTCATTTTTGCTTTTGCTAAGGACTTGCCTATCCAGGATTTGTAAAATCGGTTGTTGTTGTTGTTGTTATTTATTTTTTTTTATATGAATTTTTATTTTTTTGTTACACATATTTTACCTTTTTACCCCATTGGCACCCCCCACCCTACCCCCCCTCCACCCTGTCCCCGGCTTAGTTGTCCATGTCCATTGGTCATGCATACATGCATATAAGTTCTGTGGTTTATCTCTTCCCACCCCCCACCCCCCATCCCCTCTTCTGAGGGATGTCAGTCTGTGCCCTACTTCCATGTGTCTGGGTCTACTGTATTCCTCAGACTGTTATGTTCATTATATTCCATATATAAGTGAGATCATGTGGTATTTGTCTTTTTCTGCTTGGCTTCTTTCACTTAGGATAATACTTTCCAGGTCCCTCCATGTCGTCTCAAAGGATAAGAGATCTTTCTTTCTTACCGCTGCATAGTACTCCATTGTGTATATGTACCACAGCTTTTTTATCCATTCGTCTACTGGTGGACACTTGGGCTGTTTCCAGCTCTTAGCTATTGTAAATAGTGTTGCTATGAACATGGGGGTACATATATTCTTCCTGATTGGTGTTTCAGGCTTCTTAGGGTATATTCCCAGCAGTGGGATCACTGGGTCAAATGGAAGTTCAATTTTTAATTTTTTGAGGTAGCACCATATTGTTTTCCATAGCGGCTGCACCAGTCTGCATTCCCACCAGCAGTGTATTAGAGTCCCCTTTTCTCCACACCCTCGCCAACACTTGTTGTTTGATGATTTGTTGATGGCGGCCATTCTGACAGGTGTGAGGTGATACCTCATTGTTGTTTTAATTTGCATCTCTCTGATGATTAGTGATGTTGAGCATTTCTTCATATGTCTCTTGGCCATTTGTATGTCCTGTTTGGAGAGGTGTCTATTCAGCTCCTCTGCCCATTTTTTAATTGGGTTCTTTGTCTTCCTTTTGTGGAGTTGTATGAGCACACTATATATATTGGAAATTAATCCCTTATCTGATACATCATTGGCAATGATGTTCTCCCATACAGTGGGTTGCCTTTCCATTTTGATGATTGTTTCTTTCCAGCACCATTTATTAAAGAGGCTGTCCTTACTCCACTGTATGCTCTTGCCACCTTTGTCAAATATCAATTCAGCATATTGCCTTGAGTCTATTTCTAGGTTCTCTGTTCTGTTCCACTAGTCTACATGCCTGTTCTTGTGCCAGTACCAGGCTATTTTGATTACAGTAGCTTTGTAGTATCACCTGAAATCTGGTAATGTTATCCCTCCGACTTTGTTCTTCCTTTTCAAGATTGCTGGGGCTATTCGAGGCCTTTATTGGTTCCATATGAACTTTTGAAGTACTTGTTCTAATTCTGTGAAGTATGCCGTTGGTATTTTGATGGGGATTGCATTGAATCTATAGATTGCTTTGGGAAATATGGACATTTTAATGATGTTAATTCTCCCAATCCATGAACGGCGTATGTGCTTCCACTTTTGTATATCTTCCTCTATTTCTTTTTTCAATGACCTGTAATTTTCTGCGAATAGGTCCTTTATTTCTTTTGTTAAGTTTATTCCTAGGTATATTAATTTTTTTGCTGCAATGGTAAATGGGATTGTTTTCTTAGTTTCTTTTTCTGTGAGTTCCTCATTGGTGTATAAGACTGCCATCGATTTCTTGATGTTAATTTTGTATCCTGCTACTTTGCCAAATTCATGTATTAAGTCTAGGAAATTTTTGAAGGAGTCTTTGTGGTTTTCTATGTATAGTGTCATGTCATCTTCAAATAATGACAGTTTCACTTCCTCCTTTCCAATTTGGATCCCTTTTATTTTTTCTTCTTGTCTGATTGCTGTGGCTAAGACTTCCAGTACTATGTTAAATGGGAGTGGCGAAAGTGGGCTTCTTTGCCTTATTCCTGTTCTTAAGGGAAATGCTTTTAGTTTTTGCCCTTGACTATGATGATGGCTGTAGGTCTTTCATATATGGCCTTTATTATGTCTAGATAGGATCCCTCTATTCCCACAGCGCTGAGCATTTTTATCAGAAATGGATTCTGGATTTTGTCGAAGGCTTTTTCGGCATCTATTGATATGATCATGTGGTTTTTATTCTTCATTTTATTTATGTAGTGTATCATATTTACTGATTTGCGAATATTGTACCAGCCTTGCAATTCTGGGATGAATCCCAGTTGGTCATGGTGGATAATTCTTTTGTTGTATTGCTGGATCCAATTTGCTAGTATTTTGTTCAGGATTTTGGCATCTATGTTCATCAAGGATATTGTCCTGTAGTTTTCTTTCTTTGTTGTGTTTTTTTCAGGTTTTGGAATTAGAATTATGCTGGCTTCGTAAAACAAAGTTGGAAGTCTTAGTTCTTCTTGAATTTTTTGAAATAGTTTGAGAATGGGGATTAGTTCTTCTTTGAATGTTCCCTGGAACTCCCCCATGAAGCCATCCGGGCCTGGGCTATTGTTTGCTGAGAGAGTCTTGATTACATCTTCAATTTCTTCTGTTGTTATTGGTCTGTTCGAGTTTTCTATATCTTCTTGATCCAGTTTTGGGAGACTATGTGTTTGTAAAAATTTGTCCATTTCTTTTAGATTGTTGAATTTGTTGCCATATAATTGTTCATAGTAGTTGTTAACCATCTTTTGTATTTCTGTGGTGTCAGTTGTTACCTCTCTCCTTTTTCATTTTTGATTTTGTGTATTTGGGTTTCTCTCCTTCTTTCTTGGTGAGTCTAGCTAAAGGTCCATCAATCTTGTTTATCTTTTCGAAAAACCAACTCTTTGTTTCATTGATCCTTTGAATTGTTTTTTTTTTTTTTTGGTCTCTGTCATTTATTTCTGCTCTGATCTTTACTATTTCCTTCCTTCTACTTGCTCTGGGGTTTTCCTTTTGTTTGCTCTCTAGTTCTTTAAGTTGTGAGGTTAGATAATCTATTAGAGATTTTTCTTGTTTTTTGAGGTAGGCCTGTAGTGCTATGAACTTCCCTCTCAGAACTGCTTTTGCTGCATCCCATATATTTTGTGTTGATTTCTCCCTTGATCTCCTTGGTGACACATTCATTGTTTAATAACATACTATTTAGCTTCAATGTGTTCAAATGTCTTTGTATGTTCTTCCTTCAATTGATTTCTAGTTTCATGCCATTGTGATTTGAGAAGATGCTTGATATGATTTCAGTGTTCTTGAACTTGTAGAGACTTAGTTTTTGCCCTAACATGTGGTCTATCTTTGAGAATGTCCCGTGTGCACTTGAGAAGAATGTGAATTCTGTAGTTTTGGGATAAAATTCTCCATAGATATCTATTAAATCCATTTGGTCTAGTGCTTCATTTAGAATCTCTGTTTCCTTGCTAATTCTGTCTAAAGGATCTCTCCAGTGATGTCAGTGGGGTTCTATGATTGTATTGCTATGGACTTTTCCTTTGAAGTCCTCCAGAAGATTTTTAATATATTTTGTTGCTCCTATATTGGGTGCATATATGTTTATCAAGGTTATATCCTCCTGTTGGATAGATTCTTTAAATATTATGTAGTGGCCTTTTTTTTCTCTAGCTATGGCCTTCATTTTGAAATTCATTTTATCAGATATGAGTAATGCTACCCCAGCTTTGTTTTCCTTTTCGTTTGCTGGAAGATTTTTCCCATCCCTTCACTTTCAACCTATGTGAGTATTTTGTTGAGAGGTGGGTCTCTTTTAAACAACATATAGATGAGTCATGGTTTCTTATCCAGTCAGCTACTCTGTGTCTTTTTATGGGAGCATTCAATCCATTTACATTTAAGGTGATTATTGATATATACTTATTTATTGCCATTTTTGTTTAGTGTGGTTCTATTTTTCTTTCCATTTCTCCTGGTAATTACAGCAGTCCTTTTAACATTTCTTGCAGTGCTGGTTTGGTGCTAATGTATTCCCTTAGCCTTTTTTTTGTCTGGGAAGCTCTTTATTTGACCTTCTATTTTGAATGATAGCCTTGCTGGGTAGAGTAGTCTTGGATTCAGATCCTTGTTTTTCATGACCTTGATTACTTCATGCCATTCCCTTCTGGCCTGTAGTGTTTCTTGTGAGAAGTCAGCTGAGAGCCTTATGGGGTTTTCTTTGGAGGTAACCTCTTGCTTCTCTCTTGCTGCTTTTAGGATTCTCTCTTTGTCTTTCATTTTTGGCAGTTTGATTACTATGTTTCTTGGTGTGGGCCTGTTTGGGTTCTTCTTACTTGGGGCTCTCTGTGCTTCTTGAACTTGAATGCCTTCTTCCTTCACCAAATTAGGGAGGTTTTCTGTCATTATTTCTTTGAATATATTTTCTAACCCTTGCTCATTTTCTTCTTCTTCAGGGACTCCTATGATGCGAACATTATTCCGTTTCCCGTCCTTCCACAGTTCTCTTAAGCTGTCTTCCGGTTTTTTAATCGTTTTTTCCTTTTGGTTTTCTGATTGGTTGATCCTGTCTTCTAATTCACTGATCCGGTCCTCAGCTTCCCCTACTCTGCTTTTTAGACCTTCCAATGTGTTTTTCATTTCTCATATGTCATTCTTCATTTCTTTTTGTTAGTTTTTAATTTCCAACTGGTTGATTTTCAACATTTCTATGTCTTTACTCATGGTGCTCATATCCTTACACATATTGTTGAGCTTCCTCAACATCATGGCTCTAAATTCTAGTTCTGTTAACTTGCTTAACTGCACCTCATTTATCTCATCTTCCATAGAGGTCTCTTGTTCTTTCATTTGGCTTTTGTTTCTGTTTTTCACCATTTTGCCTATCACAGTGGGCTTTGGAGTCTGTCAGATTTTCCCTGTGGGTGTTGGTGTTCTGCTGTTTGTGGTTCCCTCTCCTGGGTTTGGATGAGCCAGGGAGGACCCACTTTAAACACCACCTTCAAGTCTTAGCTTTTTTGATTAGTGTTGCTAGCCCAGGGAATGGTACTTATCCTCTAGCTTTTTTTTTTGCCTGGAGGCTATTAGTAGAGGTCACCTGAAGACCCTTAGTTTCTGAGTTGCCTGAAAAACTCCCTCAGGTGCTCAGTGTAAGAGGATTTCCTGCGGGTGGGGCAGCTGCTGGTTGTTAATGGGCCTCAATTAGCATTTCAATGGCTACCCGGTGGCATTGAATCTCTGAGGGGGGCCCTCCGCCTTGCCTCTCCCCAGGGCCCTGGGTATGAGCAAAATGACCACAGTCCCGCGTGGCTGCACTCGTGAAAGCTCTTAGCACCTTCCAAAACCCGAGTGTCCCCACACAGTTCCAGTCCAGTCTGCCTTCCCTCTGCTGAAGCCCAAGGTGAGTGGCTTCTGCCAATTTAGCCTTTGTCTAGACTCTGCGTCATGGAGCCGCCTGGGACTTTTAACCCGATTGCGCTGCTTCCAGCCAAGGGAGGCCACAGCTGTGTCACCAGCAGAGGGTTTTGCACTCAGCAGAAGCCCTAGGACTGTGCCGTGGTAGCAGGACACTGCTGGGGTGGCAGCACCTTCCAGCATAGTCCCCTGGTCCCCGCCAGTATGTGCGGCACCAGCCGAGGGCTTAGCACGCAGAGTTCGCAGGAGTCAGCCTGGGTAACAGTGTCCCGCCGAGTACCCTGGTCGGAGCCAGTCCGTGCCAGCCTGTGCAGCAGCAGCCAAGGGCTTAGCAGGCAGCAGAGTTCGCAGGACTCAGGTGGGGTCTCAGCAAAGGCGTTAGCAGCAACTTCCCGCCGCCGCCGAGTTCCCTGGCTCCAGTGAGTCCGTGTGGTACCAGCGGAGGGCTTGGGAGGCAACAGAATTCGCAGGTCCCAGGCGGGTTTGCAGGGGAGGCCATAGCAGCAACTTCCTGCCACTGAGTTCCCTGGCCCCAGCGAGTCCGTTTGGCAGCAGCCGAAGGCTTAGCACGCAGAGTTCGCAGGAGTCAGCCTGGGTAGCAGCGAGCCGCAGAGTCCCCTGGTTGGAGCCAGTCTGTGCCAACCCATGGGGCACCAGCCGAGGGCTGAGCAGGCAGCAGAATTCGCAGGAGTCAGGTGGGGTCTCAGCAAAGGCTTTAGCAGCAACTTCCCGCCGCTGAGTTCCCTGGACCCAGGGAGTCCGTGTGGCACCAGCCGAGTGCTTGGGAGGCAACAGAGTTCCCAGGACCCAGGCGGGGTCTCAGCTGAGGCTTTAGCAGCAACTTCCCACTGCCGAGTTCCCTGGTCCCCGCCCAGGCCACTGCGGACCGTGGGCTCCCGGCCCCCTCTCGCGTCCTCGCAAGCCTACCAGGATTGAGTGGGTGTCCCTGGTTATGTGGTCCTCCAAGGTGTCTTTTGGTTGCCCCTTCCTGACGATTTGTCTTTATTTTTGTTTAAATCCAGTTTGGTCCTGGGAGATGGTCTGTGTAGCTCCATTCACTCTGCCGCCGCCATTTTTTTGTCCCCTATTTTTTGTTTTATAGATGTCTTTAATTACAGTGCTGCAGTGTAATTTATACTGAATTTATTGCGGTGTCATTGGTTAATAAAAGTATATAGGTTTCAGGTGTTCAATTCTACAATATACAGTATACAACCTGTATGTTGTATTATGTGTTCACCATCCCAAGTCAAGTCTCCTCTCCTCACCATTTATCCACCATTTACCATCTCCCACCTCACCCCCCTTTCTCTCTGGTAATCACCATACTGTTATCTATTAGTTAGTCAGTTAGTTTATTTATTTATTTATTTTTGCTTAATCCCTTCACCTTTTTACCTAGCCTCCAAATCCCTCCTCTCTCACAGTGTACAGTCTGTTCTTTGTATCTTTGAGTCTGTTTTAAACAAATGCTATAGTAATAGACAAAGAAGAACACTACATAATGATAAAGGAAGCAAAGCAACAAGAAGATGTAACTCTTGTAAATATTTATGCCCCCAACATAGGACCACCTAAATGTATAAAGCAAATCTTGGATGGAAGGGTATAGGAGAGATCAACAGTAATGCAGTCATAATAGGAGGTTTTAATAATCAATTGATATTAATGGATAGGTTCTCCAGATAGAAAATCAACAAGAAACAACCTTAAATGTTTGTATTATTTTAATCCACAGAAACTATCAAGACTTTTTATTATTATTATTATTATTGCCCTTCTTTCCATTATAGTTTACTGCCCAGCCGGTGTGGCTCACTGGTTGAGCGTTGACCCATGCACCAACAGGTTGCTGGTTCAATTCCCAGTCAGGGCACATGCCCAGGTTGTGGGCCTGATCCACAGTGGGGGGCATGCAGGAGGCAAGCAATCAATGTTCTCTCTCATCAATGCTTCTATCACTCTCTCCCTCTCCCTTTCTCTATCTCTAACATCAATAAAGAAAAAAATTAAGCCTGGCCGATGTGGATCAGTGGATTGAGTATTGTCCCATGGACTGAGAGATCCTGGTTTGATCCCCAGATAGAGCATATGCCTGGGTTGTGGGCTCAATCCCTTGTGGGAGGCGATCAGAAGGCAGTCGATCAATGCTTCTCCCTCACATCAATGTTTCTGTCTTTCTCTCCCTCTCTCTCAAAAAAATCAATTAAAAAAAATAAAAATTGATAGTTTACCTAACAAATCTTATACTCATTAAGTAGTAACTAATTTGATTTTTCTTCAGGTCCCCTTAGTCATAAAGTAATACCCAGTAAAAAAAAAAATTATTTTTAATAAATATTTTTAAAAGAATTAATAAAGATGTACATAATAAACAACGAAGGCAAATGATATTATTTCTGTTAGACCTTTTGAATATTTAAAACGAGTTAAAGGATCAAATTATTAAGCTTTCATCAATCCTTTCAAGTGTTAACATTTTAATATTATATAAAAAAGTAAATTACTGAAACACAAGGAAAAATTTGAAGGCAACAGCAATGGTTTCAGTGGTTACACTTCTTAAAGGGAATTGTGACTTTTGACTAGGGAAATTTTAAATGAAAGCATTTATTTGGTCATTATAATAGCTGGAAACAAAATGAATAACTAGAAAACCCCTGACTAATATAATTAATATGTTTTTCCTAGGTTGAATGTGTGAATAGATAATAAGTCAATGCTAACATTCTGATTAAATTATTCATCAGATACTTTGATGCTGACTGTTTTTAACAGTCTTGGAAGTGAAACTACTGTGAAAGCCTCCATTGATTTTTTGGATAGATTTTGCATATAGCCAGTAGCTATAATATATAACATCCCCTTTTTTCTTTTCTTTTTTATGATTTTATTGATTGTTTAGAGAGAGGAAGGGAGAGAGAGAAACATCAATGTAAGAAACATCTATTGGCTGCTTCTTGCACGCCCCCTATTGGGGATCGAGCTCGCAACCCAGAGATGTGCCCTGACCAGGAATAGAACTAGGACCTCTCAGTCCATGGAACGATGCTCTACCACACTGTCTGTTATATTATAATATAACATCTTCTGCTTTAAGGGCCTCAAATATGTATAGGAATTCTAGCTCAGCATATAACAAGAGTAGCAAGAATTAGGGATGTTTTCCATTTTTACTTGAGAAAAAATTAATTATAGATATTTGGAAAAGTCAAATGTAAATAACCAACCCCAAGGTGTTAGAACACAGACTTCTATAATACAGAGGAAGAAAAATGCTTACCAGAGATAGGGTATGAATCATCCCATAATACTTTCATAGTTGACAATGAAACACCTGAAAATGACAGTGATAACTTTCAGAAATGAGATTCCAACAGGTAAACTTCATTGTATATTGTAAATATTGTAACAAAAGAGCCTGTGCATAACAAATCAATGCCTATAATCTGGCCACAAAATTAGCAAGGCTGCAATAACAAAAGTGTTTGGTTGTTTGTCTGATTTAAAAAGTCCCACAAATATTTTATAAAATATTCTCTGGTCCCTGCACAATTCATAACAATGGTTCACTGTAATAGAGGTGGTAATGAAAGAGCCTCCTTGTAGGCTACGTGCCCTGAATAAGCCTAGGTGAGACCTGAAGCTGATTGCTTCCATACTGTAGCATAACCCTTCAAGGAGAGATTTTCTGAAAACTTTCTTCATTCCTTTAGTCTCAGAAAGCCCAATCACTCATCTAAACTCCAGAGAAGCTGAGGCATGAAGGTGTTCAGGAATTTTGTCAACCAATCAATTACCAGATATCTGTCAAATATCTACAAGGTACTAGGCACCCCAAACAGTGGTCACATTGCTCTATACAGACAAAGGCTGGAGTTTACAATATACATCAGGAAATTCGTCCTATGTTCAGAATCCTAATTGTTAATAGTTGTTTTATCTACTACATGAAGGGTCAGTATAAATGGTTTCTCACCAACTTTTGTAGACTAGCAATGCTGTTTTTAATCCAGAACTCACTGCCTGATAATTCCACATAGGGAAATAATTAGAATGCCCTTGGGGTTGAGGGTGGATATGGATGCATCATTATGGAAATGTATCACTTTTATTAAACAATGTATATCGTATGTTAAGAACCACACTCTTCAGCAGATCACATTTTGACCATATTTATATGTCATGGGAAGGTAAAATTGAATACAATGGAAAAGTAAGTTTTAATTATATCAAGAAATGATGTAAGTTGAAGTGCTTTAAAGGTTTTATAAATGTGTGACTCTTTCAAAAAGTTTCCCACTTGTGAAACACAGGTGATTTACAGTGGATTAAATCAATCAAATATTTAAGTATATCAGAGTAGACCCCACATGTTTGGACAATGACTCAGGAAAATTGGATTCTCTATTTTTCTATAATTACATGCTGCAGCAGTAAGCATAGCAAAGAGAAGCAATGCTGACCCACAGACAGAGATACAACTTCTTGGAGCTATAATATTCAAGATATATTAACACCTGATATTTTGAGGAATTCCAAGTGTTCATTTCTCCACAATGGAATTACCATTTCCCACCAGCAACTTTTCATGACTGCTGAAGAAATGCGGCAAAGTTTTGACTCTTATCATCTTTTGCTCTGAGATACCTGTTACTTACATACTACTTCTCTCTGATTACATGGGTTGTTAGACGAGTGGTTACCACTAGAGACAGTAAGTGGATAAAAAGCATGTTTCTTAATGTCGTTTATTACATTTGCATTCCTGATATCCTTACCAACAATGGAAGCCACCTCGTTGTGTTTCTTTGTAGTCCTATATCCTAGATAGAATTACTTTCTCAACAAAAACAATTTTGCCTCCAGTAGGTCTATCAATAAATCAAAGCACTTTTATGACATAAGGGTATTTAGATCTAACAGTTATTAAACTTCACATAAAATAATAGGCTTGGGAAACACTTTAACTGCTAGTGAATGTCTTTGACCGAGGCATGAGAATAGATCCAAACCAGTAATTAACCTGGAGAATAGAGGTCAACAGAACCGTGAAGGGTAGTTTCACTCAGTGCTTTTCTTTACTCTGGACCTTGTCCTGATTTCTGTCCACATCTAAGACACATAGCACAGCATTTTATTCTTTGTTATTTGGAAGCTCTATCGGTATGCCTTCCTTCCAGATTTTGAGGCGGAGTCTTTTTTCCTTTCTATCATTTTATCCTTTTATTTTCTTCCTATTATTCTTTTTTTTTTAATTATTTTTATTAATTTGTTTTTGTTACAGATGTTTCTCCTTTTCCCCCAATGACACATTCCTTCCCATCCAACCCACCCCGTCCCTAGCTTTGTTGTCTATTTCCACTGGTTATGCATACGTGCATATAAGTTCTGTGGCTTATCTTTTCCCCTCTTCTGAGGTTTGTTAGTCTGTACCCTACCTCTGTGTCTCTGGGTCAATTTTGTTCATCAGTTTGTTTAGTTCATTATATTCCACAAATAAGTGAGATCATGTGATATTTGTCTTTCTTGGCTTGGCTTGTTTCGTTAGATAATACTCTGCAGGTCCCTCCATGTCATCTCAAAAGATAAGAAATCTTTCTTTCTTATAGCTGCATAGTACTCTATTGTGTACATGTACCACAGCTTTTTATCCACTCATCTACTGATGGACACTTGACTTGTTTCCAGATCTTAGCTATTGTAAATAATGCTGCTATGAACATAGGAGTAAATATATTCTTTCTGATTGGTGTTTCAGGCTTCGTAGTGTATATTCTTAGAAGTGAGATCTTTGGGTCAGATAGCAGCTCAATTTCCAACATTTTGAGGTAACACCATAGTGTTTTCCATAGTGGCTGCACCAGTCTGCATTCCCACAAGCAGTGTACGAGTCCCCTTTTCTCCACACCCTTGCTGCTCTTGTGGGCAGCTGGGTAGCACCCGTCCCACTGGAGCCCCAGGTCTCCACCACTCTTGTGAGCTGCTGGGTAACCCAGGTCTCTCTGGAGCCCTGGCTTCCCACTGCTCTTGTGGGTAGCTGGGTTGCAGAGGCCTCTCTGGTGCCCCAGCTCCCTGCAGGTCCTGTATGGAGCTGGATTGCACAGTCCCTTCTGGAGACCCAGCTCCATGCTTATCTTGTGGGCAGCTGGGTCTCATAGGCTTCGGTGGTGCCCCAGATCCCTACCACTCTTGTGGGCCACTGTGGTGCCCAGGTCCTGCAGTTGGCGGCTGGGGAGTGCTGGTGCCCAGTGGGGCTCAGCTCCTGCTCAGCCTTTGCTGTAGTTTTTGGGGACTGGTCTCAGGTGCTGATTTGTGCTTCTGTTGCCTGAGGATGGATGTCTGCTCCCCAGCCTCTGTTGCTAGGGGTATATCTCAACTCTGATTGGGTTGCTACTGTAGGGAATGGTGCTAGGCTCCTGGCCGTTTGCAGCTTCCGCAGCAGGCAACTTGACAGCTCCACTGCTGTGCACTGGTTTGTGTTGACACAGGGTGTCCACTGGTCCGATGGTGCCAGGTGCACTGATGGGCTCAGGTTACTGGGCCCTAGCCTCTCCCATTGCTTCCTCCCAGGGAAGACCTAGGATCTTCCAAAATGGTGAGACCTCCTTGCAGCACAGGGAGAAGTGCCCTGAAGAGCAGCTTACCTTAGTAGCCAGCTGCTCCCCATCCACAGCAAAGTAATCTTCTGCTCTGCATCGCTGCACTGCAGGAGTTTGGTCGTCCACCTTCACATCCACTCACACTCACATGCTAGCTCTCTTTCATGCAGTCACCCTCCCTCCAGCCCACCGCCATCTTCATATTTTATCCTTTTATTTGCCACCCTCATCAAGAACTGCTATCTGGAACCTCTGAAACCTTGATGAAACCAGTGGCATTTTGGCATCAGGCAGAGTGTTTTGTTGTGTTTGTTTTTCAATATCTATAACATTATGGTAATGTTGATCTATTGCGCTTGGTTCTTGCTGTCAGGAGGTAAGGGGCCTGCTTCTTGGAGCTTGCACCTGCATATAGACAAAGAGTAGCAGTTATTTTGCTACAAGCTCTCTTAATAGTAATTTTTGTAACTAGACTCCTTTAAAATATTCAAAAGATGCACGTATATAGATGAGGAACAATAATAGTAAAGAACTATAAGTACTCCAGATGTTTTAGAAACAATTCTGGACTAGATTTATTTCAGACCAGTTACCTTTCTTTTTCACAGTTGGGACACCTCAGTCGGGGCAGTTGCAGGGAGCCAAAATGAAAATGAAGTGCAATTGCTTCCACAAAGTTATTAGTATTCTCTGAAATTCTGATTAGGCTCTAAGTGTTAATCTCTACCCTTGGGGTTCACCAGTGTGGGAGCACCTGGCCCAGACACCTCATAATCCCTGTTCCCATTTTACTAGTAAACATGTGCCATAAAATAGCAGAAATTCAATGAATCAATAGAGGAGGTTTTATGATGGCAGATATTTTCAATTAAGTTTACCATCATTGCTCCCCTCCATTGTGCTAATATACACAAAGAGCTATGCAAACAGGTTTTAAATTATTTGATTATATATCTAAAATGCAAGGTTTCCTTGTTGTTTTATTTAGCATTTTCTGTCAGAATATTTGAGTTTTTATGGTAAACACAGAAGCACTTATATAATGATTTTTTTTTTTGTATGCCCAATCTTCCATTTGAGAGGGGGAAGTATTTGCCATTTTTGTCAGAATAATTGTGAACTGCTTTAGTTTAAAAATTGGAACCATAATGAGATTTGATTGGTGCTGTGGTGAGTTATTATACTGGCAAAATGCTGATATATAAAAAGTATGCTGAAAGAAGATTGATAATTAATTGGTTTGGATTATTATTTTCCTTTAACCACCCATGCCTTATTGAGGTTCTTTTTTTTTTTTAATTTCCTGAAGTATTGTTACACACTGTTTGATGGTGACTCAAGTGAACCTTTGAGAGCCTTTAAAAATGTACATTCAAGCCCTTTTTCTATATATAACTAACAAATCTTCAATACAGGTGTCATTTGCACAATTTCTTTGAGTTGTTTCTTTAATATGATTTAATTTTTTTAGCTGACATTATATAGATTTTATCAAATCCAAAATTCAGGAATCCAAGAAATGCCAAGATATCAATGTAATTTTTATAGAGGTAAAAGCATGTTAAGATCTCTCTATATGAAATATATCATAAGAGTATAATATATCAACCCAATGATTTACTGAATAAATAGCATCTATTAATTAAATCTTCATTTTTTAATTTTTTTTTTTGCTCATTGCTTTTTATTCTGAGGGTTCTCAAACTTCATATGGTGCTTTTAAGTTAGGGGGAATGAAAATAGCACCCACTGTGAAAAAACCTGGAAAGTATCTTCAGCAAGTTGTTCATTTCTGGCACATTAATAAATTACTTCACAAATTGTTCAACATGTTCCCATTTCCCTTTTATAAGCACAATAACATTTTCTTTTTCTGAATGTTAGCAGCATTTAATTTCTTAATGACTCACTGACTATTCCATTGGTTATAAATTAGCATATGGGTTCACCCAACTGAGTGGTTATACTGCATTTTCAAATATTTGTTGGAGCATTAGGGAATAATTGCAGCCAACCAGTATCCTTAGTATAAATAATGTATTTTTTCTTAGAATTTAGGATTAAATTTTGTTTTTAACAGTTAACAGCAAGAGCCCGGCCAGTGTGGCTCACTGGTTGAGTGTCAACCCATGCACCAGGAGGTCACTGGTTTGATTCCCGGTCAGGGCACCTGCTCAGGTTGTGGCCCAGATCCCCAGTGGGGGCATGCAGGGGGTGGCCAGTCGATGTTCTCTCTCATCAATGTTTCTATGTCTCTCTCCCTCTCTCTTCCTCTCTTTAGAATCAATAAAGAAAAAAAAGTTAACAGGAAAATGTTAAAAACTAATGTTTTTCATGGGGAGTTTATCTAAGTACAGCAGTAATGGAGAAAATTTGTCTTTTTTGAGATTTTATTAAACTTTTGTGTGCTCTTTTTGTTGCCAGTCAACCCTATTACCATTTGGTCATGAACCAGTGTTTCATTCACTATACTGAGGAAATTAATCTTTTAAGAAGCCACTTGCAGAGCTGCTGCACCAGATTCCATGGTGGGTCAAAATTTCATGCGGAACTCTTGAAATAAATGTCCTTTCTCTGTATAGAAAGATCCCATATGAGATAATTTAGTTTGTGTCATGCCAAAGAACCTTTGCTATAAAAACAGTTTCCATTCTAAGTTCGTCCTGTCTCTGGGACTCCATGGGTAGAATTATAGAGATAGCCCAGTGTAATCATAATTTCAAGCACATAATATTATGTATGATGATTTATTCTTTTATAGCCCTATTGCCTACATCAACTTATATCACAGGATGTGTACTTGACAAGTGGTCAACAAAAACTGTATTTAGATTACTCTTTTGTACTGCTGAATTAAATGCAAAGTCACAACAAGTATATTTTGTAACAACAAACAAAAAATAGTTGCTTGAAATTTATCATTTTGTCTATTTTTTTATTATGGCCTAGAATCACACTGAAAGGGTTCTTCATCATTCTAGAAGTTTGAGATACATATGTAATCTTTATATGTGAGGCAGAGCTGCCAAAAAACATTAAATGGCTTTCTTGCAAGATACATGAACAACTTTTTTTAGTTGTTTCATGTGTCTCAGTCTTCAGCAGAATTATAGAATAACTACCTCTAGTATGATCTTGTGACACGTTGGTATAGTTTCCAAAGGCCTTAGAAAGTTTTTCTTGCTATTTTGATATCAACAGTAGTCCCCAAGGCAATTATATACCTTCAGTGGTCATGCCACTTAATTCAAAGGAAAAT
This sequence comes from Molossus molossus, assembly GCF_014108415.1. Taxonomy (NCBI): domain Eukaryota; kingdom Metazoa; phylum Chordata; class Mammalia; order Chiroptera; family Molossidae; genus Molossus; species Molossus molossus. Next base: position 74,880,319 of record NW_023425355.1, on the reverse strand, counting down.
TGTTCATTTAGTCTATACAGTTTAATTGTACTTCCTTGTGGTTGTTAAAAGAAGTTTCCTTACCAACTCAATTTTAATTCCTACTTTTAATTGAAATTTTCTCTTATAAAAGTACTTAGTTTTCCCTTCAGGTATGACATTCTGAATTCAAATTGAGATAAGATTTCTTGTTTGTTTTTGCTTTGCTTGTTTTGTCTACAATAATTAACATTTTCCCTGAATTGCCCATGAAAGGACTCACTGCCTTCACATTTTTATTTAACAAAAGACCCTTGATAGAAGTTGGACCACATTCTGAACATCATAATTCTGTTTACCATAGTTGAGTCAATTGTAAATGTAAAGTTTAAAGAAATAGCTGATATCAGAGTATTTCCTTGTAATGTTACAACCTTATAAAAGCTCATAGAAGTATCATGATGCCTCACTTTGTATTCTCAGCACACAATATTTGTACTATTTTTATGTACCTCTTTTATTCTCCAGATCTTTCTTGTGTGTAAATCTGGTATCCCTAAACCATATTTTAAGCTATTTCTGGATAAGAATGGTATCCTCTCTTTCTTCTCTATTTTCCACTAAACTGCATTTATTACTAAATCCCAGTAGGTACTACACTAATATTTAGTATATATGGGATAAAGAAAATTTTATAGTATAAGAGGACAAAGATTGAGAAAAACTAAAGTATTTCTCTTATTTACATAAGAAGTAACTGAACAAAAAATGATACAATTTAGTAAGGACACATTCAGAGATCCAAGTTACATGTGTGTTTCTGTGTGTGTATATGCACACATTTCTCTCCCTCTTTGTCATGGAGTTTATGTGTATACCAAGTCTTTGTCACCATTCAAAAATAGTAGAGAATCAAATGCTATTTGATTATGTCTTTTTATTAATACATGAGAAATAGTGATCAAACAAGTGGTAATATTACAATTTCACTGGTGGATACACTGAACTAGAAATCTGGGGATGCAACTTCTATATCCTGGTCAAATGAATATATGAACTTGGGTAGCTCCTTTCCTTTGTCAGAATCTCAATTACTTCAAATATTAAGTGAGAGTATCACATTTGATTCTTATAGCACTTGGAATCTATTTTGCAAGATATAAATACCTTGACTTTTAATGTATCGTTAAATTTTTAATAAAATCCACAGCAGTGGGGATAAGTAGTGTGCAGATTGAATGAGTGCTCCTTAGTACTGGTGGGCCAAGGGATAGTCTTTGGAATAGATGGGTTATACATGATGAAAGGAATAATTATTTTCTACTCATGATCAAAACAGTAGACATGGGTTTCTAACAAATCTTTCATGAATACTTTATTTTGTATTTCTCTGCTTTTGGATATCTGGTTTATTTATATAAAAGAAATATTAGGGCTCTTGAAAAAATGGTGGTGGAGTAAATGGAAGCTACACAGACCATCTCCCAGGACCAAACTGGAATTACAACTAAAATAAAGACAAATCATCAGAAAAAGCAACAAAAAGCATCTTGCGAGGACCATAAAACCAGGGACACTGAACCAATCCTGGCAGGATTATGGAGGCACAAGAGGGGGCCTTGGAGTCCATGAACAGCAGCAATCTAAGCTGTGAGCAGCACCATCTTGGTTAAACTCCCAAGTGGCTTCACAGCGCAGAGAGCCAGGACAGAATGCTAAAATGTCAGCCACTCACCTGGGGCTCCAGCAGAGTAAGGGTGGACTGGACTAGAACTGTGTGGGGACGCTCAGAATTTGGAGGGCACTCAGAGCTTTTGCTGAGTTGCAGCCAAGCAGGACTGTGGTCATTTTACTACATTCCAGGGCTCTGGGGAGAGGCGGTAGCCCCTCCCTCAGAGATTCAGCCTCATGGGAGTGAGCATTGAAATGCAAATTGAGGCCCATTAACAACCAGCATCTGCCCCACCCTCAGGAAATCCCCTTACTCTGAACACCTGAGGGACTTTTTCATCCAACTGAGAACCCAAAGCTCTTCAAGTAACCATGACTAACAGCCTTCAGACAAAAAGCTAGAGAATAACTGAACCATTCCTGGGCTTGCAACTCTACCCAGGAAAGTGAGACTTGACAGGGGTGTTTCACTTGGGCTCAACCAGGCTCATCTAAACCCAGTAGAGGGAGCCACAAACAGGAGAACACCAACACCCACAGAGAAAATTTGGCAGGCTCCGAAACCCAATGAGATAGCCAAAATTGTAAAATAAAGAAAAAAATCCCAAATGAAAGAACAAGAGACGTCCATCGAAGATAAGTTAAAAAAATGCAGTTAAGCAAGTTGACAGAGCTAGAAATAAGAGCCATGATCCTGAGGGAGGTCAGCAGCATGTGTAAGGACATCAGCACCATGAGTAAAGACATAGAAACATTGAAAATCAACCAACTGCAAATGAAAAACCACCAAGAAGAAATGAATAACATAGCAGAAATAAAGAACACAGTGGAATGACTGAACAGCAGAGTAGAGGAAGCTGAGGACCACATCAGTGAATTAGAGATGGTAGAAAAAATAAATGAATCAGAAAAGCAAAAGGAAAAAACAATTAAACAGGAAGATAGCTTAAGAAAACTATGGGACAACTAGAAACATAATAATATTCGCATCATACAAAACTCTGAAGAAGAAGAAAATGAGCAAGGGTTAAAGAATATATTTGAAGAAATAAGAGAGAAAACTTCCCTAATTTGGTGAAGGAAGAATGCTTTCAAGTACAAGAAGCACAGAGAGTCCCAAGTAAGAAAAACCCAAACAGGCCCACATCAAGACACATAGCATTTAAAATGCAAAAAATTAAAGACAGAGAGAATTGTAAAGGCAGCAAGAGATGAGCAACAGGTTACCTAAAAAGGAACCCCCCATAAGGCTATCATCTGACTTTTTAACAGAAATACTACAGGCCAGAAGGGAATGGCATGATGTAATCAAGGTCATAAAAAACAAGGATCCGAATCCAAGACTAATCTACCCAGCAAGGCTATCATTGAAAATAGAAGGTCAAAAAAATAAATAAATAAATAAAATAAAATAAAATAAAATAAAATAAAATAAAATAAAATAAAAAATAAAATGAAAATAGAAGGTCAAATAAAGACCTTCCCAGAAAAATAAAAGGCTAAGGGAATACTTTAGCATCAAACCAGTACTGCAAGAAATGTTAAAAGGACTGCTGAAATTAGTAGAAGAAATAGGAAGAAAAAATATAACCACACTAATACAAAAAATGTCAATAGATAAGTACATATCAATAATCACCTTGAATGGATTGAATGCTCTGATAAAAAGACACAGAGTAGCTGATTGAATGAGAAAGCATGGCTCATATATATGTTGTTTACAAGAAACCCACCTCACAACAAAAGACTCAGATAGGATGAAAGTGAAGGGATAGAAAAGTATCTTCCAAGCAAACGGAAAGAAAAGAAAAGCTGGGGTAGCAATACTCATATCTGATAAAATAGATTTCAAAATGAAGGCAATAACTAGAGACAAAGAAAACCACTACATAATATTAAAAGGATCTATCCAACAGGAAGATATAACCTTGGTAAACATATATGCACCCAATATAGGAGCACCAAAATATATTAAAAATCTTCTGGAGGACTTCAAAGGAGAAATTAACAGCAATACAGGCATAGCAAGGGACTTCAGCACCCCACTGAAATCATTGGATAGATCCTCTAGACAAAAAAATCAGCAAGGGAACAGAGACTCTAAATGAGGCACTAGTCCAAATAGATTTAATAGATATCTACAGAGAATTACACCCCAAAACTACAGAATTCACATTCTTCTCATGTGCACATAGGATATTCTCAAAGACAGACCACATGTTAAGGCACAAAGCAAGTGTCTACAAGTTCAAGAAGACTGAAATCATATCAAGCATCTTTTCAGATCACAATGGCATGAAACTAGAAGTCAATTGCAACAAGAACATGCAAAGACATGGAGGCTAAAAAGCATTTTATTGAAAAATGAATGGGTTACCCAGGAGATCAAGGAAGAAATTAAACATTTCCTGGAAAACAATAAAAATGAACACACAACAATACAAAATCTATGGGATGCATCAAAAGCAGTTCTGAGAGGGAGGGTCATAGCAATACAGGCCTACCTCAAAAAGCAAGAAAAATTTCCAATAGACTATCTAACCTCACAACTTAAAGAACTAAAAAGCAAACCCCAGAGCAACAGAAGGAAGAAAATAAGTAAAGATCAGAGCAGAAATATATAAAATAGAGACCAAAAAAAAAAAAAACAAAAAAAAACCCCACCAAAAACAAAAAAACAATTCAAAGGATCAATGAAACAAAGAGCTGGTTTTTCTAAAAGATAAACAAGGTTGATGGAACCTTAGCTAGACTCACCAAGAAACAAAGAGAGAGGACACAAGCACACAAGATCAGAAGTGAAAGACAAGTAACAACTGACAACACAGAAATACAAAAGATTGTTAACAAATACTATGAACAATTATACGGCAACAAATTCTACAATCTAAGAGAAATGGACAAATTTCTAGAAACACATAGTCTCCCAAAACTGAACCGGGAAGAGATAGAAAACTTGAAAAGACGAATAACAACTAAGGAAATTGAAGGGGTAATCAAGACTCTCCCAGCAAACAAAAGCACAGGCCCGGATAGGGGAGTTTTACCGAACATTCAAAGAAGAACTAACACCCATTCTCCTCAAACTAGTTTTAAAAATTTAAGAAGGATCACTTCCAAACTCATGATGCCAGCATAATTCTAATTCCAAATCCAGAAAAAGCCACTACAAGGAAAGAAAACTACAGGCCAATATCCCTGATGAACATAGACGCCAAAATCCTGAACAAAATACTAGCAAATCTGATCCAGCAACACATCAAAAGAATTATTTACCATGACCAAGTGGGATTCATTCCAGGGATGCAAGGCTGGTACATTATTCACAAATCAATAAATGTGATACACCACTTAAACAAAATGAAGGAAAAAAAATCACATGATCATATCAAGAGATGCGGAAAGAGCATTCAACAATATCCAACACCCATTTCTGATAAAAACACTCAACAATGTGGAAATAGCGGGATCATATCTCGACACCATAAAGACCATATATGAAAGACATACAACCAACATCATACTCAATGGGCAAAAACAAAAGTATTTTTCTTTAGGAAATACACAGAAGATGTTGGTGGGCAGGACCAGAAGGAGGGTGAGTGTGTAACATAGTGAGCTAGTCTGTGAGTGAGTGTGAGTGGACCTGAAGGTGGATGAGAAAACCCAAGCAGTTCAGAGCCATAAAGCAGAAAGTTCCTGTGCTGTGGACAGGAACAGCTAGCTACTGTTGTAAGCAGCTCTTCAGGATGCTTCTCCCTGCGCTGCGGGGAGGTCTCAACCATGTTGGAAGATCCATGTTCTTCCCTGGGAGGAGGCATGGGAGCAGGTAGGGCCCAGCAACCTGAGGCCTCCAGCACACCTGGCACCATTGGACCAGTGGACACTCTGTGTCAACACAGACCAGTGCACAGTAGTGTAGCTCCCAAGGTGCTGGTGGCGGAAGCTGCAGACATCCCTAAGCCCAGAACCATCCCCCATAGTAGCAATCAATTCAGGGTCGAGATATACTCCCAGCAACAGAGGCTGGGGAGCAGACATCCATCCCCAAGAAATAGAAGCACTGACCAGCAGCTGAAACCCATCCCCTAAAACTACAGTAAAAGCTGAGCAGGAGTTGAGCCCCACAGGGCAGCAGCACTCCCAAGCCACCAGCAGCAGGACCTGGGGCTCCACAGAGGACTGAGCAGTCCATTAGCCCACAGAGCAGTGGGAAGCCTGAGCCTGAGAGAGACTGGTGAAATCCAGCTGCCCGCCCACTGGAACTGAATGGGGTGGGGGCACCAGAGAGGCCTGTGCTACCCAGCAGGGACTGTGCAATGTAGTTACCCATGGGGACTGTGGGTTGCTGAAGCACCAGAGAGGCCTGCATGCCCCAGCAAAGACTGGGCCATCCAGTTAACCACTGGACCTGCAGGGTGCTGAAGCACCAGAGAGGCCTGTGCTACCCAGCAGCTTGTAACATCGGCATAGATCTGGGTCCCCAAAGGGGCTGTCTGATCCAGTTAACTGTGGGATGTACAGGGTTCGGGGACACCAGAAAGGCATGTGTGACCTAGCTGTGCACAAGAAAGGCATAGAGGATGTGAAAATGGAGGCAGAGTGAAGAGAAGCTACACAGATGATCTTCCAGGACCAAACGGGAACTACAGCTAAAATAAAGACAAATCCTTGAAATAAAGCAGCAGGACAAAACCATATAACCAGGGACACTGGTAGGATCCCAGCAGGCATGAGAGGGTGGCAGGCTGGGAGCCCAGGGACAGCAGCAGTCTGAGCTGTGAGCAGGGCCCTTGGGGAATAAAGTCCAAACTCACTCCACAGCACAGGGAGCCTGGACAGAGCACTAAAATAGCCATAACCACTCACTTGGGGGCTATGGGAGATGGAGGGCAGACTGGGCTGTAACCCTTGGGAGACACCCAGGATTTGGAAGGCACTCGGAGTTTTAGCTGAGTTGCAGCAACAAAGGAAGATGGCCAGTGTGCTCCTTACCTGAGCTATGGGGAAAAGCAGTAGGCACCCCACTTGGAGATTAAGCCTTTCCCAGATGAGGCAAAGATAGGCAAAGTGAGGCTCATTAACAACCAGCATCTATCCCACCCTGTGGAAATCCTCTTATGCAGAACACCAGGGCTATATTGCAAGGCACTGAGTACCTGAGACTACTAGCCACCAGGAAAAAGCTAGAGGATAACTGAACCTTTGCTGGGCTTGCAAATCTACCCAGGAAAGTAAGACTTGACAGTGGTGTTTAACGTGGGCCCACCCAGGGTCATCCAAACCCAGTAGAGAGAGCCACAAACAGCAGAACACCAACACCCACAGGGAAAAGTTGGCAGGCTACAAAACCCATTGATATGGCCAAAATGGTGAAACAAAGAAACAAATCCCAAATGAAAGATCAAGAGAACTCTATCGAAGATGACATAAATGAAATGCAGTTAAGCAAATTATCAGAGGTAGAGTTCAGAGCCATGATATTGAGGAAGCTCTACAGCATGAGTAAGGACATGATACTATATGTAGAAAACCGCAAAGACTCCATCAAAAATTTATTAGACTTAATAAATGAATTTGGCAAAGTAGCAGGATACAAAATTAACCTCAAGAAATCAATGGCGACGACCTGGCCGGTTTGGCTCAGCGGTTAGAGCATCAGCCTGTGGTCCTGAGAGACCCGGGTTCGGTTCCCGCTAAGGGCGCGTACCTCGGTTGCAGTTTGTCCCCGGCCCTGGTCGGTTGTGTGGGTGGCAGCCACTCGATGTGTTCCTTTCACATCGATGTTTCTCTCTCTCTCTCTCTGGTCCTCTCTCTCCCTCACACTCTACCTGAACAAAAAATGGAAAAATGTCCTCGGGTGAGGATAAAAAAAAAAAAGAAATCAATGGCGAGAGCCATACCTGAGGATCTGAAAAATGGCGGTGGAGTGAATGGAGCTACACAGACCATCTCCCAGGACCAAACTGGATTTACAATGAAAATAAAGGCAAATCGTCAGGAAGGGGCAACTGAAAGACACCTTGGAGGACCACATAACCAGGGACACCGACTCAATCCTGCTAGGCTTGCGAGGATGTGAGAGGGGGCCGGGAGCCCACGGTCCGCAGTGGCCTGGGCAGGGACAAGGGGATTTGGTGGGATGCTGCTGCCGCCTAGGCTGCGACCCAGCTGAGTCCTGCGAACTCTCCCTGCTAAGCCCTCGGCTGGTGCCGCATGGACTCGCTGGGACCAGGGGACTATGCTGGAAGCTGCTGCCACCTCGGCAGTGTCCCTCTACTGCGGCTTAGTCCTTTGGCTTCTGCTGAGTGCGACGCCCTCAGCTGGTGCCACAGCCGCGGCTGCCCTTGGCTGGAATCAGCACCTTTGGGCTAAAAGTCCCAGGTGGCTCCACTACGCAAAGTCTAGACAGAGGCTAAATTGTCAGCAGCCACTAAACTTGGGCTCCGGCAGAGGGAAAGCAGACTGGACTGGAACTGTGTGGGGACCCTCCGGTTTTGAAGGGTGCTAAGAGCATTTTCTAAGTGCAGCCACGCAGGACTGTGTTCATTTTACTCCTTCCCAGGGCCCTGGGGAGAGACAGAGGCCCGTCCCTGGGAGATTCAACCCCACCTGGTGGCCATTGAAATGCTAATTGAGGCCAATTAAAAACCAGCAGCTGCCCCACCCGCAGGAAATCCTCTTACACTGAGTACCTGAGGGAGTTTTTAGTGAACTCAGAAACCAATGGTCTTCAGGTGACCTCTACTAATAGCCTCCAGGCAACAAAAAAAGCTAGAGGATAACTACCATTCCCTGGGCTAGCAACACTAACCAGAAAAGCTAAGACTTGACAGTGGTATTCAAAGTTGGTTCTCCCTGGATCATCCAAACTCAGGAGAGGGAGCAACAAACAGCAGAACACCAACACCCACAGGGAAAATTTGGCAGACTCCAAAGCCCACTGTGATAGCCAAAATGGTGAAAAACAGAAACAAAGCCAAATGAAAGAAAAAGAGACCTCTACGGAAGATGAGATAAATGAGATGCAGTTAAGCAAGTTCATAGAACTAGAATTTAGAGCCATGATGTTGAGGAAGCTCAACAGCATGTGTAAGGACATGAGGAACATGAGTAAAGACAGAAATGTTGAAAATCAACCAGTTGGAAATTAAAAACCAACAAGAAGAAATGAAGAATGACATATGAGAAATGAAAAACACATTGGAAGGTCTAAAAAGCAGAGTAGGGGAAGCTGAGGACTGGATCAGTGAATTAGAAGACAGGATCAACCAATCAGAAAACCAAAAAGAAAAAAGATTAAAAAACAGGAAAACAGCTTAAGAGAACTGTGGACAACTGGAAACGGAATAATATTCGCATCATAGGAGTCCCCGAAGAAGAAAATGAGCAAGGGTTAGTGAATATATGCAAAGAAATAGTGACAGAAAACTTCCCTAATTTGCTGAAGGAAGAAGGCATTCAAGTTCAAGAAGCACCGAGAGCCTCAAGTAAGCAGAACCCAAACAGGCCCACACCAAGAAACATAGTAATTAAAATGCCACAAATTAAAGACAAAGAGAGAATCCTAAAAGCAGCAAGAGATAAGCAACAGGTTACCAACAAAGGAAACTCCATAAGGCTCTCAGCAGACTTCTCACAAGAAACACTACAGGCCAGAAGGGAATGGCATGAAGTTATCAAGGAAAAACAAGGATCTGAATCCAAGACTACTCTACCCGGCAAGGCTATCATTCAAAATAGAAGGTCAAATAAAGAGCTTCCCAGACAAAAAAAAAAAAAAAAAAAGGCTAAGGGAATACATTAGCACCAAATCAGCACAGCAAGAAATGTTAAAAGTACTGCTGTGATTAGCAGGAGAAATGGGAAGAAAAATAGAACCACACTAAACAAAAATGGCAATAAATAAGTACACATCAATAATTACCTTAAATGTAAATGGATTGAATGCTCCCATAAAAAAGACACAGAGTAGCTGATTGGATAAGAAAGCATGACTCATCTAAATGTTGTTTACAAGAGACCCACCTCACAACAAAAGACTCACATAGATTGAAAGCGAAGGGATGGAAAAAAATCTTCCAAGCAAACGAAAAAGAAAACAAAGCTGGGGTAGCAATACTCATATCTGGTAAAATATATTTCAGAATGAAAGCCATAACTAGAGACAAAGAAGGCCACTGCATAATGTTGAAAGGATCTATCCAACAGGAAGATATAACCTTGATAAACCTATATGCACCCAATATAGGAGCACCAAAAGATATTAAATAACTTCTGGAAGACTTCAAAGGGGAAATCAATAGCAATACGATCATAGCAGGGGACTTCAACACCCCGCTGACATCACTGGATAGATCCTCTAGAAAAAAAAATAGCAAGAAAACAAAGGATCTAAATGAAGAACTAGACCAAATGGATTTAATAGATATCTACAGAGAATTATACCCCAAAACTACAGAATTCACATTATTCTCAAGTGCACATGGAACCTTCTCAAAGATAGACCACATATTAGGGCACAAACTAAGACTCTACAAGTTCAAGAAGACTGAGATCATATCAAGCATCTTCTCAGATCACAATGGCTTGAAAATAGAAATCAATTGCAGGAAGAACATACAATGACATTTGAACACATGGGAGCTGAATAGCATGTTATTAAACAATGAATGGGTCACCGAGGAGATCAAGGAAGAAATCAAAAACTTCCTGGAAACCAATGAAAATGAAGACACAACAACGTAAAATCTATGGGATGCAGCGAAAGCAGTTCTGATAGGGAAGTTCATAGCACTACAGGCCTACCTCAAAAAACAAGAAAAATCTCTAATAGATTATCTAACCTCACAACTTAAAGAACTATAAGGCAAACAAAAAGAAAACCCCAGAGCAAATAGAAGGAAGGAAATAGTAAAGATCACAGCAGAAATAAATGACATAGAGACCAAAAAAACAATTCAAAGGATCAATAAAACAAAGAGCTGGTTTTTCTTAAAGATTAACAAGATTGATGGATCCTTAGCTAGACTCCCCAAGAAACGAAGAGAGAGATCCCAAATACACAAAATCAGCAATGAAAGAGGAGAGGTAACAACTGACACCACAGAAATACAAAAGATCGTTAACAACTACTATGAAAAATTATATGGCAAAAATTCAACAATCTAAGAGAAATGGACAAATTTCTAGAAACTCATAGTCTCCCAAAACTGGATCAGGAAGAGATAGAAAACTTGAACAGACCAATAACATCAGAAAAAATTGAAGATGTAATCAAGACTCTCCCAGCAAACAGAAGCCCAGGCCCGGATGGCTTCACGGGGGAGTTTTACCGAACATTCAAAGAAGAGCTAATACCCATTATTCTCAAACTATTTCAAAAATTCAAGAGGAAGAAAGACTTCCAACTTCGTTTTATGAAGGCAGCATAATTCTAATTCCAAAACCAGAAAAAGACCCAACAAAGAAAGAATACTACAGGCCAAAATCCCTGATGAACATAGATGCCAAAATCCTGAAGAAAATACTAGCAAATCAGATCGAGCAGTACACCAAAAAAATTATCCACCATGACCAAATGGGATTCATCCCAGGGATGCAAGGCTGGTACAGTATTCGCAAATCAATAAATGTGATACACCACATAAATAAAATGAAGAATAAAAACCACACGAAAATTTCAAGAGATGCTGAAACCGCCTTCGTCAAAGTCCAGCATCCATTTCTGATATAAATGCTCAGCAGTGTGGGAATAGAGGGATTATGTCTAGACATACTAAAGGCCATATTTGAAAGACCTACAGCCAACATCATACTGAATGGGCAAAAACTAAATCATTTCCCTTAGGAACCGGAAGAAGGCAAGGATGCCCACTTTCGCCACTCCTATTTAACATAGTACTGGAAGTCTTAGCCACAGCAATCAGACAGGAAGCAAAAATAAAAGGGATCCAAATTGGAAAAGAGGAAGTGAAATTGTCATTATTTGCAGATGACATGATACTATACATATAAAACCCCAAAGACTCCATTAAAAGTTTACTAGACTTAATAAATGAATTTGGCAAAGTATCAGGATACAAAATTAACGTGAAGAAGTCGATGGCATTCTTATATACCAATGATGAACTCACATAAAGAGAAACTATGAAAACAATCCCACTTACCATTGCGGCAAAAAAATTAATATACCTAGGAATAAACTTAACCCAAGAAATAAAGGACCTATTCTCTGAAAACTGCAGGACATTGAAAGAAGAAATAGAGGAAGATGTTAAACAGTGGAAGCACATACCCTGTTCATGGATTAGAAGAATTCACATCATTAAAATGTCCATATTTCCCAAAGCAATCTATAGATTCAATGCAATCTCCATCAAAATACCAACGGCATACTTCACAGAATTAGAACAATTATTTCAAAAGTTCTTATGGAATCAAAAAAGGCCTCGAATAGCCACAGCAATCTTGAAAAGGAAGAACAAATTTCGAGGGATCACAATACCAGATTTCAGGTTATTCTACCAAGCCACTGTAATCAAAAGAGCCTGGTACTGGCACAAGAACAGGCATATAGACCAGTGGTACAGAACAGAGAACCCTGAAATGGACCCAAGGAAATATGCTGAATTAATATTTGACAAAGGTGGCAAGAGCATACAGTGGAGTAAGGACAGCCTCTTTAATAATGGTGCTGGGAAAATTGGACAGCTACTTGCAGAAAAATGAAACTAGACCATCAAGTTACACCCTACACGAGAATAAACTCAAAATGGATAAAAGACTTAAATGTAACTCATGAATTCATAAAAATCTTAGAAGAGACTGTAGGCTACAAAATTTCACATATCATACGCAGCAGAATTTTTACTGACACATCACCTAAGGCAATAGAAACAAAGGAGAAAATGAACACATGGGACTACATCAAACTCAAAAGCTTCTGCACAGCGAAAGATACAATCATCAAAATGGAAAGGCTACCCACTGTATGGGAGAGCATAATTGCCAATGATATATCAGATAAGGGTTAATTTCCAAAATATATAGAGTGCTCATCCAACTCAACAAGAGGAAGACAATGAACCTAAGTAAAAAATGGACAGAGGAACTAGACACCTCTCCAAACAGGACATACAAATGGCTAAGAGACATATGAAGAAATGCTCAACATTACTAATCATTAGAGACATGCAAATTAAAACAACAATGAGCTATCACCTCACACCTGTCTGAATGGCTGCCATCAACACATAATCAAACAACAAGCGTTGGCAACGGTGTGGAGAAACTGCTGATGGGAATGTAGACTGCTTTTGGGAATGTAGACTGGTGCAGCCAGTATGGAAAACAATATGGTGTTACCTAAAATCATTGAAAATTGAACTGCCATTTGACTCAGTGATCCCACTTTTAGGAATATACACTAAGAAGCCTGAAACACCAGTCAGAAAGAATATATGTACACCCATTTTTATAGTAGCACTAATTATAATAGCTAAGATCTGGAAGCAGCCCAAATGTTCATCAGTAGACGAATGGATAAAAAGATGTGGTACATATACACAATGGAGTACTATGCAGCTGTGAGAAAGAAAGATCTCTTATCCTTTGAGATGACATGGAGAGACCTAGAAAGTATTATCCTCAGTGAAACATGCCTGGCAGAGATAGACAAATATCACATGATCTCACTTAGTTTTGGAATATAATGAACATAACAGTCTGAGGAATTGGTTAGACCCAGAGACGTGGAAGCAGGGTACAGACTGACAACCCTCAAAAGAGGGGTTGTTGGCAGTAGGGAAGAGATAAATCACAGAACTTATATGCATGTACATATAACCGATGGACACCAGCAACAAATCCTGGTATGGGATCAGGGGGATGGGGAGAAGAATTCAATGGGGAAAAAAAAGAAAGATCTGTAAAAATAAATAAATTAATATAAATTTAAAAAATAAATAAATATTATGATTCCACTGGGAGCATAATTGGGCTTGACCAGTAAATGATCACTGTGTCTTCTAATTGCCTCTACTTTATGATCCTACCCTTAATCCTACTGAACTACGAAAAATATCACATTTTCACGGTCTATGACTCATATAATAAATTAATATGTGAACAGTGTCAAAACAAAGCAATGTTCCATATGTAAAGTGAGTGAGGCAGCTTTTGAAAATGGTAAGGTACATGCACATATATTTCTAAACAGAAGTAATTCTTAGTTTGGATTAGAAATGAAAACGTGCCCTTAATTAGTACATCATATAAGGTAGGGTTCATTTGCTTCTTCTGTTTTCTTGAACCTCTGGTAATGACCCAGAAACATATCAAGTGGACTTCAAGCTCAAATCTTATCACCGTATACAACAAGATAAACTACATGATTTCCTTCCTCTGTTAGTGTGTGTGTGTGTTGTTTTGTTTCGTTTCCTCCATAGTGCAGTCTTTCAAACATTTGTTATTTCTGTTTTCATGTAATTTGAATTAATGTGGATAATTGTGGTAGTTAGAGCCTTTACTTTATCTGATGGTAATTATGTAATCATGGGTCAAATTAAAACAAGTTTACCCCCAAAGTTACCCTAGTTATGTATTATGTTAACAGGTTTTATTAGTGTTACTACAAAATAATCAACAAGCTTCTGATATATTCATGAGAGTTTTCTCTCTTCTGTTAATTTACCAAGTTTTGATTCCCTAGAACATATAATACTTTTTCTTGCAATAAGACATGCTTGAGATTCTTCTGGAGCAATTGTTAGCAGATAAAATATCCAAGCTCTGGTAGTCTGAAGGGAGAGGAAAGGTTAATGTAGTAAGTTTGACTTAGTTTTATTGACCTACTGTTTTATATTTAATTTTATAAAAAAATAAAAAAAAAATGCTGGCATTTGGGGTTTCTTAAAGTTAAACCCAAGGATTTCTGTCCTATTCCCTGATAAATGAGACAGGATAAGCTGTTTCATAGTTTATAGTCTCCTTTCATCTCTAAATGGTAGTGACATTAAAGACAACTTTAAGAAGCCATAGATTCTGTCATAAAACTTGTTACACACCGCCCTGGCCGGTTTGGCTCAGCAGTTAGAGCGTCAGCCTGTGGTCCACAGAGACCCGGGTTCGGTTCCTGCTAAGGGCATGTACCTTGGCTGCAGTTTGTCCCTGGCCCTGGTTGGTTCGTGTGGGTGGCGGCCACTCGATGTGTCCCTTTTACATCGATGTTTCTCTCTCTTCCTCTCTCTCCTTCCTGCTCTATCTGAGTAAAAAATGGAAAAATATCCTCAGGTGAGGATAAAAAACAAAACAAACAAACAAAAAGAAACTTGATACGCACAAATTATTTTATTTTAGAGAAATACAGTAAAATCAGTGTTCTCAGTTTTCTCCTTTAAAATATTTTTTTAAGATAGAGATGTGTATAATTCTCTCAAGAGCTATAAGGATTCTGAATACATTTAACTTATAGGACAATGTTGACAAGTTTATGATACAACGTTCTGTTGACAGTTTTGTTTTATTTTCTGTCTTCGAGAACCAGGCCATCTCACAACCTTTAGGGGCACTATAAATTTTCCTTAGACATGGCAGTGAATGACATTTTCTATCTCATCACATATTTATAGAAAATTTAGGGGGAGGAATTACAGTGGTAGGCACAAAAGCCTTAATTTTCCTATTCACAGTCATAGAATATAGGAGAATAGGAAAACCCTACTCTGATACCCAATACAGGCATCATAAATATATATATTCTCCACTATCACCTGCAACTGTGTTGCCTTAGGCAAATTATCTTACATTTTTTTGCCTTCAGATTCCTCATCTAAAATGTGAGCTATTGCAAATTCCTAGTGTTCAGTGAGATCACTTATGTGAATTATCTGGCACTCAATAAATGTTTGCATTCCAATCACTGTTGTTGAATGAACATTGGACTATAAGGCAGCCTTCTATGTAACAAAACATTTGGAAACATTTCTTGAGGGTCATGCAATTGTAGAATCTAAAATTTAATTTTAACTTACAAGTGTGGCTTATTGAAAAGCAGTGCTTTTAAGAGGTTTTTATGAAACATTTTTATAAAGAAAAACATCTCTTGTGGGTACTTTGTTATCCTGTTTTGCTTGGTTTGGTGTACTTCTTTGTACATTATAGGCTGAAAGTCTTTCTAAGCTAAATGAACTGAGGAATATCCGTGGAAAAATAAAACACCATACCCATGCGAGTTCATTTCAGAGCTAAGACTTTCCATGGCTCACCAATGGTGCAGTAAAACATATGGTCAAGTCATAAATGTGCACAAGTTGGGAATTGTGACAGTCTCACAGTCACAGCTTTCTTCTTGCTTAGCTTTGTTGTGGATCGAGATGTGCGTGAATGGTATATGCCATATATCAGAAAGGAGCAAAGAGCATGTGGAAACTATTAAAAGAAAATTGACATGAGTGAATCTATCAGCTTATCAATTTCAAAGGATAATTTTTTGGAACATTACTTTCTTTTCTTAGATATCTTCCTATAGTTCATCACCATTCCTGCTATTCTGTTTTGCAGAGATGTTCTACCAGTGTATGGCTATAACAGGCAGTGTATGACATTGTGAAAAATAAAAAGCTCTCTGGGAATGGATCATCTAAATTTGCAGGAAGGCCTAGTTTTAAATGTTTTTTATATTCTCAACCTTTTAAGTTTCTGATTGGCTGATGGATGATAAAGAATTTATAACTTTGTGAATTCCTTATCAAGAAAGTTTACAGTTTCCACCAGGATGGTCTACTTGAATTCAGATAATGTGCAAATTTCCCTTAGCCTACCTTTTTTATAGATTGGAAAACTTGGGCCTAGATAAGGTTTTCTGAATTCAGTGAGACATATGATGAAGAAAACATGTGTGTGTGTGTGTGTATGGAAATAAATCAATGGTAAACATTTAATTGGGTTTTCCAAGTGCATTAATCCCATTTATGTTATAACATGCTTTTCAACCCAGAATGGCCCCATACATTAGCCTATACCCTGTTTTCTTAGGCTGCTGGGCTAACAGACCTTGTTGGGACCAACCAGGTAGCTTCAGGTTCACTGAAGTATAGGTTTTTCAGCTGTTTTTTCTTTATATATTTTTTCTGTTGTGTCTAGTCTTTGGTCACCACCACCCTGGATTTCTATATGAAGCCATTTTACTACACATTGAATATATTTTTATTTATTCAAAACAAATATATCTCCTTTAAAACAAAACCCTTAATTAATAATAAAGATGTCTTAGCAACTAGCATGTATTTACTTCATGATTTAATAGGAGCCTGAATTACCACAAAATACATAGACTGAGAGGGTATAACAACAAAATCTCTTGGAGGGCTGAGGCCCCATTTCTTGTCTCTCATTCTTTATAAAAGAGATGTATACTCCAAAATATTCAAAGTGGTTATTATCACATGGCAGTATTTTTATGCCTTTGTTAAAGTTTCTAAAATTAATTTTATTACATTATATTTATAAATGATAAAAAAGCAAAACAGTGGGCTCTTTAGACAGTGTTGAACTTTCCTCAGTTTTCCATTCCCCTTTGTTTGTATGAAGGTATTGATTTAATATGTCATACTGCCCTTCTATTTCAAGATTTATGTGGCTATTGAGGGTCTATTTTGGTTCCATATAAACTTTTGAAGTGCTTGTTCTAGTTCTGTGATATATATCATTGGTATTTTAATTGGGATTGCATTGAATCTATAGATCGCTTTGGGTAATATGGACATTTTAATGACATTAATTCTTCCAATCCATGAACAAGTTATATGCTTCCACTTTTTATGTCTTCCTCTATTTCTTTTTTCAATGTCCTGTAGTTTTCTGCAAATAGATCCTTTACTTCCTTGGTTAGGTTTATTCCTAGGTATCTTATTTTTGTTGTTGTTGTTGCAATGGTAAATGAGATTTTTTTTATTTTTTATTTTGTCTTTCTGTGTGTTCATTATTGGTGTATAAAAATGCCAGTGATTTCTGGATGTTGATTGTGTATCCTGCTACTTTGCCAAATTCATTTATTAAATCTAGTAGTTTTTTGATGGAGCCTTAGAACAAAGTATGAAGGATCACAATACTGGATATCAGGTCATACTACAAAGCCATTGTAATCTGAATAGCCTGGTACTGGCACAAGAACAGGTATATAGATCAATGGAACAGAACAGAGAAACCAGAAATTGACCCAACACACTATGCTCAATTGGTATTTGACAAAGGTGGCAAGAACATAAAATAGAATAAAGATAGCCTTTTTAATAAGTAGTGCTGGGAAAATTGGACAGCCACATGCAAACAAATGAAACTAGGACACCAACTTACACCATATACAAGAATAAAGTTAAAATGGATAAAAGACTTAAATGTGATCTGTGAATCCATTAAAATTCTGGAAAAAAATGTAGGCAGCAAAATTTCAGACATCACGTACAGCAGAATATTCACAGATACATCACCTAAGACAAGAGAAATAAAGGAAAAAAATAATACATGTGACTACATCAAAGTAAAAAGTTTCTGCACAGCAAAAGAAACAACCATCAAAATGGAAAGGAAACCCACTATATGGGAGAGCATAATTGCCAACTATACATCAGATAAGGGGTTAATTTCCAAAATATATAGAGTACTAATACAACTCAACAAAAGGAAGACAAAGACTCCAATCAAAAAATGGTCAGAGCACATAAATAGACACCTCTCCAAACAGAACATACAAGTGGCCAAGGGACATATGAAAAAATGCTCAGTGTCACTAATTATCAGAGAGATGCAAATTAAAACAGCTATGAGATATCACCTCACACCTGACAGAATGGCCGCCATCAACAAGTCCTGGAGAGGGTGTGGAGAAAAGGGGACTCTAGCACACTGCTGGTGAGAATGCAGACTGGTGCAGCCACTATGGAAAACACTATGGTGTTTCCTCAAAAAATTGAAAATTGAACTGTCATTTTCCTCAGTGATCTCACTTTTAGGAATATATCCTAAGATGCCTGAAACACCAATCAGAAAGGATATATATACCCCTATGTTCATAGCAGCACTGTTTACAATTGCTAAGATCTGTAAACAGTCCAAGTGTCCATCAATATATAAGTGGATAAAAAAGCTGTGGTACATATACACAATGGCATACTATGCAGCGGTAAGAAAGAAAGAGCTCTTATCCTTTGAGATGACATGGAGGGACCTGGAGAGTATTATCCTTAGCGAAACAAGCCAGTCAGAGAAAGACAAGTATCACATAATCTCATTTATTCATGGAATATAGTGAACAGAATAAGGTAATGAACAAAATAGATCCAGAGACATCGAAGTAGGGTTCAGACTGACAATCAGAGCAGGTGGCATGGGTCAGTGAAGAGATAAACCAAAGAATTTGTGAATATATGTATAACCAAAGGACATAGACAACAATGCTGGCGGGAGGGGGTTTGGACTGAATGGAGGGTATCAATGGGGGAAAAAGGAGAAACATCTATAACAAAAATAATTTAATTAAATTAAAATATATATGTGACATTTTCAATAATATGCTTATTAGTTATAAGAATTGCCTCATTGTGAAAAACTGAGTAAAATTAATAATAATAATCTTATAAAAATCACAGAATGTTTCTTTCACAGAATTATCATTGCATGTGGTGTACAATGTAGAGTTAAAAATATAGCATATGATTATTATGAGTCCTGAAGATTTTTGTAGCAGAGATTATGAAGTACAAATTGATAGTTGCGAAATTCTCACGAAGATGTACAGTGCAGCATAGGGAATATAGTCAGTAATATTTTAAGAACAATGTATGATGTCAGGTGGGTACTAGACTTGTTGGAGTGATCATTTTGTAAATTATATAGATGTCTAAGCACTACACTCTACACATGAAACTAATATAAAAATATTGAATGTCAACTGTAATTGAAGAATATTAAAACAAAATAAATTTTCATAACAAAATCATAAATAGTTTAAATTTAAGAAAGATTTAAAGATTATTTATTCTTTGTCTTGGAATTGAGAAAATACTATTTCTTGGGCTAGGTGGTTAGGAATTAAAAAAAATATATATATGTATATCTAATTAACATTTCCGTTTAGAGCTATTCATGACACGTGAGGTCTGCTTTTGCATCATATAAAGTTTAACTTGCTTCCTTGGGGGAAAAGGGGATGTGAGAGAGAGTATCCAAAGAATTAGCAAACTTGTAAAGGTAAAAGCAAGTAGCAAATTGATAGGAACAGTGAACTGATTACTTGTGAAAGTGGCAAGAATTAGGGCTGTTCTTCAGAACCATAACCATGAGAACTCCCAAATGTTTGTCCTTTCCCATTAGTTTACCTTGTGCTATACACCACCATTTAGTTCTCCCATGATGATTATTCTCTCCAATACCACTATCCATTACCCCGTGACATTTTTTTCTCCTAGTTCATTGTCACACCTTCCAACATTACTCTTGCTATAAATCTTATCAATTTCAGTGTCCATGTAGATTATTCTCAAGTGCTCTGATCTCAGTACCTTGAATTTTTTCCTCTAATTATCTTGTACATCCAAATAGCCACTCTTATGGAAAATTTAAGCTGTCATTAAAAGTAACCTTAGACGACCCCCCTCAATTCCAAGCATTCCACTCTTTGATCTTCTACCTTTACAGTTTATTCCTTGTAGTCCCTGGACTAACAATTTCTTGATGCCACTAGGAGAACTGTATGTTTAGTCTAAAACCTTTTCACAGTTCCTCAACCCCAATCCCTTCCATTTCCTCATTCATTTGTTTCCCCAGCTTAGGTGACACAATTCATTGTGATAATCACTCTTTCCTTCATTATGGATTTAACTATATTTTCTTTCTTTTTCCCCATGTTAATTTACTGGCAACAACTCAACCCTAGTTAAATTCACATCTATGCCAATTCAACATGTGCACTTACGCTGCTGGAGGAAAACACAAATCTGCTGACTAGTTTTGCTTTAAATTCATGACCATTGATGGACATTCCCTGCTGCCCAATAAGCCTACTGTACAGATGAGTTACTGACTGTACTTTGTTTTCTCATATATAATACAGGAATAATAACAGAAAACTTAGTCATAGAATTGAGGTATTTAAATTTGCCAGCACATGTAAAGCCCATAAAACAGTGCCAGGGACTAGAAAGTGCTTAATTCCTTCTCCTCTTCCTTCACCCTTCTTGTTCCGCCCCCCCTCCATTTCCTAATTAGTATTAGTTTTGCTAGAATGTCCTAATTTGAATTATTTTTATACCAACCTAGTTGATTATTGCATACTTTCTTCTCCTGAAATTCTGTGTATGTCTCCTCCCTCTCTTCAGGCTAAGATTCTTCTTTCACAGAGAAAATAGAATCAGAACAAAATTTCTTTGTACTTCTACTACAATATCTACTTACCCACTTAGATATGTGCCTACAAATTTTTTTTTTCTCTGTTATTGTGGATCACTTTTCCTTGCTCCTATATAAAATGAGCCCTTACAGTTTTGCACCGGATTCAACTTCATACTCTTACTCAAGATTATCACTCCAAAAATTGTTCCCCCCTCCCTTCATTGTCATCCAATTTCCCTCTCAAATATCTAATCCCCATCAACATACAAATATGCTCTTATTTTTGCCATTTAAATAGGAAAAAAAATCTCCATTTATTATACATCCCTCAGCAGCTCCCAATCCATTTATTAGTTTTCTGTTACAGCAAACCCCTTATAGATTATGCACTCATCTTCATTACATCCCCTCCTATTCTCTTTTAAAGCTATTCCAATCAGGCTTCTAACCCCCCACTCCCTGCCAAGTCATCCCACCTAATCACTCTTCTCAAAGTTACCTTATTTACAAATTTAGTGTTTAGTTTTCAATTTTCCTCCTATTTGATCTAACAGTGATAGTTGATGCAGTACTCTACTCCTTCCCGAAAACACTTTCTTCATTTGGTTTCCAGGACATCACATTCTCTTGGTTTTTCCTCCTCCCTCACTGGCTGGTCCTTCTAAACCTCCTTTGCTGGTTCTTTCTTATTTTTCTCACCTTTAAATTTTGGTGGGTTCCAGGGCTCATTTCTTGGACTTGTTCTGTCCTCTATATTCACACTCTTGATGTACCACTCTCATGACTTCAAATTCTATCTATATATGGATAACTCCCTAAAATCTTCAGCTTGGATCTGCTACCTAAAATCAATTACTTCCTTGACATTTCCACTTGGATGCCTAATTAGCATCTTTCAGTTAAGTTGTCCAAATAAAAATTCATATCCCTTCTCCAAATTTGCTTTTACAGTTTTCTCCACTTTAATAAATTACAACACCATCCTTCTAGTTGCTTAGATCAACATCCTTGGAGTTGCCTTGCCTCTTTTCTTTATCTAATAGTACAGACCCAATTCATCAGCAAATCTTGTGTTTTCCTTTAAATATATGCACCAGAGAATCAAACCAGTTCTCATCTCTTCCATTTATACCAATTTGGTTCACCCTGTCATACCTGGACTCTGGCAACAGCCTCCTAATTAGTCTTCCTTCTTTCATCCTATGCCTCTTCAGACACTTTTCCTCATGGTTATCCTTTTCAGAGTAATAACTACTCCGTTCACATTCCTCTAGTGACTTCCTGAGAGTGAATTTCAAAATCCTTAGTAAGACCTTCTGTGACATGGTCCCTTAACTATCCGCACCCTCTTACCACTCACTAGCTTCTCTCTCACTACTTACTATGCTCAAGTTATTTTGGTTTTCATGCTGTTCCCCTCACATCATGACAAGTGCTCCCTCCCCCCCCCCCCCACTGCTTTAGGGTTTTGGCACTGGCTGTTCTTTATGGCTGGACTCTTCTTCTCCAGATATCCCCATTGCTCACTCTTTCACTACCTTCAGGTCTCTGTTCAAATATAACCTTATCATAGATACATACCTGACTAATCTAAATAGCACTTTTTACCCTCATTTTCCATCTCTGATTGTACATTATTTATATAGTACATATAACTAGGTGATAAATATGTTGAATATATTTGTTGAGTAAAATATTTGTATATTGTTTGTATCTATATACTAGAATATGTTACAGGCAGTAATTTTGTTGAATGTTTCTGTTGAATGAATGAATATGTACATGTTTATTTATTGTCTTCCTCTAATAGAATGTCAACTCCTTGAGGACAGGATCTTTATTTCATTTTATTTTATTTATGTATTTATTTATTTAAATTAATACTTAGTCTTTATTTAAATTTCCCCAATTGTCCGCCAGATATATATTTTTTTAATTTTTGTTACAGACATTTCTCATTTTTCCTCCATTGACAAGCTCCTCCCTATCCCCCAACCCTGCCCCATCCCCAGAATTGTTTTCCATTGGTTATGCATACACGCTATAAGTTCTTTGGTTTCTCTCTTCCCTCCCCTCTGCCCCTTCTTCTGAAGTTTGACAGTCTGTATCCAACTTCTATGTCTCTGGGTCAATTTTGTTCATCAATTAGTTTTGTTCATTGTATTCCACAAATAAGTGAGATCATGTGATATTTGTCTTTCTCTGATTGGCTTGTTTCACTTAGGATAATACACTCCAGGTCCCTCCAATGTGTCTCAAAGGATAACAGATCTTTCTTACAGCTGCATAGTATGCCATGGTGTACATGTACCACACCTTTGTTATCCACTCATCTATTGATGGACACTTGCACTGTTTACAGATCTTAGCAATTGTAAATAGTGCTGCTATGAACATAGCGGTATGTATATTCTTTCTGATTGTTGTTTCAGGCTTCTTGGGATATATTCCCAGAAGTGGGATCACTGGGTTAAATGGCAGTTCCATTTTTAACTTTTTAAGGTAACACCATAGTGTTTTCTACAATCGCTGCACCAGTCTGCCTTCCCAACAGCAGTGTACTAGAGTCCTCTTTTCTCCACACCCTCGCCAGCACTTGTTGTATGAT
The DNA here is from genome assembly GCF_014108415.1 of Molossus molossus. Classification (NCBI taxonomy): domain Eukaryota; kingdom Metazoa; phylum Chordata; class Mammalia; order Chiroptera; family Molossidae; genus Molossus; species Molossus molossus. The sequence goes on along the minus strand of NW_023425355.1, from coordinate 74,856,693 downwards.
GATTTTTTGATGGCAGCCATTCTGATAAGTGTGAAGTGATAGCTTATTGTTGTTTTAATTTGCATCTCTCTGATGATTAGTGAAAATCAGCATTTTTCATATTTCTTTTGGACATTAGTATGTTCTCTTTGGAGAGGTGTCTCTTTAGGTCCTCTGCCCATATTTAATTGGTTTCTTTGTCTTACTTTTATTGAGTTGTATGAGTACTCTATATATTTTGGAAATTACCCCTTATCTAATGTATCAATAGCAGTTATGCTTTTCCATATAGTGTGTTCCCTTCCGATTCTGATAGTTGTTCCTTTCGCTCTACAGAAGCTTTTTAGTTTGATGTTGTCCCATGTGTTCATTTTTTCCTTTCTCTTGCCTTAGGCATTGTATCAGTGAAAATTCTGCTGCATGTGATGTCTGAAATTTTGTTGCCTACATTTTTTTCTAGGATTTTTATGGATTCACGAGTCATATTTAAATCTTTTATTCATGTTGAGTTTATTCTTGTGTATGGTGTAAGTTGGTGTTCTAGCTTCCTTTTATTTTTTGCATGTAGCTGTCCAATTTTCCCAACAACATAAATTGAAGAGGCTGTCTCGACTCCACTGTATGCTTTTTCCACCTTTGTCAAATATTAATTGAGCATGTTGTCTTGGGTAATTTCTAGATTATCTGTTTTTTTCCATTGATCTATATGCCTGTTCTTGTGCCAGTACCAGTCTGTTTTGATTACAATGGTTTTATAGTATAACCTGATATCTGGTATTGTGATCTCTCCTACTTTGCTCTTCTTTTTCAGGATTGCTATTTGGGGTCTTTTATGGTTCCATATACACTTTTGGTGTATTTGTTCTAGTTCTGTGAAATATGTGGTTGGTATTGTGATGGGTATTGCATTGAATCTATAGATTGCTTTTGTTATTATGGGCATTTTAATGACATTAATTTCTCCAATCCATGAACAAGGTATATGCTTCCACTCTTTTATATCTTTCTCTGTTACTTTTTCCAATGACCTGTAGTTTTCTGCAAATAGATCCTTTACTTCTTTGGTTAAGTTTATTCTTAGGTATCTTAATTCTTTTGCCATGATGGTAAATGGGATTTTGTTTTTAGTTTCTCTTTCTGTGAGTTCATCTTAGGTGTATAAGAATGCCATTTATTTCTTGACATTAATTTTGTATCCTGCTACTTTGCCAAATTCATTTATTAAATTTAGTAGATTTTTTATGGAGTCTTTAGGTTTTCTATGTACAATATGATGTCGTTTGCAAATAATGACAGTTTCACTTCCTTCTTTTCAATTTGGATCCTTTTTATTTTTTCTTCATGTTGATTGCTGTGGCTAAGCCTTCCAGTACGATATTAAATGAGAGTGGTGAAAGTGGATACCCCTGTCGTTTTCCTGTTCTTAAGGGAAATGTTTTTAGTTTTTGCCCATTGAGTATGATGTTGGCTCTAAGTTTTTTTATTTATGGCCTTTATCATGTCGAGATATGATCCCTCTTTTTCCAGATTGCTGAGAGTTTTTATCAGAAATGGGTGCTGGATTTTGTCAAATGCTTTTTCAGCGTCTATTGATATGCTCATAAGATTTTTATCTTTCATTTTGTTTTTGTGGTGTATCATATTGATTGGCAAATATTGTAGCAGCCTTGTATCCCTGGGAAGAATCCCACTTGGTCATGGTGAATAATTTTTTTGATGTATTGCTGGATCTGATTTGCTAATATTGTTAAAGATTTTGGCATCTGGTTCACCCAAGATATTGGCCTGTAGTTTTCTTTCTTTGTAGTGTCTTTACCTGATTTTGGAATTAGGATTATGCTGGCCTCATAAATTGAGTCTGGAAGTCTTCAGTCTTCTTGGATTTTTTGGAATAGTTTGAGGAGAATGGGTCTTAGTTTTTCTTTGAATGTTTAGTAAAACTCCCCCATGAAGCCATCCAGGCCTGGGCTGTTGTTTGCTGGGAGTTTCTTGATAGTATCTTCAATTTCTTTAGTTGTTATTGGTCCGTTCAAGTGTTCTATCTCTTTTTGGTTCTGTTTTGGGAGATGGTATGTTTCTAAAAATTTGTCCAAATCGCCTAGATTGTCCAATATGTTGGCGTATAGTTGTTCATAGTTTGTTTTAATGATGCTTTGTATTTCTGTGGTGTCAGTTGTTACTGCTCCTCTTTTGTTTCTCATTTTCTTTATATGGGTCCTCTTTTTTTGTTTCTTGGTGAGTCTGGCCAAAGCTCCATCAATCTTGTTTATCTTTACAAAGAATCAGCACTTTGTTTCCTTGATCTTTTGAATTGTTTTTTAGCCTCTATGTCATTTATTTCTGCTCTGACCTTTACTATTTCTTTGCTTCTACTTGCTCTGGGTTTTTTGTTTGTTTGTTTGTTTTTTAGCTTTCAAGTTTTTTGAGTAGTAGGGTTAGAAAGTCAATTAGGAATTTTTTTTTGTTTCTCGAGGTAAGCCTGTATTGCTATGACTGTCCCTCTCAGGACTGCTTTCACTGTGTCTCATAGATTTTGTGTTGTTGTGTTTGCATTTTCATTGGTTTCCATGAAGTTTTTAATTACTTCCTTGATCTACTTGGTAACCCATTCATTGTTTAATAACATACTATTTAGCTTCCAAGTGTTTGAATGTTTTTGTTGTAATTGAATTCTAGTTACATGCCATTGTTATCTGAGAAGATGCTTGATATTATTTCAGTATTCTTGAAGTTTTAGAGACATAGCTTGTGTCCTAATATGTGGTCTAGCTTTGAGAATGTTTAATGTGCAGTTGAGAAAAATATATGTTCTGCAGCTCTGGGGTGAAATTTTCTATAAATATCAATGAAGTCCAACTGATCTAGTTCATCATTTAAGGACTCTGTGTCCTTGCTAATTTTTTGTCTCCAAGATCTATCCAGTGGTGTGTTAAAGTCACCCACTATAATTGTATTGCTATTGATCTCTCCCTTGAGGTCCTCCAGAAGTTTTTTTAATATATTTTGATGCTCCCATATTTGGTGCATATATGTTTACCAGGGTTATATCCTCATGTTGGATTGATTTTTTAAATATTATGTAGTGATCTTCTTTGTCTCTTATTATGGCCCTTGTTTTGAAGCTAATCTTAACAGATATGAGTATTGCTACACTAGCTTTTTTTTTTTCAGTTTCATTTTCTTTGAAAAATTTTATCCGTCCCTCCACTTTAACCTGTGTGAGTCTTTTGTTGTGAGGTGGGTCTCTTGTAGACAAGATCTATATGGGTCCTGTTTTCTTATCCAGTCAGCTACCCTGCGTCTTTTAATTGGGGCATTTAAACCATTTACATTTATGGTTATTATTGATAGACACTTATTAGTTGCCATTTTTATTTTATGCCTGTGTTTCTCTCTCTCTCTCTCTCTCTCTCTCTCTCTCTCTCTCTCTCTGTTTCTTCTTCTTCTTACAATAGTCCCTTCAGCATTTCTTGCAGTGCTGGTTTTGGTGGTGGCAAATTCCTTTAGCTTTTTTTCTGTCTGTGAATCTCTTTATTTCTCCTTCAATTATTTTAAATTAATTAATTAATTTTTTATTGATTGATTTGTTTTTGTTACAGATGTTTCTCATTTTTCCCCATTGCCACCTTACTCACCTTACTCCCCGCCCCATCCTTACTGGATAGAGTAGGCTTGGATTCCGACCCTTGCCTTTCATTACTTTGTATATTTGATGCCATTCCCTTCTGGCCTGCAATATTTCTATTGAGAAATCAGCTGACAGTCTAATGGGAGCTTCTTTGTAGGTAACTTTCTGTCTCTCCCTTGCTTCCTTTAAGATTTTTTCTTTCTCTTTAATGTTTGCCATTTTTATTATGATGTGTCTATCTGCTGGTCTTTTGTGGTTCATCTTGCTTGGAACTCTCTGTGTTTCCTGGACTTCTGTGAGGTTTTCCTTCATCAATTGAAGGAAGTTTTATGTCATTATTTCTTTAAACAGGTTCTCTATTCTTTTTTCTGATTCTTCTCTTTCCAACCCCTATAATGTGAATGTTGTCACGTTTTGTAGTATCCCACTCTCCCTTAAACTCTCCGATTTTTTTTTCTCCCCATTTACTGCTCTATTTGGGTGTTTTTTCTACATTGTCTTGTAAGTCGCTGATTTGGTCTTCAGCTTCTTCTAATCTACTATTGAATCCTTCTAAGGCATTTTTCATAACAGCTGTGTCATTTTTCATTTACTCTTGATTTTTATGTGTAGTTTCTACCTCTTTTTTAAAGCTGATTTAGTTCTACTGAGTTCTTCATCATTCTTATAAAGTTGCTTGTAGTTTTCACTAAATTGTTTGATCACCCTTAAAATCATTGCTTTGAACTATTTATCTGAGAAATTGCTTCTTTCATTTTTTATAGTTCCTTTTCAGGTGATTTCTCCTTTTGTTTCATTTGGGTGTTGTTTCTTTGTCTCACCATTTTAGCAATCTGGTAGTTCTAGGCCTGGTGAGTGATATTGGAGTTTGTAGGCATGTCAGTGTGTATCAAATAAAGCTGCCATGCCTCCCAGACTGTTTTGGTGTATGGTGCCTCTTGCCTGTTGTGGGTCCTGGAGGATTGACAACTTTCAGCTGGTATTGGTCTGTTGTGCAGGTCTTGGCTCCCCGAGTCTTGCTGCTGCTTGGGCTGGGGCACTGATCCTGACCAGACTCTGCTGATGCTGCTGAGGATGATTACCAGCTGTCGATTTGTGTTTCTGCTGCCTGGGGTGTGTGGGTCCAGCTGGTGCACTTCTGAGGTTGCATGGGTCACGCTTGTATTCTCCTGGGGTGCCTGGGTCCTGCTGATGTTCTTCTGAGGTGCCTGGGTGCTGCTGCTGTTCTGCTGGGGTACGCTGATGCCTGGTGGGGCTCAGCTCCTGATCAGTCACTGCTGGTGTCAAGTGTCTTCTCCCGGTTTGCACTGCTATTGCTGCTGCTGTTACCAAGAGTGCTCTCAGCTCCCAGTCCTCTGCTGCTGTTGGGGGCAGAGGGCTAAGGATGCACAGCTTCTGGGACTTTGCTGCTGCCAGGGGGCGGGGCTCCACTAAAAAATCCGCTGCTGCAGTTGTCAGGGACAGGTCTCAGCTGCCTGAGTCTTGCTTCTGCTTGGGCTGTGGTACTACTCCTCATCAATCTCTGCTGATGCTGCTGAGAAAGGATCTCATCTGCTGATCTTTTCTGCTGGTGCCTGGGGATGGATGTCTGCTCCCAAGCCTCTGCTGCTGGGAGTGGGGCTCCACTCCTGCTTAGTCACTGCTGTTGTGAGGGAAGGCTCCGATCAGGCTTCTGCTGTGGGTGATGGTGCTTGGCTCCTGGCCAGTTGTGGCTACTGCAGCAGGCACCTCAATAGCCTTGCTACTGTGTGCTGGTCCACGTTGACACAGTGGGGTCCACTGGTCCGATGGTGTAAGGCTATCTGGTGGGCTCAGGTGGCTCAGCCCTAGCCACTCCCACTTCCTCCTCCCAGAGAAGACCAGGGATCTTCCTAAATGGCGGTGCCTCCTGGCCACGCAGGGAGAAACTTGCTGATGAGCTGCTTACCATGGTAACCGGCTTCTTTCCGTCCACAGCACAGGAACCTTCTGCCCCGCGTTCTACACTGCTCAAGGTTGCTCGTCCATATTCACCTCCACTCACACTCACTCACACTCTTAGACACTCACCCTCACTCTGGTCCTGCCCACCACCATCTTCCGAAAATTCATAGGTTCTTTATTTTGTTCAGTGATCTATCCCCAGTGCGTAGAACAGTGTTTAGCATATAGTAGGTGCTCAATAAATGTGTGTTGAAATATTTAATTAATTGATTAATTAGTTCATGCTTAAAACAACTTCAAAGAGTAATGCTCAAATTCAAATATCCAAGTGTTGTATGAGGGAAACATTGATAAACATTGACTGTGTTTTTAAAATTTATAATTTTATCCTACTCCTTGATGTGGAAATGCTAGTTAATTTTTAAAAACTGATACATATAAATATCAAAACCAGAGGTTTTTATTGTAAGGAAGCAGAGATGGCATTCAGCCTAATTTATCTTGAACTCCTATAGTATATTCATTGACTCTGGTTGTTTAGATTCATTGCTAGGAAAAACTATTAGTATTTTTTAATAGTTTTTCTAAATTAATTAATTATTTTTGTTTATTGATTTTAGAGAGGAGAGAGAGAGAAACATGAATCATTTGCCTCTTGTACACATCCCAACTAGGATTGAACCTTCAACCTGGTTATATGCCTTGACCAGGAATTGAACATGAAACTTTTTGGTGTATAGGATGATGCTACAGCCAATCGAGCAACACCAATCAGAGCAACTATAAGTATTTTAATTATACTTTTGTCCCCTAAGAGTTATGTAATCACCTTTAATGCATTTTTAATATCCTTTATGATGAAGTAGATTAATAATGAAGATGATAATGATGGTGGTGGTGTTGCTGATGATGCTGTTGGTAATAGTTGTGATGTGGGTGTGCCACAGGTAAAGAACAACTTTGAGACTTGCTGTTCAGTTCATACACACACGCAGAACCAATGCACTACTAAAAATAACTTATGAAGTGGGTCAGTCTTATAAAGGGAGGCAAATATATAAACAAATACAAGAAGGTGGGTTTTTTTTTGTTTGTTTGTTTTTTTGGTATGTGCCCCTAGCAGGAACCGAACCCAGGACTCTCTGGTCCGCAGGCCGACACTCCAACTGCTGAGCCAAACCGGCCAGGGCTATAAAGTATATTTTAAAGAGATGAAATTATACCTATTTCCTAGATGAACTCAAGTTACACTAATTCCTTTTTAATAAGGATACTGCGATGATCTGATTTAATTTAATGATGTATTATATTTCAGTTGTGACGTGAATTTAAGTTATTTGAGTACTGCACAAAAGCCTGTTCCTTGGTACAATTTTACTTCTAGTTTTTATTTTATATGAAAATATCAAGAAGTTTAAATATCACCCCTTACTCACCATCTAGAAATTTCGGTATCTGTCACCCATATATCTCAAGATATATATATATATATATATATATATATATATATATATATATATATTTGATTGTACATAAATGTTATAATTAAATATGTGCTGTTCTGTAACTTGCTTTTTTCACTTACATCTTGTGCACATATTTCAATGTCAATATCTGTACACCCACATCGTTTTTAAAATGTGAATAATATTCTCTTATATATATGTACCATAATTTGCTTAGTCAATCCTTTTGGTGAATGTTTAGACAGTTCCCTTTTTTATTGTTGTTATAAAACAATTCTGTGGTGAATATCTTTACACATGCACTTTTTTTCATTTGATTTGCATATCTTTTTAAAGTTTCTTCTTCAATGTCATTATTTTGCACTCTGTATGAATGTATTGATAACTCTATTCTGTTTTAAATTATTGTAAGTCTCAAAGTAGTGCAATTTGAATAAATTAGTTTTTAAAATTTATTTATTTAATTTATTTTTGTTACAGATGCTTTTTCTTTTTCATCCATTGACCCCCCTTCTTCTGTTTCTGCCCCTCCTCACACACATCATTGTTGTCTATGTCCATTGGTGATGCATATATGCATATGTTTTTTGGAGTAAATGAGTTTTTACTGTGTACTTTGCCCTAGAACCCTCTCTTAAAGTACATTCAAAAGGAACAGTAAAGGGCTTATTAACAGATAGAACTATTTAAGTTAAACCTCAAATCTGTTGAATATTTTCATTTAAAATATAACAACCTTATCTTGACATTTTTTGTTATATTTGATGCTGATAATAAAACTTTGCAATAAGCTGTAATTTCTGAACCCATGCATATTCACGTCTTAAAAATGAAAGAAGAATCTGACTGGTTTACATGTAGCAACTTTCCACTGACACATCTCTTTCCTATCTGATTCTGACACTTTAGCCTTTGAAACAATTTCCAAGCAATACAGAGAATTAGACTATTTAGATCTTCTACTGCTTGTATCTAGCACCTGGAAGCCTTCTTAAATTGAATTAATCAGGGTGACATCAGTTAATAAAATTATATATGTTTCAGGTATATTATTATATAATACATCATCTGTGTATTGTATTGTGTTCACCACCCCACATGAAGTCTAACTTCATTTGGAAGCCTCTTTGAAGAAGTGCTTTAATATACATCATGCAATTATTTGTTGTGCACACAGAAGTAATCCTAAGGGCATTTTAGGGGGAAGCAGCAGGGGTAATCTGGAGATAGTAAGGACAGTATGGGGACCCAGGTGAGAGAGGGAGCTACAATTCACTTTATTAAAGTGACGTATTTGCAGTATATTCTTGTCAACTTATATGTAGATTGCATGTCACTTTCATGCAAAGGTATCACATTTCATTTTCAGCCTTTAGAAGCCAGGTAACAGGAAAAGAGAGAGAGCTATTTTTGATAAAATGTCTAGGTTGAGCATCATTGATGGGGTTATTGGTAGATTTCCAAAGTGGACTGGATCCTTGTAGCATTACCTACTTCCGTGCCATATAGAGCCACTGTAAGTCCATAAGAGTACATTTCCTTCCTAATTATTCAAACTCACTATAATTGCTATCAGACTTTTTGTCCTTTATTAAAGAATATTAATATTGTGAAGGGCCTACAGATCATACAAAAGGAAACCTCCTCTTTGTTTTTAGCGCTAAGCCCTCTTATCTTTCCCTGGACTATATCCTTTTCTAAAGACATGTGGACTAGAGCCATCAATTATTCTTTTTCCCACACTTTATCTCCTTGATTACTGGCTTTTTCCCTTTGGCATACAGATCATTTCAGGACTACCTATCCTAAAAACCCTCTCCTGGAACTCTGTTTTCTCTTCAAACTGTTTACCTGTCTCCTTGATAGCCAGGGGACAAATTAATTTGTATTTGCTTTCTCATCTATTTCTTAGTTCCTCAACACTTTTCATTCCATCTTCTGCCTTCATTATTATTTTTCTTATTCTTCACTTGAGGATTATTCTATTTATCTTCATAGAAAGTGGGAGGGAAGGAGAGAGAAAGAAACATCTACGTGAGAGGGACACATCAACTGGTTGTCTCCCGCATGACCTGACCAGGGCCGGGAACGAACTGCAGCCGAGGTACCCTTGACTGGAATTGAACCTGCGACTCTTTGGACCATGGGCCGATGCTCTAACTGCTGGTCCAAACTGGTCAGGGCATCATTATCATTTTTAAACATGATAAAAATCTTTAAGGTCACTAGGACCACGAAATACAGTCTGTTCTTTCCTTCAGTTCTTACCTTCTCTCTCCTTTCTGTAGCATTGCACTGTATTGCTCACCTCCTAATCATTGAAACTAACTCTTCTCTCTGAATTTCACAACACTGCTTTCTCTCTGTTCCACACCACCACTATATTTTCTTCTGATTCCCCCCTGCATTTTTTTTACCTCTTTTAAAGTGTTGATGCCTTCCCTCCCACATGTTCCAGCCCCAGTGGCTGTCTTCTATTCTGCAGGTATTCTCTGGATTATTAAATGTATTATCATGCCTACAGGTACCATCCATATGCAAACCACTTTACTCTTGAGAATCAGACTTATATATGTACAAATTTTCCACATCTCCAATTTTCTTATCACTTAATGGCTCTTCAAACTCAAAATAGCCAACACTATGTCTGTCTCCAAAATAGAACAGAATAGTCTCACCCTGTGGTAATGGTCTTTTGATGTCCTAGGTTTAAACAGGTTGCAGCATCATTGATAAACTATACTTAATATTTTCCTTTAAAATCCTTGCAGTGGTTAAGAGGGAGGGCTCTCTCAGACTAAATGGATTCGAAACACAGATCAACAGCTTATACAGTTTGTGAATCTTGGGTAAAGGATTTAACCCTACTGTCCTTTTGTTTTCCCATCTATAAAATGAGGATAATTGTAAGATAGACCTCCTTAAGAGGATTAAATAAGATGACACATGCATAGCATTTCAGAGGGTTAAGCACACAGAGTCAATAAATATTTAGTCTTATTATTTGCTGTTATAGTCCGTAGAGTGACATGCTGACTTCAAGCCGGTAATGGTAACAATCTATAATTCTTGGAAGATTATGAGGGTTTTATCATTATATTGTTATATTTTGCCTTTATCTAAGACTTAATTAATAAGATTTATATAAAGTCCAAAAGTATAATTATTTACAAGGGACAAACTTATCCACAAGGCCACCATTCTGATCACTGCAGCCAGATAATTCAAAAGGAAAAAGTAACTCAATGAGCTGCCCATTCCCAATATAACATTACAGTTGAAGAGAGTACATCTGAAGTGGAATGTTGAATCACCTGCTGTTGGGAGACCCTGGTCTGCAATCTATCTGTATGCTTACTAAAAGGAGCACAGGAAAGGGTTTCCCATACAGAGATCACATGCTACCACTGCATGGCAAAGGTTGATCAGAACTTTAATCCAAAGCCATTTCACCTGGAATCTACCCCAACATTCCAGTGCTTCATAAAAATTCAGCTTGTTAGCGCAACCCTGGTAAGTCTCTGCAATAGTTTGTTTCTAATTGAGGTAATATTGGTTCATTATAACTGTCTTATAGTCTTAAGTTGAACAAGAATTTTAATTTCCTAATTGAGCTTCTCTCTCTCCCTATCCCTCCCTATCTTTAAAGGAATGCTGATTTTGTGCATGTTTATTTTCTGTTTATGAATGTAATGTATGTTTTTTGTAGAAAAATATGGGAAATATAAAAAAAAAATCTACCCATAAAAATGTCCCCTAATGAGACAACCAATGTTAGCAATTGGTTAACATTCATTATGCTAGCTTCTTCTCTTCCCCTTCCTCTCAACATGTATAGATATCTAAATCTATATCTGCATGTATACCAACTTACACCATACACAAGAATAAACTTAAAATGGATAAAAGATTTAAGTGTGACTCGTGAGTCCATGAATATCCTACCAAGAAAATGTAGGCAACAAAATTTCAGATATCACATGCAGCAGAATTTCCACTGATACAACACTTAAGGCAAGAGAAACAAAGGAGAAAATGAATGCATGGGACTACATTAAACTAAAACGCTTTTGCACAGCAAAAGAAACAACCATCAAAATGAAAAGGGAACCCACTATATGGGAGAGCATAATTGCCAACAATATATCAGATAAGGGATTGATTTTTTTAAAAGAGAGTACTCATACAACTCAACAAAAAGAAGACAAAGTACCCAACTAAAAAATGGGCAGAGGACCTAAATAGACACCTCTCCAAACAGGACATACAAATAGCCAAGAGACATATGAAAAAATGTTCAATGTCACTAATCATCAGAGTGATGCAAATTAAAATGACTATGAGGTACCACCTCACACCTGCCAGAATGGCTGCCATCAACAAATCATCAAACAACAAGTGCTGGCAAGGATGTGGAGAAAAGGGGCCTCTAGTACACTGCTAGTGGGAATGCATACTGGTGCAGCCGCTATGGAAAACAATATGGTGTTTCCTCAAAAACTTTTCAATTGATCTGCCATTTGACCCAGTAATCTCACTTCTAGTAATATACCTAAAAAGCCTGAAACCCCAATCAGAAAGAATATATGTTGCACTATGTTCATAGCAGTGCTCCTTACAATTACTAAGATCTGGAAACAGCCCAAGGGCCCATTAATAGACGTGTGGATAAGCTGTGGTACATTTACACAATGGAATACTATGCAGCTGTAAGAAAGAAAGATCTCTTATCCTTTGAGACAACATGGAGGGAACTGGGATGGGGTGTTATACTAAGTGAAATAAACCAGCCAAAGAAAGAAAAATACCACATGATCTCACTTATTTGTGGAATATATTGAACAAAAAAGCTGATGAACAAAATAGACCCAGAGATATAGAAAGGAGTAGGGTTCAGAATGACAAACTTCAGAGGAGGGGCAAGGAAGAGGGATGAGATAAACCTAAGAACATATATGCAAGTATGTGTAACCAACGGACATAGTCAACAATGCTGGGGGTGGAGGCAGGATAAAGAAGAGGGTGTCTGGGGGGAAAAAGGAGAAATATCTGTAACAAAAAATAATTAATTAATATAAAAATAAAATAAATATATATCTATATGTAGATATATAGATGTAAAATAACTATACATACAATTTTTGAAATCTTTTCATTATCAGTTTTTTTTTCCATCAACTGATGGACACTTGGGCTGTTTTCAGATCTTAGCTATTGTAAATAATGTGGCTATGATCATAGGGGTACATATATTCTTCCTGATTGATGTTTCAAGATTCTTAGGATATATTCTAAGAAGTGGGATCACTGGGTCATAATGGCATACTATGCACCTGCAATAAAAAGAGATCTCTTTGAGAGGACATGGAGGGACCTGGAGAGTATTGTGCTAAGCAAAATAAGCCAGTCAGAGAAAGACAAGTACCACATGATCTCATTTATTTGTGGAACATAATGAATAAAATAAGCTGTCGACCAAGAGATCCAGAATCATGGAAGTAGGGAACAGACTGTCAAACCACAGAGGTGGGAGTGGGAGGAGAGGGAAGGGATAAACCAAAGAATTTATATGCACATATGCACAAACAATTCACATAGACACGAGGCTGGGGAAAGCAGGAGGGGGGTGGAAGTGGGAAAGGGGGTCAATGGGGAAAAAACGGAGACATCTGTAATACCTTCAACAACAACAACAACAAAAACAGAAAAAATAAATAAAAACAGTGTAGGAATAAAAACAAGTGGGGCAGTGGTGAGGAAGGTATAAAAGGATGACAAGGGAACAAGGGAATATCTTTTTTCCACTTTTGTTTCTTTGGCTTCTCAGAGCCAAACTAGTTAGTATTTGTTGTCTGACTTCTTGGAGCTAGATCATTATTGGATATTTGTAGAGAAAGGTTATGTTTCTTCACCTCATTTGTTCTTTTCCTGTTTCTTAGCCCTTCTATCACTGCTTCTTTTTAAAAGAGATAAAATAAGTTTTCTTGACCCTATGTGGGAAACCTTCTTGGCATTTTTGAATATCCAAGTGTTCTATAACCAGCCACCTGTGAAGGGATTTTTTTTTCTTTTATATTTAACATATTTTTAAATTATTACTGTGTCTATTTTCCCCATATAGTTTATATTTGTACTGATTTTCCAAAGGGCTTTATCCAGATAATTCATGAATATACAACAGGAAAAATACAAACTTATAGTGGAAAAATTATTTTCCCAAATTATTTTTTATTAATCTCTCCCTCTCCCTCTCCCTCTCCCTCTCCCTCTCCCTCTCCCTCTCCCTCTCCCTCTCCCTCTCCCTCTCCCTCTCCCTCTCTCTCTCCCTTTCTCTCTAATACATACAAAACCACAGACTAGTGTTTAAGGATTAATTAATGACTGATCTCTCTTGTAACAACCTGTTTTTTTAGTTGAACTTAATTGCTTGCTTCTTGAATATTTTCTCCTAAAATATCTTTTTTTTTTAATTTTTATCCTCACCCGAGGACATTTTTCCATTTTTTTTGTTCATATAGAATGGGAGGGAGAGAGGAAGAGAAAGAGAGAGAAATAACAACATGAAAGGGACACATCGAGTGGCCACCACCCACATGACCCAACCAGGGCCAGGGACAAACTGCAACTGAAGTACGTGCCCTTAGCAGGAACCGAACCCGGGTCTCTCTGGACCGCAGGCTGACGCTCTAACCGCTGAGCCAAACTGGCCAGGGTTCCTAAAATAACTTAAATGAGGTTATTGGTGATCTTATTGAAACAAAGGAATGATGTGTCTTTTCAGAACCTAAACAGTTACTGAGAATAACATTTCAGAACTGACTAATAATTTGGAGTAACTTTGAGATTCATAAGGGTCCTGCCCCCCCCCAAAAAAAATCACATTATTGTCCACAAGACATTGTGTTAGCCAAAGTTTCCTCCCAATCCAAAAACGAAGCTTCATGCCATAACAATTTTCAGACTTCACTGCAGCAATCAAACAGATTGTTCTTTTAGTGGTTACTTCCTGTGAAATTCTCCAGCAGGAGTTTGTACCATTGAGCCAAAACAGGCCGTTGGAACAACCATACTATCTACTTATTCATTTTTGGAATAATTTCAGAAGATGCTCTTGTAGCAGCTGCCTGTTTGTAAAATCAGTCTTGGGCGTGTGCTAAAAGAGACCTAAATGAGACTAGAAGAAAATCAAATGATGAAGAATATAAAAAAGGTGAATCACAGCAGAAGATGCTGTGAGACTTTCTGTAGGGCTTCCTCACTATGACTCTGAAATAACTAAACTTTCAACTGCAACAATTTTAGTGAAGTATAAAGCATTGAAAATATGGACCAGAGTGTGTACACCTTTCCCATCACTATATTTCTGATCTAAATATGGATTTTAGATAGTTGGCCAAATTACTTTTTAATAAACGTAATGTGCTTATTTATTTGAATGTCTGTGCCTAAGTTTACCCACGACCAGACATCAATTCATTTACTATATGCTTGCATATTGAAGAAGGGAGATTAGTTGAGGATGACTCATTTGGGACTAGATACAGAATGCTAATGTAACTCAAATATTGCCATTCTCAATGTTTTAATGGATGTCTTTACACAAAGCATGGGCTTATAAATGACTATCCTGATTTCTAGTGTTGACTTAACGTGCACTTTCATGAATGGCATCAGTTGCTTTGTAGATTTTGTTGCTTAAGACTCATTAGTCCATTTTAAACTATCTGTGAATAAATAATGGAGGTAATGATAACTACTGTATAGATTTTGTTGAGCAATTTAGCATATAGGACATGGAAAAATGTGATTTGTATATGTTGAAAATTTTAAATCCAGGCTGTCTCAGCTTTAATGCACTTCCCAATTCTTCCTGTCTAAGGAGGCTCAGAAAATAGTAATTTTAATATTCATCTAAGAAAAATATAATTAGGAAGATAAATTTCTGCCCTAAATGCCATGTGGCACAATCCTGAACTCCAAGAGAAACACTTTTGACGTAATCTGTTCTCTTGGATAATTTATGCTGATTTTTGTCCCTTTCCATTAATCCAGAATCTAGCTTTGGGCAATGGGGGAGGATCTAGTCTTGTTCAAGCTAAAGCTCTTCAGATCAGAAGGCCTGAATAAAGCTTTGGACTAGATGAAAATAAAAGGAAATGTGAAAGCTGAGAGTCTTCTGGAGCAAAGGGCCACTTCAACTATCATGTCTGTCAACCTACTGGTGACAGCACCAAGGATCAGCTACTCAGTAGGCATCAGAGCCTTCAAACTACAGCTGATGCATTCTCTTGACCTGAAAGCCATTCCCTCCTTCTTAATGATTATCCATTAGTACAGCGTGTGTGTGTGTGTGTGTGTGTGTGTTTCTTGCAGAATAGATTAGAAACAATTACCGAATGGAGAACTGAAGATGCCCTTGCTGCTTTTAGTGTTTAGAAGCAACTCAAATGTTCTTTTCGGTCAGATGTGCCATTTTATGTGAATTACATTTTATTCCTCTGTCATGGACACATGCTCTATTTTATCTAAACATGGAAAGTTTCTGGACATGGATTCAGCATATGTACTGCTGCTTGCTACATCTATTTTTTGATGCTTTTAAGAAAGAATTATTTGGTAAGCTAATTTTCTTATGCTGAACAATATGTATATATGCTAAAATGATGATTTAAGCATACACCACAGGCACCTTTTATTTATTAATTTGTTTTTGTTACAGATGTTTCTCCTCCCCCCCCCAGACACCCTCCTCCTTATCCCACCCCCCTCAAGCATTGTTGTCTATGTCCATTGGTTATACATACATGTATGCAAATTCTTTGGTTTATCTCATCCCTACCCCCTACCCAGCTCCTCTGAAGTTTGTCAGTCTGAACCCTACTCCTTTCTATGTCTCTGGGTCTATCTATTTTGTTCATCAGCTTTTTTTGTTCATTATATTCCACAAATAACTGAGACCATGTGGTATTTGTCTTTCACTGATTGGCTTATTTCACTTAGGATAATACTCTCCAGGTCCCTCCATGTCACTTTCTCACTCACATTATAAGAATATGGAACCATATTGACTGCTATCGAGACAGTTTAATCATTCATTTTTAACTGGCAAAATGTTTTATTTTACTCTACTTGTCATTACCTATCATTGTATACTTGTGTAAAAGGGAACTATTTTATAGGGAAAAATAATAAAAATTGAACAATGGATCTGATTTTGTCAATGTTCATGAAGTGAATCACTGAATGCCAAGCCTATACAAATCAGGGGAACATTTTTATGACTTTATGAATTTCACCTTTACTACTGTGGATTTTTTAATATTTTTCACATAGACTTGGATGAGGCTTTGTATAAGTGCAAATTTCCTCATTTGTTATACTGAAGCTTTGGTGGTTTTTATTTTTATTAATTTATTTTTGTTACAAATGTTTCTCCTTTTTCCCCCATAGACACCCTCCTCCCCATCCTCCCCAAGCACTGCTGATTATGTCCATTGGTTGCACTTACATGCACATAAGTTCTTTGATTTATCTCATCGATCCATCCCGCCCCCCATCTCTGAGTTCTGTCAATCTGATCCATACTCCTTTCTATGTCTCTGGGTCTATTTTATTCATCAGCCTATTTTGTTCATTATATTCCACAAATAAAAGAGATCATGTGGTATTTCTTTTTCTCTGATTGGCTTATTTTGCTTAGCATAATGCTCTCCAGATCCCTACATATCATCTTAAAGGATAAGAGATCCCTCCTTCTTACAGCTGCATAGTATTCCATTGTGTATATGTACCACTGCTTTTTTATCCACCGATCTACTAATGGACACTTGGGTTTTTTCCAGATCTTAGCAATTGTGAATAGTACTTGTAAGAACATAGGGTTATATATATATATATATTCTTTCTGATTGGTGTTTCAGGCTTCTTAGGATATATTCCTAGAAGTGGGATCACTGGGTCAAATGGAAGATCGATTTTGAATTTTTTGAGGAAACACCATATTGTTTTCCATAGTGGCTGCACCATTCCGCATTCTCACTAGCAGTGTGCTCAAGTTCCCTTTTCTCCACACCCTCGCCAGCACTTGTTTTTTGTTGATTATATTGAGAGTAGCCTTTCTGGCAGGTATGAAATGATACCTCATAGTTGTTTTAATTTGCATCTCTCTGATGATTAGTAATGCAGAGCATTTTTTCATATGTCTCTTGGCCATTTGTATGTCCTGTTAGGAGAGGTATAGCTTTACATCCTCTGCCCATTTTTTTTATTATTATTATTTGTTTCTCTTTAACTAATTTACTTATTTTTGTTACAGATGTTTCTTCTCCCCCCCACTGATTTCCCCCTCCCCCCCACCCCGCCCTGTCCACATCTTTGTTGTCCATGTTCATTGTTCATGAACACATGTATATAAGTTCTGTGGTTTATCTCTCCCACATCACACACTTTTCTGGAGATTGTCTGTCTGTACCCCACTTCCACATGTCTGGGACTACCCCATTCCTAAGACTGTTAAGTTCGTTATATTCCACAAATAAGTGACATCAGGTGATATTTGTCTTTCTATGCTTGGCTTGTTTCACTAGGATAATACTTTCCAAGTCCCTCCATGTCGTCTCAAAGGTTAAGAGATCTTTCTTTCTTACAGCTGCACAGTACTCCATTGTGTATATGTACCACAGCTTTTTTATCCATTCGTCTACTGATGGACACTTGGGCTGTTTCCAGATCTTAGCTATTTTAAATAGTGCTGCTATGAACATGGGATACAAATATTCTTCCTGATTGGTGTTTCAGGATTTTTAGGGTATATTCCTAGAAGTGGGATCACTGGTTCAAATGGCAGTTCAATTTTCAGTTTTTTGAGGTAACACCATATTGATTTCCATAGTGGCTGCACTAGTTTGCATTACCACCAACAATGTTCTACACTCCCCTTTTCTCCACACCCTCACCAACACTTGTTTGATGATTTGTTGATGGCAACCATTCTGACAGATGTGATTTGATACCTCATTATTGTTTTAATTTGCATCTCTCTGATGATTAGTGATGATGAGCATTTCTTCATATATCTCTTAGCCACTTGTATGACCTGTTTGGAGAGGTGTCTATTTAGTTCCTCTGCGCACTTTATAATTGGGTTCTGTGTCTTCATTTTGTTGAGTTGTATGAGCACTCTAGATATATTGGAAATTAACCCCTCATCTGATATATCATTGGCAATTATGCTCTCCCATACAGTGGGTCGCCTTTCCGTTATGATGATTGTATCTTTTGCTGTTCAGAAGCTTTTAATTTTGATGTAGTCCCATTTGTTCATTTTCTCTTTTGTTTCTGTTGCCTTAGGTGATGTATCAGTGAAAATTCTGTTGCGTATGATGTCTGAAATTGTGTTGACTACATTTTCTTATGGGATTTTTATGGACTCATGAGTCACATTTAAGTCTTTTATCCATTTTGAGTTTATTCTTGTTTATGGTGTAAGTTGATGGTCTAGTTTCATTTTTTTTTTGCATGTAGCTGTCTAATTTTCCCAACACTATTTACTAAAGAGGCTGTCTTTACTCCACTGTATGCTCTTGCCACCTTTGTCAAATATTAATTGCGCATATTGCCTTGGATCCATTTCTGGGTTCTCTGATTTGTTCCACTGGTCTATATGCCTGTTTTTGTGCCAGGACCAGACTGTTTTGATTACAGTGGCTTTGTAGTATAACCTGAAATCTGGTAATGTGATCCATCCAACTTTGTTCTTCATTTTCAAGATTGCTGTGGTTATTCGAGGTCTTTTTTTGGTTCCATATTAACTTTTGAAATATTTGTTCAAGTTCTGTGAAGTTTGTTGTTGGTATTTTGATGGGGATTGCATTGAATGTATAAATTGCTTCAGGTAATATGGACATTTTAATGATGTTAATTCTTCCAATCCATGAACAAGGTATGTGCTTCCACTTTTTTATATCTTCCTCTATTTCTTTTTTCAATGACCTGTAGTTTTCTGCAAATAAGTTTTTTATTCCTTTGTGAAAGTTTATTCCTAGGTATCTTAAATTTTTTGCCGCTATAGTAAAAGGGATTGTTTATTTAGTTTCTCTTCCTGAGAGTTTATCATTGGTGTATAGCAATGCCATCGATTTCTTGAGGTAAATTTTGTATCCTGCTACTTTGCCAAACTTATTTATTAAGTCTAGTAAATTTTTGATGGAGTCTTTGGGGTTTTCTACATATGGTATCATGTCATTTGTGAATAATGACAGTTTCACTTCCTCCTTTCTTATTTGGATCCTTTTTATTTTTTCCTCCTGTCTGATTGCTGTGGCTAACTTCCAGTACTATGTTAAATAAGAGTGGCAAAAGTCAGCATTCTTTTCTTGTTCCTGTTCTTAAGGGAAATGCTTTTAATTTTTGCCTATTGAGTATGATGTTGGCTTTTTGTCTCTCATATATGGCATTTCTTATGTTGAGATATGATCCCTCTATTCCCGGATTGCTGAGCGTGTTTATCACATTTGGGTGCTGGATTTTGTCAAATGCTTTTTTAGCATCTATTTATATGATCATATGATTTTTATCTTTTATTTTGTTTATGTGGTGTATCACATATTGATTTGTGAATATTGTACCAGCCTTGCATCTCTGGGATGAGTCACACTTGGTCATGACGAAAAATTTTTTTGATATATTGCTGGATCCGACTTGCTAGTATTTTGTTCAGGATTTTGGCATCAATGTTCATCAGGGATATTGGTCTGTATTTTTTTTTTGTTTTTTGTTTTTTTGTTTTTGTCTTTAGGGTCTTTCTCTGGTTTTGGAATTGGAATTATGCAGGCCTCATAAAATGAGTTTGAAAGTCTTCCTTCTTCTTGAATTTTTTGAAATAGTATGAAGAGAATGGGTATTAGTTCTTCTTTGAATGTTCGGTAAAATTCCCGTGAAGTAGTCTCGCCTAGGCTTTTGTTAGCTGGGAAAGTCTTGATTACATCTTCAATTTCTTCAGTTGTTACTGGTCTGTTCAAGTTTTCTATGTCTTCCTGGTTCAGTTTTGGGAAACCATATGTTTCTAGAAATTTGTCCATTTTGCTTAGATTGTCGAATTTGTTGCCGTATAATTGTTCATAGTAGTTGTTAACAATCCTTTGTATTTCTGTGGTGTCAGTTATTATTTCTCCTCTTTCATTTCTGATTTTGTGTATTTGGGTTCTCGCTCTTTGTTTCTTGGTGAGTCTCACCAAGGGTCCAACAATCTTGTTTATCTTTTCAAATAACCAGCTCTTTGTTTCATTGATCCTTTGAATTGTTTTTTTTTCGTCTCCGTGGCATTTATTTCTGCTCTGATCTTTACTATGTTATTCTTTCTACTTGCTCTGGGGTTTTCTTCTTGTTTGCTTTCTTGTTCTTTAAGTTTTGAGGTTCAATATTCTGTTAGAATTTTTTCTTGCTTCTTGAGGTAGGCCTGTAGTGCTATGAACTTTCCTCTCAGAACTGCTTTCACTGCATCGCATAGATTTTGTGTTGTTGTGTGTTCTTTTCATTGGTTTCCAGAAAGCTTTTAATTTCTTCCTTTAACTCCATCGTAACCTATTCATTTTTCAATAACATGTTATTTAGCCTCAATATTTTCAAATTTCTTTGCATGCTCTCATTGCAGTTGATTTCTAGTTGCTTGCCACTGTGGTCTGAGAAGATGCTTGATATGATTTCAATCTTCTTGAACTTGTAGAGACTTAGTTTGTGTCCTAATATGTGGTCTATCTTTGAGAATGTCCAATGTGCACTTGAGAAGAATGGAAATTCTGAAGTTTTGGGGTGTAATTTCCTGTAGATATCTATTAAATCCATTTGGTGTACTGCTTCATTTAGGGTGTCTGTTTCCTTGTTAATTTTTTGTGTAGAAGATCTATCCAGTGATGTCAGCGGGGTGTTGAAATCCCCTACTATGATTGCATTTCTGTTGATTTCTCCTTTGAAGTCCTCCAAAATATTTTTTAATATATGTTGCTGCTTCTAAATTGGGTGCATATATGTATACCAAGGTTATATCTTCCTGTTGGATAAATCCTTTCAATATTATGCAGTGGCCGTCTTAGTCTCTAATTATGGTGTTCATTTTGTAATCTACTCTATTAGATATGAGTATTGCTACTGCAGCTTTTTTTTTGCTTTCCATTTGCTTGAAAGATTTTTTTCCATCCCTTCACTTTCAACCTATGTGAGTCTTTTGTTGTGAGGTGGGTCTCTTGTAAGCATAATTTATGTGAGTTATGCTTTCTTATCCACTTATCTACTCTGTGTCGTTTTATTGGAGCATTCAAACCATGCACATTTAAGGTGATAATTGATATGTACTTATTTATTGCCATTTGTGTTTAGTTTGGTTCTATTTTCGTCCTATTTCTCTACAGATTACAGCAGTCCTTTTAGGATATCTTTCAGTGCTGGTTTGGTGTTAATATATTCCCATAGCATTTGTTTCTCTGGAAAGCTCTTTATTTGACCTTCTATTTTGAATAATAGCCTTGCTGGATATAGTAGTCTTGGACTCAGATCCTCATTCTTCATGATTTTGATTACTTCATGCTACTCCCTTCTGTCCTGTAGTGTTTCTGTTGGGAAGTCAGCTGAGAGCCTAATGGGGTTTCCTTTGTAGATCACCTGTTGCTTATCTCTTGCCACCTTTAGGATTCTCTCTTTGTCTTTAATTTTTGGCATTTTAATTACTATGTGTCTTGGTGTCAGCCTGTTTGGGTTTTTTTACTTGTGACTCTCTGTGCTTCTTGAACTTGAATACCTTATTCCTTCACCAAGTTAGGAAAGTTTTCTGTCATTATTTCTTCAAATATATTCTCTAACCCTTGCTCATTTTCTTTCTCTTAGGGGACTCCTATGATGTGAATGTTATTACATTTCCAGTTGTCCCACTGTTCTCTTAAGCTATCTTCCTCCTTTTTAATCATTTTTTTCCTTTTTGTTTTCTGATTGGTTGATTTCCTCAGCTTCCTCTACTCTGCTGGTTAGTCCTTCCAATGTTCTCTTATTTTCTGCTATCGCATTCTTCATTTTCACTTAGTTGGTTTTCAGTGTTTCTATATCTTTACTCATGGTGTTGATGTCCTTACTCATGGTGTTCAGCTTCCTCAAATCATGATTCTGAACTATATCTCTGATCATTTGCTTAGCTGCATTTCATTGATCTCGTCATCGATAGAGTTCTCTTGTTCTTTCTTTTGGGATTTGTTTCTTTGTTTCACCATTTTGGCTGTCTTAGTGGGTTTTGGAGGTTGCCAAATTTTCCCTATGGGTGTTGGTGTTCTGCTGTTTTTGGCTTTCCCCACTGGGTTTGGATGACCCTCGGTGGGCCCACATTAAATACCACTATCAAGTCTTATTTTCCTAGGTAGATTTTTAAGCCCAGGAAATGTTCATTTATCCTCTAGCTTTTTCCTGGTGGCTGGTAGTGTCAGTTACTCAGTGCCTTGGAATGTAGCCCTGGTGTTCTGCCTAAGAGGATTTCCTGAGAGTGGGGTAGATGCTGGTTATTAATGATCCTCAATTTGTATTTCTTTGCCTCACCTGGGAAAGGCTGATTCTCCAAGGTGTGTGTATGTGGGGTCTGGTGATTTTCTCCAGATTTCTGGTAAGGATCACACTGGCCACCGTCCTTTGTGGCCTCAACTCAGCAAAAACTGTGAATGGCCTCCAAATCTTGGGTGTCCCCACGGAGTTCCAGCCCAGTCTGCCCTCCCTCTGCCCTAGCTCCTGGATGAGTGGCTGTGGCTATTTTAGCATTCTGTGTTGGCTCTCTGCATCGTGGAGTGGGCTTGGTCTTTATTCCCCAAGGGCGCTGCTCACAGCTAAGACTGTTGCTGTCCATGGGCTCTCAGCCTACCACCCTCTCAATCTTCTGCAAATCCTAGCAGTGTCCCTGGTTATATGGTCCTGTCCTGCTGCTTTTCTGTTGCCTTTTTCCTAGGATTTGTCTGTATTTTAGTTGTAATTACTGTTTGGTCCTGGGAGATTGTCTGTGTAGCTTCTATTCATTCTGCCTCCTTTTTTCACATTCTCTATGTCTGTCTAGTGTGCAGCTAAGTCACAGAAGCCTTCCTGGTGCCCCAGCACCCTGCAGGTCCTGCCGGTAACTGGATCATACCCTTTGGGAACCTGGCTCTATGCCCATGTTATGGGCTGCTGGGTCACACAGGCCTCACTGGTGCTTCAGCACCCCGCAGATCCCATTGGTAACTGGATCACACAGTCCCTGCTGGGTCACACAGGGCTCTCTTGGCTTTAGCACCTTGCAGGTTTCCCAGGATAACTGGATGCCACAATCTCTGTGGGGTAGCACAGTCCTCTCTGGTTCTACAGCACCCCTCATATCCCATGGGTAACTAGATGGCACAGTCCCTGGGTTGCACAGGCTTCTCTAATGTTTCAGTACCCCACAGACCCAGTTGGTAACCAGATCGGGCATTCTCTACTGGGTTTCACAGTCCTCTCTGATGCTGTAGCTCCCCACAGGTCCCATGGGTAACTAGATCACACAGTCCCTGCTGGGTTGCACAGGCCTCTCTGGTGTTTCAGCACCTCGCAGGTCCTGGGGGTAACTAGATCGCACAGTCCCTGCTTGGTCGTGCAGTCCCTGCTGGGACGCGCAGACCTCTCTTGTACTTCAGCTCCCCCATGTAACTGGTAGCACATTTCCTGTTGGGTTACACAGGCCTCTCTGGTACCCCCACACCCTCAGGGCCTGCAGAGGGGTAGCTGGATAACTCCAGTCTCTCTGGGGCCTGGCTTCCCACTGCTCTTGTGAACTTCTGGATAGCTCAGGACTCTGTGGAGCCCCAGGTCCTGCCTCTGGGGTTTGGGGAGTGCTGCTGCCCCATGGGGCTGAACTTCTGCTCAGCTTTTGTTGTAGTTTTTAGGGATGGGTCTCAGCTGCTTGTCTGTGCTTCTGTTGCCTGGGGAGGCATGTCTGCTCCCCAGCCTCTGTTGCTGAGGGTATATCTGGACTCTGATCAGGCTGCCACTATGGAGGATGGTGCTGGGCTCCAGGCTGTCTGCGGCTTCTGTGACAGGTACCTTGGGAGCTCCACTACTGTGCACAGGTCTGTGTTGATACAGAGCGTACACTGGTCTGATGGTGCCAGTTGCACTGGTGGGCTCAGGTTGCTAGGCCCTAGCAGTTCCCACTGCTTCCTCCCAGGGAAGACCCAGGATCTTCCAAAATGGTGGAACCTCCTCGAGGTTCAGGGAGAAGCACCTTGAAGGGCTGCTTATGTGGTAGGCTGTTGCTCTGATCCACTGCACAGGAACCTTCTGCTCAGCGACTCTGCACTACTTGGGTTTGGTCATCCATCGTCACGTCTACTCCCACTCTCTCACACACTCTCACTCCCTCAGGTCCTGCCCACCGCCATCTTTTTCCTGCTATTGGGTCTTCCCATTTTTTAATTGGGTTCTTTCTCTTTCTTTAGTTGAGTTGTATGAGCACTCTACATATTTTGGAAATTAAACCATTATCTGACGTATCATTGGCAATTATGTTCTCCCATATATTGGGTTCCCTTTCCATTTTGATGGTTGTTTCTTTCGCTGTGCAGAAGCTTATTAATTTGATGTAGTCTTATGTATTAATTATTTTCTTTGTTTCTTTTGCCTTAGGCATTGTATCAGTGAAAATTCTGCTGCGTATTATGTCTGAAATTTTGTTAACTACATTTTCTTCTAGGATTTTTATGGATTCATGAGTCACATTTAGGTCTTTCATCCATTTTGAGTTTATTCTTGTGTATGGTGTACGTTGGTGTGTATGCAAATATAGATTTAGATATCTATACACATGTTAAGATGAAGGGGAGGAGAGCAAGCCAACATAAGAAATGTTAACCAATTGTTAACATTGGTTGTCTCATTAGGGGATATTTTTATGGGTAGATTTGTTTATACTTTCTCCAAAAAGAAGCAAAATTTGGACAATACATAAGTTTAGAATTTTTTATAGAGGATTTTGCTTTATTTTTCCAAAAGACTAAGGTAATAAAGAAGGTTAGAAATACCTGGCGAAATTTGCATCACATTTAAAGAATAGTTCTTAATGCATGAGATTTTGCCTTGAAGATTTTCACAGCTTGATTATATGTCTCATTGTATACCAATTATTGAATTAAATGAAATGAAACCATTCCTGTAGAGTGAAATCCATGAAAATGGCAAACTATCCATAAAAATGAACACAGAAGTATTGATCTTCAACTTTTCCTGTACCTTTATTTCTCACTTAATTTAGCCATTCTTTCGATCTTATTTTTTAGTACAGTAATCTAAGTCAGATAAGTTAAATTATTGTCTAACATTGTTGATAAAATCAGAATACGATGTGAGAAACAAGGGAAACCTCAAAACAGAATCATGGTGCCTCCTGGACTTCCTACTATGGAAAGCATCCAATATAGTTAAGTAATGCAGCAGCAGTAACATCATAAGAGTTCAGAGTGAAATATTCTCATTCATCTCCACTAAAGCTCCAAAGTACCAAATGGAGCAAGTCTCAGAATTTAGAAGACTAGAATCTTTTCTTGTTTGTTTAATTTTTTTTTTAATCCTCACTGGAGGACATTTCCGCATCTGTCTTCAGATAGAGTGGGAGGGAGAGAGGGATGAAAAGAGAGAGAGAGAAACATTGATGTGAGAGAGACACATTGAGTGATTGCCACCCACACTACCCCAGCCAGACTCAGGGACAAACTTCAACTGAGGTACGCACCACTAGCAAGAACTGAACTCTGGACTCTTTGGTCCACGAGCCAATGCTCTAACCGCTGAGCCAAACCAGCCAGGGCTAGAAAACCAGAATCTTTAGTTGTAGGTATCTCTGTAAAGAAAAAAATGTCATAGTTTTGTTCTCTGTCAGAGGCACAAAGCAAAGTATTACTCTGTGACCACAAATGCCAATTGTAGAGGTGCACCAAGCATCTGAGAGGGTAAGATTTGAAGGTTATACTGCTTCTAATAAATTTTCCCAAACTGTTATTTGGGATGCAATAAAAAGAGAGGGCCTAGTAAAGCAGCCATGACAGGGATTGGGTCAAAGAGGGAATATGACATGGACATATCCTAGTGAAGTAACAATGGGATGTGTCACTTGTTATCCATTTACTAGTCCTAACCACTCCAGTGAATGAAGAACTGTGGTAATAAACTTCTGGAAAGACAACAGTATATGTATTATTTGAAGGAGCAGGACTCCTCCAAAGTGTTTCTGTTGGACTTTCAGACTGTGCAAGATGTTTTGGGCAGAAATTATCCTTCCTACTTACATTTTTCTTAGATGAATACTAAAGTGAGTGTATATTCCCTGTGCAACTCCCTGAAATATAATAAATTTCAAATAATTTTCTTCTAAAAGTGGAAAATGTTATGAAGCTAGAATAACATTCAAATAAAATGTATGCCATAGATTACTTTTAGGAAGGCACTGAAAATCATTGGTTTGCCTTCTTAAACAAGGTCTAAATTGTCTTCTTTTTTTTTTTTTATCCTCACCCGAGGACATTTTTCCACTTTTTGTTCAAATAGACTGGGAGGGAGAGAGAGAGAGAGAGAAAGAAACATTGACGTGAAAGGGACACATCGCGTAGCTACCTCCCACACAACCCAACCAGGGCCGGGGACAAACTGCAACCGAGGCACATGCCCTTAGCGGGAACCGAACCCGGGTCTCTCTGGACCACAGGCCGACGCTCTAACCACTGAGCCAAACTGGCCAGGGCAGGTCTAAATTGGTTTTAGAAAATGTACAGGTGGGTTTAAAAAATATTATGATCTTGTCGTCACTTATTTGAAACCCACAAGATTTTTAGGGAAAGCTATAGCATTTTACTTTAAATGAAATGAGTTCTAACAGTGGTTTCCTTTTACATATTAAATTAGAGAACCAATTAAATTTATTCCCCTGATCAATGTTGTGTTAATAACTCATACAATATTTTTGGTTAGACATGAATACTCCAAGCATACATCAAATTAGTAAAAGCACATGGCTTATGAAAACAAGAAGAATGGTTATGTTTATAATGTCCACTTTACACTTAATTTTTTGTTTGTTTTTGTTTTTTTGTTCATAGAAAGTGGTAGGGAGAGAGAGAAAGAGAGAGAGAGAGAAACATTGACGTGAAAGGGACACATTGAGTGATTGCCACCTGCATGACCCAACCGAGGCCGGGGACAAACTGCAACTGAGGTACATACCCTTAACGGAAACTGAACCGGATCTCTCTGGACCACAGGCCGACACTCTAACCACTGAGAAATACTGGCCAGGGCTACACTTAATTTTTAAAAAATCACTTTATGAAACATTTTGATCCATTTATTTAGGAGGTATTAATGTGATGGTAAAGATTTGTCATTCTTTTTTTTGGGGGGGAGCGGGATTTTATTTTATTTTTTTTGTTACCGATGTTTCTCCTTTTTTACCCCTTTGGTACCCTCTTCCCCATACCCCCCGCCCGGTCCCCGGCTGTGATGTCCATGTCCATTGGTTATACATACATGCATATAAGTTCTGTGGTTTATCTATTCCCACCCCCACCACCCCCTCTTCTGAGGGTTGTCAGTCTGTACCCTACTTCCATGTTTCTGGGTCTACCGTATTCCTCAAAATGCTATGTTTATTATATTCCATATATGAGTGAGATCATGTGGTATTTGTCCTTCACATTTTAGGAGGATTCGAGAGATAAAAAGATGAGCTTCTAGGATTATATAAGTTTCACACAAAAAACAAACTGGTATTTCACTATCAGCTTGCGTTAACATCCTATATTTTGACTTATGTCATTGAGGTGTGATGTGAGCCAATTTCTTTCAATTTCAGGTGTTTGCTAGAATATGCAGATGATATTTACTACTCATTTTGAAAAATAACTTCCTCTTAAAGACAATTTTGAGAAAAAAATAAGCTCTAATTATGTGGTCTGGCAGAAATAATAGTTATCATTGTTTAACCGGTAAATGAGCAAGGTCAATATCATTATTTCCACTATATAAATTATGAAACCCAAGGTTCAAAGCATTTTTCAGACTTTAGTAAAGGGTCTTAGTTAAATCGATGACCGAGCCAAAGTCCTTCCCCACTAGAACTCCTTGATATAAATGAATGTAACTGGATTTATGTAAGCTGCTCCAGACACATGAATGCTCTAACGTTTTTCAGGCAAACTGAAAAGTTCTTCCCTGTAACATTTCATAAAAATGATTATTCTTCTGTACTGATAAATGGAATTCAAATTAGTCACAATTATAACTTTTGAATTATCTACCTAGCAAAATAAATTTTAAAAATAATTTAAAAAGTACAATTAGAATAACTGGATTAACTGGTAGCTTTTGTTTAAGTATCCATACAAAAGGAAATAAGGTTTTAAGGATTAATTTCTTGGATGTGCTGAGCAGCCTAGCTGATAACTGTGGTAGTGATGGCAATTTCTGTTAGTAATGCTGGTAGTATTTGCTCATACCTTTTTTAAAGAAAACTTGCCTGTTTTGACAAGCTCACAAATTTTGCTCATTCTGAAAGTTACTGGAGTACAGAAATATTATGTTTCCTCCTCTCTTAGGAAAAACATTCCTCCTCCTGAACAAAATATTAAAGTCCTGGTGAGGTCTAAGTGCTCAGCTTAACTAGTTGGCTTTGTTTCAGTGAGTTTTTAGCAGTTACAAATGGGAACTGTTTCACAGTTTCCACATTCACTGCTAATCCTCAAGAAAATAAAACAACCAGTTTGGCATAATAAATATTTTACTATTGACTTGGACATGGTCACTTTAAAAATCTGAAGAAAATCTTCATTAGAATCTTCTGCTGTCTTACACAGTATAATAGAGAAGAAACAGTTCATTAAAGACCTATATTAATCAAATATTTCAAGTTGTGATGTGTGGAATCTGTGTAGGAAACACATTGGGGTTGGTTGTTTTTTCCAGCAGGCAAAATACTGGGAAATAAACTGAATTTGTATTGTGGATTTCCAGAATATACTTCCACAAAGCTTTGTCATCAGATTGATTTCTTTAAACATAGAGCCATAGCCATAAAGGGAAAACTTGAGATATTAAAACGTAGGTAATATGATTCCAGGATCACATGTAATATCATTATATAACACGGGGTCAACTTTTTAAAATATTTCAAATAGATTATACATACCAGTGTGACTTGAGTCAAAAACTCCTAATATTGGCTTATTAGGTATAAAGTTGGTGATTGCTGGAAATATATTTGTGTTTGGCTCTAATTAGATAATTGAAGAACATGGAGTGGTTATTGTTATTTTAATAGTAGGTGCAGTCACATGGACACCTCATCTTTGAGTGAGTGGCTTTAATAGGTTGTGTTTATTCATGGTTAATAAGGCCCTAGGGCATCAAAATTAAAAGTAAATATTCAACTAAATCTTTTTTTATGTAAGTTTTATTATTTTTTTAAAAATACTTTCTTTGTTGATTTTATTTTTTAATTAATTTGTATTTTATTTATTAATTTGTTTTTCTTACAGATGTTTCTCATTTTTCTCCTATTGACACCCTCTTCCCCTTCCCCCACACCCTATCCCCAGCTTTGTTGTCTATGCTCATTGGTCATGTATACATGCATGTAAATTTTGTGGTTTATCTCTTTTCCCCAAATCCCCCTCCTCTGAGGCTCATCAGTCTGTACC
The DNA here is from genome assembly GCF_014108415.1 of Molossus molossus. Classification (NCBI taxonomy): domain Eukaryota; kingdom Metazoa; phylum Chordata; class Mammalia; order Chiroptera; family Molossidae; genus Molossus; species Molossus molossus. The sequence continues at coordinate 74,826,979 of NW_023425355.1, read as the reverse complement.
CCACCTCTAAGTCTCTGGGCTAATTTTGTTTAGCAGTTTGTTTAGTTCATTATATTTCACAAATAAGTAAGATCATGTCATATTTGTCTTTGTCTGCTTGGCTTGTTTCACTTAGCATAATACTCTCTAGGTCCTTCCATGCCATCTCAAAGGATAAGAGATCTTTCTTTCTTACCGCTGCATAGTATTCCATTGTGTACATGTACCAGAGCTTTTTAATCCACTCATCTACTGATGAACCCTGGGGTTGTTTCCAGATCTTAGCTATTGTAAATAGTGCTGCTATGAACATAGAGGTAAATATATTCTTACTGATTGGTGTTTCAGGTTTCTTTGGGTATATTACTAGAAGTGGGATCACTGGGTCAAACGGCAGTTCAATTTTCAACTTTTTTAGATAACACCATAGTGTTTTCTACAGTAGCTGCACCAGTCTGCATTCCCACCAGCAGTGTACTAGAGTCCTATTTTCTCCACATCCTTGCCAACACTTGTTGTTTGATGACAACATATTTCACAGAACTAGAACAAACTAGGACAGTTTATGTGGAACCAAAAAAGACCCCGAATAGCCACAGCAAACTTGAAAAAGAAGGACAAAGTAGGAGGGATAACATTACCATATTTCAGGTTATACTACAAAGCCACTGTAATCAAAACAGCCTGGTACTGGCACAAGAACAGGCAGATAGATCAATGGAACAGAATAGAGAACACAGAAATTGACACAATACAACATGCTCAATTAATATTTGACAAAGGTGGCAAGAGCATACAGTGGAATCAAGACAGTCTCTTCAATAAAAGGTGTTGGGAAAATTGGACAGCTACTTGCAAAACAATAAAGCTAGAACACCAACTTACACCATACACAAGAATAAATTCAAAATGGATAAAAGATTTAATTGTAACTTGTAAATCCATAAAAATTCTAGAAGAAAATGTAGGCAACAAAATCTCAGACATCATACGCAGCAGAATTTTCACTGATAAAATGCCTGAGGCAAGAGAAACAAAGGAAAAAATGAACACATGAGACTACATGAAACTAAAAAGCTTCTGCACAGATAAAAAAACAACCATCAAAACAGAAAAGGAACCCACTATATGGGAGAGCATAATTGCCAACTGAACATCAGATAAGGGGTTAATTTCCAAAATATATAGAGTGCTCATACAACTCTACAAAAGGAAGCTGAAGAACCCAATTAAAAAATGGGCAGAGGAACTAAATAGACACCTCTCCAAAAAGAACATACAAATGGCTAACAGACATATGAAGAAATGCTCAACATCACTAATCATCATAGAGATGCAAATTAAAACAACTATGAGGTATCATATCACACCTGTCAGAATGGCCGCCATCAACAAATCATCAAACAACATGTGTTGGCGAGGGTGTGTTAAATCTTTTTTTTTTTTTTTTTTCATTTCCAAGAATATAGTACTGTGCTCTGCCTATAGGCAGTCAATTAATATATATCAGTTAATTAGTTTTGATTTTGTTAAAATTGATTTTTTGTAATTCCTTCAGAACAAGACTTCATTCAAGAACTATATGAAGGAGTCATTTTATCGATAACTGGGAGTTGAGCTCAGCGTACAGGGGTGATATATGAAATGTCACTGTTTTGAAAGGCTTTAGTAGGGGTCACTAAATACAAGGGATAATTCCATCCAACACTATCAGTCAAGTTGTGGAAGATAGGCCTTAACAGTGCCTCTATCTGGCACTTTTATTCCCTTCTGTATATGGCATTTTCATGGTTAAAATGACTCACAGTGTTCCCTAATTAAGATTTTTCCAGCCACCTCTGTTTTCCTGGACATTGTATCTGTTTTCCAAGGTTCAGAGGAGTCTCTCCTTGTCATTTGTTTAACACTTTAGTAGTATTCACATAGAGGATTAAAAAAGGAGGCTGTGTTTACCACCCCACCATTTTTTAACCTGCTAGCATCTGCCCATATGCTTCTGGTGACTGGCAATGTGGTATAGTTAATTTCATTCACTGGCTGTCATAAGAACCCCAAGGTACTATACTCAATTCTTTCAATAACTGCAGTTGATCTCCTGGCCAGTCAAGTGATAGTGCCACAGGATCCTTCTTATTGTCGTGTTCCTATCGGCTCTCGGAAGCCACTACTTTCTAGAGAAAGCATTCTTAGAAAACTTAGCAAGTAAACTCTGCAACACCTCCCCCCAAGACCTATGGGATTTACATATGATATTTGATTTTATTACATAGGATAAGTTATATCAAGCCTTGTGTAGTTTACTTACATACTACAGCTGTTCAATAAATGCCAGCCATTTCTTCTATCAAATATCCATTATTATGACTGAGCCCCTCTAGTGGCCTTAAGGATAAAATAGCTGGGTCTAGGATAATCTTACCAAGAAACAGCTTCTCTGACTAGATAGCTATGTGTTCTCAAAGACACATAGCACATTATAATTATTTCTACTTCCGTAATCATCTTGCCCAACAGTACTTGCACAGTTATATCTCCCGTTTCTTTAACCAGAACATAAACTCTGAAGAAGAAAATAGCTATGTCTTGCCCCCTCCTGTATTCCTTAGTGCTTAGCATAGTGTCTGAATTGAGCTTTTCACGCATGTAGTAGGTGTTCAGTAGATATTTGCTGATCGAAGTGTCCTAGTATCACAGGTACTGAGTGACTCCCACAGAAAATGGTCCCTCAGAAAGGTGTGTGTTCTTCAGTTACATCCAGAAAACACAGAGATAGCATAATCAAAATATGTATTATGAATAGTTGCAAATCATTAATATTATTAGTTATGCCCCAAATATCAACCTCAGGTTGGATGCAACATAAGAATCACACTTAGATATTAATTACAAATCCTTAGATTGGATAGTAGATAATTATATTTTCATTATCATTATGCAATATCATTACTGATTGGCTAAAATGTGCTTAGGGTAGAAGCCCCTGAAAGGCACTTTTCTTCTTGAGTAACTGCCATACACATCAACCCTGGTAGCCCCTCCTTAGCTCATCTTAATTCTCTCTCACATTTCATTTCTTCCACCTGCTATTTATAGTTTCACAAAATTTTACACCTAATCTCAGTTTCTCCTGTTTTTTTTTTTTTTCTTTAACTAGTTATTAAGATCCTAAATAAGTGTTTCTTGCTCCTTTTTCATCTTTACTCCTACTCCTTTCATAATAGATTCCTCTAGTATATATGCTCCCATCCATCCATCCATCCATCTATCTAAGCAATAGTCCACTGATTGTCCTATACTTTGCAAACACAGCCCCTGCCTTCTCTGAGTTTATAGTCAAATGGAAGGGCCTGCCTGGTGTGGCTCAGTGGTTGAATGTTGACCCATGCACTAAGAGATTGCTGGTTTAATTCCTGGTCCAGGCACATGCCGAAGTTGTGGGCCCAGTCCCCAGTGGGGGGCATGCAGGAGGCAGCCATTTGATGTTCTCTCTCATGGATGTTTCTATCTCTCTCCCTCTCCCTTCCGTTCTCTCTAAAAATCAATAAAAAGGAAGAAAATTAATAAATATTCAAATGGAAGAAACAGTTTTTGAACTGCTAATTAAAATCAAGTACCTACTCAAGGTCCTCTTTTTGCTATGTCTGACCACTGCTGGATGAAGATGACCATGAACAGATTACTCTTACAAAACAGCATTGTAACAGTATTTTCAGATGCATGTATTAACAAACAACATGAAAGGCCTAGGAACTGGGATGTAGACAAGAGGGAGGTGCATTGTTAGACTGGAATTTTTTTTTTTTTTTTTTTGAAGTCACTATCCAAAGTTAAGCTCTTGTGATTCATTGCCTGGCAACAGAAGAAGTGGTTGCACTCCTCAAAAGCTGAGGAAGAGCAGGGGAATGGATAGCAGCTCTGGGGAAATCCCCCAGGGATTTCTTAGTCAGATGTTTATAAACTTTTGTTCTAATTCTTGAAGGTGGATGATCTTAACTGTGCTCTAAGGAAAGCTGAATAAGAATGAAAAAAAAAAAAAGAATAGCCTGATTTTACCCCAATAATGATTTCATAGAATTTCAGTAGCTGCCACCACCCCATTTCAAAAATCAAAGGCCGCCCTAGCCAGTTTTGTTCAGTGGTTAGAGTGTCAGCCGGTGGTCTGGGAGAACCCAGGTTCGTTTCCCGTTAAGGGCATGTACCTCGGTTGCAGTTTGTCCCTGGCCCTGGTTGGATTATGTGGGTGGTGACCACTCAATGTGTCCCTTTCACGTTTATGTTTCTTTCTCTCTCTCTTCCTCTCTCTCCCTCTTGCTCTATCTGAACAAAGAATGGAACAATGTTCTCTGGTGAGGATAAAAAAAAAAAAATTTGAAGGCCTAAGTCATCTACCCTGAAGCCAGATTTGATGTTGACTGCAGGTGCTAATTGATTGTCAGTCCTTCTCTGGTTTATACATGGGAGTTATGCACTCTGTTAGCAGCTATCATTGCACCAATCTTTTGTTCAGGCAGAAAGTAACTGTGTTTTGTTATGAATGCAAATGTACTACAATACTGCCATTTGTTTTATAAAATTATTTTTCTTCCTATGGGCTAGGCAACCCTTTATAAATCTTAACCTATTCAATCCTCCCAACAACCCTAAGAAGAAAGTGCTATTGTTTTACTCATTTTAAAGATGTGGAAACTGAGGCCAGAAGTTACAGTACTTGCCCAAAGTTACTCAGTGAGACAGACCAGGGTTCTAATTATTGCTCTTCTACTTTGTGACTTGAAAAACCTGTTCTCTCAAATAGTATGCAAAGTTTCCTTAATATAAACATAAAATGGAGAAAAAAAGATTACAGTCAGCCCTCTTTTATCTCAGTTAATCAGTTCCAGACTCTACTGTGATAAATGAATTTCCACAAAGTAGGATTCTTTATTTATACACAGTTGTCCCTGACCACTTTGTGCTTTGACTTTCACTGCGAAAGTTGAAGCGCAAAGTGGCCAGGGATGATGGTAGAGTACAAAAGTCCTAGGGAGCTGTTTGCCACTAGCTTTCAGTTAGGTTTGTTTATCCACTTTTCCTTTTCCCAGTGGGCCAGAATCAACAAGCCAAGACCTTTAATTGAAGTGAGCATATCTTACAAATGAATTTCTGCAAAAAGAGCCACCAGAGATCTAATATGCTTGTCACCTTACTCTATTTTATAAGGGTCCAGTCTCTAATCCATTAGTTTAGATCCAGAAGATATTATCTTACAAGGAATACAGCCCAACTTCTTTATTACACCTAGTTCAGGGCCCTAGGTGAAATAAACTGGCTAAACCATCCCAGGAATTTGGTTAAATAAAGGTAATCCTGGGATCATTTATTAGCAAAGTATATTGCAATGGGGTCTTGATGTGCCCAGTTGTCTCATAGTCATCCAGTGAATGAAAGAGAGATACAGTTTGCATTTACTGCTGTCAACAAAGTTAAATATGTTCACTTATGTAAGTTGTAATTAAAATTTAAGCCATTCTTTTTTATTTCTTTTTCACTAAAAATAATAGCATCTTCTTTGGAAAGATGTATACTTAATTTATTCTTTTGTTCAATATAATAAGCTGACACTGCTAGCATTTTGAAAAGATTGCACTTTCATATATTTCTGAGATTAGCCCTTGAAATTCACTCGACATCAGGATTACCAGTGATTCTGCTTCAAGTGATTACCTGTTGGCACACTTTTCAAAAGAATTTAACTATTTCCTTTTATCTTGACCTACCCTTTTTATGAATAGTCTTTCATGAATAGCTCAAAAGTATATTAATACAGTTTTATTTTGTTTCTTTGAGTAGAGATGTAGCTAGTAAACTACATAATGCAGTTTATTACCATAGTGAAATGAAAGCCCCAATGTATCTGTACCTCAACAGGAGCCTAAATATAATTTTATGACAAATCAATTCCTTAAGATATATGCAAAAACTTTAGTAATCCGGAATAATTTGTCTTCTCAATCTATCAGGTCACAAAGGTTCATTCAACCAATTTCTAAGGCATGAATTTAGAGTTTGAGGCACTGTTCCAAATGCTGGAATACAGCAATGAAAAAACATAATCCCTGTCCTCCTGGAGCTTATCTTCTAGAGGGATGTACAGACAGTAGATAAACAAATTAATATAAAATGGTGGAAGAGTGAATGGAAGCTACATAGATGATGTCCCAGAACCAAATGAGAATTACAACTAAAATAAAAACAAATAGTCAGAAAAAAGCAACAGAAAAGCAGCAGGACAGGACCATAAAATCAGGGACAATGGTAGGATCTGCAGAGGTGCAAGAGGATAGTGGGCTGAAAGCCCACAGACAGCAGTGGTCTTAGCTGTGAGCAGTGCTATCGGGGTTAAAATAATAAGCCTAGTCCACAGTGCACAGAACACTAAGAGAGCACTGAATTGGATACAACCACTCACCTGGGGCTCCAGCAAAGGGAGGGCGAACTGGAATGGAACTCTGTGGGGACACCCAGGATTTGGAGGGCACTCAAGGTTTTTTCTGTGTCACAGCCAAAAGTACAGTGGCCACCTTGGTCCTTTCCGGCTACACATGATGGTGGCCAACTTACTCCTTCCCACAGCCATGGGGAAAAGCAGCAACCCCTCTCTCAGAGATTCAGCCGCTTTCAGGTGAGGCAAAGAAATGCAAATTGAGGCTCATTAACATCCAGCATCTGTCCCACCCTCTGGAAACCCTCTCACACAAAACACCAGGACTACATTCCAAGGCCCTGAGTAACTGAGACAAATAGCTTCCAGGCAAAATTCTAGAAGCTAATTAAACCTTTTCTGGGCTTGAAAATCTACCCAGGAAAGTAAGACTTGACATTGGTGTTTAACATGGGTCCTCCCATGCTCATTCAAACACAGTAGAGGGAGCCACAAACAGCAGAACACCAACACCTACAGGGAAAATTTGGCAGGCTCCAAAACCCAGGGAGATAGCCAGAATGGTGAAACAAAGAAACAAGTTCCAAATGAAAGAACAAGAGAGCTCTACCAAAGATAAGATACATGAAATGCAGTTGAGCAAGTTATCAGAGGTAGAGGTCAGAGCCATGATCATCAGGAAGCTCAGCAGCATGAGTAAGGACATCAACACCATGAGTAAAGATAGAGAAAATAACCAAATGGAAATGAAGAATGACATAGCAGAAAAAAAAAAAAAGAACACGTTGGAATGACTAAACAGCAGAGTAGAGGAAGCTGGGAACCAGATCAGTGGATTAAAAGACAGGGTAGAAAAAAACTCAACCAATCAGAAAACAAAAAGGAAAAAACAATTAAAAAACAGGAAGACAGCTTAAGAGAACTGTGGGACATCTGGAAATGCAATAATATTCACAGCATAGGACTCCCTGAAGAAGAAGAAAATGAGCAAGAATTAGAGTATATACATAAATAAATAGTGACACAAAACTCTTCTAACTTTGTGAAGGAAGAAGGCATTCAAGTTCAAGAAGCACAGACACCTCCAAGTAAGAATAACGCAAACAGGCCCACACCAAGACACATAGTATTTAAAATGCCAAAAATTAAAGACAAAGAGAGAATCTTAAAGGCAGCAAGAAATCAGTAACAGCTTACCTACAAAAGAAACCCCATAAGGCTCTCAGATAACTTCTCAACAGAAAAACTACAGGCCAGAAGGGAGTGGCATGAAGTAATCAAGGTCATGAAAAACAAAGATCTGAATCCAAGACTACTCTATCCAGCAAGAATATCATTCAGTATAGAAGGTCAAATAAAGAGCTTTCCAGACCAAAAAAAAGGTTAGGGGAATATATTAACACAAAACCAGTACTGCAAGATATGCTAAAAGGACTGCTGTAATTAGTAGAAGAAATAGAAAGAAAAATAGAACCACACTAAACAAAAATAGTAATAAATAAGAACATATCAATTACCACCTTAAATGTGAATGGTTTTAATGCTCTGATAAAAAGACACAGAGTAGCTGACTGGATAAGAAAGCATGACTCACATATATGTTGTGTACAAGAGACCCACCTCACAATAAAAGACTCACATAGGTTGAAAGTGAAGGGATGAAAAAAAACCTTCCAAGCAAAGGGAAAGGAAAAAAAAGCTGGGGTAGCAATACTCATATCTGATAAAATAGATTTCAAAATGAAGGCCATAACTAGAGACAAAGAAGGACACTACATCATATTGAAATTATCTATCAAACAGGAAGACGTAACCTTGGTAAACATATATGTACGCAATATAGGAGCAACAATATATATTAAAAATCTTCTGGAGAACTTCAACGGAGAAATCAACAGCAATACAATCATAGCAGGGGACTTCAACACCCCGCTGACATCACTGTGGGGTGACAAGTAATTAACAAGGAAACACAGACTATAAATGAAGCACTAGATCAAATGGATTTAATAGATATCTACAGAGAATTACACCCCAAACCTCAGAATTCATATTCTTCTCAAGTGTACATGGGGCATTCTCAAAGATAGACCATATATTAGGGCGAAACTAAGTCTCTACAAGTTCAAGAAGACTGAAATCATATCAAGCATCTTCTCAGATCACAATGGCATGCAACTAGAAATAAATTGCAACAAGAACATATAAAGACATTTGAAACATGGAGGCTAAATAACATGTTATTGAACAATGAATGGGTTACCATGGAGATCAAGGAAGAAATTAAAAACTTCCTGGAAAACAATGAAAATGAACACAAAACAACACAAAATTTATGGGATGCAACGAAAGCAGTTCTGAGTGGGAAGTTCATAGCTCTACAGGCCTACCTTAAGAAGCAAGAAAATTGTCTAACAGACTATCTAACTTCACAAATTAAAAAAACTAGAAAGCAAACAAAAAGAAAACCTCAGATCAAGTAGAAGGAAGGAAATAGTAAAGATCAGAGCAGAAAAAAATGACATGGAGACTAAAAAAACAATTCAAAGGATCAATGAAACTAAGAGTTGGTTTTATAAAAAAAAAAAAAAACAATATTGATGGACCCTTAGCAAGACTCACCAATAAAAAAGAAAGAGAACCCAAATACACAAAATGGGAAAGGAAAGAGGAGAACTAGTAACTGACATCAGAGAAATGCAAAGTATTGTTAACAAATATTATGAACAATTATACTGCAACAAATTCGAGAATCTAAGCAAAATGGACAAATTTCTCGAAACACATAGTGTCCCAAAACTGTACCGGGAAGAGGTAGAAAACTTGAACAGACCAATAACAACAAAAGAAATTGAAGATGTTATCAAGACTTTCCCAGCCAACAAAAGCACAGGCCTGGACAGCTTGACGGGGCAGTTTTACAGAACATTCAAAGAAGAACTAACATCCATTCTCCTCAAACTATTCCAAAAAATTCAAGAAGAAGGAAGACTTTCAAACTCGTTTAATGTGGCCAGCATAATTCTAATCCCAAAACCAGAAAAAGACACTACAGAGAAAGACAACTTCAGGCTAATATCCCTGATGAACATAGATGCCAAAATCCTGAACAAAATACTAGCAAATTGGATCCAGCAATACGTCAAAAAAATTATTCACCATGACCAAGTGGATTTCATCCCAGGGATGCAAGGCTGGTACAATATTTACAAATCAATAAATGTGATACACCACATAAATAATATGAATGATAAAAATCATATGATCATATCAATAGATGCTGAAAAAGCATTTGACAAAATCTAGCACCTATTTCTGATAAAAATGTTCAGCAGCAGTTTGGTAATAGAGGGATCATATCTGAATATAATAAAGGCCATATATGAAAGACATAATACTCAATGGACAAAAAATTAATGCATTTCCCTTAAGAACAGGCACAAGACAGGGATGCCCACTTTCGCCACTCTTATTTAACACAGCACTGGAAGTCTTAGCCACAACAATCAGACAGGAAGAAAAAATAAAAGGGATCCAAATTTGAAAGGAGGAAATGAATCTGTCATTATTCGCAGATGACATGATATTATACATAGAAAACCCTAAAGAATCATCAAAAATTTACTAGACTTAATAAATTAATTTGGCAAAGTAGCAGGATACAAATTTAATTTCACAAAATCAACAGCATCCTTATACACCAATTATGAAGTCACAGAATGACAAACTAAAAAAACAATCCAAGAAAATTTTGATACTTAGGAATAAACTTAACCAGAGAAGTAAAGGACCTACTTGCAGAAAACTACAGGACACTGGAAAAAAGAAATGAAGGAAGATATAAAAAAGTGGAAGCACATATTGTGTTCATGGATTGGAAGAATTAACATCATTAAAATGTCCATACTACCAAAAGCAATCTATAGATTCAATGCAATCCCCATCAAAATACCAAAGACATAGTTCGCAGAAATAGGACAAATACTTAATAAGTTCATATGGAACCAAAAAAAAAAAACAACAACAACAACAAAAAAAACCTGAATAGCCACAGCAATCTTGAAAAAGAAGGACAAAGTAGGCAGGATCACAATATAAGATATCAGGTTATACTGCAAAGCTACTGTAATCAAAACAGCCTGGTACTGGCACAAGAACAGGCACATAGATCAATGGAATAGAACAGAGAACCCAGAAATCAAACCAAAACTCTATCTTCAATTAATATTGAAAAAAGTTGGCAAGAGCATACAATGGAGTAAAGATAACCTCTTTAAAAATGGTGTTGGGAAAATTGAACAGGTACATGCAAAAAAAAAAAAAAAAATGAAACTAGACCTTCAGCTTACAACATACACAAGAATAAAATCAAAATGGATCAAAGACTTAAATATGAACCATGAATTCATAAAAATCTTAGAAGAAAATATAGGCAACAAAATTTTAGAAATCATATGCAGCAGAATTTTCACTGATGCATCACCTAAGGCAACAGAAACAAAGCTGGCGACAGAGAGAGGAGAAAGGGGGAGGAGAGTCAATGGGGGGAAAGGAGACACCCCTGTAACAAAAATAAAAAATATATAATATATAATTTGTTTTAGAGAATACTCCAGAAGGGTTAAGGGGAGAGGGCGTACTTAGAGGTAGGGGAAACTTTTATATATGTAGGTCAGGGAAATCCTCTCTGTTAAGGTGGCATTTGATGGACAAGAAGTAAGGGTTCAGGTGGATATCTGGAAGAAAATATTTTAGGCAGAGGTATCAGCAAATTCAAGGGTCCTGAGATGATAATATGCTTGGTACATTCAAGGGACCAGCTAGGAAGCCAGTGTGACATAAAGTGAAAAGAGAACACGTGGTAGGGTAGGAAAAGAGCCAGAATCAGATAACATATGTTTTTGTCCAAGGCAAGGACTTTGCTTTTTACCTGGAGACAGAAAGCCATTGAAGGGTGTTCAGTAGAGAAGCAACACGATTTGCCTTATGTTGTAAATTAATGTTTTCCTACAATATGGCTTTTAGTGCACCAGTGGCCAGCTAATATAGTCAATTAGGGAATGCTGTCAAGGAGTCCACAACCTCTGTCATCCCTTATTGAATTTACTTTGTTCCACAGCTGCAGAATAAACCTCAACGTGAAACAAACATCATAGACACAGTGGGTCACAGTGGAATTGGACAGACTATGTAATTAGCTCAGGCCATCTTATCCATACTACAAAGAGAAAAAGAGCAAGTATATTCATTTAACTCAGCCAACAGCAGTGCAAGAAAAAAAATAAAATAAAAACTCCCATTGCAGTGAGTCAGTAGCATCTTCATAAACCAAAATAAGCACATTATGCTTTAAATGATGTCTCAGTGGCCCCAAGGAAGTAACACACCTTTCTAAGCTCTAAATTTACTACCGGGTTATGACTCAAGCTTAGGGAAAATGGAACCTATTGTTGCTTACTCAATTATAGGTAAACATTGAGACTATTTAGAAGAACAGAAAGGTAACATTGTTAAGAAGACAAATATACAATCTGTGGCACTTCTCATACTAGTTCTGTATGTATATCTGTCCTCCAATCAATGGCAGTTGTTTACACAACCATCCCTTTGCTTCCTCATTGGAATTGCACATGTAATTTGATGTGTTTGTCCAAAATTGAACACTACAGTTTTAATGGGTTCATCCTGTTTAACATGTCTCCTCCTGTTTCTTCCTAATGCTAGAAAATTAGCAAAATAACTGACTACTGTGCATGGCCTATGGAGCCACCCCCAAAGTGATGAGATCTGAAATGCTGTTACTATTTATTCAACATATTTGTACCATCCTTTATTTTGATCACTTAGGGTATAGCCCCCCCCCCCATTTATTTATTTTTCTCTATGGTTTTCAGCCAATATCTGTCTTTTGTAAATATTCTCTCCATAGATCAGAATTGCAGAAAGTATATCTTCTGTAACACCAAACACCAAAGTGTGTTTACAGCATATTTCTGGTGATTTACTAGTAATCTTACCATGCAGGAAGGTAATTTAAAAGTGGAGCCTTATTATCTTATATTGGCATATAATATACAGTATCATTTATAGTTGACTCTAATTAAATTGACTCATGTTTGGCTAGTCCTAGAATGTACAAATTATGTTTTTTAAGTACTATAACAGTGACAACTTTGATCATTCTGGTGTGATTCTGAATTATCTATTTTTAGGTTTCAACATAAGCTATTTGAATTATAAACTATACCTTGACCATGGCTAGTCACACTTTTACAGAGATTAGTAAAAGCTTAGCTCTTGCTGGTTATGGAACAACTATAAGAGATGATAATACCAAATGCATTATTTTCAAATGGAATGAAGGCCCAATTAGGTTATCCTATGAAGATACTCTCACCCAGAGTAGATCTGTATATTGCTTGGCCACTGTTGACTATAGAACTCAGATTTGTTCTATTGTTTCTCACTGTAAGAACACATTTTGGGACACTGCATGGGTTCTGGTTGCAGCTCAAGAAGAGCTCTTTGGACAACTAGGAAGGCAACAACTGTTCCCAAAGTTCTAAGCACCATGAATGTCAGCATCTTATGTAGCAAAATCAGTACACATGATAGGCACTCAAGAAATCTTTGTTGATTTGAATGAGAATCGTCATAAAATGGTATATAAAACACCCCAGCTGGTGTGGCTCAGTGGTTGAATGTCGATCCATGCACCAAGAGGTCATCAGTTCGATTCCCAGTCAGGGCACATGACCAGGTTGTGGGCAAAATCCCCAGTGGGGGGCATGCAGGAGGTGGTCAATCGATTTTCTATCTCATAGATGTTTCTATCTCTCTCTCCCTTCCTCTCTCTCTAAAAATCAATAAAGATAAAAAAAGTATATAAAATAATTAACTTCCATAAGTCAGCCAGAGATGATACTGCACATTCTGCAAAACAATAAACATTATATAAAGATGTTGTTCAGAGAAGCTCTGACTCACTAGGCAAATCATGCAGAATGATTCTGTACACAAACCAATTCCTTTCTAGGGCTAGAATTTTTACCTGCTTTACCTAACGACAATGTAGAATAGCTAGGCATATCTGAAAATGTTATGCTTGATGTGATCCAGCACATATAATTAAATGTCTTCTCTCCTTTCCTGAATAATTATCATTTGAGAGTCAACCAAAGAACTAGTCCATGTCTCCTATCTCCAATGGGGGGCTACAGAGCAAAGAGCAAATAGATCCTTGACAGGGATATGGAGGGAAGAATTGGATGTTGAACTCACACAGCCCTCTCCCTGGAGACATAACTTGAACAGAGAAGGAAAAGGATGTACATCTGGTTCACCCTATCATTATGTTTTCATCAACTAACTGTTTATTTTTGTCGGAAGTCAGCATTTAACTAGTTCTGCCTGAAGTTAAGTGAAGGAGTTTAATTTTGAGAACAGAGATCTCCCTGAGTGCCACATCCTTCTCCTTCTCTTGGGGAAAGAGTGTTTGAACTTTCCTGATGCTGAGGGATACAATAAGTACCATCAAGTGGCAACATCTCAAAATTATTCTGAGAGGGTAAACAAAAGAGAAGCAATCCAGCCGCTGGTGTGATTCATGAATAGAAGGTGCAACTTACAATGACTTGGTGGTCCTATTTATCATATATCTATCACGTGCACTTAAAAGAACATTTGTGTGGAATTAATATGAGACATAAGACTTAAATATAAATATATTGTGAACTTTTAAAGTCTTCACCCCCATAGTTATATTTAAAGTAATATATATGGCAGATTTTCCAGTATATATTTTTCATCACCAGCCATCTGCTAAAAATTAGTATGAGATATATAATTTAGCTTCCTTCTGTTCAGATACAATTTCACTACCCTCTTCCTTGATGCCATGAAAGTCTTCAGAAATAATCAATTGTAAAGTAATTTTGCATTCCATCTGGAGCTAAGCGTGGAGGTTTCTGACATCATGACGTTTGATTCTGTTTCCTCTGTGTGTTGTGAAAAGAAGAGGTGCTGGTTATTAGCATGTGGCCTCAGAGAATGGCATAGCTGGTGGTGGCCCCTGAACAAACACACTGCCTGCTAGATCACACTTTGCAGACCATGACATGAGGCAGCTAGGATGTTTAAAAGTGCAGGTCATTTTTTAAATTTTAAAAAATACTGAGCACAAGAAAGAAATTTAGGAGATGCTAGTAATGAATTCCTTATGACCCAGTTACTTCTCTCTAATCACAGTAAAGAGCTCAGCCTCTGAAACAGGAATTGGATTGGAGGAGGGTTTTTTTTTTTTTTTCCATTCATAAGAAAAAGTTCTGCTCCTTTTGGTCCTGGCCTTATTTCTGCAATCTGCCTTGAGTTGAGAAATCTTCTGGTAGAGTTGTAGGCGAACAGGTGCAAAATTGTGGAAGGCCCTGAACACCAGGCCAGGGAGTTTGGATTTTATTCTATAGGCAGCATGGAGCCATTAAAAGATTGTGAACAGGAGGAATGTAAAAAAATAGGACTTGATTTCAATGCATGTTTAATATAAAAGTGCAATGGTAAGATATATTAAGAGAGTGTTATGATTCTGTTCACAGTATTAACATAACTGGAGAACTCAGCTCTACTAGCTGTCTAGTGCAGCTTTTACAGCATGCAACTTTTCAGGGCCAGCTGCAGGAGCTTGGTGGAAAAAAGAAGTAAGACTTGATCATGTGAATGTAATTGTAAAGAGAGGAATTTTAGTGATCAAGATCACCAGTAACAGAATAATAATCAAAGGGTGACTAGAGTTATTTGCTATTATGTTTGAGCTCTTTGAAACCACTATGCTATCTAATTACCTTAAGTTTTAAGTGTTTCCTGAGGCAACAATTTATGCATTTTGCATTCTCATGCAAATACTTTAACTGTCTACACTATTGAAAATGAAACCTGAAAATTATTCCAACTAGGTCATGATTGTGCAAAGCTTATGAAGTATTAAATTATTTTCATATATTTTTAGAGTTTATATTATATTCTTGCATTGTGTTTTCAACTATAGTAATACATAGGCAACACATATTTAAAATTTAAAATTGTATAATTTGGCTAAAGAACTGTAATTCAGCTATTTCAAAATTTAATGTCATCAAACCTTTTCTTAAAGAATTAATATCAAAGTGTTGCAGTATTTCAAGAATTATAGAAGAAACCCAATTTAAGTACTGAAAGCTCGCTTATGAATTGTATCTGGGGGCTTAGTCTGAACACTCCTATAAAGCACTATATTTTTAGAAGTCAGGTTTCACTGCATTGGGTTCTATGTAGACATAATATAAGTTGATGGGAATAGTAAACATCATCACAGGGATGGCAGCTTGTCCTAAATAAGAAACCGTTGTCTTGTATACCACAACATAGTTATACGTCTAAGCATTACATTTCTTTTATGAAAATATAATTCACTTTGTGATACTAACATTCATATGTCAGAGCCTTATTTTAATGAACTTTCTCAGGACTTCTTTGCACTAATCCTGTTTCTTGAGACCTGGATTTCCTCTCCCACCCACCTCAGAGATGGATGTGAGAAAATCTCAGGGAAGATTTATAAATGTGTTTACTCCTCTCTCAGATTCCTCTATAGATCTATAGATACTAAGTTTAAAGAAGAACACAACTTGCCCTGGTAGCCTTATGGATTTCACTCCGAGCTTGGAGCACAACTGGGAGTTTGGAGAGGAAACAGAGAAATTTTCTCTATCAGAGTAGATACAGCTTACATTTCTACCTTCCCCATTATACCTTTGGAGCAAGTGTGGGTGCGGTGAGTATGACAGGTCTTTCTTAAAGGCTATAGGATTTTGGAATTTGAAAAACAAATTATCACTTTTATTTTCTCTATTTTCATTTTTGTGGTCTTTCTTTGTCTCTTTGTTCTCCCACCCCTGTCTCTCTGTCTCTGCCCCTTCCCCTTCTGTCTTGCTGAGTCTGACTAGATTAGTTTTATACTTCTCCTTACCTGTTACCCATATCTTCACCTAAAGAAGCAAAAGCCTACTTTCAGTAAATGTATGCCAACATCATCCCCTAAAGTCTTCTATGGTAGAGAAGTCACTGGAAAGAAAAAACAAAAGCAAAATGTGCCCAATTAAGTTGTGAACATTTTGCAATAGGAGCATGAATTTTCCATGGCATGATCTAAGAGAATGTTAAATGCATACACTTACATAAGAGAAATGGAAAGCTGCATGGTGGAGAAAGCAGTGGGCTGGAAGACAGGCTGGCGGCTTGACTAATGATCTGTGTTAAAGTTCTTCCTTCTGCAACCCAGGACCAGTTAGGGCTGCTGGGTTCTCAGGGTTTTGCATCCCTGGAAATGTCTTGGAGATCATCTTGCCTTAAAATAAGGTAACATGGGAGAGTCCCATGTGACCACCTTATACAGATTCCATCTTCCTCAAGGAGCTTCTTTCTTGCCTGAATTCATTCTCTAGAAGTGTGAAAAACAGATTTCAGTGTAATTAGCATCTCTGGTTCCATCTCTTCAACTGTAAAAAAAAAACTCTTTAGAGAAAAAAAAAAAAAAACTCTACCAAATTTAATTATAATCATTATCTTTGTTATCATTATCATTATTACACTGCCCCATATCTGTCACTTGAATGCCATAACTATTTAAGTAGTTATAGCAAACTTTAAAAGGAGGAGCTACTTAAACATAAGGTACTATTAGATATTCATTATTGTTGTTATTAGTAGCCTACATTATGAAAGTAGAACTAGAAAAACAATGGTTTAGAACAAAAGAAGGGACACAATGATATTGTATTTTGTGGCATAGTAACCAAAATGAGATATGTAAATATCTTTTCGCCCATTAATACTGGATTATTTCACAGATCTGTTTAACATCATGTGGGTTCACCAATAAACATTATAATCATTTAGATTTTAGAATCCTAGGGTATTTTAAGACCCAAATTAAAAGCTCATATATTGTTACCCTTTGAAAGGAATCACTACTGACAGCATTTGTCACACATAGAGTTAACATGTAACAGGAACCAGTCTCAGAAATGGAAAGGTGCATCTCTACTCCATTTCATTTCATTGACCACCAGTACTTTTTCTTTTTTATTAATTAATTTTTGTTACAGATGTTTCTCCTTTTTCCCCCACAGATACCCCCCCTCCCTCCCCACCCTGTCCCCATTTTGTTGTCCATGTCCACTGTTCATGCATACACACATATAAGTTCTGTGATTTATCTCTCCCCCACCATCCCCTTTTCTGGGGATTGTCAGTCTGTACCCCCCCCCTCCACATCTCTGGGACTACCCCATTCCTCAGACTGTTATGTTCATTATATTCCACAAATTAGTGAGATCATAAGATACTTGTCCTTCTCTGTTTGGCTTGCCTCACTCAGGATGATACTCTCCAGGTCCCTCCATGTAGTCTCAAAGGACAAGAGATTTTTCTTTCTTACATCTGCATAGTACTCCATTGTGTACATGTACCACAGCTTTTTTATCCATTAGTCTACTGATGGACAATTTGGCTGTTTTCAGATCTTAGCTATTATAAATAGTGCTGCTATGAACATGGGGGTACATATATTCTTTCTGATTGGTGTTTCAGGCTTCTTAGGGTATATTCCTAGAAGAGGGATCACTGGGTCCAATAGCAGTTCAATTTTTGATTTTTGAGGAAATACCATATTGTTTTCCCTACTGGCTGCACCAGTCTGCATTCCCAGCAGTAGTGTACTAGAATCCCCTTTTCTCCACACCCTCTCCAACACTTGTTGTTTGATGATTTGTTGATGTCAGCCATTCTGACAGGTGTGAAGTGATACCTCATTGTTGTTTTAATTTGCATCTCTCTGATGATTAGTGATGTTGAAAATTTCTTCATATTCTCTTAGCCATTTGTATGCCCTGTTTGCAGAGGTGTCTATTGAGTTCCTCTACCCATTTTTTTTAATGAATTTTTATTTATTTTTTTGTTATAGATATTTTATTTTTTACCCCATTGGCACCCCCCACCCCACCCCACCTCCACCCCGTCCCCGGCTTAGTTGTCCATGTCCATTGGTCATGCATACATGCATATAAGTTCTGTGGTTTATCTCTTCCCACCCCCCACCCCGCCAACCCCTCTTCTGAGGGATGTCAGTCTGTGCCCTACTTCCATGTTTCTGGGTCTACTGTATTCCTCAGACTGTTATGTTCATTATATTTCGTATATAAGTGAGATCATGTGGTATTTGTCTTTTTCTGCTTGGCTTCTTTCACTTAAAATAATACTTTCCAGGTCCCTCCATATCGTCTCACAGGATAAGAGATCTTTCTTTCTTACAGCTGCATAGTACTCCATTGTGTATATGTACCACAGCTTTTTGATCCATTCGTCTACTGGTGGACACTTGGGCTGTTTCCAGATCTTAGCTATTGTAAATAGTGCTGCTATGAACATGGGGGTACATATATTCTTCCTGCTTGGTGTTTCAGACTTCTTAGGGTATATTCCCAGCAGTGGGATCACTGGGTCAAATGGAAGTTCAATATGTAATTATTGGAGGTAGCACCATATTGTTTTCCATAGCGGCTGCACCAGTCTGCATTCCCACCAGCAGTGTATTAGAGTCCCCTTTTCTCCACACCCTCGCCAACACTTGTTGTTTGATGATTTGTTGATGGTGGCCATTCTGACAGGTGTGAGGTGACACCTCATTGTTGTTTTAATTTGCATCTCTCTGATGATTAGTGATGTTGAGCATTTCTTCATATGTCTTTTGGCCATTTGTATGTCCTGTTTGGAGAGGTGTCTATTCAGCTCCTCTGCCCATTTTTTAATTGGGTTCTTTGTCTTCCTTTTGTAGAGTTGTATGAGCACTCTATATATATTGGAAATTAACCCCTTATCTGATATATCATTGGCAATGATGTTCTCCCATACAGTGGGTTGCCTTTCCATTTTGATGATTGTTTCTTTTGCTGTGCAGAAGCTTTTTAGGTTGATGTAGTCCCATGTGTTCATTTTCTCCTATATTTCTGTTGCCTTAGGTGATGTATCAGTGAAAATTCTGCTCCGTATGATGTCCGAAATCTTGTTGCCTACATTTTGTTCTAAAATTTTTATGAATTCACGGGTCACATTTAAGTCTTTTATCCATTTTGAGTTTATTTTTGTGTATGGTATAAGTTGATGGTCTAGTTTCATTTTTTTGCATGTAGCTGTCCAATTTTCCCAACACCATTTATTAAAGAGGCTGTCTTTACTCCACTGTATGGTCTTGCCACCTTTGTCAAATATTAATTGAGCGTATTGCCTTGGGTCCATTTCTGGGTTTTCACTTCGGTTCCACTGTCTATATGCCTGTTCTTGTGCCAGTACCAGGCTGTTTTGGTTACAGTCGCTTTGTAGTATAACCTGATATCTGATATTGTGATCCCACCTATTTTGTTCTTTTTTTTTCAAGATTGCTGTGGCTATTCGGGGTCTTTTTTGGTTCCATATGAACTTTTGAAGTATTTGTTCTAGTTCTATGAAATACGTCGTTGGTATTTTGATGGGGATTGCATTGAATCTATAGATTGCTTTGGGTAGTATGGACATTTTAATGATGTTAATTCTTCCAATCCATGAACAGGGTATGTGCTTCCACTTTTTTACATCTTCCTCTATTTCTTTTTTCAATGACCTGTAGTTTTCTGCAAATAAGTCCTTTACTTCTTTGGTTAAGTTTATTTTTAGGTATCGTAATTTTTTTGGCGCGATGGTAAATGGGATTGTTTTCTTAGTTTCTCTTTCTGTGAGTTCATCATTGGTGTACAAGAATGCCGTTGATTTCTTGATGTTAATTTTCTATCCTGCTACTGTGCCAAATTCATTTATTAAGTCTAGTAGATTTTTGATGGAGTCTTTAGGGTTTTCTATGTATAATATCATGTCATCTGCAAATAATGACAGTTTCACTTCCTCCTTTCCAATTTGGATCCCTTTTATTTTTTCTTCATGTCTGATTGCTGTGGCTAAGACTTCCAGTACAATGTTAAATAAGAGTGGCGAAAGTGGACATCCCTGTCTTCTTCCTGTTCTTAATGGAAATGTTTTTAGTTTCTGTCCATTGAGTATGATGTTGGCTGTAGGTCTTTCATATATGGCCTTTATTATGTCGAGATATGATCCTTCTATTCCCACATTGCTGAGCGTTTTTATCAGAAATGGATGCTGGATTTTGTCGAATGCTTTTTCAGCATCTATTGATATGATCATGTGGTTTTTATTCTTCATTTTGTTTATGTGGTGTATCACATTTATTGATTTGCGAATATTGTACCAGCCTTGCATCCCTGGAATGAATCCCACTTGGTCATGGTGAATAATTTTTTTGATGCATTTCTGGATTTGATTTGCTAATATTTTGTTCAGGATTTTGGCGTCTATGTTCATCAGCGATATTGGCCTGTAGTTTTCTTTCTTTGTAGTGTCTTTTTCTGGTTTTGGAATTAGAATTATGCTGGCTTCATAGAATGAGATTGGAAGTCTTCCTTCTTCTTGAATTTTTTGAAAGAGTGTGCGGAGAATGGGTGTTAGTTCTTTTTTGAATGTTCGGTAAAACTCCCCTGTGAAGCCATCTGGGCCTGGGCTTTTGTTTGCTGGGAGAGTCTTGCTTACCTCTTCAATTAACTTAGTTGTTATTGGTTTGTTCAAGTTTTCTATCTCTTCCGGGAATAGTTTTGGGAGACTGTGTGTTTCTAGAAATTTGTCCACTTCGCTTAGATTGTCGAATTTGTTGCCATATAGTTTTTCATAGTAGTTGTTAACGATCTTTTGTATTTCCAAGGTGTTGGTTGTTACTTCTCCTCTTTCATTTCTGATTTTGTGTATTTGGATTCTCTCTCTTTGTTTCTTGGTGAGTCTAGCTAAGGGTCCACCAATCTTCTTTATCTTTTCGAAAAACCAGCTCTTTGTTTTATTGATCCTTTGAATTTTTTTTTTTTTTTTGTCTCTATGTCATTTATTTCTGCTCTGATCTTTACTATTTCCTTCCTTCTACTTGCTCTGGGGTTTTCTTTTTGTTTGCTTTCTAATTCTTTAAGTTGTGAGCTTAGACAGTCAATTAGAAATTTTTATTGTTTTTTGAGGTAGGCCTGTAGTGCTATGAACTTCCCTCTCAGAACTGCTTTCACTGCATCCCAGAGATTTTGTGTTGTTGTGTATTCATTTTCATTGGTTTCCAGGAAGTTTTTAATTTCTTCCTTGATCTCCTTGGTGACCCATTCATTGTTTAATTACATGCTGTTTAGCCTCCATGTGTTCAAATGTCTTTGCATGATCTTGTTCCAATTGATTTCTAGTTTCATGCCATTGTGATCTGAGAAGATGCTTGATATGATTTCAATCTTCTTGAACTTGTAGAGATTTAGTTTGTGTCCTATCATGTGGTCTATCTTTGAGAATGTCCCATGTGCACTTGAGAAGAATGTGTATTCTGTATTTTTGAGGTGTAATTCTCTGTAGGTACCTATTAAATCCATTTGGTCTAGTGCTTCATTTAGAGTCTCTGTTTCTTTGCTAATTTTTTGTCTAGAGGATCTATCCAGTGCTGTCAATGGGGTGTTGAAGTCCCCTACTATTATTGTATTGTTGTTGATTTCTCCTTGGAAGTCCTCCAGAAGATTTTTAATATATTTTGGTGCTCTTATATTGGGTGCATATATGTTGATCAAGGTTATATCTTCCTGTTGGATAGATCCTTTCAATATTATATAGTGGCCTTCTTTGTCTCTAGTTATGGTCTTCATTTTGAAATCTATTTTATCAGATATGAGAATTGCTACCCCAGCTTTTTTTTACTTTCCATTTGCTTGGAGAATTTTTTTCCATCCCTTCACTTTCAACCTATGTGAGTCTTTTGTTGAGAGGTGGGTCTCTTGTAAACAACGTATAGATGAGTCATGCTTTCTTATCCAATCAGCTACTCTGTGTCTTTTTATGGGAGCATTCAATCCATTTATGTTTAAGGTGATTATTGATATGTACTTATTTATTGCCATTTTTGTTTAGTGTGGTCCTACTTTTCTTCCCATTTCTACTGCTAATTACAGCAGTCCTTTTAACATTTGTTGCAGTGCTGGTTTGCTGCTAATGTATTCCCTTAGCCTTTTTTTGTCTGGGAAGCTCTTTATTTGACCTTCTATTTTGAATGATAGCATTGCTGGGTAGAGTAGTCTTGGATTCAGATTCTTGTTTTTCATGACTTTGATTACTTCATGCCATTCTCTTCTGGCCTGTAGTGTTTCTTGTGAGAAGTCAGCTGAGAGCCTTATGGGGTTCCCTTTGTAGGTAACCTGTTGCTTATCTCCTACTGCTTTTAGGATTCTCTCTTTGTCTTTAATTGGTGGCATTTTAATTACTATGTGTCTTGGTGTGGGCCTGTTTGAGTTCTTCTTACTTGGGACTCTCTGTGCTTCTTGGACTTGAATGCCTTCTTCCTTCACCAAATTAGGGAAGTTTTCTGTCACTATTTTTTGGAATATATTCTCAATACCTTGCTCATTTTCTTCTTCTTCCCGGACTCCTATGATGCGAATATTATTACGTTTCCAGTGGTCCCATAGTTCTCTTAAGTTGTCTTCCTGTTTTTTAATAGTTTTTTCTGCTGGTTGATTTTTTTCTACCCTTTCTTCTAATTCACTGATCCGGTCGTCAGCTTCCTCTACTCTGCTTTTTACACCTTCCAATGTGTTTTTCATTTCTGATATGTCATTTTTTATATCTTCTTGTTGGTTTTTAATTTCCAATTGGCTTATTTTAAGTGTCTCTATGTCCTTATTTATGCTGTTCAGCTTCCTCAAGATCATGGCTCTGAATTCTAGCTCTGTTAACATGCCTAATTGCTCCACATTGATCTCATCTTTGGTGAAGGTCTCTTGCTCTTTGATTTGGCCTCTGTTTCTGTGTTTCACCATTTTGGCTATCACTGTGGGCTTTGGAGCCTGTCAAGGTCTCCCTGTGGATGTTGGTGTTCTGCTGTTTGTGGCTCCCTCTCCTGTGTTTAGGTGAGCATGGGAGGACCCACGTTGAATACCACTGTCAAGTCTTACTTTCCTGGTTAAAGTTGCCAGCCCAGGAAAGTTACTGTTATCCTCTAGCTTTTTGCCTGGAGGCTAGCAGTCTAGGTTACTTGATGAGTTTTGGGTTGTCAGTTTATTGAAAAACTCCCTCTGGTACTCAGCCAAGTGGCTTTCACGAGGGTGGGGCAGATGCTGGTTGTTAGTGAGCCTCAATTAGCAGTTCAATGGCCCACAGGGTGGGGTTGGATCTCCGAGGGAGGGGCTGCTGCCTCTCCTCAGAGCCCTAGGAAGGAGCAAGATGGCCACCATCCTGCGTGTCTGCACTCAGCCAAAGCTCTGAGCGTCCTCCAGATCCCGAGTGTCCCCACACAGCTCCAGTCCAGTCTGCCCTCCCTCTGCCAGAGCCCAAGGTGAGTGGCTGTGGCTGTTTCAGCCTCTGTCCCGGCTGCGTTGTGTAGCCACCTGGGAGTGTAACCCGAGGGCGCTGCTCCCAGCTAAGGCCGCTGCCGAGCTGCTGACCGTGGGCTCCCAGCCCCCGTCTCGTGCCTTCGCAAGCCTACCGGGATGGAGTTAGTGTCCCTTGTTGTATGGTCCTCACAAGCTGCTTTTCTGTTGGTTTTTCCCGTCGATTTGTCTGTGTTATAGTTGTAATTCCAGTTTGGTTCTGGGAGACGGTCTGTGTAGCTTCCGTTCACTCCGCTGCCATTTTTCCTCTCACCTCTCTATCCATTTTTAATTGGACTATTTGTTTTCCATTTGTTGAGCTGTATGAGCACTCTATATATATTGGAAATTAACCCCTTATCAGATATATCATTGGCAATTATGCAATCCCATACAGTGGGTCGCCTTTCCATTTTGAAGATTGTATCTTTTGCTGTGCAGAAGCTTTTGAGTTTGATGTAGTCCCTTGTGTTCATTTTTTCTTTGTTCCTGTTGCCTTAGGTGATGTATCAGTGAAAATTCTGCCGCGTATGATGTCTTAAATTTTGTTGCCTACAGTTTCTTCTAGAAGTTTTATTGATTCATGAGTCACATTTAAGTCTTTTATCCATTTTGAGTTTATTCTTGTGTATGGTGTAAGTAGATGGTCTAGTTTCATTTGTTTGCATGTAGCTGTCCAATTTTTCCAACACCATTTATTAAAGAGGCTGTCCTTACTCCACTCTATTTTATCAGATATGAGTATTGCTACCCCAGCTTTTTTTGCATTCTGTTTGCTTGAAAGATTTTTTTCCATCCCTTCACTTTCAATCTGTGTGAGTCTTTTATTGTGAGGTGTGTCTCTTGTAAACAACTCATATGTGAGTCATGCTTTCTTATCCAGTCAGCTACATTGTGTCTTTTCATTGGAGCATTCAAACCATTCACATTTAAGGTGATAATTGATATGCACTTATTTCTTGCCATTTTTGTTTAGTGTGTTTCTATTTTTCTTCCTATTTCCTGTACTTATTACAACAGTCCTTTTAGCATACCTTGCAGTGGTGGTTTGGTGTTAATATATTCCCTTAGTCTTTTTTTTTTTTTTTTTTTTTTTTTTTTAGTCTGGAAAGCTTTTTATTTGACCTTCTATTTTGAATGATACCCTTTCTGGATAGAGTAGTCTTGGATTCAGGTCCTTGTATTTCATCACCT
The DNA here is from genome assembly GCF_014108415.1 of Molossus molossus. NCBI lineage: Eukaryota > Metazoa > Chordata > Mammalia > Chiroptera > Molossidae > Molossus > Molossus molossus. The sequence goes on along the minus strand of NW_023425355.1, from coordinate 74,801,875 downwards.
TGATTACCTCATGCCATACCCTTCTGTCCTGTAGTGTTTCTATTGAGAAATCAGCTGAGAGCCTTATGGGGTTTCTTTTGTAGGCAACCTGTTGCTTATTTCTTGCTGCCTTTAGGATTCTCTCTTTGTCTTTAATTTTTGGCGTTTTAATTACTATGTGTCTTGGTGTGGGCCTGTTTGGGTTCTTCTTACCTGGTTCTCTCTGTGCTTCTTGAACTGGAGTGCCTTCTTCCTTCACCAAGTTAGGAAAGTTTTCTGTCACTATTTCTTCAAATATATTCTCTAACCCTTGCCTGTTTTATTCCTCTTCTGGGACTACAATTATGTGAATGTTATTGCATTTTCAGTTGTCCCACAGTTCTCTTAAGCTGTTTTCCTCTTTTTATTAATTGTGTTTTTTTTTATTTTTTTGTTTTCTGATTGGTTTATTTTTTCTACCCTGTTGTCTAATTTTCTTATCCGGTCCTCAGCTTCCTCTACTCTGCTGGTTAGTCCTCCAATGTGTTCTTAATTTCTACTGTGTCGTTCTCTATTTCCACTTAGTTGGTTATCAATATTTCTGTATCTTCACTCATGGTGCTGTTGTCCTTACTCATGCTTTTGAGCTTCCTCAAGATCATGGCTCTGAACTCTACCTCTGATAATTTGCTTAGCTACATTTCATTGATCTCATTTTTGATAGTGTTCTCTTGTTATTTCATTTGGGATTTGCTTCCTTGTTTCACCATTTTGGCTATTTCAGTGGGTTTTAGAGCCTGCCAAATTTTCCCTGTGGGTGTTGGTGTTCTTCTGTTTGTGGCTCCCTCTATTGGGTTGGATGAGCCTGGGTGTTCCCATGTTAAACACCACCGTCAAGTCTTCCTTTCCTGGGTAGATTTGTAAGCCCAGGAAAGGTTCAATTATCCTCTAGTGTTTTTCTGGTGGCTGGTAGTCCCAGTTATTCAGTGCCTTGGAATGTAGCCCTGGTGTTCTGCATAAGCAGATATCCAGAGTGTGGGATATATGCTGGTTATTAATAAGCTTCAATTTGCATATCTTTGCCTCACCTGGGAAAGGCTGAATCTCCGAGGTCGGGGCGTGGGTTACTGCTTATCCCCACAGCTTGGGGAAGGAGCACACTGGCCAGCGTCCTTTGTGGCCTCAACTCTGCAAAAACTTTGAGTGCCCTCCAAATCCCGGGTGTCCCCACAGAGTTTTAGCCCAGTCTGCCTTCTCTCTGCCGTAGCCCCCAGGTGAGTGGCTGTGGCTAGTTCGGCACTCTGTCCTGGCTCTCTGCATTGTGGAGTGATTTTGGTCTTTATTTCCCACGGGCACTGCTCACAGCTAAGACTGCTGGTGTCTCTGCGCTCCCAGCTAGCCACCCTCTTGTGTCTCCGCATATCCTACCAGTGTCCCTGGTTATATGGTCCTGTCCTGCTGCTTTTCTGTTGCTTTTTTTTCGAGGATTTGTCTTTATTTTGGTTGTAATTCCCATTAGGTCCTGGGAGATCCTCTGAGTAGCTTCTATTCACTCCGCCTTTTTTTTTTTCACATCTTCTATGCCTGTCTGTGTTCAGCTGGGTCTCACAGGCTTTCCTGGTACCCCAGCACCCTGCAGGTTCCATGGGTAGCTGGATGGCAGCCCCTGCTGTGTCTTGCAGGCCTTTCTGGTGTTGCAGCATCCCTCAGATCAGGAAGGTAACTACATTACACAATCCCTGCTGTGTCGCTCAGGCCTCTCTGGTGCTTCAGCACCCCGGAGGTCCCATGGTTAACTGGATAGCACAGTCCCTGCTGGGTCACACAGGCCTCTCTGGTGCCCCCACACCCTGCAGGCCCCATGGGCTGGCAGCTGGATAGCACCTGTCTCTCTTGGGTTGGCTTCCCACTGTTCTTGTGAGCTACTGGACTGCACAGGCCTCTGTGGAGCCCCAGGTCCTGCCGCTGGAGTCTGGGGAGTGCTGTTGCCCTTTGGGGCTGAACTCCTGCTCAGCTTGTGTTGTAGTTTTTGGGGATGGGTCTCAGCTGCTGGTCTGTGCTTCTGTTGCCTGGTAATAGATGTCTCCTCCCCAGTCTCTGTTGCTGGGGCTATATCTTGACTCTGATTGTGATGCTACTATGGGGGATGGTGCTGGGCTCCAGACTGACTGCGGCTTCTGCGACTGGCACCTTGGGAGCTCCACTACAGTGCAACTGTCTGTGTTGACACAGAGTGTCCACTTGTCTGATGGTGCCATGTGCGTTGTTGGGCTCAGATTGCTGGGCCCTAACCGCTCCCACTGCCTCCTCCCAGGGAAGTCCCGGGATCCTCCAAAATGGTGGGTCCTCTCCAAGGTAGGGAGAAGCGCTCTGAAGGGCTGCTTACCATGGTCTCCAGCTGTTCCTATCCACCGCACAGGGACTTTTTGCTCTGAGTCTCTGCACTGCTCGGGTTTCATGGCCCACCTTCACGTCTTCTCACACTCTTTCACACACTCGCTCACTCTCTCACACACTCACCCTCCCTCTGTTCCTGCCTGCCGCCATCTTCTAGACCCTTTTTTGTAAAAAAAATTGATTCCATAAGTGAAAAAGGACCTTGAAAGAAGATTATTCATTCATTGATTTTTCCCTGGTTTTCTAGATATGTACTACCAGAAGGAATCACATATTTCACGTTTCTGGAGCTCTAAATTTTTCAGAGCTTCTTATGCATACATTATCTCATTGGATCCCCGAAGGACAAATTCAGTAAGGTCATCAGGCTGGTATATTTTCCCTCACATTTTACAAAAAGCAAAGTAATTAATTTAACTGAAATATTTAGTTATTTACAGACCTGAAGACCAACAGTGTAAACCTTATACTTGGTTAGCAGGAAATCTCTTTATTCTTGCAGCTTAAGCACTATTTTGTCTTTATTATTCCCTCTTCTCTTCCTCCCTCTCTTCCTTTCCTCCTTCCTTCCCTTATAACCATACTTTTCTCTTCCTCCATCTTCAGTTTTTTAAATTGAATTTATTGGTAGGCAGCTTTCCTCTTTTTATCACCTACTCTTTCTACCTTTTCAGGAAAGTTTGAACTTGTCAGTCTCTGCTATAAAACAGCTGTTTTTTATATAGTGCCATGTTTAACCCCTTTTGAATATGTACAAGGGAGCTTGCAGGTTCTCTTTATATGATATTGAATTATTTCACTTATTTATTCCATCACATGTGTATTGATCATTGTCTATAAGCTAGACCTTACTCTAGGAGCTGCCTCAAGTATCCTACAGTACAGAGGATATATTAATGAACAAACTATTCTCTGTTTATCATGAATTAATAATTTTGCTTAGCTACAGTGTACTGGGTGAGGGTTGATTCCTTCTTCCCCAGCCTCTCCCTTCCCATGTTTTGATCTTGTAATAATGAAATTTATGCACATCAAATATACTGTGGGAGAGAATAACAAAGTCCTGAATATAACAATTAATCCTAGATTTTGAAATCACTGATAAAGGGGAAGCCTACATAGAGAATAGAGGTAGTTACAGTGTTACCTCCATGGGTATGATTTATAATTTAAGGTTCTATTCTTTTTTAACAGAATTGAAAATCTAATTTTAATCTGCATATAATTTTCATTAGACTTGGAAATAATTGATGTGTGCAAGTCAGACCTGCTTAAATAACCCGCTAACTTTAAATCTAGAAAATTAAGTGTCATCAGAACACAGCTAAGAGTTAGAAGAGTGACCCTTGCGATCGGCAGTAATTGTTAAATTAATTGAATTGTTGAGGCACTGAAAATGTGACTGGAAGCAGAAAGAAAAGCAAAGGAGGGGAGAGGATTAAAGGGGAAAATAGACTAAGGAGGGGAGAGGATTAAAGGGGAAAATAGATTAATTGTAGTATGTTTCTAGAGCCTGCTGAAAAGAGGATATTATGTGTTACTAGGTTCATTTTTAAAAGTTTATTAAAATGCCCACTCATATTATAAATTGTTTTTATTTCTTGTTTTGTGATGCCTGCTTTACAAAATGTTACATATGAATAAAACCAAATATACTGAGAACATTAATCTATACCAGAATGTGTGCACTTGGCATAGCATAAACATATATGAAAGACTATACTTACTGTGAAATATTGTTATCTCAGGCTTTGTTTAACATCTAGGGGCATAGTCCTGTCATTTTATGTATGGACAACCTCGGTGCATTCTTTTGCTCTCTCAAGATCCAAGGGAATCAGTGCAACCCATGTAAAAATATTCCTTTTAAGAGAAATGTGTTAAAAGGAAACCTAATATACATGGCAATCCTCAAAGCTTGACATTCTACTGAGATACAGACTCAAATGAAACACTGCCACTCTATCGGTGGGACCATAGCTGAAAATACAAAGCATGGGGGAAAGTATGAAAAATCTGCTATTGATGCCTATGCTTGCCAAATTGCTTCTTTTAATCAGTGAGGCATTTAGGCCCTGGCCGGTTTAGCTCAGTGATTAGAGTGTTGGCCCATGGTCCAGAGAGACCCGGGTTCTGTTCCTGCTAAGGGCAGGTACCTCGGTTGCAGTTTGCCTCTGGCCCCGGTTGGGGTTGTGTGGATGGCAACCACTTGATGTGTCTCTCTCATGTCAATGTTTCTCTCTCTCTCTTCCTCCCTTTCCCCCTCCTGCTCTGTCTGAAGATAAATGCAAAAATGTCCTCAGGTAAAGATAAAAATAAATTTAAAAAAAGAAGGCATTTGGTCATCGTGTGTATCTTTTGGTATTCTAGATGTATTTAAGGCACTGAGATGACATTAATTATATATGGATATATTTTAGCCCTCACCTTTTTGGTTATGGCTACTGAGAATGTAGCTACACATTGCCTCAAAATGGCATGGCACTTAGTTGGCTCCCTTCAGGGAAGCCACCATCACAACCCATGCTCCTTCTGACTTGGCTCAAATTCCCGAGAGCAGAGAGGTATTGCATCCTTCTCTGTACTTTGCTGTTAGTGCCAGAGGCAACCCAGGGCACTATTGCTTCTTTTTTTTTTTTTTCTTTTTTCTTTTTTTTTTGTGGTACGTGCCTCTAGTGGGAACTAAACCCGGGACTCTCTGGTCCGCAGGCCATTGCTCGACCACTAAACCAAACTGGCCAGGGCTATTGATTCTTCTGACACTAACAGAGAATAGTAATTTGCACAGGTCCAAAGTCTTTTGTTCTGGGACAAAGATGTTTTCTGGCACACCATTGGATCTGGTGGTTAATTGCAAATAACATTACTGATTGTGTAAATACTTTCTTTACTTGATTCTCAAAGTCTGTGTGTAGGTCTAAGATTCCTGGAAAGGACAGCTGACCATTATCATTTGTGGCTGCAAGTATTGTCCAGTATGCCCTATTGACCTGATACAGAGGGTTTCACATGTTTTTGTTGTTGTTGTTGTTGTTGTTATTGTTTTTTCCCCTCACCAGTGATAGTTCAACCTCTAAATAACTATGTCTCCTTAATAGTGAGTAAACTGGTAAAAGGAAGTGCTAGACCTTGCTTCTGGATATGCTCATTCTGAAAATATGGATTATTGATTCCTTACCCAACATATAATCATTGTAACTAGGTGGTATGTATTTCTTAGAAAAAAAAGGTTCAATATTCACCAGCTGGGGAGTATTATCCTAAGTGAAATAAGCCAGTCAGAGAAATACAAGTGTCACGTGATCTCACTTATCTGTGGAATCTAATGAACAACATAAACTGACAAACAAAATAGAAACAGACACAGGGGTACAGAGAACAGACTGGCAGCTGTTCAGACAGGAGGGAGGTTGTGAAGCTGAATGAGAAAAGGTGAAGGGATTAAGTAAAAAAAAAAGAACTCATAGAAACAGACAACAGTATGGTGGAGGAAGGTAGAAGAGGGTATAAGGGGATAAATGGTGATAGAAGAATACTTGACTTGGCATGGTAAACATACAATACAGTGTACAGATAATGTATTGCAGAATTGTATACCTGAAACCTATATAATTTTATTAACCAATGGCACCCCAATAAATTCAATTTTAAAAAGTAGTAGAAATTATTTATTTAATAAATACCCCAGAAAAAATAAAACTTTGAACACACACGCGTGCACGTGATACACACACACACGGTACACACACGGTTCAATATTCACTGAAAAAGAACTATTTTGAACTTCAGTAAGAAGAGAAATGATGCAGAGAGACAGACTGATTATTTCATGAACTAAAAAGATGTTATTTCTCTGAAAAAAGAAAGATATGCAAGAGATAAACAACTTTTAAGAGAAATCAATGCATAAAAAGTTTTAAGATATAAAGCCCCTTTTCTTTTGTACTCATACTAAGTAATTTCTTGGTGTCTGTTCAGGGAATGCTTGACATCTTTTTAGTTCATTGATTCATTTATTTATTTTTCACACATTACATAGAAATCAAGCTTCTTCTGCCTATTTATTCCAACACTAGATAAAATGACAGTGTCACAGACATAGAACAGAACACTTCTTTGATTGCTTCTACAGTCTTTTTACCCTCATTTTCCTCCCTTTCTACTGAGGTTTTAGTCCAAATTTAGTGGTGATGACTAATAAATTGCCAGGTTGTGACAGAGCATTCAGTTCACTGTATCCTTCTTTCCATTTTCTAGTAGTTGTAACAATTTCCAAGTTTTTCCTCCTAATGTTGTAGGTGCTAGTATCTGTGTAGTAGCTGTTATTTGTAACAGACACTAAGTAATGCACAAATGATCTGATTTCAGTATTAGGGAAAATTCCCTGCAGACTTTTTACTGGTTGATACTTCTGAATCCTGGAATTTGCAATACTTAAATCTGAATCTCTGAAATTCAAATCCGATAAACAATAATCAGTGGTCTACTGTGTGCTAAGTAATATGACCAGCCATTTATGAAGGTGTAAGGTGGATTCAGAAATAAGACAAGTCTGCTGCTGTTTGGAGCCAATCGAGCATGAGCCTGAGTCACAGGGCAAAGCTGGAGATCTAGCTAGAGTTTGTGAAAGCACAAATACAACTACTCTGACTGAAAGAGATCAAATGTGATTACAGAGGAAGTCATATTTGAGCAAGGCCTTGAGGAATGAGGGGGAAGCCAGTAGATAGAGATAGAATTACATTCTAAAATGAATGGCATCTGTAAAGGTCCAAAGCCACGCACAGTGCTGTGGTAAAAGATGAAACTGAAGCCATGGTTGTGACAGAATTGTGGAGAATTTTAAATGTAACATCAAGTTGTCATTTTTATTAGAGGCATGGTGATATCGTCAAAAGTTCCTGAGGAATAGAACTTTGTGTTAGGAGGGAAATCTTTTAGCAGAAGGGGAGAGACGAGTTGGCAAGTTATTACAGCAGGCCAGTGAAGAGGTAATAAGGGGACAAACTAGAGCAGTGGCAATGGGAATGGAAGGTCAAGATCATGGACTGGGGGAGCATGTGGAAGAACATTAAGGTCCCTGAAAGTTTTAAGTTATAGCAATTGTCAGGATAGTGGACTGTGATTACTGAGACAGGGGACACAGAAAGTGGAGTTTAGAGAAGTTTAGCTCTGTGCTTCAAATATTATTATTCTTTTTCTGTTTTGAATTTCTACCCATCCTTCAAGGCTCAGATGCAGTAATACCATATTTGTAAATCCCACCACTCCCCAGTCCCCCAATCAGAATTGTCAGGTTTTCTCTATTCTCACACAACATCTCCTTCATGCCTCCTTTTCTGTACTCAATGGCAGCAAAACCTGTGTCCAGGTTATTTAGGTATATGTCTGACTCCTGAAAATATATGATAAGATTTCTGAGGCCACATCCTATTCATCTATAAAGTTTAATATCACTCAAGCATATAATGGATTGTCAGAATATGTGTGTATATGAATGGACAAATGAATAAATGAGTAAATGAATGAATGCTGTGATCACACAAGACTTTAAATGCAACCCTTTTTTGGGACCTGCCTTAGAGAACACAATGATCTCACCTCATCATGTTGTAATCAGTCATATAGTATGTTGATATGAATGCACAGAATTACTCACCTAAAGCACATGTGTTATTCACCATATTTATTTTTGAATGAATTTTGACTCTTTATGAATCTAAAATCCACTCTCCAACAATGAGATTTTCCCTTCAAAATGGTGATTTAATTCCCAATGGATTTTAGCAACATTCTGTGCAATTGTCCTCATCACTGGAGGGAATGAGGAGACTTTGTGTCAAATATCTTTGTAGGCATTCCTTGGCTTTCCCTAATGTTGAAAATCCTACAGAGAGTTGTTTTCACAGCCCATCAACAGAACATTTTGGTTCCTACAACATAATAGTTTTCTTGGAAGTATGTTTCTTCTTGGGTAGGTTGAATGTAGGTGAATCTTTTTAGGATTTATCAAGTGTGTCCCAGGCAGAAATAAATCCAAAATATGATTAAAGTCTGTGGACTCTGCCTGCCAGATGTGAATCAGTGAGATTATTGAGACAGATTTTGTGGATTCCCAGGAAAAAAATATGTTCAATTGTTTAACTTTCAGAGAAAAACAGCTCCAATTTGAGGAATCTGCCCCTCTTTGCATAAGTGATTCTATGAGAGTGCTTTAGATCCTGTTCTTGAGGTAGTGTACATTGCTTAGAATGATATCTCATACAAAAGTGAAGGAAAGTAGGACCATGGAGGCATTGTTAAGAAAGGACTGGCGTCCAGAAAGTTTGCACTATTTTTATAAGGTGGTATATTTTAGGGTTTTATCAAAAGTTATTCCTGATAACAACTCAGCAAATGAGCAAAAATCTAATGTCTTTCTTGGTGCCACTGTCACATGTAGCTTTAGTTAGCATTTTCTTCATTATCTTTCACTCTTAGTAGATCCTCGTCTACTCTGTGGATTACTTAGGGATCAAAATTTGCTGTTCATTTTACTTTGTTTATAAATGGCCATTTTAAATAGCTGTTCATTGCATACACAGTCATACACAAAACTTGAAAGAAGGTTTCTGTTTCGTTTTTTGTTTCTGAAATAGTCAATTGAGTCAGGAGCCCTTCATTTGTATGGGCAAGTCCAAAGAAAACATGATCAAGCATGTGGTGGAATATTACATTCCAGGGTTGAGAGTCTGCTGGGCTTCTCTCTCATGTCTACTTATAAAATCACTACAAATTCCTTGCTTCTATATTGATTTGCTTGTAAACATTACTGTAAGGTAAAAATGGGGGTGAGGAGGAAGTTATTTTTTAAGTCAAGGTCCAATGATCTAAAAAAAAAAAAAAATCAATTTGGTTTACCTAAAAATAAAAGGCATCCTTTCTTTGTAGCATCCTCTGAAAATATAGGCAGCCAACATTGTAACACAGATTTCAGTTTGGGGGGATTAAAAATTATAGTTTATATTAATTGGAAAATCTATTAAAATTAAGTACAAGGACTGAATGTTTATTTTCTCATATTTAATCCTTAAGGAAACAAAGCTGCATGTGACAGCTTTATGCTTGTCTTTTTTATCTTTGGCTCTTGTATTTGTCAGATATATTATACTTATCTGACTGGTTGTAATTTTCCCATTATCTTATTACACAGAGAGCTAATCATTGGTCAATAGCACTTGCACTTAGTGTTTTTTCTAAAGCATCACACAAAACACTATATATAGCCTTGTTTTCCAATGATAATAGTTTATGCTGTTAAAATAGAACACAATCATACAAGCTTTAACAAAGTATGTTCTTAACTTCTAAAGGGCAATATCACATGATTCTCCTTGAAATTCATAGCTATAAATATTGAGCTTTAGTTTATTTACTTTTCTTGTAGGAACATTTCACACTTGAGTGCAAATTTAAAGAATCCGTGTTTGAAAATTATTACGTGACATATTCATCAATGATATACCGCCAGCAGCAGTCAGGCCGAGGGTGGTATCTGGGTTTGAACAAAGAAGGAGAAATCATGAAAGGAAACCATGTGAAGAAAAACAAGCCTGCAGCTCACTTTCTGCCCAAACCACTGAAAGGTAAGCTTGATGTTATAGGAGCTATGCATTAAATGAGTATGTATTTAAATCAGTCCCTTATCACACTTTTGAAAATGGAACATACTTCTTCTACATTAAGGCACTTATACAAAATTTAGTAACATTTTAAATATTTAAAACCTTAAAGCAGCAACAGTAGCATCTTTATTTTAATTTTCCCTTAGGATCTACATGTAATAACACCTTACTTGTATGGAAATAGTTTAATTGCTAATTCAAGACAGCCAAGAACCTCAAATTATGCCAGAATGGTCACTGGGCAGAAAAACAGATGCTTAGACATGTATACACTTAACACTCATTGGAAAACTCCCTGGACACTCCCTAGGGGCCAAACAATATTGTCCCAACAATTTTCATTCATAGTTTTATTTTCTAGTCATTATTAGCAGATTAATAGCAAATTAGAAAGGGTGGACGATAGGAATGAGCTACAAAAGACTGGGATGTTATTGTTTTTTTTGGGGGGGTTGTCCTCACTCGAGGACATTTTTCAATTTTTTGTTCAGATGGAGTGGGAGAGAGAGAGAAACATCGACGTGAAAAGGACACACCAAGTGGTTGCCACCCCCACAACCCAACCAGGGCTGGGGACAAACTGCAACCAAGATACGTGCCCCTAGAGGGAACCGAACCCGGATCTCTCTGGACCGCAGGCCAACGCTCCAACCCCTGATCCAAACCAGCCAGGGCAAGACTGGGATGTTAAAAGTAGCAGGACATGGTGGAGAAGTAATAGAAAATGCAGGCAAAGCATAGCAAGACCTCCAAGAGGTTAAAGGGCCTGGGGTTAAACTTGGGTTTCAAGTAGGACAGACTGCTCAGTCAATCAATACAGCACTGCTTCACAGCACAATTTTTTTTTTTTTTTTTTTTGGAGCCAGACTACTTGGATTCAAATCCCAGCTTTACCCTTTACTAACCAAATGGTCCTGGAGAGATTATTGTCATGTGTATGCCTCAAGCTCCTTATCTGTAAAATATGGATAAGAGACGGTATGTGAGAGGATTCTTACGTGGATTAAAAGAGATATGAATTGGGAGCACTTAGAACAGTATTTAGCATATTGTAAGTGCTCCATAAACATAAGCTAGTACTGCATAACAATAATTATATTTACCATTTACTGCATTAAGAATTGTGATAATATTTAGACTCTTTGGGAGTATTATTTTAAAGCATGAGAGAAATCAGCATTTTAAAATATTTTTAACATTTGGCTTGCACAGCATGCTCTAGACCAGCGGTTCTCAACCTGTGAGTTGCGACCCCTTTGGGGGTCGAACAACCCTTTTACAGGGGTCGCCTAAGACATAACAGTAGCAAAATAACCGTTATGAGGTAGCAACAAAAATAATTTTATGGTTGGGGGCCACCACAACATGAGGAACTGTATTAAAGTGTCGCAGCATTAGGAAGGTTGAGAACCACTGCTCTAGACCATATTTAAACTTATAAAAGCTTTATTAAATCTATTTTTCATCAATCCTCCCATATACATAACTGTAAGTGATGGAAATTAGGTATTATAATTCTTTACACATGGTTTCACCAAAAGTAGATTTTGTTTAATCTTATGCAGTCCACTTCCTACTAAGTCCGTGAAAGCAGCATTTTTCATGTTTGGCCTAAAGTACAGAAGAAAAGTTGAGGACCAGTGTGGTATACTCATTCAAAGGCTTTTGACACCCTTTCTCTGTGCTTTTCAGTGGCCATGTACAAGGAGCCTTCACTACACGATCTCACAGAGTTCTCCCGATCCGGAAGTGGAACCCCAACCAAAAGCAGAAGTGTCTCTGGAGTGCTGAATGGAGGCAAATCCATGAGCCACAATGAATCAACGTAGCCAGTGAGGGCAAAACAAGGGCTCTGTAACAGAACCTTACTCCAGGTGCTGTTGAATTCTTCTAGCAGTCCTTCACCCAAAAGTTCAAATGTGTCAATGACATTTACCAAATAAATGGGCAGAGTTCACTATTCTTCACTATTCTATCTGCCATTAAACTTTTGTCATTCAGACTAAAGCCCCATAATTTAGATTGAGCTTGTGCAAAAGAATACTTAGCATTATCAGTGAACTAAATCCAGGAGAAGGACTGCCCAATTTTCTCATGATCTCACTTATAATTTGGGAATGACAAACCACAATCGTTTCACAGCACTGATGCTGATAAAAATTTGGCCTCCAAGCAAGAAAATTTTAAATACCACAATTGCTCTTCAAAAACAAAACAAGATTAACCACTTAAATGTTTTGTAGGGGCAAACAAAATTATGTGAACTGTGTTATTTTCTTGGCTTAATGTTTTCTATCTATGCTTGATTCAAATGCATTATTTACTTTGGTATAGTGCAACTTTCTGATATCTGAAATTCAGTGGTTCTGTTGACTCTGTCACTTAATCCAAATCAACCAAATTCAGGGTTGGATCTGAATTGGCATCTCAGGCTCAAGGTAACAGTGTTTTTGTGATTTTACCTTTTTTTTTTTTTAGATTTGTAGTATTCTGGTCATGTTCTTATGCTATACTTTGTGTGCAGAAATTGAATTGCATTGTCAACCCAAGTCAGTAAAGATTACTTAAACAACAAAATATTATTCTCAAGTGTAGATTTCTCTTAATTCCATTTGTGTTATCATGTTAAACTACTGTTGTGGTTTCTTCTGTAAAGACAGGAATTGTGGAACTGTGATGTTGTCTTTTGTGTTGTTAAAATAACAAATGTCTCATCTCTATGTGTATGAGTCCTCTTGTTATTGTATTTGGCACGCGAATATTGTATACAAGGAAATATTAAGACTGGTTACCCCTAAACAACATATACTTATACTTGCTTCTGGAAAAGTGTTTAAGACTTAGCTAGGTTTCCATTTACATCTTCATATCTGTTGCATGGAAGCAAGTTGGAATCTTGGCATAGAGTTGCATGATATGTAAGATTTTGTGCATTAATAATTGTTAAAATCTGTGTTCCAAAAGTGGACATGGCACGTACAGGCAGTTTTCTGTCCTGTACACAAAAACATTACAAAAATATTTAATATTTATTGTTGTATACCCAAATATGCACCGAATAAACTCTTTATATTCATTCAAAGAAAACTTATTTAACATGTCTTTGTTGAGTATCTATTACCACGAACTGGAGTTAAATGTTGAATTTTACATGAGATCACTGCCCTCAGATAATCTACAATCTAGAGATTCATATTAACACGAACCCTCTTTAAAGTGTGTTTGTTGTACTAGTTATTATATTTGGACTTCAGATTGGAACCAAAATTCTTGTTCCCATTCAGTGATGGAATTGTACAAATGAGACCTATGTTCTAGTATTCTCTATGGCATTCACACTATTTTCCCTTTCTGTTGCTCATTTTATGGGTAGAGGGAAGACGTAGGAATAAACATCTAAGGTCCTTCTCACCTTCGAGAGCTGAAAGGAAATGTAAACAGTTTTAATGTTGTTGACTATTCACTAGTTCCCCAAAGCTGCCATTGCCTGGCAATGCATGTTTCAGGAGTAGTTGATATATGAGAGTAAAAGTGGAGAAACAGGTAAAACATAATTGAATGATTCTTTGCAGGACATCCATCAAATAAAATTACTGGGACCCACAATCAGCATGCTTTTGTACAGAGAAGCTGCCCAATTCTAAGGTATTTCCAGCCACATCCAACAGGAACTCTGAGCCCCATCAAGTTGTGATTCCATCTTAAGCCCTCATCCTGCCTGAGTTTTAAAGTCTACCTGCATGAAGTGCAAACTCAGGTATCTTTGTACCATGTACCAGAAGTAGACTCACTCAACCCTGTCCCCTATTAAATCTTGCTAATTTTTAATCAGAGAGAAGAGTGCATTGTCTCCCTCTTGCTCCAAGGACTTTAAGGTTTGGTTTATTGACTATTTTGTTGCTGCATTGGTTTCGTCATTGTTCTGGAAGAGCATAGATCTGCTGGTAATAAACAAATCTGTACATTGGTGTCTCAAGGAAGCCTGGCATCAATAAGAGGTGGTCAAAATACCCCAGAAAGATCCTTTACTGCCAGCATTTTTCTTGAGCTGCCTCAAGTTGTTTTTAACAGAAAGTGGTGTTTATATAAATCTGCAATCAAATAGTTGCCAAAAACAAAAAAACAAAAACTCCCTACAAGTGATAATGTTTTCACATTTTCATTACACACACACACACAAAATATTTCTTATGAAAGACTATATTAGCCCTGCCACGTGTTTGATGAAAGAATAGTTTTGGAAAGCAGTGCAAAGATTACTGGCCCTCAAACCTTTTGTACACATCAGAAACACCTGAAGGGCTTATAAGACTCACCTTGCTCAACCCCACTTCCAGAGGTTTTGATTGAATAGGTCTGGGATGGGCCCAAGACTGGATTTCTAACAAGTTCCAAGGCAATGCTGAAGCTGCTGGATCTAGGGAAACACACTCTGAGAACCACTGGCATACACTGATTCCTGCCTTGGGATTTTAAAAAATGTGTGTTAAGCCCTGGCTGGTATGGCTCGGCGATAAGAGCGTCGCCCATGGACCAAAGAGTCCCGGATTCATTTCCGGCCAAGGGCACGTACCTTGGTTGCATTTCATCCCCAGCCCTGATTGGGGTTGTGCGGGTGGCAACAAATCGATGTCTCTCTCACATCGATGTTTCTCTCTCTCTATTTCTCTCTCTCTCTCTTCCTCCCTATCTCCCTCCAGTTCTATCTGAAGATTAATGTAAAAAATGTCCTCGGGTGAGGATTTTAAAAAACTGTGTTAGGCCCTGGCAGGTTTGGCTCAGCGGTTAGAGCGTCGGCCTGCGGTCTGGAGAGACCCGGGTTCGGTTCCCGCTAAGGGCATGTACTTCGGTTGCAGTTTGTCCCCGGCCCTGGTTGGTCGTGTGGGTGGCAGCCACTTGATGTGTCCCTTCACATCGATGTTTCTGTCTCTCTCTCCCTCCCACTCTATCTGTACAAAAAAATGGAAAAATATCCTCAGGTGAGGATAAAAAAAAATAAAAAAATAAAAAAATAAAAAAGTGTGTTAGTATAATGAGTTATCAAAAGCCCTGTGTTAAGGAATCCTGCTTAATTTCAAGAAATGCTGGGATAAGGTATTGGCCATAAAGTCATAGTTTCACCGAGCACATATTAACCCTGCAGTAGACTGGTGATCACTCATGCCTTTTATGGGTACCTGAATCATCTGTGATATTTAGTTTGCTTCCATGGTTGTAGGCTACGCTTGGCAATCTACTGAATCTGATACCCACCACAGTTTGAGAACCACTGCTCTATGGCATAGCACTACATTTTATATTGTCACCACTGTCTGTGAGTGTATAGCCAATCCTTGCATTGTATTGAGCATGAGCGACAATATGGGGGGCACGGGGGAACCCAACCACTTTCTTCAAGCTTCTCGTAATTATTTAAAAACAAAACAATTGCCAGCTTTTTTGTCCAGTTGTTTTTAACTGGAGAGAAGCATAATCATTGCCATGGAATCTTTAAAGGATTGAGAGGGAAAGTGACCTGTAGCACTCTGTCTCACCTCCCTTGCCCTAGTCCTAACTCAGTCAAGTTCACTGAAGAATGTGTCAAACACTCCAGCTACCTGTTCCCATATTTTCCAACCATCCATTTTCCAAATGAACACTCAGGGAAAAATGAGTATCTGGTAGGACCATCTCTCCAACTGCACCAACTGATTACAGCCATTCTGTGGATATAAGGTGGAAGAATCAGAACTGATATCTATTTTGAATAATTGTCATGCAAATGTGCTTTAGAAGACCCATTTAGCTGAAGTGTGTCCTCACCGGCACATCGATATTTCTACCAACAGGCTCTTCAAGGCAATCTAGGCTTTCTCTATCATGCTTCCCCAAATTCTTCAAACATCTGCTCACAGTCATTGCCAAATTTAGGTATTGATTATAGCAGCACCCATTTTCCAGTACCAAAATCTGTACAGTGATATAGCAGTGCCCTAATGGATGACCATTTCTAATCACCAAAATAAGTGGTGCTCCAAATTATTAAACATATTTACAGTGACAACTTTTCATCACTCAGTAGGCAAAGGTGTGGTTCCATGGTTTGGCTTGTGCAGTGAGCTATCCTGGGTTAAAAACACCAGGTTGCCATGCTAACTTTTTCTGTCACTTGGGTGTGCTTCTTCCCACTGAGGACTGAGAAAGCTACAAGCTATAGCACACTCAACAAGATATATCTCTCTATTTCTGGGCTGCCTTTTAATTCTAAATTAGAAAGAAACGAGAGAGAGAGAGAGAGAGAGAGAGAGAGGAAATTCTAACTTAGGGAAACAGCATTTTGGTCTTTCACAGACCATCACACCCCTGACCTTTTTCATCTCTAGATGTTATGCTGCTTTTTAAAGGTCATTTTGAATTTGTTGCACAGAGAACAATTGTCTATGCCAAATCAATCAGCTCTTTTGTTAATATCACATGAGTGCAAAGTGCCTGGTATTTATTTCATCACATTTACTTTGATAAAAAAAAAATACAGAAAGTACATGACATCACTTTTAGAATGTTTTAATTTCTTTTCTTTCAAATTTATTTTTAAATTTTAGAGAGAGACAGAAGGAGAAGGAGAGAGAAACACTGATGAGAGAGAACATCGATTGGCTGTCTCCTGCGTGCCCCCCACTGTGGATCGGGCCCACAACCTGGGATTGTGCCCTGACCAGGAATTGAACTGGCCACGACTTGGTGCATGGATTGATGCTTAACAACTGAGCCACACCAGTCAGGCTAGAATGTTCTAATTTCTATATAGACATTCTTGAAGAGGTTTGTAACAGCTGCAATTTCCTCATCTTGCAGGAAGTCTTTCTTGAATACATAGCATGGATGGTTTTCTGTATTAGATTTCTAAACCAATTAGGAAAATATTAGTCAAATTTCTCCATTTCTACTTTATTTTTCAAACACTATGCCTCCCTATGTCTCATACAATCACTTTATAGGTGCACACACTGAGAGATGTGCCCCCTAAAGTTCTCAGAGATGCTCTGTTCCTCTGGGAGGATGCACATAACTGTTCAGTAGGGAAACTGTGACAGCCAACTTAAAAAGCCAGGAAGGGCTCTCTGGCTTCTGATGCTGTCTTGCCAGCTCTGACACTTCTTTACATCAAAGAGTATTGCCAAGTTTGTTCCACATGTCAGCATATCTGCACATTTTTTACTCTTAATAATTGTGTGCACTCTTAAAATAATTTGTTTCCAATTCTGTAGAGTTAACAATTAGAGTGAGAAATATGCACAGGTGATGATTGAGTAAAGCTTACTCCTGTGAGTCAGTTGCTCTGCTTATTGGCTCAGTGGATAATTATTACCTTATAAGCTGTCAGTGCTGCACAGCACATAACTGAAGCCTATATAAAGCATTCATGCAAGGATGAATGAATTGAAACTGAGTCAATCTTGCAGAAAATGGGATACTCTGGGGTTTAACAACAGGGAAGTTTTCTTTTCTCACTGGGATTAATAAAGTCGGATGCCAATTGGAAATAACTATTCAGTTTTATACTCTTCACTATGTAAACCTCTACATCACTAATACGCTTGTACAAACTAGATGATTACAACCCAAGTTTTCTTTATTTTTAAAATTTCAAAATCAAAATAGATTAGTTCTAAAAGGCTGGCTGCACTACAGTTTTTTTCCTTTAATGTAAAATAGCTGAACAAAACAGCTTGAAATATGTTTCTATTTCATGGATCTTAGGGACATTTCAAAATATGTCACAATTACATTCACCAACTCATTGAATGTCAAATACACACAAAACAAAGGTGTGTGTGTGTGTGTGTGTGTGTGTTGTGGAGTGGCAGGACACTAAATAAAGAGTCCTGCTTCCTACTCTCAGGGACATTTCACTAAAGATGTCTTCAAGTTTCCTTGGAGTCATAAGAATTATTTACATGGTGGGATAAAATAGGTTTACAGTTGTTTGCATGGAAAATAACAATAATTAATAAATAATAATATAAGAATAAGCCTCTGTGTTTCACGTACTCACATCTCTAAACTTACTTTTACTCTACCCTTTATAATATTATGTGACTAAACTCTGCTAGATACCAAATATACAGGTTATATGTTCTAGAAACTCTCAGTTTCTATCAAATTTGTCAGATTATGATAAACGCTGTAATACAATCAAGGTACCAAGAGGGAACAAATTGATTAGGAAAATTTGAAAATTTTAAAAGACTAGTTAATTTTTGAGTTGAGTCTTGAAAGATGAGTAGAAATTTAACCACTTGAAAGCTGGTAGATAACTCTAGGCCAAAAAAAAACAAAACAAAAACAAACAAACAAACAAAAAACCACCATGTTAAGCAAAGGCACAGAGTAATAAAATACCACTGAGTGTCCAGAAAACATTAATTAGCCTAGTGTAGGTGGACAATAGGAGTCAAAGCCCCTGGTATGTAAGAGATGCTTGGGAAAAGAATGATCTTCCCATAATGCTTCATTCCTGTGTGTCTCATGGCCTGAAAAAGGCTGTGTCTACTAGGTCTAAATTATTGGAATGTCTCTGAAACCTAGTTGTCCTATGTGGTTTATGGAAACCCAATTAGCAAATTATTCTATTCGGTAGGCAAAAACCAAAGAAAATGATCTATGAGCAAAATATGATTCACAGCCTTGATTATTACACTGGAGTGGATCAGCCTTCCTAAATTCTTTTTTTTTTTTTTTCTATTGAAAAATCTATTATTTGCCTGCTCTAAAAACAGTTTGTTAAGCAATATGGTTAGACCAGTACAGTCTTATAGAAAAAGAAAAAACAGCAAGATGATAAAAAGGAAATGTTCTTCAAACAAATTATTTCCATCCAAAATGTACATTTTAATGATTTTTAAATAAAGTATATTTGGAAATTTTATGTATCCAAAATTATTTTAAACAGTCTCTCTCTCTCTCTCTCTCTCTCTCTCTCTCTCTCTCTCTCTATATATATATATATATATATATACACACACACACAAAATATTTTGTATACTTCTTTGGGGGGGTGAACTAAAATTTTTATATAATATACAAACCTCTTAAGTGTATCAGTTGATTTGTTTTGACAAATTCCCACACCTATCAAGATATAGGATAGTTCTATCACCACAGAAACCTCCCTTCTGTCCCTTCCTAGTCAATACCTACCTACCCATAGGAAACCAGTGGTCTGATTTTTTTCACCTTAGACTACTTGTTTCCATTTTAGAATGTATTAAAATATTATCATACCATGTATGATCTTTGTGTAAAGCTTATTTTGCTCAGGAAAAAAATGTTTTTACATTCATCCATATTGTTATATATTCCGTTACTTTTTATTGCTGGGTATTATTCCATAATATGAATATATCACAGTTTATTTATCTATTTTCTAGTTGACAACACTTGGGCTGCTTCCAAATTTGGGCTGTTATGAATAGAGCATGGTTTTTGTAGTAAATGCCAAGGAGTGGGTTTTCCTGTGTCCTAGAGTAGGTGTGTGGTTCATTTTATGAGACTATTACAATTTTTCCCAAAGTAGTAATACTCTTTTTACACTTCTACTAGCAGTGTATAAAAGTTCCATTTGCTTCAAATTCTTGTCAATATTTGACTTATCCAGTCTTTTCAATTTTAACCATTCTGGTTTGTGTACAGTGCTAGTTATCACATTTATTATTATTATTATTTATTGATTTTACAGAGAAAGAGGAAAGGAGAGAAAGAGAGAAACATTGATTTGTTGTTCCACTTATTTATGCATTTATTGTTTGATTCTTGTTTGTGCCCACATTTGGCTTTAATCTAAATTTTCCTGATGATTAGTGGTATCAAGCACATTTTCATGTGCCTATTGGTTATTCATGTATCTTCTTTTTTGGAGTGTCTTTTCTCCTGATTTGCCCATTTCTATTGCCTGTCTTTTGATTCTTTTGTTGTTGTTGTTGTTGAAATTCTTTATATAATCTAGATACTAATTCTTTGCCAAATATATGAATCATGACTATTTTCTCCCAGTTTTTGTCCTTTGTATCAATTTTCTTAATGGTGCTTTTTAGTGACAACACATTTTAACTTTGATAAAGTGTAATTTATGAATTATTTTATTTTATGATTAATTTGTATGTTGTTCTTAGCTTTTATACTTACATCTATGATCCAGGTCAAATTAATTTTTGCATATGGTATAAGGTACTAGATGAAGTTTTAAGTTTTTTTCAATATGTGGATATTCAGTTGTTCCAGCCCCACTGTTTGAAAATACTTTTCTTTCCACATTAGGTTGTTTTGATGTTTTTGTCAGAAATCAAATAACCATATATGCATGAGTCTATTCTAAACTATTTTGTCCTATTGGTATATTTTTTATTCTTATGCCAGAACTACATTGTCTAAATTACTGTAACTTTATAGTAGATCTTGAAGTCAGGTGATGCATTTTTTCAGCTTTCTTCTTCTTTCCTAGATTTCTTTCAAAAAGTTTAGTTTCGCCCTGGCCGGTTTTGCTCAGCGGTTAGAACATCGGCCTGCGGTCCAGAGAGATCCGGGTTCAGTACCTCGGTTGCAGTTTGTCCCCGGCCCTGTTTAAGTCGGGTCGTGCAAGTGGCAACCACTTGATGTGTCCCTTTCACGTCAATGTTTCTCTCTCTCTCTCTCTCCCTCCCACTCTATCTGAACAAAAAACAAAAAAATGTCCTCGGGTGAGAATAAAAAAAAAAGAAAAGTCTAGTTTCTTTGCTGGTAGCTGGAGGTCTCCTCAAGACTCTTTAGTCTTGTGCCCTTCTATTTTTCCATCCCCTCAAAGTGCTCACCTGGTCTCATGTCTTTATTAATCATTGTTGACTAATGACTCTCCAAATCTTAATCTTTAGCTAAGTCCAATTCATGCCCCAAGCCCATATATATGTTACATTAATGTTCAGACATTTCTCCACATTCTTTTGTTCTGTCGCTCTGATTTCAGCAAGAAAGTTACTTTTGAAATGTTCATTAATACATATTGACAAGGATCCCTTTTGTATTTTATACATGAATGATCTCCCAGTACATCTCTCCGTCCAGGTTCCAGATGATTCCAAATCATTATTTCCTGAAGAAATGTATATCATTGTAGAAAGAACCTTAGTGTAATTTTAATTTTATTAGAATTTGCTTGATGACCTACGATAAATAATTTCTCTTCTCTCATTTTTTTTTCCATTTGTAAAATGAGTGGTTTGGAATCAACGATGTTTAAAGATATCTCTGTTATATTAGTCTAAGATAATATTGAGGTCTGCTATGATCTGAATGTTTATGTCCCCTTCCCCAAAATCATATACTGAAATCCTAATGCACAATGTGATGTTATTAAGAAGTGGGGCCTTTGGGAGGCTCAGGTGGTGAGAGTAAAGCCCTCATGAATAGGACTGGTATTTTTTTTTAAAAGACACCACAGAGATCCATCACTTCTTTCTCCATGTGATGAAACAGCAAGAAGGCTGGACACTGGAAGTGTCCTCTAACTTGACACTATTGCTACCCTGATCTCAGATTTCCAGCCTCCACAACTGGGAGAAATAAATTTCTGCTGTTTATAAGCCACCCAGTCTGTGGTATTTTGTTATAGAAGCTAGAATTGAATGAGACAAATACTTAAAAAAAATAAATGTACATGTTTTATTTATTTTTTTTATTTTTTGTTGATTTTTAGAGAGAGAGGAAGTGAGAGGGAGAGAGAGAGAAACATTTATGAGAGAGAACATCGATTGGCTGCCACCTGCATGCCCCTCACTGGGGATTTGGCCCACCTGGGCATGTGTCCTGACAAGGAATCGAACCGGTGACCTCTTGGTGCATGGGACAACACTCAACCACTGAACCACACCAGCCAGACGAGACAAGTACCTTTTAAGTATCTGATGGCAGAAAGATGTTTGAGTGATGTCCTTCCCTCAAAACACAGTACCTAGGTAATTGCCAGTCTATTTATACATTAATTTGCCTCTGGATCTAGAAATATTCCAGCACTGCACCATATTTAGACCTCAAACTGTGAAAGTAATACCTCTCATAAAAAAAGATAAAGAGGATGAAATATGCTACCCTTGGTCCAGACTAAGGACCAAAAATGATTACCTCATCTGCCATACTCATTCATTCATTTATCACACATTTTGGGGGTTCTTACTAATGTCCACATCTTATGTAGGCACTCAGAATATAGAAATGAAATAAATATGGCCCTCAATATGGAAAAGAACATAGTCAAATGAGAAACACAGGATGCCTACAGATAAATTACCCAACTGACTGGAACGCAATATATTTACAAAGTGTTACAGGATCGTATTTTGATAAATTAGCAACTCATAGCAAATACTAAGGTTTATACCACCAGTTACGTAACCCGAATCAGTTCAGTCCCTTGGGCTGTAAGGTTTTTATAAGGAACTTCGTCTGGCCCATCTATCCTGGCATTGTTAGCATGAAGGCACATCACAATTTTACATTTTCTCAGAAACAGAATTGTTCCCACCGAATAAAATAGAAACTTAGTGGCAAAAGGCCCTAGATCTAAAACTATCCTTTAGTGTGGTTGAGAGACTATCATTCTGAAATTCACTATTAAACATTTACAGAGTACAATTTTAACAGAGCTATGCACACAAATAAGCAAACATATATTCCCACAACTCTCACCCTTTATTGCATCATCATTGTTCTTTACTATATAGTACTAGAAGATAGCATTTGTAAACCTTTATTTCTGCCATGGTATTCAGTCAAATTGATCTACTGTGATTCTTTGCAATTTCTGATGACCAATTCTGTGCTTCTCTCCACATGAAGAAAGCTATGAGAATGGAGGTGAGAGAAACTTTACAACAATAGTAATAGTCATGAGTCTACTTTGATTGATTTCTTTATATTTTTATCTTGAAATAACTATAGATTTACAGAAGATGCTCCTTACCTAGTTCCTTACATAGTTCCATGTGCTCCTTACATAGTTCCCCCAATGTTAACAACTTACACAGCTATTGTACAATATCAAACAAGGACACTGACAATCCATAAAACATATTTAGATTCCATAAATTTTACAATGCACTCGTGTGGGTGTATGTGAGTTTCCATGTAAGGCTATCAAATGTATAGATCTGTGTAATTACCAAAAGTCATGATATAAAAGTATTTCATTGTCATTATGATCCCCTGTACTGTTTCTTTTCATTTGTTTGTTATTTTCAGTTTCTAAATTTTACTCCATGGCATAGGATTCCTGACACTTTTGAAGTAAGACATAAAAGAAATATGCATCCTACAAATTACAAGGTAGATTAGAAGCCTTTTTTACATCATTGCAAATAATTTTTATAAAACTGAATATACATTTTAATTTGGGACCATACTGTCTATATAGTTATATATGTTTCAACCTAACATTAAGTAGAAAGTTATATGACTATTTCACTTTTAAAAATTATGTTATTATTGATTTTCAATTTATTTTTTATTTTTTTTATTAATTTGTTTTTGCTACAAATTTTTCTTTTTTTTCCCCCATTGACACCTTGCTCCCTATCCCCCCACACTATGCCCAGCTTTGTTGTCTATGTCCACTGGCTATGCATAAATGCTTATAAGTTTTGTGGTTTATTTCTCCCTCCCAAACCCCCTCGCTGATTCTTGTCAGTCTCTACCGAACCTCTATGTCTCTGGGTCAATTTTGTTCATCAATTTGTTTAGTACATTAAATCCACAAATAAGTGAGATCATGTGATATTTGTGTTTCTCTGCTTGGCTTTTTTCGCTTAGGATAATACTCTCCAGGTCCTGCCATGTTGTCTCAAAGAAAAAGATATCTTTCTTTCTTAGAGCTGCATAGTATTCCATTGTGTATATATACCACAGCTTTGTTTATCCACTCATCTACTGATGGACATTTGAGTTGTTTCCAGATCTTAGCTATTGTAAATAGTGTTGCTATGAACATAGGGTACACATCCACTTTCTGATTGGTGTTTCAGGTTTCATAGGATACATTTCTAGAAGTGGTATCAGTGGGTCAAATGGCAGTTCAAAATTTAACTTTTTGAGGAAACACCATAGTGATTTCCAATGTGGCTGCACCAGTCTGCGTTCCCACCAGCAGTGTAATAGAGTCCCCTTTTCCCCACACCCTCGCCAACACTTGTTGTTTGATGATTTGTTGATGGCAGCCATTCTGACAGGTGTGAGGTGATACCTCATTGTTGTTTAAATTTGGACCTCTCTGATGATTAGTGACATTGAGCATTTTTCTCATATGTCTCTTAACCATTTGTATGTCCTGTTTGGAGAGGTGTCTATTTAGGTTCTCTGACCATTTTTTAATGGGGTTGTCTTTCTTTTGTTGAGCTGTATGAACACTATGTATATTTCAGAAATTAACCCCTTATCTAATGCATCATTGGCAATTATGGTCTCCCATATAGTGGATTACCTTTCCATTTTGATGGTTGTTTTGTTTTGTTTTTTTTACTGTGCAGAAGCTTTTTAGTTTGATGTAGTTCCATGTGTTTGTTTTTTCCGTTCTTTCTTTTGCCTTAGGTGATGCATCAGTGAAAATTCTGCTGCGCATGATGTCTGAGATGTTGTTGCCTACATTTTCTTATAAAATTTTTTATGGATTCACGAATCACATTTAAGTCTTTTATGGATTTTGAGTTTATTCTCGAGCATGGTGTAAGTTGCTGGTCTAGTTTCATTTTTTTTGCAAGTAGCTGTCCAATAGTCCCAACACCATTTATCGAAGAGACTGTCTTGACTCCACAGTATGCTCTTGCCACCTTTGTCAAATATTAATTCAGAATATTGTCTTGGTCAATTTCTTGGTTTTCTGTTCTATTCCATTGCTCTATCTGCCTGTTCCTCTGCCAGTACCAGGCTGTTTAGATTACAGTGGCTTTTTAGTATAACGTATATCACTGGATCCCTCCTACTTTGTTCTTCTTTTTCAGGATTACTTTAGCTCTTCAGGGTATTTTTGTTGTATATAAATTTTGGAGTGTTTTTACTATTTCTGTGAATATGTCCTTGATATTTTGATGGAGAATGCATTGAATCTATAGATTGCTTGGGGTAGTATGGACATTTTAATTATGTTAATTCTTCCAATCCATGGACAAGGTATATGCTTTCACTTTAATATATCTTCCTCTAATTCTTTTCTTAAAGACTGTAGTTTTCTGTGAAGAGGTCCTTTACTTCTTTGGTTAACTTTATTTCTAGGTATCTTAAATATTTCGCCATGATAGTAAATGGGACGGTTTATTCAGTTTCTCTTTCTGTGAGTTCATCATTGGTGTATAAGAATGCCGTCGATTTCTTGACATTAATTTTTTATCCCGCTACTTTGCCAAATTTATTTATTAAGTGTAGTAAATTTTTGATGGAGTCTTTGGGGTTTTCTACATATCATATCATATCATCTGCAAATAATGACAGTTTCACTTTCTCCTTTTCCATTTGGATCTCTTTTATTTATTTTTTCTTCCTGTCTGATTCCTGTGGCTAAGTCTTCCAGTACTATGTTCAATAAGAGTGGTGAAAGTGGGCATCTTTGTCTTGTTCCTGTTCTTAAGGGAAATGTTTTAATTTTTGCCCATTGAGTATGATATTGGCTGTAGGTCTTTCATATATGGCCTTTATTATGTCGAGATATGATCCCTCTATTCCCAGATTGCTGAGCATTTTTATCAGAAATAAGTGCTAGATTTTGAAGAATGCTTTTTCAGCGTCTATTGATATGATCATATGATTTTTATCTTTCCTTTTGTTTAGGTGGTGTATCACATTTATTTATTTGCAAATATTGTACCAGCAT
Source organism: Molossus molossus (assembly GCF_014108415.1). Taxonomy (NCBI): domain Eukaryota; kingdom Metazoa; phylum Chordata; class Mammalia; order Chiroptera; family Molossidae; genus Molossus; species Molossus molossus. Next base: position 74,775,991 of record NW_023425355.1, on the reverse strand, counting down.
TGCATCCCTGGGATGAATCAACTTTGTCATGGTGAATAATTTTGTTGATGTATTGCTGGATTCAATTAGCTAGTATTTTGTTCAGGATTTTGGCATCAATGTTTATCAGGGATATTGGTCTGTAGGTTCTTTCTTTTTCTTTTTCTGGTTTTGGAATTAGAATTATGCTGGCCTCATAAAATGAGTTTGGAAGGCTTCCTTCTTCTCGAATTTTTTGAAATATTTTGAGGAGCATGGGTATTAGTTCTTCTTTGAATGTTTGGTAAAATTCCCCCATGAAGCCATCAGGGCCCTGGCTTTTGTTTGCTGAGAGAGTCTTTATTACAATTTCAATTTCTTTCGTTGTTATTGGTCTGTTCAAGTGGCCTATCTCTTCCTGGTTCAGTTTTTGGGAGACGGTGTGTTTCTAGAAATTTGTCCATTTCACCTAGATTGTCGAATTTGTTGCTGTATAATTGTTCATAATATTTGTAAATTTTTTTTTTTTGTATTTCTGTGGTGTCAATTATAATTTCTCCTCTTTCATTTATGATTTTGTGTATTTGGGTTCTCTCTGTTTCTGGGTGAGTTTTGCTAAGGGTTCATCAATTTGTTTATCTTCTCAAAGAACCAGCTTTTGTTTCAATAATCTTTTAAATTGTTTATTTGGTCTCTATGTCATTTATTTCTGCTCTTATCTTTACTATTTTCTTACTTCTACTTGCTCTGTGGTTTTCTTTTTGTTTGTTTTGTAGTTCATTAAGTTGTGAGGTTAAATAATCTATTAGAAATTTCTTGCTTCCTGAGGTAGGCCTGCAGTGTTATGAACTTCCCTCTCAGAACTGCTTTCACTGCATCCCATAGATTTTGTGTTTTTGAGTGTTTATTTTCCTTGGTTTCCAGGAATTTTAATATTTCTTTCTTGATCTCCATGGCAACCCATTCATTGTTCAATAACATACTATTTAGCCTCCATGTTTTCAAATGTCTTTACATGTTCTTGTTGCAATTGATTTCTAGTTTCATGCCATTGTGATCTGAGAAGTTGCTTGATATGATTTCAGTTGTCTTGAACTTGTAGAGACTTAGTTTTGCTCTAATATATGGTCTATCTTTGAGAATGCCTCATGTACACTTGAGAAGAATGTGAATTCTGAGGTTTGTGGTATAATTCTCTGTAGATATCTATTAAATCCATTTGATCTAGTGCTTCATTTAGAGTTTGTGTTTACTTGTTAATTTTTTTGTCCAGAAGATCTATACAGTGATGTCAGCGGGGTATTGAAGTCCCCTGCTATGATTGTATTGCTGTTGATTTCTCCTTTGAAGTCTTCCAAAAGAGTTTTAATATATGTTGGTGCTCCTAATTCTGGTGCATATATGTTTACCAAGGTTATATCTTCCTGTTGGATAGATCCTTTCAATATTTTGTAGTGACCTTGTTTGTCTCTAGGTATGGCTTTCTTTTTGAAATCCACTTTATCAGATATGAGTATTGCTACCCCAGTTTTATTTTGCTTTCTGTTTGCTGGAAAGATTTTCTTCTATCCCTTCACTTTCAGCCTATTTAAGTCTTTTGTTGTGAGGTGGGTTTCTTGTAAACAGCATATATATGAGTCGTGCTTTCTTATCCAGTCAGCTACTCTGTGTCTTTTTATCGGAGCAATCAAACCATTCACATTAAGGTGATAATTGATATGTACTTATTTATTGCCATTTTGGTTTAGTTTGGTTCTATTTTTCTTCCTATGTCTTCTACTAATTACAACAATCCTTTTAGCATATCTTGCAGTGCTGGTTTGGTGTTAATATATTCCCTTAACCTTTTTTTTTTTTTTTTTTGGTCTGGAAAGCTCTTTATTTGACTTTCTATTTTGAATGATAGCCTTGCTGGATACAGTAGTCTTGGATTCATATCCTTGTTTTTCATGACCTTGGTTACATCATGCCACTCCCTTTTGGCCTATAGTGCTTCTGTTGAGATGTCAGCTGTGAGTCTTATGGGGTTTCATTTTTAGGTAACCTGTTGCTTATCTTTTGCTACCTTTAGCATTCTCTCTTTGTCTTTAATTTTTGGCATTTTAAGTCCTATGTGTCTTGTTGTGGGCCTGTTTTAGTTCTTCTTACTTGGATTTCTCTGTTCTTCTTGAACTTGAATGCCTTCTTCCTTCACCAAGTTCGGAAAGTTTTCTGTTATTATTTCTTCAAATATATTCTCTAACCCTTGCCTATTTTCTTCCTCTTCGGGAATTCATATGATGTGAATGTTATTATATTTCCAGTTGTCTCGCAGTTCTCTTAAGCTGTCTTCATGTTTTTTATTGTTTTTTTTCCTTTTGGTTTTCTGATTGGTTGATTTTTTCTACCCTGTCTTCTAATTCACTGATCTGGTCCTCAGCTTCCTTTACTCTGCTGGTTAGTCCTTTCAATGTGTTCTTAATTTCTGCTATGTCATTCTTCATTTCCCCTAGGTTGGTTTTCAATGTTTCTATATTTTTATTCATGGTGCTGATGTCCTTACTCATGCTGTTGAGCTTCCTCAAGATTATTGTTCTGAACTCTACCTCTGATAATTTGCTTAGCTGCGTTTCATTGATCTCATCTTCAATAGAGTTTTCATGTTTTTTCATTTGGGATTTGTTTTCTTGTGTCATCATTTTGGCTATCTCAGTGGGTTTTGGAGCCTGCTAAATTTTTCTTGTGGGTGTTGGTGTTCTGCCGTTTGTGGCTCCCTCTTCTGGGTTTGGATGAGGATGGGTGGGTTCACATTAAACACCACTGTCAAGTCTTACTCTCCTGAGTAGATTTGCAAGCCCAAGAAAGGTTCAGTTATCTTCTAGCTTTTTCTTGGTGGCCAGTAGTCTCATTTACTCAGTGCCTTGGAATATAGCCCTGGTGTTCTGTATAAGAGGATTTACAGAGTGTGGCATAGATACTGGTTATTAATGAGCCTCAATTTGCATTTCTTTGCCTCACCTGAGAAAGGCTGAATCTCCAAGGTGGGGTGGCCTACAGCTTTTCCCCACAGCTTGGTGAAGGAGCACCCTGGCCATCATTCTTTGTGGCCGCAACTCACCAAAACTCTTAGTGCCCTCCAAATTCCAGGTGTCGCCACAGAGGTTTAGCCCAGTCTGCCCTAACTCTGCCAAAGTCCTCAGGTGTGTGGCTGTGGCTATTTTAGTGCTCTGTTCTGGATCACTGCACTGTGAAGTAGGCTTGGTCTTTATTCCCCAAGGGCGCTGCTCACAGCTAAGAATGCTTCTGTTCATGGGGTCCCAGCCTGCCACCCTCTTGCACCTCCATAAAACCTACCAGTGTCCCTGGTTATATGGTCCTGCCCTGCTGCTTTTCTGTTGCTTTTTTCCAAGGAGTTGACTTTATTTTACTTGTAATTCCCGTTTTGTCCTGGGAGATCATCTAGGTAGCTTCTATCCACTCCTCCTCTATTTTTCACATCCTCACATCCTCTATGCCTGTCTTGTGTGCAGCTGTGTCGCACAGGCCTTTCTGTTGCCCTCGCACCTTGCAGGTCACATGGATAACTGGATCTCCCATACCCTGCTGGGTCGCACTGGCCTCTCTGGTGCCCCAGCACCCTGTAGGTTTCATGGGCAGGCAGATGGATTGCACCAGTCACTCTCTGGCTGTGGCTTTTCACTACTTTTTTGGGCTGCTGGGTAGTACTGGCCTCTCTGGTGCTTCAGCACCCCAGAAGTCCTGCGAGTCACTGTATCACAAAGTCCCTGCTAGGTTGCACTGGCCTCTCTGGTGTTCCCGCACACTGCAGGTCCTGAGGGCAGGCAGCTGGATCAAACCAGTCCTTTTTGGGTTCCTGCTTCCCACTGCTCTTGTGGGCTGCTGGGTAGCACAGGCTTCTGTGGAACCCCAGGTCCCACCGTTGGTGGCTGGGGAGTGGGTAAGAATATTTTTTAATGTTGATTTTTAGAGAGAGGGGAAGAAAGATGGAGAGAAAAAGAGTCAAATGTTAATTGGTTGCCTGCATGTCCCCTACTTCGGATCGAGTCTCCAACCCAGCATGTCAGGATCTTCTTTGAATATTAGGTAAAACTTGCCAATGAAGCCATGTGGGCCTGGGCTTTTGTTTGCTGGGAGTTTCTTAATTATATCTTCAATTTCCTTTGTTGTTATTGATTTCTTTAAGCTTTCTATCTCTTCCTGGTTCAGTTTGGGGAGGCTGTGTGTTTCTAGAAATTTGTCCATTTCTCCTCGATTGTACAATTTGTTGGCGTATAATTGTTCATAGTATGTTTCGATGATCCTTTGTATTTCTGTGGTGTCTTTCTGTGGTGTCATTTGTTACTTCTCCTCTTTTGTTTCTGATTTTGTTTATTTGGTTTCTTTCTTTTTGTTTTTTGGTGAATCTGCCTAAACGTCCATTGATCTTTTTATCTTTTCAAAGATCCAGCATTTTGAAGCTTTTTGTTTCATTGATCTTTGGAATTGTTTTTTTTTTTTTTTTTTGGTCTTCATGTCATTTATTTATGCTCTGATCATTACTATTTCCTTCCTTCTATTTGCTCTGGGTTTTCTTTTTGTTTACTTTCTAGTTCTTTAAGTTGTAGGGTTAGAAAGTCAATTAGAAATTTTTCTTGTTTCTTGAGGTAGGCCTGTAGTGCTATGAACTTCCCTCCCAGGACTGTTTTCACTGTGTCCCATAGGTTTTATGTTGTTGTGTGTTTGTTTTCATGAAGTTTTTTTTTTTTTTATCCTCCCCCAAGGATATTTTTCCATTTTTTTGTACAGATAGAGTGGGAGGGAGAGAGAGGAAGGGAGAGAGAGAGAGAAACATCGACGTGAAGGGACACATCGAGTGGCTGCCACCCGCACGACCAACCAGGGCCGGGGACAAACTGCAACCGAAGTACATGCCCTTAGCGGGAACCGAACCCGGGTCTCTCCGGACCGCAGGCCGACGCTCTAACCGCTGAGCCAAACTGGCCAGGGCTGTTTTCATGAAGTTTTTAATTTCTACCTTGTTTTCCACTCATTGTTTAATAACATGCTATTTAGCCTCCAAGTGTTTGAATGTTTTCCTGTGCTTTTATTGTAACTGAGTTCCAGTTTCATGCCACTGTAATCTGAGAAGGTGCTTGATATGATTTCAATCTTATTGAATTTGTAGAGACTTGCTTTGTGTACTAATATGTGGTCTGTCTTTGAGAATGACCCATGTGCATTTGAGAAGAATGTATATTCTGCAGCTTTGGGATGAAGTATTTTGTAAATATTAATGAGGTCAAACTGATGTAGTTTGTCCTCTAACGACTTTATGTCCTTGTTAATTTTTTGTCTAGAAGATCTATCCAGTGGTGTCAGTGGCGTGTTAAAATCACCCACTATGATCGTTTTGCTATTGATCTCTCCCTTGAAGTCCTCCAGTAGTTTTTAAATATATTTTGGTGCTCACATATTTGGTGTGAATATGTTTGCCAGAGTTATATTCTCTTGTTGGATTGATTCTTTTAATATGTAGTGACCATCTCTGTCTCTTATTATGGCCTTTGTTTTGAAGTCTATCTTGTCATATATGAGTATTGCTACACCAGCTTTTTTCCATTTCCATTTGCTTGGAAATTTTTTTTTTCCATCCCTTTACTTTCATCCTGTGTGAGTCTTTTGTTGTGAGGTGGGTCTCTTGTAGACAGCATATATATATATGGGTCATGTTTTCTTATCCAGTCCGCTACATTATGTCTTTTGATTGGAGCATTTAAGCCATTTACATTAAGGTAATTATTAATAGATTGTTATTAGTTGCCATTTTAATTTTATGCCCATGTTTCTCTCTCTCTCTCTCTCTCTCTCTCTCTCTCTCTCTCTCTCTCTCTGTTTCGTCTTCTTACAACAGTTCCTTCAGCATTTCTTGCAGTGCTGGTTTGATGGTGGTAAATTCCTGCAGACTTTTTTTTTTATTTTTATTCGTGAAGGTCTTTATTTGTCCTTCAGTTTTTTTTTTTTTTTTTTTTTTTTTTTTTTTTTTTTTTTTTTTTTTGTATCCTCACCCGAGGACACTTTTTCCATTTTTTGTTCAGATAGAGCGGGAGGGAGAGAGAGGAAGAGAGAGAGAGAGAAACATCGACGTGAAGGGACACATCGAGTGGCTGCCACCCGCACGACCAACCAGGGCCGGGGACAAACTGCAACCGAGGTACGTGCCCCTAGCGGGAACCGAACCCGGGTCTCTCTGTACCGCAGGCCGACGCTCCAACCGCTGAGCCAAACCGGCCAGGGCTGTCCTTCAGTTTTGAATGATAGCCTTGCTGGATAGAGTATTCTTGGATTCAGACCCTTGTCTTGCATTACTTTGTACACTTCATGCCACGCCCTTCTGGCCTGCATCATTTCTATTGAGAAATCAGCTGACAGTCTAATGGGAGCTCCTTGGTAGGTAACTTTCTGTCTCTTGCTTTCTTTAAGATTCTCTCTTTGTCTTTAATATTTGCCATTTTTATTATGGTGTGTCTAGCTGTGGGTCTTCTGGGGTTCATCTTGCTTGGGACTCTCTGTTTCCTGGACTTGTGTGACTTTTTTACCAGTTTAAGGAAGTTTTTCCTCATTATTTTTTCAAACAGGTTCTCTATTCCTTTCTCTGATTCTTCTTCTTCCGGTATCCTTATAATGCAAATGTTAACTTTTTTTATTGTCCTACAGCTACCTTAAGCTCTCCTACTGCTTTTTAAATTTTTCTTCCATTTGCTGCTCTGTGTGGGTGTTTTTCTGTACCTTGTCTTCTAAGTTGTTTATTCAGTCTTCAGCTTCTTCTAATCTTCTATTGAACCCTTCTAAGGTATTTTTCATAACAGCTATGCTATTCTTTATTGCCTCTTGATTTTTATGCATAGCTTCCACCTATTTTTTAAAGCTGAAGTAGTTCCTATTGACCTCTTCATAATTCTTATTAAGTTGCTTGTAGTTCTTACAAAATTGTTTGAGCACCCTTAAAATCATTGCTTTGAATTTTTATATCTGACAAGTTGCTTTCTTCCATTTTCTGTAGTTTCTTTTCTGGTGATTTCTCTCTTTTTTTCCTTTAAGTGTTGTTTATTTGTCTCCTCATTTTAGCTGTCTTAGAGCTGTAGACCTGGTGAGGAATGTTTGGATGGGTAGGCAGCTCATTGGATATCAAAGAAGGCCACTATTCCTCCCAGACTGTTTTGTTGCACGTTGCCTCTTGTCTGCTGTGGATCCTAAATGGTTGACTACTGGGGGATGGCATTGGTGTATCCTGGTAGGTGTTGCTGCTGGCTCACTTGGGCCCCTCTGAAGCTGTATTTTTAGCTGGTCGCTGGTGCCACCTGTAGCTGTATATATCAGGCCCTGCTGGAGACATGCTCTCTGCCCACACCATAGGCAGCTGTGTCACACAGGCCTCACTGGAGCCCTGGTTCTCACTGATCTTGTGGGCAGCTGGGTTGTAGAGGCCCCATTGGAGCCCCTGCTTCCCATTGATTCTGTGGTGAGCTGGATAGCACAGTTCCTTTGGAGACACAGATCCGCACCTATCTTGTGGGTAGCTGGGTCGCACTGGCCTCTCTGTGCCCCAGCTTCCCACAGGTCCTGCGGGCAGTTAGATTTCACAGTCCCTTTGGAGACCCGGCTCCATGCCTATCTTGTGGGCAGCTGGGTCGCAGAGTCTTCTGTGGTGCCCCAGATTCCCACTCTTCTTGTGGGCCTCTGTGTTGCACAGGCCCTTGTGGAGCCCCAGGTACTGCCTCTGGCAGCTGGGGCATGCTGCTTCCCAGTGGGGCTCAGCTCCTGCTCAGCCTTTGCTGTAGTTTTTGGGGATGGGTCTAAGCTGCTGATCTGTGCTCCTGTTGTCTGTGGATGGATGTCTGCTCCCCAGCCTCTGTTGCTGTGGGACTCTGATTGGGCTGCTACTGTGGGGGATGGCGCTGGTCTCCTGCCCATTTGCAGGCTTCCACAGCAGGCACCTTGATAGCTTTACTACTGTGCACTGGTCTGTGTTGACACAGGGTGTCCACTGGTCTGATGGTGCCAGGTGCACTGGTGGGCTCAGGTTGCTGGGTCCTAGCTGTTTTCACTGCCTCCTCCCAGGGAAGACCTGGAATCTTCCAAAATGGTGGGAACTCCCAGTGGTGCAGGGAGAAGCACCCTGAAGGTCCACTTACCGCAGTAGCCAGCTGCTCTCTGTCCATAGCACAGGAACCTTCTGCTCCACGTCTCTGCACTGCACGAGTTTGGTTGTCCACCTTCACATCCACTCACACTCTCTCAAACACTAGTTCACTTTCTCACACACTCACCCTCCTTTCGGTCCTGTCTGCCACCATCTTCTTTTTATTGAGTTTTTTAGAGAGAAAGGAAGGGAGAGGGAGAAAGATAGAGAAGAAACACTGATCAGTCACCTCCGGCACACACCTCAATCAGGGATAAAACCCGAAATCTAAGCATATGCCTGGACCGGGAATCAAACCTGGTGAAACTTAAGTGCACAGGAGAATGCTTAGCAAACTGAGGCACACCAACCAGGGCTTGACTTTTATTTTTTTTAAGTTTTATTTATTTATTTTAATTTATTTTTTTTTAAAAAAAACTTATCTTTATTGTTTAATGTATTACAGATGTCCCCCATTTTCCCCTATTGCCCCCCTCCTCCTCACTCCCACCCCCTTCCTGCCTTTGCTGCACTGTTGTCTGTGTCTATGGGTTATGCATATATGCATATAAGTTATTTGCTTTATTTCTTCTCGCCCCACATCCCCTTCTCTCTGAGGTTTGTACTTCTTACTTCTTTCATCTTTCTCACCCATCCCCAAATCCCTCTCCCACTGGCAATCATAAAAATTAATTTCATTTCAATTACAGTTTACATTCAATATTGTTTTGTATTTGTTTAAGGTGCACAGCATGGTGGTTAGATAATGGTATACTTTAGAAAGTGTTCCTCCCGATAGTTTTAGCATTCTCCTAACACCATACATAGTTATTACAATATTAGTGACTATATTACCTATACCATACTTTACATCCTTGTGACTATTTTGTAACTACCAATTGGTACTTCTCAATCCTTTACCTTTTTTATCTAATCTCCCAACCCCTCTCCCCTCTGGCAACCATCAGTCTGTTCTCTGTGTCTATGAATCTGTTTCATTTTTTTTTATTTTTTCTTTAGATTACACATTTAAGTTAGATCATATGGTCTTTGTCTTTCTTTAACTGACACATTTCACTTAGCATAACACCCTCCAGGTCTATCCTTGCTGTCATAAGTAGTTTTCTTCTTTTTGTGGCTCAGTAATATTCCATTTTATAAATATACCATTTCTTTTTTATCCACTAATCTACTGATGGACACTTGGGCTGCTTTCAAATCTTGGCTATTGTAAATAACTGCAATGAATATAGGGGTTTATATATTCTTTCAAATTAATGTTTTGGGTTTCTTTGTATATATACCCAGAAGTAGAATTGCTGGGTCATAAGGCAGTTCCAGTTTTAATTTTTTGAGGACCCTCTATACCATTTTCCATAGTGGCAGCACCAATCTGCATTCCCATCAACAATTTATGAGTGTTCCATTTTCTATACATCCTCACCAACACTTACTGTTTGTTGTTTCATTGAAGATAGCCATTCTGACAGGTGTGAGATGATATTTCATTATAGTTTTAATTTGAATTTCTCTGACAATTAGTGAAATTGAGCATCTTTTCATATGTTTCTTGGCTATCTGAATGCCCTCTTAGAAAAGTGTCTATTCAGGTCCTCTGCTCATTTTAAATTGGGTTGTTTGATTTTCTTCCTGTTGAACTGTACAAGTTCTTTATAAATTTTGTATATTAACCCTTTATCAGATGTATCATTGGCAAATATATTCTCCCATTTAGTAGGCTGTCTTTCTGTTTTGTCGATGTTTTCTTTTGCTGTGCAAGAATTTTCAGTTTGATGTATTCCCATTGGTTTATATTTTTTCTTTAGTTTTTCTTGCCTGAGAAGATATACTAGAAAAAATATTTCTAAGAGAAATGTCTGATATTTTACTGCCTATGTTTTCTTTTAGTTTTATTGTTTTCAGTTTTACATTTAAGCCTTAAATCAATTTTATGTTCATTCATGTATGCGGTGTAAGAAGGTGGTCTAATTTTATATTTTTGCATTTATCTGCACAATTTCCCCAACACCACATACTGTTCCTTTATATTCATACTCAAGTCCCCTTCATTCTCCCCATCCATAAAAGCTGGCATCCACTAATATAGTAAAACTCCCTTATCTGCATGGGATATGTTCCAAGGTGCCTACTTAATGTCTGAAACCTTGCATAGTACCAAATATATATATAATGTTTTCTCCTATAGACATACCTATGAAAGCCTGAAGACAAAGGACCCAGCACACTCTCTCTCTCTGGGAAGCAGCCCCTGCTACTTTCTTTCCCCTCTTCCTCCTCCACAAGCATATATCTCCTAAAATCTAAGGGACCCACAAGACTTGCAATTAGGGGTCCAATGGGTAGTGGCACCTCACCACAGGCTAATCCCTTGAACCTGTTCCCAAGGCCCCCTTTTCTCTGACTTCCCAGAGAGCTAAGGCAGTCCAGCCAAGGCTTTCCTGCAGTTTCTTCTATGCTAAACTCTTTCTAGTTTTACTGTCTCCAGTTTTAATAAATGTTCCCTCACGGTAAAAAAAAAAAAAATGAAACACTTATGACAAAGTTTAATGTATAAATTAGGCAATTTAATAAAGAGAAGATTCATTCTTACTGTAGATCTTAACAACCTTTGCATATGATTGATTTCTTTTTTTCTTATTGAGTCCACAAATTTCACCTTTTTACTTAAAAGAAGCACATTATAGCTTCTCTTTGGCTATTCAGAATGGCATACAAATTTAAACTTATGAATTGTTTACTGAAGATTTTTATTTGTGAAATGTTCCATTTAATATCTTCAGACCACAGGTAACCACAGTTAACTATAATTGCATAAAATATAACCACAGATAATGGGATGGGTGTTACCATAAGTGACATCATACAGTATGTAACACTCTGTATTTGGCTTTTCTCACTCAGTCAAATTGCCTGGAGATCCACCCAAGTTGTTATATGTATCAATAGAGAATTCTTTTCATTGCCACATACTATTCCTATATATGGATATGTCATGGTTTGTTTCATCATCCTCCTGTTGAACAATAACTGTGTTCTTTCCATATTTTGTTTACTACAAATATAGTAGCTATGAACATTCACATATAAGACATAGACTACAATGCTGTGAGAGGGGCAAAATCAGGAGAAGGGTGTCAGTGGGGGGAAAAGGAGAAACATCTGTAACAAAAGTAAATTACTTAAAAAATACTTTAAGTGAATATAAGTTTTTATTTTCCTGCAATAAATTCACAAAAATGTAATTGCTTGGTCATATGATAATTATGTTTAGCTTTGGAAGAAACTGACAAACTGTCTTCCATATGGCTGTATTATTTTAGGTTCCACCAACAATGTATACTAATCCACCATTTCTGCATCTTCACCAGCATTTGGTGTTGTCAATATTTTATTTTAGCTATTATGATAGGTTTGTGTGAAATATCACTTTGGTTTTAATTGCATTTCCTTAGAAGCTAATGCTGTTGAACATTTTTTATGTTCTAAATTATCACTAATGTATCCTAGTTTATGAAATATCTATTAATAATTTTCATCTATTTTCTACTGTATTTTTTAAAATTTATCATTTGTGCAGTCATGTTTATAACCCCATAATTGTTGATTGGTAAATGATTGTGCTAACTTGTTTATAGCTCCATAATTGGTGATTAGAAAAGTCACTGTGGCCCTGGCCAGTTTGGCTCAGCGGTTAGAGCATCGACCTGCGGTCCTGAGAGACCCGAGTTCGGTTCCCGCTAAGGGCGCGTACCTCGGTTGCAGTTTGTACCCGGCCCTGGTTGGTCGTGCGGGTGGCAGCCACTCGATGTGTCCTTTCACATCGATGTTTCTCTCTCTCTCTCTCTCTGTTCCTGTCTCTCCCTCCCACTCTACCAGAACAAAAAAAGGAAAAATGTCCTCAGATGAGGATAAAAAAAAAACAAAAAAAGAAAAGTCACTGTGTGTCCTCTAGCTGAACCTGTTTTGTAAAGAACATAATCAACAGAATAGAGATCAAAATAACCTCAGTAAATTGGAATACTCCCTGGACCAAGAAATGTCTAAGATATGACCAAGAAAGGTCAGGAAATATCTAAGATGTGACCAGAAAAGGTCAGGTTCCCATTTTAGCCAGGTTAGCCAACTGCCTAACTGCATATTTTTGCTTATGTATGTGCTTTCTTGCTATGCCCCAGTGCATACCAGAATGAGTTTTTAAGTTTTAAAAGGTGTGTGTGTAAGGAGGTAGGGGCTGATTCCAAAGACTCTGTCATAGGGGTGTTTGGGATCAGACTCTGGCTGGCTAATAAACAGCTCTTATTTATACTTCAATTCTCTAGTGGTCTTTCTTTGACTCTGTTGTGCCACAACATTTGGAGGTCCCAGTGAGATTCTCCCTTTCTTGGGAATCTCTAGACCACTAGACTGGCTGGGGAGGCTTGGATCTGTCCTGCCCAGGGGAAGGCCTCTGAGAGACATGCCTCAGCCCTGGGTACTCAGAGGGGCTCCTTGACTTCCCAGACGGTCTTAACAAATTTGTCTATAAACAAATTTATGAGCCATCTGGATTGAATCTCACTGGTGAGTACAAACTTTTGGTTTGTTCTGTTTGGTGCCATTCGGTGGCTGGAGGAAGGCTGGATGCAGCATTACTTCCCCAGCCTAGTCCTAGGAGGAGACATCGCCCTAAATCTGGGTTTTGAATCAATCAGTCAGGCCTGAGTTCTGTTCATACCAGTATCTGTATCTGTGTTTTACTGTTTGTGTCTTAGTCCTTCTTGGTCTCTGCTGCTGTCTGTTCATTGTTCTGCTTGTTGGTATGGGTCAGTCATCATTCATGCCTGTAACTCTTTTGCAATGCATACTTAATAATTTCCAAGATTTTAAGAAATGGGTTGCTGGGTATGGGACCACAGTAACACCCTTTGACTTACAGAAATTCTGTCAACTTGACTGGCCCACCTTTGAGGTTGATTGGCTACCTGAAGGCAGCTTCAATTTGCAATTGGTTTTTAAGGTTCAACAAAAAATATACAGCAATTCCAGCCACCCAGATCAGGCCCCCTACATAGATGTCTGGATTTTTATGGCTAATGATAAACCTAAATATCTTAAGGATTGCCAGCGTCCTATAAAATCCAAAAGGACTGTTCTTATAACAAGACCTCAGCCTTCCTTGAAGGATGATAATTCCTCTACACCTAGAAAATCTTTATCCTGTCCTTCAGGCTCCAGCTGAGGACTGTCTACTTACTGAGCTTCCCCCCTATATGGGGGCACCCAGGCCACCACACCCAGCCAATTTCCCAGGGAAGCTCAGCCTCTCAGTCCCCCACATACCAACAGAGGAATGCCTTACCAGCCTTTAGTGGAGGCTGCAGCTCCTGACTCTTAATCGGCAACTATTCTGCCCCTCTGAGAGGTTGCTCCTCTACCTGGTGGGGACCCTCAAAGACATTTTATGGTACATGTTCCCTTTTATACAAATTATCTCTACAACTGGAAACAATAAAACCCTTCTTTTTCTGACAAACCCCAAGGTCTTATCTCTGTTAGAAACTGTTTCCACACCCTACAGCCCACCTGGGATGATTGCCAGGAGCTCCTCCAGGTCCTCTTCACAGCTTATATATACAGGAAGGCTGCCAAAACTGTCCTCGGGATCAACGGGCATCCCACCTCTGACCCTGATTGAATTAGTCACCTGTTACCTAACTCCAGACCTGACAGGAGCCCTAATGACAATCGAGGTAAGGAGGTTCTCAAACAATATCACCTGGCTCTATTATGGGGTATCCGGGGAGTGGCAAAGAAGCCAAATAATTTATCTAAGGTAAACGAGACTACTCAGTGCCCAGGTGAGTCACCTGCCGCCTTCCTTGAGTGTCTCATAGAAGCTCACCAGTTATTTACCGCCATAGACCCAGAAGCCCCTGAGAATAGGAGAGCAATTAATATTGCCTTTGTCCCTCAGTTGGCCCCAGATATTAGAAGGAAACTAAAAAATTAGAAGGATTTGAGGGGAAGGTTTTAAGCAAACTGGTCGAAATAGCTCAGCGAGTATTCAACAACCATGACGACTCAAATGTGACCTAAACTAAGAAGGTAGCGGAATTCCAAAATGGCAGCGGAGTGAACGGAAGCTACACAGACCATCTCCCAGAACCAAACTGGAATTACAACTATAACACAGAGAAATCGACGGGAAAAACCAACAGAAAAGCAGCTTGCGAGGACCATATAACCAGGGACACTGACTCGATCCTGTTAGGCTTGCAAAGGTGCAAGACGGGGGCTGAGAGCCCACGGTCGGCAGCTTCAGCAGCGGCCTTAGCTGGGAGCTGCGCCCACAGGTTAAACTCCCAAGTCGCTCCACAGTGCAGAGCTGGGACAGAGGCTAAAAAAGTCACAGCCACTCACCTTGGGCTCCAGCAGAGGGAGGGAAGACTGGACTGGAACAGTGTGGGGACACTCGGGATTTGGAGGGGACTCAGAGCTTCTGTTGAGTTGCTGCCACGCAGGACAGTGGCCATATTGCTCCTTCCCAGGGCTCTGGAGAGAGGCAGCAGCTCCACCCTCGGAGATCCAACCCCGCCCTGTGTGGATTGAAGTGCAAATTGAAGCTCATTAACAACCAGCATTTGCCCCGCCCTCGTAAAATCCCCTTAAGCTGAGCACCTGAGGGAGTTTTACAATCAACTGACAACCCATAACTCATCAAGTAACCTCCACTGCTAGCCTCTAGGCAAAAAGCTAGAGGATAACAGTACTTTTCCTGGGCTAGTAACTTTAACCAGGAAAGTAAGACTTGACAGTGGTGTTTAACCTGGATCCTCCCTTGCTCATCTAAACCCAGGAGAGGGAGCCACAAACAGCAGAACATCAACACCCACAGGGAAAACTTGACAGGCTCCAAAGCCCACTGTGATAGCCAAAATGGTGAAACACAGAAACAGAAGCCAAATGAAAGAGCAAGAGACCTCCACCGAAGATGAGATCAATGTGGACAAGTTAGGCATGTTAGGAGAGCTAGAATTCAGAGCCATGATCTTGAGGAAGCTGAACAGCATGAGTAAGGACATAGAGACACTGAAAATAAGCCAATTGGAAATTAAAAACCATCAAGAAGAGGTAAAAAATAACATATCAGAAACGAAAAACACACTGGAAGGTTTAAAAAGCAGAGTAGAGCCATGGACAGTTTGGCTCAGCGGTTAGAGCGTCAGCCTGCGGTCCGGAGAGACCCAGGTTCGGTTCCCGCTAAGGGCACGTACTTCGGTTGCAGTTTGTCCCCGGCCCTGGTTGGTCGTGTGGGTAGCGGCCACTCGATGTGTCCCTTCACATTGATGTTTCTCACTCTCTCTCCCTTCCTCTCTCTCCCTCCCACTCTATCTGTACAAAAAATGGAAAAAATATCCTCGGGTGAGGATAAAAAAAAAAAAAAAAAAAGCAGAGTAGAGGAAGCTGAGGAACGGATCAGTGAATTAGAAGACAGGGTACAAGAAAATGAACAATTCAGAAAACCAAAAGAAAAAAATGATTAAAAAACAGGAAGACAGTTTAAGAGAATTATGGGACAACTAATAACGTAATAATATTTGCATTATAGGAGTCCCCAAAGAAGAAGAAAAAGGAGCAAGGGATAGAGAATATATTCAAAAAAATAGTGACAGAAAACTTCCCTAATTTGGTGAAGGAAGAAGGCATTCAAGTTTAAGAAGCACAGAGAGCACCAAATAAGAAGAATCCAAAAAGGCCCAACACCAAGACACATAGTAATTAAAATGCCAAAAATTAAAGACAAAAAGAAAATCCTAAAAGCAGCAAGAGAGAAGCAACAGGCTACCTACAAAGGAAATCCCATAAGTGTCTCAGAAGACTTCTCACAAGAAACTCTACAGGCCAGAAAAGAATGGCATGAAGTAATCAAGGTCATGAAAAACAAGGATCTGAATACAAGACTACTCTACCCAGAAAGGCTATCATTCAAAATAGAAGGTCAAATGAAGAGCTTCCCAGACAAAAAAAGGCTAAGGGAATACATTCGCACCAAACCAGCACTGCAAGAAATGTTAAAAGGACTGCTGTAATTAGCAGGAACAATGGGAAGAAAAATAGAACCACACTAAACAAAAATGGCAATAAATAAGTACATATGAAAAATCACCTTAAATGTAAATGGATTTAATGCTCCCATAAAAAGACACAGAGTAGTTGATTGGAGAAGAAAGCATGACTCGTCTATATGTTGTTTAAAAGAGACCCACCTCACAACAAAACACTCAAATAGGTTGAAAGTGAAGGGATAAAAAAAAAAAAAAAAAAAAATTCCAAGCAAATGGAAAGCAAAAAAAAGCTGGGCTAGCAATATTCATATCTGATAAAATAGATTTCAAAATGAAGGCCAACTAGAGACAAAGAAGGCCACTAGATGATATTGAAAGGATCTATGCAACAGGAAGATATAACCTTGATAAACATATATGCACCCCATAAGGGAGCACCAAAATATATTAAAAATCTTCTGGAGGATTTCCAAAAAAAAAAATCGACAACAATACAATCATAGCAGGGGATTTCAATGCCCCATTGACACCACTTGATAGATCCTCTAGACAAAAAATTAGCTAGGAAACAGAGACTCTAATTGAAGCACTAGACCAAATGGATTTAATGGATATCTACAGAGAATTACACCCCAAAATTACAGAATACACATTCTTCTAAAGGGTACATGGGACAATCTCAAAGATAGACCACATGATAGGACACAAACTAAATCTCTACAAGTTCAAAGAGATTGGAATCATATAAAGCATCTTCTCAGATTACAATGGCATGAAACTAGAAATCAATTGCAACAAGAACATGCAAAGACATTTCAACACATATAGGCTAAATAGCATGTTATTAAACAATGAATGAGTTACTGAGGAGATCAAGGAAGAAATTAAAAACCTCCTGGACACCAATAAAAATGAACACACAACAACACAAAATCTATGGGATGCAGCAAAAGCAGTTCTGAGAGGGAAGTTCATAGCACTACAGGCCTACCTCAAAAAACAAGAAAAATTTCTAATTGACTGTCTAACCTCACAACATAAAGAATTAGAAAGCAAACAAAAAGGAAACCCCAGAACAAGTAGAAGGAAGGAAATAGTAAAGATCAGAGCAGAAATAAATGACATAGAGACCAAAAAAGAAAAAAGAAAAAAACACAATTCAAAGGATCAATGAAACAAAGAGTGGGTTTTTCGAAAAGATAAACAAAATTGATGGACCCTTAGCTAGACTCACCAAGAAACAAAGAGAGAGAACCCAAATACACAAAATCAGAAATGAAAGAGGAGAAATAACAACTGACACCACAGAAATACAAAAGATTGTTAACAGCTATTATGAACAACTATATGGCAACAAATTCGACAATCTAAGAAAAATGAACAAATTTCTAGAAACACACAGTCTCTCAAAACTGGACCGGGAAGAGATAGAAAACTTGAACAGACCAATAACAACTAAGGAAATTGAAGATGTAATCAAGACTCTCCCAGCCAACAAAAGCCCAGGCCCCGATGGTTTCACGGGGGAGTTTTACTGAACATTCAAAGAAGAACTAACACCCATTCTCCTCAAACTATTTCAAAAAATTCAAGAAGAAGGAAGACTTCCAAACATGTTCTATGAGGCCAGCATAATTCTAATTTCAAAACCAGAAAAAGACACTACAAAGAAATAAAACAACAGGTCAATATCCCTGATGAACATAGATGCCAAAATGCTGAACAAAATACTAGCAAATCGGATCCAGCAATACATCAAAAAAATTATTCACCATGACTAAGTGGAACTCATTTCAGGGATGCAAGGCTGGTACAATATTCGCAAATCAGTAAATGTGAGGCACTACATAAACAAAATGAAGAATAAAAAGCACATGATCATATCAATAGATGCTGAAAAAGCATTCGACATAATCCAGCATCCATTTCTGATAAAAACTCTCAGCAATGTGGGAATAGAGGGATCATATCTCGACATAATAAAGGCCATATATGAAAGAACTGCAGCCAACATCATACTCAATGGGCAAAAATTAAAATTATTTTTCTTAAGAACAGAAACAAGGCAAGGATGCCCACTTTCGCCACTCTTATTTAACATAGTACTGGAAGTCTTAGCCACAGCAATCAGACATGAGGAAAAAAATAAAAGGGATCCAAGTTGGAAAGGAGGAAGTGAAACTGTCATTATTTGCAGATGACATGATATCATACATAGAAAACCCTAAAGACTCCATCAAAAATCTACTAGACTTAATAAATGGATTTGGAAAAGTAGAAGGATACAAAATTTACGTCAAGAAATCGATGGCATTCTTAAACACCAATGATGAACTCACAGAAAGAGCAACTGAGAAAACAATCCCATTTACCATCGTGGCACAAAAATTAAGATACCTAGGAATAAACTTAACCAAAGAAGTAAAGGACCTATTCGCAGAAAACTACAGGACATTGTAAAAGGAAATAGAGGAAGTAATAAAAAAGTGGAAACACATACCTTGTTCATGGATTGGAAGAATTGACATCATTAAAATGTCCATACTACGCAAAGCAATCTATAGATTCAATGCAATCCCCATCAAAATACCAACGACATACTTCACAGAACTAGAACAAATACTTCAGAAGTGCATATGGAACTTATAGCCACACATCCCCAAATAGCCACAGAAATTTTGAAAAAGGACAAAGTAGGTGGGATCACAATACTAGACATCAGGTTATACTACAAAGCGACTGTAATCCAAACAGCCTGGTACTGGCACAAGAACCGGCATATAGACCAGTGGAACAGAACAGAGAACCCAGAAATGGACCCAAGGCGATATGCTCAATTAATATTTCACAAAGTTGGCAAGAGCATACAGTGGAGTAAAGACAGCCTCTTTAATAATTGGTGTTGGGAAAATTGGACAGCTACATGCAAAAAATAAACTAGACCATTAACTTACACCATACACAAAAATAAACTCAAAATGGATAAAAGACTTAAATGTGACCCATGAATCCATAAAAATTCTACAAGAAAATGTAGGCAACAAAATTTCGGACATCATACGGAGCAGAATTTTCACTGATACATCACCTAAGGCAACAGAAATAAAGGAGAAAATGAACACATGGGACTACATCAACCTAAAAAGCTTCTGCACAGCAAAAAAAACAATCATCAAAATGGAAAGGCAACCCACTGTATGGGAGAACATCATTGCCAATGATATATCAGATAAGGGGTTAATTTCCAATATATATAGAGTGCTCCTACAACTCCACAAAAGGAAGACAAATAACCCAATTAAGAAATGGGCAGAGGAGCTGAATAGACACCTCTCCAAACAGGACATACAAATGGCCAAGAGACGTATGAAGAAATGCTCAAAATCACTAATCATCAGAGAGATACAAATGAAAACAACAATGAGGTATCACCTCACACCTGTCAGAATGGCCGCCATCAACAAATCATCAAACAACAAGTTTTTTTGAGGGTATGGAGAAAAGGGGACTCTAATAAACTGTTGGTGGGAATGCAGACTGGTGCAGACACTATGGAAAACACTATGATGTTATCTCAAAAAATTAAAAATTGAACTGCCATTTGACCCAGTGATCCCACTTCTAGGAATATACTCTCAGAAGTCTGAAACAACAATCAGGAAGAATATATGTACCCCCATGTTCATAGCAGCACTATTTACAATAGCTACGATCTGGAAACAGCCCAAGTGTCCATCAGTAGACAAATGGATAAAAAAGCAGTGGCACATATACACAATGGAGTACTATGCAGCTGTCAGAAAGAAATATCTCTTTTCCTTTGAGACAACATGGAGGGACCTGGAAAGTATTATCCTAAGTAAAATAAGCCAAGCAGAAAAAAGACACATACCACATGATCTCACTTATATATGGAATATAATGAACATAACCTTATATTGTGAGGAATATGGTAGACCCAGAAACAGGGAAGTAGGGCACAGACTGACATCCCTCAGAAGCAGGGGTGGGGGTGGGAAGAGATAAACCACAGAACTTATATGCATGTATGCATAACCAATGGACATGGACAACTAAGCCGGGGACGGGACAGGGGTGGGGTGGGGAGATGGTTGCCAATGGGGTAAAAAGGGAGAAACATCTTTAACAAAAAAAAAAAAAAAAAAAATTCAAAAAAAAAACCACAAAAAAAACTAAGAAGGTAGCAAAGATTTTGGTGGCATCTATGAATGAAGGGAATAAACCAGAAAGAAATGCCAGAAACTGGAACCAGAAAAAGGGTCAGAATAACAACAGGGGAAAAGGCCTAACTTAGACACTGATCAATGTGCCTATTGCAAAGAGAAGGGTCACTGGAAAAAAAAATAATAATTGTTCTGAAAGAAAAAATAAACCAGATCAGAACGTACCCATTCTACTTGAGGAGGCTGTATGATGGGGCCAGGGCTTTTTTTAACTGAGCCCCCAGGAGCTCAAGGTAACTTTAAATGTCAGCGACAAACCAGTCAAATTTTTAGTTGACACAGGGGCTACTTTCTCAGTCCTCCAAGAAACAGATGGATCACTCTCTAAAGATAAAACTCCAATCCAAGGGGCCACTGGAAAGACCAAATCTTACCCATGGACTAAAGCAAGAATAACTGATTTAGGGAAAGGAACTATTACTCACTTCTTCTTAGTCATGCTGGACTGCCCATATCCCCACTGGGCAGAGACCTTCTTTAGAAGCTCCAAGCTACTATCTCTTTTCATGAAGATTCTGCCACACTCGCTGTTGGGTCACTGCCCACCACTATACTCTTCTCTTGTCCTCTTTCTGAAGAGTAAATCCTCTGAGGAACCTGTCCCTTCTCAGCCTAACCCTCTACTCCAGGAATTTCAAGCACCCATACCTGCTGTTTGGGCTGAGCAAATCCCCTAGGGTCGGCCAGCCATCTGTCTCCAATTGTAGTACAACTAATCAGTTCTGCTACCAGTACCCAATTAATTTGAAGGCTCAAAATGGGATTGCAAAGCACATCAGGTGTCTCCACAAAGCAAAAATCCTTGTCCCTTGCCACTCTGCTTGGAACACTTCTCTACTGCCGGTACAAAAGCCAGGGATGGATGACTTCAGACCAGTCCAGGACCTCTGGGAGGTAAATAAGTGGGTCAAGACCATACACCCAACTGTGACAAACCCCTATACTCTCCTCAGCCTCCTGCCACTGAGCCACACAGTCTACACTGTCCTCGATCTGAAGGATGCCTTCTTCTCCTTACTGCTAGCCAAGGTAAGCAAACCTCTTTTTGCTTTTATCCTCAACTGAGGACATTTTTTCATTTTTTTTTTTTTTTTGGTTCAGATAGAGTGGGAGGGAGAGAGAAGTAGAGCGAGAGTGAGAGCGAGAGCGAGAGAGAGAGAGAGAGAGAGACATCGATGTGAAAGGGACACATCAAGTGGTTGCCACCCGCAAGACCCAACCAGGGCCCAGGACAAACTCAACTGAGGTACGTGCCCTTAGCAGGAACCAAACCCGGGTTTCTTTGGACTATAGGTTGACGCTCTAACCGCTGAGCCAAACTGGCCAGGGCTCTTTTTGCTTTTAAATAGACAGACCCCGAAGGGGGATTCGTAGGGCAAATGACTTGGACCCAGCTTTCCCAGGGCTTTAAGAACTCCCCCACATTGTTTGATGAGGCCCTGATTCAGGACCTCTCTAAATTTAGACAAGAGTACCCTGAAGTTGCTCCCCTCCAATATGTAGATGACCTCTTACTGGCTGCAAGAACTGACTCAGACTGTTACAAGGCCACAAAGGAACTATTAAAGAATTAGGTGCTCTTGGATATAGGGTATCTGCTAAAACAAACAAACAAACAAACAAACAAAAAACAATTATTTACTAGGAATGCTACTTACCTAGGATATAAACTAAGAGGGGGAAAACAATCCCTCTCTATAAGCCAGGTGGAAGCTATTTTAAGGAGTCCCCAGCTCCAAAGCAAAAAGCAGGTCCGTGAATTTTTCAAGGCCATTGGATATTGCCGGCTTTGGATCCCTAGGTTTGCTGAGATTGCTAAGCCCCTCTATACCAGCATGGGGAGGGGGATAAAGGTGGCCTAAATTGGACAGAAATAGAGGAGAAGATTTTATAGAACCTGAAGCAAGCCCTCACCAGTGCACCTATATTCTCTCTGCCTGATGTCACCAAGCAATTCCAACTATATGTCTCTGAGAGCCGAGGCATTGCCAAGGGAGTTCTTACCTAGGCCCTGGGCCCTTGGAAACATCCTGTTGCCTACCTCTCTAAACGACTAGACCTCGTGGTGGCGGGACGGCCAAATTGCTTGAGAGCAGTGGTGGCTACGGCTATCCTAACTAAAGAAGCATCAAAGCTAACCTTGGGGCAGGTCTTGCAAATTATAGCTCCTCATGCAGTAGAGGCTCTCCTTTGGAGCCCATCAGAGCGCTGTCTGTCCCATGCCAGGATTGCCCAATACTAGGTACTGCTCTTGGACCCTCTGAGGATCTGGTTCCTGAAAACTGCTGCCTTAAAATCCTACCACGCAACTCCCTGTCTATGACCCAAAGGAACCCATCCATGACTGCCTAGAGATCCTCAGCTCTTTGAGCAATCTCAGAGCTTACCTAAGGGACACACCATGGCCTGATCCAGATGCTGAACTATACACTGATGGCAGCAGCTTTGTGGCAGATGGAACACGGTGCGCTGGAGCTGCAGTAGTAACCCACGATAAGGTACTTTGGGCCCAAGCCTTAGGCCATGGCACCTCTGCCCAGAGGGCTGAACTAATAGCCCTCACCCAAGCTTTATGGTGGCGGATGAACAAAGCTATCAATGTCTACACTAATATCAGGTATGCCTTTGCCACCGCTCATGTCTATAGGGCACTATACCAGGAGAGGCACCTTTTGACATCAGGGGGATAGGACATTAAAAACAAACCTCAGGCCCTGGCCGGTTTGGCTCAGCAGTTAGAGCGTCGGCCTGTGGTCCTGAGAGACCCGGGTTCGGTTCCCGCTAAGGGCAAGTACCTCGGTTGCAGTTTGTCCCCGGCCCTGGTCGGTTGTTCGGGTGGCAGCCACTCGATGTGTTTCTTTCACATCGATGTTTCTCTCTCTCTCTCTGTTCCTCTCTCTCCCTCCCACTCTACCTGAACAAAAAATGGAAAAATGTCCTCAGGTGAGGATAAAAAAAAAAAAAAAAACCTCAGATCTTAGCCTTATTAGAGGCTATCTGGCTACCCCAGAGAGTAGCTATTATACATTGTAAGGGGCATCAGACTATGAATGATCACATTGCCCAGGGTAATGCATTTGCAGACCAGACTGCCAGAAATGTGACCCTAAAACCAGTGGGACCTCTTCAGATTTTACCTGTATTTTCCCCCAAGGTATCTCCCAAATGCCCCCAACTACTCTGAAGATGAAATAAAATTAAATAATATTTTAGACGGGACACTGGATCCCACCAGGTGGTATATACTTCCTGAACACAGAATATTGCTGCTGGAGGCTCTGGGACAGGGCCTCATCCATAAGACACACCAGAGTATCCACCTAAGGGGAACTAAACTAATTGAACTTCTCCAGAGGGCATGTTACATATCTAAGCTCCACTGTTTGCTAAACAAATTGCAGCTCGATGCCCTACCTGTGCACAAATAAACCAGGCCCAAAAGAAAACTGACACCCTGGATACGAACCAGAGGACAAGGGCCTGGGGAACAATGGGAAGTCGACTTCACTGAAGTGATCCAGGGAAACTTCAGATTTAAGTACCTCCTAGTTTTTATAGACATCTTTTCAGGATGGACTGAAGCTTCCCCACCAAATCAGAGATGTCTCAGACAGTTGCTAGAAAATTAATTTTGGAAATAGTTTCCCGATTCAACCTTCCCTTAGCAATGGGGTCCGACAATGGCCTGGTGTTTATCACTCAAATTACCCAAACGGTAGCTAAAATCTTAAACATAACTTGGAAACTTCACTGTATATATAGACCACAGAGCTCAGGACAGGTAGAAAAGATGAATCAAACATTAAAAGAAACCCTCACTAAACTAAAACTAGAGACAGGCAAAGATTGGGTGAGTCCCCTTTCTTTTGCCTTGCTAAGGACTAGATGTTCTCCTTATATTCAGGGTGTATCTCCTTATGAAATAATGTGTGGGAGACCTCTGCCTCTCCTCCCCAAGACAGGGGAGGAGACGTTAGCTGAATTGAATAATTATTCTCTTCTTAAGTCCTTACAGGCTCTGCAATTTGTTCAGCAGAGAAATCATCAGATAATAAAGGATTTTCTTCCTAAGCCTGCTCTTCCAGATAATTCAGACCCCCACAATATTCAGCCAGGAGATTGAATCTGGGTCAAGGAAATTCAACCTGCTTCTCTCAAACCCAGGTGGCCTGGACCATTGCCAGTGATTCTCACCACTCCAATGGCCCTTAAGCTGGCAGGCCACCAATTCTGGATTCATCATACTCAAGTGAAGAAGGCACACCCTGACCAGATACTGGAGAGATGGACCATCCATTCTATAGAGGATTCCTTAAAGGTAAAACTCTCTTGATCCCGATTATCCTGATTGGAACCACTGTAATTCAAGGGAATCCTCATCAGCCTGGCCAACATATTGGGACTCTCATTTGAACCACTGATGGACAAAACATCTCTACCTACCCCACTTATGGGGCTCCCAAATTATGATTTGATATATGTAAACTCTTTGGACTGAAATGGAATATGCCCCCACCTAGATGTGGGTAATGTGTAGCGGTTCCAGCCTACGGTTGTGGTACCGTTTCCTTAGAAAAAGGAATATGGCATTCTCAGCACTACATTTGCCCTGGTGATGGAAGTCCAGACCGCCAGGGGCCAGATGAATATCACTGTGCTTCTTGGGGTTGTGAAACCTTGGCCCCCTGGACCTCCTGTGACCCAGATATTCAATTTCTATGTCAAATTCAGCCCCCACCAGAAAAATGTACAATACCAGGAACTGGAAACCCTGTCATAATAACTGTAAAAAATTGGGACAACCCCACTTGGCTAACAGGAAGGACTTGGGGCCTGTGCCTATATGTAACAGATAGAGATCCTGGCACTACCTTTACTATCCAAAAGACCCCTCAAGCATGTTACTAAGCCAATAGGCCCTAACTTGGTTCTTAATCATATTTTAGACAAGGGACCTAATCCTTCTTGACCTAATCTCCTACCCACAACCTCAGAGGCACTCCACTATACTACTCCAGAGTCCCATAGTACTAACCCAAAACCTTTCAAAAGGCCTCTTCTAGACACTGTTGAAGCAGCCTACAGATTTGTAAACCAGACCAATCCCAATGCCACCTGAGACTGCTGGTTCTGTCTAAATCCATCCTCTCCATACTATGTGGGGATTGGGATCAATGGATCCATAGACTCCTCCATGGATCAGATCAGAAATATTTTTGTCAAAAATATCACACAGGACTTGAGTCTTTGTCGATGGGGACAGGAGCCAAAACTAACTTTGGGAGACTTACAAGGACAGGGAGTTTGTCTCATATCCAAAGGCTACAGGGTGCATAGCTAAGTGTATTGAGATTCTTCTCTAGGAATAATATCTATTGAAGAACATGAAAGGTCCAACTCCGATGAGGGCCCCTTTTTCCTAACAATCCCTGAAGGTACATGGATTGCTTGTACTACTGGTCTCACCCCTTGCATCAACTCTCACATTATGACTAAAGAATCAGGCCTCTGCATATTAACCCATGTTGTTCCACAAGTTTATTTCTACTGCAGAGAAAGGAGACAGGACCATTTTGGATTAAAAATGCAGTGAATTATAAGGGCCCCTAGCCTTGTGCCCCTCCTAAGAGACATGGGGTTGGCAGGCTCCACTGTGGTAGAAACTGCTGCTCTTATAACTGGAGACAAAAACTTCAAAACTCTAAGTCACCAAATAGATCTAGATCTACAAGATCTGGAGAAATCAGTCTCCCATTTAGAAAATTTATTACACTCCTTGGCAGAGGTAGTCCTGCAGAATCAGCGAGGACTCGACCTACTCTTTTTAAAACCAGGGGGATTATCCCTAGCCCTAGGGGAAACCTGCTGGTTCTATGCCAATAATTCTGGCATTATCAAAGACAGCCTATTTATGGTGAGACAAAGACTGAAAGAGAAAGAGAAACAACAACAAAAAATGGTGACAACTGGTTTGAGGGGTTATATAACTGGTCCCCATGGCTAACTACTCTCTTATCCGCTGCTGCAGGTCCTCTAATACTAATCACCCAGGACTGTTTTTTGGACCTTGCATAGTAAATTGCTTCACTACATATGTTAGAAAAAGAATCCATGTTGTGAAACTTATGGTCTTACAAATGCATTATCAACACATCTGTAATGGAAATGACAAGAAAACAATGATTTGATTCATTCTAAAAACCAGTGGGGAATGTGCTGACATGTTTATAACCCGATAATTGATGATTGGTAAATGATTGTGCTAACTTGTTTATAGTTCCATAATTAGTAATTGGGAAAGTCACTGTGTATCTTCTAGTTGAACCTGTTCTGTAAAGAACATAATCAACAGAATAGAGATCAAAATAACCTCAGTAAATTGGAATACTCCCTGGACCAAGAAATGTCTAAGATATGACCAAGAAAGGTCAGGAAATATCTAATATGTGACCAGGAAAGGTCAGGTTCCCAGTTTAGCCAGGTTAGCCAACTGCCTAACTGCATATTTTTGCTTTTGTATGTACTTGATGGCTATGCCTCAGTGCATACCAGAATGCAGTTTTAAGCTTTAATAGGTGTGTGGGTAAGGAGGTCAGGGCTGACTCCAAAGACTCTGTCACAGGGGTGTTCAGGATCAGACGCTGGCTGGCTAATAAACAGTTCTTATTTATACTTCAATTCTCTAGTGATCTTTCTTTGACTCTGTGACGCCACAACACATTGACAGATTCCAAAATGGTGGCAGTGTGAAGGGAAGATACACAGACCATCTACCAGGACTAAACTGGAATTACAACTAAAATAAAGACAAATATCAAGAAAAAGAAAAAGAAAAGCAGCTTAGGAAGACCATAGAACCAGGGACACTTAATCAATCCTGGTGTGATTGCAAAGGCACAAGAGGGGGCTGTGAGCCCTCGGACAGCAGTGGTCTTAACTGTAAGTACTGCCTTCAGGGGTAAAATCCCAAGCAGGCTCCACAATGCAGAGGGCCAGGACAGAGTGCCAAAATAGCCACAGCCACTCACCTTGGGTTGTGGCAGAGGGAGGGCAAACTGGACTAGAACTGTGTGGGGATACTCACAATTATGAGGGCACTCAGAGCTATGCTGAGTTGCAGCCACACAGGACAGTGGACACCTTATTCTTTTACAGGGCTCTAAAAAGAGGAGGTGGCCCCTCCCTTGAAGATTCAACCCCACCCAGGTGTGCCATTGAAATGCAAATTGAGGCTCATTAACAATCACCATCTACCTTACCAGCAGGAAATCCTCTTATGTGGAACACCTGAGGAGGTTTTTTTTTTTTTTTTATTAATAAATTTTTGTTACAGATGTTTCTCCTTTTTCCCCACTGATTTCGCCCTCCCCCTCCCTCTGTGCCCTGTCCCCAGCTTTGTTGTCCATGTCCATTGTTCATGCATACATGCATATGAGTTCTGTGGTTTATATCTCCCCCACCACCCCCTCTTCTGGGGATTGTCAGTCTGTACCCCACTTCCACATCTCTGAGACTACCCCCTTCCTCAGACTGTTATGTTCATTACATTACACAAATAAGTGAGATCATATGATACTTGTCTTTCACTGTTTGGCTTGTTTCACTTAGGATGACACTTTCCAGGTCCCTCCATGTAGTCTCAAAGGATAAGAGATCTTTCTTTATTACAGCTGCATAGTACTCCATTGTGCATATGTACCACAGCATTTTTATCCATTCATCTACTGATGGACACTTGACCTGTTTCCAGATCTTAGCTATTGTAAGTAGTGCTGCTACAAACATGGGGGTAAATATATTCTTTCTGATTGGTGTTTCAGGCTTCTTAGGATATATTCCTAGAACTGGGGTCACTGGGTCAAATGGAAGTTCAATTTTTAATTTTTGAGGTAACACCATATTGTTTTCCATAGTGGCTGCACGAGTCTGCATTCCCACCAGCAGTGTATTAGAGTCCCCTTTTCTCCACACCCTCGCCAACACTTGTTGTTTGATGATTTGTTGATGGCGGCCATTCTGACAGGTGTGAGGTGATACCTCATTGTTGTTTTCAATTGCATCTCTCTGATGATTAGTGATTTTGAGCATTTCTTCATATGTCTGTTAGCCATTTGTATGTTTTGTTTGGAGAGGTGTCTATTTAGTTCCTCTGCCGATTTTTTAATTGGGTTCTTTGTCTTCCTTTTGTGGAGTTGTATGAGCACTCTATATATATTGGAAATTAACCCCTTATCTGATGTATCATTGGCAATTATGCTCTCCCATACAGTGGGTTGCCTTTTTGTTTTGATGATTGTATCTTTTGCTGTGCAGAAGCTTTTTAGTTTGATGTAGTCCCATGTGTTCATTTTCTCCTTTGTTTCTATTGCCTTAGGTGATGTATCAGTGAAAATTCTTCTGTGTATAATGTCTGAAATTTTGTTGCCTACATTTTCTTCCAGGATTTTTATGGATTAATGAGTCACACTTAAGTCTTTTATCCGTTTTGAGTTGATTCTTGTGTAGGGTGTAAGTTGATGGTCTAGTTTAATTTTTCTGCATGTAGCTGTCCAATTTTCCCAACACCATTTATTAAAGAGGCTGTCCTTACTCCATTGTATGCTCTTTCCACCTTTGTCAAATATGAAATGAGCATATTGCCTTGGGTCCATTTCTGGGTTTTCTGTTCTGTTCCACTGGTCTATATGCCGGTTCTTGTGCCAGTACCAGGCTGTTTTGATTACAGTGGCTTTTTAGTATAACCTGAAATCTGGTAATGTGATCCCTCCAATTTTGTTCTTCTTTATCAAGATTGCTGTGGCTATTTGAGGTCGTTTTTGGTTGCATATGAACTTTTGAAGTACTTGTTCTAATTCAGCTGAGAAACCAAGGCTCTTCAAGTAACAACAAATAATAGCCTTTAGGCAAAAAGCTAGAGAATAACTGAACCATTCCTGGGCTTGCAAATCTACCCAGGAAAGTCAGACTTAACAGTGGTGTTTAACCTGGGTCCTCTTACGCTCATCCAAACCCAGTAGAGGGAGCTACAAATAGCAGAATACCAACACCCACAGGGAAAATTTGGGAGGCTCAAAAATCCACTGAGATAGATAAAATAGTAAAACAAACAAACAATAAAATCTTAAATGAACAAACAAGAGACCTCTACCAAAGATGAGAATAAAGAAATGCAGTTAAGCAACTTATCAAAGGTAGAATTCAGGACCGTAATCTTAAGGAAGCTCAACAACATGAGTAAGGACATCAACACCATGAGTAAAGACATAAACACATTAAAAATCAACCAAGTGAAAATTAAAAACCATGGAAAAGAAATAAAGAATGACATAGCAGAAATAAAGAATACATTGGAAGCACTAAACAGCAGACTAGAAAAAACAGAGGACCTGGATCAGTAAATTAGAAAACAGGGTAGAAATAATTAACCAATCAGAAAATCAAAACAACAACAACAAAACAATAAAAAAAAACAGGAAGACAGCGTAAGAGAACAGTTGGACATGTGGAAGTGTAATAATATTTGCATCATAGGAGTCCCTGAAAAGAAAGAAAATGAGCAAGTGTTAGAGAATATATATGAAGAAATAGTGATGGAAAACTTCCCTAATTTGGTGAAGGAAGAAGGCATTTAAGTTAAAGTAGCACAGAGATCCCCAACAAAGAAAAACACAAATAGGTTCACACGAAAACACGTAGTAATTAAAATGCCAAAACTTAAAGACAAAAAGAGAATCCTAAAGCCAGCAAGAGATAAGCAACGAGATGTCTAAAGAGGAACCCCCATAAAGCTATCATCTGACTTCCCAACAGAAACTCGACAGGCCAGAAAGGAATGGCATAAAGTAATCAAGGTCATGAAAAACAAGGATCTGAATTCAAGACTACTCTATCCAGCAAGGCTCTCATTCAAAACAGAAGGACAAATAAAAAGCTCACAAGATTTAAAAAAAAAAAAAAAAAAAAAAAGCTAAGGGAATATGTTAGCACCAAACCACCACTGCAAGAAATGTTCAAAGTACTTTTGTAATTAGTAAAAAATACAATCACACTAAACAAAATGGCAATAAATAAACGGATATCAATAATCATCTTAAATGTAAATGGATTGAATGAACCTACAAAAAGACACAGAGTAGCTGAGTGAATAAGAAAGCATGACTCATATATATGTTGTTTACAAGAGACCCACTTCACAACAAAAGACTCACATAGGTTGAAAGTAATTGGATGGAAAAAAATCTTCCAAGCAAACGGAAAGAAAAACAAGCTGGGGTAACAATACACATACCTGATAAAAATAGATTTCAAAATGAAGGCCATGACTAGAGACAAAAAAAGTCACTACATATTATTGAAAGGATCTAGCCAACAGAAAAATATAACCTTGATAAAAATATGTGCACACAGTATAGAAGCACCAAAATATATTAAAATCCTTTTGGAGGACTTCAAAGGAGAAATCAACAGAAATGCAATCATAGCAGGGAACTTCAACACCCCGCTGACATCACTAAATAGATCCTCTAGATAAAAAATTAACAAGGAAATATAGACTCTAAATGAAGCAATAGACCAAATGGATTTAATGGATATCTACAGAGAATTACACTCCAAAACTACAGAATTCACTTTTTTCTCAAGTGCACATGGGACATTCTCAAAGATAGACCACATGTTAGGACACAAACAAAGTCTCTACAAGTTCATGGAGATTAAAGTCATATCAAGTATCTTCTCAGATCACAATGGCATGAATCTAGAAATCAATTGAAACAAGAACATGCAAAGACATTTGGATACATGGAGGCTAAATAGCATGTTATTAAACAACAACTGGGTTACCAAGGAGATCAAGGAAGAGATGAAAAACTTCCTAGAAAACAATAAAAATGAACACACAACAGCACAATATTTATGGGATGGAGCAAAAGCAGATCTGAGAGGGAAGTTCATAGCACTGAAGCCCTACCCCAAGAAACAAGAAAAATTTCTAATTGATTACCTAACCTTAAAACTTAAAGAACTACAAAGCAAACAAATAAACAAAACAACAACAACAACAACAAAAAAAAAAAACAGAGCAAGAAGAAGGAAGGAAATAGTAAATATCAGAGAAGAAATGAACAACATAGAGACCGAAAAAACAATTCTAAAGATCAAGGAAAAAAAAAAAAAAAAACGTGGTTTTTTGAAAAGATAAACAAGATTGATGGTACCTTAGCTATACTCACCAAGTAACAAAGAGAGAGAACCCAAATACACAAAATCATAAATGAAAGAGGAGAAGTAACAACTGACACCACATAAATATAAAGGATCATTAACACATACTATGAACAATTATATGGCAACAAATTCGACAATCTATGCAAAATGGACAAACATTTAGAAACACAGCCTCCCAAAAATGGACTGGGAACAGACAAATAACAACTAAGAAAATTGAAGTTGTAGTCAAGACTCTTGCAGCAAAAAACAAAAGCCAAGGCCTGAATGGCTTCACAGGGAAGTTTTACCAAATATTCAAAGAAGAAGTAACACACATTCTTCTCAAACTATTACAAAAAATTTAAGAAGGAAGACTCCCAAACTTGTTATATGAGGCCAGCGTAATTCTTATTCCAAAACCAGAAAACGACACTACAAAGATTGAAAACTACAGACCAATATCCCTGATGAACATAGATGCCAAAATTCTGAAAAAAATACTAGCAAATCAGATACAGCAACACATCAAAAAATTCTTCACCATGACCAACTGGGATTCATCCCAGGGATGCAAGGCTGGTGCAATATTCGCAAATCAATAAATGTGATAAAACACATAAACAAAATGAAAGATAAAAACCACATGATCATTTCAACAGACACTGAAAAGCATTTGACAAAATCATGCACCCATTTCTGATAAAAACGCTCAGTAATGTAGGAATTGAGGGATTATATCTCGACATAATAAAGGTTATATATGAAAGACCTACAGCCAACATTGTACTCAATGGACAGAAATGAAAAGCATTTCCTTTAAGAACAGGAACAGGACAGGGATAGCTACTTTCGCCACTCTCATTTAACATAGTACTGAAAGTCTTAGCAACAGCAATGAGACATGAAGAAAAAATAAAAGGGATCTAAATGTGAAAGGAGAAAGTGAAACTGTCATTATCTGCAGATGACATGATATTACACGTTTAAAACTCTAAAAACTCCATGAAAAATTAACTAAACTTAATAAATGAATTTGGCAAAGTAGCAGGATACAAAATTAACGTTAAGAAATCAATGACATTCTTATACACCAATGGTGAACTCACTGAAAGAGAAACTAATAAAACAATCCCATTTACCATTGTGGGAAAAAAAAAAAAAAAAAAGCTCGGAATAAACTTAACCAAGAAAGTAAAGTACCTATTTGCAGAAAACTACAGGACATTAAAAAAAAAGAAATAGAGAAATATATTAAAAAGTGGTAGCACATACCTTGTTCATAGTTTGGAAGAATTAACATCATTCAAATGTCCATATTACCCAAACAAATCTATAAATTCAATGCAATCCCCATCAAAATACCAACAACGTACTTCACAGAACTAGAACAAACATTCCAAAAGTTCATATGAAACCAGAAAAGACCCCAAATAGCCACAGCAATCTTGGAAAAGAAGAACAAAGTAGGTGGGATCACAGTACCAGATATCAGGTTATACTACAAAGCTATTGTAATCAAAACAGCTTGGTACTGGGACAAGGACTGGCATATAGATCAGTGGAACAGAACAGAGAACCCAGAAATTAACCCTAGGCAATATGCTCAATTAATATTTGGCAAACGTGGGAAAAGAACACAGTGGAGTAGACAGCATCTTTAATAAATGGTGTTGAGAAAATTGGATAGCTACATGCAAAAAAAAAATGAAACTAGACAATCAACTTACAACATACACAAGAATAAACTCAAAATGGATAAAATACTTAAATGTGACTCATGAATCCATAAAAACCCTAGAAGAATATGTAGAAAACAAAATTTCAGACATCATACACAGTAGAATTTTCACTTATACATCACCTAAGGCAAGAAAAACAATGAAAAAAATGAACACATGGGACTACATTAAACTAAAAAGCTTCTACACAGCAAAAGAAACAACCATTAAAATGGAAAAGAAACCCACTGTATGGGAGAGCATAATTGCCAATGATACATCAGATGAGAAATTAATTTCCAAAGTATATAGAGTGCTCATACAACTTAACAAAAGGAAGACAAAGAGCCCAATTAGAAAATGGGCAGATGAACTAAGTAGACACCTCTACAAACAGGACATACAAATGGCTAAGAGACATATGAAGAAATGCTCAACATCACTAATCATCAGAGATATAGAAAGTAAAACAACAATGAGGCATCACCTCACACCTGTCACAATGGCCACCATCAACAAATCATCAAACAAGTGTTGGCAAGGGTGTGGAGAAAAGGGGACTCGAGTACACTGCTGGTGGGAATGCAGACTGGTGCAGCCACTATGGAAAACAATATGTGTTACCTCAAATAATTAAAAATTAAACTTCCATTTGACCCAGTGTTCCCACTTCTAGAAATATACTCTAAGAAGCTTAAAACACTAATCAGAAAAAATATATGTACTCCCATGTTCATAGCAGCACTATTTATAATAACTAAATCTGAAAACAGCCCAAGTATCCTTCAGTAGAAAAATGGATAAAAAAAAGCGGTGGTACATATACACAGTGGAGTACTATGCAGCTGTAAGGAAAAAAGATTTATTTATTTATTTATTTATTTATATATTTATTTATATATTTATTTATTCATTTATTTTTTTAGATGACATGGAGGGACCTGGGGAGTATTATCCTAAGTGATACAAGCCAAACAGAGAAAGACAAATATCCTATGATCTCACTTATTTGTGGAATATAACAGTCTGAAGAACAGGGTAAACTCAGAGACATGGAAATAGGGTACAGACTGTCAAACTTTAGAAGAGGGGGAGGGAAGAAATAAACCACAGGACCTATATGCTTGTACGCATAACTGATGGACACGGACAACAAAGCTGCAGATGTGTTTGGGGGAATGGGGAGGAGGGTGTCAATGGGGATAAAAAGAAGAAAAAATCTGTAACAAAAATAAATTAATTTAAGAAAAAAAATTACAATTCACAGTTACCTACAAGGGAGCTTCTATAAAACTGTCAGTTAAATTGTCCACAGAAACAATTTAAATCAGAAAGGATTCACATGAAATGATGAAAAGCAAGAAACTACAGACAGTTTACCCAGCAAGGTTATCATTAAATTTGAATGAGAAATAAAGAGCTTGCAAGACAAGAAAAAGCTAAAGAAGTTCATTATTATCAAATCAGTATTAAAAGACATGTTAAAGGAACTTCTTGAACAAAAGGAAGAAGAAGAGAACAAAAAAGAGAAACATAGATATAAGAATAACATAGAAATGAATATATAACTATCAATAATCACTTTAAATATAAATGGCTTAAAAACATCAATCAAAAGACATATGGTAGCTGAAGGGGCAAGAAAACAAGACCCATATATATGCTGTGTAAAAGAAACAAACCTCAGAACAAAAGACACATAGGGATGAAAAAATTTATTTTATGCAAATGAAAAAAAAACACAAAACTGGGGTAATAATGCTTATATCTGAAAAAATAGACTTTAAATCGAAGGCTATAATAAGAGGCAAAAAAATGACACTACATGATGATAATGGGAACAATCCAACAAGAGGATATAATCCTTGTAAACATTTATGCACTCAACATAGGAACACTTAAATTTGTAAAGCAAATCTTAATTTGCTTTACAAAAGGTAAAGACCAAGAGTAATACAATATTTATAGGGGACAAAAAGGTAAAGACCAACAGTAATACAATATTTGTAGGGGATTTTAACACCACATTCACATCAATAGACAAATCTTTCATACAGAAAATAAACAAGGAATCATCAGCCTTAAATGACATACTAGATCAGTTAAATTTAATTGATATCTTCTGAGTATTTCACTCCAAAGGGGCAGAATATACATTCTTTCCAAGTGCACATGAAACATTTTCAAGAAAAGAACACCTGAGAGCACACAAAACAAGTCTCAATAAATTTAAGAAGATTGAAATTGTATCATGCATCTTCTCTTAACATAATGGTATAAAACTAGAAATTAACCACACACACACACACACACACACACACCCCGAAAAACAAACACATGGAAGCTAAATAGTATATTACTAAACAATGAATAGATTAACAATGAGATCAAGGAAGAAATCAAAAGATACGTTGAAACAAATGAAAATGAAAACACAACAACCGCCCTGGCCGGTTTGGATCAGCGGTTAGAGCGTCCACCTGCGGTCCGGAGAGACCCGGGTTCGGTTCCCGCTAGGGGCATGTACCTCGGTTGCAGTTTATTCCGGCCCTGGTTGGTCGTGCGGGTGGCAACCACTCGATGTGTCCCTTTCACATCGATGTTTCCCTCTCTCTCTCTTCCTCTCTCTCCCTCCCACTCTGTCTGTACAAAAAATGGAAAAATGTCCTCGAATGAGGATTAAAAAAAAAAAAAAAGAAAACACAACAACCCCCAAATCTATGGGACACAGTAAAAGTGGTGCTAAGAGAAACATACATAGCACTGCCAGCCTACCTCAAGAAACAACAACAAAAAAAGTCAAATAAACAATCTAAATTTACACTTCAGAAAAACAGAAACAGAACAAAAAGCAAAGCCCAAGATGAGTAGAAGAAAACAATAAAGATCAAAGCATAAATAAACAAAATAGGATAGAAAAAAAAATACAAATGATCAATGAAACAAGGAGATGTTTCACTGAATAGATAAACAAGATTGACATAAATTTAATCCAGCTTATCAAGAAAAATAATGGGAGATAACAAATAAATAAAATCAGAAATTAAAGAGGACATATAACTGATTACACAGAAATAAAAAGGATTGTAAGAAAATATTTTAAAAAACTATATGCAAACAAATTGGACAATCTGGAAAAAATGGATACATTCCTAGAAACATATTTTCTTCCAAAACTAAATCAGGAAGGAGCAGATAATTTGAATAGACTGACAATAAGCAATAAAGTTGAAGCAGTAATCCAAAAAATTCCAACAATCAAAAGTCCTGAACCAAATGACTTCCAGAGGAATTTTACCAAACATTCAAAAAAGAACAAGGATAGGTGTATCCTTTCCAAACTATCCCAAAAATTTCAAGAGGAGGGAAGACTTCTAAGCTCATTTTACAAACCCAGCAATATCCACATTCCAAAACCAGATGAAGACACTGCATAAAAAGAAAATTATAAGCCAATATCCCTGATAAACGTGGATGCTAAAATCCTCAACAAAATGTAGCAAACTGAATCTGGCAATACATTAAAAAGATCATCCAACATGATCAAGTGGGATTTATTCTAGCAATGCAAGTTTGCTACAATATCTGCAAACCAATAAATGTCACACACCACAGAAACAAAATGAAGAGTAAAATCACATAATCATATCAACAGATGCAGAAAAAAAAACTTAATAAAACCCTGCACCATTTATAATAAAAGTTCTCAACAAAGAGGAAAAACAGGGAACATCCTTAATATAATAAAGGCTATATCTGACAAACCGACATCCAACATTATACTAAATGGACAAACACTATGAGCATTTCCCTTAAGATTGAGAACAACACAAGGATGTCCATTTTCACCACTCTTATTCACCATAGTACTGGAAATCCCAGCCAAGGCAATCAGAAAACATAAAGAAATAAACAGCATTCAAAGAAGTGTTCTTTCCAACAGCATTGGAAAGAAAGAAGTAAAACTATCATTATTTGCAGATGATTGATACTATATATAAAGATTTTTCTAAAGATTCCACTGGAAAAAAATTACTAGAACTGATAAGTGAATTCAGTAGAGTAGCAGGCTACAAAATAAATATTCAGAAATAAGGTGCAGTTTTATACACCAATAATGATCTATCAGAAAGGGAAACTGAGAAAACAATCTCACATACAATTTTATTAAAAAATACCTGAAAAGAAATTTAACCAAGGATGTAAAAGACCTGTACTCAGAAAATTATAAGACACTGAAGAGAGAAACTGAAGAAGATACAAATAAGTGGAATCATATACCATGTTAATGGATAGGAAGAATTAACATCATCAAAATATATATACTACCCACAGCAATCTATAGATGCAACACAATTCCTATCAAGATACCAATGGCAACCCTGGCAGGTGTGACTCAGTTAGTTGGAGCCCTGTCCCATGCACTGAAGGGTTAAGGGCTTGATTTCTGGTCAGGGAAAATACCCAGTTTACAAGTTCTATCCTATGTTGGGATTGTGTACAGGAGGCAATCAACTGAGGTTTCTCCCTCACACTGATGTCTCTCTCTCTCTCTCTCTCTCTCTCTCTCTCTCTCTCTCTCTCTCTCTCTCATCAGTAAAAAATATATCCTTGAGTGAAAAGAAAAAGAAAAACAAGGTTCCAATTTCATATTACACAGAAATAAAACAATATTCTACAAAATTATATGAAACAAAAGATCCAAAATAGCCACAGCAATCTTGAGAAAAAAAAACAAAAACAAAATTGGAGAAACCATACTACCTGATATCAAACTATAATGCAAGGCCATAGTAATCAAACAGAATGTCATAAAACAGACATATAGATCAATGGAACAGAGTAGAGAGCCCAGAATAAAAAACAACACCATTATGATCAATTAATATTTGACAAAGGAGGCAAAAAACATACAAAGATGTAAAGATTGCCTATTCAATAAATGGTGTTGGGAAAATTGGACAAATACGTTAGAAAAATAAAACTATCCCACCTTCTTACCACATATACACGATAAAATAAAAATGGATTAAAGACTTAAATGTTTGACTCAAAACCATAACAATTCTAGAAGAAAACATAAGGTGTAAAATTTTTGACATTTCTCATAACAATTTTTTTTCTGATATATATCCTCAAGAAAGGGAAACAAAATAAAAAATAAATAAATGGTACTACATCAAACAGAAGTTTTTGTACAGCAAAAGAAATCATTAAGAAAATGAAAAGACAAGTCACTGAAGGGGAGAACATATTCACTAAAAATACATCTGATAAGGGATTAATGTCCAAAATTTATAAAGAACATATAAAACTCAGAAAGTTCCCATGTTATGGACAGGAGCAGCTGGCTACCACAGTAAGTGACCCTTCACGGCATTTCTCCCCGAACCATGGGGAGTTCCCACCATTTTGTAAGATCCTGAGTCTTACCTGGGAGAAGGCAGTGGGAGCAACTTGGGCCCAGCAACCTGAGCCCAACAGCGCACCTGGAACCATCAGAACAGTGGACACTCTGTGTCAACACAGACCAGTGCACAGTAGTGGAGCACCCAAGGTGCCGGTCGCAAAAGCTCTGGAGAGCCGGAAGCCCAGCAACATCACCCACAGTAGCAGCCCAATCAAAGTTCAGATATAACCTCAGCAACAGAGGCTGGGCAGCAAACATCTATCTCCAGCCAACAAAAGCACAAACCAGCATCTGAGACCCATCCCCGAAAACTACAGCAAAAGCTGAGCAGGACTTGAACCCCATGGGACAGCAGCACTCCTGAGCCACCAGCTGCCTTACCTGGGGCTCCACAGAGGCCTGTGCAGTCCAGCAGCTCACAAGAGCAATGGGAAGCCTGAGCCCAAAGGTAATGGTGTAATCCATGTACCCATGGGTTCCGGGGGTGCTGGGGCACCTGAGGAGCCTGTGCAACCCAGCAGCCCACCACAGTGGTGGAAAGCCAAAGCCCAAGAGGTACTGGTGCAATCCAGCTGCCCACGCATGAGACCTGCCGGGTGCTGGGGCACCAGAGAGGCCTGTGTGACCTAGGAGACCACAAGAGCCGTGGGAAGCCAGAGTTCAAGAGGGACTGGTTCAATCCAGCTGCCTGCCCACAAGACCTGCAGGGTACTGGGGCACCAGAGAGGCCTGTGCACTCAGCAGAAACTTTGCAATCCAGTTACCCACAGGACCTGCAGGGTGCTGAAGCAACAGAGAGGCCAGTGCAACCCAACAGGAACTGTGCAATCCAGTTACCCACAGGACATGTGGTGTTCTGAAGCATCAGAGAGGCCTGTGTGACCCAGCAGGTACTATGTCATTCACTTACCCACGGGACCTGAGAAGGGCTGAACCACTAGAGAGGCTGAAGCGACCCAGCAGGCCATAAGATAGGCAGAGAGTCAGGTCCCCAAAGGGACTGTGCGATCCAATTACCCTTTAGACCTGCGGGTTTTGGGGGCACCAGAGAGTCCTGTGCTACCCAGCTGTTCACAAGATAGGCTTAGAGGATGTGTAAATGGAGGCAGAGTGAATGGAAGCTACACAGACGATTTCTCAGGACCAAACGGGAACTGCAACTAAAATAAAGACAAATCTTCAAAAAAAAAAAAAAAAAAAAAGGAACAGTAAATCAGCAGGACAGGACCATATGACCAGGGCCACGGGTAAAATATGCAGAGGCAAAAGAGGGTGGCGGGCTAAAACCTCATGAACAGCAGCAGTCTTAGCTGTAAGCAGTGCCCTTGAGGAATAAAAGCCAAGCCCAATGCACAGCTCAGAGAGCCAGGACAGAGCACTAAAATAGCCACAGCCACTCAACTGGGGGCTATGGCAGAGGGAGGGCAGAATGGGCTGAAACCCTGTGGGGAC
Organism: Molossus molossus; assembly: GCF_014108415.1. NCBI lineage: Eukaryota > Metazoa > Chordata > Mammalia > Chiroptera > Molossidae > Molossus > Molossus molossus. Next base: position 74,735,777 of record NW_023425355.1, on the reverse strand, counting down.
ATCCAAGATTTGGAGGGCACTCAGAGTTTTTGCTGAGTTGTGACCACGAAGGACAGTGGCCACTGTGCTTCTTCCCTGATCTGTGGGGAAAAGCAACAGCTCCCCCACCCTCGGAGATTCAGCCTTCCCCAGGTGAGGCAAAAAAAAAAAAAAAAATTGAGGCTCATTGACAACCAGCATCTATCCCACCCTCTGAAAATCCTCTTATGCAGAACACCAGGGCTACATTCCAAGGCACTGAGTAACTGAGACTACTAGCCACCAGGAAAAAGCTAGAGGATAACTGAACCTTTTCTGTGCTTGGAAATCTACCCAGAAAAGTAAGACTTGACAGTGCTGTTTAACATGGACCCACCCAGGCTCATCCAAACCCAGAAGAAGGAGCCACAAACAGCAGAACACCAACACCCACAGGGAAAATTTGGCAGGCTTGAAAACACACTGAGATAGCCAAAATGGTGAAACAAACAAACAAACAAACAAACAAAATCCCAAATGAAAGAACAAGAGAACTCGATCAAACATGAAATAAATGAAATGCAGTTAAGCAAATTATCACAGGTAAAGTTCAAAACCATGATCTTGAGGAAGCTCAATAGCATGAGTAAGGACATCAGCAGCAAGAGTAAAGATATAGAAACATTGAAAACCAACCAAGTGGAAATGAAGAATGACATAGCAGAAATTATAACACATTGGAAGGTCTAACCATCAGAGTAGAAGAAGCTGAGGACCAATCAATAAATTAGAAGACAGGGTAGTAAAAATCAACCAATCAGAAAACCAAGAAGAAAAAACAATAAAAAAACAGGGAGATAAAGATGGCGGCAGGCAGGACCTGAGGGAGAGTGAGTGTGTGAGAGAGTGAGTGAGTGTGTGAGAGACTGTGAGTGGATGTAAAGTTGGACGACCTAACCCGAGCAGTGCAGAGACATGGAGCAGAAAGTCCCTGTGCTGTTGAAGGGAGCAGGTGGCTACCATGGTAAGCAGCCCTTCAGGGCACTTCTCCCTGCTTCGCAGGGAGAGCCAACTATTTTGGAAGATACATGGTGATTCCTGGGAGGTGGCAATGGTAGCAGCTAGGGCCCAGCAACCTGAGCCCACGATCACACCTGGCACCATCGGATCAGTGGACACTTTGTGTCAACACACACCAGTGCACAGTAGTGGAGCTCCCAAGGTATTGGTCATGGAAGCCGCAGACAGCCTGTAGTCCAGCAACATCCCCCACAGTAGCAGCCCAATCAGAGTCCAGATATACCCCCAGCAACAGAGACTGGGGAGCAGAAATCCATCCCCAGGCAACAGAAGCACAGACCAGCAGATGAGACCCATCCCCAAAATCTACAGCAAAAGTTGAGCCCCACAGGGCAGCAGCACTCCCCAGCCACCAACAGCAGAACCTGAAGCTCCACAGAGGCCTGTGCGATCCAGTAGCTCACAAGTGCAGTGGGAAGCAAGAGCCCCAGAGAGACTGGTGCAATCCAGCTGCCCACCTGCAGGAACTGCAGGATGCAGGGGCACCAGAGAGACCTGTGACACCCAGCAGGGAAAGTGCGATCCAGTTACCTATGGGTCCTGCCAGGTGCTGAAGCACAAGAGAGGCCCCTGCGAACCAGCAGGGACTGTGCCATCCAATTACACACAGGACCTGTGGGGTGCTGAAGCAGCAGAGAAGACTGTGTGACCCAGCAAGGACTGTGCCATCCAGTTTCCCATGGGACCTGCGGAGTGCTGAAGCACCAGAGAGGCCTGTGCCACCCAGCAGAGACTGTGTAATTTAATTACCCAAGGACCCTCTGGGGTGCTGAAGCACCAGAGGGGACTGTGCAACCCAGCAGGGACTGTGCCATCCAGTTACCCAAAGGACCTGCAGGGTGCTGAAGCACCAGAGAGGCCCGTGCAACACAGCAGCCCATTACATACGCATAGAGCCCGTTCCCCAGAGGGACTGTGCGATCCAGTTACCTGCAAAACCTGTAGGATGTGGGGCACCAGAAAGGCCTGTGCAACCCAGCTGTGCACAAGATAGGCTTAGAAAATGTGAAAAAGGAGGTGAAGTGAATAGAAACCACGCAGACGATTTCCCAGAGCCAAACGGGAATTACAACTAAAATAAAGACAAATCCTCGGAAAAAAAGCAACAGAAAAGAAGCAGGACAAGATCATATTCTCAGGAACATTGGTAGGACCTGCAGAGGCACGGGAGGGTGGCGGGCTCGGAGCCAACGAACAACAGCAGACTTAGCTGTGAGCAGTGCCCTTGGGGAATAAACACCAAGCCCACTCCACAGCCAAGAAAGCCAAGACAGAGGACTAAAATAGCCAAAGCCACTCACCTGGAGGTTATGGCAAAGAAAGGGCAGACTGGGCCGAAATTCTGTGGGGACACCTGGAATTGGGAGGGCACTCAGAGTTTTTGCTGAGTTGGGTCCACAAGGAAAATGGCCAGTGTGCTCCTTCCCCGAGCTGTGGGGAAAAGCAGCAGCCACCCACCTTAACAGATTCAGCCTTTCCCAGGTGAGGCAAAAATATGCAAATTGAGGGTCATAAACAACCAGCATCTATCCCACCTTTAATAATCCACTTAGGCAGAAAACCAGGGTTATATTCCAAGGCACTGAGTAACTGGGACTATACTATCCACCAGGAAAAATCAAGAGGATAACTGAACTTTTCCTGGGCTTGCAAATATACCCAGGAAAGTAAAACTTGACAGTGGTGTTTAACGTGGGCTCACCCATGTTCATCGGAACCCAATATTGGGAGCCATAAACAGCAGAACACCAACACCCACAGGAAAAATTTGGCATGCTCCAAAACCCACTGAGATAGCCAAAATAGTGAAGCAAAGAAACAAAACCCAATGAAAGAACAAGAGAACGCTATCAAAGATGAGATAAATAAAATGCAATTAAGCAAATTATCAGGGGTAGAGTTCAGAGCCATGATCATGAAGAAGCTCAACAGCATGAGTAAGGATATCAGCACTATGAGTAAAGATATAGAAACAGAAAACCAACTGAGTGGAAATGAAGGATGACATAGCAGAAATTAAGAACACATAGGAAGGACTAAATAGCAGAGTAGAGAAATCTGAATACTAAATCAGTGAATGAGAAGACAGGGTAGAAAAAATCAACCAATCAGAAAACTGAGATTCAAAAACACTTGAAAAACAGAAAGACAGATTAAGAGAATTGTGGGCAACTGGAAATGTAACAACATTCGCATCATAGGAGTCCAGAAAGAGGAAAAAAATAGGCAAAGGTTAGATAATATATTTGAAGAAATAATGACAGAAATCTACCCTAACTTGGTGAAGGAAGAAGGCATTCAAGTTCAAAAAGAACAGAGACCCAAAGTAAAAAGAACCCAAGAAGACCCACAACAAGACACATAGGAATTAAAATACCAAAAATCAAAGACAAAAAGAGAATCCTAAAGGCAGCTAGAGATAGGCAACAGGTTACCTAAAAGGAACCCCCATAAGGCTCTCAGCTGACTTCTCAACAGAAACACTACAGGTCTGATGGGAGTGGCATGAAGTAATCAAGGTCATGAAAGACAAGGATCTGAATCCAAGACAACTCTATCTGGCAAGGCTATCATTCAAAATAGAAGGTCAAATAAAGAGCCTTCCAGACCAAAAAAAAAAAGGCTAAGGGAATATATTAACACCAAAGAAGCACTGCAAGATATGCTAAAAGGACTGCTGTAATTAGTATAAGAAATAGGAGAAAAAATAGAACCACACAAAACAAAAATGGCAATAAATTAGTATATATTAATTATCACCTTAAATGTGAATGATTTGAATGCTCTGATAAAAAGACACAGAGTAGCTGACTGGATAAAAAAGCATGACTCATATATATGTTACTCACAAGAGACCCACCTCACAAAAAAAGACTCACATAGGTTGAAAGTGAAGGGATGGAAAAAATGTTTCAAGCAAACAAAAAGCAAAAATAAGCAGGGGTAGCAATATTCATAAGTGATAAAGTAGATTTCAAAATGAAGGCTACAACTAGAGACAGAGAAGGCCACTACATAATATTGAAAGGATCTATCCAACAGGAAGATATAACCTTGGTAAACATATATGCACCCAATATAGAAGCACCAACATATATTAAAAATCTTTTGGAGGCCTTCAAAGAAGAAGTTGACAGCAATACAATTATATTAGGAGACTTCAACACCCCGCTGACATCACTGGTTAGGTCTTCTAGACAAAAAATTAACAAGTAAACACAGACTCTAAATGAAGCGCTAGATAAAATGGATTTAATAGATATCTACAGAGAATTAAATCCCAACACTGCAGTATTCACATTCATCTCAAGTGCACATGGGACATTCTTAAAAATACACCACATGTTATGACACAAACGAAGCCTCTACAAGTTCTAGAAGATCGAAATCATATCAAGCGTCCTCTCAGATCACAATGGCATGCAACTAGAAATCAACTGCAACAAAAACATGGAAAGACATTTGAAAACATGGAGGCTAAATAGCATGTTACTGAACAATGAATTGGTTACCATGGAAATCAAAGAAGAAATTAAAAACTTCCTGGTAACCAAGAGTAATGAACACACAACAACACATCTATTAGATGCAGTGAAAGCAGTTTGGAGAGGGAATTTTATAGCACTGCAGGCCTCCCTCAAGAAACAAGAAAATTTTCTAAAATAATATCTAACCTTACAACTTAAAGAACTAGAACGTAAACAAAAAGAAAACCCCGGAGAAAGTAGAAGGAAGGAAATAGTAAACATCAGAGCAGAAATACATGACATGGAGACAGAAAATAAATAAATAAATAAAAACAATTCAAAGGATCGATAAAACAAAGAGCTGGTTCTTTGAAAAGATGAACAAGATTAAAGGACTCTTAGAAAGAGTCGCCAAGAAACAAAAAGAGAGAACTCAAATACACATAATCAGAAATGAAAAAGAAGAAATAATAAGTGACACCACTGAAATACAAAGGACTCTTAACAAATGTTATGAACAATTAGACAATCTAAGCAAAATGGACCAATTTCTAGAAACACATAGTCTCCCAAAACTGAATAGAAAAGAGATAAAAAATTTGAACAGATTAATAACAACAGAAGGAATTAAAGATGTAATCAAGACACTTCCAACAACAAAAAATAAAGCCCGTTTCAGGTGGGCTTCACAGGGGCATTTTACTGAACATTCAAAAAAGAACTAATATCCATTCTCCTCAAACTATTTCAACAAATTCAAAAAAAAGAAGGCTTCCCAACTCGTTTTATGAGGCCATCATAATTTGAATTCCAAAACCAGAGAAAGAACTACAAAGAAAGACAACTACAGACAAATATCCCTGATGAACATAGATGCCAAAATCCTGAACAAAATACAGGGAAATCAAATTCAGCAATACATCAAAAATATTATTCAACATGACCCACTGAGAATCATCCTAGGGATGCAAGGCTGGTACAATATTCGTAAATCAATAAATGTGATATGCCACATAAACAAAATGAAAGATAAAAAACATATGATCATATCAATAGATGCTTAAAAAGCATTTGACAAAATCCAGCACCAATTTCTGATAAAAACTCTCAGCAATCTGAAAAAAGAGGGATCAGATCTTGACATAATAAAGGCCATATATGAAAGACCTATAGCCAAAATCATACTTAATGGACAAAATTTAAAACATTTCCCTTAAGATCAGGAACAATGCAAGGATGCTCACTTTCACCACTCTTATTTAACATAGTACTGGAAGTCTTAGCCACAGAAATCAGACAAAAGGAAAAAATAACAAGGATCCAAATGGGAAAGGAGAAAATGAAACTGTCATTATTCGCAGATGACATGATACTATACGTAGAAAACCCTGAAGACTCCATCAAAAATTTACTAGATATAAAAAATTAATTTGGAAAAGTAGCAGGATACAAAATTAACGTCAAGAAATCGATGGCATCTTATACACCAATGATGAACTCACAAAAAGAGAAACTAAAAAAAAAAATCTTATTTTCCATCGCAGCAAAAACAGTAAGATACCTAGAAACAAACTGAACCTAAATAATAAAGGACCTATTCGCAGAAAACTACAGGTCATTGAAAAAAATAGAAGAAGATGTAAAAAAGTGGAAGCACATACTTTGTTCATGAATTGAAAGAATCAACATCATTAAAATGCCCATACTACCCATAGCAATCTATAGATTCAATGTAATCCCCATAAAAATACCAATGACATACTTCACAGAACAAGAACAATTGCTTCAAAATTCTCAGGGAATAAAAAAAGACATCGAATAGCCACAGCAATCTTGAAAAAGAAGAACAAAGTTGGAGGGATCACATTACCAGATTTCAGGTTATACTACAAAGCCGCTGTAATTAAAACTGCCTGGTACTGGCACAAGAACAGACATATAAAACCGTGGAACAGAACAGAGAAGCCAGAAATAGACCCAAGGCAATATTCTCAATTTATATTTTGCAAAGGGGGGCAAGAGCATACTGTGGGGTAAAGACAGCCTCTTTAATAAATGATGTTGGGAAAATTGGATGGCTACATGCAAAAAAATTAAACTAGACCATCAACTTATACCATACACAAGAATAAACTCAAAATGGATAAAAGACTTAAATGTGACTCATGAATCGATAAAAATCCTAGAAGAAAATGTAGGCAACAAAATTTTAGACATCATACACAGAAGAATTTTCACTGATTCATCCCCTAAGGCAACCGAAACAAAGAAGAAAATGAACAAATGGGACTACATCAAACTCTAACGCTTCTACACAGCAAAAAATACAATAATCAAAATGGAAAGGCAACCCTCTGTGTGGGAGAGCATACTTGCCAATGTGACATCAGATAAGGGGTTAATTTTCAATATATATAGAGTGCTCATACAGCTCAACAAAAGGAAGACAAAGAACCCAATTAAAAACTGGGCAGAGTAACTGAATAGACACATCTCTAAACAGGACATACAAATGGCTAAGAGACATATGAAGAAATGCTCAACATCACTAATCATCACAGAGATGCAAATTAAAACAACAATCACGTATCACCGTACACCTGTCAGAATGGCCGCCATCAACAAATCATTAAACAACAACGTTGGCGAGGGTGTGGAGAAAAGGGGACTCTAGTAGACTGTTGGTCGGAGTGCAGACTGGGCATCCACTATGGAAAACAATATGGTGTTACCTCATAAAACTAAAAATTGAGCTGCCATTTGAATTAGTGACCCCACGTCTATGACTATACCCTAAGAAGCCTGAAACACCAATTGGAAAGAATATATTTACCTCCATGTTTGTACCAGCACTGTTTACAATAGCTTATATCTGAAAACAGCCCAAATGTCCATCAGTGGATGAATGAATAAAAAGCTGTGGTACATATACACAATGGAGTACTATACAGGTGTAAGGAAGATCTCTTATCCTTTGAGAGGATATGTAGGTACCTGGAAAGTATTATCCTAAGCAAAACCAACCAAGCAGAGAAAGACAAATACTACATGATTTCACTTATTTGTGGAATTTAATGAACATAACAGTCTGAGGAACAGGGTACTCCCAGAGACATGGATTTGGGGTACAGACTGACAATTTCCTGAAGAGGGGTGGATGGGAGAGATAAACCACAGATCATATATGCATGTATGTATGAACAATGGACATGGACAACAAAGGTGGGGACACAAAGGGGATGGTGGGGGTGGGAGGAATTTTTTTGGGGAAAATGAGAAACATCTGTAACAAAAATAAATTAATTAGACTAAGGAAAAATGGCGGCAGAGTGAATGGAAGCTACACAGACCATCTCCCAGGACCAAAGTGGATTTACAATAAAAATAAAGACAAATTGTCAGGAAGGGGCAACCAAAATGCAGCTTGGAAGACCACATAACCAGAGACATTGACTCAATCCTGGTAGGCTTGGGAGGACACTAGACGGGGCCGGGAGCCCACGGTCCACAGCGGCCTGGGCGGGTCCAGCAGACTCAGTTGGGACCAGGGGACTCGGCGGAAGCTGTGCTCTCGAGTGGGTCCTGTGACCTCGGCTGGGTGTTACGCCCTCGGCTGGGTCTAGCTACCTCGGCTGTAAGCTGCTGCTGCTGCCATGGCTGCATCCAGCGACTGCAGCTGGGTCCTGTGAACTCAGCTGGGTGCTATGCCCTTGGCTGGTGGCACAGCCTCGGCCGCCCTTGGCTGGGAGCAGCACCCTCAAGTTAAAAGTTCCAGGTGGCTCCATGACGCAGAGTCCGGACAGAGGCTAAATTGGCAGCAGCCACTCATCTTGGGCTCTGGCAGAGGGAAGGCAGACTGGACTGGAACTGTGTGGGGACACTCGGAATTTGGAGGGTGCTCAGAGCTTTTGCTGAGTGCAGCCAGGCAGGACTGTGGTCATCTTACTCCTTCCAAGGGCCCCAGAGAGAGGTGGTGGCACCTCCCTCGGAGATTCAACCCCACCTGGTGGCCATTGACACGCTAATTGAGGCCCATTAACAATGAGCATCTGCTCCACACTCCAGAAATCCTCTTACACTGAGCACCTGAAGGAGTTTTTCAGGCAACTCAGAAACCAAGGATCTTCAGGTGACCTCTACTAATAGCCTCCAGGCAGAAAAAGCTAGAGGATAACTACTTTTCTCTGGGCTAGCAACTCTAACCAGGAAAGTTAAGACTTGACAGTGGTGTTTAAAGTGGGTCCTCCCTGCCTCATCCAAACTCAGGAGAGGGAGCCACAAATAGCAGAACACCAACACCCACAGGGAAAATTTGGCAGAGTCCAAAGCCCACTGTGATAGCCAAAATGGTGAAAAACAGAAACAAAAGCCAAATGAAGGAACAAGAGACCTCTACCAAAGAGAAGATAAATGAGGTGCAGTTAAGCAAGGTAACAGAACTAGAATTCAGAGCCATGATCCTGAGGAAGCACAACAGCATGTGTAAGGACATAGAGATGCTGAAAATAAGCCAATTGGAAATTAAAAACCACCAAGAAGAGATAAAAAAATGACATATCAGAAATTAATAACACATTGGAAGGTCTAAAAAGTAGAGTGGAGGAAGCTGAGGAACGGATCAGTGAATTAGAAGACATGGTAGAAAAAATCAACCAATCAGAAAACAAAGAGGAAAAACCGGTTAAAAAAAACCAGGAAGACAGCTTAAGAGAACTGTGGGACAACTGGAAACGTAATAATAATCACATCATAAGAGTCCCAGAAGAAGAAGAAAATGAGCAAGTGTTAGAGAATATACTAAAAAAAAAATAGTGACAGGAAACTTTCCTAATTTGGTTAAGAAAGAAAGCATTCAAGTTCAAGAAGCAAAGAGAGTCCCAAGTAAAAAGAACCCAAACAGGCCCACACCAAGACACATAGTAATCAAACTGCCAAAAATTAAAGACAAAGAGAGAATCCTAAAAGCAGCAACCAACAGGTAACCAACAGGTAACCAACAGGTTACCTACAAAGGAAACACCATAAGACTCTCAGCTGACTTCTCACAAGAAATACTATAGCCCAGAAGGGAATGGCATGAAGTAATCAAGGTCATGAAAAACAAGGATCTGAATCCAAGACTACTCTACCCAGCAAGGACATCATTCAAAATAGAAGATCAAATAAAGAGCTTCCCAGACAAAAAAAAAAGGCTAAGGGAATACATTCACACCAAACCAGCACTGCAAGAAATGTTAAAAGGACTGCTCTAATTAGCAGGAGAAATGGGAAGAAAAATAGAACCACACTAAACAAAAATGGCAATAAATAAGTACATATCAATAATCACCTTAAATGTAAATGGATTGAATGCTCCAATAAAAAGACACATGTTAGGGCACAAAATAAGTCTCTACAAGTTCAAGAAGACTGAAATCATATCAAGCATCTTCTCAGATCACAATGGCATGAAACTAGAAATCAACTGCAGGAAGAACATACAAAGACATTTGAACACATGGAAGCTAAATAGCATGGTATTAAACAATGAATGGGTCACCGAGGATATCAAGGAAGAAATCAAAAAATTCCTGGAAACCAATGATAATGAAGACACAACAACACAAATTCTATGGGATGCAGCAAAAGCAGTTCTGAGAGGGAGGTTCATAGTAATACAGGCCTACCTCAAAAAAGCAAGAAAAATCTCTAATAGGCTATCTAACCTTACAACTTAAAGAACTAGAGAGCAAACAAAAAGAAAACCCCAGAGCAAGTAGAAGGAAGGAAATAGTAAAGATCAGAGCAGAAATAAATGACATAGAGACCAAAAAAAAAAAAAATCAAAGTATCAATCAAACAAAGAGCTGGTTTTTCGAAAAGATAAACAAGATTGATGGACCCTTAGCTAGACTCACCAAGAAACAAAGAGAGAACCCAAATACACAAAATCAGAAATGAAAGAGGAGAAGTGACAACTGACACCACAGAAATACAAAAGATCGTTAACAACTACTATGAACAATTATATGGCAACAAATTTGACAATCTAAGCGAAATGGACAAATTTCTACAAACACATAGTCTCCCAAAACTGGACCAGGAAGAGATAGAAAACTTTAACAGACCAATAACAACAGAAGTAATTGAAGATGTAATAAAGACTTCCCTAGTAAGCAAAACCCCAGGCCCAGATGGCTTCATGGGGGAGTTTTAATGAACATTCAAAAAGAATTCACACCCATTCTCCTCAAACTATGTCAAAAAATTGAAGAAGGAGAAAGACTTCCAAAGTCGTTTTATGAAGCCAGCATAATTCTAATTCCAAAATCAGAAAAAGACACAACAAAGAAAAAAAACTACAGGCCAATATCCCTGATGAACATAGATGCCAAAATCCTGAACAAAATACTAGCAAATCGGATACAGCAATACACCAAATTATTACCCTCCATGACCAAGTGGGATTCATCCCAAGCTTGCAAGGCTGGTACAATATTCACAAATCAGTAAATGTGATACACCACATAAATATAATGAAGAATAAAAACCACATGATCATATCAATAAAAGCCAAAAAAGCCTTCGACAAAATCCAGCATTCATTTATGATAAAAATGCTCAGCAATGTGGGAACAGAGGGATCATATCTCAACATAATAAAGGCCATATATGAAAGACCTACAGCCAACATCATACTCAATGGGCAAAAATTAAAAGCATTTCTCTTAAAAACAGGAACAAGGCAAGGACGCCACTTTCGCCACTCTTATTTAATATAGTACTAGAAGTCTTAGCCACAGCAATCAGACAGGAAGAAAAAATGAAAGGGATCCAAATTGAAAAGGAGGAATTGAAACTGTCATTATTTGCAGATGACATAATAGTATACATAGCAAACTCCAAAGACTCAATTAAAAATTTACTAGACTTAATAAATGAATTTGGCAAAGTAGCAGGATACAAAATTAACATCAAGAATTAAATGGCATTCTTATACACCAATGATGAACTCACAGAAATAGAAACTAAGAAAACAATCCCATTTACCATTGCAGCAATAAAATTAAGATATCTAGGAATAAACTTAACCAAAGAAATAAAGGTCCTATTCACAGAAAACTACAGGTCATTGAAAAAAGAAATAGAGGAAGATATAAAAAAGTGGAAGCACATACCCTGTTCATGGATTGGGAGAATTAACATCTTTAAAATGTCCATGTTACCCAAAGCAATCTATAGATTCAATGCAATCCCCATCAAAATACCAACGGCATTCTTTACAGAATTGGAACAAGTACTTCAAAAGTTTATATGGAACCAAAAAAGACCTCGAATATCCACAGCAACCTTGATAAGGAAGAAGAAAGTTGGAGGGATCACATTACCAGATTTCAGGTTATACTATAAAGCCACTGTAATCAAAACAGCCTGGTACTGGCAGAAGTACAGGCATATAGACCAGTGGAATGGAACAGAGAACCCAGAAATGGCCCTAAGGCAATATGGTCAATTAATATTTAACAAAGGTGGCAAGAGCATACAGTAGAGTAAGGACAGCCTCTTTAATAAATGGTGTTGGGAAAATTGGAAAGCAGAAAATTGACACTAGACCATCAATTTACACCATACACAAGAATAAACTCAAAATGGATAAAAGACTTAAATGTGACTCATGAATCCATAAAAAATCCTAGGATAGGGTTAGAGAATATATTTGAAGAAATAGTGACAGGAAACTTTCCTAACTTGGCCATGAAACAAGGCATTCAAGTTCATGAAGCACAGAGAGTCCTATGTAAGAAGAACCCGAAGAGGCCTACACAAAGACACATAGTAATTAAAATGTCCAAAATGAAAGACAAAGAGAGAATCCTAAAGGGAGCAAGAGATATGCAACAGGTTACGTACAAAGAAAACCCCACAAGGCTCTCAGCTGACTTCTCAACAGAAACTCTACAGGCCAGAAGGGAATGGCATGAGGTAGTCAAGGTCATGAAAAACAAGGATCTGAATCCAAGACTAATCTATCCAGCAAGTGTATCATTCAAAATAGAAGGTCGACTAAAGAGCTTCTCAGACAAAAAAAGGCTAAGGGAATATTTTAACACCAAACCAGCAGTGCAAGATATGCTAATAGGACTGCTGTAATTAGTAGACAAAATTGGAAGAAAAATAGAACCACACTATACAAAAATGGCAATGAATAAGTACATATCAATGCTCCAATAAAAAGACACAGAGTAGTTGACTTGATACGAAAGCATGACTCACATATATATTGTTTACAAGAGAGCTACCTCACAACAAAAGACTCACAGAGGTTGAAAGTGAAGACATGGAAAAAAATTATTTAAGCAAACAGAAAGAAAAAAAAAAAGGTGGGGTAGCAATACTCAAATTCTCATATCTGGTAAAGTAGATGATGAAATAAAGTCCCTAAGTAGAAAGAAAGAAGGCCACTACGTAATATTGAAAGAATCTATCCAACAGGAAGATATAACCTTGGTAAACATATATGCACCCAATATAAGAGCACCAACATATATTAAAAAACTTCTGGAGGACTTCAAAGGAGAAATCAACAGGGATACCAGCATAGCAGGGGACTTCAACACCCCACTGACATTACTGGATAGGTTACTAAACAAAAAATTAACAAGGAAACCCAGACTTTAAATGAAGCGCTAGATCAAATGGATTTAATAGATATCTACAGAGAATTCCACCCCAAAACCTCAGAATTCACATTCTTCTCAAGTGCTCATGGGACATTTTAAAAGACAGACCACATGTTAGGGCACAAACTAAGTTTCTACAAGTTCAAGAAGATTTAAATCATATCAAGCATCTTCTCAGATCACAATGGCATGAAACTAGAAATCAATTGCAACAAGAACATGCAAAGACATTTGAAAACATGGAGGCTAAATAGCATGTTATTGAACAATGAATGGGTTACCATAGAGATCAATGAACAAATGAAAAACTACCTGGAAACCAATGAAAATGAACACACAATAACACAAAAATCTATGAAATGCAGCGAAAGCCGTTCTGAGATGGAAGATCATAGCAATGCAGGCCTACCTCAAGAAACAAGAACAATTTTTAATAGATTATCTAACCTTACAACTTAAAGAACTAGAAAGCAAACATAAAGAAAACCCCAGAGGAAGTAGAAGGAAGGAAATAGTAACAAGCAGAAATAAATGACATGGAGACCAAAAAATTCAATGTATCAATGAAACAAAGAGCTGGTTCTTTGAAAAGATAAACAAGATTGATAGACCCTTAGGTAGACTTACCAGGAAAGAAAGAGAGAGAACCCAAATACACAAAATCAGAAATGAAAGAGGAGAAGTAAAAACTGACACCACAGAAATACAAAGGGTTGTAAAAAAATATTATGAACAATTATACAGCAACAAATTTGATAATCTAAGCAAAATGAAAAAATTTCTAGAAACACCTAGTCTCCCAAAATTGAACTGGGAAGAAATAGAAAACTTGAACAAACCAATAACAACAAAAGAAATTGAAGATGTAATCAAGACTCTTCCAGCAAACAAAAGCCCTGGCCTAGACTACTTCACAGGGGAATTTTACTGAACATTCAAAGAAGAACTAACACCCATTCTCCTCAAACTATTTCAAAAAATTCAAGAAGGAAGATTTCCAAACTCATTTTATGAGGCCAGCATAATTCTAATTCCAAAACCAGAAAAAGACACTACAAAGAAAGAAAACTACAGGCCAATATCCCTGATGACCATAGATGCCAAAATCTGAACAAAATACTAGCAAATCGAATTCAGCAATACATTAAAAAAATTATTCACCATGACCAAGTTGGATTCATCCCAGCGATGAAAGACTAGTACAATATTTGCAAATCAATAAATGTGATACACCTAGCCGCCACCCTTTCAGGCCTCTGCAGATCCTAGCAGTGTCCCTGGTTATATGCTCCGGTCCTGCTTCTTTAATGTTGCTGTTTTCCGGGATTTGTCTTTATTTTAGTTTTAATTCCAGTTTGGTCCTGGGAAATCATTTGTTTAACTTCGATTCACTCCGCCTCCATTTTCACATCCTCATCGGGTAACTGGATCACACTGTCCTTTTTGGGACCCAGCTCTATGTCTATCTCATGGGCTGCTGGGTTTCACAGGCCTCTGTGGTGTTTTAGCACCCCCAAGGTCTCATGGGTAAAAAGATGGCACATTCTCTGCTGGGTCACTCAGCCTTCTCTGGTGCCCTTGCACCCTGCAGGTTCTGTGGGCAGGCAGCTGGATATTACCAGTCTTTCTTTGGCTCTGTCTTTTCACCGCTCTTGTGGGCTGCTGGTTCACATAAGCTTCTCTGGTTCCCCAACACCCCGCAGGACCCACGGGCAGCTGGATAGCACCAGTCCCTCTGGGGCTCAGGCTTCCCACTGCTCTTGTGAGCTGCTGGATCGCACAGGTGTCTGTGGAGCCCCAGGTCCAGCTGCTGGTGGCTGGGGAGTGCTGTTGCCCCATGGGGCTCAACTCCTGCTCAGCTTTTGCTGTAATGGGTCTCAGCTGCTGGTCTGTGCTTATGTTTCCTGGGGATAGATGTCTGCTCCCCAGCCTCTGTTGCTGGGGTTATATCTCAGCTCTGATGGGTTTGCTACTATGGGTGATGTTGCAGGGCTCCTGGTTGTCCACAGCTTCCATGACCAGCACCTTGGGAGTTCCATTACTGTGCACTGGTCTGTGTTGACACAGAGTGTCCACTGGTCCGATGGTGCCAGGTGCACTGGTGGGCTCAGGTTGCTGGGCCCTAGCTGCTCCCACTGTTTTCTCCAAGGGAAAACTTGGTATCTTCCAAAATGGTTGGACCTTCCTGCAGCTCAGGGCGGAGCACCTTGAAGAGCCACTTACCGTGGTAGTCATCTGCTTTCATCCACAGCACCAGAAACTTCTGCTCTGCGTCTCTGCACTGCACAAGTTTGGTCATCCATTTTCATGTTCACTCACATTCTCTCACACACTAGCTCACTCTTTGACACACTCACCCTCCATCCAGTCCTGCCCACCGCCATCTTTTTCCCCAATACCAGATGTGGTATTTAAACAATGCAAAAAAAATCTTTCCTTGTGTTACAGCATGGATGGATCTGAAAAATATTTTGCTAAGTGTAACAAGCCACTCAGATGAAAACAAGTACCACAAGATTTTACTTGTATGTGGAATCTAATGAACAAAATAACTCACAAATAAAATGTAAACAGATTCATAGATACAGTGAACAGACTGACACCTGGGTAAAAAAGATGAAGGGATTAAGGAAAAAAACAACAACTCAGAGACACAGACAACCAGTATGGTGATTAGGAGAGGGAAAGGGAAATGGGAGAGTTAGATGAGGGTAAAGGGGAGGTAATGGTAATGGAAGGAGACTGGACTTGAGGCCGAAATATCTATCTATCTATCATCTCTATCTATCTATCATCTATCTATCTATCTATCTATCATCTATCTATCTATCTATCTATCTATCTATCTATCTATCTATCTATCTATCATCATCATCTATCTATCATCTATCATCATCATCTATCTACCTATCATCTAATCTATCTATCTATCTATCTATCTATCTATCTATCTATCTATCTATCTATCTATCATCTATCTATCATCTATCTATCATCTATCTATCTATCTATCTATCTATATCTATCCACACACACACATATTCTCCCACCCACTGGGAAAACAATACAATTTTGTTTTTAAAGTTTTTAAAAATATATATTCAAGGTATGATTCTTTTGGCATAGATAGAATTTGCAATTTTTCTTCCACTGATTGATTATTTAAAGTACATAATTACTGGAGACCTTTGAGAAAGGTAGAGTAAGGACCTATAAAAAAATATATTCCTCCATAAAAGCGATGAGAACACTGAGAACATTTTTAAATCAACGTTTTGAGAATTCTGGAAACTAACCAGAATATGTAAATAACTCTTACAACCTAATAGAAAGACAATAACCCACTTAAAATTGTCACATGATTTGAGTAGACATTTTGTTAAAAGCTACATAAAAATGGCCAATAAGTTCTTGAAAAGACGTTCAACATTGTTAGTCATTTGGATAATACAAATCACAGCCACAATAAAATTGCAATAAACATACACACTAAAACTGCTAATTTTTTTTAATGACAATAACACAGATTGGTGAGGATGTAAAGAAATTTGAACTCTCATACATTGCTTATATGAATGTAAAAGGGCGCAGCCACTTTGGAGCCAAGTCTGGCTGTTCCTCAAAATTTAAACATAAAGTTACCATATGACACAGTAATTCCATTATTGGGTATACACTAATGAGAAATGAAAACATCTGTTCTCACTAAAACTTATACATGAATGTTCATTATTTACAATAACTAAAATTTAGAAACAACTGAAATGTTCACCAACTAAGGAAATGTTAAGTAAAATGTGGTCTCTCTGCACAATGGTCTATTATTCACTCACAAAAAGAGTGATGTACTGACACATCTGTAACATGCATGAACCTTGAAGACATCATAATAAGTGAAAAAAGCCAGACACAAAAGATCACATAGTGTGTGACTGCATTTATATAAAATGTCCAAATGGGAAAAGTGATAGAGATAGAAAGTACATTAATTGTGAATGGTCTTGGGGAAAGGGGAGATTGGAGTGTTTATTGGGTAAGGGGTTTTCTTTTCAGGTAATTAAATATTCTGGAATTAGATGTGGTGTTGATTGTACAACTTTGTGGATATAATAAAAAACACCATACTGTATACTTTTTAAAAACAAATCTTTAAAAAGTACAAACTTTTAAAAAATGAGCAGACTATAGTCATTTTACTAATATTAGTAACAAAATATGACTGACATCTTTCAAAACTTAAGTATAAAGTCAACAAAATTGAGACTCACAGGTGTATGGAACAAAAAGGGAAAGCACTTCCTAAATTCTCTGTTGCCAGAGAAATGGACTTCACCTTTTCAGATTTCTTTGGACCGATGTGGTCTCTGCCTGCTATTTCATATGCTGGTGTGTCATTCTGATGATATAGAACTCCATATCCCTAGGTTTTCTTATATATTAAATATGGATAATAATAAAACTTTTCTTCTAAGTTTTTGTGAAGATTCAATTAAAGAGCTTAGAATTAGGCCTAACACATGGTAAACAAGAAATGTTCATGACAGTCTTCACTGAGAATCACCCTGGTTTCTTGCTTCAACAGTGCTTGGAGGGAACCTGCACTCAACCCTCATCCCAGCCATCTGCCCAAATCCAGCCTTCTACCACCTCCTCACAGCACCCTTGGACTGCCCCAAGACTCTCACCACTACTCCAGTACCACAAAGCTACCTCTCTTCAGCCACTGATTGTGACCACCATGTCTACCTTGCAGGTGCACTAGAACTAAAACCAGAACACGAAAGCCTCCACCAACCACCAGGTCAACCTGGAGTTCTATGTTCCCTAGATCTACCTGTCTACGTCTTACTAGTTTGACCATGATGGTATAGCTTTGAAGAATTTTGCCAAATATTTTCGAATGAACATGCTGAGAAACAGATGAAGCTGCAGAACCAACAGAGGTGGCTGAATCTTCCTTCAGGACACCAAGAAACCACACCATAAAAACCAGGAAGAATGGGCTGAATGCAATGGAGTGTGTATTACACTTGGAAAAAAAGTGTAAATCAGTCTCTACTGGACTTGTACAAACTGGCCACTGACAAAAATGATCCTCACTTGTGTGACTTCATTGAGACTGACTACCTGAATGAGCAGGTGAAATTCATCAAAGAATTGGGTGACTACATAACCAACATGCACAGGTTGAGGGCTTCTCAAACTGGCATGTCAGAATATCTCTTTGACAAGCACACCCTGGGAGACAGTAATGTGAGCAAAGCCTTAGGCTGGCTTCCCACAGCCAGGGGAGTGATTTCCCTGGTCACCAAAGCAGTACATGCATATAGGAGTTACCTTTACCTTTCTATAACAAAACAATCCACTTATGTGTTTTATTTGTACCATTCCTTCAAATAAAGTAATTTGGTACCCCTTCAAAAAAAAAGAAATATTCACTATATTATATAACACAAAAATACAGGTGTAAAACAAAAAATGGCACTCAAATAAGAGCTTCATGTTTTCTATCATTATTATAGCTGCTTCTACTACTACTGTGGTATCATCTGTCTTAGAAACTGACAGGGGCATATGACGTAGCCCAAATGAGTACATATGTCATTATAGGCAAATAATAATAATTTTCCTGTTTTATTATTAAATATCTAATATGTTAGAAAATTTGAAAAATGTCAAAAAGCATAAACTTTTGAAGAATTTAAAAATCACTAAATTACCCCTGGCTAGTTTGGCTCAGTGGTTAGAGCACTGACCTGAGGACCAAAGAAACTTGGGTTTGATTCTGGTCAAGGGCATGTAACTTGGTTGCAGTTGGTCCCCGGCCCTGGTCAGGGTCATGTGGGAGGCAACCAATCGAAGAGTCTCTCTCACATCAATGTCTCTCTCTCTCTCTCTCTCTCTCTCTCTCTCTCTCTCTCTCTCTTTATCTCTTCCCCTTCTACTCTGTCTGAAGATAAATGGAGAAATATCCTCGGGTGAGGATTAAAAAAAGTTTTAAAACAATCACTAAATTAAAAATAAATAACCACTATGTATGTGTGTATGTAAATATACATTTGCTGGGAATGTGGAAGCCCATTTTTGGTGATGGTGTGGCAATTTCAAGAAATCTCTTGCCACACACTGAAACAGATGGCACCACTTAATATTAGAGCTAGAAGGAACCTTAGTTTATTTTCTGCTATGTCATGTCTTGAAAACATGCCTTCTTCTGTCCATTTCTTCTACTTGTTTATTTGTGAGGTTCACAGTACAGATATTGAATAGTTTACTAGTCTTCTGTATACTTTTGGTTGAGAACTATACTGTGATCCAGACATTTTTTATAGATAAGAAAATGGAGAAATTCAAAATTAGATTCTGACATTTGTCAGTATGATCTCTACTTCTATGTCTCTGGGTCTATTTTGTACAATAGCTTATTTTCTTCAATATATTCCACAATTAAGTGATATCATGTGATACTTGTCTTTCTCTGACTGGCTTATTTCATTTATCATAATACTCTCCAGGTGCCTCCATGTCGTCTCAAAGGATAAGAGATCTTTCTTTAACCTTAGAGGAGGGGGAAAGGGAAGAGGTAAATACATATATGCATAAAAATGGACATAGACAACAATATTGTGAAGGGGAAAGTGGGGAGGAGGGTGTCAATGAAGGAAAAGGAGAAACATATGCAACAAAAAATAATTTAAAAAATAAAATAAAATTGCAATGTATGGCTCATATTATATTTTATTGTCATGTACCAGAAAAAAATCAAAAAGAAAAAAATTAGATCCTTTGTCTTGGTTGCAAATTTGTAAATGAACTTCTAGGTTCCAGACCAGTGCACTTCAAACTGTACCTCACTGACTGGACTGAGGTGCATTAGGGTCCATGTCAAGTATCATTTAGAAGGAAATTTTCATTTGGAAGGGAGACATTTTATTTTTTTCTGAATGTTTATGTGTCTTCATAAATTTAAAGTGAACTTCAGAAACTCTGCATAAGATGAAACTTGAATAAAAATGCTTACCTCTTCCCAAATATCTGTCTATGGAATAAGCATAGCAATGAAAAGAATGGCAGGAGAACCATTTCATCTCTGGAAAGCAGGTAAGGGTACTATTCACATATAGTAAGTCTTTATTTAATGTTGTTGATAGGTTCTGCAACTATATGTAAAATGATGTATAACAAAACCAATTTTGCCACAGGCTAATTGACGTAAACAAGAGTTAAATTTCTATGGCATCTCATAAAAGTTATAACAAAATTATGTTGAACAAAATGACATTATACAAGGGCCTGGTATACTAGACATTTCAATGACTTTTTTAATAAATATTATGATCACGAGCATATCGAAGAAAGGTGCAAATCCCAGTTTCACCTGTCTTCTGAAAAGGAATTAGAGAATTATGGCCACAATGTAGAGGCCATCATGGAAACAGGAAATCTTTACCACTTAATTTGAAAGATCAGGGGTGAAGGTAAGAATGAACCTTAGGGCACAAGTGAAATAAACCTCCTTGAGCCCCCTTTGCCAATAAAGAGCCATAATAACAACAAGAAACTAGCCTGGAAAGCTTCAGGATGCACAGATCTACCAGGAACCAATAGCCAGCTGCACTGGTGTCTGCATTTCCGACAAAAGCTCCAGGAAGAAGGCAAGACACAACCACTGAAGAGTTGGAATAGAGACTAAATTAAAAGACATTTGAATACATAAAGTTGTCCCATTACTCAATGGCTTTACCAAACTGAAGAAGAATACCACAGAGAGATAAAAATCTCTTTCTAGGACTTTCCAAAGCACCAATTTTTTCTCTATTCTCTGCGCTATCACTAGCCAGTATTTTGAATCTATATCAGCCTATTCTCTTCAATAACAAACTGATAAATATTAAATATATAAAAATAAAATTAACTCACATTTGTCTCTGTATATGAGAAAAACTGACCAACCATGTCTAAAAAGATTAATATTTATCTCAGTGATGGAATAACAGAGTTAGGCAATACAAGGTTGGTACAGCAGCTACTAAGGGATGTCACTTAAAAAACAAAAAAACAAAAAACAAAAAACAAAAAACATAAACAAAAAAATACTTCTATCTTCTTGCTCTGCCAGCCTTAGTATGTGGCTTTTCCCCTCATGGTGACAAGGCAGCTATTTTATCTTCAAGCTTTACATCTGAATTTTAGGAGGAAATGCACAATGTGTCAATGGGACATGCTAATTTATTATGCACCATATAAAAACTTTCCAGTAAGCTCCATCTTACAATAATTGCTTGTATTTCATTTGCTAGAGACTTTGTCAACTGCAAGAAAGTCTGGGAATGTATTTTATTTTATTTTATTATTTATTTTATTTTATTTTTTATTTTTATAAATTTTTATTTATTTTTTTGGTACAGATATTTTACCTTTTTACCCCATAGGCAACCCCCACCCCACCCCACCTCCACCCTGTCCCCGGCTTAGTTGTCCATGTCCATTGGTCATGCACACATGCATATACGTTCTGTGGTTTATCTCTTCCCACCCCCCCACCCCCCATCCCCTCTTCTGAGGGATGTCAGTCTGTGCCCTACTTCCATGTGTCTGGGTCTACTGTATTCCTCAGACTATTATGTTCATTATATTCCGTATATCAGTGAGATCATGTGGTATTTGTCTTTTTCTGCTTGGCTTCTTTCACTCAGGATAATACTTTCCAGGTCCCTCCATGTCGTCTCAAAGGATAAGGGATCTTTCTTTCTTACCACTGCATAGTACTCCATTGTGTATATGCACCACAGCTTTTTGATCCATTTGTCTACTGGTGGACACTTGGGCTGTTTCCAGATCTTAGCTATTATAAAGAGTGCTGCTATGAACATGGGGGTACATATATTCTTCCTGATTGGTGTTTCAGGCTTCTTAGGGTATATTCCCAGCAGTGGGATCTCTGGGTCAAATGGAAGTTCAATTTTTAATTTTTTGAGGTATCACCATATTGTTTTCCATAGCGGCTGCAGCAGTCTGCATTCCCACCAGCAGTGTATTAGAGTCCCCTTTTCTCCACACCCTCGCCAACACTTGTTGTTTGATGATTTGTTGGTGGCGGCCATTCTGACAGGTGTGAGGTGATACCTCATTGTTGTTTTAATTTGCATCTCTCTGATGATTAGTGATGTTGAGCATTTCTTCATATGTCTTTTGGCCATTTATATGTCCTGTTTGGAGAGGTGTCTATTCAGCTCCTCTGCCCATTTTTTAATTGGGTTCTTTGTCTTCCTTTTGTGGAGTTGTATGAGCACTCTATATATATTGGAAATTAACCACTTATCTGATACATCATTGGCAATGATGTTCTCCCATACAGTGGGTTGCCTTTCCATTTTGATGATTGTTTCTTTTGCTGTGCAGAAGCTTTTTAGTTTGATGTAGTCCCATGTGTTCATTTTCTCCTTTATTTCTGTTGCCTTAGGTGATGTATCAGTGAAAATTCTGCTCCTTATGATGTCCGAAATTTTGTTGCCTACATTTTCTTCTAAAATTTTTATGGATTCACGGGTCACATTTAAGTCTTTGATCCATTTTGAGTTTATTTTTGTGTATGGTGTAAGTTGATGGTCTAGTTTCATTTTTTTGCATGTAGCTGTCCAATTTTCCCAACACCATTTATTAAAGAGGCTGTCCTTACTCCACTGTATGCTCTTGCCACCTTTGTCAAATATTAATTGAGCGTATTGCCTTGGGTCCATTTCTGGGATTTCAGTTCTGTTCCAGTGGTCTATATGCCTGTTCTTGTGCCAGTACCAGACTGTTTTGGTTACAGTCGCTTTGTAGAATAACCTGATATCTGGTATTGTGATCCCACCTACTTTGTTCTTCTTTTTCAAGATTGCTGAGGCTATTCGGGGTCTTTTTTGGTTCCATATGAACTTTTGAGGTATTTGTTCTAATTCTATGAAATATGTCGTCGGTATTTTGATGGGGATTGCATTGAATCTATAGATTGCTTTGGGTAGTATGGACATCTTAATTATGTTAATTCTTCCAAACCATGAACAGGGTATGTGCTTCCACTTTTTTATATCTTCCTCTATTTCTTTTTTCAATGACCTGTAGTTTTCTGCAAATAGGTTCTTTACTTCTTTGGTTAAGTTTATTCCTAGGTATCGTAATTTTTTTGGAGCGATGGTAAATGGGATTGATTTTTCAGTTTCTCTTCCTGTGAGATCATCATTGATGTACAAGAATCCCGTTGATTTATTGACGTTAATTTTGTATCCTGCTACTTTGCCAAATTCATTTATTAAGTCTAATAGATTTTTGATGGAGTCTTTAGGGTTTTCTATGTACAATATCGTGTCATTTGCAAATAATGACAGTTTCACTTGCTCCTTTCCAATTTGGATCCCTTTTATTTTTATTTCATGTCTGATTGCTGTGGCTAAGACTTCCAGTACAATGTTAAATAAAAGTGGCGAAAGTGGGCATCCCTGTCTTGTTCCTGTTCTTAATGGAAATGTTTTTAGTTTCTGTCCATTGAGTATGATGTTGCCTGTAGGTCTTTCATATATGGCCTTTATTATGTCGAGATATGATCCCTCTATTCCTACATTGCTGAGCGTTTTTATCAGAAATGGATGCTGGATTTTGTCGAATGCTTTTTCAGCATCTATTGATAAGATCATGTGGTTTTTATTCTTCATTTTGTTAATGTGGTGTATCACGTTTATTGATTTGCGAGTATTGTACCAGCCTTGCATCCCTGGAATGAATCCCACTTGGTCATGGTGAATAATTTTTTTGATGTATTTCTGGATCTGATTTGCTAATATTTTGTTCAGGACTTTGGCGTCTATGTTCATCAGGGATATTGGCCTGTAGTTTTCTTTCTTTGTAGTGTCTTTTTCTGGTTTTGGAATTAGAATTATGCTGGCCTCATAGAATGTGTTTGGAAGTCTTCCTTCTTCTTGAATTTTTTGAAATAGTTTGAGGAGAATGGGTGTTAGTTCTTTTTTGAATGTTCGGTAAAACTCCCCCGTGAAACCATCTGGGCCTGGGCTTTTGTTTGCTGGGAGAGCCTTGATTACCTCTTCAATTTCCTTAGTTGTTATTGGTCTGTTCAAGTTTTCTGTCTCTTCCGGGAATAGTTTTGGGAGACTGTGTGTTTCTAGAAATTTGTCCATTTCGCTTAGATTGTCGAATTTGTTGCCATATAGTTGTTCGTAGTAGTTGTTAACGATCTTTTGTATTTTCGTGGTGTTGGTTGTTACTTCTCCTCTTTCATTTCTGATTTTGTGTATTTGGGTTCTCTCTCTTTGTTTCTTGGTGAGTCTAGCTAAGGGTCCATCCATCTTGTTTATCTTTTGGAAAAACCAGCTCTTTGTTTCATTGATCCTTTGAATTGTTTTTTTGGTCTCTATGTCATTTATTTCTGCTCTGATCTTTACTATTTCCTTCCTTCTACTTGCTCTGGGGTTTTCTTTTTGTTTGCTTTCTAATTCTTTAAGTTGTGAGGTTAGACAGTCAATTAGAATTTTTTCTTGTTTTTTGAGGTAGGCCTGTAGTGCTATGAACTTCCCTCTCAGAACTGCTTTCACTGCATCCCAGAGATTTTGTGTTGTTGTGTGTTCATTTTCATTGGTTTCCAGGAAGTTTTTAATTTCTTCTTTGATCTCCTCGGTGACCCATTCATTGTTTAATAACATGCTATTTAGCCTCCATGTGTTGAAATGTCTTTGCATGTTCTTGTTGCAATTAATTTCTAGTTTCATGCCATTGTGATCTGAGAAGATGATTGATATGATTTCAATCTTCTTGAACTTGTAGAGATTTAGTTTGTGTCCTATCATGTGGTCTATCTTTGAGAATGTCCCATGTGCACTTGAGAAGAATGTGTATTCTGTAGTTTTGGGGTGTAATTCTCTGTAGATATCTATTAAATCCATTTGGTCTAGTGCTTCATTTAGAGTCTCTGTTTCCTTGCTAATTTTTTGCCTAGAGGATCTATCCAGTGCTGTCAACGGGGTGTTGAAGTCCCCTGCTATGATTGTATTGTTGTCGATTTCTCCTTGGAAGTCCTCCAGAAGATTTTTAATATATTTTGGTGCTCCTATATTGGGAGCATATATGTTTATCAAGGTTATATCTTCCTATTGGATAGATCCTTTCAATATTATGTAGTGGCCGTCTTTGTCTCTAGTTATGGTCTTCATTTTGAAATCTATTTTATCAGATATGAGAATTGCTACCCCAGCTTTTTTTTGCTTTCCATTTGCTTGGAAAATTTTTTTCCATCCCTTCACTTTCAACCTATGTGATTCTTTTGTTGAGAGGTGGGTCTCTTGTAAACAACATATAGATGAGTCATGCTCTCTTATCCAATCAGCTACTCTGTGTTTCTTTATGGGAGCATTCAATCCATTTACGTTTAAGGTGATTATTGATATGTACTTATTTATTGCCATTTTTGTTTAGTGTGGTTCTATTTTTCTTCCCATTTCTACTGCTAATTACAGCAGTCCTTTTAACATTTCTTGCAGTGCTGGTTTGGTGCTGATGTATTCCCTTAGTCTGTTTTTGTCTGGGAAGCTCTTTATTTAACCTTCTCCTTTGAATTATAGCCTTGCTGGGTAGAGTAGTCTTGGATTCAGATTCTTGTTTTTCATGACTTTGATTACTTCATGCCATTCTCTTCTGGCCTGTAGTGTTTCTTGTGAGAAGTCAGCTGAGAGCCTTATGGGGTTCCCTTTGTAGGTAACCTGCTGCTTATCTCTTGCTGCTTTTAGGATTCTCTCTTTGTCTTTAATTGGTGGCATTTTAATTACTATGTGTCTTGTTGTGGGCCTGTTTGGGTTCTTCTTACTTGGGACTCTCTGTGCTTCTTGAACTTGAATGCCTTCTTCCTTCACCAAATTAGGGAAGTTTTCTCTCACTATTTTTTTGAATATATTCTCTATCCCTTGCTCATTTTCTTCTTCTTTGGGGACTCCTATGACGCGAATATTATTACGTTTCCATTTGTCCCATAGTTCTCTTAAGCTGTCTTCCTGTTTTTTAATAGTTTTTTCCTTTTGTTTTACCGATTGGTTGATTTTTTCTACCCTGTCTTCTAATTCACTGATCCGGTCCTCAGCTTCCCCTACTCTGCTTTTTAAACCTTCCAATGTGTTTTTCATTTCTGATATGTCATTTTTTATCTCTTCTTGTTGGTTTTTAATTTCCAATTGGCTTATTTTCAGTGTCTCTATGTCCTTACTCATGCTGTTCAGCTTCCTCAAGATCATGGCTCTGAATTCTAGCTCTGTTAACATGCCTAATTGCTCCACATTGATCTCATCTTCGGTGGAGGTGTCTTGCTCTTTCATTTGGCTTCTGTTTTTGTGTTTCACCATTTTGGCTATCACTGTGGGCTTTGGAGCCTGTCAAGTTCTCCCTGTGGGTGTTGGTGTTCTGCTGTTTGTGGCTCCCTCTCCTGTGTTTAGATGAGTGAGGGAGGACCCACGTTGAACACCACTGTCAAGTCTTACTTTCCTGGTTAAAGTTGCCAGCCCAGGAAACGTACTGTTATCCTCTATCTTTTTGCCTGGAGGCTAGCAGTCTAGGTTACTTGATGAGTTTTGGGTTGTCAGTTGATTGAAAAACTCCCTCTGGTGCTCAGCCAAGGGTCTTTCAGGAAGGTGGGGCAGATGCTGGTTGTTAGTGAGCCTCAATTAGCACTTCAATGGCCCACAGGGTGGGGTTGGATCTCCGAGGGAGGGGCTGCTGCCTCTCCTCAGAGCCCTGGGAAGGAGCAATGTGGCCGCTTTCCTGAGTGGCTGCACTCAGCCAAAGCTCTGAGCACCCTCCAAATCCTGAGTGTCTCCACACAGTTCCAGTCCAGTCCGCCCTCTCTCCGCCGGAGCCCAAGGTGAGTGGCTGTGGCTGTTTCAGCCTCTGTCTTGGCTGCGCTGTGGGGCCGCCTGGGAGTGTAACCGAGGGCGCCGCTTACAGCTGAGGCTGCTGCCGAGCTGCCGACCGTGGGCTCCCAGCCCCATCTCGCGCCTTCGCAAGCCTACCGGGATGGAGTCAGTGTCCCTTGTTGTATGGTCCTCGCAAGCTGCTTTTCTGTTGGTTTTTCCCGTCGATTTGTCTGTGTTATAGTTGTAATTCCAGTTTGGTTCTGGGAGACGGTCTGTGTAGCTCCGTTCACTCCGCCGCCATTTTTCGTAAATCTGGGAATGTATTTTAGATATTCTGCCTTTACCATGAAGGAAGGAAAGCTAAAGGATATTATGAATGTCTTTGTGATGTCAGACCCATAATGTTGACAACACAATGCAAATGAGAAAATAATTCTGGATGACCTCTCTTCTTTCAAGGGAAAGGATATAATTTTAAAATTTATGTAGAGGGCCAATAAATAAATTTTAGGTAACATGTTTTAATGGGTATTGTTTTAAATACACAAAATAGAATAAGAGATTAATTATGAGACTACATGAAAAGAAATGTAGAAAAAGTCTTTGACTAAGAGCATGAAAAAATACAAAGAAGTTGGAATCAAATAATAAAAACATGTAAGAAAACCAGAATTTAGTCAGAGAATTAGAATCTTTAGAAGAAGCAACAAAGATCAGAATCAACAGTACAATGAAATTGAGGTTATTCCAGAATGTGGAGAAAGACGTTTAAAAAATGACTGTAATAAGGGAAAGAATGGTAGATGTGAGGAATTGGGCAAATGCAGACAATTTGTGTTCTTGTACAAAGAAGCAGAGAAAATTGTGAAATCAAAATAAATAAGATTCAGTAAAGAAAATATTTCTGAAGAAGAAAACAACAGATCACACAAATATGGGAAAATTTCAGAACAAAACTTTTTATTCATATGATCAAGAAAGTAAGCATACAGGAAAATAAAGTGAATTTGAAGTGAAGGAAAATCGGCTTCTAGAGGACAGTGGAGTGTGGTCGCAAGAAAATTTTCCAAAGTGTTTTTTGCTTCGGTAAGTTCCAAGAAATTCTCCATAAGAAAAATGTTTTTGGTTTTTGTTTGATCAAAAAGTTTATGTAATGTTGAAAGCATGGCCCTTTTTTGATAATTTGATAAAGCACATATAATACATTTAAAAATCCTGAGAATTTGTGTGGCAAAGAAACCATACAAATTTGATTTTTAAACCTATAACAACCCAAATTTATTTGACAATAGAACCCCTTTTTTCATGTAATAATGTGTGGTATTCTACGTTCACAGAATGGGTTTGGGGAAATATTGAACATAGTACTGAAGAAAATGTTTTAAGCCAAATATCATCTACTCAGGTAAGTTATTACTATAGGTATATTTTTGAGCCTTTGCACAACTGAAAAAAGACCAAAATATATCTTTATATTCTTTCTGATTTTTTTACAAACACACACACACACACACACACGACATTCATCAGCCAAAGTATTATACGTCAAAATGAATAACCCACAAATGAAAGGTGTGACTTCTGAAAGCAGCTAAATACATATTTAACTTTAAGTAACTCAAATTTCATGTAGCTGATTGTTTAATGAGACATTTCTTGCTGTATCTGAGTGCTTGCAGAATCTCCAAGGCTGAGATAAATAGGCATCATAAAACTTCTTTATTCTAAAGTGAAGAGCTAAGCCATCTCTTTGAACTTGCAAAGGGTGTGTCCGCAAGCTAGATTTACCTCCACGTGTCTATCATCCATCTCTAAATAATATAAAGAAAGGATAATAATTTATGAGAGGTTAAACAGTGTGAAAATGTAGAGTTTTGGTGTGATGTATATAATCCCTCCCAACTTCTCATTGGGGTGAAGAGGAAACTATTTCTCTTCACCTGAAACCAAGTGAACCCTCAGGCCACTTTAGAAGAACTGTTTGGAGAACTTGACATGTGTCCCCTGGGTTTTCTAGAATACAAAGACTGTTCTTTAACTACTTCCTGAAAAGTCTAAAGATGAGAGGGAAGCTGCTCTGTTTGAAGTGTGAAGAGAAGTGGCTGCACTTTAAAGTTCGGTGGGCAAAGCTAAATGATTTTTTCATTTGCTGGATGCATTTCTGGAAGGAAACTGAACAGACCAGCTATGAAAAGGACTCTGCCCAAGAATACCATCTAGAGAGGAAGGTGACCCTGAGGTGGATGAACCATTGAAACTAGAGACTACAAGTAAATACATAAGTGACCAGCTCAAAGAGCTATCACCCATGTGATGTTATTGGAGATAATCTCCAACAATGAGTTTCTCAGAATTCACCAAAATTGTCCCTTGAGTGAAAATGACACTTGAAATTTGTCACATCTGTATCACTCCTATGCCACATGTATATTGCTCAAGTAAAATCTTTTTCTTTAAAAAAATTTTTTTCTTTATTGATTTAGAGAGAGAGGAAGAAAGAGATAAAAACATTGATGAGAGAGAACGTCAATTGGCCACCTCCTGCATGCTCCCCGCTGGGGATCCGGCCCACAACCTGGGCGTGTGCCCTGATCAGGAATTGAACTCATGACCTCTTGGTGCATGGGTTGATGCTGAACCACTGAGCCACACTGGCTCAGCTCAAGTAAAATCTTTTCTACCTTCTACCTTCTTTGTCTCTCTTTTCTTACCTTTGTGACTGACCACAGAGGGGGCACATGACAATAGTTAGTGAGCTGGGACAGAAGAGAGGAAAAAAAATACAGAAAGCCTCAACTTCCACTTCTCCACTGATTTCTCTGGCTTTGTTACTCTGAAATTTGGGGAGAGGAGATGTTTTAAGTTGAATGAGGTTTCAGACATTTATATTACACTGAACTGGGTTCTTCATTACCTGAAAGTGACTGGAGGACTTTTTGTTGCCTGAGGATGACCAGAAGTATAGAATATGCCCAATATTTTATCCAAGTAGACAGGAGGTGTAAACTAATGGAGCAAGTTTAATAGGAAGTGGTGAGAGACTGTCAGATATATTCCTCCAGTTCCTACTGCGTCCAGGTCATTCAATAAACAGGTTACATAAACTTATAAAACATAATTTAGTCACACATAATTCTCATAAAAGATGCAAAAGAAAAAATCTAACTCAATAATAACCAACTTGGTTTTAAATAGTAGACTATGAAAAAACACCAGAATATAAATAAAAGAGAGAGAGGGATAAAAAGTGCAAGTGCACTTACGTAATTCATAGTTAGAATTTCTAGCACATTTCCAACTCCCTTTTTTTTTCTGGTGACAAACAACACTTGTTGCTTTGTGGAACCCACTTGATGTGCTTCTGATCAGGTAGAGCTTTTCTTGGACCACTATGTGAGGGAGCACATGGTCCAGGCCTAGCCCCAGTACAGGATTTTCGGGATCAATATAATTAGTTCAGGGATGGACACATGTTCCAAATTGAATGAGTCAGAGTCTTTTATGGGACTTATCCTGAACTTGATTGGAAACAGATGCTCTTATGCTCTAGAATAAGTAACTATGAAGATGATGAAAGTCCAGAAGTTCTGAGGACCATATTAGTCACCAAATCAAAAGAATCAGCCTGAAGTGAAGCCAACCAAGGCGAAAGAAGAACGAAGTGACAGCAATAAAAAACTGATGGCATTATTTGTTTTCCTGACTGCAGTATTTACTAAGGATAGTATTATTGGAGTTTCAAGTTATATAAACCAGTCAAAGTATGTGTCTGTTATAAAAATGCTTCTAAATTTATTGACAATAACTATGACATTAAATTATGAAAAAAATAAAAAATAAAATAATTGATTAATTTTGTGAAAATAGAGGCAAAATTCAAACAAAACCCTAAAACTAAAACTTAGTGAGAGAGCAAATGAATAAAATGTCATAAAAAAGTGAGCTTTACTTCACAAATTAAAGGTAGGCAAATATTAGAAATGTATTAATTTTTTTGCATTAAAATTTATGACAAAAAATATATGATTACCTACAAGGATGTTAAAATAAGTTGTCTTTCCAAAAACAAAAGGTTATTTAAGTATTACTGATATACGATAAATACAACTTTAAATGTACAATTTGTATGTAACAAATATTAAAAAGTATTTTTAATTTTTTATTTACTACTTTGTTTTTGATACAGATGTTTCTCATTTTTCACCATTGACACCCTCCTCCCCTTCCCCCCGACACATCCTCACCTTTGTTGTCTATGTCCATCGTTCATGCATACATGCATGTAAGTTCTGTTTATCTGTTCTCCCACAAACAACCCCCTCCTCTGAGATTTGTCAGCCTGAACCCCACCTCCATGTCTCTGAGTTAATTTTGTTCAGGACTTTGTTTAGTTCATTATATTTCACAAAGATCTTGTGATATTTGTCTTTCTCTGTTTGGCTTGATTCGCTTAGGATATTACTCTCCAGGTCCCTCTATGTTGTCTCAAAAGATAAGAGATCTTTCTTTCCTACAACTGCATGGTACTCCAATTCGTATATGTACCACTGCTTTTTTATCCATTTGTCTACTGGTGGACACTTGTTTTGTTTCCAGATCTTAGCTGTTGTAAATAGTGCTGCTATGAACATAGAGGTACATATATTCTTTCTGATTGGTGTTTCAGGCTCCTTAGGGTATATTCCTAGAAGTGGGATCACTGAATCAAATGGCAATTCAATTTTTAATTTTTTGAGGTAACATCATATTGTTTTCCATAGTGGCTGCATCAGTCTGCATTCCCACCAGCAGTGTACTAGAGTCCCCTTATCTCCACACACTCACCAACAATTGTTGTTTGATGATTTGTTGATGGCAGCCATTCTGACAGGTGTGAGGTGATACCTCATTGTTGTTTAAATTTGCATCGCTCTGATGATTAATGATGTTGAGCATTTCTTTATATGTCTCTTGGCCATTTGTATGTCCTGTTTGGAGAGGTGTCTAGTTTCTCTGCCCATTTTTAAATTGGGTTCTTTGTCTTCCTTTTGTTGAATTGTATGAGCACTCTCTATATATTAGAAATTAACCCCTCATCTTATATATCATTGGCAATTATGCTTTCCCATACAGTGGGTAGCCTTTCAATTTTGATGATTGTATTTTTTGCTGTGCAGAAATTTTTGTGTTTGCTGTAGTCCCATGTGTTCATTTTCTCCTTTGTTTCTATAGCCTTAGGTGATGTATCACTGAAAATTCTGCTGTGTATGATGTCTGAAATCTTGTTGCCTACATTTTCTTCTAGGATTTTTATAAAAACATGAGTCACATTTAAGTCTTTTATTCATTTTGAGTTCATTCTTGAGTATGGTGTAAGTTGATGATCTAGTTTCATTCTTTTGCATGTAGTTGTCCAATTTTCCCACCATTAATTAATTAACTTATTTTTAAAATTTATTTTTTATTAATTAATTTTTGTTACAGATGTTTCTCCTTTTTCCCCCACTGATTACCCCCTCCACCTCCCTCCCTGCCCTGTCCCCAGGTTGATTTATATGTCCACTGTTCATGCATACATGCATAAAAGTTCTGTGGTTTATCTCTCCCCCACCAAACCTCTTCTGGGGATTATCAGTCTGTACCCCACTTCCACGTCTCTGGGACTACCTCATTCCTCAGACTGTTATGTTCATTATATTACACAAATAAGTGAGATCATATGATACTTGTTTTTTTCTGGTTTCACTTAGGATGATACTTTCCAGGTCCCTCCATGTAGTCTCAAAGGATAAGAGATTTTTTTAATTTATTTTTTATTGTTGGATGTTAAATTTATTACAGATGTTCCACATTTTTCCCCCATTGACCCCCTCCTCCTCACTCCCGCCCCCCTCCCACCTTTTCCCACACTATTGTCTGTATCCATTAGTTATGCATATAAGTTCTTTGGTTTATTTCTTCCCACCACCCCCCAACCCCTTTCCCTTTGAGGTTTGTCAGTCTAGCAATGAATTTGTACTTCTTAATCCCTTCACCTTTTTTCACCCATTCCCCCAACACCCCTCCCAACTGGCAACCAACAAAATGTTCTCTGTATCTATGAGAATGTTTCTGTTCTTCCTGTTCATTTTGTTTGTAGATTCCATTGTTGATAGATATGTATTCATTGCCATTTTGTTTGTTCATAAATTTTATCTTTTTCTTCAACAAGCCTTCATTATTTCATATACTAACGGTTTGGTGGTGATGAACTCCTCTAACTTTTTCTTGTCTGGGAAAGTTTTTATATGTCCATCGATTCTAAATGACAGCTTTGCAGGATAGAGTAATTTTGGTTGTAGGTTCTTGCTTTTCATCACTCTGAATATTTCTTGCCACTCCCTTCTGGCCTGCAAAGATTATTTTGAGAAATCAGCTGACAGCCTAATGGGAACTCCCTTGTAGGTAACTCGCTGCCTTTCTCTTGCTGCTTTTAAGATTCTCTCTTTGTCTTGAAACTTTTGCATTTTGATGATGATGTGTCTTGGTGTGGGCCTCTTGGGATTCATCTTGTTTGGGACTCTCTGTGATATCTGGACTTGTGTGTCTGTTTTCTTCACCAAGTTAGGAAAGTTTTCTGCCATTATTGTTTCAAACAGGTTTTTGATTTCTTGTTCTCGCTCTTCTCCTTCTGGCACCCCCAAGATGCGAATGTTGCCACGCTTGACGTTCTCCCAGAGGCTCCTTACAGTATCCCCATTTTTTTGGATTCTTTTTTCTTTTTGTTGTTCTGATTGGGCATTTTTTGCTTCCTTATATTCCAAATCGATGGTTTTCTCCTTGGATTTACGTACTCTATTATAGAAGCTGTGTAAATTATTCTTTATTTCAGTTAATGCCTCCTTTGATTCTAACTGTGTATCCATGATTTCTGACTGGTCTTTTTTTATGCCCTTGAGGCCCTCCCTAAGATCACTGAGGTTCTCACTAAGTTCATTGAGCATCCTTATAAGCAGTATTTTGAACTCAGCATCTGTTAGGTTGCTTATCTCCATTTCGCTTAGTTCTTTTATTGGGGTTTTGTTCTGTTCTTTCATTTGGGTCCTGTTTCTTTGTCTCCTCATTTTGGCTGCCTCCCTGTGTTTGTTTCAGTGTATTACTTAATGAGAGGTATGCGGCTAGCTGAGACCAGATGCTGCTCGTTTGAAAGAATTTAGGAAAAACCTGAAGCAGGATCCAAGACAAGCCAATCCTATGGTTAAGCAATTGGCAACAGCTTGGGTGGGCCTGAAAGTTGGATGGTACGGGGTGGGTCCTCAGGGAGTCACCAGCGCGGGGCTACCAGTGTGAGCCAGGTTGCTGGAGTCCCAGGTATGGCTTTGGTCTGACGCCCCCGGGAAGGACTCACCAAAGGAACAAAGGCCTCTGACAGCACGATTGTCCCGGAGAAAGCCCCCTCTCCAGTCATCACGCCAGTGCCAAACAGCTGAGTTCTTCCCTGTATGACTCTGGTGCTCCTAGAGCTGCCTCCCCTCCAAGCTTAGAGGGAGAGAGTCTAATAAGTCCATGTGTGGGCCCTTAAGGAGCTGCCTGGGGCTCCACCCACTTCAGCTTCCCTGAGCCTCAGTTCCTGCTGGTTTTTCCAGCCAGAAATTATGGGGACTTCTCTTCCTGGCACTGAATGATGTTTGTTCTGTAGTTTAGTTGTAACTTTGATGTGGTTGTGGGAGGACGCGATACCGCGTTTACCTACACCGCCATCTTGACTGGAAGTCAGATCTTTCTTTCTTACAGCTGCATAGTACTCCATTGTGTATATGTACCACAGCTTTTTTATCCATTTGTCTACTGATGTACACTTGGGCTATTTCCAGATTTTAGCTATTGTAAATAGTGCTGCTACAAAGATGGGGGTACATATATTTTTTTCTGATTTGTGTTTCAAGCTTCTAGGGTATATTCCTAGAAGTGGGATTACTGGGTCAAATGGAAGTTCAATTTTTAATTTTTTGTGGTAACACCATATTGTTTTCCATAGTGGCTGCACCATTCTGCATTCCCACCAACAGTGTACTGTAGTTCCCTTTACTCCACACCCACCCAACACTTGTTGTTTGATGATTTGTTAATGGCAGCCATTCTGACAAGTGTGAGGTGATACCTCATTGTTGTTTTAATTTGCATCTCTCTGATGATTAGTGATGATGAGCATTTCTACATATGTCACTTAGCCATTTGTATGTCCTGTTTGGAGAGGTGTCTATTTAGTTTCTCTGCCCATTTTTTAATTGGGTTTTTGTCTTCCTTTTGTGGAGTTATATTAGCACTCTCTATATATTGGAAATTAACCCCTTATGTGATATATCATTAGCAATTATGCTCTTCCATACAGTGGGTAGCCTTTCCCTTTTGGTGATTGTACCTTACGCTGTGCAGAAGCTTTTGAGATTGATATAGTCCCATGTGTTCATTTTCTCCTTTGTTTCTATTGCCTTAGGTGATGTAACACTGAAAATTCTTCTGCGTATGATGTCTGAAATTTTGTTGCCTACAGTTTCTTCTAGGATTTTTATGGATTCATGAGTCACAGTTAAGTCTTTTATCCATTTTGAGTTTATTCTTGTGTAGGGTGTAAGTTGATGGTCTAGTTTCATTTTTCGGCAAGTAGCTGTCTAATTTTCCCAGCACCATTTAAGAGAATGTCCTTACTCCACTGTATGCTCTTGCCACCTTTGTCAAATATTAATTGACCATATTGCCTTGAGTCCATTTCTGGGTTCTCTGTTCTATGCCACTGGTCTATATGCCTGTTCTTGTGTCAGTTCCAGGCTGTTTTGATTACAGTGGCTTTGTAGTATAACGTGAAATCTGGTAATGTGATCCCTCCAACTTTGTCCTTCCTTTTCAAGATTCCTGTGGCTATTCGAAGTCTTTTTTGGTTCCATATGAACTTTTGAAGTACTTGTTCTAATTCCGTGAAGCATGTTGTTGGTATTTTGATGGGAATTGCATTGAATCTATAGATTGCTTTGGGTAGTATGGACATTTTAATGATGTTGATTCTTTCGATCCATGAACAGGGTATGTGCTTCCACTTTTTTATTTCTTCTTCTGTTTCTTTTTTTAATGACCTATAGTTTTCTGCGAATAAGCCCTTTATTTGTTTGGTTAAGTTTTTTCCTAGGTATCATTTTTTTTGCTGCAATGGTAAGTAATTTTTTTAGGTTCTTCTTTCTTTGATTTCATCATTGATGTATAAGAATGCCATTGGTTTCTTGATGTTAATTTTGTATCCTGCTACTTTGGCAAATTAATTTATTAAGTCTAGTAAATTTTTGATGGAGTCTTTGGGATTTTCTATTTATAGTATCATGTCATCTGCGAATAATGACAGTTTCACTTCCTCCTTTCCAATTTGGATCCCTTTTATTTTTCCTCCTGTCTAATTGCTGTGGCTAAGACTTCCAGTACTATGTTAAATAAGAGTGGCAAAAGTGGGCATGCTTGTCTTGTTCCTGTTGTTAGGGGAAATGTTTTAATTTTTGCCCATTGAGTATGATGTTGGTTTTAGGGCTTTCATATATGGCCTTTATTATGTTGAAATATGAACACTCTATTCCCAGGTTGCTGAGAGTTTTTGTCAGAAATGGAGACTGGATTTCTTCTAATGATTTTCATCATCTATTGATATGATTATATGATATTTATTTTTCATTTTGTTTATGTGCTGTATCACATTTATTGATTTGTGAATGTTGTATCAGCCATGCATCCCTGGGATGAATCCCACTTGATCACGGTGAATACATTTTTTGATGTATTGCTGAATTCTATTTACTAGTATTTTATTCAGAATTTTGACCTCTACTTTCAGGGATATTGGTCTGTACTTTTTTCTTTGTAGTTTCTTTTTCTGGTTTTGGAATTCACATTATGCTGGCCTCATAAAATAAGTATGAAAGTATTCCTTTTTCTGAAATTTTTTGAAATAGTTTCAAAATAGGAGAATGGATATTAGTTCTTCTTTGAATGTTCAGTAAAATTTCCTCGTGAAGCCATCTGGCCCTGTACTTTTGTTCACTGGGAGAGTTTTGATTACATATTAAATTTCTTCTGTTTTTATTGGTCTGTTTCAGTTTTCTATCTCTTCCCGGTTCAGTTTTGGGAGACTATGTGTTTCTTGAAATTTGTACATTTCGCTTAGATTGTTGAATTTGTTGATGTATAATTGTTTATAATATTTGTTACCAGTCCTTTGCATTTCTGTGGTATTAGTTATTATTTCTCCTCTTTCATTTCTGATTTTGTGTATTTGCATCTTGGTGAGTATAGATAAGGGTCCATCAATCTTGTTTATCTTTTCAAAGAACCAGCTCTTTGTTTCATTGATCCTTTGAATTGTTATTTTGGTCTCCATGTCATTTCTTTTGCTTGGATCTTTACTATTTTCTTCCTTCTACTTGCAATGGGGTTTTCTTTTTGTTTGCATTCTGTTTCTTTAAGTTGTGAGGTTAGACATTCTGTTACAATTTTTTTGCTTCTTGAGGTAGGCCTGTAGTGCTATGAACTTCCATCTCAGAACTGCTTTTTCTGCATCCCATAGATTTTATGTTGTTGTGTGTTCATTTTCATCGGTTTCCAAGAAGTTTTTAATTTGTTCCTTGATCTCCATGGTAACCCATTCATTGTTCAATAACATGCTATTTCGCCTCTATGTTTTCAAATGTCTTCTCATGTTCTTGTTGCTGTTGATTTCTAGTTGCATGCCATGGTGATCTGACAAGATGCTTGATATGATTTCAATCTTCGTGAACTTGTAGAGAGTTAGTTTGTGCCCTAACCTGTGGTCTATCTTTAAGAATTTCCCATGTGCACTTGAGAAGAATGTGAATTCTGTAGTTTTGGGGTGTAATTCTCTGCAGATATCTATTAAATCCATTTGATGTAGTCCTTCCTTTAGAGTCTGTGTTTCCTTGTTATTTTTTTCTACACGATCTATCCAGTGATGTCAGCAGGGTGTTGAAGTCCCTACTATGATTGTATTGCTGTCATTTTCTCCTTTGAAGTTGTCAAAAGATTTTTAATATATGTTGGTGCTCCAATATTGGGTGCATGTATGTTTACCAAGGTTATTTCTTTCTCTTGGCTAGATCCTTTTAATATTATGTAGTGGCTTTCTTTGTCTCTAGTTATGGTCTTCATTTTGAAATCTACCCTATCAGATATGAGTATTACTACTTTTATTTGCTTTTTGTTTGCTTGAAATATATTTTTTTCCATTCTTTCACTTTCAACTATGTAAGTCCTTTGTGAAGTGGGTCTTTTGTAAACAACATATATGTGAGTCATACTTTCATATCCAGTCAGCTACTCTGTGTCTTTTTATCTGAGCATTCATACCATTTACATTTAAGGTGATAATTGATATGTACTTATTTATTGCCATGTTTGTTTAGTGTGGTTCTATTTTTCTTCCTATTTCGTCTACTAATTACAGCAGTCCTTTTAGCATATCTTGCAGTGCTGATTTGGTGTTAATATATTCCCTTAGCATTTTTTTTTTTTTTTGGTCTGGAAAGCTCTTTATTTGACCTTCTATTTTGAATGATAGCCTTGCTGGATATAGTAGTGTTGGATTCAGATCCTTGTTTTTCATTACCTTGACTACTTCATGCCACTCCCTTGTGGCCTGTAGTGTTTCTGTTGAGATGTCTGCTAATAGCCTTATGGGGTTTTCTTTGCAGGTACCCTGTTGCTTATCTCTTGCTGCCTTTAGGATCCTCTCTTTGTCTTTAATTTTTGGCATTTTAATTACTTTGTGTCTTGGTGTGGGCCTCTTTGAATTCTTCTTACTTGGGGCTCTCTATGCTTCTTGAACTTGAATGCCTTCTTCTTTCCCCAAATTAGGGAAGTTTTCTGTCATTATTTCTTCAAATATATTCTCTAACCCTTGCCCATTTTCTTCCTCTTTGGCAACTCCTATGATGCAAATGTTATTATGTTTCCAGTTGTCCCACAGTTTTCTTAAGCTATCTTCCTGTTTTCTAATCATTTTTTCCTTTTTGTTTTCTTAATGGTTGATTTTTTTCTACCCTGTTTTCTAATTCACTGATCCGGTCCTCATCTTCCTCTACTCTGTTGTTTATTCCTTCCAAAGTGTTCTTTATTTTTGATATGTCATTCTTCATTTCATCTTGGTGGTTTTTAATTTCCAACTCATTGATTTATAACAATTCTATGTCTTTACTCATGGTGCTCATGTCCTTACACATTCTATTGAGCTTCCTCTAGATCATGCCTTTGAATTCTAGTTCTGTTAATTTGCCTAACTGCTCCACATTTATCTTATCTTTGGTAGAGGTCTTTTGTTCTTTTATTTGGCTTTTGTTTCTGTGTTTCACCATTTTGGCTATTGCAGTGGGTTTTAGAGCCAGCCAAATTTTTCCGGTGGGTGTTGGTGTTATGCTTTTTGTGGCTCCCTCTACTGGGTTTGGATGAGCCTGGTGGGCCCATGTTAAACACCACTGTCAAGCCTTACTTTTTTGGGTAGATTTTCAAGCCCAAGAAAGGTTTAGTTATCCTCTAGCTTTTTCTTGGTGGCTAGTAGTCTCAGTTGCTCAGTGCCTTGGAATGTAGTCCTGATGTTCTGCCTAAGAGGATTTCCAGAGTGTGGGATAGAGGCTGTTTGTTAATGAGCCTCAATTTGCATTTTTTGCCTTACCTGAGAAAGGTTGAATCTTTGAGGGGGGGGGGGTGCTGCTTATCCCCACAGCATGGGGAAGGAGCACACTGGCCACTATCCTTTGTGGCCTAAACTCAGCAAAAACTCTCAATGACCTCTAAATTCTGGTGTTTCCACAGAGTGTTAGCCCATTCTGCCCCTCTTCTGCTGTAGCCCCCAAGTGAGTGGCTGTGGCTATTTTAGTGCTCTATCCTGGCTCTCTTGGCTGTGGAGCAGGCTTGGTCTTTATTCCCCAAGGGCACTGCTCACAGCTAAGACTGCTGCTGTCATAGGCTTCCAGCCCACCATTCTCACGAGCCTCCGCAGATCCTGCCAGTGTCCCTGGTTATATGGTCTTTTCCTGCTGCTCTTCTGTTGCTTTTTTCTGAGGATTTGTCTTTATTTTAGTTGTAATTCTCATTTGGTTCTGGGAGACCATCTGCGTGGCTTCCATTTACTCCACCTACTTTTTCATATCCTCTAAGCCTATCTTGTGTTTAGCTGGGTTGCACAGGACTTTCTGGTTCTCCCACACCCTGCAAGTCCTGCGGGTAACTGGATAGCACAGTCGTTTTGGGGACCGGGCTCTATGCCTATGTAATGTGCTGCTGTGTTGCACAGACCTCACTGGTGCTGAAGCACCCCAGAGGCCCTGTGGGTAACTCGATTGTGTAGTCCTTGCTGGGTTGAACAGGTCTCTTTGGTGCTTCAGCACCCCACAGGTCCCATGGGTAACTGGATCAGACAGTTCATACTGGGTGGCACAGGCCTCTCTGGTGCCTTTACACCCTGCAGCTCCCATGTGCGTGCAGCTGGATCATACCAGTCTCTCTCAGGCCCAAGCTTTCCACTGCATTTGTGAGCTACTGGACCGCACAGGCCTCTGTGGAGCCCCAGGTCCCACTGTTGGTGGCCAGGGAGTGCTGCTACCGTATGGGTCTCAACTCCTGCTCAGCTTTTGCTGTAGATATTGGGGATGGATTTCATCTGCTGGTCTGTGCTTCTGTTGCTTGGGGATGAATGTCTGCTCTCCAGCCTCTGTTGTTGGGGGTATACCTAGACTCTGATTGGGCTGCTACTATGGGGAATGGTGCTGGGCTCTGGGATGTCTACGGCTTCCACAACCAGCCCCTTGGGAGCTCTGCTACAGTGCACCCGTCTGTGTTGACAGGGTGTCCACTGGTTTGATTGTGCAGGTGTGCTGGTGGGCTCAGGTTGCTGGGCCCTAGCCACTTTCACTGCCTCCTCCCAGGAAAGACCTGGAATTTTCCAAAATGGTGGGACCTCCTCGTGGCACAGGAAGAAGCACCCTGAAGGGTCGCTTACCGAGGTAGCCAGCTGCTCCCATCCACAGCACAGGAACCTTCTGTTCCGTGGCACTGCACTACTCAGGTTTGGTCATCCACCTTCACGTCCACTCACACTCTCTCACACACTCGCTCACTCTCTCACACACTCACCCTCCCTCCAGTCCTTCCCACTGCCATCTGTACTTCTCTTCATAATTCTTATTAAGTTGCTTGTAGTTCTCAACAAATTGTTTAAGCACCCTTAAAATCGTTGCTTTGAATTCTTTTTTTTTATTATTTTAATAATTTTATTTCTATTTATATTGGGAATCCAGTAAGGGATAACAATAATCACAAACATGGGGACATTTAAAAATCTCATAAAGCTATTCCAATTATGGCTTTTTATTTTTTTAGAAGTGACAACTGGAAGCCCTGATGCATGAGGAGGCTAAGAACCATTAGATTTCACAGGACTAATCTTGGGAATGGAGTAATATAAAGAGAAGATAAATGACACATCTTACAATCATCACTTCTTTTTTTTTTTTTTTTTTAGTTCAGAAAAAATTCTTTCCATTTCCTCAGATGTTTGAATTAGACCCAGATGACCTTATTCCTTCACAGATAATTTATTTTCTTCTCCTCCAGCCGTTATTCCCAAAGGTCTAGCTCAGGCAAAGCTCTTGTAGATGAGGTTCAGACAAACAAAATTCTTCCATATCAGTGTCATGACTGGCACATAACTACAAAGGGCTCTTTGTTGCAGTGGGTTGGTGAGGTTGTTCAAGGTTGGGGTGGTGTGGAAGAAAGACTGTTCCGTGACGTGACTTCTGCCTGTTTCGCAAGCTAGAGCTGAATCAGAATGAGGTTGCTTTCCGTAAACACCACTTACAGACTGTCTGATTTTTTTCCCCTCTCTTTAAGCTATTTCATGAAATTCTATTTCATTTTTTTAATTAATTAATTTATTTTTGTTACAAATGTTTCCCCCCCTCGATTCCCCCTCCCCTTCCCTCCAAGCCCTGTCCCCAGCTTTGTTGTCTAAGTCCATTATTCATGCACACATGCATATAAGTCCTGTGGTTTATCTCTCCCCTACCACCCCCTCTTCTGGAGATAGTCAGTCTATACCCCACTTCCATATCTCTGGGACTACCCCATTCCTCAGACTGTTATTTTCATTATATTCCCCAAATAAGTGAGATCATATGATACTTGTCTTTCTGTTTGGCTTGTTTCGCTTAGGATGATACTTTTCAGATCCCTCCATGTCATCTCAAAAGATAAGAGATCTTTCTTACAGCTGCATAGTACTTCATTGTGTATATGTACCACCGTTTTTTATTCATTTGTCTACTGATGGACATTTGGGCTGTTTCCAGATCTTAGCTATTGTAAATAGTGTTCCTACAAACATGGGGGTACATATATTATTTCTGATTAGTGTTTCAGGCTTCCTAGAAGTGGGATCACTGGGTCAAATGGCAGTTCAATTTTTAATTTTTTGAGGTAACACCATATTGTTTTCCATAGTGGCTGCAACAGTCTGCATTCCCACCAGCAGTGTACTAGAGTCCCCTTTTCTCTACAACCTCACCAACACTTGTTTTTTGATTATTTGTTGATGGCGGTCAATCTGTCAGGTGTGAGGTGATACCTCATTGTTGTTTCAATTTGCATTTCTCTGATGATTAGTGATGTTGAGCATTTCTTCATATGTCTTTAGCCATTTGTATGTCCTGTTTGGAAAGGTGTCTATTCAGTTCCTTTGCCCATTTTTTATTTGGGTTCTTTGTCTTTCTTGTTTTGAGTTGTATGAGCACTCTATATATATATTGGAAATTAACCCCTTATTTGATATATCATTGGCAATTATGCTCTCTCATACAGTGGGTTGTCTATCCATTTTGATGATTGTATCTTTTGCTGTGCAGAACCTTTTTAGGTTGATGTAGTCCCATGTGTTCATTTTCTCCTTTGTTTCTGTTGCCTTAAGTGATGTATCAGTGAAAATCCTGCTGCGTATGATGTCTGAAATTTTGTTGCCTACAGTTTGTTCTAGGATTTTTATGGATTCATGAGTCACATTTAAGTCTTTTATCCATTTTGAGTTTATTCTGGTGTATGGTGTTAGTTCATGGTCTAGTTTTATTATTATTTTTTTGCATGTACCTGTCCAATTTTCCCAACACCATTTATTAAAGAAGCTGTCTTTACTCCACTGTATGTTCTTGCCCCCTTTGTCAAATATTATTTGGGCATATTGCCTTGGGTCCATTTCTTGGTTCTCTGTTCTGTTTCACTGGTCTATATGCCTGTTCTTGTGCCAGTACAGGGTGTTTTGATTACAGTGGCTTTGTAGTGCAACCTGAAATCTGGTAATGTGATCCCTCCTACTTTGTTCTTTGTTTTTCAAGATTGTTGTGGTTATTTGAGGTCTTTTCTGGTTTCATATAAACTTTTGAAGCCTCCAGGCAAAAAAATAGAGGATAACTGTAGCAATTCAGGGCTAGCAACTCTCACCAGGAGAGTAAGACTTGACAGTGGTGTTTAACATGGGCCCTTCCTCTCTCTCTCATTCAAACTGAGGAGAGGGAGCCACAAATAGCAGAGCACCAACAGCCACAGGGAAAACTTGGCAGGCTCCAAAGCCCACTGTGATAGCCAAAATGGTGAAACACAGAAACAAAAGCAAAATGAAAGAACAAGAGACCTCTACCAAAGATGAGAGAAAAGAGGTGCTGTTAAGCAAATTGACAGAACTAGAATTCAGAGCCATGATCTTGAGGAAGCTCAACAGCATGTGTAAGGGCATGAGCACCATGAGTAAAGACATAGAAATGTTGAAAATCGACCCGTTGGAAATTCCCTTTGAATTCTTTATCTGACAAATTGCTGTCTTTCATTTTCTGTAGTTTTTTTGTGGTGATTTCTTTCTTCTTTTTTTTTTTTTTTCCCTTGGGTGTTGTTTCTTTGTCTTTCCATTTTAGCCATTGGTAGCTCTATATGCTCTGAGAGATGTTTGGATGTGTATGCAGCTCAGAGTATATCAAATAAGGCCAGTGTGCCTCCCAGACTGTTTTGTTGCGTGTTACCTCTTGCCTGTTGTGTGTCCTGGAGGATTGACTACTGGGGGTTGGTATTGGTGTGTCCTGGTAAGTACTGCTGCTGGATTGTGTGGGCCCCTCCAAAGATGTTTTGCCTGCTGTTCACTAGTGCTACCTTCAGCTTTATCACTGGTGCCCTGCTGGAGCCGCACTCCCTGCTCACACTGTGGGCAGCTGGATCTCACAGTTCCTTTGGAGACCTGGTTCTACGCCTATCTTGTGGGCTGCTGGGTTGCACAGGCCTCTATGGTGCTCCAGCATCCCACAGGTCCCATGGGCAGCTGGATTGCACCGGGCCCTCTCAAGCCCTGGCTTCCCACTGCGCTTGTGAGCCACTCAGTCACACAGGCCTCTGTTGAGCCCTCAGTCCTGCTGGTGGCAGCTGGGGTGTGCTGCTGC
This sequence comes from Molossus molossus, assembly GCF_014108415.1. Taxonomy (NCBI): domain Eukaryota; kingdom Metazoa; phylum Chordata; class Mammalia; order Chiroptera; family Molossidae; genus Molossus; species Molossus molossus. The sequence goes on along the minus strand of NW_023425355.1, from coordinate 74,691,246 downwards.
TTCATGGGGCTCAACTCCTGTTCAGCTTTTGCTATAGTTTTTGAGGATGGGTTTTAGCTGCTGGACTATGCTTCTGTTGCCTGGGGATGGATGTCTGCTCCCCAGCCTCTGTTGCTGGGCTATGTCTGGACTCTGATCAGGCTGCTATTGTGGGGGATAGTGTTGGGCTCTCAGCTATCTGTGACTTCTGCAATCATCACCTTGGCAGCTCCACTACTGTGCACTGGTCTGTGTTGACAGAGTGTCCACTGGTCTGATGGTGCCAGGTTCACGAGTAGGCTCAGGCTGCTAGGCCTTAGCTGCTCCCACTGCCTCCTCCAAGGGCAGACTTGGTATCTTCCAAAATGGTGGGACCTCCCTGAGTCGCAGGGAGAAGCACCCTGGAAAGCCATGTACCAAGGTAGCTGGCTGATCCCCGTCCACAGTACAGGAACCTTCTGCTCTGTGTCCCTGCACTGCTGGGGTTTGGTCATCCACCTTAATGTCTACTCACTCTCTCTCACACACTAATTCACTTTCTCACACACTCACCCTCCCTCTGTTTCTGCCCACTGCCATATTTTTTCTTAAACTGCAACCTTTTGTTGTAAAGGATGATGTTCCAACAAACTGAGCCACTCAGCCAGGGCACCCAAATTGGTTTTTAAAACAATTTTGGTTTAATTCTGATAAAAAAACTTTTAGTACATTATACGCAGTTTATTTTCTGACATTTCCATAGCATGATTGTGTCTATCTGTCTCTCTATCTCTCTATCACATAATATTTCTAATTTTGTGCCAACAGCCAGGGTCATAATCAATGCATAAATGTAAGATGTATTTCAAAGCCAATAATGACAGCTGCTAACAGCACTAACACTACCTTGGCAGCAAAATTGCATAGTGTTTAAGAACACAAGTTTTGACTTTTAACTTCCAAGGTTCAAATCCTGATCAAAGGCTTACAAGTTGTGAACTATTAACCAAGAAATATAATTTATCTGGCCCTCATATTTGCATCTGAAAAATGGGGATGGCAATTTTTAGTAATGCCTAAAATTAACATGAGAACTATAGTACATACTTTATGTAAAGTGCTTAACACATGCTTAATACATACTAAGTACTTCATGGGTTTTAACTGTTAATTTTATCACTATTCAAATCACCAGACAATGCAATAAATAAATAAATAAATAAATAAATAAATAAATAAATAAATCAAAATAAGTGATATAAATTGTAGAAAATAAGAGACAATTCCTCCTTCTCAAAATTCCCTTATTAATTTTTATTTTTTACTTACTGTAACAGTATTATAGGTATTTCCCAGTTTCTTCCCTTTTGCACCCTTCCTTCCAACCCCTGCCCCGACCCAGTCCTTTCCTATACTATTGTATATGTCCATGCGGTATGCATATATGCTCTTTGAGTAATCCTTTTCTGTTTTCTCCCCACTAGCAGTCTCCTCCCAACTGAGATTTGTTATTCTGTTCCATGCATTCTTATGTCTAGACCTATTTTTTTCATCAGTTTATTTGTTCTTTAGATTCCACTTATAAGTGAGATCATGTGATATTTGTCTTTCTCTAACTGGCTTATTTTGCTTAGCGTAATAGTATCTAGGTCCATCCATGTTGTCTCAAAAAATTAGAAATATATATTTTTTCTACAGCCGCATAGTACTCCATTGTGAAAATGTACCACAGCTTTTTTATCCACTCATCTACTGATGGGCACTTGGGCTGTTTCCAGATCTTAACTAATGTAAATAGCACTGCTATGAACATAGGGGTGCATATATTCTTTCTGATTGGTGTTTCAGGATTATTAGGATATATTCCCAGAATTGGAATCACTGAGTCAAATGGCAGATCCATTTTTAATTTTTTGAGGAAACTGCATACTGTTTTCCACGGTGGCTGTACCAGTCTGCATTGCCAGTAGCAGTGTGCCAGGGTTCCCTTTTTTTCCACATCCCCCCACCAGCACTTGTTGTTTGATGACATTGATAGTGGCCATTCTGGCAGGTGTGAGGTTGTAGCTTTAATTTGAATCTCACTGATAATTAGTGATGTTGAGCACTTTTTCATTTGTCCATTGGCCATCTGTATGTCTTCTTTGGAGAATTGTTTATTCGGGTCATTTGTTCATTTTTTAATTGGATTGTTTCTCTTCCTGGTGTTAATGTGTATGGGTTCTTTGTATATTTTGAAAATTAAACGCTTATCAGATATATCATTGGCAAATATGTTTTCCCATACAGTGGGTTTTCTTCTCATTTTGTTGATGGTTCCTTTTGTTGTGCAGAACATTTTTAGTTTGCTTTAGTCCAATTTGTTATTTTTTCCCCTTTGTTTCTCTTTCCCAAGGTGATGTAATTGGTAAAAATACTGCTACATGAGGTGTCTGAGCTTTTACTGCTTATGTTTATTTTTTCCCTAGAATTGTATGGCTTTTCAGCTTACATTAAAGTCTTCTATCTATTTTGAGTTTATTCTTGTGTACGGTATAAGTTGGTGGTCTAGTTTAATGTTTTGTATGTACCCATCCATTTTCCCAACACCATTTATTTAATAAACTATCTTTAGTCCATTGTATGCTTTTACCTCCTTTAGGGAACATTAACTGGCCATATTGTAGTGTGTTGATTTCTGGACTCTCTGTTCTATTCCACCAATCTATATGTCTGTTTGTGTGCCAATACCATGTTGTTTTAGTTACAATGGCTTTGTAATATAGTTTGATATCTGGTATTGTGATCAAGCCAACTTTGTCCTTCTTTCTCAAGATGGCTGTGGCTATTTAGAGTCTCTTCTGGTTACATATATATTTTTGGAAAATTTGTCTTAGATCTGTGAAATATGTCTTTGGTATTTTAATAGCTTTGCATTTAATCTGTAGATTGCTTTGGGTAGTATGGACATTTTAATGATGTTAATTCTTTTAATTCATAAACACATCATATTTTTCCTCTTGTTTATATCTTCCTCTATCTCTTTTTCAACATCTTATAGTTTTCTGAGTACAGGAATTTTTGGTTAAGTTTATTCACAGGTATCTTTTTTTTTTGTTGCAATGGTAAATGAGAATTTTTTGTTTGTTTTAGTTTCTCTTTCTGAGGTTTCATTGTTGGTCTATAAAAATTCCATTATTTTCTTGTTGTTCATGTTTTACCCTGCTACTTTGCCAAATTCATTTATTAAATATAGCAGTTTTTGATTGAGTCTTTAGGATTTTTTATGTACAATATCATGCCATCTGTAAATAACAATTTTACTTCCTCCTTTCCAATTTGGATGCCTTTTGTTTCTTCTTGTCTGATTACTGTGGCTAGAACTCCCAGTACTGTGTTGAATAAGACTGGTGAAAGTTGACATCCATGTCTTTTTGCTGACCTTATGAAAAATATTATTAGCTTTTTCCCATTGAGTATGATGTTGGCTGTAGTTTTCTCATATATGTCCTTTATTATGTTGAGTTATGATCCCTCTATTCCCACTTTGCTGACAGTGTTTACCATAAATGGGTGCTGGATTTTGTCAAGTGATTACTCTGCATCTATTGATAGATCATTTAATTTTTGTCCTTCATTTTGTTTGTTTTGGTGTATCGCATCTATTGATTTGTGAATATTATACCATCCTGGCATCCCCAGAATAAATCCCACTTGGTCATGGTGTACAATATTTTTAATGTACTGCTGGGCCCTATTTGCTAATCTTTTGTTGAGAATTTTAGCATTTATGTTAATCAGGCATATTGGGCTATAATTTTCTTTCTCTGTAGTGTCTTTATCTAGTTTGGAATTGGAATAATATTGACCTCCTAAAAACAGCTTGAAAGTCATCCCTCCTCTTAAATTTTGGAAGAATTTGAGAAGGATTGGTGTTAATTCTTCATTGAATGTTTAGGAAATCTCAGTAGTGATGCCATCCAGCTCAAGGTTTTTGTTTCCTGAGAGTGTTTTTTTTTTTTTTTTTTTAATTACTCCTTTAATTTCATCAGTTGTTATCAGCCTATTCAGGTATTCTGATTCTTTCTGGTTGATTTTTGGCAGATTGTATATTTCTAGGAATTTTCTCATTTCACCCAGGTTTTCCAGTAGATGTTCAAAGTATCTTCTTGCAATCCTTTGTGTATCTGTGATGTTGGTTGCTACTTCAACTTTTTAATTTCTGATTTTATTTATCTAGGTGTTCTGTCTTTGTTTATTGGTGAGTCTGGCTAAAGGTTGATCAATCTTGTTTATGTTTTTAAAGAACCAACTATTGGCTTCTTTAATTTTTTGTATTTTTTTTAGTCTCCATATTACTTATTTCTGCTCTGATCATTATTATTTCCTTCCTTCTAGTTACTATAGAATTTTCTTGTTATCTTTCAAATTTGTTTAGTTGTAGGGTTAGATCATGTATTAGAAAAAAATATTTTTGAGGTAGTCCTGTAATGCTATGAACTTCCCACTCAGAACTGCTTTCGCAGTATCTCATAAATTTTGGGTAGTAGTGTGTTCATTTTTATTTATTTTCAGGAAGTATTTTTTTTTTAAATAAAAAAAAATAGAAGTTTTTATTGAGTTCTTTAAATCACTACTCCACGTTTTTCTTCTTATCTGGAAGGTTTTTAATCAACCATTCATAATTTGACCAAAAATTTTGAAAAGATATTTTGTAAACGTGTCACAGACACGGGCAACAGAACCCTACTTTTTGTAGAGGACCGAAAGATAAATAAAGTCGAGTTTTTCAGTAAAACTCCACTGGGTTTTCTGGTGATTTTACCAAAACAAGCACAGCACTGTCCACGGGAAACGGGCTACACAGACAGGTGTTCTTTCAGGTCGTCCATGATGTCACTCATCCTGTTGCAGGGAACCAGCATCACAGTGCTCAAGGGCTTCATTGGGACGTCGTCAAAGGACCAGCTACCGCCCAGACACATGCCGCTCTCCTCCTGCACCGAGTAGCTGAACCTCAGGAGCGCCCTCTCATGGAAGAACTCCTCCTCTGCATTGGCAAACACGAGCTCCTCTTTCCTTTGGCTGCTCTGCTTCTTTCTGGAATCGCTTCTCCCTGCTTCCACAAACGTCTTGCTAATCAGAAGGTAGAAGCAGCACTTCCCACACGGCCTGTCCGCCCTGTGTGCCCCCGCCAGCTCTTTCTGGAGCTGCCTGGTGCATGGGCAGAGCGATCTGCGGAGGGACATTGATGAATCTTTCGCTTAGGAGGAAGCCCACAGGCTTGGTGGTGTCGTTCAGGAGCTTGTCCAACTGCTCAACCGTGCTCTTGTCACAGTTCTTCTCACAGCTGCTTAACACCAGCTCTTTAATTTGCTCAACACACTGGGCACCCTTCCTTTCAGTTAAATGGAGAAGACTTATGAAACCAAAAATCTCATCTTCGTCCACATCGTCATCGCTGTCTTCTGAAACATTCGTTTACTTAATCACACTCCCAATATGGTTCTGCTGAATTAAGAGGTCTGTTATTTCTGCGGTGTTCACAGGAGCCTTTAGGAAGAGCTGCTGCAATAATTTCTTAATTCCGTCATAATCGTTGTCGGAGATGGAATAAGCTTCAAATTCAATATTCACTTCCTGGTCGACGACCTCGTCGTCGTCCTCGTCCTCCTCGTCCCTGTCTTCATCGTCTTCGTCCTGGTCCTCCACTTCTTGGTCCTCTTCTTCTTCCTGGCAAGGGCCGGGGCGTCCAAGGGCCGCGGAGCCCCACTGCCCATGGTACGCCGCTTGGACCTGGATGCCATCGGAAGTATTTTTATTTATTTTTTTATTTTTACCTTGATCTCATTTGTAATCCATTAATTGTTTAATAACAAGCTATATAGTCTTCATGTGTTCGAATGTTTTTGAGTAGTTTTAATTCTTGTTTATTTGTAGTCGCCTGCCAGTGTGATCTAAAAAGATGCTTGATATGATTTCAATCTTCTTGAACTTGTAGAGACTTATTTTGTATCCTAACATGTAGTCTATTTTTGAGAATGATCTGTGTGCACTTGAAAACAAAGTACACTGTGCCTGTTTGAGATAGAATGTCCTGAAAATATCAATTAAATTCAACTAATTTAGGCCACTGTTTTCTTGCTGATATTTTGTCTGGAAGATCTATCCAGTGGCTTCAGTGGGGTGTTAACATCCCTTACTATTACTGTATTGCTATTGATCGCTCCCTTAAAGTCCATCAAGAATATATACAGAGGTAAGCTTGTAAAGCTATGAACTTCCCTCTTAGAACTGCTTTTGGAGCACATATAATAAGGTTCTTCTGTGTTAGGTGCATATATGTTAACAAAGATTATATCCACTTCTTTTATTGATTATTTTAGTATTATGTAGTGTCTTTCTTTGTCTCTTATTATGGCCGTTACGTATTTTAAAGTCTATTTTGTCCAATGTGAATATTGCTACACCAGCTTATTTTTAAAATTTATTTCCAATTGCATGGGTTATTTTACTCCATCCCTGCATTTTCAGTCTGTGTGACTCTTTTATTCTAAGGTAGTTCCCTAGTAGATAGCATATGTATGGGTCATGTTATTTTATCCATTCAATTAACCTAACTATTTTGATTGGAGCGCTTAGCCCATTTGCATTTCTGGTTATTATTGATGGGTACTTATTTACTCCCATTTTTTAAATGTCTTTATTACTTTCCCTTTTTATATCTTCTTTTTAGCTCCCTTTAACATTTCTTGCCATGCTGGTATAGTGGTAATGTACTTCTTTAGCTTTCTTTTGGTCTGGGAAGCTCTTTATTTTATCTTCCATTTTAAATTATAGTCTTGTTGGATGGAGTAGTCTAGGATTCAGGTCCTTGCTTTTCATTACTTTGAATACTTCATGCCAATCTCTTCTGGCCTGATGAGTTTCTGTTGAGAAATCCGCTGACATTCTAATGAGTACTTTTTGTATGTAACATTTTGTGTCTCTTTCTGCCTTTAAGATTCTTTCTTTGTTTTTAACATTTGTCATTTTGGTTATGATGTGTCTTTGAGTGGGTCTCTTTGGGCTTATCTTGATTGAGTCTCTCTGTGCTTCCTGAACTTCTGTGAATTGTTCTTTCACCAGTTTAAGGAAGTTTTCTGTCATGAGTTTTTAAACAGGTTCTCTATTCCTTGTGCACTTTCTTCTCCTTCTGGTGGGGACGTTGTTATGTTTAATGCTTTCCCAAATTCCCCTTAAACTATCCTCCTGGTTTTGCATTCTTTTTTACTTAATAGGGTGTTTTTTTTTTTTTTTTACCTTGTCTTCCAAATCACTGATTGAATCTTCTGCTTTATTCAGTCTGCTTTTCATTTCTTCCCATGTATCCTAGGTGTTAGATACATTACTTTTCATTTCCAGTGGATTATTATTTATGAGTTGTGTTTCTTTTTTAAAATTAAATAATTAATTTATTTTTATAACAGATGTTTCTCCTTTTTGCCCCACTGATTTCCCTTCCCCCACCCTCCCTGCCCTGTCCCCAGCTTGGTTGTCCATGTCCATTGTTTATGCATATATGCATATAAGTTCTGTGGTTTATCTGTTCCCCTCCAACCCTTCTTCTAGGGATTGTCAGTCTGTACCCCACTTCCATGAATCTGGGACTACCCCATTCTTCAGACTGTTATGTTCAATATATTCCACAAATAAGTGAGATCATATGATACTTGTATTTCTCTGTTTGGCTTGTTTTGCTTAGGATAATACTTTCCAGGTACCTTCATGAAGTCTCAAAGGATAAAAGATCTTTCTTTCTTACAGCTGCATAGTACTCCATTGTGTATATGTACCACAGCATTTTTTATTCATTCATCTACTGATGGACATTTGGGCTGTTTACAGATCTTAGCTAATTTGCAGTAAATAGTGCTGCAAATAAAAAATGGAGGCACATATATTTTTTCTGATTGGTATTTCAGGCTTCTTAGGGTATATTCCTAAAAGTGGGATCACTGGGTCAAATGGAAGTTCAATTTTTAATTTTTTGAGGTAACACCATATTGTTTTCCATAGTGGCTACACGAGTCTGCATTCCCACCAGCAGTGTACTAGAGTCCCCTTTTCTCCACATCCTCTTCAACACTTCTTGTTTGATGATTTTTTTGATGGCGGGCATTCTGACAGGTGAGGTGATACCTCATTGTTGTTTTAATTTGGATGTCTTTGATGATTAGTGATGATGAGCATTTCTTCATATGTCTCTTAACCATTGTATGTCCTGTCTGTAGAGATGTCTATTTACTTCCTCTGACCATTTTTCAATTGGGTTCTTTGTCTTCCTTTTGTAGAGTTGTATGAGCACTCTATATATATTGGAAATTAACCCCTTATCTGATATATCATTGGCAATGATGTTCTCCCATACAATGGGTTGCCTTCCCATTTTGATGATTGTATTTTGTGCTGTGAAGAAGCTATTGAGTTTGATGTAGTCCCATGTGTTCATTTTCTCCTTTGTTTCTATTGCCTTAGGTGATGTATCAGTGAAAATTCTGCTGCATATGAAGTCTGAAATTTTGATCCCTAAATTTTCTTCTAGGATTTTTATGGACTCATGAGTCACATTTAAGTCTTTTATCCATTTTGAATTGATTTTTGTGTATGGTGTAAGTTGATGATCTAGTTTCATTCTTTTGCATGTAGCTGTCCAATTTTCCCAACATCATTTATTAAAGAAGCTGCCTTTACTCCACTGTATGCTCTTGCCATGTTTGTCAAATATTATTGAGAATATTGCCTTGGGTCCATTTCTGGGTTTTCTGTTCTGTTCCACTGGTCCATATGCCTGTTCTTGTGCCAGTACCAGGCTGTTTTGATTACAGTGGCTTTGTAGTATAACCTGATATCTGGTACTGTGATCCCTCCTACTTTGTTCTCCTTTTTCAAGATTGGTGTGGCTATTCAGGGTCTTATTTGGTTCCATATGAACTTTTGAAGTATTTGTTCTAGTTCTGTGAAGTATGTCATTAGTATTTTGATGGGGATTGCTTTGTCTCTATAGATTGCTTTGGGTAGTATGGACATTTTAATCATGTAATTCTTCCAATCCATGAACAAGGTATGTGCTTCCACTTTTTTATATCTTCCTGTATTTTTTCTTTTCAATGACCTGTAGTTTTCTGTGAATAGGTCCTTTATTTCTTTGGATAAGTTTATTCCTAGGTATCTTAATTTTTATGCTGCCATAGTAAATGGGATTGTTTTTTTAGTTGCTCTTTCTGTGAGTTCATCATTGGTGTTTAAGAATGCCATCAATTTTTTTTTTTTTCAAATCTTTATTGTTGGAGGTAAAATGTATAACAGATGTTCCACATGTTTCCCCCATTGACCCCCTCCTCCCCACTCCTACACCCCTCCCACCTTTTCCCATACTATTGTCTGTGTCCATTGGTTATGCATATAAGTTCTTTGGTTTATTTATTCCCACACCCACAACCGCTTTCCCTTTAAGGTTTATCAGTGTAGCAATGAATTTGTGCTTCTTAGTCCCTTCACCTTTTTCACCCATTCCCCCAAACCCCCTCCCAATTGGCAACCAACAAAATGTTCTCTGTATCTAGGAGAATGTTTCTGTTCTACCTGTTCATTTTATTTGTAGATACCATTGTTGATAGATATGTATTCATTGCCATTTTGTTTGTTCATATATTTTATCTTTTTCTTCAAAAAGACCCTTCATCATTTCATATAATAACGGTTTGGTAGTGATGAACTCCTTTAACTTTTTCTTGTCTGGGAAAGTTTTTATATGTCCATCAATTCTAAATGACAGCTTTGCAGGATAGAGTAATTTTGGTTGTAGGTTCTTGCTTTTCATCACTCTGAATATTTCTTGCCACTCCCTTCTGGCCTGCAAAGTTTATTTTGAGAAATCAGCTGACAGCCTAATGGGAACTCCCTTGTAGGTAACTCGCTGCCTTTCTCTTGCTGCTTTTAAGATTCTCTCTTTGTCTTGAACCTTTTGCATTTTGATGATGATGTGTCTTGGTGTGGGCCTCTTGGGGTTCATCTTGTTTGGGACTCTCTGTGCTTCCTGGACTTGTATGTCTGTTTCCTTCACCAAGTTAGGAAAGTTTTCTGCCATTATTGTTTCAAACAGGTTTTCGATTTCTTGTTCTCTCTCTTCTCCATCTGGCACCCCCAAGATGCGAATGTTGGCACACTTGAGGTTGTCCCAGAGACTCCTTACAGTATCCCCATTTTTTTGGATTCTTTTTTTCTTTTTGCTGTTCTGATTGGGCATTTTTTGCTTTCTTATATTCCAAATTGATGATTTGCTCCTTGGATTTACGGATTCTATTATTGAAGCTGTGTCAATTATTCTTTATTTCAGTTAATGCCTCCTTCAATTCTAACTGTGCATCCTTCATTTATGACTACTCCTTATTTTATACTCTTGAGGCCCTCACTAAGTTCATTGAAGTTCTCACTAAGTTCATTGAGCATCCTTATAAGCAGTATTTTGAACTCAGTATCTGTTAGGTTGCTTATCTCCATTTCGCTTAGTTCTTTTCCTAGGGTTTTGTTCTGTTCTTTCTTTTGGGACCTGTTTCTTTGTCTCCTCATTTTGGCTGCCTCCATGTGTTTGTTTCAGTGTATTACTTAATGAGTGGTATGGGGCTCGCTGAGACCAGATGCTGCTCATTTGAAAGAATTTAGGAAAAACCTGAAGCAGGATCCAAGACAGGCCAATCCTATGGTTAAGCAAGTGGCAACAGCTTGGGTGGGCTTCAAAGTTGAGTGGTGTGGGGCGGGGCCTCAGGGAGTCAGAAGGGCAGGGCTACCAGTGTGAGCCAGGTTGCTGGAGTCCCAGATATGGCTTCTGTCTGCCGCCCCCGGGAAGGGCTCACCAAAGGAACAAAGGCCTCTTGCAGCACGTTTCTCCCCGAGAAAGCCCCCTCTCCAGCCCTCGCTCCAGTGCCAAACAGTTGAGTTCTTCCGTGTATGTCTCTGGTGCCCCTTGAGCTGCCTCCCCTCCAAGCTTAGAGGGAGACGGTCCGATAAGTCTGAAAGCGTGCCCTTTAGGGAGCTGCCTGGGGCTCCAGCCGCCTCAGCTTCCCTGAGCCTCAGTTTCCGCTGGTTTTTCCAGAAGTTATGGGGACTTTTCTTCCTGGCACTGGAACCCTGAGCGGGGCACCTGGTGTGGGACGGGGACCCCTCAGTCCTCAGGAAGGACCTTCCCAGCCGCGGAAGCCTCCTGATTTTTATCCGCCACACTTGGGTGTGGGACCAGCCCATCGCACCACAGTCGCGCCACCGTCACGCAGCAGCCACCCCTCGCGCTGCCGCCCCTCCTACCAGTCTGGATGTAGCTGCTTTTTTAATTCCATAGTTGTAGGACTTCCATTCAGCTTGATTTCAGGCGGTTTTGAACGATGGTTGTTCTGTAGTTTAGTTGTAACTTTGATGTGGTTGTGGGAGGAAGCGATACTGTGTTTACCTACACCACCACCGTGACCGGAAGTCTCAAGAATGCCTTCAATTTCTTGACGTTAATTTGGAATCCTGCTAGTTTTCCAAATTCATTTATTAAGTCTAGTAAATTTTTGATGGAGTCTTTGAGGTTTTCTACATATAGTATTGTGTCATCTGCAAATAACGACAGTTTTACTTTCTTCTTTCCAATTTGGTTCCCTTTTATTTTTTCTTCCTGTCTGATCGCTGTGGCTAAGACTTCCAGTTCTATGTTAAATAAAACTGGCAAAAGTGGGCATCTTTGTCTTGTTTCTGTTGTTAAAGGAAATGCTTTTAGTTTTTTCCCATTGAGTATGATGTTGGCTGTAGGTCTTTCATACATGGCCTTTAGTATGTTGAGATATGATCCCTCTATTTCCAGGTTGCTGAGCATTTTTATCAGAAATGGATGCTGAATTTTTTCAAAGGCTTTTTTTGCATCTATTGATATAATCACGTGGTTTTTATTCTTCATTTTGCTTATGTGGTGTATTACATTTATTGATGTCCGAATATTATACCAGCCTTGTATCCGTGGGATGAATCCCACTTTGTCATGGTGAATATTTTTTTTAATGTGTTGCTGGATCTGATTTGCTAGTATTTTGTTCAGGATTTTGGTATCTATATTCATCCATGATATTCTCCTGTAGTTTCTTTCTTTGTAATGTCTTTTTCTGGTTTTGGAATTGGAATTATGCTGGCCTCATAAAATGAATTTGGAAGTCTTACTTAGTTCTTGAATGTTTTAAAATAATTTGAGGAGAATGGGTGTTAATTCTTTTTTGAATGTTTGGTAAATCTCCCCTGTGAATACATCTGGGCCTGGGCTTTTGTTGGCTGGGAGAGTCTTGATTACATCTTCAATTTCTTCTGTTGTCATTGGTCTGTTCAAGTTTTCTCTCTTTTCCTGGTCAAGTTTTGGGAGACTACGTGTTTCTAGAAATTTGTCCATTTTGCTTAGATTGTCAAATTTGTTGCCATATAATTGTTCATAGTGGTTGTTAAGGATCTTCTGTAATCCTGTGGTATCAGTTGTTACTTCTCTTTAATTTCTGATTTGGTGTATTTGGGTTCTCACTTTTTGTTTCTTGGTGAGTCGAGCTAAGGATCTATCAATCTTGTGTATCTTTTCAAAAAAACATCTATTTGTTTCATTGATCTTTTGAATTGTTTTTTGTTTGTTTGTTTGTTTCTATGTAGTTTATTTCTGCTCTGATCTTTACTATTTCCTTCCTTCTACTTGCTCTGGGGTTTTCTTTTTGTTTGCTTTCTAGTTCTTTAAGTTGTGAGGTTAGATAATGTATTAAAATTTTTTCTTGTTTCTTGAAGTAGGCCTGTAGTGCTATGAACTTCCTTCTCAGAACTGATTTTGCTCTATCCCATAGGTTTTTTGTTGTTGTAGTTCATTTTTTTTTGGATTCCAGGAAGTTTTCAATTTCTTCCTTGATCTCCTCGGTGATCCATTCATTGTTTAATAACATGCTATTTAGCCTTCATGTGTTAAAATGCCTTTGCATGTTCTTGTTGCAATCGATTTCTAGTTTCATGTCATTGTGATCTGAAAAGATGGTTGATATGATTTCAATCTTCTTGAACTTGTATAGAGTTAGTTTGTGTCCTAACATGTGGTCTATCTTTGAGAATGTCCCATGTGCACTTGAGAAGAGTGTGAATTTCGTAGTTTTGGTGTGTAATTCTCTGTAGATATCTATTAAATCCATTTGGTCTATTGCTTCATTTAGAGTCTCTGTTTCCTTGCTCATTTTTTTTTTTTTTTTTTTTTTGGTCTAGAGGATCTATTCAGAGATGTCAGTGCTGTGTTGAGGTCCCCTGCTATGATTGCATTGCTATCAGTTTTTCCTTTATAGTCTTCCAGAAGATTTTTAATACATGTTGGTGTTCCTATATTGGGTGCATTTATGTTTATCAAGGTTATATCTTCCTGTTGGATAGATCCTTTCAATATTATGTAGTGGCCTTCTTTGTCTCTAGTTATGGCCTTCATTTTGAAATCTATTTTATCAGATATGAGTATTGCTACCCCAGCTTTTTTTCCTTTCTGTTTGCTTGGAAGATTTTTTTTTTTTATCCCTTCACTTTCAACCTATGTGAGTCTTTTGTCGTGAGGTAGGTCTCTTGTAAACAACATATAGATGAGTCATGCTTTCTTATCCAATCAGCTACTCTGTATTTTTATGGAAGCTTTTAATCCATTTACATTTAAGGTGATTATTGATATTTTTGTTGAGTGTGGTTCTATTTTTCTTCCTATTTCTCCTGCTAATTAAAACAGTCGTTTTAACATTTCTTGCAGTGTTGATTTGGTGGTAATGTATTCCCTTAGCCTTTTTTTTTCTTTTTTTTGGTCTGGAAAGCTCTTTATTTGACTTTCTACTTTGAATGAGAGCCCTGCTGGGTAGAGTAGTCTTGGATTTAGATTTTTGTTTTTTATGACCTTGATTACCTCATGCCATTCCTTTCTGGCATGTTTTTGTTGAGAAGTCAGCTGAGAGCCTAATTTTTGGTTCCTTTTGTAGGTAACCTGTTTCTTATCTCATGCTGCTTTTAGGATTCTCTCTTTGTCCTTAATTTTTGGCATTTTGATTACCATGTGTCTTGGTGTGGGCCTTTTTGGATTCTTCTTACTTGGTGCTCTCTGTGCTTCTTGAACTTGAATGTCTTCTTCCTTCACCAAATTAGGGAAGTTTTCTGTCACTATTTCTTCAAATATATTCTCTAACCGTTGCTCATTTTCTTTTTCTTCAGGGACTCCTATGATGCAAATGTTATTACATTTTCAGTTGTCCCACAACTCTCTTAAGTTTTCTTCCTGTTTTTTAATTGTTTTTTTTCTTTTGGTTTTCTGATTGGTTGATTTTTTCTACCCTGTCTTCTAATTCGCTGATCTGGTCCTCAGCTTCCTCTACTCTGCTGGTTAGTCCTTCCAATGTTTTCTTTATTTCTGATATGTCATTCTTCATTTCTTCTTGGTGCTTTTTAATTTCCAACTGGTTGATTTTCAACAATTCTATGTCTTTACTCATGGTGCTCATGTACTTACACATTCTTTTGAGATTTCTCAAGATCATGGCTCTGAATTCTTTTTCTATATCTTGCTTAACTTCACTTCGTTTGTCTCATCTTTGGTAGAGGTCTCTTGTTCTTTTATTTGGCTTTTGTTTCTATGTTTCACTTTTTGACTATCACATTGGGCTTTGGAGCCTGCCCAAATTTTCCCAGTGGCTGTTGGTGTTCTGCTGTTTGTGGCTCCCTCTCCTGTGTTTGGATTAGGCAGGGATGACCCATGTTAAACACCACTGTCATGTCTTACTTTCCTGGTTAGGGTTGCTAGCCCTGGAATGGTACACTTATCCCCTAGCTTTTTTCCTGGAGGCTATTAGTCACCGTTACTTGAAGAGCCTTGGCCTCTCAGTTAAGTAAAAAACTCAGTCAGGTGTTCAGCATAAGGGGATTTCCTGAGGGTGGGGCAGATGCTGGTTTTCAATGGGCCTCAATTTGCATTTCAGTGGCCACTGGGTGGGGTCTAATCTCTGAGGGAGAGTCTGCAGCCTCTCCCCAGAACCCTAGAAAAGAGTAAGATGACCACCATCCTGCGTGTCTGCAACTCCGCAAAAGCTTTGAGCGCCCTCCAAATCCCGAGTGCCCCCACACAGTTCCAGTCCAGTCCACTCTCCCTCTGCTGGAGGCCAAGGTGAGTGGCTGTGGCTATTTTAGCCTCTGTCTGGACTCTGTGCTGTGGAGCTGCTTGGGAGTTTAACCTGAGTGCGCTGCTCACCGCTAAGACTGCTGCAGTCTCTGGGCTCCCAGCCCCCCTCTCATGCCTCTGTAAACCTACCAGGATCGAGTCAGGGTCCCTGGTTATATGGTTCATGCAAACTGCTTTTCTGTTACTTTTTCCTGATGATTTGTCCTTATTTTTCTTGTAATTCCAGTTTGGTCCTGGGAGATGTTCTGTGTAGCTTCCATTCACTCTGCCACCATTTTGGAATCTTTGTGTTTCTTTTTTCATGCTGTTGTAGTTCTCACTAATTTACTTGACTTTCTCACTAAATTCCATGAGCATCTTTATAACCATGACTATAAACTCTATCTGATCAATTGCTTTCTTCCATTTTGTTTAGCTTTTTTTTTTCTGGCATTTCTTTTTTTTTATTTCAGTGTTATTTCGTTTTCTTCTCATTTTTGCTGTCCTTGTTTTTTTTTTTTTTTTTTTTTTTTTTTTTTTTTTTTACTATATATTAGATCCAAATGCTGTGCCTCAGTCTTTGTGGATTAGCCCTATGTAGTGAATATATATATATATGATCCATTGGTGTAGTCTCTTATGTCTTCTGAACTGGGTGCCCTATGAATGACCCTTGTATTAGTTATTTGGGCTCTCCTGCTGTAATTGAGTCTTGAATGCTGTTGTCCCCTTCATGAATGAGATCTCTTCTCAGGCTCACTGATCCTGAGGGTCACCCCTGACCACATCAAGTGAACTGTTGTGCAGCGACTCACAGAAAACACCTAAACAACACACACACACATACACACAAAAGATCTCTGTAACCACAACAAAAGCAACCACAAAAGAAGAGAGAATTAGGAAAAAGAAAATAGAATACAAATTATAGAAGAAAAAAATATATATAAGGAGAAAGAAGGGGAAGAGAAAGTGATATGAAAAGGCAGAGGTGAGCCTGACCAGTGTGGCTCAGTGCATTGAGTGTCATCCCGTGGACTGAGAGAGCCCTTCGTGTTTAATTCCCAGTCAGGGCACATTCCTGAGTTGCAAGCTTGATTCCCAGTAGGGCGCATGCAGGAGGCAGCCAATTGATGTTCCCTTCTCACATCAATGTTTCTATCTCCCTTTCCCTTCCTCTCTCTCTAAAAAAGATCAATAAAAATTTAGTTTTACAAAAGGGCAGAGGTGAAAAAAATAAAATAATAAGAAGGAATAGGGAAAAGAAAATGGTGTACAAGACAAGAGGAAATAAAATATGAAAAGAAAATCAGGAAAAGCAGAAAGACAAAAAATAAGAAAAGGGAAAACAAACATAAAGCAGGAGAAAAAAGAAAAAAATTAAGATAAGAGAAAAGAAAAAATAGAGATATAAAAAAAAAAACAGAGACTAAAATTAAAGCATATCAATAAAGAAGAAAAATAAAAGATGATGCAAGAAAATAAAAAGAGTGAAGTGGTGTTTGCCTCATCAGAGTTTTACTGCTTCCTGGGAGCTACCTTTGAATCCTGCTCATCTGATTACTGAGGATGACTATTTTGTCTGACAATTTTGGCCTCTCTTAAGGTACTTAGGTACTAAAAACTGTCCTCATGTGGCTCTTAGCAACCTGTTCACAGCTCCAAGATTTCTACAACTTGCATCTGTCTCCACAGAAGTTGGCTGCATGAGGTAGGAGTCAAGCTGCACTCTAATGCCAATTTGTCAGCAGCATGGGGCCTAGGGATGGGTCAGCAAACTTCCCCAGGTTTCCCAGGCTCTGCCTAGATTCCCCTTCCCTTGCCGGCCAGCTGTTCATTTTAATCACTGAAAAGTGTTTCTGAAATGGTTTTAGGTGGAATCATGAGTATAAGACCTCTGGGTCTCCCATGAAGGGGAGGTGCCATTCAGATTTCAGGGAGTGTGGTGGGGGTGTTTCCCCATCCCAGAACTACTCCTTTGAAAGTGATCCAGAATATTTTTCTGCCTTTGGCTGGGCAGAGATTCTTGTAAGTAGTCCAGTATAACCAGCTGGAAACCATGCATTTCTACCGGCTCTCTCATAAAGGGAACGTACCAGTCAGGATTTTGAGACAGTGGAGTGGACAGTACCGCTCCCAAGCCAGTCACTGGTGGTTTCTGAGACTGTTCAAACCCATAGGCTTGGCCCTACTGCTATCTCCTGTGCAAGGGTCAATACAGGCTTTGGATGGCAAAGTTCTTCAGCAGGGGCAAGCTGTATTCCCTAGGGTGGATTTTTATTTTCTTTACCTGATCCATTGCTTCTGGAAGGGGCCGGAACTTTTCAGGAAAAATGGCCACTTTAGTTTGTGGGAGGTATGACCAAATTCAGGTTACCCAGCTGCTGCTTCTCCAAGTTTTCCCTGAATGCTTTCCACCCAAGCCTTTACGCAGGAACCTCTAGTCTGCATCATATTCCCACCCTCCACTGAAACCTTGGGTGAGTAGCTGAAAATGACAGTCCTGTGCTCTGGGTTTAAAACAATTAAACAACTGATGCTATATCTTTGACCAGCGCTGGTCCTCTGTGGCCAGATGCCCTATTACCTTTCATAGCTGGATGTTACATGGGCTACTATTTTGAGCTTGGTTGCTCTGGCCTGAGAAGCCTAGTCTGGGGTCTGGGCCTTGATCCCCTCATGAAACTTCTCCCCACAGTTTAGAGATTCCTCCTCTATTTTGGCCTGCCACCCATGGAAGCTGGGCCTAGTCCTCTTACCATCTTGCCCTTCCTACCAGTTTCCAGATGGCTTCTGTCCTTCCTTGCTGTAAATCTCCTCTTTAGCTTGATCTCAGTTGGTAATTCCAGGTGAATGTCTCCCAATTTAGTTTTATTTTTAGTCTGGCCCTGCGGGGAAGTGTAAGAAAGGTCTGCCTATTCAGCTGCCATATTCTTCATCTCCCAGAAATTCTCCTTTGTGTTTGTGCCTGTGATACAACTGGTTTGTTTTTCTACCTCATGAGACACTCCTTTTGATCTCCATTGATGGGATGTCCTCATTTTCATAATATATACATATTAAAGTGTCCCAGGGCCAACTGCAGCTAGCAACTCTGAATAGCTGAACCAGATCTGGGATCCTGCATGCACAAACCACTAAAATCTGTGCCACGGGACACACCAACTTGCTCCTGTGACCCAGCCAGCCTCACCTGCCATCAGACCAAAGGACGGATAAAATGGTGAGACAAAGAAACAACCCCAAAATAAAAGAAAAGGAGGAATTGGCAGAAAGAAAATTAATGAAATGAAGGCAAGAAATTTATCAGATAAATAAGTCAAAATAATGGTGATAAGGGTGCTCAAAAAACTTAGTGAAAATACAAGCAACTCAGTGAGAATTATAAAGAACTCAGTGGGGCCCAGTTGCTGTGGCTCACTGGTTGAGCATTGACCCATGCACCAAGAGTTCGCCAGTTTGATTCCTGGTCAGGGCACATGCCCAGGTTGTGAGCCAAATCCCCAGTGGGGGCATGCAGGAGGTGGCCAATCAATGTTTCTATCTCTCTCTCCCTCTCCCTTCCTCTCTCTCTAATATATATATATATATATATATATATATATATATATATATATATATATATATTAAAGAACTCAGTGGAAACTACATCAGCATAACAAAGGAGATAGAGGCCATGAATAAAAATCAAGTGGAAATGAAGAATGACATAACTGAAATAAAAAATAACCTGGAAGGATTCAATAGTAGATTAGAAGAAGCTGAAGACTGAACAAGCAAGTTAGAAAACAAGGCAAAAAAACAAAAGAACAAAAAACCCACACCTAATTAAAGCAGTGAATGGAAAAAGAAATTTAAAAGCAGGGGAGATTTTAAGGGAGCTCTAGGACAATACTAAACATAATAGCATTTGAATAATTTGCACCAGAATGAGAAGAATCAGAGAAAGGAATAGAGAAACTGTCTGAAGAAATAATGACAGAAAAATTCCCTAACCCAGTGAAGAGAAAAGGCACACAAGTCCAGGAAACAGAGTCCCATTCTAGATAAACTCAGAAAGACCCACACCTACATACATCATAATTAAAATGGCAAAAGTTAAAGACAAAGAAAGAAACTTAAAGGCAGCAAGAGGAAGACAAAAAGTTACCTACAAGAGAGCTCCTATTAGACTGTCAGCTTATTTTTTTATTAGTAATATTACAGGCCAGAAGGTACTAGCATGACATATTCAAAGTAATAAAAAGCAAGGATCTGATACCAAGGTTATTATATCTAGAAAGGCTATCATTCAAAATGAAGAGCTTCATGGACAAAAATTAAAAAAGGAATTTACTACCAGCAAACCAGCACTGCAAGATATGCTAAAGGGAATGTCGTAAGAAAAATAAGAATATATATTTATATCTCTATCTATCTATCTATCTATTTATCTATCTATCTATCTATCTATCTATTTATCTATCTATCTATCCATCTATCTATCTATCTAGAAAGAGAGAGAGGAATAAAATCATAGAGAATAAAAATAGCAACAAATTAGTACCTATCAATAATAACCTTAAATGTAAGTGGTTTAAATGATCTAATAAAAAGACATAGGGTATCTGAATGGATAAGAAAGCAGCAGCCCTGGCCGGTTTGGTTCAGCGGTTAGAGCGTCAGCCTGCAGATCTGAGAGTCCCAGGTTCGGTTCCCACTAAGGGCACGAACCTTGGTTGCAGTTTGTCCTGGGCTCCATGGGGTTGTGTGGGTGGCAGCCAGTCGATGTGTCTCTCTCGCATCAATGTTTCTCTCTCTCTTCCTCCCTCTCTCCTTCCAACTCTATCTGAAGATAAATGCTAAAATAAAATGAAATAAAATAAAATAAGGTCAACAAAGCGGCAGATTTCTTAAAAAAAAAAAAAGAAAGCAGCACACATATATATACTGTCAATAAGAGATACAACTCAGAACAAAATATTTGCATAGGATGAAAGTGAAGGCATGGAAAAAATTTTGCAATGCAAATAGAAATGAAAAATAAAAGCTTGGTAGCAATGCTCATATCTGATGAAATAATGTTCAAAGTAAAAGTCATAATAAGAGAAAAATGTCACTACATGATATTAAAGTGACAAGAAGAAGATATAACCTTGGTGAACATATATGCAAGTATTAGTGGAATATCTATCTATCTATCTATCTATCTATACACACACACACATATATATATATTCATATTTATTTACATTTATTTTAAATATATATATTTACATACATATTTTTATATATATTTGGAAAATATATATTTATTTTTTATCCTCACCCGAGGACATTTTTGCACTTGTCTTCAGATAGAACGGGAGGAAGAGAGGGGGGAAGAATGAAAAACATTGATGTGAGAGACACTTCAACTGGCTGCCAACCACATGACCCCAACCAGGGCTGGGGACAAACTGCAACCAAGGTATGTGCCCTTAGTAGGAACCAAACCTGGGGCTCTCTGGTCCACAGGCCCATTCTTTAACTGCTGAGTCAAACTGGCCAGGGTGTAAATATATATATTTAAAAAAAACTTCTGTAGGACTTCAAGGGAGAGACTAACAGCAATTTAATCATAGTAGGGGACTTTAACACCCCACTGACATAACTAGATAGATATTATAAACAACAAAAGCAAAAAAATTAACAAAGAAACAGACCCTAAACAATGCACTAGATGAGGTAAATTTAGTTGATATTTACAGAATATTTTACCCCAAAGAAGCAGAAAATACATTTTTCTCAAGTGCACACAGGACATTCTCATTGATAGACCAGATGCTAAGACACAAAGTTCAAGAAGATTAAAATCATACCAAGTATCTTCTCAGATCACAATGACATAAAACAAAAAATCAATTAGAATAAAATCTCTCAAAAAATATTCTAACACATGGAGGCTAAACAGCATGTTTTTAAACAGTGAATAGGTTACCAAGGAGATCAAGGAAGAAATTTTAAAAACTTTCTGGAAATTAATAAAAATGAACACACAACACAACAAAATCTATGGGGCACATCAAAAGCAGTCCTGACAGGGAAGTTCATAGCATTGCAAGCTTACCTCAACAAACAAGAAACATTACTAATAAACTCTGTAACATTACAACTTAAAAATTAGAAAGAAAAAAAATTAAAAACTCAGACTAAGTAGAAGGAAGGAAATAATAAACAGCAGGGCAGAAATAAATGATATAGAAATTAAATATATACACACACACAAATAAACAATATAAAAGATCAAAGAAACCAAGAGTTAGTTCTTTGAAAAGATAAAAAGATTGTTCAATTTTTAACTAGACTCACCAAGAAACAAAGAGAGAGGACCCATTTAAACAAAACCAGATATAAAAGAGGTGAAGAAACAACTGACACCACTAAAATACATAGAATTGTAAGAAAATATTATAAACAATTAATTATATGCCAAAAACTGGAAAACCTCAGCAAAATGTACAAATCTGTAGAGTCATATACTCCTCCAAAACTGAACCAGAAAGAGTTAGAAAACCTGAACAGACCAATAACCAACCAGGAAATTGTAGCAATAATCAATATTCTCGCAGCAAACAAAAGCCTTTCTCTGGATGGCTTCACAGGGGAGTTTTACTAAACATTCAGAGAACTCACATCTATTTTCTTCACATTATTCCAAAAAGAAACAAAACAAAACAAAACAAAATTACATGGAAGACTTCCAATCTTTTTTAATGAGCCCAGGAGACTCCTAATCCCAAAATCAGATAAAGGCACTACAAAGAAAAAATAAAATTAGAAGCCAATATTCCTTATGGACATAGATGCCAAAATCCTCAACAAATTACTAGCAAATCACCCTGGCCGGTTTTGTTCAGTGGTTAGAGCATTGGCCTGCAGTCTGGAGAGATCAGAGTTCGGTGCCCGCTAAGGGCATGTACCTTGGTTGCAGTTTGTCCCTGGCCCTGGTTGGGTTGTGTGGGTGGCAACCACTCGATGTGTTCCTTTCACATTGATGTTTCTCTTTCTCTCTCTCTCTCCCTCCCACTATATGTGAACAAAATATTAAAAAAAAATATCCTCGGGTGAGGATAAAAAAAATTATTAGTAAATCGGATCCAGCATTACATTTTAAAAAATTATTCACAATGCCTTTGCTGGTTTGGCTCAGTGGTTGGAGCATTGGTACATGGACCAGAGTCCCAAGTTTGATTCCTGCTTAGGGCATGTACCTTGGTTGCAGTTTGTCCCTGGCCCTGGTTGGGTTGTGTGGGTGGCAACCATTCGATGTGTTCCTTTCACATTGATGTTTCTCTTTCTCTCTCTCTCTCCCTCCCACTATATGTGAACAAAATATTTTAAAAAAATATCCTCGGGTGAGGATAAAAAAATTATTAGTAAATCGGATCCAGCATTACATTTTAAAAAAATTTTCACAATGCCTTTGCTGGTTTGGCTCAGTGGTTGGAGCATTTGTACATGGACCAGAGTCCCAAGTTTGATTCCTGCTTAGGGCATGTACTTTGGTTGTGGTTTGTCCCTGGCCCCTGTTGGGGTCATGTGGGTGGCAACCACTCAATGTGTCTCTCTCAGATCAATGTTTCTCTCTGTCTCTTTTTTTCTCTCTCCTTCTAATAAAAAATAAATAAAATTTTTATTCACAACAACCAAGTGGGATTTATCCCAGGGATCAAGGTTAGTACAATATTTGAAATCAATAAATGTGATAGACCACATAAACAAAATAAAAGAAAAAAAATTACATGACCATATCAATAAATGCTAAAAAAAAGCATTTGACAAAATCCAGTACCCACTTCTGATAAAACCTCTCAGCAAAGTGGAAATAGAATACCTCAACATAACAAAGGCCATACATAACAAACCTACAGACCACATCATACTCAATATGTAAAGCTTAAAATGATTTCCCTTTAGAACATGAACCTGACAGGAATGTCCACTTTGCCTCTCTTATTAAATATAGAACTAGAATTCTTAGCCAAAATGATCAGAAAGGAAGAAAAAATAAAAGGCATCCAGTCCAGCCAGTGTTGCTGAGTGGTTGCGTGTCGACCCAAGCACCAAGAGATTGCCGGTTCAACTCCTGGTCAGGACACATGCACATGTTGTGGGCCGATCCCCAGTGGAGGGCATGCAGGAGGGAACCAATTGATGTTCTCTCTCAATGTTTCTATCTCTCTCTCCCTTTCAATTCTCTCTCTAAAACCAATAAAGGAAATTTTTTAAAGGCATCGAAATTGGAAAGGAGAAAGTAAAACAGTCATTATTCACAGATGACATTATATTGTACATAGAAATATTTAAGGACTACACTTAAAATCTACTAAATTTGATAAATGTATTTGGCAAAGTAGCAGGATACAAAATAAACAACCCAGAATTTATGGCACATGTATACACTGATAATTAACACTCAGAAAGGAAACTATAAAAATCAATCTTGTTTACTCTTGAGCAAAAAATTAAGCTTGGCTGGTGTGGCTCAGTGATTGAGCATCAACCCATGCACCAAGAGGTTGCTGGTTTGATTTCCAGTCAGGGTACAGGCCCAGGTTGTAGATCAAAGCCCCAGTGGGGGGTATGCAGGAGGCAGCCAGTCAATGTTCTCTCACATCAATGTTTCTACCTCTCTCGTTCTCTCCTTTCTTCTCCCTCTAAAAATAAAGATTGAAAAAAAAAATGTTAAGGTACCTAGGAATCAATTTAACCAAAGAGGTAAAAAACTTGTCAAAAAATGACTGGACTTTGAAAAAAAGTAATAGAGGGAGATATTAAAAAAATAAAAAAAGTTGTAGAATGTACCATGTTCATGGATTGGAAGAATTAACATTATTAAAATGTCCATAATACCCAAAACAATCTATAGATTCATTGCAATCCATATTAAAATACTAATAGTGTATTTCACAGATCTAGAACAAATACTCTAAAGATTATATGGAACCAAGAAAGACTGAATAACCACACCAATCTTGAAAAAGAAGTAGGATGTTGGAAGGATAACACTTCTGGATATCAGGTTATACTACAAAGCCATGTGATAAAAACAGCATGGTCCTGGCACAAGAACAGGCATATCGGTCAATGGACCAGAACAGAGAACCCGTATATTGACCCAAAACATTATGTTCAATTACTATTTTACAAAGGAGGGAAGAGCATACAATGCAGCAAAGACAATCTCTTCAAAAAATTGTGTTGGAAAGATTGGACAGGTACATGCAAAGAAATGAAACTAGACCACCAACTTATACAATACACAAGAATAAACTCAAAATGGATGAAAGACTTAAATGTCACTATGGAAACTATAAAAATTTGAGAAGAAAATGTAGGGAACACAACCTCAGAAATCACATGTAGCAGAATTTTATTAATACATCTCCTAGGGCAAGAGAAGCATAGGAAAACAATTTAAAAATGGAACTATATCAAACTAAAAAGCTTCTGCACAGCAAAATAAACCAGTATCAAATGAAAAGGGAACTCACTCTATGGGAGAATAAATTTACCAATGATACATCAAATAAGGTGTTAATTTCCAAAATATATAAAGTACACATGGAACTCAACAAAAGGCAGAACTACAATCCAATTAAAAAAAAAAGAAAAACAAGCAGAGGACCTGAATAGAAACTTCTCCAAAGCGAACATACAAATGGCCTAAAGATATATGAAAAAATGCTCAATGTCAGTTATCACCAGAGAGTTGCAAATTAAAACAACGAGATATCATCTCACATTCACCAGAATGGTGTCTATCAACAAACTGTCAAACAACAAGTGTTGACAAGGATATGCCGAAAAGGGTACTCCAGCACACTGCTGGTAGGAGTACAGACTGGTGCAGCCACTATAGAAAATGATACAGTGTTTCTTCAAAAAATTAAAGATGAAATTACCATTTGACCCAGTGATCTCACTCTTAGGAACATATCCTAAGAATCCCAAAACACCAATCAGAAAGAATATATGTACCCCTATGTTCTTATCAGCACTATTTACAATTCCTAAATTCTGGAAACAGGCTAAGTGTCCATCGATAGATGAGTGGATTAAAAAGCTGTGGTACATTTACAAAATGGAATACTATGCAGCTGTAAGAAATAAAGATCTCTTACCCTATGAGAAGACATGGATGTGCCTGGAGAATAGTATGCTAAGCTAACTGAGCCAGTCACAGAAAGACAAGTATAAAATGATCTCATTTATTTGTGGAACCAATGAACAAATAATCAGATGAACAAGATAGATCCAGAGACATGGAACTAGGGAACAAACTGAAAAACCTCAGAAGGAAGTGGTTTGGGTCACAGGAAAAGGTAGACCAAAAAACTTATATGTGTATATGCATAACCAATGGATGCAAACTTTGAAGGTAGGGTGGTGAGGTGGGAGTGGGGAGGAAGGTGTCAATGGAAAAAAAAGGAGGGACATCTGTAATATTTTCAGCAATAAAGATAAATAAATTTAAAAAATAGAATCATAAGCTAGGAAACATGGAACAGACTAAGGAACCTGTCAGGGAGTGGGGTGAGTGGTAGGAAAAGATTAACCAAAGAACTTATATGCATATACACATTGCCTACTGGACACAGACTACAGGGTTGTGAAGGCCTGGTGTGAGGCAGAAACTGGGTCAAAGGGGGAAATGGGACAAATGGGAGGGTATCTGTAATACTCTCAACATAAAGATAAAAAAGTAAAAAAAGAAGTGAGAGAGAAACTTTTAAAGAAATTTAGATGCTTATTAGACGTAAATCTGCATGATATAACCTATATAAGATACCAGGGCCTTGGAGTAGTTCCTATATACTCTAACATTTAAAGATTGGGTAAAAGAGGAGGAAAAACTAATAATGTTCTTTTCCATAAGAAAAAAAACAGTGGAGACTATGATTGACTGTGTTAAATATTGTTGTTAAATCCTTAATATACTCCAAAAGTTTAAATGGAACCAAAAAAGACCTCAAATAGTCACAGCAATTTTGAAAAAGAAGAACAAAGTAGGTAGAGTCACAATACTGAATATCAGATTATATTACAAAGCCATTGTAATCAAAAGAGCCTGGTACTGGCACAAGAACAGGCATATAGATCAATAGAATAGAACAGAGAACCCAGGAATTGACCCAAGACAATATGCTCAATTAATATTTGACAAAGGTGGCAAGAGCCAAGACAGCCACTTCAATAAGTGGTGTGGAGAAAATTGGACAGCTACATGCAAAAATAATAAATCTAGACCACCAACTTACACTGTACACAAGAATAAGCTCAGAATGGATAAAAGACTTAAATGTGACTCGTGAATCCAGCAGAATTTTAAGATACAATACCTAAGACAAGAAAAATAAACAAACAAAATGAACACATGGGACTACATCAAACTCAAAAGCTTCTGCACAGGAAAAGAAACAGCGATCAAAAATGGAAAGGGAACCCACTATATGGGAGAGCATAATGATATATCAATGATATATCAGGTAAGGTTAATTTCCAAAATATATAGAGTACTCATACAACTCAACAACAAAAAAAGACAAAAATCCCAATTTAAAAATGGGCAGAGGACCTAAACAGACACCTCTCCAACTAGGACATACAAGTGGCCAACAGACATATAAAAAAATGCTCAATGTCGTTAATCATCAGAGAGATGCAAATTAAAACAACAATGAGGTATCACCTGACACCTGTCAGACTGGCTGCCATCAACAAATCATCAAACAACAAGTGCTGGTGAGAGAGTGGAGAAAAGGGGACTCAAGAACACTGCTGGTGGGAATGTCGACAGGTGCAGCCACTATGGAAAACACTATGGTGTTACCTGAAAATTTTTAAAATGGAACTGCTATTTGACCCAGGGATCTTACTTCTAGGAATATACCCTAAGAAGCCTGAAACACTAATTAGAAAGAGTATATTTAGCCCTATGTTGATAGCAACACTATTTAGAATTGCTAAGATCTGGAAACACCCCAAGTGTCCATCAGTAGATGAGTGGATAAAAATGCTGTGGTACATATGCACAATGGAATAGTATACAGCTGTAAGAAAGAAAGATCTCTTGTCATTTGAGACAACATAGAGGGACCTGGAGAGTATTATCCTAAGAGAAACAAGCCAATCAGAGAAAAACAAATGTCACATGATCTCATTTATTTGTGGAATATAATGGACAAGGTGGGCAGATCAACAAAATTGACCGAGAGACGTAGAAAGGAGTATGGTTCAGACTGACAAACCTCAGAGGAGGGGAGCAACTGGGGTGAATGAGATGAACCAAAGAACGTATATGCATGTATGCATAACCAATGGACGTAGAAAACAATGCTGGAGGGGGTGGTGGGGCAGTGTTGGAGGAGGTGTATAGGGGGGAAAAGGAGAAACATCTGTAACAAAAATAAATTAATACAATTGATGAAATAAAATAAAATATAGTTTATCTACAGAAAAAAAAAAAAAAGAAGAGAGTTTATCACCTAAGAATGAGGAGAGAAAATGAAACTCAATTAGTTATATGTACATTTTAAATAAAATTTACCCGATGGTATAAAAACAGCTCCCAGAATTTGAGAAAAATAAAACTGTAACTAATGCAAAGTAATTATGACACTCTCAGCTGTTGTCAAAATGTTCTTTTAACCTTTTAGATTTTCCATCCCTCTCCTTTAATTACATAAAGGTCTAGTAAATATAAACTTTACAACATCCAAATAGAATGGCTATAAAAATTTCACGGAAGTTTTTGTTTGTTTGTTTAGCCATATCTGTCTGTGAGGACCATGTACCCAGTCACACAGTACCAAGAATAATATGCATTTCAGGAACTTGGACACACAGAGCTCACACGATAGTAGGCAAAAGGTGTGTCTTAGACTGCGATTTCTTGAGCTATGAAGTCTGGGTCTGCTCCAGTCTAATCCGCACAATTTGAACTAAGTAAATTGGCCTCAATCAGAACTAGAGAACCATAACTGGCTGGGTTCTCATCTAAGAATTATCAGGATTACAAAATAATGAAAGAATTAGAAATCCACAAATACAAAAGTAAAACCATCTAAGAAGCCACACATATAATGAGGCTTAGAAATAACAATCTAATAGCCCCATCATTAAAAAATGAATAAATGAAATGTGTTAATTCAAATCCACTGAGAAGTTCTCAAAGCATAATTAACAGAAATTGAACAGAAATTTAGAGAACTTGCACTGCAAATAAAAACTTAAAAGTGTAATCAATTATGATATCCAATTTCTAACTACTATCCCCTGAAAAAATTTACTATGAAATTCACTTACACTTTTACAGTGTTGGTGGGACTCATTTCAGGTACAAGCCTGTATATTTGGAAGAAAGTTTGGAATAGATGTAAACTTCAGAATAATCACAACAATAGCAGTTGAAATGACTTGCATCCATGAATTTATTCTCTCCTAAATTAAATAATAGATCAAGCCCAATTACTGATGGATCTTTTAACTTCATTTCACATTTATCTTTACTGTTTTTATGCAGTGCACCTGGAATATTTTTGTGCTTATATATAGTGTGAGGTACCTGAAGTTCATATCTAGACATGGATATGATTATCATAAAGATTAATTTGGTTCCACAGATGGAGAGTAAAAGGGGTACTGTTATGGAAAGATATTTTATGGTCTTGGACCACCATGGCCAAATAGATCTTTTTTCTCTAAACCTCCACAATACTTTATTTTATCTCTCTTTTGGCATTTATTATCTTCTGCCTGTTTTGTAGTTATTTGTGGGTATGAGTCATAAACTTAGAGCTCCTTGAAGGAGCTTATTATCATCAAATATTGTAGTCATTATAGCTATTCACCAAACATTTCTGATTCTCCAACCAGAAATGGTAGGAAATGGCTGACATTACCCTGTAAACTTCACAGTCAAGTCTAACGCCTCACTTGTTGGTTAATTAAAATATGAGTGGAAAGAATACTTGTCACTTCCAAGTAAAAGCTTTAGAACTAAGACATGATCCACCATATTATTTTCTAGTTCATAAATTATGAGGACACAGAGGTGGAGCTCCCTTCAACACAGGTCTTTTAATGTGAAAATATGCAGAAAATTCCTCCCGGTCAACATGTAATGTACATGTAGCATGAATAGAAAATACATTTTTGGCCCTGGTCACTTTGGCTCAGTGGTTAAAGCGTTGGCCTGTGGACCAGAGAGTCCCAGGTTCAGTTGCTGCTAAGGGCACGTACTTCACTTGTGGTTTGTCCCTGCCCCAGTTGGGGTTGTTTGGGGAGGCAGCCACTAGATGTGTCTCTCTCACATTGATGTTTCTCTCTCTCTCTTCCCTCTTCTCTTCCTCCTGCTCTGTCTGAAGATGAATGCAAAATGTGCTCAAGTGAGGATTAAAAAAAATACATTTTTGTTGTTTTAATATTCTCATATTTTGGGAGAGTTGGTTCTGAATAACTAAAGCTATTTTGATTAATATTGTACAGCCTCTAGCACTGAACACAGTACATCATAAATAATATTCAATCACCAAGGGTCTTTCAGATATGGGGATTTGCTTTATTCATTGAGGAGACTTTTAGCTCAGTGGCATTGATTGCTGTCACTGTGGAAGTTTACATATAGGATGGGAGAAAAGTAGGTATACAGTTGTAAGAATGCAAAACAGAATTTATACATGTAGTGGCAATTATTAATAATTGTATTATTTTCCATAAAAGCAATTGTAAACCTATGTTTACCCCACCCTGTATTTATTACCAGCTTACTGTGAGGAGCATGATATTTGCATGAAGAGTACACTAATGATTTTTACATCTAGCTTACCCTGCTATAAGCAATCATTAAATCAACCTCAACATGATTTTTGAATACCTGTTGTACATCAGTATAGCCACAAAATCCTAGGACATTAGATTTCAAAGATACTACAGGAACCCTCTACACAACTCCTTTATTATGTAGATGAACATGAGAAATGCTATTATACAAATGATACAGGATCAGAGAAGAGAAGGCTGAAGGCTGTAAACAGTGGCAAAATGTGTAAATACTAGTAACTGAGGTACTTACAACATAGTTGGGCAGGTAAGAGAATAATATAAGAGCATAAATAATGCACAAATTATACAGGCTATTAATGTACTGGAAGTCCATGTAAGGAAGTTTATAACTAGATAACATCTATCTATCTATCATCTATCTATCTATCTATCTATCTATCTATCTATCTATCTATCATCTATCTATCATCATCTATTATCTATATGTCTATTATCTATCATCTATCATCTACATATTCATTAAAAATATCATATAAATTTGTCTTATTGTACTTCAGTGTAACTAATAGCATATTCCTTTATTTTTAAAAAATTAAAGTAATTTTCGCTTAGTTTTTACCATCAAGACTAGTGGGAAATTAAATTACAGGCATTATTGTGAGGTTCCATGCAGTCATTTTGTTTGCAAAAATTTATGAAACTTATATAATCTAAGAAACTGGGGGAAGAATGACTGGCTTTTAACCCAGTTAAGTCATTAAGAAAATGATTAAGCCGTGTGATATATTCAAATACAATCTTGGAGCCTACTCTCTTTCGACATAAATTTGTCCACCAGATTACCCACTACCTCATGGAAACAGTGATGCTTATGAATCAGTCTTGTAGATCAATAGAAGCACTCCTAAGGGGGGAAAAAAGCCTAACAACTCTACACTTTGTATGTGAGAATGCTATATAGTCCCAACATTCACAGAGTCCATGAATATTTAATCCCTTCAGCATTGGAAAATTAAGCTCTTAAACTACTCTTTATCAAACAGGCTTGTATCTATGTAAATTTAGAGATATCAGAAACCAATAAAAGCAAAATGAAAAATCTTGAAACCAGCAGTGGAAATAATGCATTAAAAGAATTGGATCAAAAATCCCCTTACAATGAGCATCTGAGGGAGTTTGTCATTCAACTGAGAACCAAGGCTCTTCAAGTAACCACTACTGGTAGCCTCAAGGCAAAAAGCTGCAGGAAAACTGAACCATTCCTGGGCTAGCAACTCTAACCAGGAAAGTAAGACTTGACAGTGGTGTTTAATGTGGGGCCTCGCTCACTCATTCAAACACAGGATAGTGAGCCATAAAGAGCAGAACATCAACACCCACATGGAAAATTTGGCAAGCTCCAAAGCCCACTGTGGTAGCCAAAATGGTGAAACAAAGAAACAAATGCCAAATGAAAGAACAAGAGACCTCTACTGAAGATGAGATAAATGAGGAGCAGTTAAGCAAGTTAACAGAATTAGAATTCAGAGCCATGACCATGAAGAAGCACAACAGCATGAGAAGGACATCAAAACCATGAGTAAAGACATAGAAATGTTAAAAATTAACCAATTGAAAATTAAAAACCACCAAGAAGAAATGATGAATGACATATCAGAAATAAAGAACACATTGGAAGATCTAAAGAGCAGAGGAGAGATAGCTGAAGACAGGATCAGTGAATTAGAAGAGAGGGGAGAAAAAAATCAAACACTCAGAAAAAATAAAAATAAAAAACAGGAAAACAGCTTAAGAGAACTGTGGGACAACTGGAAATATAATATAATTCGCATCATAGGAGTCCCCAAAGAGAAAAAAATGGGCAAGGGTTAGAGAATATATTTGAAGAAATAGTGACAGAAAACTTCCCTAATTTGGTGAAGGAAGAAGGCATTCAAGTTCAAGAAGCACAGAGAGCTCCAAGTAAGAAGATCCCAAACAGGCTCACACCAAGACACATTTTAAAATGCCAAAAATTAAAGACAAAGAGAGAATCCTAAAAGCAGCAAGAGATAAGGAACAGGTTACCTACAAAAGAAACCCTATAAGGCTCTTAGCTGACTTCTCAACAGAAACACTACAAGCCAGAAGGAAATGGCACAAAGTAATCAAGGTCATGAAAAACAAGGATCTGAATTCAGGACTACTCTACCCAGCAAGGCGACCAGCACTGCAAGAAATGCTAAAAGGACTGATGTAATTATCAGGAGATATAGGAAGAAAAATAGAACCACACTAAACAAAAATGGCAATAAATAAGTGCATATCAATAATGACCTTAAATGTAAATGGACTGAATGCTCCCATAAAAAGACACAGAGTAGCAGATTGGATAAGAAAGCATGATGCATCTATATGTTGTTTACAAGAGACCCACCTCACAACAAAAGACTCACATAGGTTGAAAGTGAAGGGATGGAAAAAAATCTTCCCAGCAAACGGAAAGGAAAAAAAAGCTGGGGCAGCAATATTTATATCTGATAAAATAGATTTCAAAATGAAGGTGACCACTAAAGACAATGAAGGCTACTACATAATATTGAAAGGATCTATCCAACAGGAAGACATAACCTTGGTAAACATATATTGACCCAATATAGGCACACCAAAATACATTAAAAATAATCTGGAGGACTTCAAAAGAGAAATCGATAGCAATACAATCATAGCAGGGGACTTTAACACCCCACTGACATCACTGGATAGATCCTCTAGACAAAAAATTAGCAAGGAAACAGAGAATCTAAATGAAGTGCTAGATCAAATATATTTCATAGATATCTACAGAGAATTACACCCCAAAACTACAGAATTCACATTCTTTTCAAGTGCACAAGGGACATTCTCAAAGATAGACTAAATGTTAGGACAGAAACAAAGTCTGTACAAGTTCAAGAAGATTGAAATCATATAAAGTATTTTCTCAGATCAAAATGTCATGAAACTAGAAATCAATTACAACAAGAACCTGCAAAGACATTTGAACACATGAGTTCTAAATAGCATGTTGTTAAACAATGAATGGATTACGATGAAGATCAAGGAGAAAATTAAAACCTTCCTGGAAACCAATGAAAATGAACACACAACAACACAAAATCTCTGGGATGCAGTGAAAGCAGTTCTGAGAGGGAAGTTCATAGCACTACAGGCCTACCTCAAGAAACAAGAAAAAATTCTAATAGACTATCTAACCTCACAACTTAAAAAACTAGAAAGCAAATAAAAAGACAATCCCAGAGCAAGTAGAAAGATGAAAATAGTAAAGATCAGAGCATAAATAAGCAACATAAAGACCAAGAAAACAATTCAAATGGTCAATGTAACAAAGAGTTGGTTTTTCAAGAAGATAAACAAGATTAATGGATGCTTAACTAGACTCAACAAGAAACAAAGAGAGATAACCCAAATACACAAAATGAGAAATGAAAAAGGAGAAGTAAATACAGACACCACAGAAATACAAAACAGCGTTAACAACTACTATGAACAACTATACATCAACAAATTCAACAATCTAAGCAAAATGGACAAATTTCTAGAAACACATAGTCTCCCAAAACTGGACCAGGAAGAGACAGAAAACTTGAATAGACCAATAACAACAAAAGAAATTGAAGATGTAATCAAGACTCTCTCAGAAAAAAAAAAAAAAAAAAGCCTAGGCCCAGATGGCTTCACAGGGGAGTAATACCAAACCAAAAAAAAAAAAAAAAAAAAAGAATTGGATTTATCCATTGGATATATACTAGGAGAAACATTCACAAATACATAAAATTTAAAATCCTACACAACTTGAATCAATTTCTGGAAAAAATATAAGATGCCAAAATTGGCACAAAAATTAGAAAATATGATTAAGCAAACCCCATTAAAGAAATTAAATTGTAAACAAAAAGCTCCTCTTCAGATGAACATCAGGTCCACATGATTTTATATCTGTGTTATATCAAATTTCAGACTAAGTAATCCTTATTTTTTAGCTACTTTAACAAAGTTTAATCTTTATTGTTGAAAGTATTACAGATGTCGTTCATTTTTGCTCCATTGACAATCTCCTCCCCACTCCCGCCCAACCCTTTTACTGCATTGTTGACTATGTCCACTGGTTATGTATATATGCATATAAGTTCTTCGGTTTATTTCTTTATGCCCCACACTGACACCTTCCCTCTGAGATTTGTCAGTTTTTTCACACTTCTATGTATCTGAATCTATTTAGTTCATCATAGCTTATTATGTTTATTATATTCCACAAATAAGTGAGTCAGATGGTACTTGTCTTTCTTTGACTGGTTTATTTAATGTAGCATAAAATTCTCCAAGTGTCTCCATGCAGTCTCAAAGGGTAATAGAATCTGTCTTTTTTACATAGTATTCTATTGTGTAAATGTACAACAACTTTTTTATCCACTCACCTACTGATGGACACTTGGGCTATTCCCAGATCTTAGGTATTGTAAATAGCACTTCTATGAACATAGGGGTATATATACTATTTCTAATTGGTGCTTCAGGCTTCTTAGGATATATTCTTAAGAGTGGGATTACTGGGGGATTAAAAAATGGCAGCGGAGTGAATGGAAGCTACACTGACCTTCTCCCAGGACCAAACTGGAATTACCACAAAAATAAAGACAAATAGTCAGGAAAAGGCAACAGAAAAGCAGCTTGAAGGACCACATAACCAGGGACGCTGACTCAATCCCAGTAGGCTTGAGGGGGGCTGGCAGCCCACGTACAACAGCAGCCTTAGCTGGGAGCATCAACCCTGGCTATGAGAGGCAGCCTTAGCTGGGAGCAGCAGCCTTGGCTGTGAGTGGCAGCCTTGGGTTACACTCCCAAGCCCCTCCACAATGCAAAGCCAGGACAGAGGCTAAAATAGCATCAGCCAATTACCTTGGGCTCTGGCAGAGTGAGGTCAGACTGGACTGGAACTGTGTAGGGTTACTCAGGATTTGGAGGGCAATAAGAGCCTTGGCTGAGATGCAGCCATGCAGAACTGCGGTCATTTTACTCCTTCCTAAGGCTCTGGGGAGAGGACCAGCTCCTCCCTCGAAGATTCAACCCCACCCAGTGGCCATTGAAATGCTAATTGAGGCCCATTAGCAACCAGCATCTGCCCTACCCTCTGGAAATCCTCTAATACTGAGCACCTGAGAGAGTTTTTTATTCAAATCAGAAGCCAAGTTTCTTCAGGTAATACCTACAGATAGCCTCCAGGGAAAAAGCTAGAGGACAACTGTATCATTCCATGGGCTAGCAAGATTAAGCAAGAAAGTAAGACTTGACAGTGGTGTTGAATATGGGTCCTCCCTGAATCATCCAAACCCAGAAAAGGGAGCCACAAACAGCAGATCACCAACACTCACAGGGAGAATTAGGCAGGCCCCAAAGCCCAATGTGATAGCCAAAATGATAAAACACAGAAACAAAAGCTAAATGAAAGAAAAAGAGACCTATATCAAAGAGGAGATAAATGAGGTGCAGTTAAGCAAGTTAACAGAACTAGAATTCAGAGCCATGATCTTGAGGAAGCTCAACAGCATGTTTAAGGACATGAGCACCATGAGTAAACACATAGAAATGTTGAAAAACAACCCGTTGGAAATTAAAAACAACCAAGAAGAAATGAAGAATGACATAGCAGAAATAAAGAACACAATGGAAAGTCTAAATAGCAGACTAGAGGAAGCTGAGGACTGGATCAGTGAATTAGAAGATAGGGTAGAAAAAAATCAATCAGAAAACCAAAAAAAAAAAAAAATTAAAAAACAAGAAGACAGCTTAAGAAAACTGTGGGACAATGGAAACGTAATAACGTTCTCATCATAGGAGTTTGCGAAGAAGAAGAACATGAGCAAAGGTTAGGGAATATATTTGAAGACATAGTGACAGAAAACTTCCCTAATTTGGTGAAGGAAGAAGGCATCCAAGTTCAAGAAGCACAGAGAGCCCCAATTAAGAAGAACCCAAACAGGCCCACACCAACACACATAGTAATCAAAATGTCAAAAATTAAAGACAAAGAGAGAATCCTAAAGGCAGCAAGAGATAAACAATAAGTGACCTACAAAGGAAACCCCATAAGGCTCTCAGCTGACTTCCCAACAAAAACACTACAGGCTAGAAGGGAATGGCATGAAGTAATAAAGGTCATGAAAAACAAGGATCTGAATCCAAGACTACTCTACCCAGCAAGGCTATCATTTAAAATAGAAGGTCAAATAAAGAGCTTCCCAGACCAAAAAAAAAAAAAAAATAGCAAACGGGCTATAAAAAAAAGCAAAGGGGATATAGAAGAACCAAACCAGCACTACAAGAAATGTTAAAAGGACTGCTGTAATTAGCAGGAGAAATAAGAAGAAAAATATAACCACACTAAACAAAAATAACAATAAATAAATACATATCAATAATCACCTTAAATGTAAATGGATTGAATGCTCCAATAAAAAGACACACAATAGCTGATTGGATAAGAAAGCATGACTCATCTATATGTTGTTTACAAGAGACCCACTTCACAACAAAAGAATCACATAAGTTGAAAGTGAAGGGATAAAAAAAAAAAATCTTCCAAGCAAACGGAAAGGAAAAAAAGCTGGGGTAGCAATACTCATATCTGATAAAGTAGATTTCAAAATGAACACCATAACTAGAGACAAAGAAGGCCACTACATAATATTGAAAGGATCTATCCAACAGCAAGATATAACCTTGATAAACATATATGCACCCAATATAGGAGCAACAAAATATATTAAAAATCTTCTCGAAGACTTCAAAGAAGAAATCGATAGTAATACAATCATACCAGGGGACTTCAACACCCTACTGACATCACTGGATAGATCCTCTAAACAAAAAATTACCAAGGAAACAGAGTCTCTAAATAAAGCACTAGAACAAATGGATTTAATAGATATCTACAGAGAATTACACCCCAAAACTACAGAATTCATATTCTTCTCAAGTGCACATGGGACATTATCAAAGATAGACCACATGTTAGGACACAAACTAAGTCTCTACAAGTTTAAGAAGATTGAAATCATATCAAGTATTTTGTCATATCACAATGGCATAAAATTAGATATCAGTTGCAACAAGAACATGCAAAGACATTTGAACAAATGGAAGCTAAATATCATGTTATTAAACAAGGAATGGGTCAAAGAGCTGATCAAAGAAGAAATTAAAAACTTCTTAGTATTCAATGAAAATGAACACACGACAACCCAAACTCTATGGGATACAGCGAAAGCAGTTCTGAGAGGGAAGTTCACAGCACTACAGGCCTACCTCAAGAAGCAAGAAATATCTCTAATAGAATATCTAACCTCACAACTTAAAGAACTAGAAAGAAAACACTAGAGGAAGTAGAAGAAAGGAAATTCTGAAGATCAAAGTAGAAATAATGGCATAGAGATTAAAAAAAAACCAATTCAAAGGATCAATGAAACAAACTGCCAGTTAGTTGAAAAGTAAACAAGATTGATGTACCCTAAGCTACACTCAGCAAGAAACAAAGAGAGAGAACTGAAATACACAAAATAAAAAATGAAAAAGGAGAAGTAACAGATAATAATAAAGAAATACAGAAGATCATTAACAGCTACTATGAAAAATTATATGGCAAAAAAATTTGACAATCTACGTGAAATGGACCAATTTCTAGAAAAACATAGTCTCCCAAAACTGAATCAGGAAGAGATAGAAAACTTGAACAGACCAATAACAACAGAATAAATTGAAGATGTAATCAAGACTCTCATAGCAAACAAAAGCCAGGCCCAGATGGCATCACGGGGGAATTTTATGGAACATTCTAAAAAGAACTAATACATCATTCTCCTCAAACTATTTCAAAAAATTCAAGAAGAAGGAAGACTTCCAAACTTATTTTATAAGGCCAGCATAATGCTAATTGCAAAACTAGAAAAAGACATTACAAGGAAACAAAGCTACAGGCCAATATCCCTGATGTACACAGACGCCAAAATCCTGAACAAAATACTAGCAGATCAGATCCAGCAACACATCAAAAGAATTATTCACCATGACCAAGTGGGATTTATCCCAGGGATACAAGGCTGGTACAATATTTGCAAGTCAATAAATGGGATACACCACATGAACAGAATGAAGAACAAAACCACATAATCATACCAATAGATGCTAAAAATCCTTCGACAAAATCCCGTACCCATTTCTTATAAAAACGCTCAGCTGTGTGGGAATACAGGGATCATATCTAGACATAATAAAGGCCATATATGAAAGACCTACAGCCAACATCATACTCAATGGGCAGAAAATAATAGCATTTCCCTTAAGAACAGGAACAACACAAGGATGCCCACTTTCGCCTCTCTTATTAAACATAGTACTGGAAGACTTAGCCACACGAATCAGACAGGAAGAAAAATTAAAAGAAATCCAAATGGAAAAGGAGAAAGTGAAACTGTCATTATTTGCAGATGACATGATACTATATGTAGAAAACCCCAACGACTCCATCAAAAGTTTACTAGACTTAATAAGTGAATTTGCCAAAGTAGCAGATTACAAAATTAACGTCAAGAAATCAATGATGAACTCACAGAAAGACAAACTAAAAAAAAATCTCATTTACAATTGCGGCATAAAAATTAAGATACCTCAGAATAAACTTATCCAAAGAAATAAAGGACCTAATAGCAGAAAACTACAGGTCATTGAAAAAAGAAATAGAGGAAGATATAAAAAAGTGTAAGCACATACCTTGTTCATGGATTGGAAGAATTAACATCATTAAAATGTCCATACTACCCACAGCAATCTATAGATTCAATGAAATTTCTATCAAAATACCAACGACATACTTCACAGAACTAGAACAAATACTTTAAAAGATCATACGGAACCAAAAAAGAACTCGAATAGCCACAGCAATCTTGAAAAAGAAGAACAAAGTAGGAGGGATCACATTACCAGATTTCAGGTTATACACAAAGCCACTGTAATCAAAACAGCCTGATACTGACATGAGAACAGGCATATAGACCAGGGGAACACAACAGAGAACCCAGCAATGGACCCAAGGCAATATTCTCAATTAATATTTGACAAACGTGGCAAGAGTATATAGTGGAGTAAAGACAGCCTCTTTAATAAATGGTGTTGGGAAAATTGGACCGCTACATGCAAAAAAAATGAAACAAGTCCATTAATTTACAACCTACACAAGAATAAACTCAAAATAGATAAAAGTCTTAACTGTGACTCATGAATCCATAAAAATCCTAGAAGAAACTGTAGGCAACAAAATTTCAGACATCATATGCAGCAGAATTTTCACTGACACATCACCTAAGGCAATAGAAACAAAGGAGAAAACGAACACATGGGACTTCATCAAACTCAAAAGCTTCTGCACAGCAAAAGATACAATAATCAAAATGGAAAGGCTACCCACTGTATGGGAGAGTATAATTGTCAATGACATATCAGATAAGAGGTTAATTTCCTGTATATATAGAATGCTCATACAACTCAACAAAAGGAAGACAAAGAACCCAATTATAAAATGAGCAGAGGAACTAAATAGACAACTCTCCAAACAGGACATACAAATGGCTAAGCGACATATGAAGAATCGCTCAACATCACTAATCATCAGAGAGATCCAATTTAAAATGACAATGAGGTGTCACCTCACACCTGTCACAATGCCCCCCCATCAACATATCATCAAGCAACAAGTGTTGGCTAGGGTGTGGAGAAAATGGCACTCTAGTACACTGCTGTTGGAAATGCAGTCTGGTGAAACCACTATGGAATACACCATGGTGTTACCTCAAAAAGTTAAAAATTGAACCTCTATTTGGCCCAGTGGTTTCACTTCTAGGAATATACCCTAAGAAGCCTGAAACATCAATCAGAAAGATTATATGTACCCCCATGTTTGTAGCAGCACTATTCACAATAGCTAAGCTCTGGAAACAGCCCAATGTCCATCAGTAGACGAATGGATGAAAAAGCTGTGGTACATATACACAATGGAGTACTCTGCAGCAGGAAGAAAGAACGATCTCTTATTTTTTGAGACGACATGGAGGGAGCTGGAAAGTGTCATTCTAAGTGAAATAAGTCAAATAGAGAAAGACAAGTATCATATGATCTCACTTATTTGTGAAATATAATGAACATAACTGTCTGAGGAATGGGGTAGCCCCAGAAACGTGGAAGTGGAGTACAGACTGACTATCCCTAGAAGAGGGGGTGGGGGGGAAGATAAACCACAGAACTTATTTGCATATATGCATTTACAAGAGACATGGACAACAAAGCTGGGGAAAGGGCAGGGAGGGAGGGGGAGAAAGGAATCAGTGGGGGAAAAAGGAGAAACATTTGTAA
Organism: Molossus molossus; assembly: GCF_014108415.1. Lineage (NCBI taxonomy): Eukaryota > Metazoa > Chordata > Mammalia > Chiroptera > Molossidae > Molossus > Molossus molossus. The sequence goes on along the minus strand of NW_023425355.1, from coordinate 74,650,853 downwards.
CAAAAATAAATAAATTAATTTAAATAAAAAAAAAAATCAGTGGGATTACTGTGTCAAATGGAAGTTCCAGTTTTAATTTTTTGAAGAAAACACCATTGTGTTTTCCATGTTATCTACACCAGTCTGCATTTTCACCAGCAGTGTAATAGAGTCTACTTTTACCCACATTTTCACCAGCACTTGTTTAATGATTTGTTGATGGTAGCCATTCTGGTGAGTGTTAGGTGATACCTCATAGTCGTTTTAACTTGCATCTCTCTGGTTATTGGTGGTGTTGAATAGTTTTTCATATGTTGCTTAGTCATTTACATAACCTATTTGGAGAAGCATGTATTTAGGTCCTCTGCCCATTTTGAAATTGATTGTCTTACTTTTGTTGAGTTGTTTGATAACTTTATATATTTTGGATATTGACCCTTTATCCAATGTATAATTGTCAAATATGTATTCCCATATAGTGGATACCCTTTTAATTTTGATGCTGGTTCCTTGACTGTGCAGAAACTCTTTAGTTTGATGCAGTCTTTTTTATTATTTTTTTCTCTTTGCTCCTCTTGCCCTAGGTGATGTATTAGTGAAAATTCTGCTACATGTTAAATCTGAAATTTTGTTGTCTACATTTTCTTCTAGGATTTTTATGGTTTTGAAACTGACATTTAAGAATTTCATTTATTTTGAGTTTATTCTTGTGTATGCTGTAATTTGCTCATCTTGTTTCATTTTTCTGGCATGTACCTGCCCAATTTTCCCAATACCATTTATTGAAGATATTGTCTTTTCTTTATGTATGCTCTTGCCTCCTTTGTCAAATATTAATTGATCATAATGTCTTGGATCTCTGTTTTGTTCCATTGATACATATGCCTGTTCTTGTGCGAATACCAGGCTGTTTTGATTACAGTGGCTTTATAGTAAAACCTGACATTTGGTTTTGTGATCCCCCCCTCTTTGTTTCTCTTTTTCAAGATTGCTGTGGCTATTTGGTTCTTTTTGATTCCATATAATCATTTGAAGTATTTGTTCTAGATCTATGAAATATGCCATTGGTATTTTTTTATTCCTCACCTGATGATATTTTTCTATTTATTATTAGATAGAGTAGGAGGGAGGGAGAGAGAGAGACAGTAAGAAACATTAATGAGATAGAGCCACACTGAATGACACCAACAGAGCTGGGGATGAACTGCAACCGAGATATGTGCCCTTGACCAGAATAGAATCCGTGACTCATTGGTATGTGGACTGATGCTCTAACTGCTGAGCCAAGAGAGCCAGGTATACTGTTGGAATTTTAATAAAAATTGCATTAAATCTGTAGATAGTTTGGGGTAATATAGACATTTTATTAATGTTGATTTTTCAAATCCATGTGCATGGTATATGCTTCCATTTTTATATCTTTCTCTATTTCTATTTTCAATATGCTGTAGTTTTTGGACAAAAGATCTTTTTTCTCCTTGGTAAGCTTATTTCTTTTAATCTTATTTCTTTTGTTGCAGTGATGAATGGGACATTCATAGCATTTTTCAGGCCTACTTCAAGAAACAAGAAAAGGTACTGCTGGTAGGAATGTAGACTGGTGAAGCCACTATGAAAAACAATATGGTGTTTCTCCCAAAAATTAAAAATGGAACTGTCATTTGACCCAGTGATTCCACTTCTAGAATATATCCTAAGAAGCCTGAAACACCAATCATAAAGACACCAATCATATGTAGACAGACAGCACTGAAGAACTCTATTAGCAGTGTGCACTTCCCAGTGAGAAAACGGTGTTTTAAAGACAAATAATTAAAAAACATCCTACTGAAGAGTAGTGGAACAGAACCAGTACAACAAGGGATGACAAAGTTAGCCTGGTAGGAATTGCAGAGGTGCATGGGTGGGGTGGTTGGGAGCACACAGACAGCAGCAGACAATTATAGTAGTGGGGTGTGATTCCCACTGAGAAAGCTGGGTTGTTTAAAAAAAAAAACACCGAAGCAGCTACACCCACTCACCTTGGGCTCTAGCAGAGGGAGGGAGAACTGGAATGGAACTGAGGGGAAAGAGTCCAGGGTTTCTGGCTTGTGAAGGGTGGACACTGGGAGTTCTGTACTAAATGACTCCCTCACAGAACATTAGCCATATTACTCAAAGTGCTCCTTCCCAGAACCCTGGAGAGAAGCAATGGCCCCTCCCACAGGAATTCAACACCACCAGGCCAAGAGAGAAAAATGCATATTGAATCTAATTAACATCTCAGTTTAACAAGCTGGCAAGAGTTCCACTTGATGCTCATCAAGTAACTGAGACTAGCAGCCAACAGGCAATAGCTAGAGAATAACTGAACCTTTTCTTGGCTTGCCATTGTATCCAGGAAATTAAAACTTCTCAGTGGTATTTAATGTGGGTCCTCCCACACTCATCCAAGAAGAGTGAACCAAAACCAGTGAAACACCAACACACACAGGGACAATTTGGCAGGTACCCAAACCCACTAAGACAGCCAAAATAGCGAAACAAAACTCAAATGAAAGAACAAAATACATTGACAAAAGATGAAATAAATGAAAATGAAAGGAGCTAGATATCAGAGAAAAAGTTCAGAGTAACAATCATGAGGAAGCTCAACAGCACAAGTAAATATATAAAAGCTTTGAAAACCAAACAATTGGGAATAAAGAATGACATAGCAGAAATAAGAAACACATCGGAAAGAATAGCCAGCAGAGTAGAGAAAGCTGAGGACCGAATAATTAAATTAGAAGGCAAGGTAGAAAAACCGTCCAATCTGAGAACAACAACAACAACAACAACAACAACAAACAAACAGAAAAAAACAAGTAAAAAAGAGGAAGAAAGCCTAAGAGAACTATGGAACAATATGAAAAATAACAATATCCACATTATAGGAGTGTCAGAAGAAGAAGACAATGAGCAAGGGTTAGAGAATATATCAGAAAAAAAACAGTGACACTAAACTTCCTTAGCTTGGTGAAGAAAAAGGCATTCAAGCTAAAGAAGCACACAGAGCCCCAAATAAGAAGAACCCAAACAGGCCCACACCAAGACACAAAAGAATTAAAATGCCAAAAAAATAAAGAAAAAGGAGAATTCTAAAGGCAGCAAGAGATAAGCAACAGGTTACCTACAAAGAAACACCTGTAAGAATATCTGCTGACTTCTCAACAAAAACACCAACAGCCAGAAGGAAATAGCAAGTAATAATCAAGGCAATCAAAAACAAAGATCTGAATCCAAGACTACTATATCCAGCAAAGCTATCATTCAAAATAGAAGGTGAAATAAAGAGCTTCCCAGGCAAAAAAAAATCTAAGGAAATATATTAGCACCAAACCAGCACTACAAGAAATGTTAAAAGGACTGCTGTAATAAGCAGAAGAAATGGGAAGAAAAACATAATCAGAATAAACAAAAATGACAACAAATAAGTACATATCAATAATAACCATAAACATAAGTGGATTAAACATCCCGATCAAAAGACATAGAGTAGCTGAATGGATAAGAAAGCATGATGCATATATGTGTTGTTTACAAGAGACCCATGTCAAAACAAAAGACTCACATAGATTGAAAGTGAAGAAATGGAAAAAAATTTTTTTTCAAGGAAATGGAAAGAAAAAAACAAGCTGGGGTAGGAATACTCATATTCGATGATATAGAGTTCAAAATGAAGTCTATAACTAGAGACAAAAAGGCCGTTGCATAATATTCAAAGGATCCATCCTACAGGAGAATATAACCTTGGTAAATATATATGCATCCAACATAAGATCAACAAAATATATTCAAAAACTTCTGAAGGACTTCAAAGGAAAAATCGATAGAAATACAATCATAGCAGGGGACTTCAACACTCCACTGACACCACTGGATAGATCCTCTGGACAAAACATTAACAAGAAAACAGAGTCTCCAAATGATGCACTAAATCAAATAGATTTAATAGATATCTACAGAGAATTACACCATATAACTGCACAATTCACATTTTTCTCAAGTGCACGTAGGACATTCTGAAAGATAGACAACATATTATAATACAAAATAAGTCTCTACAAGTTCAAGACTGAAATTATATCAAGCAACTTCTCAGAACACAGTGGCATGAAACTAGAGATCAAGTACAACAAAAACATGCAAAAACATTCAAACACAAGGAGGCTAAACAGTATGTTATTAAACAACAAATGAATTGTCAAGGAGATCAAGGAAGAAATTGAAAACTTCCTGGAAACAAATGAAAAGGAACACATAATTAATGGGACACAGCAAAAGCAGTCCAGAGAGAGAAGTTCATAGTACTACAGGCCAACCTCAAAAAAACAAGAAAATTTTCTAATTGACTATCTAATCGCACAACTTAAAGAACTAGAAAGTGAACAAAAAGAAACATTCAAAGCAAGTACAAGGAAAAAAATAGTCAAGGTCAAAGCAGAAATAATTGACATAGAAACTAGAAAACAAAACAAAAACAATTCAAAAGATCAATAAAACAAAGAGATGTTTTTTTTAAAGATAAACAAGATTGATTAACTCTTAGTAAGACTCACCAAAAAATGAAAAGAGAGGACTCAAATAAACAAAATCAGAAAGAAAAGACAAGAAGTCACCACTGATACAACAAAAATACAAAGGATTCTTAACAAATACTATGAACAATTATACACCAACAAATTGGACAATCTAGGTGAAATTGGCAAATTTCTGGAAACACACAATCTTCCATAACTTAACCAGGAAAGATAGAAAACTTGAAAGATCAATAACAATTAAAGAAATTGACGATATAATCCAGAAACTCCCAGCAAACAAATCCCAGGTCTAGAGGTCTATATGGGAAATTTTACCGAATTTTCAAAAAAGATCTAACACCATTCTTCTTAAACTACTCCAAACAAATCCAAGAAGGAAGACTCCTAAACTTGCTTTTTGAGGGCAGTATAATTTTAATTCCAAAACCAGATAGATACACTACAAAGAAAGAAAATTGCAGGTCAATATCCTTGATCAATATCGATGCCAAAATCCTTAACAAAATATTAGCAAATAAGATCCAGCAATACATCAAAAAATTTATTCAACATAAGCAAGTGAGATTCATCCCAGAGATGCAAGGCTGGCACAATATTTACAAATCAATACATGTGATACACCACATAAACAAAATAAAATATAAAAACTGTACAATCATATCAACATTTGCTGAAAATTCATTAAACAAAATCCAGCACTCATTTCTGATAAAAACACTCAGTAATGTGGGAATAGAGGGATCATATCTCAACATAGTAAAGGCCATATATGAAAAACCTACATTCGGCCCTGGCCGGTTTGGCTCAGCAGTTAGAGTGTCGGCCTGCGGTCCAGAGAGACCCGGGTACGGTTCCCGCTGGGGTCACATGCTTCTGTTGCAGTTTTTTCCCGGCCCTGTATGGGTTGTGCAGGTGGCAACCACTCGATGTGTCCCTTTCATACTGATGTTTCTCTCTCTCTCTCTTTCCCTCACACTCTGTCTGAACAAGAAATGGAAAAAGGTCCTCGGGTGAGGATAAAAAAAAAATACACATTTGAAGGAATAATCAGAAGATTAAAAAAAAGCCAAGGACTGAATCAATGAATTAGAAGGCAGGGTGGAAAAAAGCATCCAATCAGAAAACCAAAAAGAAAGAAAACAATGACAAAACAGAAAGAAAGTTTAAGAGAGCAGTGGTGCATTATAAAATGCGACAACATCCACATCATAAGAGTACCAGAAGATGAAGAAAGTGAGCAAGGGTTAGAGAATATATTTCTATAAAAAGTGGCAGAAAAATTCCCTAACTTGGTGAAGAAAAAATGCATACTATTTTAGAAACCACAGAGAACCCCATGCAAGAAAAAAAAAGAAACCCAAGCCAAGAAATATCATAATTAAAATTCCAAAAATTAAAGACAAAGATAAAATCTTAAATGTAGCAAGATAAAAGCAACAGGTTACCTACAAAGGAGCTCCCATAAGGCTATCAGCTCATTTTTCAAAATGAATACTATAGGCAAGAAAAGAATGGAGTGAAATATTCAAGGTAGTAAAAAACAAAGAATTAAAACCAAGACTACTCTATCAAGCAAGGCCATCATTCAAAATATAAGGTTAAATAAAAAACTTCTCAGATAAAAAAAAAGCTAAAGAGTATATTAGCCCCAAATCAACATTTCAAGAAATGTAGTAAAAACTGCTGTAATAAGCAGAACAAATAGAGAGTGAAACATAGCATAATAAATAAACATGGCAACAAATCAGTAAATATCAATAATAACCTTCAATGTAAATGAATTAAATGCTCCAGTCAAAAGACACACAGTAGCTGAATGGATAAGAAAACATAAATCATGTATATGTTTTCTACAAGGGACACACCTCACAACAAAAGAGTCACAGAGTTAGAAAGTGAAGGGATGGAAAAATTTTTTCAAAGCAAATAAAAATAAAAAATAAAACATGTGATGGTAATACTCATATCTGATATAATAGATTTCAAAATGAAGGTCAAAACAAGAGACAAAAAGAACACTGCATACTATTAAAATATCAATACAACAGGAGGGTATAACCATGCACTTAATATAGGAGCACAAAAATATATTTAAAAACTTCTGGAGGATTTCATGAGAGAAATTGGCAGCAATACAATCATAATAGGGGACATCAACATCCCCACTGACATCACTGGACAGATTCTCTAGATAAACAGTTTACAAGAAAACAGAGACCTTAAACACTGCACTAAATTGGATGTATTAAATAGATATTTACAGAGAATTATAACCCAAATTGCAGAATACATATTCTTCTCAAGTGCACATAGGGCATTCTCAAAAATAAACCACATGTTAGCACACAAACTAAGACTCTGCAAGTTCAAGAAAATTGAAATCATATGAAGCATCTTCTCAGCTTACAATGACATGAAACTAAAAATCAATTACAATGAAAACACAGAAAAACCTTCAAATACATGGAGGCTAAATAGCATGTTATTAATAAATGAATATATTACCAAGGAGATCAAGGAAGAAATAAAAATTCTTCCTGGAAATCAATGAAAATGAACACACAATACAAAATCTATGGAACACAAAAAAAGCACTCCTAAGAAGAAAGTTTATAGCATTACAGGACTATCTCAAGACACAAGAAAAATTTCTGACAGACCATCTAACCTAACAACTTAAACAATTAGAAAGTGAACAAAAAGAAAAACCCAGAGCAATTAGAAAGAAAGAAATAATAAAAAGCAGAGCTGAAATAAATGACACACAGACTTAAACCAAAAGCAAACAAACAAACAAAACACAATAATTCAAAAGATCAATGAAACCACTGATAAATATTTAGCCAGACTGAGCAACAAACAAAGAAAGAGGACCCAAATAAACAATACAGAAATTAAAGAGGGGAACGAACAATTGAAACCACAGAAAAACAAAGGATTGTTTAAAAATACTGTGAACACTTATACACCAACAAATGGGCAATTTTGATGAAATGGACAAATTCCTAGATTCACAGTCTCCCAAAACTAAACTGGGAAGAGTCAGAAAATTTGAACATCAATAATAACTAAGAAAACTGAAGCTGTTATCATTAAACTCCCAGCAAACAAAAGTCCTGGACTGGATGACTTCACAGGAGAGCTTTACCCAATATTCAAAGAAGAACTAATACCCATCCTCCTCTAACTATTCCAAAAAATTCAAAAGGAAGGAAAACTTCCAAACACATTTTATGAGGCCAGTATAACCCTAATTCCCATTAACTAAAAAATCTACAAAGAGCCTGGCTGGTGTGGCTCAGTGGTTGAGCATTGACCCATGCACCAACAGGTCACTGGTTTGATTCCCAGTTAGGGCACAGTCCCAGGTTTTGGGCCCAATCCCCAGTGGGGGGCATGTAGGAGAAGGCCAATCGAAGTTCTCTCTCATTGCTGTTTCTATCTCTCTCTCCTTCTCTCTTCCTCTCTCTCAAAAATCAAATAAAGGAAAAAAATTTAAAAAATATATACAAAGAAAGGAAACTACAGGTCAATATCCCTGATGAAAATAGATGCCAAAATCCTCAACAAAATAGTAGTAAACCAGATACAGCAATATATTTTAAAAATTATTCACACCATGATCAAGCGGGATTTATCCCAAGAATGCAAGGCTGGTACAATATTCGCCAATCTATACATGTGATAAAAGCACATAAACAAAATGAAAGATAAAAATCAAATGATTATATCAATAGATGCTGAAAACCTATTTGACAAATTCCAACATATATTTTAGATAAAAACTCTCAGCAAAGTGGGAATAAAGGGATCATACCTCAACATAATAAAGGCCATATGTGACAAACCAACAGCCAACATCATACATAATGGGCAAAAAATAAAGCATTTCCCTTCAGAATAGAAACAAGACAGCTATGCCCACTTTCCCCACTCTTATTTAACATACTATTGAAAGTCTTAGCCACAGCCATTAAACAAGAAGAAACAAATAAAAGAATCAAAATTGAAAAGGAAGATGTGAAACTATCATTATTCACAGGTGACATAATATTTTACATAGAAGACCCAAAATACTCTAAAAAATTACTAAATGAGAAATTAATTTGACAAAGTAGCAGGATACAAAATTAACATCCAGAAATTGATGTCTTTCTTATACACCAATAATAAACATTCAGTAAGAAAAACTAAAAAAAAAATTAATTATATTTACCATTGCGACAACAACAACAACAACAACAAAAAATAAGATAGCTAGGAATAAACTTATCCACGGAGGGAAAATACCTGCTCTCAGAAAACTACAGGCCATTGAAAAAAGAAATAGTGAAATATACAAAAAGTAGAAATAAACATTAAGTTCATGGAATGGAAGAATCAACCTCATTAAAATGTCCATATTACCCAAAGCAATTTACAGATGCAATGCAATCTTTATTAAAGTACCAATGGCCCTGGCCAGTTTGGCTCAGCAGTTAGAGCATCAACCCATGGACCAGAGAGACCAGGGTTTGGTTTCTGCTAGGAGTATGTGCCTCGATTGTAATATATCCCCGGCCCCTGTTGGAGTTGTGTGGATGGCAACCAGTTGATATGTCTCTCTTGCATCAATGTTTCTCTCTCTCTCTTTTTCCCTCTCTGTCTGAAGATAAATGCAAAAATGTCCTAGGGTGAGGATAAAAAAATACATAAAATAAAAATAAAGTACCAATGGCATATTTCACAGATCTAGAACAAATACTGCAAAAGCTTATATGGAACCAAAAAAAAAACCTCAAATAGCCACAGAATCTTGAAAAAAAAAAAAAAAAAAAAAAGAACAAAGTAGGAGGGATCACAATACCAAATATCAGGTTATACTACAAAGCCATAGTAATCAAAACAGCCTGGTACTGGCACAAGAACAGGCATATAAATCAATGAAACAAAACAGAGAACCCAAAAATAGACCCAAAAGAATATGTCCAATTAATATTCAACAAGGGAGGAGTGAGCAGCACACAATGGAGAAAAGACAGTCTCTTCGATAAATGGTGATGGGAAAATTGGACAGACATATTTAAAAACATGAAAGTAAACCATGGCTTTGTACCATACACAACAATAAATTCAAAATGGATAAAAGCCTTCAATGTAACTTGTAAAACCATAAACATCCTAGAAGAAAATAGAGACAGAGGGGAGCAGATGGCAGCAGGTAGGACCGGAGAAAGGGTAAGTGTGTGAGAGAGTGTGAGTGGATGTGAAGGTGAACGACCAACTTCTGCAGTGCAGAGACACGAAGCAGAAGGTTCCTGTGCTGAGGACGAGAGCAGCGCACTAACGCAGTAAGCAGCTCTTCAGGGCACTTCTCCCTGCACTACAGGAAGGTTCCACCATTTTGGAAGATCCCAGGTATTCCCTGGGAGGAGGCAGTGGGAGCAGCTAGGGCCCAGCAACCTGAGCCACCAGTGCACCTGGCACTATGGGACCAGTCTACACTGTCAACACAGACCAGTACACAGTAGTGGAGATCCCAAGGTGCTAGTCATGGAAGCTGCAAACAGTAGGAAGTCCAGCACCATCCTCCATAGTAGCAGCCCGATCAGAGTCCAGATATACCCCCAGCAACAGAGGCTGGGTAGCAGACATCCACCCCCAGGCAACAGAAGCACAGACCAGCAGCTGAGACCCATCCCCAAAAACTACAGCAAAAGATGAGCAGGAGTTAGCCCCACAGGGAAGCAGCACTTTCCAGCCACCAGCAGCAGAACTAGGGGCACCAGAGAAGCCTCTGTGATACAGCAGCTCACAAGAATAGTGGGAAGTCAGAACCCGAGAAGGACTGGTAAAATACAGCTGCTACCCATATGACCTGCAGGGTGAGGAGGCACCAGAAAGGCCTGTGTGACCCAGAAGGGACTGTGCGATACAGTTACCCATGGGAACTGTGGGTACTGAACCAACAGAGAGGCCTGCACGATCCAGCCGGGACTGTACCATCCAGTTACCCATGGGACGTGCAGTTAGCTGAAGCACCAGAGTGGCCTGTGTGAACCAGCTGTGCACAAGATAGGCATAGAGGATGTGAAAATGGAGGAAGAGTGAATGGAATCTATACAGATGTTCTCCCAGGACCAAACAGAAATTACAACTAAAATAAAGACAAATCCTTGGAAAAAGCAACAGAAAAGCAGCAGGACAGAACCATATAACCAGGGAAACTGGTAGGATCTGTGGAGGCCCAAGAGGGTGGCAGGCTGGAAGCCCAAGGACAGCAGCAGTTCTAGCTGTAAGCAGCGCCTTTGGAAAATAAAGACCAAGCCCCCTCCACAAAACAGAGAGCTGGGACAGAGCAGTAAAATAGCCACAGCCACTCACCTAGGGGCTATGGCAGAGTAAGGGCAGACTGGGTAGGAATTCTGTGGGGACAACCAAGAGATGGAGGGCCCTCAGAGTTATTGCCGAGTTGTGGACACAAAGGATGGTGGCCAGTGTGCTCCTTCCCAGAGATGTGGGAAAAAGCAGCATCTCCCCCCTCAGAGATTCAGCCTTTCCCATGTAAGGCAAAAAAAAAAAAATGAACTGTGGCTCACTAACAATGAGAATCTATCCCACCCTCTGGAAATCCGCTTATGCAGAACACCAGGGATACATTCCAAGGCCTTGAGTAACTGAGAACACTAGACATCAGGAAAAAGGGAGAGAATGACTGAACTTTGGATGGGCTTGCAAATCTACCCAGGAAAGTAAGACTTGACAGTGGTGTTTAACATGGGCCCAGCCAGGTTCATCCAAACTCAGTAGAAGAAGCCACAAACAGCAGAACACCAACAACCACAGGGAATATTTGGCAGACTCCAAAACCTACTGAGATAGCCAAAATGGTGAAACAAAGAAACAAATCTCAAATGAAAGAAAAAGAGAACTCTATGGAAGATGAGATCGATGAAATGCACCTAAGCAAATGATCAGAGGTATAGTTCAGAGCCATGATCTTGAGGAAGCTCAACAGCATGAGTAAGGACATCAGCACCACGAGTAAAGATATATAAACATTGAAAACCAACCAAGTAGAAATAAAGAATGACATAGCAGAAATTAAGAACACATTGGAAGAATTAACCAGCAGAGTAGAAGAATCTGAGGACCAGATCAGTGAATTAAAAGACAGGGTAGAAAAAAATCAACCAATCAGAAAACAAAAAAAAAAAAAAAAAAAAAAAGAAAACAATTCAAAAAAAGAAAGATAGCATAAGAGAACTGTGGAACAACTGGAAATGTAATAACATTCAAAGTATAATAGTTCCCAAAGAGGAAGAAAATGGGCAAGGGTTAGAGAATATATTTGAAGAAATAGTGACAGAAAACTTTCCTAACTTATAAAAGTAAAAAGCATTCAAGTTCAAGAAGCATAGAGAGCCTCAAGTTAGAAGAACCATAACAGGCCCACCCAAAGACACACTGTAATTGAAATGCTGTAATTGGAATGCCAAACATTAAAGACAAAGAGAGAATCCTAAAGGCAGCAAGAGATAAGCAACAGGTGACCTACAAAGGAAACCCCATAAGGCTGTCAGCTGAATTCTCTACAGAAACACTGCAGGCCAGAAGGGAGTGGCATGAAGTAATCAAGGTCATGAAAAACAAGGATCTGAATCCAAGACTGCTCTATCCAGCAAGGCTATCGTTCAAAATAGAAGGTCAAATAAAGAGCTTTCCAGACTAAAAAAGGCTAAGGGAAAATATTAACACCAAACCACCACGGCAAGATATACTAAAAGAACTGCTGTAATTAGTAGAAGAAACAGGAAGAAAAATTTTACCACACTAAACAAAAAGGGCAATAATAAGTACATAGCAGTTATCATCTTAAATGTGAATGGTTTGAATTCTTCGATAAAAAGAAACAGAGTAGCTGACTGGATAAAACAGCATGACTCACATATATGTTGTTTGCCAGAGACCCACTTCAAAACAAAAAACTCATATAGGTTAGAAGTAAAGGGATAAAAAAAAATATTTCAAGCAAATGGAAAGGAAAAAAATCTGGTGTAGCAATACTCATATCTGATAAAGTAGATTTCAAAGTATAGAACATAACTGTAGACAAAGAAGGCCACTACATAATATTGAAATAATCTATCCAATGGGAAGATATAACCTTGGTAAACATATATGCACCCCAAAGAGGAGCACCAACATATATTAAAAATTTTCTGGAGTACTTCAAAGGAAAAATCAACTGCAATACAATCATAGCAGGGGACTTCAACCCCCCGCTGACATCACTGTATAGATCATCTAACCAAAAAATTAACAAGGAAACACAGACTCTAAGTGAAGCGCTAGATCAAATGGATTTTATAGATAATGACAGAGAATTGCACCCCAAACTGGCAGAATTCACATTCTTCTCAAGTGCACATGGGACATTCTCAAAGAAAGACCATGTATTAGGGCACAAACTACCTCACTACAAGTTCAAGAAGATTGAAATCATATCAAGCATCTTCTCAGATCACAATAGCATGAAACTAGAAATCAATTACAACAAGAACATGCAAAGATATTTGAAAACATGGAGGTTAAATAGAATATTATTGAACAATGAATGGGTTACCATGGAGATCAAGGAAGAAATTAAAAACTTTCTGGAAAACAATGAAAACGAACACACAACAACACAAAATAAATGGGATGCAGCAAAAGCAGTTCTGAGAGGGAAGTTCATAGCACTACAGGCTTACCTCAAGAAACAAGCAAATTTTCTAATTGACTGTCTATGCTCACAACTTTAAGAACTAGAAAGCAAACAATAAGAAAACCCCAGAGCAAGTAGGAAGAAGGAAATAGTAAAGATTAGAGCAAAAATAAATGACATGGAGACCACAAAAACAATTCAAAGGATCAATGAAACAAAGATTTGGTTCTTTGAAAAGATAAACAAGATTGATGGACTCTTAGCTAGACTCTCCAAGAAACAAAGAGAAAGAACTGAAATACACAAAATCTGAAATGAAAGAGGAGAAATAATAACTCTCATGACAGAAATACAAAGGATTGTGAACTAATATTATGAACAATTATACCGCAACAAATAGACAATCTAAGCAAAATGGACAAATTTTTAGAAATACAGTCTCCCAAAAGTGAACCGGGAAAAGATAGAAAATTTGAACAGACCAATAACAATAAAAGAAATTGGAGAAGTAATCAAGATTCTCCTAGCAAACAAAAGCCCAGGCCCAGATGGCTTCACGGAGGAATTTTACTGAACACTTAAAGAAGAACTAATATCCATTCTCCTCAAACTATTTCAAAAAATTCAAGAAGAAAGACTTCCAAACTCATTTTATGAGGGAGACCAGCTTAATTCTAATTCCAAAACCAGAGAAAGACCCGAAAGAAAAACAAAACAAAACAAACGAAGAAACAAAAATAAAAAACTACAGGCCAATATCCCTGATGAGCATAGATGCCAAAATCTTGAACAAAATACTAGCAAATTGATTCCAGAAATACATCAGAAAAAGTATTCACCATGACCAAGTGAAATTCATCCCAGGGATTCAATGCTGTCACGATATTCGCAAATCACTAAATGTACTACATCACATAAACACAATGAAAAATAAAAATCATATGATCTTATCAATAGATTCCAAAAAAGTATATGAGAAAACCCAGCACCAATTTCTGAAAAATGCTCAGCAATCTGGGAATAGAGGGATCATATCTCAATATAATAAATGCCATGAAAGAAAGACCTACAGACAACATCATACACAATGGGCAAAAATTAAAACCATTTCTCTTAAGAACAGGAACAAGACAGAGATGCCCACTTTCGCCGCTCTTATTTAACATAGTACTGGAAGTTTTAGCCACAGCAATCAGACAGGAAGAAAAATTAAAAGGGATTCAAATGGAAAAGGAGGAAGTGAAACTGTCATTATTTGCAGGTGACATGATACTATATGTAGAAAACCAGAAAGACTTCATGAAAAGTTTACTTGACTTAATAAATGAATTTGGCAAAGTATCAGGATACAAAATTAATGTCAAGAAATTGACGACATTCTTATACTCCAATGATGAACTCACAGGAAGAGAATTTTTTTTAAAAATGCCATTTACTATCACAGCAAAAAAGTTAAGATACCTAGGAATAAATTTAACCAAAGAAGAAAGGGACCTATTCACTAAAAACTACAGGTCATTGAAAAAAGAAATAGAGGAAGATATAAAAACGTGGAAGCACATACCTTGAGCATGGATTGGAAGAATTAAGATCATTAAAATGTCCATACTACCCAAAGCAATCTATAGATTCAATGCAATCCCCATCAAAATACCAGTGACATACTTCACAGAACTACAACAAATATTTCAAGAGTTCATCTGAAACCAAAAAAGACCCCGAATAGCCACAGCATCTTAAAAAATGAGAACAACTTTGAAGGGATAACATGACCAGATTTCAGGTTATACTGCAAAGCCACTATAATCAAAACAGCCTGGTTTTGGCACAAGAACAGGCAAATAAATAAATGGAACAGAATAGAGAACCCAGAAATGGACCCAAGACAACGTGCTCAATTAACATTTGACAAACATGGCAAGAGCTTACAGTGGAGTAAAGACAGCCTCTTTAATACATTTTGGGAAAATTGGACAGCTATGTGCAAAAAAATGAAACTAGACCATCAACTTACACCGCACAGAAGAATAATCTCAAAATGGATAAGAGACCTAAATGTGACTCATGAATCCATAAACATCCTAGAGGAAAATGTAGGCAACAATATTTCAGACATCATATGCAGCAGAATTTTCATTGATACATCACCTAAGGCAACAGATACAAAGGCGAAAATGAACTCATGGGACTACATCAAACTCAAAATATTCTGCACAGCAAAAGAAACAACCACCAAATTGGCAATGCAATCCCCTCTAAGGCAGAGCATAACTGCCAATGATACATCAGATAAGGGTTAATTTGCAAAATATATAGAGTGCACATACAGCTAAACAAAAGGAAGACGAAGAACCCTATTAAAAAATGGGCAGAAGAACTAAATAGACACCTCTCCAAACAGGACATACAAATGGCTAAGAGACATACGAAGAAATGCTCAGCATCACTAATCATCAGACAGATGCAAATTAAAATAACAATGAGGTATCACCTCACACTTGTCAGATGGCCGCCATCAGTAAATCATCAAACATCAAGTGTTGGCTTGGGTGTGGAGAAAAGGGGACTCTAATACACTGCTGGTGGGAATGCAGACTGGTGCAGCCGCTATGGAAAACAATATGGTGCTACCTCAAAAAATTAAAAATTGAACTTCCATTTGACCCAGTGATCCCACTGCTGGGAATATACCCTAAGAAGCCTGAAACACCAATCAGGAATAATATATGTACCCCCATGTTCATAGCAGCACTATTTACAATAGCTAAGATCTGGAAACAGCCCAAGTGTCCACCAGTAGACGAATGGATAAAAAAGCTGTGGTACATATACACAATGGAGTACTATGCAGCTTTAAGAAAGAAAGATCTCTTATCCTTTGAGACGACATGGAGGGACCTGGAAAGTATTATCCTGAGTGAAAGAAGCCAAGCAGAAAAAGACAAATACCACATGATCTCACTTATATACGGAATATAATGAACATAACAGTCTGAGGAATACAGTAGACCCAGAAACATGGAAGTAGGGCACAGACTGACATCCCTCAGAAGAGGTGGTGGGGGGTGGGTGGGTGGGAAGAGATAAACCACAGAACTTATATGCATGTATGCATGACCAATGGACATGGACAACTATGCCGGGGACAGGGTGGGGGGGTGGTGGGGTGGGGGGTGCCAATGGGGTAAAAAGGTAAAATATCTGTAGCAAAAAAATAAATAAAGAAAATTGTCCATGGGGGAAAAAAAAAAAAAAAAAGCTGTGTTACATATACACAATAGATTACTATGCAGCTGTAAATTAAAAAAAAAAAAATCTTATTCTTTGAGACGACATGGGGGGGCCGGGAAAGTATTATATTAAGCAAAACAAGCCAAGCAGAGAAAGACAAATATCACATGACCTCACTTATTTGTGGAATATAATGAACATAAGACTCTGAGAAATGGGGTAGTCTCAGAGAAGTGGAAGTGTGGTACAGACTGACAGTCCGCAGAAGATGGGGTGGGGGTGGAAAGGTAAACCCCAGAACTTATATGCATGTATGCATGAACAATGGACATGGACCACAAAGCTGGGGACAGGGCAGGGAGCATAGGGGAAGGTGGAATCAGTGGTTGAAAAAGGAGAAACATCTGTAACAAAGATAAAATAATTAATTAATTAAAAAAATAAAATGAATAAATTAATTAAAAAAGAAAATATAGACTGATAAATCTTGAACATTATACGTAGCAGAATTTTGACTGACACATTGCCTAGGGCAAGAGAAACAAAGGAAAAAATGATAAATGGGAATATATCAAAATAAAGCGCTTCTTCATGACAAAAGAAACCAGCATCAAAATGAAAGTGTAACCCACTCTTTGGGAGAACATATTTAGCAGTGATACACCATATAAAGGGTTAATATCCAAAATATTTAGGGTACTTATACAACTCAGCAAAAGTAAGACAAATTATTCTATTGAAATGACAGAATTGCTTGGCTGGTATGGCTGAGAGGTTAAGCATGGACCCATGCACCAAGAGGTCAACAGTTCAATTCCCAGTCAGGACACATCCCAGGTTGTTGGCCCAATACCCAATGGGGACCATGCAGGAGGCAGCCAATTGATGTTCTCTTTCATTGATATTTCTTTTTCTCTCTCTCTCTTTTCCTGTCTCGAAAATCATTGAAGAAAAATATTTTTTTTTTAATGTGGTACATTTACACAATGGAATATAATGCAGCTCTAAAAAAGAAAGATCTCTCACCATTTGAGACAGCATGGAGGGACCTAGAGAGTATCATGCTAAGTGAAATAAGCCAATCAGAGAAAGACAAACATCACTTTCTCACTTATATGTGTCATATAGTGAACAAATAATCTGATAAATAAAATGGAACCAGAGGTATGAAAACATGGAACAGATTGACAAATCTCAGAGAGAACAGAGAGAGCAGGAAGAAAGTGATTAACAAACGAGCTTAAATGCATATATGTATTGTCTATGGAAACTGACAATAGGGTTGTGAAGGCCTGGGGTGGGGTGGTTATCAGGAGGAGGGTTCAATGGGAGAAAAATAGGAGAGGGGCATCTGTTATACTCTCAGCAATTAAAAAAGAAAATGAAAAAAAAAAATGAAGGTAATATTCCTCAATGATGTCTTTTCTTTTCTCAACCTAAAATAATAAATAAATACATAAAGTAAAGAAGAAAACAGGATAGGATTAAATGCTTGAGGTAAGGATGCTTAAGCCCTCATAAAACAAAACAAAAAGTGCACATAAACTTAAATTCAGGTGGATTCTGTAAGGTTTAAAACTATACCTGCAAAGTAATGACAGCCTTTGTATTATATGGGTTAAAGTTTTTTTCATTTAACTTCCTCACGTCTTAGCCTTGCCTTTCCAACTCTAGTTAAAATAACTAGCTTCCTAGTGTAGAGAAAATATATTTTACTTCTGGCTACTTGTCATTGGATTATAAATTCTAAGAGGGCACACTCTATCTTCCCCGTAGTTATACACTTAAAACCTAGTTCAGTGCTTGAGACAAAGGATGCACTCTGTATTTATTGAATAAATACATGAGTATTACCTGGTTCCTTGCCCACAGTAAAAATCCAGCAGGTGTTTATTGAAGTAATTATCCATTAATTAATTTATTAACCTCATTAATATTATTGAGTGTTTCCTATGTGCCATGCACTCTCTAGGTTCTGGAGACATAGCGTTGGGAAAAGTAACATCCCTGTTCCCATGGTACTTTACTCTAATATTAACATTATCATTTGGTCAACTTAACAGAATATAATTTTTAGTTATCATTGACACAAATAACAACTTTCTCCCATTTTCATTGTTATAATACTGAGCAACTTCTGGGTACATTGGGTTTACATTTCCTTTCTATTGCACTTTCTGCTGGTAGGTAAATGTGATTAAAAGTGGTTTAAGGCAACAAATATAAGCACACATAATTATGACTGGAGGACTTTTCAAGATAACATATGAAAATTTCTACAGAATATACAGTTCTTGAATATTGCATCCTATGATCCAGGAGAGATGGTTTCCAACAGAAACAGAGATTCCTTTTATTGACAAAGATGAATTGTTCCACTATGATTGTCCTCTATCTAATTTCCTGGCTAGTTGAGATCAATCAATACTCCTTAGATAGTTTCCATTTAAGGTTCTGAAAAGTGTTACTTTTTAGAAGTCATTCTTTAAGCCTCTCATTAATGAAAAACAGTACTGTAGCACCAATTGCAATTTTCACTCTATTTCCTGGCCTTGCTCCACCTGGTCCTGATATTAAAAACAACTGAAATTAGTACACTGTGATATTATGCAAATGTGCCCTGGCAGATTGAGCTAAGGATAGTGTGTTTTTGGCTATATCACTTTATTTGGTGTATAAATGAATTTGACATTTTTAAACTAAAGAACTTTATGGATATTTAAAAATATCTCTGCATTAGAAATGTCTTTCCTTATGAAGGTTAAACAAACACTAGTTTGTAGAGCAACTTTAAACTTGTTGAGTTTGACACCAGGAATTCAGGGGTGAAAAAAAGAGGGCATCAGGAAAGCAGATAGTAGTGTTTTTCATGATGTCCTATTTGATGAGGTAGAGAAGCATAGACTGTATGCCCAGTAGAGCTTGAGCTCAGTGAATTTAGTTCTGGTTGATTTAATATAACCAAAAAGTGCTGATTATGGCTGACTGCAATCTAGGAGGGAATAGTCTAGTGTCATACTGCATAGCTAGAAATTTGGGCTTGTTCTGTTCAACAACTTTTTTAATGACTCATAGGGAGACATCATATCTATATCTATATCTATATCTATATATTTAAATTCTACTTATCACAAGAATTTGGTAGGAACAGTGAATGTAATGTTATGACATAATTAGGAGGCTTAAAGTTTTCTCCAAGATATATTCTTTGTCTAAATATAAAAGATGAACCTTGACTGATATAAACAAACATAAAGTTTTATATTTATGTTAAAAAAATCAAGTTCTTATTTTAGGGGTATTCTTAGTCACAGATCAGGGGACACCTCTCCTTTTCAGATACTAAATTAATTAATTGATTATTTTTATTAGGCAGCAAGTAAACTATTTTGAACTCAAAGGGAAGTCAACAAAGTTTTTCAACAAAAGATAAATATATTAAGGAACAATTAGTTTTACCTGTAATGGTTTTCAAGTCTTTGCTGATAATGCTTCTGTCTTTACAAAAAAAAAAGTCTGAAAACTGTAAAACTTACCCCTCTCTACCTCCTCAGGAGAACCATGCTTTTTGAGCATTATTTGTATGTGGTATCTTAGGGGAGAGTACACCTCACTATTATAACTAAAATGAGTGAGAGGTTTTTTTTTAAATTCTCACCCAAGAATATTTTTGTCATTTATCTTCAGATAGAGATGGAGAGAGAGAGAGAGAGAGAAAGACGAGAGAGAGAGAGAGAGAGAAAGAGAGAGAGAGAGACATCAATGTGAGAGAGACACATAGACTGGTTGCCTCCCGCACAACCCGGGTTAGGGCCAGGTACCAAACCACAACCAAGGTATGTGCCCTTGCCCAGAATTGAGCCAGTGACCTTTGGTCCACTAGCTGATGCTCCAAACACTGAGCCCAACTGGTCAGGGCAACATGAGTGATAGTTTTAATGTATAATTACAAGTTTTACTTTCTCATTTGGGACACAGAGAAGTGGGCTTCATCTGTACTTAAAAAATGACAAAGTAACCAATAGATTGTCTCAGGACAGAAAGAAAAATATAACATTTTTACAGACCATCTCATGTCTCATTCCCCTCCATCATAAAGAATGAAATGCATAAATTATCATTTAGGAATAAAATGGCAAGCACTGATAATACCACTCTCTAGAAATTTCAAATGAGATTTCATTAAGCCTACAAAAAAGGCTGGTTTGGCTCAGCGGTTGGAGCATCGGCCTGCAGACCAGAAAGTCCTGGGTTCGGTTCTAGCAAAGGGCACGTACCAAAAAAAAAAAAAGAAGAAGAAGAAGAAGAAGTAAGATTGTCTCATAGGAAATGTCAAAGAGCTTTGGTTTGCAAAGACAGTATTTTTTTTTTTTATCCTCACCCGAGGACATTTTTTTCTATTTTTTGTTCAGATAGAGTGTGGGAGGGAGAGAGAGAGAGAGAGAGAGAAACATCGACGTGAAAGGGACACGTCGAGTGGTTGCCACCCACACGACCCAACCAGGGCCAGGGACAAACTGCAACCGAGGTACATGCCCTTAGCGGGAACCGAACCCTGGTCTCTCAGGACCGCAGGCCGACGCTCTAACCGCTGAGCCAAACCGGCCAGGGCAAATACAGTATTTTTTAAGTGTCTTCTGGTACAGTACTAAAATGATCATGCTTGAATAAAAATCACATACATTTTTCATTTACTAAAAAAATAACTGAAGTATAAAATTCAGCTTCCAACAAAGCTAGTGTAGCCTTGGTTTTATTAACCTATATGAAAGTTCCAGTGAAAAGAAGTAATGGTCTGCTTTGATATATACTATTCAGACCACCCTTGTGTACTGTGTTGTTCTGGAAACTATATTTTGAGAAAGCGTGCCAAACAGGAGTATATCCAAATACTGCTATCCATATAGATGATGTATATTTTTGAAGATACATAATATGGTGAACAGATGAAGGACCCAGGGATATTTAATTAACAGGAGAAAAGAGGAAGAACATGGTAGAGAGCTTACATTATTGAAGGTCGTAACGGCAAAGTAGAAATAAGATCATTCTCTGAACTCTACAATCAAAAGTAGGACTGAGGAGTTGAAGCTTCAGGGAGGCACAGTTTGGCTTGATTCAGAAGAGAGTCATGTAACAGAACTCTCCAAAACTGGAATAAAAGACAGAGATGTCCCTATTACTGAAGGTGCTCAAGCACCTCAGAAATGTCTTTGAAGAGGAATCTGAACAACAAATGGGGTTGAAGCAGATAAGTCCTATGGTCTCATCCAGCCCTAATATTCTAAATGTGAGCAATGATACAAGAGCTTAGTTTTGAAAAAAAAAAAAAATTCTGTCCTTACCTATCACCCCACATCTAATCAATTAACAAGTCTACGTGGCTTATTCTTTACAATGAGTCATGCATCATTCTTGTATTATTATTCTACAGTGACCTGGCAATTACACCATTATCCTAGTTGGAAAGGTTTGTTGAAATAAAAATCTGCACATTCATTGTGGAAGATTGTTTACACAGAGTTAAACATTTTCTTCCATCTCTGTATGCACATGTCTGCAATATATCTTTGTTAACTTCCACCAAGAGGTTGCTTATCTTCTCACTCCTTAATAAGAAATACTGTGGGTTTACTTTGACTAATAGAATGTGACAGAATTAATACTGTATGACTTCCAAGTCTAAGTCTTAAGAAGCTTTTCAACTTCTGTTCTCATTCACTTGTACACTACAACTTTATAAATAAATCTGGGCTAACCTCCTTAAGGATGAATTACCACAGGAAGAGAGAGACCACATGGTGAGAAAGAGAAGCCTAGCCATGCCACCTTTAGCAGCCCTTAGAGCTGAAGCCTCTGACAAGAGAGAAAGGACATCCAGGACCATCCAACATCTCAATCAATCCACCAACAGAATGAATATTTATAAGTGGTTCCGACTGATGTCATATGAAACAGAGATAAGCCATGCCACTTGAATCCTGACCAAATTGCCAACCCACAGAATCATGAATGAATACATGGTTGTTGTTTTACAGGAAAGTTTGTTATTCAACAACAAAAAACAGTATGTGTTTTTATACAGCAAAGTTGCTTCTAAAAATCACCCTATGCAAGACATATGTACACGTATGGCCACTATAGTGTTTCTAATAAGAATCAAAATGCAAAATAAAGAGGACTGGTTAACAAATAATGGCATATCCATGTAATGGAATACTCAGTAGCATTTTAAAAATATCAAGTGGTTCTCTATTTACATGTATGGAAAGATGTCTAACATATATTGTTAAGCAAAAAAGCAATTTCAGAACAGTGTGAATAGTTAATCAAATTTATAAAAATAAGCAAATATAGGCATAGGCATACATGTATATGTTTTATGTACATAGAAACAATCCAAAAGGATGCACAAAGAACTATTAGCAGTAGTTAGCTAAGGAGTTGGGCTGAAAGTTGATGAGTAAAAGAGTTCTTTATAACCTTTATCTCTTTAAATATTTTACTTTGAGTGTGAATTACTTAAATATGCTAACTTTAAAATAAATGGAAATAAAAACAAACACAACTTCCAACTATTCCCCTCGCCTCCAGTTAATATTCCTTGAAACACATTCTGTACAGTGACTTAAGGATTTTCAAAAATCTCTCTTAAAATAAGGAAATATTTAAAAATTTGACAAGTAAATTAAAAATATTCTTTCAATGAATCTCAGCTTTGAGGCTAATACAAATAACATAAGCACAGATTAATGACAGGTAAATAGCAGATCTGACACATTACCTGTTTCTGGTACAAGCTCTCAGTCAGCTATACTACAAGGTAAAAACAGTAACTATACGATAGATCTGACAAAGAATTTAAAAAAATAAAAAAAGAATAAGAAAGTTAACTGCAGAGTTTCAAATGTATAAAATCATGTGATACTCATTTCAATACTTTACCTGAGTTTATTTAACAGTGATGGAAGTTTTAAAACCTCTGCTAAGGTTTCTCACCTATTAACGAACTATAAAATTTCATATTCCCCTTGGAACAAATTTGTTTGTTTGCTTGAGAAAATAATATATTAAAATATAATCTATAGAAATATAAAAATAAATATGAGAATAAAACAGAAATGCACAGATGACATGAAAGTGTCATCTACTAGAACTGATAAATGAATTCACTAAAGTATCAGAATATAAAATATATATCCAGAAATTATTTGCATTGTATACACCAATAATGAACTATCAGAAAGAAAACTAAAAAATCAATTCCATTTACAAATACATAAAAAATACCTAGGAATAAATTTTAAAAAGGAGGTGAAAGACCTGCACTCAGAAAATTATAAGACCCTGAAGAAACAAAATGAAAAAGATAGAAATAATTGAAAGCATATGTACTGCTAATGGATAGGAATAATTAATATCATTAAAACATCCATACTACCCAAAGCAATCTATAGATTCAAAACAATTCTAATCAAAATACCAATGGTACATTTCAAAGTACTAGGAAAAATATTTCAAAAATTTATATAAAACCATAAAAGACCAAGAATAGCCACAACAACCTTGAGAAAGAAGAACAAAGTTAAAATATTAAACTAATATCAAACTATATTACAAGTCCATAGTAATCAAAACAGCATGGCACTGGCATAAAAAGAGACACATCAATCAATGGAACAACATGGAAAGGACAGAAGTAAACTCATGTCTTTATGGTTAATTAGTATTTGAAAAAAGAGGCACAAACATACAATGGGGTAAAGATAGTCAATTCAATAAATGTTGTTGGGAAAATTAAACAGATACATGCCAAACAAGAAAACTAGACCTGCTTCTTCCAACATACACAAGAATAAACCCAAAATGGATTAAAGACTTAAATGTTAGACTCAAAACCATGAAAATTCTAGACAAAAACATAGGCAGAAAATCTCAGAAATTTCTCATAGCAATATTTTTTTTTCTGATATATGTCCTCAAGAGGGGAATCAGAAAAAATTTAACAAGTAGAATGACATCAAACTAAAAAGATTTTGCACAGCAAAAAAAACCATCAACAAGATGAAAAAAACAACCCACTGAATAGAAGAAACAATTTCACCAGTGACACATCTGATAAGGGGTTAATTTCTAAAATATATAAATAACTTACACAACTCAACACCAGGAAGACAAACAAACCCATTAAAAAATGGCCAAAGGACCTGAATAGACACTTCTCCAAAGAGGACATACAGATGTTCAATAGACATATGAAAAGATGCTCAACATCAAAGAGAAAAGATGGCAGCAGGCAGGACCAGAAGGTGAGTGTGTAAGAGTGTGAGTGAATGTGAGAGACAGTGTGAGTGAACATGAGTATAGATAATCAACCTTGAGCAGTGCAGAAACACAGGGTATAAGGTTCTTGTGCTGTGGACAGAAATCAACTGGCTACCGTGGTAAGCAGCTCATCAGTGAGCTTCTCCCTTCATGGCTGGGAGGCCCCACCATTTTGGAAGATTCCTGGACTTCTTTGGGAGGAGGAAGCAGGGAGCAGCTAGGGCTGAGTGACTTGAGTTCACCAGAGTGATTTGCACCATCAGAGAAGTGGACCCCACTGTGTCAATGTAGACCAGCACACAGTAGTGGTGCTATTGAGGTGCCTGCTGCTGTAGCCAAAACCAGATGGGAGCTGAGCACCATCCCCTACCCCAGAAATGACTGGTTGGGAGTGGAGCCTCACCCCGAACAGCAGCTGAGGCTCAGGGACTGAGACACACCTCCAGCAGTACAAGTGCCAGCTTGGGAGCCCAGCACCTTCCTCCACAGCAGCAGTGACTAGACAGGAGTGAAACCTCATTCCCAGCAGCAGAGGCTTGGGAGCAGACATCCATTCCCAGGCAGCAGCAGCACCGATCAGCAGCTGAGAACCATCCCCAGTGGCATAAGAAAGGCTGATCAGGACCGGTGCTCCAGCCCAAGCAGCAGCAAGACTCAGGCAGTTGAGACATTCTCCTGAGAACTGCAGCAGCATATTTGGAGTGGAGCCCCACCCCCTTGTAGCAGCAAAGTCCCAGGTGTGGAGCATCCTGAACCCCCAACAGAAGCTGAGGAATGGAAGCTGAGAGCACCACCTGGCAACAGCAGCAGCAGTAGCAGTGCAAACCGGGAGCTGACACTCACCCCCAGCAGCGACTGATCAGGAGCTGAGCCCCACCAGGTAGCAGACTACCCCAGCAGAACATCAGAGGGACCCATGCAACCCAACACACACCAATAAAGCCCACAAACCCCAGCAGAATTCCAGTGGGACCCACACACCCCAGAAGTTTACCAGCAGGACCCAAACACCCCAGGCAGAAGCAGCACAGATTGGCAGCTGAGACCCATCCCCTGCAGCAGCAGCAATGGCTGATCAGGACAATGCCCCAGCCCAAGCAACAGCAAGCCTCAGGCAGCCAAGACCAACACCACAGACCAATACCACAAACCAGTTGTCAATTCTCCAGGACCCACAGCAGGCAAGAGGCACCATACACCAAAACAGTCTGAGAGGAACACCAGCTTTATTTGATACACACCGACCTGCCAACGCATTCCAACATCCTTCATTGGGCCTAGAACAACCAGATTGCTAAAATGATAAGTTTAACAAACAACACTCAAAGGAAAGAAAAGGAGAAATCACCAGAAAAGGAACTACAGGAAATGGAAGAAAGGTACTTGTCAAATACAGAATTCAAAGCAAAGATTTTAAGGGTGCTCAAACAATTCAGTGAGAACTACAAGCAACTTAATAAGAATTATGAAGAGCTCAGTGGTAACTACATCATTTATAAAAAATAAAAAAAAGTAGAAGCTATGCATAAAAATTAAAAGGAAATAAAAAATGACATAGCTGTTATGAAAAATACCATGGAAGGATTCAACAGTAGATTTAAAAAAGCTGAAGACTAAATCAGTGACTTAGATGACAAGTTAAAAAAAAAAATACCCAAATAGAGCAGCAAATGGGGGAAAAAAAAAATTAAAACGCAGGAGGAGAGGGAAAGGGAGCATTGTGACAATACAAAATGTAATAATATTCACATTACAGGGGTACTGGAAGGAGAATAATCAGAGAAAGAAATAGATAACCTGTTTGAAAAAAATAATGGCATAGAATTTTCCTAAACTGGTGAAGGAAAAATTCTCAGAAGTCCAGGAAACACAGAGAGTCCCAAGCAAGTTAAACCCCAGAAGACCCACAGCTAGACACTTCATAATTACAATGGCAAACATTAAAGAAAAATAAAGAATTTTAAAGGAAGCAAGAGAGAGATAGAAAGTTACCTACAAGGGAGCTTCCATTAGACTGTCAGCTGATTTCTCAATAGAAACACTGCAGGCCAGAAGAGAATGGCATGAAGTAAACAAAATAATGAAAGATAAGGGTCTGATACAAGACTACTTTATTCAGCAAAGCTATCATTCAAAATTGAAGAAGAAATAAAGAGCCTCACACACACACAAAAAAAGCTAAAGGAAATTATCACCACCAAACCAGCACTTCAAGAAATGCTAAAGGGATTGTTGTAAGAAGAAGAAGAAACAGAGAGGGAGAAAGAGGAACACAGGAATAAAATAAAAATGGCAACTAAGCCCTGGCCGGTTTGGCTCAGCGGTTAGAGCGTCAGCCTGCGGCCCTGAGAGACCCGGGTTCGGTTCCCGCTAAGGGCATGTACCTCGGTTGCAGTTTGTCCCCGGCCCTGGTTGGTTGTGCGGGTGGCAGCCACTCGATGTGTCCCTTTCACATCGATGTTTCTCTCTCTCTCTCTGTTCCTCTCTCTCCCTCCCACTCTACCTGAACAACAACAACAAAAAAAAATGGAAAAATGTCCTCGGGTGAGGATAAAAAAAAAAAAATGGCAACTAATAAGTGTCTATCAATCATAACCTTAAATGTAAATGGTTTGAATGCTCCAATCAAAAAACATAGGGTACCTGACAGAATAAGAAAACAAGACCCATATATATGCTGTCTAGAAGAGACCCACTTCACAACAAAATACTTACACAGGATCAAAGTGAGGAGATAAAAAAAAAGTTCCAAGCAAATGGAAATGAAAAAAAAAACAAAAAACAAAACAAACTGATGTAGCAATACTGATATCTGACAAGATAGACTTCTAAACGAGGGCCATAATAAGACACAAAGAATATCACTACATCATATTAAAAGGATCAATTCAACAATAGGATATAACCCTGGTAAACATATATGCACCAAATACAGGAGCAGCAAAATATATTTAAAAAACTTCTGGAGGACTTTAAGGGGGAGATCGATAGCAACACAATCATAGTGGGTGAATTTATCACTCCACTGACACCACTGGATAAATATTTTAGACAAAAAAAAATTAACAAGAACACAGAGTCCTTAAATGAAAAACTAGATAAGTTATATATAATTGATATTTACAGGTGATTTCACCACAAAGGTGCAGAATTCACATTCTTCTCAAGTGTACATGGAACATTCTCAAAGATATACCACATGTTAGGACACAAACTAAGTCTCTACAAATTCAAGAATACTGAAATCCTATCAAGCAACTTCTCAGATCACAATTGCATGAAACCAGAACTTTATTACAACAAAAACATTAAAACACTTGGAGGCTAAATAGCATGTTATTAAACAACCAATGGTTACCAAAGAGATCAAGAAATAATTAAACACTTCCTGGAAACCAATGAAAACGAACACACAATAACACAAAATCTATGGGATGCAATGAAAGCAGTTCTGAGAGGGAAGTAAGTAGGCATACAGGACTACCTCAAACAACAAAAAAGTTCCTAATTGACTTTCTAACCCTACAACTTAAAAAGTTAGAAAGTAAACAAAAAGAACAACCCAGAGCAAGTAGAAAGAAAGAAATTGTAACAGTTACAGCAGAAATAAATGATATAGAGACCAAAATAACAATTCAAAAGATCAATGAAACAAAGAGCTGGTCCTTTGAAAAGATAAACAAGACTGATGGAGCTTAAGCCAGTCTTACCAAGAAACAAAAAGAGAGGACCCAAATAAACAAAATCAGAAACAACAACAACAAAAAAAGCAGAAACAACAGACACCATAGAAATACAAAGGATCATCAAAACATAATATGAACAACTATATGCCAACAAATTGGACAATATAGATGAAATAGACAAATTTCTAGAAACACACAGTCTCCCAAAACTGAACCAAAAAGAGATACAAAACTTGAATAGACCAATAACAACTAAGAAAATTGAAGATATAATCAAGAAACTCCCAGCAAACAAGAGCCCAGGCCTGGATTGCTTCATGGGGAAGTTTTACTAAACATTCAAAGAAGAACTAACACCCATTCTCTTCAAACTATTCCAAAAAATCTAAGAAAACAGAAGACTTCCAAGCACATTTTACGAAGCCAGCATACTTCTAATTCTAAAACCAAATAAAGACAATAAAAAGAAAAAAACTACAGGACAATATTCATGATGAACACAGATTCCAAAATTCTTAAAAAAATAAAAGCAAAGCAAATCCAGCAATACATTAAAAAAAATCATTCACCATGACAAACTGGGATTCTTCCCAGGGTTGCAAGGATGGTACAATATTTGCAAATCAATAAATGTGATACACCACATAAACAAAATGAAAGATAAAAATCATATGATCTTATCAATAGAAACTGAAAAAGCATTCGACAAAATCTAGCACCCATTTTTGATAAAAACACTCAGCAATGTGGGAATAGAGGGATCATATCTTGACATAATATATGAAAAACCTACAGCTAACATCATACTCAATGGGCAAAAAGTAAAAGCTTTTCCTTTAAGAACAGGAAAAAGACAGGGATGCCCACTTTCGCCACTCTTACTTAACATAGTACTGAAGTCTTAGCCACAGCAATTAGACATGAAGAAAAAATAAAAGGGATCCAATTTGGAAAGAAAGTGAAACTGTCATTATTTGCAGATGATATGATATTCACATAGAAAACCCTAAAGACTTCATCAACAATCTACTAGATGTACTAAAAGAATTTGGTGAAGTAGCAGGATACAAAATTAATGTCAAGAAATTGACTGCATTCTTATACACCAACAATGAACTCACAGAAAGAGAAACTAAAAAAAACAAAAAAAATCCCATTTACCATCATGGCAAAAAAAATGAAGACACCTAGGAATAAACTTTTTATTTTTTTATTTTTTTTTATTTTATTTATTTATTTTTTATTGATTAATTTTTGTTACAAATGATTCCCCTTTTTCCCCCCACTGATTCCCCCCTCCCCCTTCCCTCCCTGCCCCTTCCCCAGATTGTTGTCCATGTCCACTGTTCATGCATACATGCATATAAGTTCTGTGGTTCATCCATCTCCCACCTCCCCAATCCTTAGGGGATTGTCCTCAAACTGTTATGTTCATTATATTCCACAAATCAGTGAGATCATATGAAATTTGTCTTTCTCTGTTTGGCTTATTTCACTTAGGATGATACTTTCCAGGTCCCTCCATGTAGTCTCAAAGGATAAGAGATCTTTCTTTCTTACCGCTGCGTAGTACTCCATTGTGTATATGTACCACAGCTTTTTGATCCATTCGTCTACTGATGGGCACTTGGGCTGTTTCCAGATCTTAGCGATTGTAAATAGTGCTGCTACAAAGATGGGGGTACATATATTCTTTCTGATTGGTGTTTTATGCTTCGTAGGGTATATCCTAGGAATAAACTTAACTAAAGAAGTAACGAACCTCTTCACAGAAAACTACAGGTCATTGAAAAAAAAAAAAAAAAGGAAGATATAAAAACTGAAAGTATATACTTTGTTCATGGATTAGGAGAGTTAACATCATTAAAATGTCCATACTACCCAAAGCAATCTGTAGATTAAATGCAATCCTCATCAAAATACCAACGACATATTTTACAGAATTAGAACAAATACTCCAAAAGTTTATATAAAACCAGAAAAGACCTCGAATAGCTACAACAATCTTGAAAAAGAATAACAAATTTGGAAGAATCACAATACCACATATCAAATTATACTACAAAGCCACTGTAATCAAAACAGCCTGATACTGGCACAAAAACAGGCATATAGATCAATGAAACAGAACAGAGAACCAGAAATTGACCCAAGACATTATGCTCAATTAATATTTGATAAAGTTGGCAAGAGCATACAGTGGAGTCATGACAGCCTCTTCAGTAAATGGTGTTGGAAAAATTGGACAGGTATAGGCAAAAAAAAAAAAAAAAATTAAGCTAGACAACCAACTTACTACATACATAAGAATAAACTCAAAATGGATAAAAGACTTAAATATGACTCATGAATCCATAAAAATTTCAAAAGAAAATGTAGGCAACAAAATTTCAGACATCACATACAGCAGAATTTTCACCAATACAACGCCTAAAGCAAGAAAAACAAAGAAAAACAATGAACACATGGGAGTTCAGCAAACCAACAAGCTTCTGCACAGGAAAGAAACTAGCTTCAAAATGGAAAGGGAACCCACTATATGGGAGAGCATAATTGCTAATGATACATCAGATGTGGGGTTAATTTCCAAAATATATAGAGTACTCCTACAACTCAACAAAAGGAAGACAAAGAACCTAATTATAAAATGGGGAGAGGACCTAAAGGGTCACTTCTTCAAACAGGACATACAAATGACCAAGAGACATATGCTCAATGTCACTAATCATCAGAGAGATGCAAATTAATACAACTATGAGGTATCACCTCACACCTGTCAGAATGACTGCCATCATCAAATTATCAAGTGCTGGTGAGGGTTGGGAGAAAATGGGACTCTAGTACACTGCTGGTGGGAATGCAGACTTGTACAGCCACTGTGGAAAACACTATGGTGTTACCTCAAAAAGTTAAAAATTTAATTGCCATTTGACCCAGTGATTCCACTTCTAGGAATATACCCTAAGAGCCTGAAACACCAATGAGAAAGAATATATGTACCCCCATGTTTTAGCAGCACTATTTACAATAGCTAAGATCTGGAAATTGCCCAAGTGTCCATCAGTAGATGAGTAGATAAAAACGCAGTGGTACATATATACAATGGAGTACTATGCAGCGGTAAGAAAGAAAGATCTCTTATCCTGTGAGATGACATGGAAGGACCTGGAGAATATTATGCTAAGTGAAATAAGCCAATTAGAGAAAGACAAATACCACATGATTTTACTTATTTGTGGAATATAACAAATAAAATAAGCCGGTTAACAAAATAGACCCAGAGACACAGAAGAAAGGAGTAAGTTTCAGACTGACAAACCTCAGACGAGTGGGACAAGGGGGATGGATGAGATAAACCAAAGAACTTATATTTATCAATGTGTAACCAATGGACTTAAACAACAATTCCGGGGGGGGGGGAGGTAGGGAGGAGGATGTCTGGGGCAAAAAAGGAGAAAAATCTGTAACAAAAATAAATTAGTGAATGTTGGGGGAAAAAAAAAAGTACTGTCGTAGTATTCACAAAAATTACTGTGACAACACAGTAGCATGTAGATCCTCAAAATCATTTTACTGTATGAAAGAAACTAGATACAAGGGTACATGCTGTATAAGTCTATGTATGTCAAATCCTAGAAAATTCAGACAAAAATTTTAATGGGTGCCTGGAACCAGAGTCAGCACTGTTTTAGGTGCTGGAGATACAGTGGTGGGCAGAAAAATGTCCTTGGTCTTTCATGTTGATTACAGGTTTATATTTGGGAGGTGGCTATATATAAAATCATCACAGAATGTTACAGATTCCAAAAAGGGAGTAGGAAGGAAGGTGGAGGTTCCAGGAGTGCCTATACTAAAAGCACTGGCCCTAGTTCATGAAGTTAGGGAATGAAGGTGAAATTTGGTTCAAACAGATTGGGAATTCTGAATTTCAATAACTTTTATAAGCTATAGATTTTATTTGGCATATGGCAAAAACCTCAGTATAGGATTGTTATGCCTAGATATCTTTATTTCCTAACTAGACTATAAGCAACTAGAGTCTGGAGACTATATTATCTATTTCTTTGTATCCTCATCTTGCAGTTCTTAAGGAAGAGTATACATAAGTAGGCAGTTCATATTTTTCAGTTGTCTAATTTGTGTGCCTGCCAAATAAAACACACACATAAAGTGTTTTCTCCTAAGGCAGCTATGGGCTATTAGAGTAAAGGGACAGGATAACTGGCTATCTGTTCTCATTGCCTCATCCCTTTCTGTGACCACGTGCATGTGGTATGGTTCTTGCTGTCCTTGTTGTGTCCTGTCCCCCAGCCTGCACTTCGGACACATTGTTGCTATAAATTTTTAAGATATCTTAGTCTCTTTGTACTAGCCATTTTCATTTTAGTTTTTCACTTCATATATTAGATCTGTGCTTTAAAACTCAGCCTTTTCTAACTCAATCAAACAATTTAGCCACTTTGACAGCCTTGGACACATGGCAAGGGTTCAAGAAATATGTGTCAATCAGTTTAAATGTCAACCTCAGCCCATAAAAAGACTCACTCTATTGCCAAAGGACATGAATTCAATGTCCATCTGAAACTGAGCTTAAAATAACTCTCCCAAAGTTGTTCTGTGGTGCCCCATTTAAATATCCCCACATTTAACCATTACCACATACAGCTTTTAAAAGCCAGTCTTTTGGATTGTAAAGGCAAATCTGCATGTCTTCTGTCTTAACATGTTGTTTTAGGTCACTGTTTGGTCAGGTTGCTCCACTGTGTGAAAAGCGGCCATTAGCACAGTTAAAAAATATAAAATTAACTCTTGTATAAATACATAATTTTAGAGGTATAGGCATATAAAAATGCTTGATGTCCTAGAACAATAAGAATATCTCACAGACTTGAAGACAGAATCTCCCAAAAAGTGATGGGAGATATATTTTTTTTTAATCTACAAGTAAGCATACAGGCTATAAATGGAATTAACCTCAGCAAGACCATTGATTACTTTATAA
Source organism: Molossus molossus (assembly GCF_014108415.1). Lineage (NCBI taxonomy): Eukaryota > Metazoa > Chordata > Mammalia > Chiroptera > Molossidae > Molossus > Molossus molossus. The sequence continues at coordinate 74,617,382 of NW_023425355.1, read as the reverse complement.
ACTGCTCATTCAATTAAAAGGCTTTTGGTGATAGCTCTACTAACTCAGACTTGCTCTTTACTAAAAATAATGGAAGAAAAACAATAAAATACTTTGTGAAGCCAATAGTTATGTAAATTGTGGCATGACAGTTATTTCTTATATAAACAAGGGCATGAAAATTTAGAAAGGATTGATTCAGTCAACAAGCCATAATTCTATACTAAATATTAGAGTCCTGTCCTTCAAAGTACAGCATCTATTCCATGCAAAGCCACTGTACTTTAGAATACTAACATTACATGTTCAAAGTTAATATGGAGGGAAACCATAGACCTCCAGAACTTCAAAACAAGGAAAATTGCACCACCAAAACTACATTGATGAATCATGTCATGAGGTATAGTGTGTGTTGTGCCAGATTGGCTATTATTTATATCACTGTACTCAATTAGTCTCAGTATTGAAAAGAAGACATAAAATATAAAGGCAGCCATTTTTGCATGTAAGGTATAAAAATGAGGGTGTAATGAGAGAAATGATAAGAAGAAAAATAGCAACAACCAGTTAGCATTACAAATTACCTTTGCTAGGAAACTCCAGGACCCACAGGAAACTAGTGTTTACAAGGTTATGTTTATGTGTTTTTTAAAATATGTTTTAATTGATATTTTTAGAGAGAGAGGAAGGGAGAAAGAGATAGAAACACCAATGCATAAGAGAAACATTGATCTGCTGCCTCCTGCACGGTCCCCACTGGGAATCGAGCCTGAAACCTGGCCATATGCCCTGTCCAAGAATCAAACCGGGACCTCTCTGTCCATAGGATGATGCTCAATTCACTGAGACACACCAGCCAGGCTACCTTTATGTTTTGGATAATTATTATCTTAGCCACTTTGTAAAGGGTCAAAGGATTCATTCCTTTTAAAATGTTACTTATTTGTTTTTAGTGTTTCATTAAGGATATTTTTTCTTTTCTTAAAAAGTGTTTTTGCTTTTGTTATGTATTCTAGTTATTTCAACAGCCCTAGGAAATTGACAGGAAAGATGTTAGGAATAGAAAACCCTAAAAAATTAAGACTTTTTCCAGTGTCATTAGCTAGTACCTCATTGGGCAGTGACTCAGACTTATATCTACTGATTCCAAATTATGTTTATGAATTGCTTCACTCTTCCTTTTTCATTTTAAATAGCTCTAATCTAATTATCAAAATGCATTTGCCCTGATTACTGGGTTTTGAAAACTTTCAAAAACATTTGGTATGTGGGTTTGGTTTATGGTTACAGAATGGTCAATATTAAATTAGGCAGTGTCCAAGCTCCATTCCTAGACAAGCTGAAGCTTGTCGATGTTTCTCTCTCTCTCTCTCTTCCTCTCTCTCCCTCCCATTCTATCTGAACAAAAAATGGAAAAATGTCCTCGGGTGAGCATAAAAAAAAAAAATTACAGAACAATATAACATCTAAGACACAGTTGAAAATGGATTATGTCCATTATGGTGATTGATTGACTAGAAAAATTAAAAAAAGAACACTTTATTTATCTATTTTTTCATCTTGATATTTTATTTATATATATATATATGTATCTTGTTTAATAAATTTATTTCTGTTACAAATGTTCCTTCTTTTTCCCCATTGACAATATCCTCTCGTTCCTACCCACCATCTCAACATTGTTGTCTACGAACATTGGTTATGCTTATATGCATAAATTCTTCGATTTATCTCTTCCCTACCCACATGCCCTTCTCCAGAGTTTATCAGTCTAAACCCTACTTCTATGTCATCTATTCTGTTCATCATTTTATTTTCTTCATTTTACTCCACAAATAAGTGAGATTATGTGATACTTGTCTTTCTCTGACTGGCTTACTTCACTTAGCATAATACTCTGCAGGTCCTGCCATGTTGTCTGAAAAGATAAGAAATATTTTTAACAGTTGCATAGGACTCCATTGTGTATATGGACCACTGCTTTTGTATCTATTTGTCTACTGATGAACACTTGGACTATTTCCAGATCTTAGCCATTGTAAATAGTGCTGCTAGAAAAATGGGGGTACATATGTTCTTTCTGATTGGTGTTTCAGGCTTCTTAGGGTATATTCCTAGAAGAGGGATCACTGGGTCAAATGGAAGTTCAATTTTTAATTTTTTGAGGTAACACCATATTGTTTTCCATAGTGGCTGCACCAGTCTGCATTCCCACCAGCAGTGTATTAGAGTCCCCTTTTCTCCACACCCTCCCTAACACTTCTTGTTTGATGATTTGTTTATGGCGGCTATTGTGACAGGTGTGAGGTGATATCTCATTGTTCTTTTAGTTGCATCTCTCTGATGATTAGTGATGCTGAGCATTTCTTCATATGTCTCTTAGCCATTTGTATGTCCTGTTAGGAGAGATGTCTGTTTGTTCCTTTGTTCACTTTTTAATTGTGTTATTTGTCTTCCTTTTGTTGAGTTGTTTGAGTATTCTATATATATTGGAAATTAACCCCTAATCTGATATATCATTGGCAATTATGCTCTACCATACAATGGGTAGCCGTTCCGTTTTGATGATTATATCTTTTGCTGTGCAGAAGCTTTTGAGTTTGATGTAGTCCCATGTGTTCATTTTCTACTTTGTTTCTATTGCCTTAGGTGATGTATCACTGAAAATTCTGCTGCATATGATGTCTGAAATTTTGATGCCTACAGTTTTTTCTAGGATTTTTATGGGTTCATGAGTCATATTTAAGTCTTTTATCCATTTGAGCTTACTCTTGTGTAGGGTGTAAGTCGATGGTCTAGTTTCAATTTTTTGCACGTAGCTGTACAATTTTCCCAACATCATTTTTTTTTTTTTTTTTTTTTAATCCTCACCCGAGGACATTTCTCCATTTTTTGTACAGATAGAGTGGGAGGGAGAGAGAGGAAGAGAGAGAGAGAGAGAGAAACATCGATGTGAAAGGGACACATCGAGTGGCTGCCACCCGCACAACCAACCAGGGCCGGGGACAAACTGCAACCGAAGTACGTGCCCTTAGCGGGAACCGAACCCGGGTCTCTCCGGACCGCAGGCCGACGCTCTAACCGCTGAGCCAAACCGGCCAGGGCCCAACATCATTTTTTAAAGAGACTGTCTTTACTCCACCATGTGATCTTCCCACCTTTGTCAAATATTAATTGAGCACATTTCCTTGAGTGTATTTCTGGGTTCTCTGTTCTTTTATTTTTATTTATTTATTTTTTTGCTCTAAGATACTTTTATTTTTTATTTATTTTTATTTATTTTTTATTGATTAATATTTGTTACAGGTGATTCTCCTTTTTCCCCCCACTGATTCCCACCTCCCCCTTCCCTGCCTGCCCCTTCCCCAGATTGTTGTCCATGTCCACTGTTCATGCATACATGCACAGAAGTTCTGTGGTTCATCCCTCCCCCACCTCCCCACTCCTTAGGGGATTGTCAGCCTGTACCCCACTTCCGCGTCTCTGGGGCTACCCCATTCCTCAAACTGTTATGTTCATTATATTCCACAAATCAGTGAGATCATATGAAATTTGTCTTTCTCTGTTTGGCTTGTTTCAATTAGGATGATACTTTCCAGGTCCCTCCATGTAGTCTCAAAGGATAAGAGATCTTTCTTTCTTACCGCTGCGCAGTACTCCATTGTGTATATGTACCACAGCTTTTTGATCAATTCGTCTACTGATGGGCACTTGGGCTGTTTCCAGATCTTAGCGATTGTAAATAGTGCTGCTACAAAGATGGGGGTACATATATTCTTTCTGATTGGTGTTTTATGCTTTGTAGGGTATATTCCTAGAAGTGGGATCACTGGGTCAAATGGGAGATCAATTTTTAATTTTTTGAGGTGACACCATATTGTTTTCCATAGTGGCTGCACCAGTCTGCATTCCCACCAACAGGGTACTAGAGTCCCCTTTTCTCCACTCCCTCACCAACACTTGTTGTTTGATGATTTGTTGATGGTGGCCATTCTGACAGGTGTGAGGTGATACCTCATTGTTGTTTTGATTTGCATCTCTCTGATGATTAGTGATGATGAACATATCTTCATATGTCTCTTAGCCATTTGTATGTCCTGTTTGGAGAGGTGTCTATTTAGTTCCTCTGCCCATTTTTTAATTGGATTCTTTGTCTTCCTTTTGTGGAGTTGTATGAGCACTCTATATGTATTGGAAATTAACCCCTTATCTGATATATCATTGGCAATTATTCTCTCCCATACAGTGGGTAGCCTTTCCGTTTTGATGATTGTTTCTTTTGCTGTGCAGAAGCTTTTGAGTTTGATGTAGTCCCATGTGTTCATTTTCTCCTTTGTTTCGATTACCTTAGGTGATGTGTCAGTAAAAATTCTGCTGCGTATGATGTCTGAGATTTTGTTGCCCACAGTCTCCTCTAGGATTTCTATGGATTCATGAGTTACATTTAAGTCTTTTATCCATTTTGAGTTTATTTTGGTGTAGGGTGTAAGTTGATGGTCTAGTTTCATTTTTCGGCAAGTAGCTGTCCAATTTTCCCAACACCATTTATTAAAGAGGCTGTCCTTACTACACTGTATGCTCTTGCCACCTTTGTCAAATATTAATTGAGCATATTGCCTTGGCTCCATTTCTGGGTTCTCTATTCTGTTCCACTGGTCTATATACCTGTTCTTGTGCCAGTACCAGGCTGTTTTGATTATGGTGGCTTTGTAGTATAACCTGAAATCTGGTATTGTGATCCCTCCAACTTTGTTCTTTCTTTTCAAGATTGCTGTGGCTATTCGAGGCCTTTTTTTGGTTCCATATGAACTTTTGAAGTAATTGTTCTAATTCTGTGAAGTATGCCGTTGGTATTTTGATGGGGATTGCGTTGAATCTATAGATTGCTTTGGGTAATATGGACATTTTAATGATGTTAATTCTCCCAATCCATGAACAGGGTATGTGCTTCCACTTTTTTCCATCTTGCTCTATTTCTTTTTTCAAAGACCTGTAGTTTTCTGCGAATAGGTCCCTTATTTCTTTGGTTAAGTTTATTCCTAGGTATCTTAATTTTTTTGCCGCAATGGTAAATGGGATTGTTTGCTTAGTTTCTCTTTCTGTGAGTTCATCATTGGTGTATAAGAATGCCATCGATTTCTTGACGTTAATTTTGTATCCTGCTACTTTGCCAAATTCATTTATTAAGTCTAGTAAGCTTTTGGTGGAGTCTTTGGGGTTTTCTATGTACAGTATCATGTCATCTGCAAATAATGACAGTTTCACTTCCTCCTTTCCAAAATGGATCCCTTTTATTTTTTCTTCCTGTCTGATTGCTGTGGCTAAGATTTCCAGTACTATGTTAAATAGGAGTGGCGCAAGTGGGCATCCTTGCCTTGTTCCTGTTCTTAAGGGAAATGCTTTTAGTTTTTGCCCATTGAGTATGATGTTGGCTGTAGGTCTTTCATATATGGCCTTTATTATGTCGAGATATGATCTCTCTATTCCCACACTGCTGAGCGTTTTTATCAGAAATGGATGCTGGATTTTGTCGAAGGCTTTTTCAGCATCTATTGATATGATCATGTGGTTTTTATTCTTCAATTTATTTATGTGGTGTATCACATTTATGGATTTGCGAACATTGTACCAGCCTTGCATCCCTGGGATGAATCCCACTTGGTCATGGTGGATAATTTTTCTGGTGTATTGATGGATTCGATTTGCTAGTATTTTGTTCAGGATTTTGGCATCTATGTTCATCAGGGATATTGGCCTGTAGTTTTCTTTCTTTGTTGTGTCTTTTTCTGGTTTTGGAATTAGAATTATGCTGGCTTCATAAAAGGAGTTTGGAAGTCTTCCTTCTTCTTGAATTTTTTGAAATAGTTTGAGGAGAATGGGTATTAGTTCTTCTTTGAATGTTCGGTAAAACTCCCCCGTGAAGCCATCCGGACCTGGGCTTTTGTTTGCTGGACGAGTCTTGATTACATCTTCAATTCCTTCTGTTGTTATTTTTCTGTACAAGTTTTCAATCTCTTTCTGATCCAGTTTTGGGAGACTATGTGTTTCTAGAAATTTGTCCATTTCGCTTAGATTTTCGAATTTGTTGCCGTATAATTTTTCACATTTGTTGTTAACGACCTTTTGTATTTCTGTGGTGTCAGTTGTTATCTCTCCTGTTTCATTTCTGATTTTATGTATTTGGGTTCTCTCTCTTTGTTTCTTGGTGAGTCTAGCTAAGGGTCCATCAATCTTGTTTATCTTTTCAAAAAACCAGCTCTTTGTTTTATTGATCCTCTGGATTGTTTTTTATGGTCTCTATGTCTTTTATTTCTGCTCTGATCCTTACTATTTCCTTTCTTCTACTTGCTCTGGGGTTTTCTTTTTGTTTACTCTCTAGTTCTTTAAGTTTTGAGGTTAAGTAGTCTATTAGAGATTTTTCTTCTTTTTTGAGGTAGGCCTGTCGTGCTATGAACTTCCCTCTCAGAACTGCTTTTGCTGCATCCCATAGATTTTTATTGTTGTGTCCTCATTTTCATGGGTTTCCAGGAAGTTTTTGATTTCTTCCTTGATCTCCTCGGTGACCCATTCATTGTTTGATAACATTCTATTTAGCTTCCACGTGTTAAAATGTCTTTGTATGTTCTTCTTGCAATTGATTTCTAGTTTCATACCATTGTGGTCTGAGAAGATGCTTGTTATAATTTCAATTTTCTTGAACTTGTAGAAACTTTGTGCCCTAACATGTGGTCTATCTTTGAGAATGTTCCATGAGCACCTGAGAAGAATGTGAATTCTGTAGTTTTGGGGTGTAGTTCTCTGTAGATATCTATTCAATCCATTTGGTCTAGTGCTTCATTTAGAGTCTCTGTTTCCTTGCTAATTTTTTGTCTAGAGGATCTATCCAGTGATGTGAGCGGGGTGTTGAAGTCCCCTGCTATGATTGCATTGCTATCGATTTCTCTTTTGAAGTCCTCCAAAGGACTTCATGTTTTTTAATGTATTTTGGTGCTCCTATATTGGGTGCATATATGTTTATCAAGGTTATATCTTCCTGTTGGATAGATTCTTTCAATATTATGTAGTGGCCTTCTTTGTCTCTAGTTATGGCCTTCAATCTGAAGTCTATTTTATCAGATATAAGTATTGCTACCCCAGCTTTTTTTTTTCTTTTCCATTTGCGTGAAAGATTTTTTTCCATCCCTTTACTTTCAATCTATGTGAGTCTTTTGTTGTGAGGTGGGTCTCTTGTAAACAGCATATAGATGAGTCATGCTTTCTTATCCAATCAGCTACTCTGTGTCTTTTTATGGGAGCATTCGGTCCATTTACATTTAAGGTGGTTATTGATATGTACTTATTTACTTCCATTTGTGTTTAGTGTGGTTCTATTTTCCTTCCCATTTCTCCTGGTAATTACAGCAGTCCTTTTAACATTTCTTGCAGTGCTGGTTTGGTGCTAATGTATTCCCTTAGCCTTTTTTGTCTGGGAAGCTCTTTATTTGACCTTCTATTTTGAATGATAGCCTTGCTGGGTAAAATAGTCTTGGATTCAGATCCTTGTTTTTCATGACCTTGATTACTTCATGCCATTCCCTTCGAGCCTGTAGTGTTTCTTGTGAAAAGTCAGCTGAGAGCCGTATGGGGGTTCCTTTGTAGGTAACCTGTTGCTTATCTCTTGCTGCTTTTAGGATTCTCTCTTTGTCTTTAATGTTTGGCAGTTTGATTACTATGTGTCTTGGTGTGGGCCTGTTTGGGTTCTTCTTACTTGGGGCTCTCTGAGCTTCTTGAACTTGAATGCCTTCTTCCTTCACCAAATTAAGGAAGTTTTCTGTCACTATTTCTTTGAATATATTCTCTAGCCCTCGCTTACTTTCTTCTTCTTCAGGGACTCCTATGATACAAATATTATTCCGTTTCCAGTTGTCCCACAATTCTCTTAAGCTCTCTTCCTGTATTTTAATCTTTTTTTCCTTTTGGTTTTCTGATTGGTTGATTTCTTCTAGCCTGTCTTCTAATTCACTGATCCGGTCCTCACCTTCCCCTACTCTGCTTTTTAGACCTTCCAGTGTGTTTTTCATTTCTGATATGTCATTCTTCATTTCTTCCTGTTGGTTTTTCATTTCCAAATGGGTTATTTTCAACATTTCTATGTCTTTACTCATGTTGCTCATGTCCTTACACATGCTGTTGAGCTTCCGCAACATCATGGCTCTTAATTCTAGTTCTGTTAACTTGCTTAACTGCACCTCATTTATTTCATCTTCTGTAGAGGTCTCTTGATCTTTCATTTGGCTTTTGTTTCTGTTTCTCACCATTTTGGTTATCACAGTGGGCTTTGGAGTCTGCCAAGTTTTCCCTGTGGGTGTTGGTGTTCTGCTGTTTGTGGCTCCCTCTCCTGGGTTTGGATGCACCAGGGAGGACCCACTTTAATCCCGCCAAGTCCCCTGTTCTCCGGGAGTCTGTGTGGCTCCAGCCGAGAGCTTAGCAGGTTACAGTGTTCCCAGGGCCCGTGCAGGGTGGCAAGGGAGGCGGTGGGAGTAATTTCCCGCTGAGTTCCCTGGTCCCGCCGTGTTTTTCTGTTTTTTAATTATTTTTTTTTCTTTTGGTTTTCTGATTGGTTGATTTTTTTGTACCCTATCATCTAATCCACTGATCCGGTCCTCAGCTTCCTTTACTCTGCTATTTGTACTTTCCAATGTGTTTTTCATTTCTGATATGCCATTCTTCGTTTCTTCTTGGTGGTTTTTAATTTCCAACTGGTTGATTTTCAACATTTGTACGTCTTTACTCATGGTGCTCATGTCCTTACAAATGCCGTTGAGCTTCCTCAAGATCATTGCTCTGAATTCTAGTTCTGTTAACTTGCTTAACTGCACCTCATTTATCTCAGCTTCGGTAGAGGTCTTTTGTTTTTTCATCTGGCTTTTGTTTCTGTTTTATACCATTTTGGCTATCACAGTGGGGTTTGGACTCTGCCAAATTTTTCCTGTGGGTGTTGGTGCTCTGCTGTTTGTGGCTCCCTCTCCTGGGTTTGGATGAGGCAGGGAGAACCCTCTTTAAACACCACTGTCAAGTCTTAACTCTCCTGGTTAGAGTTGCTAGCCCATGTAAAGTTACTTATCCTGTAGCTTTTTTTGCCTGGAGGCTATTAGTAAGGGTTACCTGAAGAACCTTGGTTTCTGAGTTGACTGAAAAACTCTCTCAGGTGCTCAGTGTTAGAGAATTTCCCGAGGGTGGGGCAGATGCTGGTTGTTAATGGGCCTCAATTAGCATTTCAGTGGCCACCGGGTGGGGATGAATCTTGAACGAGAGGCCACAGCCTCTACCTAGGGCCCTGGGAAGGAGTGAGATGAGCACAGTCCTGTGTGGCTGTACTCTGCAAAAGCTCTGTGCACCCTCCACATTCCGAGTGTCCCCACACAGTTCCCGTCCAGTCTGCCCTCCCTCTGCTGAAGCCCAAGGTGAGTGGCTGCTGCCAATTTATCCGCTGTCCAGTCTCTGTGCCATGGAGCCGTCTGGGACTTGAACCTGAGGGCGCTGTTCCCAGCTAAAGGCAGCCGAGGCCACAGCAGCTTCCAGCCGAGGGTTTAGCACCCAGCCGAGGTTGTAGGTTCCAGCCAAGGCAGCTGCAGGACCCAGCCAAGGCAGCTGCTGGTCCCAGCCAAGGCCACAGGAACCAGCTGAGGGCACAGCATCCAGCCAAGGCCGCTGGTCCCAGACGTGGGTGTAGCACCCAGCCGATGTTGCAGGACCCAGCTGAGGTAGCCACAGATCTCAGCCAAGGCAGCTGCTGGTCCCAGCCAAGGCCACAGGACCCAACCGAAGGCACAACTTCCAGCAGAGGACTCTCGTCCCAGCCGAGACTGCAGCAGGTCCCAGCCCAGGCTGCTGCAGACCGTGGGCTCCCGGCCCCCTCTCGTGTCCTCGCCAGCCTACCAGGATTGAGTCAGTGTCCCTGGTTATGTGGTCCTCCAAGCTGCCTTTTGGTTGCCCCTTCCTGACGATTTGTCTTTATTTTAGTTGTAATTCCAGTTTGGTCCTGGGAGATGGTCTGTGTAGTTTCCATTCACTCCGCCGCCATTTTTTCTCTCCGCCATCAGTTTCTTGATGTTAATTTGTATCCTGCTACTTTGCCAAATTCATTTATTAAGTCTAGTAAAGTTCTGATGGAGTCTTTGGGGTTTTCTACGTATAGTATCATGTCATCTGCGAATAATGACAGTTTCACTTCCTCCTTTCCAATTTGGATCCCTTTTATTTCCTCTTTCTGTCTGATTGCTGTGGCAAAGACTTCCAGTACTATGTTAAATAAGAGTGGCGATAATGGGCATCCTTGTCTTTTTTCCTGTTCTTAAGGGGAATGCTTTTAGTTTCTGTCCATTGAGTATGATGTTGGCTGTAGGCCTTTCATATATGGCCTTTATTATGTCGAGATATGATCCCTCTATTCTCAGATTGATGAGTGTTTTGAACAGAAATGGGTGCTGGATTGTCAAATGCTTTTTTAGTTTCTATTGATATGTTCATATGATTTTTATCTTTCATTTTTTTTAATGTGGTATATTACATTTATTGATTTGCAAATATTGTACCAGCCTTGCATCCCTGGTATGAATCCCAGTTGGTCATAGTGAAAAATTTTTTTGATGTATTGCTAGAGTCAATTTGCTAGTATTTTGTTCAGGATTTTGGCATCTATGTTCATTAGGTATATTGACCTGTAGTTTTTTTTTCTTCATAATGTCTTTTTCTGGTTTTGGAATTAGAATTATGCTGGCTCATAAAACAAGTTTGCAAGTCTTCCTTTTTTTTGAATTTTCTTAAATATTTGGAGGAGAATTGGTATTAGTTCTTCTTTGAATGTTCAGTAAAATTTCCCTGTGAAGCTGTTTAGGCCTGGGCTTTTGTTTGCTGGGAGAGTCTTGATTACTTCTTCAATTCTTTTGTTGTTATTAGTTTGTTCACTGTGAAGCCACATGGGAGATTAACCCCGAGGGTACTGCTCACAGCTAAGGCCACTGCTGTTCCCAGACCCCCTCTCATTCCTGCACAGATCCTACAAGGATCAGTTTAGTGTCCAGGGTTATATGGTTCTCACAAGCTGCTTTTCTGTTGCTTTTTCCTGATGATTTGTTTTTATTTTACTTGTAATTCCAGTTTGGTTCTGGGAGATGTTCTCTGTAGCTTCCATTCACTCCACCGCAATTTTGGAATCTCTGTTGCCTATATTTTCTTCTAGAATTTTTATTGATTCACAAGTCACATATGAATGTTTTATCCATTTTTATTGTATTCTTGTGTATGGTATAAGTTGGTGTTCTAGCTTTATTTTTTTGCATGTAGCTGTCCAATTTTTCCGACACCATTTATTAAAAAGGCTGTTTTTACTCAATTGTATTCTCTTGCCACCTTTGTCAAATATTAATGGAGCATAATGTCTTGGGTCAATTTCTCGGTTCTCTGTTCTGTCTCATTGATCTATATCTCTGTACTTGTGCCAGTTACAGTCTGTTTTCATTACAATGACTTTGTAGTATAAACTGATATCCGGTATTGTGATCCCACCCACTTTGTTCTTTATTTTCAAGATTGCTGTGGCTATTTGGGGTCTTTTTGTTCCCGTGTAAACTTTTAGAGTGTTTATGTTAGTTCTGTGAAATATGTTGTTGGTATTTTAATGGGGATTGCTTGAATCTATAGATTGTTTTCTGTAGCATGGACATTTTAATTATGTTAATTTTTCCAATCCATTAACAAGGTTTATGCTTCCACTTTTTTATATCTGCCTCTTTTTCTTTTTTCAATGTCCTGTGGTTTTCTGTGAATAGGTCCTTCACCTATTTTGTTATGTTTATTCTTAGGTATCTTAATTTTTTTGGTTGCAATGGTTGTTAGCTCTAGCTTCCATATTACTGCCCCAACCCTGTTAAATCTTTTACTTTCATATTGATACCCCAAGCCTCTTATCGTTTAACCTTGCCCTGAGCCTCTCATTCCAGGAAATCAAAACTCATCACTCCAGTCAGGAGGAACGGAATGACGGAAATACCCTAACCCACCCAAAACTACAAACAGTTGATCGACAAGATAAACAAGTTTCAGGAGACCCCAGCCCTGGCCAATAAAGAATGACCATGACTCTTTGGCTGAATGACTACCCACCCCAGCCCTACGTTTAAAAATTCTTAGTCTGGATGAGCCAGTTGCTATTTTCTCCTTAGAGGTAGCTTGGCAGGTCTTTCTCTCAATGAACCCGCACTCTTCTGGTTACTCAGCACCACCTCGTTCTTACATTTTGGTGCCAAAATTTGGAGTGGGAGCTTGGTTGCCTGGATGATCCCTGGCACAGACCACCCTTAGTACCTGGGTAGCAGTGGGCTGCAGCAGCTTGTCTGGGGTTAACTCCCAGATTCTGGGTGGACTGTGGTTTGGGTTGATTGGCCGGCTCCAACCCGTCCCGGACCCCCTCCTACCTGCCGAACAAGAAGGTAAGGAATTTCTCCTTCCCTTCTCCAGTTGGCCTTCCAAATTTTAGCCACACTCACTCTCCCTTTCTTACACTCTTTCTCTCATTCCCTGTTCACCCTCACTCTCCCTTTCACACACTCCTTCTCTCCTTCCATATTCTCCCTTATTCTTTCACCTACATTTGATACTGGATGACCTGCCCCTCTTGTTCTCATCTCAAAACTCACTGATTGGCCTGCCCGTCTCACTCTTGTCTCAAAATTCTCCCTTATTTTTCTACCTATGCAAGGTTTTGATTTTGACTCACGCCTGTCTACCAAGTGGCCAGCTCATCTCGCTCTCCTCTTGAAATCTAGGTTCTTTTTTTTTTTTTAATGAATTTTTATTTATTTTTTTGTTACAGATATTTTACCTTTTTACCTCATTGGCACCCCCCACCCCACCCCACCTCCACCCGTCCCCGGCTTAGTTGTCCATGTCAATTAGTCATGCATACATGCATATAACTTCTGTGGTTTATCTCTTCCCACCACCCCACCCCACCTACCCCCTCTTCTGAGGGATGTCAGTCTGTGCCCTACTTCAATGTTTCTGGGACTACTGTATTCCTCAGACTGTTACGTTCATTACATTCCGTATATAAGTGAGATCATGTGGTATTTGTCTTTTTCTGCTTGGCTTCTTTCACTTAGGATAATACTTTCCAGGTCCCTCCATGTCGTCTCAAAGGATAAGAGATCTTTCTTTCTTACCGCTGCATAGTACTCCATTGTGTATATATACCACAGCTTTTTTTATCCACTCGTCTACTGGTGGACACTTGGGCTGTTTCCAGATCTTAGCTATTGTAAATAGTGCTGCTGTGAACATGGGGATACCTATATTATTCCTGATTGGTGTTTCAGGCTTCTTAGGGTATATTCCCAGCAGTGGGATCACTGGGTCAAATGGAAGTTCAATTTTTAATTTTTGGAGGTAGCACCATATTGTTTTCCATAGCGGCTGTCACAGTCTGCATTCCCACCAGCAGTGTATTAGAGTCCCCTTTTCTCCACACCCTCGCCAACACTTGTTGTTTGATGATTTGTTGATGGCAGCCATTCTGACAGGTGTGAGGTGATACCTCATTGTTGTTTTAATTTGCATCTCTCTGATGATTAGGGATGTTGAGCATTTCTTCATATGTCTTTTGGCCATTTGTATGTCGTGTTTGGAGAGGTGTCTATTCAGCTCCTCTGCCCATTTTTTAATTGGGTTCTTTGTCTTCCTTTTGTTGAGTTGTATGAGCACTCTATATATATATATTGGAAATTAACCCCTTATCTGATACATCATTGGCAATGATGTTCTCCCATACAGTGGGTTGCCTTTCCATTTTGATGACTGTTTCTTTTGCTGTGCAGAAGCTTTTTAGTTTGATGTAGTCCCATGTGTTCATTTTCTCCTTTATTTCTGTTGCCTTAGGTGATGTATCAGTGAAAATTCTGCTCCTTATGATGTCTGAAATTTTGTTGCCTACATTTTCTTCTAGAATTTTTATGGATTCACGGTTCACATTTAAGTCTTTTATCCATTTTGAGTTTATTTTTGTGTATGGTGTAAGTTGATGGTCTAGTTTCATTGTTTTGCATGTAGTTGTCAAATTTTCCCAACACCATTTATTAAAGAGGCTGTCTTTACTCCACTGTATGCTCTTGCCACCTTTGTCAAATATTAATTGAGCGTATTGCCTTGGGTCCATTTCTGGGTTTTCAGTTCTGTTCCACTGGTCTATATGCCTGTTCTTGTGCCAGTACCAGGCTGTTTTGGTTACAGTCACTTTGTAGTATAACCTGATATCTGATATTGTGGTCCCACCTACTTTGTTCTTTTTTTTTTTCAAGATTGCTGTGGCTATTCAGGGTCTTTTTTGGTTCCATATGAACTTTTGAAGTATTTGTTCTAGTTCTATGAAATATGTCGTTGGTATTTTGATGGGGATTGCATTGAATCTATAGATTGCTTTGGGTAGTATGGACATTTTAATGATGTTAATTCTTCCAATCCATGAACAGGGTATGTGCTTCCACTTTTTTATATCTTGCTCTATTACATTTTTCAGTGACATGTAGTTTTCTGCAAATAGGTCCTTTACTTCTTTGGTTAAGTTTATTCCTAGGTATCTTAATTTTTTTGGCGCGATGGTAAATGGGATTGTTTTTTCAGTTTCTCTTTCTGTGAGTTCATCATTGGTGTACAAGAATGCCATTGATTTCTTGACGTTAATTTTGTATCCTGCTACTTTGCCAAATTCATTTATTAAGTCTAATAGATTTTTTATGAAGTCTTTAGGGTTTTCTATGTGTAATATGTCATCTGCAAATAATGACAGTTTCACTTCCTCCTTTCCAATTTGGATCCCTTTTATTTTTTCTTCATGTCTGATTGCGGTGGCTAAGACTTCCAGTACAATGTTAAATAAGAGTGGCGAAAGTGGACATCCCTGTCTTGTTCCTGTTCTTAATGGAAATGTTTTTAGTTTCTGTCCATTGAGAATATGTTGGCTGTAGGTCTTTCATTTATGGCCTTTATTATGTTGAGATATGATCCCTCTATTCCTACATTGCTGAGCGTTTTTATCAGAAATGGATGCTGGATTTTGTCGAATGCTTTTTCAGCATCTATTGATATGATCATGTGGTTTTTATTCTTCATTTTGTTTATTTGGTGTATCATGTTTATTGATTTGCGAATATTGTACCAGCCTTGCATCCCTGCAATGAATCTCACTTGGTCATGGTGAATAATTTTTTTGATGTATTTCTGGATCCGATTTGCTAATATTTTGTTCAGGATTTTGGCGTCTATGTTCATCAGGGATATTGGCCTGTAGTTTTCTTTCTTTGTAGCGTCTTTTTCTGGTTTTGGAATTAGAATTATGCTGGCTTCATAGAACAAGTTTGGAAGTCTTCCTTCTTCTTGAATTTTTTGAAATAATTTGAAGAGAATGGGTGTTAGTTCTTTTTTGAATGTTCGGTAAATCTCTCTCGTGAAGCCATCTGGGCCTGGGCTTTTGTTTGCTGGGAGAGTCTTGATTTCCTTTTCAAATTTCTTAGTTGTTATTGGACTGTTCAAGTTTTCTTTCTCTTCCGGGAATAGTTTTGGGAGACTGTGTGTTTCTAGAAATTTGTCCATTTCTCTTAGATTGTCAAATTTGTTGCCATATAGTTGTTCGTAGTAGTTGTTAACGATTATTTGTATTTTCGTGGTGTTGGTTGTTACTTCTCCTCTTTCATTTCTGATTTTGTGTATTTGGGTTCTCTCTCTTTGTTTCTTGGTGAGTCTAGCTAAGGGTCCATCAATCTTGTTTATCTTTTCGAAAAACCAGCTCTTTGTTTCATTGATCCTTTGAATTGTTTTTTTGGTCTCTCTGTCATTTATTTCTGCTCTGATCTTTACTATTTCCTTCATTCTACTTGCTCTGGGGTTTTCTTTTTGTTTGCTTTCTAATTCTTTAAGTTGTGAGGTTAGATAGTCAATTAGAAATTTTTCTTGTTTTTTGAGGTAGGCCTGTAGTGCTATGAACTTCCCTCTCAGAACTGCTTTTGCTGCATCCCATAGATTTTGTGTTGTTGTGTGTTCATTTTCATTGGTTTCCAGGAAGTTTTTAATTTCTTCCTTGATCTCCTTGGTGACCCATTCATTTTTTAATAACATGCTATTTAGCCTCCATGTGTTGAAATGTCTTTGCATGTTCTTGTTGCAAATGATTCTAGTTTCAAGCCATTGAGATCTGAGAAGATGCTTGATATGATTTCAATCTTCTTGACCTTGTAGAGATTTAGTTTGTGACCTATCATGTGGTCTATCTTTGAGAATGTCCCATGTGCACTTGAGAAGAATGTGAATTCTGTAGTTTTGGGGTGTAATTCTCTGTAGATATCTATTAAATCCATTTGGTCTAGTGCTTCCTTTAGAGTCTCTGTTTCCTTGCCAATTTTTTGCCTAGAGGATCTATCCAGTGCTGTCAACGGGGTGTTGAAGTCCCCTGCTATGATTGTATTGTTGTCGATTTCTCCTTGGAAGTCCTCCAGATGATTTTTAATATATTGTGTTGCTCCTATATTGGGTGCATATATGTTTATCAAGGTTATATCTTCCTGTTGGATAGATCCTTTCAATATTATATAGTGGCCTTCTTTGTCTCTAGTTATGGTCTTCATTTTGAAATCTATTTTATCAGATATGAGAATTGCTACCCCAGCTTTTTTTTGTTTTCCATTTGCTTGGAAGATTTTTTTCCATCCCTTCAATTTCAACCTATGTGAGTCTTTTGTTGAGAGGTGGGTCTCTTGTAAACAACATATAGATGCATCATGCTTTCTTATCCAATCAGCTACTCTGTGTCTTTTTATGGGAGCATTCAATCCATTTACGTTTAAGGTGATTATTGATATGTACTTATTTATTGCCATTTTTTTTTAGTGTGGTTCTATTTTTCTTCCCATTTCAACTGCTAATTACAGCAGTCCTTTTAACATTTCTTGCAGTGCTTGTTTGGTGTTAATGTATTTCCTTAGCCTTTTTTTGTCTGGGAAGCTCTTTATTTGACCTTCTCTTTTGAATGATAACCTTGCTGGGTAGAGTAGTCTTGGATTCAGATTCTTGTTTTTCATGTCTTTGATTACTTCATGCCATTCTCTTCTGGCCTGTAGTGTTTCTTGTGAGAAGTCAGCTGAGAGCCTTATGGGGTTCCCTTTGTAGGTAACCTGTTGCTTATCTCTTGTTGCTTTTAGGATTATTTCTTTGTCTTTAATTTGTGGCATTTTAATTACTATGTGTCTTGCTGTGGGCCTGTTTGGGTTCTTCTTACCTGGGGCTCTCTGTGCTTCTTGAACTTGAATGCCTTCTTCCTTCACCAAATTAGGGAAGTTTTCTGTCACTATTTTTTTGAATATATTCTCTATCCCTTGCTCCTTTTCTTCTTCTTCGGGGACTCCTTTGATGCGAATATTATTATGTTTCCAGGTGTCCCATAGTTCTCTTAAGCTGTCTTCCTGTTTTTTTAATAGTTTTTTCCTTTTATTTTTCTGATTGGTTGATTTTTTCTACCCTGTCTTCTAATTCACTGATCCGGTCCTCAGCTTCCTCTACTCTGCTTTTTATACCTTCCAATGTGTTTTTCATTTCGGATATGTCATTTTTTATCTCTTCTTGTTGGTTTTTAATTTCCAATTGGCTTATTTTCAGTGTCTCTATGTCCTTACTCATGCTGTTCAGCTTCCTCAAGATCATGGCTCTGAATTCTAGCTCTGTTAACATGCTTAATTGCTCCACATTGATCTCATCTTCGGTGGAGGTCTCTTGCACTTTCATTTGGCTTCTGTTTCTGTGTTTCACCATTTTGGCTATCACTGTGGGCTTTGGAGCCTGTCAAATTTTCCCTGTGGGTGTTGGTGTTCTGCTGTTTGTGGCTCCCTCTCCTGTGTTTAGATGAGCAAGGGAGGACCCATGTTCAACCCCACTGTCAAGTCTCACTTTCCTGGTTAAAGTTGCCAGCCAAGGAAAGGTACTGTTATCCTCTATCTTTTTGCCTGGAGGCTAGCAATCTAGGTTACTTGATGAGTTTTGGGTTGTCAGTTGATTGAAAAACTCCCTCCGTTGCTCAGCCATGGGGCTTTCATGATCCTGGGACAGATGCTGGTTGTTAGTGAGCCTCAATTAGCACTTCAATGGCCCACAAGGTGGGGTTGAATCTCCGAGGGAGTTGCTTCTGCTTCTCTTAGAGCCCTGGGAAGGAGCAATGTGGCCACAGTTCTGAGTGGCTGCACTCAGCCAAAGCTCTGAGTGCCCTCCAGATCCCGAGTGTCCCCACACAGCTTCAGTCCAGTCTGCCCTCCCTCTGCCAGAGCCCAAGGTGAGTGACTGTGGCTGTTTCAGCCTCTGTCCCAGCTCTGCGCTGTGGGGTCGCCTGGGAGTGTAACCCGAGGGCGCTGCTCCCAGCTAAGGCCGCTGCTGAGCTGCCGAAAGTGGGCTCCCAGCCCCCGTCTCGCGCCTTCACAAGCCTACCGGGATGGAGTCAGTGTCCCTCGTTGTATGGTCCTCGCAAGCTGCTTTTCTGTTGGTGGTTTTTCCCGTCGATTTGTCTGTGTTATAGTTGTAATTCCAGTTTGGTTCTGGGAGACGGTCTGTGTAGCTTCCGTTCACTCCGCCGCCATTTTTCCTCTCGAAATCTAGGTTCTTGCTACTCTCAGGCATTGAAGTTGTGGTGAAGACTCCTTCTTGATTTGTCCTTCATACAGGCTTGTCCTCCCGAGGCCTTGATTAGAGATGGGGACACCCTCTCCTGTCATTGCCTCTCTACAAAATGGGGTCGTCTCAATCAAACCACCTCGATCAAACCCCCTTGGCTGCCTCCTGTAAAACCTAAAAAACCTCAGCCTCTCTGATTTGAGGCCCTGCAAACTCATGTTCCTCTTCTATACAGCCTGGCCCCAATACAAACTCGACAATAATTCTCAATGGCCAGAAGATGGCACTCTTTACTTTAATACCCTAAGGGATCTAGGAAATTTCTGCCACCAGACAGGCAAGGCCTCAGAAATTCCTTAGGTGCAGGCTTTCTTTTCTCTCTGCTCTCCCCCTTCCCTTTTTTCTACCTGCTCCACCCACCAAGTCTTTCTAACCCAATCCCCAAACCCCCTCTCTTCTACAGATTTTTTGACCCTCAAGACCACTCGGCCATACCTCTTTCTCCTCTTCCTCCCTCGCCCTGCCCCAGATACTCTTGCCCCAGATACACCCCCTTCTCCCATTGCTGCTCTGCCTCTGCCTTATCTGAATGCCTCTTCTCCTCCAACAGATGTGCCTTCCCCCACATCTCCCTTTTTTCTCTGCCCACATAAACCTCCCCAGACTGGTTTATATCCACACTGCAAATTAGCTGGTGCCAAGGGAATAGTCCATATAGCCATCCCCTTCTCCCTCTGATTTATCCCCAATTGAACACCACCTTGGCTCCTTTTTCTCTGATCCTGACACCTACAACCAGAAGTTCTGATACCTCACTCAATCCTATGATTTTACATGGCACGATCTTTCTGTCATCTTTTCTTTCTCCCTCTCTTCACACAATAAGTATTGGGTATGGGCGACTGCCCAGCAAATAGCAGATGGGGCACATGCCTGGGACAATAATCTCCCTCTAGGGGGAGATGAATTTCCCCCCAATGACCCAAACTGGAACTATCAAATTGGCCATGCTAATTGTAGGGAACACAACCATCTTATAGACCACTTTCTTCAGGCCTTAGAAAAACTAGCCAATAAGGTCGTCAATTATGACAAAATCAAATAAATCATTCAAAGGCCCCAAGAAAATCTAGGAGAATTCCTAGAATGACTTTCCCAGGCCTATCATAGATGCATGCATATGGACTCCACCACTCCAGCTGGAACCACTTTCCTCCACTCCCATTTCATCTCCCAATCTGCCCCTGACATTAGACACAAACTCAAAAAGCTTGATGATGGGCCCAAGACACCTCAGAGAGAGCTCTTACATATTGCCTTTAAGGTTTTTAACAACCAGGAGGAAACAGAGAGGGAAGATCAACAGAAAAGACAACAGGAGAACTACCTTATGCTAGCGAAGGCCCTTAGGGGGAACACTGGTCCGAGGGACTGAGGCTCTAGAAACAACCTCCTCAATCAAATCCTACTGGCCCCTAATTCAATTGCAAACAAGTGGGCAAGACAGTGCCCACACCCTCATCCCCCACCAGGGCCTTGCCCACACTGTCACCATGAGGGCCACTGGGGAATTAATTGCCCCGAACACCAAAAGGCATTCAGGATGACTGTTCCCAACAATGCCCCACCTAGGACATTAACAGACTTTCTGGGACTGGCAGCAGAGGACTGAGGAAGCCCTGGGACACCGGCCCCAGTACACATCACCAACAGTGAGCCCAGGGTAAACCTTTGCATAGCAGGTAAGGAAATCTCCTTCCTCATAGACACTGGGGCCACCTTCTTCACCCTCCCAGATTTTAATGGCCCTCTTGGCTCTTCTCAAACCTTCATAGTGGGAGTCTCAGGTCAGTGCTCCTGCCCCCTTATTACCCCTCCTATAACTTGTGTCTTAGAAGGAACTTCATTTACACATCAATTCCTAGTCATGCCCCAATGCACCACACCCCTCCTAGGATGGAATATCTTAAGCAAATTCCATACTGCCCTCCAACTCTTCCTTCCAAAGAGACCTACAACTGTTTCTCAAAATATCAGAATATTTTGCTTGCTGGACAACAGCCACACCCCTGATTCCTCCAAATCCTCCACTTCCTTTCCCATTTTCCCCTCTATTGTTAATCCTCAGGTCTGGGACACTAGCCAGTTCTCCATAGCTACTCACAAGATCCCCATCAAAATACCCCTTAAAAACATCTCTCTCTTTCCTAATGTACCCCAGTACTCCATTTCTCGAAAACATCTACAGGGCCTAAAACCCCTTATCTCTACATTTTTAGCCTCAGACTCCTAATCTCCACTAACTCCCCCTATAACACCCCAATCTTCCAAACCAAATGTCACCTACTGACTCGTACAGGACCTGTGCTCCATTAACTTGGCCATCCTCCCCATCACCCTAGTTTACCCAACCCATATACTGTTCTCTGTACCATTTCTGTGAACACCTCCCACTTCACTGTCCTGGACCTCAAAATTGCCTTTTTTTTTTACCATCCCCCTATATCCAGATTGCCAAGATCTTATTGCTTTCACTTGGACCGACCCAGATACCCTGCATTCCCAGCAGCTAATATGGACAGTCCTACCTCAGGGATTCCGGGACAGCCACCACTTTTTTGGCCAGGCCCTAGTAGTGAATTTTAACAAGCTCAACCTCCCCCACAGCACCATCATTCAATATGTCAATGATCTCCTTCTTTGAAGCCCGTCTTTGGAGGCCTCTCAGCCAGATACCACCTAGTTTCTCAACTTCCTTGGCCAGTTAGGCTACAGGGTATCTCTTTCCAAAGTACAGCCCTCTCTACCCCAAGTCACATACCTAGGAGTACAACTGACCCCGGGGAAAAAGGCTATTACCACTGATAGAAAACGTCATTGCTTCTATACCGACTCCCTCAACCAAAGAGCAACTTCTTTCTTCCCTAGGAATCATGGGCTTCCTCTGGTCATGGATTCCTAACTATAGCCTCCTAACAAAGCCCCTATATTAAGTAACTAGAGGGGAACTCTCTGAACCACTAGACCCCAGACTCCCTATATAAACACATTTTTCTAAACTCAAAGAGGCCCTCCTTCAGGTACCAACCCTAAATCTCCCAGACTTAAACTCAGACTTCATATTTTATGTTACCGAAAAGCAAGGGCTTGTCCTGGGGGTCCTGGACAACAAAAGGGACCACTCTTTGCACCAGTAGCCTACCTCTCAAAACAACTAGATTCAACATGCAGGGGATGGGCACCCTGCCTCAGGGCCTTAGTGGCTGTGGCCCTCCTAGCTCTTGAAAGCAAAAATTTACCTTTGGTCAAAGGGTGTTCATTAGAACACCACACAATCTTTAAGACTTACTGTCTCACAAAGCCCTAACCCACTTATCACCTTCCCGCCTACAACAAATCCACATCATTTTCATTGAAAACTCTGAATTAATCTTTCAGCCATGCTCCAACCATAACCTTGACACGCTCCTACCGACTTCCCCCTCACCCTCCACTCATTGCTGCATCGAAATGCTTACACATTTTTCCAACCCCTTTCCCCACATTACCTCTACTCCCCTCCCTGCTCCAGACCTCAACTTATTTATAGATGGAAGTTTCCTTAGAATAACACAAAGATCTACCCAAGCAGGTTATGCCATCATCACTGGACAAACTCTATTCTCGAGGCTCAATCATTACCGCCCGGGATGACCTCCCAGCAGGCCGAGTTAATTGCCCTCACAAGGGCACTAACTCTGTCTTCAGGGAAAACAACCAACATATACACAGATTCTAAATACTGCTACCACATCCTACATTCAGCTGTGGTCATTTGGCAGGAGCAGGGTTTTCTTACAACTAAAGGAGACTCCCTCCAAAACCATTCTTATACACAAAACCTACTTCATGCAGGCCTATTAGCAAAATGAGTAGCCATCATCCACTGTCGAGGACACCAGAAAAGCACTTCACCCATATCCATGGGAAATAACATAGCAAACTGAGTGGTGAAGAAAATAGCCACTCAGCCCCTAGGATCCCACATTTATTTCCTGACCTCTCACACTCCATCATACTCCAACAAAGAAAAGGCTGCCTACTCTTCCTTGCCTCAGAAGGATGGTTGGTACATACTAGAAAAGAAACTCCTACTCCCACAGTCTCAGACAGAGGACATTTTACAATCTATAGATAATTTTTTTCCACACTGGGTACCAACACTTACTCCCTTACATCTCCACCTTTCTAACAAAAAATAACCTCCCAACAATCCTCAAGAAAATAACATCTTCCTGCCAGACCTGCACTCCTTGCACCCCTCAAGGAGAAATTCATCCCAAATCATTCCCCGCCCACCAAACCCAGGGACAACTGTTGGCACAAAATTGGCAAACAGACTTTAACCACATGCCCAAATACAAGGGACTCAGATACATTCTCACTCTAGTCGACACCTTCTTTGGCTGATTTGAGGCATTTTCCACTAAACATGAGGCTGTGAGCCAGGATGCCACGGTCCTCACCGAACACGTCATTCCTTGGTTTGGCCTCCCTTCAACATTGCCATCAGACAATGGACCAGAATTCACCTCTCACATCATACAGTCACTCTCAACTTATTTAGGACTTAAATTGCAACTACACATACCTTACTGTCCCCAGTCCTCAGGCAAAGTAGAGCGGACTAATCAAATTCTCAAACACCACCTTACTAAACTCATTCTTGAGCTTCACCTTCCCTGGCCTTAGCTCCGATGAGAATTTGTGCCATGTCAAGGAAACCCCTCAAACTAAGCACCTTTGAAATAATGTATGGAAGGCCCTTTGTCCTAGACTCCAGTCCTCTAACTAACCCCAACCCCGCCATCAGAGATTACTTCCCAGCATTGGCTTATATGAGGTCCAAATTACACTCAGAGATAAGTAAACTTCTACCTCAACCTTTTTCTACCACCAAGTTACACCTCACTCTACTGCCAGGAGATCAGGTATATAAACAAATCTGAGGAAAAACACCTCTCCAGCCAATCTGGACCGGCCCACACAATCATTCTTTCCACTCCCACAGCAGTCAAAATTGAAGGGGACTTTCACTGGACACATCTTTCACATATCAAACCATACACTCCACAAATCCTAAAAATTATTTCTCCACACCCACAGGTCCTCTATCCCTCAAAACTTCTTCAGGTCCACTGATTATAGAAGAACAAAACCAGACTATCTTGTGAGACTCGCTCGAGACAACATGCTCACTCACAACTTACACTATATTCAACATTATCAACTAGCAATACACAACCTCTACCTTGTAAGATTTTTATTTTCTCACTCAGATTTTGGAAGACATAGCCTGGTTCAGGCCCCGCAGCTCTATATAGATGACTTCCTCACCTGGATCTAAGACCTCTTCTGGCAAGGAGCCCTTTGAGGTTTTACACACTTGGGGACCAACTTCTACATGTTCCTCCTCCTCTTTCATCTCATTGAACATGTTTTCCCCACTTCTTTCTCTTGCCCTCTTCACATTTCTTCCTCTGACCTCAAGGCCCGAACCCTATGTTTGGAGGTTCTTTCTTAATATATCCTCCACCCAGCCTCTTTACCAAATAATTGCCCCCACAAACTGCCCCCTCACTGGTCTTTACCATATAATTGCCTCCACAGACTGCCCCCTATCTGGCTGCTCATCAACCATCACAATTACTCCCAACTCTGACAAAACACAATAATTTTTTTAAAATGGAGCTTTGTACCCCCTCTTCCATATACCTCGCCCTCCAAAATAGTTATATACTAGCCACCACATGTCCTAAAAGAGAAAATAGGTGTATAAAAACACCCACCGGCCCCTGGACTTTCTTCATTTTTGAACCCTGGGACTATAAATGGGAACGAGGCCAAAATAGAACCCTTATTAAGGGATACCAAATACCACATAATCATCAGCTGAAAATATGTCCCACAAAAAACATCTTTCCAGAAATTAGAAGACCTCACCCACAAAATCTTAGCCTAGGAAACTTCCCTAACTGAACACCTTTCTAACAAATAAACCACATTTTCATGGCTAAATCTAATAAAAAAACAGAGTCCAAATTCTAAACCTAATCCAGGAAGTTGAGCCCTCTCAATGCTTCCTTTGTGCCTTCCTGGATCAACCACCAATGGCTGCAATCCCACTCTCATACCCTCTCAACATTTCTAAAACTCGCCCTGCCTCTTCATTTTTCCTAGACCATGTGCCCTTATACACCCCAAATAACACCTATAATCTATGCTACTATAAAGACATCTCCCACCTAAAATGCAATCAAACTCATCAAATTATCTCTGACTTTACAAGTCCTTGGGAAAATTTCTTTTGGTGTAACCACACTCTAACCAACCACATCAACGTCACCTCTCCAGGCCCATGTATCCCAGCAATTCTCGCCCCACAGCTTCTATATTACACTGAGGATGAGGTAGCCAGAATCCTTCAAACTCCCCACCAGAAGTGGGCCATCTTTCTCCCTTTTCTTGTAGGCCTCTCTTTCTTTTCCTCCATAGCTGCCTTAGGAATCAGGGGAGCTGGACTCGGCTACAGCCTTAAAATGACTGAACAAATTCAGGCAGATCTAAAAAGAGGTTTTGAAAACTCGGCTGCCTCCCTAGCCTCCCTACAATGACAACTTACCTCCCTAGCAGAGGTCACCTTCCAAAACCAAAGGGCCCTGGACCTTCTCACCACTGAGAAAGGAGGTACCTGCCTTTTCTTCCAAGAAAAATGCTGCTACTATATCAACAAATCAGGTATAGTAGAGAAAAATATTAACTCTCTCTGAAAACTCCAGGAGAGGCTCCACAATCACAGGCACTAAGCCAATGGTAGTCAAACCCACTCTTTAACATCCTACTCCAACTTATAACTTCAGTAATAGTAATCTCTCTCCTCTTACTGCTTCTCCCATGTTTTTTGAAATTTCTACATGCACAGGTGATCGAGCTTGCCAGGGTCACTCACCACCAACTATTACTCCAAACTTACACCCCATTACCCCAGGGTGACCCTCCCAGGAGGAGCAACCCATAGGGAGAACAGCAGGAAGTAGCCACAGAAGAACACTCTTGCCCAAGAGGCCCTCCCTAGGGGTCAACCCAAAATGTTGATCAACACAAACTTTTTTTAACCTTCCAACTTATACTAACTAAGAGTCTGGAAATGTTAAGTTTAACTTCCATATTACTACCCCCAGCCTCTTATTGATTAACCTCACCCCAAGCCCCATATTCCAGGAAACCAAAGCTTATTGCTCTGGCCAGGTGGAACAGTATCCTGAAACCCCCACCCAAACCTAAACAGCCGCTTGATGAGAAGAACAACTTTTGGAAAGACCCCAGCCCCAACCAATCAAGAACAACCATGACTCCTCGGCAGGGCAACCACCAACCCCAGCCCTAAGTTTAAAAACCCTTAGTCTGTATGAACTAGCTGCTGCACTCAACTTGGAGGCAGCCTGGCAGGTATTTCCCTCAATAAACCTGCACTTCCTGGTTACTGGGCTCCATCCTGTTCTTATAATGGTAAATGGGATTTTTTTTTTTTTTTAGTTTCTCTTTCTGCGTGTTCATTATCGGTGTATAAAAATGCCAATAATTTCTGGATGATGATTTTTTATCCTGCTACTGTGCAAAATTCATTTATTAAATCTAGTAGTTTTTTTGATGGCATCTTTAGGATTTTCTATGTACAATATCATGTCATCAGCAGATAATGACAGTTTCACTTCCTCCATTCCAATTATACATAACTTATTTTTTCTCTTTGTTTGATTGGTGTGTCTAATATTTCAAGTACTATGTTAAATAAGAGTGGCAAAAGTGTACATCCGTGTCTTGTTCCTGTTCTTAAGGGAGATGCTTTGATTTTTTTTTCCATTCAGTATGATGTTGGCTGTAGGATTGTGATAAATATCCTTTATTATATTGAAGATGGACTGTATCAGTTGGACTTAATTGATATTTACAGAACATTTCACCCCAAAGCTGCAGAATATACATTTTTCTCAATTACACATGTGACATTCACAAAAATAGCCCACATGTTAGGACACAAAATAAGTCTCTACAAATTCAAGAATTGAAATCATATCAAGTATCTTATCAGATCACAATGGCATGAAACTAGAAATCAATTACAATAAAACACTCAAAGCATTCAAACACATAGAAGATAAGTAGAGTGTTATTAAACAATGAATGGGTTACTAATGATGTTAAGAAAGAAATCAAATACTTCCTGAAAACTAATAAAAATGAACACACAACAATAAAAATCTATGGGAAAGAGCAAAAGCAGTCCTGAGAGGGAAGCACATAGCAATACAGGCTATGCAGTAAAGAAAGAAGAAAGAAGAAAAAAATTTAGTACACTAACTAACCCAACAACTTAAAGATTTAGAAAGAGAACAAAAAGAGAAATTCATGGTTAGTAGAAGAAAAGTAAATAAATAATAAAAACCAGAGCAGAAATAAATGACATAGAGACAAAAAAAAAAAAAAAAAAAGTACAAAAGATCAATGAAACAAAGAGCTGGTCCTTTGAAAAGATAAATGAGATGTATCAACCTCTAGCCAGGCTCATAAAGAAACAAAGAGAGGACCCAAAATAATAAAATCAGAAATGAAAGAGGTGAAGTTACAATGGACACCACAGAAATACATAGGATTGTAAGAAAATGCTATGAACCACTATATGCCAACAAATTTGACAACACAGGCAAAATAGACAAATTCTTAGAGTCATATATAATTCCAAAACTCAACTTCGAAGAGTAATAAAACCTAAATAGATCAATACAATTAAGGAATAAAAGAAGTAATCAATAAAATCCCAACAAACAAAAGCCCTGGTCCAGTTGGCTACACAAGAGAGTTTTACTAAACATTCAAAGAACTATCACCTATTCTCCTCAAACTATTTGAAAAAAATTTAAGAGGAAAAAAGACTTTCAAGCTCTTTCTATGAGGCCTGAATAATTCTAATCCCAAAACTAGATAAAGACACTGCAAAGAAAAAAATTATAGGTCAATATCTCTGATGAACATAGATGCCAAAATCCTCAAAAAAATCTTAACAAATTGAAACCAGCAATATATAACAAAAAATTATACACCAAGGCCAAGTGTGATTTATTCCAGGGATGCAAGGATGGTACAATATTTGTAAATCAATAACTGTGATATACCACATAGAGAAAATAAAAGATAAAAATTATGTGATCATATCAATAGGTGCTATAAAAGCATTTGAGAAGATGGCAGCAAGCAGGACCAAAGGGAGGGTGAGTGTGTGAGAGAGTTAGGGAGTATGTGAGAGAGTGTGAGTGGATGTGAAGGTGATGACCAAACCTGAGCAGTGTGGAGCCATGGAGCAAAATGTTCCTGTGCTGTGGACTGAAGCAGCCTGCTACCTTGGTAAGTGGCCTTTCAGGTCACTTCTCCCTGTACCACCGGAAGGTCCTGCCATTTTTGATGATCCCAGGTCTACCCTAGAAGGAAGCAGTGGGAGCAGCTAGGGTCCAGCAACCTGAGCCCACGAGTGCACCTGGCACCATCGGACCAGTGGACACTCTGTCAACACAGACTGGTGCACAGTAGTGGAGCTCCTAGGATGCCAGTCGCATAAGGTATGAAAAGCTGGAAACCCAGCACCATGCCCCATAGCAGCAGCCTGATCAGAGTGGAGATTTACTCCCAGAAACAGAGGTTGGAGAGCAGACATCCATCCCAAGGCAACAAAAGCACAGACCATCATGTGAGACCCATCCCCCAAAACTACAGCAAAAGATGAGCAGGAGTTGAGCCACACAAGGAAGCAGCACTCTCCAGGCTCCAGCAGCAGGACCTGGGGATCCACAGAGGCCTGTGTGGTACAGAAGCCCACAAGAGCAATGTGAATCCAGAGACCTAGAGACACTGGTGCAGTCCAGCTGCCCAAGAGCAGAAACTGCAGTGTGCAGGGGCACGAGAAAGCACTGTGCGACCCAGGAGGGAATGTGTGATCCAGTTACCTGCAAAACCTGTGGGGTGCTGAAGCACCAGAGATGCCACTGAAAGTCAGCAGGAACTGTGCCATCAAATCACCTGTGGGACCTGCGGGGAGCTGAAGCACCAGAGAGGCCTGTAGGACACAGCAATCCATAACATAGGCAAAAAGCCAGGTTCCCAAAGGGAATGTGTAATCCAATTACTGTGGGACCTGCAGGGTGCAGGGGCACCATAAAGGCCTATAGGAACCAGCTGCACAAAAGATAGGCATAGAGGATGTGAAAATGGAGGCTGAGTAAATAGAAGCTACATAGAAAATCTCCCAGAACGAAATGGAAATTACAATGAAAATAAAGACAAATCCTATAAAAAAAGAAAGAAAGAAAGAAAGAAAGAAAGAAAGAAAGAAAGAAAGAAAGAAAGAAAGAAAGAAAGAAAGAAAGAAACAGAAAAGAAGAAGAACAGGACCATGTAACTAGAGACACTGGTAGAATCTGTGGAAGCACGAGAGGGTGGCAGGCTGGGAGCCCACAGACAGCAGAAATCTTAGTTGTGAGCAGCGCCCTTGGGGAATAAAGGCCAAGCCTTCTACACAGCGCAGAGAGCCGAGACAGAATGCTAAAATATCCACAGCCCCTCACCTGGGGGCTACAGCAGAGGACAGGCACACTGGGCTGAAAGTCTGTGGGGACACCTAAGATTTGGAGGGCACTCAGAGATTTGCTGAGTTGCAGCCACAAAATACAGTGGCCACTGTGCTCCTTCCTGAGCTGTGGGGAAAAGCAGCAACCCACCCCCCTTAGAGATACAGCATTTTCCAGGTGAGGGGAAGAAATACTAATTGAGGCTCATTAAAAACCAGCATTTATCCCACACTTTGGAAATCATCTTATGCAGAACACCAGAACTACATTTCAAGGCACTGAGTAACTGGGACTACTAGCCACCAGGAAAAGCTAGAAGATAACTGATCTTTTCCTGGGCTTGCAAATCTACCCAGGAAGCTAAGACTTGGCAGTGGTGTTTAACGTGGGACCACCCAGGCTCATCCAAACCCAGTAGAAGAAGCCACAAACAGCAGAACACCAATACCTACAGAAAAATTGGGCAGGTTCCAAAACCCACTGAGATAGCCAAAATGGTGAAACAAAGAAACAAATCCCAAATGAAAGAACACAAGAATTCTATCAAAGATGACATGAATAGGGACTTCCGGTCAAGGTGGCGGCATAGGTAAACGCAGTATCGCGTCCTCCCACAACCACATCAAAGTTACAACTAAACTACAGAACAACCATCATTCAAAACCGCCTGAAATCAAGCTGAATGGAAGGCGTACAACTATGGAATTAACAAAAAAAAGCAGCTACATCCAGACGGGTAGGACAGGCGGCGGGGTGGTGGCGCAGCGGCGGCAGGCGGCGGCGAGACGGGCTGGTCCCACACCCAAGTGTGGTGGATAAAAATCAGGAGGCTCCTGCAGCTGGGAAGGTCCTTCCTGAGGACTGAGGGGTCCCCGTCACACACCAGGTGCCCCGTTCAGGGTTCCAGTGCCAGGAAGAGAAGTCCCCATAACTTCTGGCTGGAAAAACCAGCAGAAACTGAGGCTCAGGGAAGCTGACCTGGCTGGAGCCCCAGGCAGCTCCCTAAAGGGCCGGCGCACGGACCTATCAGACTCTCTCCCTCTAAGCTTGGAGGGGAGGCAGCTCGAGGGGCGCCAGAGACATACAGGGAAGAACTGAACTGTTTGGCGCTGGAGAGGGGGCTTCCTCGGGGACAAACGTGCTGCAAGAGGCCTTAGTTCCTTTGGTGAGCCCTTCACGGGGGCTGCAGACAGAAACCATACCTGGGACTCCAGCAACCTGGCTCACACTGGTAGCCCCGCCCCGCCCCACCCAACTTTCAAGCCCACCCTAGCTGTTGCCACTTGCTTAACCATAGGATTGGCCGGTCTTGGATCCTGCTTCAGGTTTTTCCTAAATTCTTTCAAACGAGCAGCATCGGGTCTCAGCGAGCCCCATACCTCTCATTAAGTAATACACTGAAACAAACACAGGGAGGCAGCCAAAATGAGGATACAAAGAAACAGGTCCCAAATGAAAGAACAGAACAAAACCCCAATAAAAGAACTAAGCGAAAGGGAGATAAACAACCTAACAGATACTCAGTTCAAAATACAGCTTATAAGGTTGCTCAATGAACTTAGTGAGAACCTCAGTGAACTTAGGGAGGGCCTCAAGAGCATAAAAAAGAAATCATGGATACACAGTTAGAATTAAAGGAGGCATTAACTGAAATAAAGAATGATTTACACAGTAATAGAGTATGTAAATCCAAGGACCAAACCATCGATTTGGAATATAAGGAAGCAAAAAATGCCCAATCAGAACAGCAAAAAGAAAAAAGAATCCAAAAAAATGAGGATAGTGTAAGGAGCCTCTGGGACAACTTCAAGCGTGCCAACATTCGTATCTTGGGGGTGCCCGAAGGAGAAGAAAGAGGACAAAAAATCGAAAACCTGTTTGAAACAATAATGGCAGAAAACTTTCCTAACTTGGTGAAGGAAACAGGCATACAAGTCCAGGAAGCACAGAGAGTCCCAAACAAGATGAACCCCAAGAGGCCCACACCAAGACACATTATCATCAAAATGCAAAAGGTTCAAGACAAAGAGAGAATCTTAAAAGCAGCAAGAGAAAGGCAGCTAGTTACCTAAAAGGGAGTACCCATTAGGCTGTCAGCTGACTTCTCAAAAGAAACTTTGCAGGCCAGAAGGGAGTGGCAAGAAATATTCAGAGTGATGAAAACCAAGAACCTACAACCAAAATTACTCTATCCTGCAAAGCTGTCATTTAGAATTGATGGACATATAAAAACTTTCCCAGACAAGAAAAAGTTAAAGGAGTTCATCACTACCAAACCGTTATTATATGAAATGATGAAGGGTCTTTTTGAAGAACAAAGATAAAATGTATGAACAAACAAAATGGCAATGAATACATATCTATCAACAATGGAATCTACAAACAAAATGAACAGGAAGAACAGAAACATTCTCATAGATACAGAGAACATTTTGTTGGTTGCCAGTTGGGAAGGGGGTTGGGGGAATGGGTGAAAAAGTTGAAGGGATTAAGAAGCACAAATTCATTGCTAGACTGACAAACCTCAAAGGGAAAGGGGTTGGGGGGTGGGAAGAAATAAACCAAAGAACTTATATGCATAACCAATGGACACAGACAATAGTGTGGGAAAAGGTGGGAGGGTGGCGGGAGTGGGGAGTAGGGGGTCAATGGGGGGAAAATGTGGCACATCTGTAATGCATTTTACACCCAAAAATAAAGATTTGAAAAAAAAAAAAAAAAAAAAGATGACATGAATAAAAGACAGCTAAGCAAATTATCAAAGGTAGAGTTCAGAGCCATGATCTTGAGGAAGTTGAACAGCATAAGTAAGACATCAGCACCATGAGAAAATATATAGAAACATTGAAAACCAACCAAGTGGAAATAAAAAATGACATAGCAGAAACTAAGAACACATTGGAAGGACTAACAAGCAGAGTAAAGGAAGTTGAGGACAAGATCAGTAAATTACAAGACAGAGTAGAAAAAAATCAACCAATCAGAATACCAAAAGTAAAAACAATTAAAAAACAGAAAGACAGCTTAAGAAAACTGTGGGACAACAGGAAATGTAATAACATTCACATCATAGGAGTCCCCAAAGAGAAAGAAAATGGGCAAGGGTTAGAGAATATATTTGAAGAAATAGTGACATAAACTTTTCTAACAGAGTGAATGAAGAGGCATTCAAGTTCAAGAGGAACAGACAGCCCCGAGTAAGAAAAACCCAAACAGGCCCACACCAAGACACATAGTAATTAAAATGCCAAAAATTAAACTCAAACAGAGAATCCCAAAGGCAGTAAGAGATAGGCAACAGGTTACAAACAAAGGAAACGCCGCAAGGCTTTCAGCTGACATCTGAACAGAAACATTACAGACCAGAAGGGAATGGCATGAGGTAATCAAGGTCATGAAAAACAAGGATCTGAATCCAAGACTACTCTACCCATCAAGGCTATCATTCATGATAGAAGGTCAAATAAAAAGAATTCTAGACAAAAAAAAAAAAAAAAAAAAAAGCTAAGAGAATATATTAACACAACACCAGCACTGCAAGATATGCTAAAAAAAAAAAAAAAAAAAAAAAAAAAAAAAAAAAAAAAAAAACTGCTGTCATTAGTAGAAGAAATAGGAAGAAAAATAGAACCACACTAAACAAAAATGGCAATAAATAAGTACATATCAATCATCACCTTACATGTTAATGGTTTGAATGCTCTGATAATAAGACAAGGAGTAGCTGACTGGATAAGAAACCATGACTCATCTATATGGTGTTTACAAGAGACCCACTTCACAACAAAAGACTCACATAGGTTGAGTCCTTCTGGAGGACTTCAAAGGAGAAATCGATAGCAATACAATCATAGCAGGGGACTTCAACACACCACTGACATCACTGGATAGATCCTCTAGACAAATACTTAGCAAGGAAACAGAGACTCTAAATGAAGCACTAGACAAAATGGATTTAATACATATCTACAGAGAATTACATCCCAAAACTACAGAATTCACATTCTTCTCAAGGGCACATGGGTCATTCTTAAAGACAGACCACATGTTAGGACACAAACTAAGTCTCTACAGGTTCAAGAAGACTGAAATCATATCAAGAATCTTCTCAGATAATAATGGCATGAAACTAGAAATCAATTGCAAGAAGAAAATGCAAAGATATTTGAAAACATGGAAGCTAATAGCATGTTATTAAACAATGTATGGGTTACCGAGGAGATCAAGGAAGAAAATAAAAAATTCCTGGAAATCAATGAAAATGAAGACACAACAACACAAAATTTATGGGATGCAGTGAAAGCAGTTCTGAGACGGAAGTTCATAGCACTACAGGTCTACCTCAAAAACAATAAAAATCTCTAATAGACTATCTAACCTCACAACCTAAAAAACTAGAGAGCAAACAAAAAGAAAACCCCAGAGCAAGTAGAACGAAGTAAATAGTAAAGATCAGAGTAGAAATAAATGAAATAGAGTCCCAAAAAACAATTCAAAGGATCAATGAAACAAAGAGCAGGCTTTTCGAAAAGATAAACAAGTTTGATGGACCCTTAGCTAGACTCACCAAGAAACAAGGAGAGAGAACCCAAATAAAAAAAAAAGAGAAATGAAAGAGGAGAAATAACAACTGACACCACAGAAGTACAAAAGATCGTTACCAACTACTATGAACAATTATATGGCAACAAATTTGACATTCAAAACGAAATGGACAAATTTCTAGAAACACATAGTCTCCCAAAATTGGATCAGGAAGAGATAGAAAACTTGAACAGACAAATAACAACAAAAGAAATGGATGAAGTAATCAAGACTCACCCAGCAAACAAAAGCCCAGGCCCGGATGGCTTCACAGGGGAGTTTTATCGAACATTCAAAAAAGAACTAACACCCATTCTCCTCAAACTATTTTTAAAAATTCAAGAAGAAGAAAGACTTTTAAATTCCTTTTATATAGCCAGCATAATTCTAATTCCAAAACCAGAAGAGGTCACTACAAAGAAAGAAAACTACAGGCCAATATCCCTGATGAACATAGATACAAAATCCTGAACAAAATGCCAGCAAATCGGCTCCAGCAATACACCAAAAATGTTATTCATCATGACCAAGTACGATAGATCCCAGGGATGCGAGACTGGTACAATATTCGCAAATCAATAAACATGATACACCACATAAAGAAAATGAAGAATAAAAACCACATGATCATATCAATAGATGCCAAAAAAGCCTTCGACAAAATTTGGCAACCGTTTCTGATAAAAACACTCAGTGATGTGGAAATAGAGGGATCATATCTAGACATAATAAAAGCCATATATGAAAGACCTACAGCCAATATCAAAAACTAAAAGCATTTCCTTAAGAACAGGAAAAAGGGAAAGATGCCCACTTTCACCACTCTTATTTAACATAGGACTGGAAGTCTTAGCCACAGTAATCTGACAGGGAGAAAAAATATAAGATATCTAAATTTGAAAGGAGGAAGTGAACTGTCATTATTCGCATGTGACATGATACCATTCTTAGAAAACCACAGACTCCATCAAAAATTTACTATAGTCAATAAATAAATTTGGAAAAGTACCCGGATACAAAATTAACATCAAGAAATTGATGGCATTCTTATACACCAATGATGAACTCACAGAAAGAGAAATGAAGATAACAATCCCATTTACCATTGCGGCAAAAAAATTAAGACATCTAGGAATAAACTTAACCAAAGAAATAAAGAACCTAGTCACAGAAAACTACAGGTCATTGAAAAAAGAAATAGAGGAAGATATAAAAAAGTGGAGGCACATACCTTGTTCATGGATTGGAAGAATTAACATCATTATAATGTCCATACTACCCAAATCAATCTATAGATTCAATGTAATCCCCATAAAAATACTAACAACATACTTCACAAAACTAGAACAAATACTTCAAAAGTTCATATGGAACCAAAAAACACCTCGAATAGCCACAGCAATCTTGAAAAAGAAGAACAAAGTTGGAGGGGTCACATTACCACATTTCAGGTTATACTACAAAACCACTGTAATCAAAACAGCCTGGTACTGGCACAAGAACAAGTATATATACCAGTGGAATAGAACAGAGACCCCAGAAATAGACTCAAGGTAATATGCTGAATTAATATTTGACAAAGTTGGCAATAGCATACAGTGGAGTAAGGACAGCCTCTTTAATAAATGGTGTTGGGAAAATTGGACAGCTACATGTAAAAAATAAAACTAGACCATCAACTTACACCCTACACAAGAATAAACTCAAAATGGATAAAAGACCTAAATGTGACTCATGAAACCATACAGAACCTGAAAGAAAATGTAGGCAACAAAATTTTAGACATCATATGCTACAGGATTTTCACTGATACATCACCGAAGGCAATAGAAACAAAGGAGAAAATGAACACATGGGACTACATCAAACTAAAAACCTTCTGCACAGCAAAAGATAAAATCATCAAAACGGAAAGGCGACCCACTGTATGGGAGACCATAATTGCCAATGATATATCAGATAAGGGGTTAATTTCCAATATAGAGAGAGTACTCATACAACTCAACATAAGGAAGACAAAGAACCCAATTAAAAAATGGGCAGAGGAAATAAATAGACATCTCTCCAAACAGGACATACAAATGGCTAAGATACATATGAAGAAATGCTCAACAATACTAATCATCAGAGAGATGAAAGTTAAAACAACTATGAGGTGTCAACTCACACCTGTCAGAATGGCCGCCATCAACAAATCATCAAACAGCAAGTGTTGTTGAGGGTGTGGAGAAAAGTAGACTCTAGTACAATGCTCTTGGGAATACAGACTGGTGCAGCCACTATGGAAAACAATATGGTGTTACCTCAAAAAATTAATAATTGAACTTCCATTTGACCCAGTGATGCCACTTCTAAGATATACCCTAAGAAGCCTGAAACACCAACCAAAAAAATTTTATATACCCCCATGTTTGTAGCAGAACTATGTACAGTAGCTAAGATCAAAAAACAGCGCAACTGTCCATCAGTAGATGAATGGATAAAGATGCAGTGGTGCGTATACACAATGGAGTACTATGCAGCTGTAAGAAAGAAAGACGTATCCTTTGAGACGACATGGAGGGAACTGGAAAGTATTATCCTAAGTGAAACAAGCCAAACACAGAAAGACAATTATACTATAATCTCAGTTATTTGTGGAATATAATGAACATAACAGTCTGAGGAATGGGGTAGTCCCAGAGACGTGGAAGTGGGGTACAGACTGACAATCCTCAGAAGAGGGTGTGGTGGGGGAGAGATAAACCACAGAACTTATATGCATGTATGCATGAACAATGGACATGGACAACAAAGCTGGGGACAGGGCAAGAAGGGAGGGAGGGAGGGGGGAATCAGCTGGGGAAAAAGGAGAATATCTGTAACAAAAATAAATTAATTAATTAAAAGAAAATAAACAAGGAAACACAGACTCTTATTGAAGTGCTAGATCAAATGGATTTAATAGATATGTACAGAGAATTACAACCCCAAAACTGCAGATTTCACATTTCTCTGAAGTGCACATGGGACCTTCTCAAAGATAAACCACATATTAAGGCACAAATTAAGTCTCTACAAGTTCAAGAAGATTGAAATCATATCAATCATCTTCTCCGATCACAATGGCATGAAACTAGCAATTGATTGCAACAAGAACATGCAAAGACATTTGAAAACATGGAGGCTAAGTAGCCTGTTATTAAACAATAAATGGGTCACCATGGAGATCAAGGAAGAAATTTAAAACTTCCTGGAAACCAATGAAAATGAACACACAACAATAAAAAATCTATGGGATGCATGGAATGCAGTTCTGAGAGGGAAGTTCATAGCACTACAGGCCTACTTCAAGAAGCAAGAAAACTTTCTAACAATCTATCTAACTTCACAATTTAAAGAACTAGAAAGCAAACAAGAAGAAAATCCCAGAGCAAATTGAAGATAATAAATAGTAAAGATCAGAGCAAAAATAAATGACATGTTGACCAAAAAGACAATTCAAAAGATCAATGAAACAAAGAGCTGATTTTTTGAAAAGATAAACAAGATTGATAGACCCTTAGCTAGACTCACCAAGGAACAAAGAGAGAGAACTCAAATACACAAAATCTGATTTGAAAGAGGAGAAGTAATAACTAACACCACAGAAATACAAAGAGTGTTTAAGATATGAACAATTATACGGAAAAAATTTGACAATCTAAGCGAAATGGACACATATCTAGAAACACATAGTCTCCCAAACTGGACCAGGAAGAGATAAAAAACGTGAACAAACCAATAACAACAAAAGAAATGAATGAGGTAATCAAGACTCTCCCAGCAATCAAAAGCCCAGGCACAGAGGGCTTCACGGAAGAATTATACTGAACATTCAAAAAAGAGCTAGTACCCATTCTTTTCAAATTATTTCGAAAAATTCAAGAAGAAGGAATACTTTCAAACTCGTTTTATGAGGCCAGCATAATTCTAATTCCAAAACCAGAGAAAGACACTACAAAGAAGAAAACTACAGGCCAATATCCCTGATGAACATACATGCCAAAATCCTGAACAAAATACTGGAAAATTGAGTCCAGCAATACATCAAAAAAATTATTCACCATGACCAAGTGGGATTCATCCCACGGATGCAAGGTTGGTACAATATTCACAAATCAATAAATGTGATACACAACATAAACAAAATGAAGAATAAATACCACATGATCATATCAATAGATGCTGAAAAAGCCTTCTACAAAATCCCGCATCCATTTCTGATAAAAACACTCAGCAATCTGGAAAATAGGGATCATATCTCAACATAGTAAAGACCATATATGAAAGACCTATAGCCAACAACATAGTAAATGGGCAACAATTAAAAGCTTTTCTCTTTAGAACAGGAAAAAGACAAAGATCCCCACTCTAGCCTCTCTTATGTAACATAGTACTGGAAATCTTTGCCACAGCAATCAATCAGGAAGAAAAATTAAATGGATCCAAATTTGAAACAAGGAAGTGAACCTGTCATTATTCGCAGATGACATGATACTATATGTAGAAAACCCCAAAGACTCCATCAAATCTTTACTAGTCTTAATATATGAATTTGGCAAAGTAGCAGGATAAAATATTAATGTCAAGAAATCGATGGCATTCTTTTATACTAATGATAAACTCACAGAAAGAGAAACTAAAAAAAATCCCATTTACTATCACAGCAAAAAAATTAAGATACCTAGGAATAAACTTAACCAAAGAAATAAAGAACCTATTCACAGAAAACTACAGATCATTGAAAAAAGAAATAGAGGAAGACATAATAAAGTGGAAGCACATACCTTGTTCATGCATTGGAAGAATTAACTTCATTAAAATATCCATACTACCCAATCAATCTATAGATTCAATGTAATCCCCATAAAAATACCAACACCATACTTCACAAAACTAGAACAAATACTTCAAAAGTTCATATGGAACCAAAAAAAAAAAAACTTTGAATAGTTAATCTTAAAAAGGAAGAACAAAGTTGGAGGGATCATATTACCAAATTTTACCAGGTTATACTACAAAGCCACTACAATCAATACAGCCTGGTACTGGCACAAGAACAGGCAGATAAAGCAATAAATCAGAAGAGAGAATCCAGAAATAGACCCAAGGCAATATGCTCAATATTTGACAAATATGGCAAGAGCATACAGTGGAGTAAAGACAGCCTCTTTAATAAATGGTGTTGGGAAAATTAGAGAGCTACATGCAAAAATATGAAACTATACCTTCAGGTTACACCATACACAAGAATAAACTCACAATAAGTAAAAGATTTAAATGTGATCCGTGAATCGATAAAAATCATAGAAGAAAATGTAGGCAACAAAATATCAGACATCATATGCAGGAGAAATTTTATTGATACATCACCTAAGGAAACAGCAACAAAGGAGAAAATGAACACATGGGACTACATCAAACTAAAAAACTTCTGCACAGCAAAAGATACAGTCATCAAAATGGAAAGGCAACCCACTGTATGGGAGAGCATAATTGCCAATGATATATCAGATAAGGGGTTAATTTCTAATATATATAGAGTGCTCATACAACTCAACAAAAGGAAGACAAAGAACCCAGTTAAAAAATGGGCAGAGGAACTAAATAGACACTTCTCCAAATAGGACATAAAAATGGCTAAGAGACATATGAAGAAATGCTCAACATCACTAATCATCAGAGAGATGAAAATTAAAACAACAATGAGATATCATGTTAAAGCTGTCAGAATGGCCACCATCAGCAAATCACTAAACAACAAGTGTTGGCGAGCGTGTGGAGAAAAGGGGACTCTAGTACACTGCTAGTGGGAATGCAGACTTGTGCTGCCTCTGCGGAATACAATATGGTATTACCTCAAAAAATTAAAAATTGAACTTCCATTTGACCCAGTGATCCCATTTTTAGGAATGTGCCCTAATAAGCCTGAAAAACCAACCAGAAAGAATACAGGTACCCCCATGTTCATAGCAGCGCTATTTACAATAGTTAAGATCTGGAAACAGCCCAAATGTCCATCAGTAGACAAATGGTTATAAAAGCAGTGGTACATATACACAATGGAGTACTATGCCACTGTGAGAAAGAAAGGTCTCTCATCCTTTGAGATGACATGGAAGGGCCTGGAGAGTATTATCCTAAGTGAAACAAGCCAAGCAGAGATAGACAAATATCACATGATCTCACTTATTTGTGGAATACAATGAATATAACAGTCTGAGGATTGGGGTAGTCCCAGAGACCTAGAAGTGGGGTACAGACGGACAATCCCCAGAAATGGTGGGCAAGGGGAGAAATAAACCACAGAACTTTTATGCATGTATGCATGAACAATGTACATGGAACAGAGCTCAGGACAGGGCGGGGAGTGTTGGGGAGGGGTGTATCAGTGGGGGAAAATGGAGATACATCTGTAACAAAAATAAATTAATTAAAAAATAAAAGTAAAAAAAAATAAAATTAACAATTTACAATACCTATTTTATTACATATTTACCCTCCAATTAATTCATCTTATTTTCTTTAATGCCTTTCAAAATAAGTGGCACACTTCAATTTGCATCATCTGAAAATACTACAGAATGCATATCGTCAACCAGAGTTAAATGCTTGTTTACAGATTTTTACTTACAGAAAAATTTATGTAAAATGAAACCCAGAAATCTTAAGTGTAATATTTGATGAGTGCTGATAAAAGAATGAAACATGTAATCTAAAACTCTATCGAAATTTAAAACATTAACATTACTCCAGAAATTTTCCTAATGTCTCATCCCCTATCATATCCCAGCCGGATACTCACCAGAAGCAATGTTTTGATTTTTCCCACAGATTACTTTTGCCTGTTCTAAAATTTCCTGTTAGTGGAATTGATAACATTATTATAACCCAGTTATTACTAACAGGAAAAGTTTAATGGGGAGACCAGATAATATAGGCATGCCCTTTATACAGCTTTGCCGGAAAGCTGTAGTTTAGATGCTTGTCCAGTAAGGCTGGAGTGATGTGGAAAGGTGCTTATCTGTCAATCACACCTGGAAGCAAGTAATTGACCAGAATAGGTGTGGCCATTGCAAGGCTATAAAATTTGAGATATTTAAACTCCTTAACAAAGTAAAGTTCTCCCTCTTGATGCCCTCTTGGACTATTGGCCCTCTTGCTCTCTTGGGACTCACCCACATGACTCATGGCCATATATAAGACTCACACAATGGACTAATAGTGTGACTCTAGCCTGATACTCTTCTGGACTCAACTTCACCATAGATCATAAACTCTGTATCCTGGCCCTGCTTCTAGGCCTGCTGAATTTCCAGCTATCCCTCTTCCAGGACTGGAGCTATGGAAATGAAGTTTACACCAAGGGATTTAATTTCACACAAATAAAGGACACTCACTCTGTTGTGCAAGTCTTAGAAAACTCCTTTTCTCTAGACACAATAACCCCACTCCTACTAGGGTTGGAGAAATTGTACCCACTCATTTCTCTGGCAACAGAACCATACAGTATGTATTCTATTATGTAAGGAGGCCTCTTTCATTTAGCATAATGGTTTTGAGATTTATTAATATTGTACTATGTATCAGTAGTTTGTTCCTTTTTATTACTGTTTTTCATTGTATAAATATGCAATATATATTACATAAAATGTCAAACATCAATATCAAGTTAATCTTTGTTTATGATATGAGGCAGGGGTTAAGTTTTATTATCTTTCCATGTAGATAGCCAGTTTTTCCTCTACCATTTGTTCTTTTCAATAATTGACTGCTTTAGTGAATTTTACAAAAACTAAGCAACTGTTGTAAGTGTAGATATTTTTCTGAACTCTGTTCCCGTTAATCATTAGGCTGGTACTATACTGTCGAGTAACATATTTTTCAATAATTCTTGAAATAAAGTAGGCATTTCTCCAAATTGTTGTACTTCTTCCTAACTGTTTTCACTGTTCTAGGTCTTTTTAATGCTGTATATGTTTAGGGAGTTTATCAACCTGATAGGATTATGTTTGATATTGCATTGAATCTATAGATCAATTTAGGGTAACTGACATCTTAAAATAGTAAATCTTCCAATTCATGATTATAGCAAATATCTCCCTTTATTTAGGTGTTAATTTTTATCAGCCATAGCTTATAGTTTTCACTGTAGACGTGTTGCACATCTGCTGTTATATTTACTCTAGGACTATGATGCTTATATTGCTGTTGTAAAATGCATTGCTTGAATTTTAATTTCCATTTGGTGCTGTTTTATATTAAATAGAATTTATTTTATGTTAAATTTTTATCCTGAAACCTTGCAAAAAATGACATAGTTCTAGTAATTTTACTTGTAGATTCCATGTGATAATCTACTTATATACCTTCATGAGGTATAAATATAAAAAAGGTATTTGTTAATTCTTTGATAATCTTTATGCCTTTTCTTGACTTATTGCAATAGCTGGTACCCCCAGTAACCTGCTAGATGGATATGGTGAACGTGACTATTCTTCTCTTGTTCTCAGGGAAAAGCATTCAATACTTTACCATTAAGTATAATATTGAAATTATAATGATTTACTGTTTGAAATATATTCCTGGGATAAATGTTACATTCTTATGATATATTACATATTTCTGTTTCTAAATTTTATTTGCTTAAATTATGTTAATAGTTTTGTGTGTGTATTCATGAGGAATACTGTTTTTTAGTTTCTCTTTTATTTGTAATAGCTTTCTCAGGCTTTAAAATTAGGTTTATGCTTTGCCTTATAAAATGAGTTGTGAATTGATCCCTCTTTGTTTTCTAAAAAAGTTTGTTCTTAGAAAGATTCATGTTTTTTTCCTCCTTAAATGTTTGATAAATTTACCAGTGATACTAAAAAAGTCTGAAGTTTGGACAGTACCTTTTGGACAAATTTTTTTAATTACAAATTCAATTTCTATAAGATTTATTGTGTGATTTAGATTTTTTATTTTATTTTTTGTCACATTTGGTGAGTTGTATTTTTCAATGAAATACGTTACTTCACCTAAATTATGTACTTTATTGTTATAAAAATTTTTATAATATTTCTTTTTAATATTTTAACGTCTATAAGATTTTTAGTGATAACCTCTCTTTTATTCCTTATACTGGTATTTTGTGTTCTCCCTCTTTTTTCCTTGACCAACTTAATTAGGTGTTAATGACTTCATTTAACTTTTCGAAGAATCAAATGTTGGCTTTGTTCATGTTCTCTAACGATTGTCTGTTTTCTATTTTCATGGAAATATGTTCTTATCTTTGTTATTTATTTCCTTCTCCTTATTTAGAATTAAAGGTTATATTTGCTTTTTTTTTAATTCAGCTTTTTGGAATGAAACTTTTTTCTGGCATAAGTGTTTAAAAAAATAAATTTTCCTCTAAGCACTGCTTTATCTGCATCCCACAGTTTACATGATATAGTTTCTCTGTTATTTTTTTGGTTATTATTTTTCAGTTAAATATTTTATAATTTCCCTTGTAATATATTATTTCTTCTCCTAGTCATTTATTAATAAATCGTGTATTCCCAAGTATTTTATTATTTTTATTTTTTTAGATACATTGTTGTTATTCATTTGTAACTTAACCCCTTTGTGATCAGAGAACA
The DNA here is from genome assembly GCF_014108415.1 of Molossus molossus. NCBI lineage: Eukaryota > Metazoa > Chordata > Mammalia > Chiroptera > Molossidae > Molossus > Molossus molossus. The sequence goes on along the minus strand of NW_023425355.1, from coordinate 74,573,836 downwards.
TATTCTGTAAGACTTCAGTCCCGTTAAATGCATTGTATTTTTTCTTTTATGTCAGACATTGGTCTATCTACATGTGAAAAGATATTCACTCTACAATGATAAGGTGCAGTGTTCTATAAATATCAACTCAAAATGATTGACAAAAATTGTTCAAATCTTCTATATCTTTACTAGTTTTTGCTTTGTTCTTCAGTTACTGAAAGAGGAATATTAAAATCAATAGATATGATTATGTATGTGTCAAGTTTTCTCTTTTACTTTGTCAAGTTTGTTCATTATGTTGAATCTGTGTTAAAAGGTGCATAAACATTTACTATTGTTATATATTCCTGAAGAATCAAGCCCTCCTTGTTCATTGTGAAATGCCCCTCTTTATCTCTGGTAATGCTATTTTATTGAAGACTATCTTATCTTGTATTAAAATAGTGCCCTCTTCCTTTGTATATGTACTTTTATATCATATATATTTTCCATCCATAGTTTTTAAATTTATATCTGTACATTTAAAATATATCTCTAGTCTCTAGCACATTCTTGGGTCTTGAGTTCTATCTAATTTGATAACTTCTGCATTTTAACTGGAGTGGTTATTTACACCAATATTTACTATAAAATTTTATATAATTAAATTTAAGTGTACCATTTACTATTTATTTTCTGATATCTTATTTGTTACTTATTCTCCTTATCCTTTTCTTCTTTCCCCTGTTGGATTAATTGAATATATATTTCTAGAAATTTATTTTATTTTATCTTTTGCCTTTGTAATTATGCTTACTATTTTATTTTAGTATGTTCTCTAGAGATTATAGGATAGTTTCTTGAATTTTAATAGTGTAGCGTTAATATTTTATTGCTTCAGATATATGTAGAAACTTTGAGATACATATATAGGTCTGTTTTCTGTTTTTTCATGCTTTATGCTATTTTTGTCATATTCATTATATACTTCTCCCCAAGATAATTCATTGGCTGTAAGAAAAGTTGAAATTTCATATAATACCCAAAAGAAAAATCATTTAAAAAGTGATTTTGTAGATTCCAAATGTTCATAGTTTACATACTAATATAGAGACTCTAAGAGTCAGTATCCCAGGATCATAGAATATCAGAACTGGAAGAGATTTTAGAAATCATCCAGGTCAGCTCTGTCCAGGTGGCTCAATTTGTTAAAGCGCCTTCCCATGCACCAAAAGGTTGAGGGTTCAATTCCCATTCAGGGCACATACCTAGATTGTGGGTTCTATCACTTGTTGGAGAGGGGAGGAGGCAACCATTAGATGTTTCTCATTCACATTAATGTTTCTCACTCTCTCTCTACTTTCCTCTCACTAAAAATCAACAAATGCATATACTCAGTGAAGATTTTTTTAAAATTATATACATATCATCTAGCACAGTGTTTCCCGAAAGGGGCACTATTGACATTTTGAGAGAAATGATTCCTGAATGTGCAGGATTATCATGCGCATTGTAGGACTTTTAATATCAATGGCACTCGCCTAAATTTCATAAAACACCAGCATGTATTTCCCAAGTCCCAACTGGGGCTATTTTACAGCCCTCTATTAAGAACCATTTGTTACTAACTCATTGTTCAGATTAAAAATTGACATTCAAAGCGGATTGGTAGCTTGCTTATTAGGGAACACCATTTTTTTAAAAACTGTAACCAAACCCTGGTTCTCATTTCAGTCATCTTTTTAAAAAATAGGTTTTTCTTTATTTTTTAAAGAACAATAAAGGGAAAGACAGATAGAAACATCAATGTGAATGAGAAGCATCAATCAGCTGCCTCCTGCATGTCCCCTACTTGGGATCAAGCCCACAACACTGGAATGTGCCCTGACTGGGAATTGTACCAGAACCTCTCAGTTTATAGGACAACGCTCAATCCACTGAGCCACACCATTCGACTTCAGTTCTATTTTAACTGCACCATGCTCTATCTGAGATTGGTCATAAAACTATTCTAACTATAAATGAAACATAACCTTTTTAAATTACTTAATTATTTCTGTTAAAGATGTTTATTCTTTTTCCCCTACTGATACACCCCTCCAACACCTCTTCACCCTGTCCCCAGCTTTGTTGTCTATGTCCATTGTTCATGCATGCATGCATATAAGTTCTGAGGTTTATCTCTCCCCCAACACCCCTTCTTCTGGGAATTGTCAGTCTGTACCCCACCTCCACATCTTTGGGACTACCCCATTCCTCCGACTATCATGTTCATAATATTCCACATATAAGTGAGATCATAAGATACTTGTCTTTCTCTGTTTGGCTTGTTTAAATTAGGATAATACTTTTCAGGTCCCTCCACGTTGTCTCAAAGAATAAGAGATCTTTCTTTCTTACAACTGCATAGTACTCCATTGTGTATATGTACCACACTTTTTTTTTTTTTTTATCCATTTCTCTACTGATGGATATTTGGGCTGTTTCCAAATCTTAGCTATTGTTAATAGGGCTGCTATGAACATGGGGGTATATATATTCTTTCGAATTGGTGTTTCTAGTCTCTTAGGATATATTCCTAGAAGTGGGATCACTGGGTCAAATGGAAGTTCAATTTTTAATTTTTTGAGATAACCCAGTACTGTTTTCCATAGTGGCTGCACCAGTCTGCATTCCCACCAACAGTGCACTAAAGTCCCCTTTTTTCCACACCCTTGCCAACACTTGTCTGATGATTTGTTGATGGCAGCCATTCTGACAGGTGTGAGTTGACACCTCATTATTGTTTTAATTTGCATCTCTCTGATAATTAGTGATGTTGAGCATTTCTTCATATGTCTCTTAGCCATTTGTATGTCCTGTTTGGAGAGATGTCTATTTAGTTCCTCTGCCCATTTTTTAATCGGGTTCTTTGTCTTCCTTTTGTTCAACTGTATGAACACTCCATATATTTTGCAAATTAAACCCTTATGTGATGTATCATTGGCAATTATGCTCTTTTATAGAGTGAGTTGCCTTTGCATTTTGGCGGTTATTTCTTTTATTGTGCAGAAGCTTTTGAGTTTGATGTAGTCTCATGTGTTCATTTTCTCCTTTGTTGCTGTTGCCTTGGGTGATGTATCACTGAAAATTCCTTGTTTTTCATGAGCTTGATTATCTCATGCGATTCCCTTCAGGCCTGTAGTATTTCTGTTGAGAAGTCAGCTGAGAGCCTTATGGGTCTTCCTTTGTAGGTGTCCTGTTGCTTATCTCTTACTGCTTTTAGGATTCTCTCTTTGTGTTTAAATTTTGGCATTTTATTTTATTTTATTTTTATTTTTTATTTTTTTAATTTCACCTGAGGACATTTTTTGATATATTTTCAGATAGAATGGGAGGGAGGGAGAGAGAGTGAGAAATATCGACATGAAAATGACACAACCCAACCAGGGCCAGAAACAAACTGCCTGTGAGGTACGTGCCTTTAGCGAGACCCCAATCCAGGTCTCTCTGGACTGCTGGCCGATGCTCTAATTGCTGAGCTAAATCAGCCAGGGCAATTTTTGGCATTTTAATTATTATGTGTTTTGGTGTGGGCCTGTTTGGGTTCTTCTTACTTGGAGCTCTCTGTGCTTCATGAACTTGAATGCCTTCTTTCTTCAACAATTTAGGGAAGTTTTCTGTCATTATTTGTTCAAATATATTCTCTCATCCTTGCTCATTTTCTTCTTTTTCGAGAACTGCTATGATGCAGATATTATTACGTTTCCAGTTGTCCCACAGTTCTCTTAAGCTGTCTTCCTGTTTTTTATTTTTGGTTTCCTGAATGTTTGATTTCTTCTACCCTGTCTTCTAATTCACTGATCTGATCCTCAACTTCTTCTACTCTGCTGTTTAGACCTTCCAATGTGTTCTTAATTTCTGCTATGTCATTCTTCATTTCCACTTGGTTGGTTTTTAATGTTTTTATATTTTTACCCATGGTGCTAATGTCCTTCCTCATGCTGTTGAGCTTCCTCAAGATCATGGCTCTGAATTCTAGTTCTGCTACTTGCTTATCTGCTCCTCATTTATCTCATCTTCAGTAGAGGTCTCTTGTTCTTTCATTTAGCATTTGTTTCTTTGTTTCACCATTGTGGCTATCACAGTGGGCTTTGGAGCCTGACAAATTTCCCCTGTAGGTGTTGAAATTCTGCAATTTGTGGCTCCCTCTCTTGAGTTTGGAGGAGCGTGGGAGGACACACGTTAAATACCACTCTCAAGTCTTACTTTCCTGGGCAGAGTTCCAAGCCCAGGAATGCTTCACTTTTCCTCTAGCTGTTTGCTTGGAGGCTATTTTTCTCAGTTACTTAGAGCCTTGGGTTCTCAGTTGAATGAAAAACTCCCTCAGATGCTTAATATAAGGGGATTTCGTGAGGGTGGGGTAGATGCTGGTTGTTAATGAGCTTCAATTTGCATTTCAATGGTTTCCCAGAGTTGAATTTCTGAGGGAGGGCCAGCCACCTCTCTCCAAAGCCATGGGAAGGAGTAAGATGGCCACTGTCCCACATGGCTCTAACTCAGCAAATGCTCTGAATGCCCTCCAATCCCGAGTGTCCCCACCCAGTTTTAGTCCAGTCTGCCCATCCTCTGCCAGAGCCCTAGGTGAGTGGTTGTGGCTATTTTAGTGTCTGTCCTGTCTCTGTGCTGTGGAGTCACCTTGTAGTGTAACCCGGAGGGTGCTGCTCACATCTAAGACCGCCCCCCTCTCGTGTCTCCAGAATCCTATCAGGATTGAGTCAGTTACTCATGGTGCTGATGTCCTTACTCGTGCTCTTGAACTTCCTCAAAATCATGGCTATGAATTCTAGCTCGGTTAACTTGCTTAACTGCTCCTCATTTATCTCATCTTTGGTAGAGGTGTCTTGTTCCTTCATTTGGCATTTGTTTCTTTGTTTCAGCATTGTCACTATCACAGTGGGCTTCGGAGCCTGCCAAATTTTTCCTTTGGGTGTTTGTGTCCTGCTGTTTGTGGCTATTTTGAAGTCAGGTTGTGCAAGAAGGGCCAACAAAACACATCCTGGGATGGAAGGGAAATCAGGAGATTATGTGGTCACTTTCAGTCCCTTACCTTCTGATTTTCTTTCTAGAATGAGAGTAAAAACAACATAGTTATGACTAGTGCACTGGACTTTCTTAGAGGAGTGGATAAGCATATTTATGCTTTCCATTCCATGTGCCATGGGAGAATCAAGATGAAAATTGCTGCATTGAGTCATGCTATCTTTCCAGGCACAGGAACTAGATAAATATGGTCTTTGTAAAAAATTCTTTTTAATTACAGCCAGAAAATTTCAAGAATAATGAGACAAAAAAATTTTTCCCCAGTTAGAGTGACTTTGGAGAATGAGTTAGTTGTGGGAGGGATTATGGGAGTTAAAGGGATCAATTATCTTGCATTTTAATGATATTGGTGAAATATACACTGTTTTAAAATAACTTATTCTTAAAACTCTTAATTTCTGGAAATGTTCTAGCCCAAAGAGCAAAAATATTCTGTAGTTCAATCTCAACCATAACTGGCCAATATGTGTCATGGTGGTGTCTGCAGATAACAGCTTGTAGATAGAACAGTCTACAAAGCCAAATGCACTAGGGAGGGTGGAGGCCATAAAGATGCTTTTATAGCTCACACTTAGTGGGAAATAATGGGCTAATATCATAAAAAATGCTGAGAATGTATTTATTTTGTGCTTTTGGATGCTAATCAGCTGGAGGCAGACAATGGTCTTTGATATATAGCCACTCTGATTTCTGTGGTACTGTGACTAGAGATATTTTGAAATAAAGAAAGCTATCAGTTCCTGCTGTTAAGGACAAAATAATGCCAAAGATGGAAGTTTTGTTTTGTATCCAAGAAATGAGAGTGGAATTTGAGGCAAACAAGGAAGGGAGAGAGATTGCTTTCCTGGTTCATGGCCAAGAAGTAGTTCACTCTTGGCATGAGTATTATGTATAAAAATTGTCTAGGATAATATCTGGGTCCCACTGAATATTTAATAAATATTTGTTGGAATTGATCTCCTCTTTAATTATTTTTTCCCATGGAATAATTGTAATAAACTTATTCTGATTATCATTTGGCATACAGATATTAGATCATTAAAAAACAAGCAACAACTGAAGAAGTGATTAAATATTAACATCTAAAGTTTAGTATTCTGCATTACATGTGTGTTTGTGGTTTACCTTACACTAATAACCTAGTTACTCACAAGTTTTCTGACAATTGTTCAATACTTTTTAGTAAGTAATTGAATAAAAATGTTCTACAAGTATAGGAATATTGACCTTGTGGTGTTGAGCAGCTGTTTATCTTTACTGAGACAAGGGCAAGAGAAACTGGATTTCAGTTGTATAAAGTAAACACTTTTTATGATAGTAGATGAAACTTATCTGTATATATTACTTGAAAGTGGCAAAATGCAGCCAGTTTAAACTTCCAAAAGCATACCTATGATTTTAAAATTCCATACCCAAACACTTTCAATAGCTCCCCATTGGCTGAAGAATGAAATTAATCACTTAATCTGGCTCTTTATGATTTGTTCTACTTTGCAAGGCTATATCCTGGGGTTTTTTGTTTGTTTGCTTTTTTTTTTTTTTTCCCTACACAGACACTAAAACTTCACCTAAGCTATTCTTGACATTTTCTTGTTTTTCCATCCAGCGTTTTTTCCTCATGCTGTGCCTTCCTCACATTCAGCTCCGTTCAAATTCTATCTTTCCTTTATATTAGAATTGATTCCAATGTTACCTTCTTCAGTAAGCTATTTTTGATCCCTTCAGAATAATCAATTTTTTTCTCTAAAAACTTTCATGAGTTTTTATGACATTAAGACAGATAGGTTGACCTTCTCTTTTTTACAATTCTCACATCCCCAAAGCTATGAAAATTGAAAAAATTTTCAAAAATGTATTTAAAAAATCAGAACTCACCTGATCTTACTTAGTAGTAAAATTTAACCTAAAGTAATTTGGGATTGTCTCTAGTCTTTATAGTAGTCCCCTAATATCTGTGGTTGATGCATTCCAAGTCTCCCCAGTGGATGCCTGAAACCTCAAATATTACCAAATTTGCCCTGTCTCTTGTGGCTCAATTGGTTGGGTGTCGAAAGGTTGCCGAAAGGTTGCCAGTTCGAATACTGGTCAGAGCACATGCCTAGGTTGTCGGCTCACTCCCAGGTAGGGGGCATACAGGAGGCAGCCAGTTGGTGTTGCACTCTCACATCGATGTTTCTCTCTTTCTCTCTCCCCCTTATCTCTATAAAAATTCAATAAGAAATTTTAAAAAACTATTACCAAATCTTATATAATCTACATTTTTCTTCTACATGAATACCTATCACTAAATTTAATTTATAAATTGGGCATGGTAAAAAATTAACAGCAATAGTAATAGAACAATTTTAATAATGCACTGTAATATAAAAGTTATTTGACTGTGGTATCTCTCTCAATACTTCTTTTTGTACTGTGCTCACTGCTCACATAAATGATGCATTTTATAGCTTCTCTTTGGCATATACTAACTGCCAGCATCACTATTCTTGTGATTCAATGCCAATATTAAGTATAGGCATACATTGTTTTATTGCACTTTGCTTTATTGTGCTTCACAGATTTTTCATTTACATCAACATTGGAGCAAGTCCTTCCACCAGCAAAAAAAAAAAAAAGTATGACTTGCTGAAAATTCAAATGAGGCTTAGCATTTTTAGCAATAAATTCTTTTTTAACAGGTAACATTTTATTAACTTTTTTGTTTTTGTTTTTGTTTTTGTTTTTGTTTTGGTTGTTTGTTTTTTAGAGAGAGAGGAAGGGAGAGATAGAGAAAAACATCAATGTGAGAGAGGAATAGGCATGTGCCCTGACCAGGAATCGAACCAGGACCTCTCAATCCATAGGATGACACTCAATCCACTGAATCACACTGGCCAGGCAGCAGTAAAGAATTAAATTAAGGTATGCACATTGTTTTTTATAGGTGAAGCTATTGTACACTTAATAACTTCTATATGCATTAGGAAACAAAAAAATGTGTGACTTGCTTTATTGGAATATTTGCTATATTGTGGTAGTCTGGAACCAGATCTACAATATTTCTGAGCTACGCCTATAAAATAAGGGTTACATGAACACAAGGACTGAGATATGGCAGCAGTCAATATGATAATTCAGGTGGCTACTAAGTGACTAACAGGAAGGTAGTGTATACAGCCTGGATACAGGACAAAACGATAATTTGTGTTTTGGGTGGGACATAGTTGGACAGAGCAGAACAGGGTGAGATTTCATCATGCTATGCAGAACAGTGTGCAATTTAAAATGTATAAATTATTTATCTCTGGAATTTTCTATTTAGTGTTTCTGGACTACTGTCTTTATCTCAGTTTATTGTTAATAGTCATATATTTCAGTTTAGAAATATAAATGTGTTTGATCATGAACTATTGCAAATGAACTATTGCCCCAAATCTCACTGTGTTAGTTAAAATGCATAGATCTTATTACTATTCTAAGTCTGAAAATGTATACATTCTGAAATATATCTGTTTCTAAGGTTTTTGGATAGGGATTATGAACTTGATTATAGTCTTATACAGTTGTTATTTGGGGGACTGCCTAATATTGAAACAACCTTCCTATTCTGAGAGAATCTACCCTCTGTAAGTCTTGATGGGAATTAGGGCTCTATATTTACATGGATTTTGAAGTGGTAAGGCACTTCAACCTTTTTCTTCCTAGCACCTGGTCATGGATGTATAGCCTAGGATTTACCAATTGAATACTCCCTCCTAAGATTTTGAATTTCTGAGGGAGTCATGCCAAGAAATAGGGAAAATTAGAGATTTCTCACTGAGGTGATAAAGTGGTCAGTAGCAGGGCTGCCAACACCAGCTATTCCTGTGGAGTGGCTATGACTGTATTTCTTACTGACTAGTTCCTTATGGTTCTTGACTGTTCCAAACCTATTTTGCCAGATGCCCTGCTGGTTCTGTCATCCATTCACTATCCTTTAATAAACTGTTTTTCCCTTAAGTTTGCAAGAGTTTGTTTCTGTTGTTTGTATCAAAAAACCTTAACTGATTATAGACTATATTTTTTCCATCTTTACTTGTATTAGTCAATTTTGGTTCTATAACAAAATATCATAGACTGAGTAGCTCATAAACACAGCATACATTTATCTTTTACTGTTCTAAAGACTGGAAGTTTGACATCAGGGTGCTCGCCTGGTCAGGTTACAACAAGGACTCTTCCAGGTTGTAGACTGCTGACTTCCCATTGTATTCTCACATGGCAGAAAGAGAGCTAGTAGCTATTTGACCTCTTGTTATAAGAGCACTAATGCCATTGATGAGGGATTCACACTTATGACCTAATTACCTCCCAAAGGCCTCACCTCCTATTACCATCACATTGGGATTAGGGTTTCAACATGGGGATTTTGGGGGGGGGGGGCACAAACATTCAGTCCATAAAACTACCCTCATCTAGATTTGAAAATCCTTAAATATAAAGTCACATATTTTTATCTCCATTGTACTCAGAGCACATAACAATAACAAATAATTGATTACTTTTAAGTATGGCAGTGACAAGTTCATACTGATATTTTAGAAAAATCACTTTCTTTGATGAATGGAAAATGATGTAGAAGAGGAAAAATTGAGAGTACTCCAGTTGAGAGGTGAGAGTGTCATGATTAATGTTGTGGAAGTAGAGATAAAAAGACATTTTATGGATTTGAGAAATGTTTAAGAAAATAGAAATTTCAAGATTTGGTGATTGATTAATTATGGTGGATAATAGATAGGAAGGAGGAGAAATGATTCCCAAATATCTGGCTTGAGTCATTGGTTGGATAATGTTGTCATCCAAAGAGCCAGGGAAAGTAGAACACATGACTCAGACCCTTAAGCAGACCATGGAAAAACTATGTAAAGAAACCAACCTTCCCTGCATTGATATACTGCCCCTAGCTCTGCTGCAGGTACATTGTACCCCTCGGGCAAAGATAGGGTTCTCCCTTTTTGAAATCTTATATGGGAGACCTCCCCTACTGATTAAATTCAAAGAGATATAAAAGAACTGAAAATTTAGAAATCCAAAACAACTACAAGGACTAGGAAAAAACATTCTTGAGGTACATAAGTGGAAACCAATAGAATACCTAGTTCCCTGGGAATAACTGTACAACCCCACAGGTCAGGGACAAGTCTGGATAAAAGCCTAGAAAAGGGAACCCTTCAAACCAACATGGAAACGGCCCTATTTAGTTATACTAACCACTCCCACAACTCTCAAGGTTGCAGGTCTGAATACCTGGATCAACCACTCATGATTAAAGGCACCTCACCTGCCACATGACAAGCAACCTACTTGGAGAGTGACCACCAGCCACAATAATCCTCTGCAGGTCACCCTTAAGAGGACAGTGAACCCTGCTGATCAGTCTATGGCAAGCACCTGAGGACTCCGCCAATAGAATCGATGGTCATTACCTACTGGACTGATCCCAGCATTGGACTCGGTATCCTTAGTAGATTTACAGGATCAAGTAGACTCCTTAACAGCAGTAGTATTAAAAAATAGAAGGGGTTTAGACCTACTGATTGTTCAAAAGGGAGGAATATGCCTCTTTTTAAACGAGGAATGTTGCTTTTGTGTTTATTAGTCAGAAATAGTTAGAGACATGGCCCATTAGTTAAAGGAATGGATACTGGGCATCTTGGGTACTTCCATTAACTGGTCCTTTTTTAATGCTTTTTTATAGTGCTCTGCTCTTGTTTGACCCTAGTATTCTCAACAGCTAACCTGTTTCATTTTCTCTCACATAGAAACAATGATGCTTCAAATAAGAACCCACAACTACTCTCCTCTGGACGGTGAAGAATAGTTGCTGCATCCCTCCACTTCAATGCCCCTATTTCATCAGGAAGCAGTCAGAAAGATCATTGCCCCTCTTCCTCACACAACACTAAGGGAACTCCTTGTCCAAGATGTCCTCCAAGACTGCTAGGAGCAACTTGAGAATCAAGAGGGGAAATGAGAAGGCAAGCCAGGTGCAGCACCTTAGGCAGTGCAGAGACCCCGCCTTTGGCTTTTGTTATTCCCTTATATTTGCCAACTGCCTAAACTACTGACAAACTAGAAAGCCCCAAATAGCTGGAAGCTTATCATGTATAAAAGGTGGCTGGAACCCAGGCTCAGGGCTCAGCCTTTGGAGGTGACTCTACTGGGACAGCACCAGTGTGCATTAAAGTCATTTTCTAATCCTCCGAGCACATGTAGTCTGTCTTTTCCCACTGACTGAATTTCTGCCACAACACACTAACACAGATACTCATTAAATTCAGAAAATACTTTCATTATAGCCTTATAAATTACATGATAACATAGGTAAATGATGCTACAACTGGTGGAAATGCACGCAAATATTGTTCATTGCTGGTGTGTAAAATTACAACTGAATTTTGTTTGTTGATCTCCTAGTCTACAATTTTGCTGAATTTCTTTTAATACCACTCATATTTACTGTGTGTGTAGATTCTTTAGGATTTTCCACATAAAATATATTGTCTACAAAGACAGGTTGACTTATATTTGTTTTAAGTTTAATATTACTTTGTATTGGTTTAGATGTACAACATAGTGGTTAGTCAATCATATACTTTACAAAGTGTTCCCCCCAATATTTCTAGTACCCACTTTGTATCATACATAGTTATTACAATACTACTGACTATATTTTCCATGGCTGTACTGTAAATACCTATGACTATTTTGTAACTCCCAATTTGTATTTCTTAATTGTTTCCTGCTTTTCACCAAGTCCCCCATATCCCCTCTCCTCTGGCAACCATGGGTCTGTCTTTAGTATCTGTATGTGAATGGATTGACTTATTTTGCCTGAATATTTCTGAGATGTTTTTTCTCTCTCTTAAATTTTCAATGTGAAACTTAGGTTCACTTCATTCACAAATTAATTTAAAAGATAAATTTTATTAGGATTGAAATCAGCACAGGTCATCATAATTTGTTTTATCTTTCCACCCTCACTATTAAGAGTAAAGCATTCTGATGCATTAGTGAAAAACAAAACAAATATAAGAGAAAGTCGTTTTCTACCTTTATGGTATTCTCTGAAGCTCTAAGTCCTTAAAAATATTTCTAGTTTCCTAAAATGCAAATGCAGTAAAAGTGGGGTCAAACAAAAGTTAGTATTATGGAGGATTCAGGGAAATTATATATATATATATATATATATATAATCTGAATAGACATTTTTCCAAAGAAGACGTATTGATGGCCAACAGGTTTCTGAAAAGATGTTCAACATCACTAATCATTAGGGAAATGCAAATCAGAACCACAATATGATATCACCTCACATTTGTTTGAATGCCTATTATGGGAGGGTGTCAGTGGGGGAAAAAAGGGGAGACATCTGTAATACTTTCAAAAATAAAGATAAAAAATAAATTAATTAATCAAATAAATAAAATAATTTTTAAAATAAAAGATAAATGCACTGGAGGCAAGGAACACAGTTTGGATAGGGAAGAAAAAGCTGTAAAAGTGCCCTGAGTAAAGTCAAGAGAGTAAAAATAAATACATAATTAAATAAGGCAAATCACAAATTATCATAAGAATATAGAGAAAATGAAACCCTCATGTACTGTTGGTGGGAATGTAAATAGTGCAGTCACTATGGAAAACAGTATAGAGGTTCTTCCAAATAAATTATAAATAGAACTACTATATGATCTAGCAATTTTAATTTTGGGCATTTATCCAAAGAAAATGAAAACTTGTATGTGTACATGTGTTTGTGTACTCAAAGTACTATCTGGAATTACTTAATTTCAGCCTGAAGAACCTCATTTAATATTCCTTGTAAGGCAGGTGAATTCTTAGGTTTTGTTTATGTGGAAGTGCCTTTATTTCTCCTTCCTTTTTAAAATATAGTTTTGCTAGCTACAGGACTGTTTGTTAATATCTTTGAGCATTTTGAATATGTTAACAGACTGTTTCTTGCCTCCAATGTTTCTGATGAGAAGTAAGCTATTGATCTTTTTGGGGCTCCCTTGTAAATGACAAGTCATTTTTCTCTTACTGCTTTCAAGACTTTCTCTTGTTCATTGTCTTTCTGCACTTTCACCATCATGTGTCTGTTTTTGTGTATTGACTTTTATCTTATTTGGAGTTCATTGAGATTCTTGGATGTGTAGATTAATGTTTTCCAAGAAATTTTGAAAGTTTTGATCCATTGCTTCTTTAAATACATTTTCTTCTTTCTCTCTCTTCTTCTGTCACTCCCATTATTCATATGTTGGTACACTTCATGGTATCCCACATTTCCCTGTAACTGTCTTCATTTTACTTTTTTTTCTCTCTGAATTTTAGATTACATAATCCCAATTAATCTATTTTAAATTTCACTATTCTGTCAGATTAAATATATCATTCAGCTTCTCTAGTGAAACTTTTATTTCAGTTATTGTGTTTTTCTGTACTAGAATTTCCATTTGCTGCTTTTATAGTTTCTACCTCTTTATAGTTTATATTTTATGAGACATTGTCATAATATCTTCCTTTATTTTTAAAGTATGCATTTTTTTTACTTCTTTGAACACATTTTTAATGACGACTTTACAGTTTTTTCAAACCTGACATGTGTTCTATTTTACATTTTTTTTCCTGTTGTCAGATAGCCCTCCCCCTCCCGCCCCTTATGTGTGTCAATTTTTCCTTTTTTTCACATCTCTCATAAATTATGTTGGAAACTGGACATTTTAGATAATGAATTGTAGCAGCTCTGGGTACTGGCTCCACCACCCGGTTTGATATTGTTGTTGGATTACTTCAGTGAAGTCAATTTATTCCTGTACTGTGGGGCCTCTGATGTTGCTCATTAAAGGGTACAGCCTGGGTATGCTCACAGTCGCCCTGGGATAAGAATCATTTTAGTAGTTCTCACTTTGAATGTCTCTTTCTCTGACTGAATATAGATAATGATATGCTCCTCTAATTGCAGGCATATTAGTATATGTTTTAATTTTTTAAGATTAAAAAATTCCACTTTACTTTTTCTCCAGAATACTTTAACTCCTGGAGAAAGAAGGCAAGGTAGTTTAGAAACCAAGGTGTCATTAGCTCTTGGAAGATTTAAGACACAATACTAAAAATCTTGAAGGTCACCAAGTATGTCTTTAGGAGAGTAACAATTGGATAGGGTAATAGTTGTGGTGATGCTGATGGTAAGAAATAAGTGGTGAGGTTAGAATTTTAGAAAATCATATTATAAATGCATAACATGATTGATAAATAAAGTCAATATATTTTCCTCCTCCTCATGCTTGCTAAAATTGATTCTAGCTTGGTATGTGTCCGTCTCCTCTTTTTCTGCACTCTGGAAAGAGGGTTCTGCCTTATCAGACTCACTCTTTTTTTTTTTTTTACCTTTATTGATTTTAGAGAGAGAGGAAGTGAGAGGGAGAGAGAGATAGAAACATTGATGAGAGAGAACATTGACTGGCCGCCTGCTGCATGCCCCCCACTGGAACTGGGCCCACACCTGGGCATGTGTCCTGGCTGGAATCGAAATGGTGACCTTTAGGTGCATGGGTCGATGCTCAACCACTAAGCCACACCAGGCGGACCAGACTCACTTTTGAAGTTTTGTTGTATGTTATGAATCAAGAATAAAGGCATTAATAAGAGGGATATAGAGTGGAGAGCTGGAGAAACTTTTTAGGGAGTATGAAGAAAAGAGCTGTAATTTATGAAGTGGATGAAAGATAAGTGTTAATGTGATTTATAAGTCACTATTCACAGTTGTGCTCCATTTGTGTCTATAGTAATTCTTCACCATTTTTTTGCTCTGTTTTCTGCCCCTGAAGGCTCTAGGTATTGCATCTCTTGGGTATCTAGACGGAACTAGGGTCAGATTCAGTCAACAGGAGGCACTACCATGGGATCAAAATGGGAAGAGTAAGAAGTTGGGTAGGGTATTGATTCTCTACTCAACAATCAGTGTGGTTGTGCTTTTGGCATGGCTGCAGTCCTTTATAAGAGCCACAATTCATGTTGAGGAGCCCTTCTCCCATGGTTACAGGTCTCACTGTGTTATAGTAACAGCCCTTCACTCCTCTGGCTCTTTTAATCCTCAGTGCTGTAGCAGCTTCCCTCTGCTCTTTGTCCCCAGGCATTTTACCAGTTTTGTTGGTTTACCCTGTCTACTACTTTGTAAAAATGACTCCTATAGTCAACCTTCCTCATTTAGGCAATTTGAGTATGCCATCTCTGTACTTCTGGGTCTCTTACTGGTGTAGCAATGTTTAAGAAACACAAGTAAATACTTGGTTTAATTTGAAATTATTCTTGATTGTATAGATTGTTTTTGGCCAGGATACAAATCCAGATGTAAACACAGAATAAAAATCTTATAAGCATAGGATAATTTTAGCCTCTTCTATAATGTTCTATAACTCTAGCTAGGAAAGGGGCATGAAAAATGAAATCTATTTCTGGCAGGGTTTTGAGGTAATATTGGATAAATTTAGAAAAGAAATAGATTTTATACTCATTGCTCTATCTGTTGATGTCATGATTTCAGACATGTAATTTGATTTTCTCGTGGCTTTGACTTGTCTTAATAAAGTCAGCTAATGCTTTTCTTTAATTTTAATAGAAACTAATTTGCTTTCCTTCTTGCCTTTCTAAATTATAATTTCTTCTCTATAGCTGACATATGTGGATTGCCTGGGTCAATAGAATCAGTTTTTTTAAATAAAGTATGTTTTTTATTGATTTTAGAGAGGGCTGAGGGGAGAGGGATAGAGAGAGAGAACCATCTATGATGGGCTGCCTCCTGCATGCTCCCTACTGGGGATAGAACTTGCAACCTGGGCATGTATTCTATCTAGGAATCAAACTGGTGACCTTTTGGTGCCTGGGATGATGTTTAACTAACTGAGCCACACCAGCCAGGGCTAGAATCACTTTTAACAGGTTTATCATTAGTATATAGCTGTTACACATAACAACTTTGTGGCAATGTTTGATTCCAGAAAATTAAGAAGCCACTTATAATTTCAGGCCCTTGAGTAACTTTTTCAGTTGCTTCTGGTGATTGGTTGTTAGCACAGGATGACCAGTGAAATGGCAGTTGAACAAGTAGAAAGAGTTGTGTCTAGTTCATGCTTGCTTTCCTTGGTTCTTCATAAAACATCACTTCTTTCCACATTTCTATAGAATTTTTATCTAATGGTTATGTTCATGAAAAGTTGCATATGGATAAAAGCCATTCTAAAATGTACTGTTGAAAGAAATCCTGGTGTGAGTTTTTTTATAAGGAAATAGTTTCTAATTTATCTTCAAGCAAATTCAACATAGGAAATTCCAATTTTACATATAATATATGACACATTTGTAACATGTTTGCTTTTTCCCAGCCTTTCTTAAAGTACCTGCAGAGTTTAGCTAGGGAAATAGCTTGACTCTAATAAACATTTGTAAATCTAAAATATTTTCTGAGCTAACTTCTTTGCTATGTCTGGCTTTAGACCATGACTCCATTAGGTGTATCTGAAAGAAAACTTTGTGGCTGATCCTAGACAAGGTAAGTAAGGCAGCCTGCTTGGCACCACTGCTGCTTGCACCCTTATTTCTTGGTCTTCCTCTTCTCAAAAAAAAGCTCCCAGAAAGATTTTTGCTATTTTTCTATATTCTATAATTCCTAGACTTCTCTGATCAGTCAATATAAGATCTTCATAAATTGGGATCATCATCAAGCATTTGGGGCAAAGCTGGAGGACTGATGAGTCTCCCACAATAAAACCTGCCTTAATAAGCCCATCCTATGAAGCCTATCTTGCTGAAGTCTTCAGAGCATAGATGCACCAGGAAGACCAAAAAACCTTGAGAAGTCTATATATTTTCCTTCCTGCCTCTTTTACTACTGTGTTAAATGTTCTGGTTTAATGACTTGTTTATTTCAACATTCCTCTACATGACCCAGATTGTTATAGAAGAGCTTTTTTGAGTCCACAATGCAGGAAATCGTTTCTCTTTAGCTGTAGTCTGGAGAAAAATATCATGCTTAGCCACCCTTCACTTTCCGGTCTTCAGAGACCCATGTTGGCATCCGCGACTTAAGCCCTTGTACTCCAAGAAGCCAAGAAAAAATGAGAGTGAAGTGGAGGGGAAGTTAATAACTATTTATTGACTATCTATTATATGCTAGACACTTATGCAGGGGGTTTCATACACAGTATTTTATTTAAACCTCATAAATTTTAGTAAACAGGTGCTATTATTAATCCCATTTAACAAAAGAGAAAACCGAGACCATGTTGATTGAACTCACATGATTTAGGTTTAGTGGCTGATCTGGGATCTACACTCAGGTATACCTGGCCCCATAATCTGTGCAAATTTTATCATACCATGAAATGACCCACTTTGTACAGAACTCATCTCTCTGACTTTCCTGGACATTCGGAGGTAGATTTTCATGTCTGGACAGCGTCCCTGATGACATTATATCAAGCTGAAAAGGATGTTTGGCTATTACAGACCAACTCTCTGCCTCTTGGTAAGGCTGCCCCTATTCTGTAAGATGATGTACAGGAATCATAAACTTCCAAGACCCTCCTGTATTTGCTTATAGGAATGGAGTTAATCTTATATTTTAGAATCAGAATGTTTGCATTTTAATGTTACTTTTCACATGCCTACAGCCTCTTTAACACTCCTCAGACTGAGCAGGCTAATGGCTGGCATTGACATTGTTCTGTAATGCTTCTCTTCTATACCCAATAACCACAAGCTGAACTAAAAAGACAGCAGGATGCTAGTTATAGTCATGTGACCAGAGATACTAGCTGCTTCCAGATATCAAGGATCCAGGTAGGATGTGGGTCTTACCCTGGTTTGTAAACCTGAGTGATGCCACTGCTAACGACTTTGACCTATTGTTGCTTCAGCTGCTCCACCTACTACAAGTGCTATTTGGGAGAACCCACCTAAAGAATGTCCCTTGTAGCTACTTGATATTTCCTAGACTTCTTTTGGCTTTATGTTTTCTTAAGTAGCTAGAACTCCTGGGGTCTCCTGATTTTGGTGGAGATGAGCAGCCATGAGAAATCCCTTCAACTAGCAATACTGGAAGACAGAGATGATGAGGAGTAGATTAATAGGCTCCTCCTGGGACTACTAAACCATCTGGTACCTACTAGTTCTTTAATTTATATTCACTCCTTCTCTAAGTCTTCCCTAGTTTATTAAGTTTGTCAGCCCTTAAAAAGTTGGCAGTATTTGGGCTGTCAATGTAAAATAGGGAAGTTTGCTTCATGTGACCTTTCTAGACCTCTCCCCAGTACTCTCTGGAAGAGACCTTCCTATACATGAGCAGTGGCTCTAAGGCTAAATTTTGAAGGAAAATTATGTTTCAAAAGTACATCTAAGAAACACTATAGCCTTATTGGGCATTGGACAATTAGAACAGATGCAAACAATAAGTAGGGCTGTATAAGAATGTACTAGCTAAATATCAGCCATGTTGGGATAAGTACTATTTTACTGATAGGTGTGTGCTTTACCAATCATCTAGTTAACCCTTTGCTTTTCATTATTAAACAATAATGAATATTAAAGAATATATATTCATTCTTCCCAAGGCTCTTCCAACAGCTGTTTTAGAAAAACTTTTCATGGGTGTGAGCAGGATATTTACCAAAAGAAGATGGAGCATAAAGTTCTCAGTTGGTGTTTGTGGCTGTACTGATGAGAACTTGTGGCATGTTGATTGAAGTGTCAGTGAGAAAAGTTTATGTATCTTTCAGTCTATTCTCCTGCTGCCAAACTTTAAATAACATGTGACAGCCTGTCTGGTGTAGCTCAGTGGTTAAGCGTCGACCCATGCACCAAGAGGTGGCCAGTTCAATTCCCTCCCGGTGGGGCATGTGTCCAGGTTGTGGGCCAAATCTCCAGTGGGGGGCATGCAGGAGGCAGCCAATCCATGTTCTCTCTCATTGATGTTTCTTTTTTTTTTTTTTTATCCTCACCTGAGGACATTTTTCCATTTTTTGTTCAGGTAGAGTGGGAGGGAGAGAGAGGAACAGATAGAGAGAGAGAAACATCGATGTGAAAGGAACACATCGAGTGGCTGCCACCCGCACGACCGACCAGGGCCGGGGACAAACTGCAACCGAGGTACGCGCCCTTAGCGGGAACCGAACCCGGGTCTCTCAGGACCGCAGGCCGACGCTCTAACCGCTGAGCCAAACCGGCCAGGGCTCTCATTGATGTTTCTATCTCTCTCTCTCTTCCCCTCCCTTTCTCTCTAAAAAAATCAATAAAGAAAAAAAAATTAAAAAACAAAAATAAAAAACATGTGACAGTGCTTTGTCACTTTTTATCACATTTTCCTGTATCAAGAGCAAGACCTCCATAGATCACTGAGAAGAAAAAGGAAAAAAAAAAAAAAAAGATACTTAAGATACTTGATTCTTCTTGTCCTTCTCTCCCCCCTTTATCTGACTTTCAATATATTAATGTTTCCTATGGCTAGTAACAGGGAATAGCATAGCAATGCACTTCATAGGAAAAAATCTCTGATCCCCCACCCCCAGAGTTTTATTGTCTCTCCACACCCCTTAAAGAATTCTTGCTGACTTTTTGCTCTCAGTGATCAAAACAAACCAAGGAACAATTTAAATGAAGTAAAGAGCAACCATGTCTAGACTTCCGGTCAAGATGGTGGCATAGGTAAACGCGGTATCGCGTCCTCCCACAACCACATCAAAGTTACAACTAAACTACAGAACAATCATCATTTCAAAACCACCTGAAATCAAGCTGAATGGAAGTCCTACAACCATGGAATTAAAGAAGCAGCAACATCGAGACTGGTAGGAGGGGCGGAGGTGGACGGGCTGGTCCCACACCCACGTGTGACGGATAAAAATCAGGAGGACACCTTGGTTGGGAAGTTCCTCCCTGAGGACTGAGGGGTTCCCGTCCCACACCAGGCATCCCACTCAGGGTTCCAGTGCCAGGAATAAAAGTCCCCATAACTTCTGGCTGGAAAAACCAGCGGGAACTGAGGCTCAGAGAGGCTGAGGCAGCTGGAGCCCCAGGCAGCTCCTCTTAAAGGGCCCATGCACAGACTTACTCGGACTTGCTCCCTCTAGGCTTGGATGTGACGCAGCTTGAGGGGCGCCAGAGACATACAAGGAAGAACTGAGATGTTTGGCATTGGAGCAAGGGCTAGGGAGGCAGCCTTCTCCAGGACAGACGTGCTGTCAGAGGCCTTTGTTCCTTTGGTGAGCCCTTCCCTGGGGTGGCAGACAGCTGCCATATCTGGGACTCCAACAAACTAGCTCACTCTGGTTGCCCCACCCTGGTGATTCCCTGAGGCCCCGCCTCACCCAACTTTCAGGCCCACCCAAGATGTTGCCAGTTGCTTAACCATAGAATTAGCCTGTCTTGGATTCTGCTTCAGGTTTTCCTAAATTCTTTCAAAGAAGCAGCATCTGGTCTCAGCTAGCCACATACCTCTCGTTAAGTAATACACAGAAACAAACACAGAGAGGCAGCCAAAATGAGGGGACAAAGAAACAGGTCCCAAATGAAAGAACAGAACAAAACTCCAGGAAAAGAACTAAGTGAAATGGAGATAAGCAACCTAACAGATGCTGAATTCAAAATACTGCTTATAAGGATGCTCAATAAACTTAGTGAGGGCCTCAAGAGCATTAAAAAAGACCTGTCAGAAATGAAGGAAGCACTAACTGAAATAAAGAATAATTTTCACAGATTCAATAGTAGAGTAGGTAAAGCCAAGAAGCAAACCATTGATTTGGAATACAAGGAAGTAAAAAACACCCAATCAGAACAGCAAAAAGAAAACAGAATCCAAAAAAATAAGGATAGTGTAAGGAGCCTCTGGGAAAACTTAAGCGTGCCAACATTCGCATCTTGGGGGTGCCATAAGGAGAAGAGAGAGAAGTTGAAAACCTATTTGAAACAATAATGGCAGAAAACTTCCCTAACTTGGTGCAGGAAACAGACATACAAGTCCAAGAAGCACAGAGAGTCCCACATAAGATGAACCCCAAGAGGCCCACACCAAGACACATCATCTTAGAATATATTCATACAAGTGGGATCACTGTGTCAAATGGCAGTTCCATTTTTAACATTTTGAGGAAACCACATATTGTTTTCCATAGTGGCTGCACCAGACTGCATACTCACCAGCAGTATTATAAAGTTCCCTTTTCTCAACATCCTCCTCAGCACTGGTTCGGTGATATGTTGATAGCAGCCATTCTGACAGGTGTGAGGTGATACCTCACAGTCATTTTAATTAACATCTCTCTGTTAGTGACATTTAGCATTTTTCCTATGTCTCTTGGCCATTTGTACATCCTGTTTGGAGAGGTGTCTATTTAGACCCTCTGCCCATTTTTTAATTGGATATTTGTCTTCCTTTTGTTAAGTTGTATGAACACTCTATATATTTTGGAGATTAATCCCTTATCTAATGTATCATTGGAAATTATGCTCTCCAATACAATGGGTTCCCTTTCCATTTTGATGATTGTTTCTTTTGTTGTGCAGAAGATTTTCAGTTTGATGTAGTCCCATGTATTAATATTTTTCTTTTGTTTCACTTGCCTCAGGCATTGTATCAATAAAAATTCTGCTGCATGTGATGTCTGAAATTTTGGTGCCTTTATTTTCTTTTAGAATTTTTATGGATTCACAAGTCACATTTATGTCTTGTATCCATTTTGAGTTATTCATGTGTGTTCTGTAAGTTGGTGGTCTAGCTTCATTATTTTGCATGTAGTGTTCAGTTTTCCCAACACCATTTATTAAATAGGCTGTCTTTACACCATTGTATGCTCTTGCCACCTTTGTCAAATATTAATTGAGCACAATGTCTTGGGTCAATTTCTGAGTTCTCTGTTCTATCCCATTGATCTATATGCCTGTTCTTGTTTCAATATCAGGCTGTTTTGACTACAATGGCTATGTATTACAACCTGATATCTCATTTGTGAGCCCTCCTAATTTAGTTTTTTTTTTTTCAAGATTGCTCTGGCAATTTGAGGTCTTTTGGGGTTCCATAAACATGTTTGAAGTATTTGTTCTAGTACTGTAATATATGTCATTGGTATTTTGATGGGGAATGCATTAAATCTATAGATTGCTTTGGATAGTATGGACATTTTAATAATCTTAATTCTTCCAATCCATGAACAAGGTACATGGTTCCACTTTTTATACCTTCCTCTATTTTTATTTTCAATGTCCTGTAGTTTTCTGTAAATAAGTTCTTTACTTTTTTTTATTAAGTTTATTCCTAGGTATCTTAATTTTTTGCCGCAATGGGAAATGAGATTGTTTATTTATTGTTTCTATTTCTGTGAGTTCATTATTGTTCTATAAAAATGCCATCAATTTATTTTCTATTATTGCTGTTTGTTGAATTTTTTCTTTTTTATTTATTAAAGATATTTCTCCTTTTTCCCCCATTGACACACTCCTCCCCTTCCCTCCCGCAATCTCCAGGTTTGTTGTCTATGTTCACTGGTCATACATACATGCATATAAGTTCTGTGGTTTGTCTCTCACCCCCGACCCCCTCTTCTGAAGATTGTCAGTCTGTACCCCACTTGCACATCTCTGGGACTACCTTGTTCTTCAGACTGTTATGTTCATTATATTCCACAAATAAGTGAGATCATATGATACTCATTTTTCTCTGTTTGGCTTGTTTCGCCTAGGATAATACTTTCCAGGTTCCTCCATATCCTTTCAAAGGACAAGAGATCTTTCTTTTTTACAGCTGCATAGTATTCTATTATATATATGTAGCACAACATTTTTACCCACTAATCTATTGATGAACACTTGGGCTGTTTACTGATCTTAGTAATTGTAAATAGTACTGCTATGAACATGGGGGTACATATATTCTTTCTGATTGGTGTTTAGGCTTCTTAGGGTATATTGCTAGAAGTGGGATCACTAGGTCAAATGGCAGTTCAATTTTTAATTTTTTTGAAGTAACACCATATTGTTTTCCATAGTGGCTTCACCAGTCTGCATTCCCACCAGCAGTGTACTAGAGTCCCCTTTTCTCCACACCCTCACCCTTTTGTTATTTGATGATTTGTTGATGGCGGCCATTCTGACAGGTGTGAGGTGATATCTCATTGTTGTTTTAATCTGGATCTCTCTGATGATTAGTGATGTTGAGCAATGTTTTATATGTTTCTTAGCCATTTTTATGTCCTGTTTGGAGGGGTGTCTATTTAGTTCCTCTGCCCATTTTTTAATTGGGTTCTTTGTCTTCCTTTCATTGAGCTGTATGAGTACTCTATATATTTTGAAAACTAACCCCTTATTTGATGTATCATTGACAATTATGCTCTCCCATAGAGTGGGTTGCCTTTTCATTTTGGTGGTTGTTTCTTCTGCTGTGCAAAAGCTTTTGAGTTCAATGTAGTCCCATGTGTTCATTTTCTCCTTTGTTTCTGTTGACTTTGATGTATTAGTGAAAATTCTGCTGCGTATAATGTCTGAAATTTTGTTGCCTATGTTTCCTTCAAGGATTTGTATGGATTCATGAGTCACATTAAGTCCTCTATCCATTTTTATTTTATTCTTGTGTATGGTGTAAGTTAATGGTCTAGTTTTATTTTTTATTTTTTGCATGTAACTCTAATTTTCTCAAGACCATTTATTAAAGAGGCTGTCTTTACTCCATTGTATGCTCTTGCCACCTTAGTTGAATATTAATTCAGAATAATCTTTTGGGTTCATTTCAGGGTTCTCTGTTGTATTCCATTGATCTATGTGCCTATTCTTGTACCAGTACCATGCTGTTTTGATAACAGCAACTTTGTAGTATAACCTGATATCTGGTATTGTGATCCTTTTACTTTGTCCTTCTTTTTCAATATTGCTGTTGGTATTCGGGTTTTTTGTTTTGTTTTGTTTGTTCCATATGAACGTTTGAAGTATTTGTCCTAGTTATGTGAAATATATCATTAGTATTTTTATGGAAATTTTATTGAATCTATAGATTGCTTTGGATAGAATGGACATTTTAATGCTGTTAATTCTTCCAATCCATAAACAAGGTATGTGCTTCTACTTTTCTATATCTTGCTCTATTTCTTTTTTAAACATCCTGCAGTTTTCTGTGAATAGGTCCTTTATTTCTTTGATTAAGTTTATTTCTGTGTATCTTAGTTGTTTTGCTGCAAATATAAATGGGATTTTCTTTTTAGTTTCTCTTTCTGTGACTTCATCATTGGTGTATAAGAATCCCCTCAATTTCTTGACATTAATTTTTTATCCTGCTACTTTGCCAAATTTATTTATTCAGTCTAGTAAATTTTTGATGGAGTCTGTGGTGTTTTCTATGGAAAATATCATGTCATCTGTGAATAATTACAGTTTCACTTCCTCCTCTCCAATTTGGATATTTTTCATTTTTTTCTTCCTGTCTGATTGCAGTAGCTAAGACTTCCAGTACTATGTTAAACAAGTGGTAAAAGTGGGCATCCGTGTCTTGTTCCTGTTCTTAAGGAAAATGTTTTTAGTTTTTGCCCATTGAGTATGATGTTGGCTGTAGGTCTTTCATACATAGTCTTTATTATTTTGAGATATCATCCCTCTATTTCCAAATTGCTGAGCATTTTTATCAGAAATGGGTGCTGGATTGTGACAAATGCTTTTTCAGTGTCTATTGATATGATAATATGATTTTTATTTTTTATTTTGTTTATGTGGTGTATCACATTGATTGATCTGCGAATATTGTACCAGCCTTGCATTCCTGGGATTAATCCCACTTGGTCATGGAGAATAATATTTTTGATGTATTGCTTGATTCGATTTGCTAGTATTTTGTTCAGGATTGTGGCATCTATGTTCATCAGGGATATTAGTCTGTAATTTTCTTTCTTTGTTTTGTCTTTTTCTGGTTTTGGAATTAGAATTACGCTGGCCTCACAAAAGGAGTTTGGAAGTCTTCCTTCTTCTTGAATTTTTAAAAATAGTTAGAGGAGAATGGGTATTAGTACTTCTTTGAATGTTTAGTAAAACTCCCCTGTGAAGCCATCCTGGCCTGGATATTTGTTTGCTGGGAGAGTCTTAATTACCTCCTCACTTTCTTTAGTTGTTATTGGTCTATTCAAATTTTCTATCTGTGACTGGTTCAGTTTTGGGAGACTATGTGTTTCCAGAATTTTGACCATTTTGCTTAGATTGTCAAATTTGTTACCGTATAATTGTTCATAATATTTTTTTCATAATCCTTTGTATATCTCTGATGACAGTTATTATTTCTCGTCTTTCATTTCTGAGTTTGTCGATTCGGGTTCTCTCTCTTTGTTTCTTGGTGATTCTAGCTAAGGGTCCATCAATCTTTTTTTATCTCTTCAGTGAACCAACTCTTTGTTTCATTGATCCTTTGAATTGTTTTTTCGGTCTCCATGTCATTTATTTCTGCTCTGATGTCTACTATTCCCTTCCATCTACTGTCTCTGGGGTTTTCCTTCTGTTTGCTCTCTAGTTCTTTACGTTGTGAGGTTAGATAGTCTATTAGAAATGTGTCTTGTTTCTTGAGGTAGGCCTGTAGTGCTATGATCTTCCCTCTCAGAACTGCTTTTGCTGCATCCCATAAATTTTGTGTTGTTGTGTGTTCATTTTCATTGTTTTCCAGGAAATTTTTAATTCCTTCCTTGATCTACATGATAACCCATTCATTGTTCAATAACATACTGTTTAGCCTCCATGTTCACAAATTTCTTTGCATGTGCTTGTTGCAATTTCTAGTTCAATGCAATTGTAATCTGAAATGATGCTTGATATAATTTAAATGTTCTTGAACTTGTAGAACTTAGTTTGTGCCCTAACCTGTGGTCTCTCTTTGATAATGTTCCATGTGCACTTGAGAAGAATGTGAATTATCAAGTTTTGAGGTGTAATTTTCTGTGTATATCTATTAAATTCATTTGGTCTAGTGCTTTATTTAGAATCTGTGTTTTGTTGTTAATTTTTGGTCTAGATGATATATCTAGTGATGTCAGAGGGGTGTTTAAATCCCATGCTATGATTGTATTGCTTTTGATTTCTTCTTCAAAGTCCTCAAGAAGATTTTTAATATATGTTGGTGCTCCCATATTGGGTGCATATATGTTTATCAAGGTTATATCTTCCTGTTGGATAGATCCTGTCAATATTATGTAGTGGCCTTCTTTGTCTGCAGTTATGGCCTTTCTTTTGAAATCTACTTTCTCAAATATGAGTATTACTAACCTAGCTTTTTTTGCTTTCTGTTTGCTTTAAATATTTTTTTCTATTCCTTCACTTTCAACTTATGTGAGTATTTTGTTGTGAATTAAGTCTCTTGTAAACAACATATATGTGAGTCATGCTTTCTTACCCAGTCAACTACTTAGTGTTCTTTTACCAGAGCATTCAAGTGATTCACATTTCAAGTGATAATTGATATGTACTTTTTACTGCCATTTTTGTTTATTGTTGTTCTATTTTTTTTTTTTTCTATTTCTTCTACTAATTACAGCATTCTTTGTAGTATATCTTGCAGTGCTGGTTTGGTGTTACTATATTCCCTTAGTCTTTTTTTTTTTTTTTGGTCTGGAAAGCTCTTTATTTGACTTTCAATTTTGAATGATAGCTTGCTGGATAAAGTAGTCTTTGATTCAGATCCTTGTTTTTCATGAATTTGATTACTTCGTGCCACTTCTTTCTGGCCTGTAGTGTTTCTTGTGAGAAGACAGCTCAGAGCCTTATGGGTTTTCCTTTGTAGGTCACCTGTTGCTTATCTCTTGCTGCTTTTAGGATTCTCTCTTTGTCTTTAATTTTTGGCACTTTGATTACTATGTGTCTTGCTGTGGGCCTGTTTGGGTTCTTCTTACTTGGGGCTCTCTGTGCTTCTTGAAGTTGAATGCCTTTCTCCTTTACCAACTTAGAAAAGTTTTCTGTCACTATTTCTTAAAATATATTATTTAACCCTTGCTCATTTTCTTCCTCTATGGAAACTCCTATAATGCGAATGTTATTTGGTTTCCAGTTGTCCCACAGTTCTCCTAAGCTATCTTCCTGTTTTTTGTTTGTTTGTTTGTTTTTGTTTTATTGTTTTTTCCCTTTGTTTTTCTGATTGGTTGATTTTTTCTACCCTGTCTTCTCATTCTCTGATCCTGTCCTCAGCTCCCTTTACTCTGCTGGTTATTCTTTCCAATGTGTTCTTTATTTCTGATATGTCATTCTTCATTTCCACTTGGTTGGTTTTCAAGATTTCTCTCTCTTTACTCATGGTGCTGATGTCCTTACTCATGCTGTTGAGCTTCCTCAAGATCATGGCTCTGAACTCTACCTCTGATAATTTGTTTATCTGCATTTCATTTATTTCATCTTTGATAAAGTTCTCTTGTTCCTTTGTTTGGGATTTGTTTCTTTGTTTCACCATTTTGGCTATCTCACTGGGTTTTGGAGCTTGCCAAAATTTCCCTGTGGGTGTTTGTGTTCTAATGTTTGTGGCTTCCTCTACTGGGTTTGGATGAGCCTGGGTGGGCCCACGTTAAACACCACTGTCTAGTCTTCCTTTCCTGGGTATATTTGAAAGCCCAGGAAGGGTTCAGTTATCCTCTAGCTTTATCCTGGTGGCTAGTAGTACAGTTACTCTGTGCCTTGGTATGTATCCCTGGTGTTTTGCCTAAGAGGATTTCCAGAGGGTGGGATGGATGCTAGTTGTTAATTAGCCTCAATTTGCATTTCTTTTTCTCACCTGTGAAAAGCTGAATCTCTGAGTAGGGAGGCTGCTGCTTTTCTCCACAGCTCTGGGAAGAAGCACACTGGCCACTGTCCATTGTGGCCACAACTCAGCAAAAACTCTGAGTGCCCTCCAAATCTCAGGTGTTCCCACAGCGTTCCAGCCCAGTCTGCCCTCCCTCTGCTGTAGCCCCCAGGTGAGTGACTGTAGCTATTTTAGTGCTCTATCCTGGATCTCTGTGCTGTGGAGCGGGCTTGGTCTTTGTTCACCAAGGGCGCTGCTTACAGCTAAGACTGCTGCTGTCCCTGGGCTCCCAGCATGCCCCTCTCTCATGCCTCTGCAGATCTTACCATTGTCCCTGGTTATATGGTATCGTCTTGCTGCTCTTCTGTTGCTTTTTCCCAAGGATTTGTCTTTATTTTAGTTGTAGTTCCTGTTTGGTCCTGGGAGATTGTCTATGTAGCTTCTATTCACTCCACCTCCTTTTTCACAACCTCTAATCCTATCTTGTGTGCAGCTGGGTCACACAGGCCTTTCTGGTGCCCCCGCACCCTGCAGTTTCTGTGGGTAACTGGATCTCACATTCTTTCTGGGCACCTGGCTCTATGCCTATGTTATGGGCTGCTGGGTCATACAGTCCTCTCTGGTGCTTCAGCACCCCACAGGCCCAATGGATAACTAGATTTTGCAGTCCCTGCTGGTTGGCACCGGCCTCTGTGGTGCTTCAGCACCCTTCCGGTCCCATGGGAAACTGGATGGCACAGTCCCTGCTGGGTCTCGCAGGACTCTCTGGTTCTTCAGCACCCAACAGGTCCTGTGGGTAACTAGATCCTGCAGCCCCTGCTGGGTGGCAGAGGCCTCTTTGGTGCTTCAGTACTCAGTATGTCTTGAGGGTTATTGGATGATACAGCCCCTGCTGGGTTATACAGGCCTCTCTGATGCTTCAGCACCCCACAGATCCTGTGTGTAATTGGATGGCACAGTTTGTGCTGGGTCGCAATTGTAATTGGATGGTACAGTCCCTGCTGGGTCGCAGGGTCCTCTCTGGTGCTTCAGCACTCTGCAGGACGGGGAGTAACTGGATCACACAGTCTCTGCTGGGTTGCACAACCTCTTGGGTGCCCCAGCTCCCTGCAGTTCCAGTGTGTGGGCAGCTGGATCGCACCAGTCTCTCTGGGGCTCAGGCTTCCCACTGCACTTGTGAGCTACTGGACAGCACATGCCTCTGTGGAGTCCCAGGTCCTGCTGCTAGAGGCTGGGGAGTGCTGCTGCCTTGTGGGGCTCAACTCCTACTCAGATTTTGCTGTAGATTTTGGGTATGGGTCTCAGCTGCTCGTCTGTGCCTCTGTTGCCTGGGGATGGATGTCTCATACCCAGCTTCTGTTGCTGGGAGTATGTCTGGACTCTGATTGTTCTGCTGCTATGGGGGATGGTGCTGGGCTCAGGGCTGTCCATGGCTTCCACGACCAGCACCTTGGGAGCTCCACTACTGTGCACAGGTCTGTGTTGACACAGAGTGTCTACTGGTTGGATGGTGCCAGGTGTGCTGGTGGGCTCAGGTTGCTGGTCCCTAGCCGCTCCCACTGCCTCCTCCCAGGGAAGTCCTGCGATCTTCCAAAATGGAGGGACCTCCCCACAGAGCAGGGAGAAGGTCACTTAAGGGCCGCTTACCAAGGTAGTTGGCCACTCCTGTCCACAGCACAGGAACCTATTGCTCTGCATCTCTGCAGAGCAGGAGGAGTTTTTGATGGAGTCTTTAGGGTTTTCTATGTATAATATTATGTCATCTGCAAATAATGACAGTTTCACTTCCTCCTTTCCATTTGGACCCATATATATATATATATATATATTTTTTTATTTTTTATTTTTTATTTTTTTCTAAATGCTTTGGCTTAGACTTCCAGTACTATGTTACATGAGCAGTGGCAAATGTGGGTATCCCTGCCTTGTTTCTGTTCTTAAAGAAAATGCTTTTAGTTTTTGCACATTGAGTATGATATTGGCTATAGGCTTTCCATATATGGCCTTTACCATGTCAAGGTATGATCCCTCTGTTTCCACATTGCTGAGTATTGTTTTCAGAAATTGGTGCTGGATTTTGTCAAATTATTTTTCAGCATCTATGGATAAGATCATATGGTTATTATATTTTATTTTTTATGTGGTTTATCATATTTATTGATTGGTGAATATTGTACCAACCATGCATCCCTGGGATGAATCCCACTTTGTCATGGTAAATAATTTTTTAATGTATTGCTAGATCCGATTTGCTAATATTTTGTTAAGGATTTTGGCATCTATGTTCATCAGGGTCATTGGACTG
Organism: Molossus molossus; assembly: GCF_014108415.1. NCBI lineage: Eukaryota > Metazoa > Chordata > Mammalia > Chiroptera > Molossidae > Molossus > Molossus molossus. The sequence continues at coordinate 74,543,696 of NW_023425355.1, read as the reverse complement.
AAGTTTTCTTTCTTTGTAGTGTCTTTATCTGGTTTTGAGATTGAAATTATGGTGGCCTCATAAAATGAATTTGGAAGTTTTTTGTTTTTTTTTTTCTTGGACTTTTTAATCTAGATTGAGGAGAATGGGTGTTAGATCTTCTTTGAATTGTCAGTAAAACTCCCACTTGTAGCTTTCCGGAACCAAGATTTTTTTCCTGGGAGTTTCTTGACTACTTCTTCAATTTTCTTAGTTGTTATTTCTTTCTTTTCCCTGTTCAGTTTTGGGAGACAGTGTGTTTCCTAGAAATTTGTCCATTTTGCCTAGATTGTCCAATTTGTTGGCGTATTATTTTTCATAGTATTTTTACATTATCCTTTGTATTACTGTGGTGTCAGTTTTTAGTTCTCATCTCTAGTTTTATATTTTGTTTATTTGCATCTTCTCATGTTTTTTTTTTTTTAAATGTCTGGCAAAGGGTCCATCAATCTTGTTTATTTTTTCAAGGAACCAGCTCTTTCTTTCTTTTTTTTTTTATCCTCACCCGAGGATATTTTTCCATTTTTTGTACATATAGAGTGGGAGGGAGAGAGAGAGAGAAACATCGACGTGAAGGGACACATCGAGTGGCTGCTACCCGCACGACCAACCAGGGCCGGGGACAAACTACAACCGAAGTACGTGCCCTTAGCGGGAATCGAACCCGGGTCTCTCCGGACCGCAGGCCAACGCTCCAACCGCTGAGCCAAACTGGCCAGGGTGGAACCAGCTCTTTCTTTCATTGATCTTTTAAATTGTATTTTTAGTCTCTATGTCATTTATTACTGCTTTAACTTTTACTATTTATTTCCTTCTACTTGCACAGGGTTTTTGTTTTTGTTTTCTTTCTAGATCTTTAAGTTGTTGAGTTAGAAAGTCAATTAGAAATTTTTCTTCTTTCTTGAGATAGGCCTGTAGTGCTATGATCTTACCTTTCAGAACTGCTTTCGCTGCATCCTATAGATTTTGTGTTGTGTGTGTTTTGTTTTTTTTCATTGGTTTCCAGGAAGTTTTTAATTTCTTTCTTGATATCCTTAATAACCCATTCATTGTTTAATAACATGATATTTAGCCTTTATGTGTTTGAATTTTTTTGTGTGTGTTTATTGTAAGTGATTTTTATTTTCATGACATTGGGATCTGAAAAGATGCTTAATAATATTTCAATCTTTTTGAACTTTTATAGACTTAATTTGTGTCTTAACATGTGGTTTATCTTTGGAAATGCCCCATGTGCACTTGAGAAGAATGAAAATTCTGCAATTTTGGGGAGTGATTCTCTGTAGATATCTATTACATCAATTTGATTTAGTGTGTTATTTAGAGTCTCTGTAACCTTGTTAATTTTTTTGTCGAGAGGATCTATCCATTGATGTCAGGGTGTTGAAATCTCCTGCTATGATTGTATTCCTCTCTATTTCTTCTTTGAAGTCCTCCAGATATTTTTATATATTTTTTTTCATGATCCTATGTTGGGTGCATGTATGTTTACAAAGGTTATATCTTCCTATTGGAGATATCCTTTCAATATTATGTAATAGCCTTCTTTTTCTCTAGTTATGTCCTTCATTTTCAAGTCTATTTTATCAGGTATGGATATTGCTACCCTAGCTCTTTTTTCTTTCCTTTTGTTTGGAAAAATTATTATTCATGACTTCACTTTCAACCTTTGTGAGTCTTTTGTTGTGAGGTGGGTGTCTTGTAAACAACATATATATGAGTCATTCTTTCTTATCCAAGCAGCTATTCTGTCTTTTGATTGGAGCATTTAATCTATTTATATTTAAGGTTATTATTAATATATACTTATTTATTGCCATTTTTGTTTATTGTGGTTATATTTGTCTTCCTATTTACTCTACTAATTACAGCAGTCCTTTCAATATTTATTGCAGTTCTGGTTTGGTACTAATATATTCCCTCAGCCTTTTTTTTTTGTATGGGAAGCTCTTTATTTCACCTTCTATTTGGAATGATAATCTTGCTAGATAGAGTAGAGGCCCACACCCAAACCCATAATAATTAAAATCCAAAAATTAAAGACAAAGAGAATTCTAAAGGCATTACTTTATGCCATTTCCTTCTGGCCCGTAGTGTTTCTGCTTAGAAGTCAGCTAATAGCCTTATGGGGGTTCCTTTGTAGGTAACCTGTTGCTTATCTTTTGCTGCCTTTAGGATTCTCTCTTTGTCTTTAACTGTTGGCAATTTATTTACTATGTGTATTGGTGTGGGCCTGTTGGTGTTCTTTATACTTGGGGCCCTCTGTGCTTAAACTTGTATGCTTTTTTCCTTCACCAAGTTAGAAAAGTTTTCTGTTACTATCATTTCAAATATATTCTCTAAACCTTGCTCATTTTCTTCTTTTTCTGGAACTCCTATGATGTGGACATTCATCTTCCTATTTTTTCTGCTTATTACAGCAGTCCTTTTAACTTTTCTTGGATTACTGGTTTGGTGCTAATATGTCCCCTTAGCTTTTTTTTTTTTTTTTTTTTTTTTTTTTTATTGGGAAGCTCTTTATTTCACCTTCTACTTTCAATGATAGCCTTGCTGGATTGAGTAGTCTTGTATTCGGATTCTTGGTTATCATTGACTTGATTCCTTCATGATATTCTCTTCTGGAAGTAGTATATCTGTTGAGAAGTTAGCTGATAGCCTCATGGGGGTTCTTTTGTAGGTAAACTGTTGCTTGTCTCTTGCTGCCTTTAGAATTCTCTCTTTGTCTTTAATTTTTGGCAGTGAATTATTATGTGTCTCGTTGTGGGCCTCTTGGGTTCTTTTTACTTGGGTTTCTATGTGCTTCTTTGACTTTGCCTTTTTCTTTCACCAAGCTAGGGCACTCATCCATTTTTATTTCTTCAAATATATTCTCTAACCCTTGCTCATTTTCTTCTGGCACACTTATGATGCAAATGTTGTTATGTTTCATTTTGTGCCACAGTTCTCTTATGCTCTTTTTCTGTTTTTTTTTTTTTTTTTTTTTTTTTTTTTTTTTTAATAGGCTTTTTTGTTTGTTTGTTTTTGGTTCTCAGAATGGGTGATTTTTTCTGCCCTGTCTTCTAATTCAGTGATCTGGTCTTTGGGTTGTTCTACTCTGCTGGTTATTCCTTCCAATGTGTTCTTTATTTCTGCTGTGTCATTCTTCATTTCCCATTGGTTGGTTTTCAATGCTTCTATATTTTTGCTCATGCTGTTGAGCTTCCTCACAATTATTACTCTGAGCTATACCTCTGTTTTCTTGCCTAATTCCATTTCATTCATTTCTTCTCGGGTAGAATTTTCTTGTTCTCTCATTTTGGATTTGTTTCTTTGTTTCACCATTTTGACTGTCTCAGTGTGTTTTGGAGCCTGCCAAATGTTCTCTGTGGGTTTTAGTGTTTTGCTGGTTGTGGTTCTATCTACTAAGTTTGGATGAGTTTAGGAGGACCCAACATTAAACACCACTGTCAAGTCTTACTTTCCTGTGTAGTTTTCCAAGCCAAAGAAAGGTTCAGTTATCCTCTAAGTTTTTGCCTGTAGACTTTTGGTCTGATTTACTTGAGGAGCTTTAATTTGTAACCCTCATCTGAATGAAAAATCCCTCAGGTGTAAAAGGTATACCAGCGGACGGTGCAATTGCTTTCTATTAGATTTTAGATGTTAATGATTGTCAATTTGCATTTGTCTGTCCTGTCCTGGTGGTGTTGAATTCCTGATGGAGGGGTCATTGCTTCTGTCTGGGGTTCTGGTAAGGGGCTTTTTGAGTAAATGGCTACTGTCCTGTGAGGGAGTGATTCAACACAAAACTCCTGGTGTCTTCCCCTCCAGCTCTCTCCTTAGCCAGGAGCCTTAGAATCTCTCCACATAGTTCTAATTCGATCCACTCTCCTTGTGCTAGAGCCCAAGGTGAATGGCTGTAGCTGATTTGGTGCTTTTCTAAACCTCTTCTTTCTGTCCAGCCAGTGTGGCTCAGTGGTTGAGTGTCAATTTATGCACCAAAAGGGCACCAGTTCAATTTCCAGCCATGGTACATGCCTAGTTTGTGGGCCAGATCCCCAGTGGAGGTGTGTAGGAGGTGGCCAATCGAAATTCTCTCTCACTGATGTTTCTATTTCTCTCTCCCTTCCCCTTTCTCTCTCTCTAAAATCAGTAAAGAAAAAAATTAGAAAATAAAATAAAACCCCTGCTTTCTCTGAAGAAAGTGCTCACAACTAATACAGACATCTGCTGCTGTCCATGGGCTTCCAGCCTGCCCTCACATGCCTCCACAGTTTCTACCAGCCTCAATTTGACATCCTCTTTCTGTCCCTGATTATGTGGGTTCTCTCCAGCTGCTTTTAGTTTTTTTTTTATGATTTGTCTTTATTTTAGTTTTTTAAAACTTTTTTTTATTTATTTTTTTATCCTCACCTGAGGATATTTTTCCATTTTTTATACAGATAGAGTGGGAGGGAGAGAGAGGAAGGGAGAGAGAGTAAGAAACATCGACGTGAAGGGACACATCGAGTGGCTGGCACCCGCACGACCAACCAGGGCCGGGGACAAACTGCAACCGAAGTACGTGCCCTTAGCAGGAACCGAACCTGGGTCTCTCCGGACCGCAGGCCGACACTCTAACTGCTGAACCAAACTGGCCAGGACTTTATTTTAGTTTTAATTTCAATTTGGTCCTTGGAGACAGTCTGTGCAGCTTCCATTCACTCCATTGCCATTATTCCTGATAAAAATATTTATAATTTAAATCTTTAATATTATTATTATTATTTATTTTTTATCCTTACCCGAGGACATTTTTCCAATTTTTGTTCAGATAGAGTGGGAGGGAGAGAGAGAGAGAGAAACATTGACATGAAAGGGACACATCAAGTGGTTGTCACCCATATGACCCACCGGGGCCAGGGACAAACTGCAACCGAGGTATGTGCCCTTAGTGGGAACCAAACCCATGTCTCTCTGGACTGCAGATCAATGCTCTAACCACTGACCCAAACCAGCCAGGGCTATAATTTAAATCTTTAATATAATGAGTTACCCAGCTTGAGACTTAATTTTTTTTTCTTTATTGATTTTAGAGAGAGAGGAAGGGAGAGGTAGAGAGAGATGGAAACATCAATGAGAAAGAACATCAATTGGCTGTCTCCTGCATGACCACCACTGGGGATTTGGCCCACAACTTGGGCATGTGCCCTGACTGGGAATCCAACCATCAACCTCTTGCTGCATGCGCTGATGTTCAATCACTGAGCCACACTGGCTGGGTGAGACTTTCTTTGGTGTTTACCTATATTGATCATTGCTATGAAATGAGAATGAATGAAAAAGTCAAAGAAAAAGGAATGTTATGATTGGAAGGGAAAAATAGAGCATCAAGACTCCAACTTCAGAATATCAGTGACCTATCATTATATAATGACTATTTACAAATATCAAAAGTTGTAAAAAAGACCTTCATTTGTGTATATATAATTGAGTATTTTTAAAAGTGCTGACACTTTTTTCCCTTTAATTTTTCCTACATGTTCAGTTAATTTAATGCTATAGCTAAAACTGCTTTGAATCATAATCTTTTTGAAATGGATATGTTGTTCAATATTTCAACATCCAATTTGTAATACATTGATCACATATAATTTAATAGATTTTCAATTAGTATTCAGATAATTTCTTTTTCTAAAATTTTTGTTAATCCTTATCTGAGGATAATTTTTCATTAATTTTTAGATAGCCTGGAAGGGAGGGAAGAGGACAGAGAGAGAGAAACATCCATCAATTGGTTGCCTCCAGCTCAACCCCAGTCATGGCCTGGAATTGAAATTGCAACACAGGTAAGTGCCCTTTACCAGGAATAGAAGCCAAGATCCTTCAGTCAGTGGGCCAACACTCTAACCAATGAATCATACCAGCCAGGGCTATTAAGATAATTTAATACATTCTGCCTTTCTCTAATTACATATCTGGATAAAAGAAAATAAGGTTAACAGTGACTTAATGGCAGAATCAAGATAAGAGCTCAGGTTTTGCAATACCCAGACAAGCAATTTCCCCAATGTGTAATATTCTTTACCATAGAGGCTCCAAGAAGTAATATATACATTCAGTATATATTACTGCAAGGGACATGCTTGACACTTGTTGACAGCTACCAAAGTGCTTCCTATTTCATCAGCTTACTGTGCCTTCAGTGAGCTCTTTTAAAAAGGAGCTTAACAATAGCTGGCAAAATTGCTGAAATAAACATTCAGTTATCTTGACAATGCATATGCTCTTGACTTTCCCTTTTATAGCACTAATAAAAACACTAATCATCAGAGAGATGTGGATTAAAACAACAATGAAGTATCACCTCACACCTGTCAGAATGGCCACCATCAACAAATCATCAAAGAATAAATGTTGGCGAGGTTATGGAGAAAAGGGGACTGTTGTACACTGCTGGTGGGAATGCAGACTGGTGCAGCCACTCTGGAAAGCAATATGGTGTTACCCTAAAATTTAAAAATTGAACTTCCAGTGATCCAGCTTCTAGGAATATACCCTAAGAAGCCTGAGACACCAATCAGGAAGAATATATGTACCCCCATGTTCACAGCAGCACTATTTATAATAGCTAAGATCTGGAAACAGCCCAAGTGTCCATAAGTAGACAAATGGATAAAAAAGCTGTGGTACATATACACAATGGAGTACTATGCAGCTGTAAGAAAGAAAGATCTCTTATCCTTTGAGACGACATGGAGGGACCTGGAAAGTATTATCCTAAGTGAAATAAGCCAAGCAGAAAAAGACAAATACCACATGATCTCACTTATTTGTGGAATATAATGAACATAACAGTCTGAGGAATACGGTAGACCCAGAAACATGGAAGTAGGGCACAGACTGACATCCATCAGAAGAGGGGGTGGAGGGTGGGAGGAGCTAAACCACAGAACTTATATGCATGTATGCATGACCAATGGACATGGACAACAAAGCCGGGGTCGGGGTGGGGTGGGGTGGGAAGGGGGGTGCCAATGGGTAAAAAAGGAGAAACATCTGTAACAAAAAAATAAATTAAAAATTAAAAAAAAACAGAAAGGCAGATTAAAATGGATAAGAATAGATTTATGAGTGTTAATTACGCAACATCAATCACAAGAAAATGGAGAACAATTTTGATTGTAGAAAGTATTTCTTTTGACAACATGCACAATAAAATTTCTGTTTGTAAAAAAAATATTAAAATTTTATAGTTTCACAAAATGGTAACAGAAATAATATCTGAGTAGTAGTTCAGCTGAATTTCATTTTTCTTTTGTGCTATGTATTTTTCAAATGCTTTACAATTACAATGAATTATTCTAGTAACTATAAAAAACATTTAATTGCTTTGAGACTTAATAATAGACTTATATCACACACAGGACTGGGAGCCACTGTGTTATGTGTTCATTAGTAAGTGGTTTTCTCATAGAGTGACTAATCTCATTCTTTATGCTATACAAATGAGGCATATTCATGTAGTAATACTTCAATTTTAAAGTTATATAATTTATTTTTACTATTTTAGCACATACATGATATAATATCAAGTAATCTCTCATGTCATCTGTATTTAGGTCATATGATTCAAAGAAGTTAGGTCTACTACATTGACCTAATAAGTATATACATATTTATTGTTTTTAGGAACTGCCTGATTAGATGAATGTTTTTACAAAGAACTAGTTTATTATTTTATTTTTCATGAATCTATTAAGTTGGTACCATGATCCAAATGGAAACCATTTTGCTATGCTTCAGGGTTATCTCATTTTAATGAGTCTCTAGATGTCTCTGGATGGATTTTGCAGCCAAATATGATTCAGCCTAACACAACAATTGAAGCATTGAACTCAGGGTTTTTTTTCTACCAATAGATTTCTGCTTGGCATGACATCCTATATATTTGGAAGATTCTCAAATGACAAATTCCTAATACTTTATCACAAGACCACTCAGATGAATTCAATGTGTTGGTCTTGGTTCTAAAATGTTTCATCTAATTATCCTGATATAACTATGGTATTATAAGAATATCCCATACCTAATTTTAATAAGTGAATTGAGTCAATGGATTTGATCTCTAGTTAGCAGCTAGTTAGTGTATATGTGTACTGTATAGCTATTAAGCAGTATTTCTGTAATATTTGTGTGAAGAATAATGAGGGGTTGATACTATAATCTTTGCTTTCATGTTACTTTCTGAGGGCTTGAATGAGAGAAGAAACAGCTCCTCCCCAAAATGTCTTATATGTGTGTAGAGGAAATAAGAGAGTACATTTTATATGGAAATGACAGGAACAAAAGGGAACCATTCTTCACATTGTCACTACATAAAAGAATGAGAGAAATCAGGTAAACTTTTACAGTCGTCCATGTCTGAAATTATAAGAACCTGGATAGAGGTAGTGAAAGTGGAAAATGGAGACAATTTCTAGAACATTATAATAAAGAATAAACATCTGGATTAGTGATTAATTGATCATAGGGAGAGGGGTTTGAAGGTATCAGAGATGTTTAACTTTCAATCCTGGATGATCAGAAGGAGAAAGGGCCTCTTTGTCAGAAACTAGAGAGTCAAGAGGGAAATCAAGAGGGGGTAAGGCAATGTGATGGATTATTTTGTCAGACTGACAGATAAAGGGTATTATTTAAAAATGATGTAATTGGATTTTATATGGCACTTTACAAAGCCTTTCTTGTGCATAAAATAGATATATTTTGACCTGACAAATGTGTTTTTACATATTGGGTTAATTTATCTTTATCTTAATTAATAGATAAATATTAACCCATCTCTAATGGGTCTCTATCTTATGTCTTGTCACGTTAATCATTTATATTAATGAATTGAGTGAGAACATAGTGGATATGCTTAGCAAACCTGTTAGAGATACAAAGCCAGTAATAACAATTTATATTGGAAAACAGATTTTGCCACATTTTTTCAGCCACTTGATATCAGGTTTTGGATTCTGATTTTAGCAAGTTGTAATTTAATAGTGACATTTCAATGTCCTGCTTTTGTTTATAAAACAAGCTCTATAAATACACGAATACAGTTGAGGGGTGATGTGCCCTAAAAAGTGAACAATATAAACAAATTTTGCTGTCTTGCTCAGTTAATTCCATAGGTATTATGAAGCTGTATTAATAGATGTTTTGTATCTAAAACAGGTTATATATTCCGGTCAAGATGGCGGCATAGGTAAACGCGGTATCTCGTCCTCCCACAACCACATCAAAGTTACAACTAAACTACAGAACAACCATCATTCAAAACCGCCTGAAATCAAGCTGAATGGAAGTCCTACAACTATGAAATTAAATCAGCAGCCACATCCAGACTGGTAGGAGGGGCGACGGTGGCGCGACAGGCTGGTCCCACAGCCAAGTGTGGCGGATAAAAATCAGGAGGCTCCCGCGGCTGGGAAGGTCCTTCCTGAGGACTGAGGGGTCCCCATCCCACACGAGGTGCCCCACTCAGGATTCCAGTGCCAGGAAGATAATCCCCATAACTTCTGGCTGGAAAAACCAGCGGAAACTGAGGCTCAGGGAAGCTGACGCTGCTGGAGCCCCAGGCAGCTCCCTAAAGGGCCCGCACACGGACTTATCGGACTCTCTCCCTCTAAGCTTGGAGGGGAGGCAGCTCAAGGGACACCAGAGACATACAGGGAAGAACTGAGCTGTTTGGCACTGGAGCGAGGGCTGGTGAGGGGGCTTTCTCGGGGAGAAACGTGCTGCAAGAGGCCTTTGTTCCTTTGGTGAGCCCTTCCCGGGGGCAGCAGACAGTCTCTATATCTGGCACTCCAGCAACCTGGCTGGCACTAGTAGCCCCACCCTGCTGAATCCCTGAGGCCCCACCCAACTTTCAAGCTCACCCAAGCTGTTGCCACTTGCTTAACCATAGGGTTGGCCGGTCTTGGATCCTGCTTCAGGTTTTTTCTAAATTCTTTCAAACGAGCAGCATCGGGTCTCAGCGAGCCCCATACCTCTCATTAAGTAATACACTGAAACAAACACAGGGAGGCAGCCAAAATGAGGAGACAAAGAAACAGGTCCCAAATGAAAGAACAGAACAAAACCCCAATAAAAGAACTAAGCGAAATGGAGATAAGCAACCTAACAGATACTGAGTTCAAAATACTGCTTATATGAATGCTCAATGAACTTAGTGAGAACCTCAGTGAACTTAGGGAGGGCCTCAAGAACATAAAAAAGGACCAGTTAGAAATCATGGATACACAGTGAGAATTGAAGGAGGCATTAACTGAAATAAAGAATAATTTACACAGCTTCAATAATAGAGTATGTAAATCCAAGGAGCAAACCACCGATTTGGAATATAAGGAAGCAAAAAAATCCCCAATCAGAACAGCAAAAAGAAAAAGGAATAAAAAAAAAAAAATGAGGATAGTGTAAGGAGCCTCTGGGACAACTTCAAGCGTGCCAACATTCGCATCTTGGGGATGCCAGAAGGAGAAGAGAGAGAACAAGAAATCGAAAACCTGTTTGAAACAATAATGGCAGAAAACTTTCCTAACTTGGTGAAGGAAACAGACATACAAGTCCAGGAAGCACAGAGAGTCCCAAACAAGATGAACCCCAAGAGGCCCACATCAAGACACATCATCATCAAAATGCAAAAGGTTCAAGACAAAGAGAGAATCTTAAAAGCAGCAAGAGAAAGGCAGCGAGTTACCTACAAGGGAGTTCCCATTAGGCTGTCAGCTGATTTCTCAAAAGAAACTTTGCAGGCCAGAAGGGAGTGGCAAGAAATATTCAGAGTGATGAAAACCAAGAACCTACAACCAAAATTACTCTATCCTGCAAAGCTGTCATTTAGAATTGATGGACATATAAAAACTTTCCCAGACAAGAAAAAGTTAAAGGAGTTCATCACTACCAAACCGTTATTATATGAAATGATGAAGGGTCTTTTTGAAGAAAAAGATAAACTGTATGAACAAACAAAATGGCAATGAATACATATCTATCAACAATGGAATCTACAAACAAAATGAACAGGTAGAACAGAAACATTCTCATAGATACAGATAACATTTTGTTGGTTGCCAGCTGGAAGGGGGGTTGGGGGAATGGGTGAAAAAGGTGAAGGGATTAAGAAGCACAAATTCATTGCTAGACTGACAAACCTCAAAGGGAAAGGGGTTGGGGGGTGGGAAGAAATAAACCAAAGAACTTATATGCATAACCAATGGACACAGACAATAGTGTGGGAAAAGGTGGGGGGGGTCAATGGGGGAAAAATGTGGAACATCTCTAATACATTTTATATCCAACAATAAAGATTTGGGGGAAAATATAAAATAAAAAAATAAAACAGGTTATAGACCTTCTTCATTTTGCACACGCCAAAAAATATCTGGCAATTTTATCCTATTCTTGTTTTGAGATTTTGAGGGAACTGCACTGGGATATTCCCAGAGGAGAAGGACCAGAATGGTGAAGAGATTCTAAATATGTCATCCTCCAACATTTAAAGGAATTAGAGATGATTAATCTCAAGAAACCTCAGAGAGGAAATATGAAAAATGTTCAAATTGATTCTTTCCAATCCTCTTCTACCATACTTTCCTCTACAAAGAATATTGAAACCACGAAACTGCATTTCCCAGATTTCCTTGCATCTAAGCTTGTGCCCATGATCTAAGCTTCACCAGTCAGATGCACTTGCATGTTAAATTTGAGAGGGAGGTGGTAGCTGTAAATAAGGAGAAAGAATCTTCTAGGAGAACTATGGCAGAGGTTCTACACTTTATTGTCTAAAATAATAGGTGACGAGTGATAGGCAGTGATGTTAGTAAAATTTTTGTGAGAGAAGCCCCATGATGTGGTTGGGCATTACAATTGGCTGTATTGTTACTGGCTGTGCAATATCCAAGGTTGGGTCCCTCACACTTCTAGACATTATGTAAGTTATTTTGAAATCTATAAATAATCCCTTTCTCCTTGCACTAACTAGAGTGAATTCTATTATCTGTAACTAAGAACTCTGACTGATACAAGTATAGGTCTCAGACCAAAGGATGGGTGCTGTACAGATGATTTCATCAAAGCTGACCAATGATGGAATGGGATGCCTCAGAAAGATGATTAACTATGCTCAATTGTATGGTGAGCAAACACTTGGTGGGGATAAAAACATCAGGAGGTACTTCAATGAGACACCTTTTAAGTCTCCTTCGAATCATCTGAGATTATATTGGTATACATAAAAAGTATTCCATTATCTGATCAAAATTATTCTCACTTTGATGTGAAAGGAAGATGAACAACCCTCTACCGAGGTGTATAAAAATAATTTCTTACTTTATATTACCATTTTGAAATTAGAAAGCAAAGGTCTTTGAGGAAAGAGGACTTTCACTTCTTTGTGTGTACTCTGGATAGTTCCCTTGATGATCTCACCCTTATTGTTTATGGTTTTAGATAGATATTTCACAATGTATTTAATTGCTCATTAGTTGTACAAAATGAAAAGGAAGTAGAAGTACCTACCTTACACACTAGATATTACAATATATTTTGACTCATCTGACTCAAATTAATATTCTGAGGACATAGAACTTATACTGCATAGAAAGTTTTGTATTTCTAAATCAGCATTTCTTTGTCTCTTTCCCAATATTTACTTGTAAATATTTCGCTTTTTCTTTAAATTTATTCACAAATGCTACCTCCATGATTTTCATGAACATCCTAAACTCAGTTCTTCAACAGAGGTTTTATATTGTCTATTCCCTCTAACTAAAATGTTCTTCTTTTAGACATAGGCATAGAAAATACTTTCTCTTCATTCAGGTGTTGGCTCAAATACCACTCTGTAGAAAAAAGGCCTGACCACCCAAACTTAAATTTAAATGCCAGTAATCTTCTCTCCCATTTCCCCATTTTATTATTTTAATTTCACTTATCAGGATGTGAAATATTATCAGGACCTGAAACCACCCTACTTACTTGTTTTCAAGTGTGGTGTGTGTCTCCTGCACTAGAAACCACATTCGACCAGGGCAGGAAATGCATTTATTTATTTTTTACTGCCATATCTCCAGAAATTAAAATAGTGATTGACCTAATAGTAGAACTTTATAAATATTTGTTGAAGGAACAAAAGAAAGAATGAAATATTCTTTCAATGGGACGTGATGTCACCCTTTTCTGAATCTCCCTTCATTGTGTTTATACTTCTTGTATAAGAGTATTAATATTCTGCTTTTCATGCAACGATAAAGACTATGTCTTACTTTATTTTCCTTCTGCAATCCCTATCATATAATAAGGACAAAATATATACATTTGTCAAACTAGACATAACCAATTATTCCCAATAGGTTATTTTTCATATCCATATACAAAATTAAAGATAAAACAAAATTTAAAAAATAAGGATATGTATGGGACTATCTTCAGTTTAAACAGAACTGCAAACAAAAGAGTATCCAATATAATGAGGGACAAAAATCATATAAGAAGGAAACAGAAGCATATTTTTAACAGTACTTATCAAAGGTTCGTGTGATGGTTAATTTTATGTGTAAACTTGGAGGATGTTTTTGATGAGATTAACATTTAGATCCATGAACTTTGGGTAAAGCAGATTGCTCTCTGTAATGTGGGTGGACCTCATCCTTTCATTTGAAGGTCTGAATACCAAAAAAAGACCAGCATCCCTGAAGAAGAGAAAATTCTCCAGCAAGCTATTTTGGAACTAGAACTAGAATATTAGCTCCCCTGGTCTTCAAATTTCTGGCTTACACTGCAGATTTAGACTTTTCCAGTCTCCATAATTATACAAGCCACTTCCTTAAAATAAATTTCTTTACACACACACACACACACACACACACACACACACACACACACCTATTATTGGTTCTGTTTCTCAAGAGAACCTTGGCTAATACAGTAGGCATTTAATTTATTTGTTCTGCTCATTTCAGTGATGGCAAAATTTTATAACTTTGGTTTGATTCTTTTGGCTCAGGGTCTCCTGTTTTGCTGAAAAAATAAGAATGTCCCTAGAGAAGCACACACCTGAAGCCTTATTAGACATTTATACTTCTTTTTTTCCTTCCTTCCTTCCTTCCTTCCTTCCTTCCTTCCTTCCTTCCTTCCTTCCTTCCTTCCTTCCTTCCTTCCTTCCTTCCTTCCCCTTTCTTTCTTTCTCTTTCTTTCTTTCTTTCTTTCTTTCTTTCTTTCTTTCTTTCTTTCTTTCTTTCTTTCTTTCTTTCTTTCTTTCTTTCTTTCTTTCTTTCTTTCTTTTGTTACAGATGTTTCTCCATTTGCCCCCACCGACTCCCCCCTCCTACTCCCTCCTCACCCGGTCCGCAGCTTTGATATCCATGTCCATTGTTCATGCATACATGCATATAAGTTCTGTGATTTATCTCTCCCCCACCACCCCTCTTCTGGGGATTGTCAGTATGTACCCCACTTCCACTTCTCTGGGACTACCTCATTCCTCAGATTGTTATATTCATTATATTCCACAAATAAGTGAAATCATATAATACTTGTTTTTCTCTGTTTGGCTTGTTTTGTTTAGGATAAAACTTTCCAGGTCGCCCCATGTCATCTCAAAGAATAAGAGTTCTTTCTTTCTTACAGCTGCATAGTACTCCATTGTGTATATGTACCACAGGTATTTTGTTGTTGTTGTTTATCTATTCATCTACTGATGGACATTCGGGCTGCTTCCAAAACTTAGCCATTGTAAATAGTGCTGCTATGAACATGGGGATACATATAGACTTTCTGATTGGTGTTTCAGACTTCTTAAGGTATATTCCTAGAAGTGATATCATTAGGACAAATGGGAGTTCAATTTTTTAAATTTTTGAGGTAACACCATAGTGTTTTCCATAGTGGCTGCACCAGTCTACATTCTTACCAGCAGTGGATGAGAGACCCCTTTCCTCCACACCCTCGCCAACACTTGCTGTTTGATGATTTGTTGATGGCGGCCATTCTGACAGGTGTGAGGTGATACCTCATTGTTGTTTTAATTGCATCTCTCTGATGATTAGTGATGTTGAGCATTGCTTCGTATGTCTCTTAGCCATTTCAATGTCCTGTTTGGAGAGGTGACTATTTAGTTCCTCTGCCCATTTTTTAATTGGGTTCTTTGTCTTCCTTTAGTGGAGTTGTAGGAGCACTGTATATATTTTGAAAATTAACCCCTCATCTGATATATCATTAGCAATTATGGACTCCCATACAGTGGGTAGCCTTTCCGTTTTGATGATTGTATCTTTCACTGTGCAGAAGCTTTTGAGTTTGATGTGGTCCCATGTGTTCATTTTCTCCATTGTTTTTATTGCCTTAGGTGATGTGTCAGTGAAAATTCTGCTGTGTATGATGTCTGAAATTTTGTTGCCTACAGTTTCTTCTAGGATTTTTATGGATTCATGAGTCTCATTTAAGTCTTTTATCCATTTTGAGTTTATTGTTGTGTAGGGTGTAAGTTGATGGTCTAGTTTCATTTTTCTGCATGTAGCTGTCCAATTTTCCCAGCACCATTTATTAAAGAGTCTGTCCTTACTTCACTGTATGCTTTTGCCACCTTTGTCAAATATTAATTGAGCATATTGCCTTGGGTCCATTTCTGGGTTCTCTATTCTGTTCCACTGGTCTATATGCCGGTTTTTGTGCCAGGACCAGGCTGTTTTGATTACTGTGGCTTTGTAGTATAACCTGATATCTGGTAAAGTGATCCCTGCAACTTTGTTCTTCCTTTTCAAGATTGCTGTGGCTATTTGAGTTCTCTTTTGGTTCCATATGAACTTTTGAAGTGTACTTGTTCTAATTCTGTGAAGTATGCTGTTGGTATTTTGATGGGGATTGCATTGAATTTATAGATTGCTTTGGGTAATATGGACATTTTAATGATGTTAAATCTCCCATTCCATAAACAGGGCATGTGCTTCCACTTTTTTATATCTTTCTCTATTTCTTTTTTCAATGACCTGTAGTTTTCTGCAAATAAGTCTTTTTTTCCTTTAGTTAAGTTTATTCCTAGGTATATTAATTTTTTTGCTGCAATGGTAAATGGGATTGTTTTCATAGTCTCTCTTTCTCTAAGATCATCCTTGGTGTATAAGAATGCCATCAATTTCCTGACGTTAATTTTGTATCCTGCTACTTTGCCAAATTCATTTATTAAGTCTAGTAGATTTTTGATGGAGTCTTTGGGGTTTTCTATGTGTAGTATCATGTCATCCGCAAATAATGACAGTTTCACTTCCTCCTTTCCGATTTGGATCCCTTTTATTTTTTCTTCCTGTCTGACAGCTGTGGCTAAGACTTCCAGTACTATGTTAAAGTAGAGTAGCGAAAGTGGGCATCCTTGCCTTGTTCCTGTTCTTAAGGGAAAACTTTTAGTTTTTGCCCATTGAGTATTATGTTGGCTGTAGGTCTTTCATATATGGCCTTTATTATGTCTAGATATGATCACTCTATACCCACATTGCTGAAGGTTTTTATTAGAAATGGTTGCTGAATTTTGTCGAAGGCTTTTTCGTCGTCTATTAATATGATCGTGTGGTTTTTATTCCTCAGTTCATTTTTGTGGTGTATCACATTTATTGATTTGCGAATATTGTACCAGTCTTGCATCCCTGGGATGAATCCCACTTGGTCATGGTGGATAATTTTTTTGGTGTATTGCTGGAGCCGATTTGCTAGTATTTTGTTCAGGATTTTGGCATCTATGTTCATCTGGGATATTGGCCTGTAGTTTTCTTTCTTTCTAGTGTCTTTTTCTGGTTTTGGAATTCGAATTATGCTGGCTTCATAAATCGAGTTTGGAAGTCTTCCTTCTTCTTGAATTTTTTGTAATAGTTTGAGGAGAATGGGTGTTAGTTCTTCTTTGAATTTTCAGTAAAACTCCTCCGTGAAGCCATCCAGGCCTGGACTTTTGTTTCTATCTCTTCCTGGTCCAGTTTTGGGAGACTATGTATTTCTAGAAATTTTTCCATTTCGCTTAGATTGTTGAATTTGTTGCCATATAGTTCTTCATAGTAGTTGTTAATGATCTTTTGTATTTCTGTAGTGTCAG
The DNA here is from genome assembly GCF_014108415.1 of Molossus molossus. Lineage (NCBI taxonomy): Eukaryota > Metazoa > Chordata > Mammalia > Chiroptera > Molossidae > Molossus > Molossus molossus. The sequence goes on along the minus strand of NW_023425355.1, from coordinate 74,526,598 downwards.
TTGTTACTTCTGCTCTTTCATTTCTGATTTTCTGTATTTGGGTTCTCTCTCTTTGTTTCTTTGTGAGTCTAGCTAAGGGTCTATCAATCTTGTTTATCTTTTTGAAAAACCAGCTCTTTGTTTTATTGATCCTTTGAATTGTTTTTTTGGTCTCTATTTCATTTATTTCTGCTCTGATCTTTACTATTTCCTTCCTTCTACTTGCTCTGGGGTTTTCTTTTTGTTTGCTCTCTAGTTCTTTAAGTTGTGAGGTTAGATAGTCTTTTAGAGATTTCTCTTGTTTTTTAGGTAGGCCTGTAGTGCCATGAATTTCCCTCTCAGAACAGCTTTCACTGCATCCCATATATTTTGTGTTGTTGTATCTTTATTTTCATTGGTTTCCATGAAGTTTTTGATTTCTTCCTTGATCTCCTTGGTGACCCATTCATTGTTTAATAACATGCTATTTAGCTTCCATGTGTTCAAATGACTTTTTATGATCTTCTTGCAATTGATTTCTAGTTTCATGCCATTGTGATCTGAGAAGATGTTTGATATGATTTCAGTCTTCTTGAACTTGGAGACACTTAGTTTGTGCCTTAACATGTGGTCTGTCTTTGAGAATGTTCCCTGTGCACTTGAGAAGAATGTGAAATCTGTAGTTTTGGGGTGTAATTCTCTGTAGATATTTATTAAATCCATTTGGTCTAGTGCTTCATTTAGAGTGTTTGTTTCCTTGCAAATTTTTTGTCTAGAGGATTTATCCAGTGATGTCACCAGGGTGTTGAAGTCCCATGCTATGATTGCATTGCTATCGATTTCTTCTTTGAAGTCCTCCAGAAAATTTTTAATATATTTTGGTGCCCCTATATTGGGTGCATATATGTATATCAAGGTTATATCTTCCTGTTGGATATATCCTTTCAATATTATGTAGTGGCCCTCTTTGTCTCTAGTAATGGCCTTCATTTTGAAGTTTATTTTATCAGATATGATATTGCTACCCCAGCTTTTTTTTTTTGCTTGGAAAATTTTTTTCCATCCCTTCACTTTCAACACATGTAAGTCTTTTGTTGTCAGGTGGGTCTCTTGTAAACAACATATAGATGAGTCATGCTTTCTTATCCAATCAGCTACTCTGTGTCTTTTTATTGGAGCATTCAATCCATTTACATTTAAGGTGATTAGACATATGTAGTTATTTATTGCCATTTTTGTTTAGTGTGGTTGTATTTTTCTTCCCATTTCTCCTGCTAATTACAGCAGTCCTTTTAACATTTCTTGCAGTGCTGGTTTGGTGCTAATGTATTCCCTTAGATTTTTTTGTCTGGGAAGCTCTTTATTTGACCTTCCAATTTGAATGATAGCCTTGCTGGGTAGAGTAGTCTTGGATTCAGATCCTTGCTTTTCATGACCTTGATTATCTCATGCCATTCCCTTCTGCCTGTAGTGTTTCTGTTGAGAAGTCAGCTGAGAGCCTTATGGGTCTTCCTTTGTAGGTAACCTGTTGCTTCTCTCTTGCTGCCTTTAGGATTCTCTCTTTGTCTTTAATTTTTGGCAGTTTGATTACTATGTGTCTGGGTGTGGGCCTGTTTTGGTCCTTTTTACTCGGGCTCTCTGTGCTTCTTGAAATTGAATGCCTTCTTCATTCATCAAATTAGTGACATTTTCTCTCTCTATTTCTTCAAACACATTCTCTAACCCTTGCTCATTTTCTTCTTCTTTGGGGACTCCAATGATGTGAATATTATTACGTTTCCAGTTGTCCCACAGTTCTCTTAAGCTGTCTTCCTGTTTTTTAATCATTTTTTTTTTCTTTTGGTTTTCTGATTGGTTGATTTTTCTACCCTGGCTTCTAATTCACTGATCCAGTCCTCAGCTTCCTCTAGTCTGCTTTTAGACCTTCCAATGTGTTTTTCATTTCTGATACGTATTTTTAATGTCCAACTGGTTGATTTTCAACATTTTTATGTCTTTGCTCATGGTGCTCATGTTGTTATAAATGCTGTTGAGCTTCCTCAAGATCATGACTCTGAATTCTAGTTCTGTTAACTTGCTTAACTACACCTCATTTATCTCATCTTTCGTAGAGGTCTCTTGTTCTTTCATTTGGCTTTTGTTTCTGTTTTTCACCATTTTGACTATCACAGTGGGCTTTGGAGTCTGCCAAATTTTCCCTATGGGTGTTGGTGTTCTGCTGTTTGTGGCTCCCTCTCCGGGGTTTGGATGTGGCAGGGAGGACCCACTTTAACCACCATTGTCAAATCTTAACTTTCTGTAGCTGTTTTTTTTGCCTGGAGGCTATTAGTAGAGGTCACCTGAAGAAGCTTGGTTTTAGAATTGCCTGAAAAACTCCCTCAGGTGCTCAGTGTAAGAAGATTTCCCACGGGTGGGGCAGATGCTCGTTGTTAATGTGCCTCAATTAGCATTTCCATGGCCTTCAGGTGGGGTGGAATCTCTGAGAGAGGGTCCGCCCCCTCTCCAGGGCCCTGGGAAGGAGTAACATGACCACAGTCCTGCGTGGCTGAACTCAGCAAAAGCTCTGAGCACCCTCCAAATCCCGATTGTCCCCACACAGTTCCAGTCCAGTCTGCCTTCCCTCTGCCAGAGGCCAAGGTGAGTGGCTGCTGCCAGTTTAGCCTCTGTCCAGACTCTGCGTCATGGAGCTGCCTGGGACTTTTAACCCGATGGTTCTGCTCCCAGCTAAGGGCGGCCAAGTCTGTGGCACTAGCCGAGGGCATAGCAGTCAGCAGAGTTCACAGGACTTAGCCATGTTCGCAGCTGCGGCGGCAGCAGCTTCCCGCCGAGTCCCCTGGTCCCAGCCGAGTCTGTGCGGAACCAGCTGAGGGCTTAGCACGCATTTGAGGTGGCAGCAGCTTCCAGTTGAGTCCCCGAATCCCAGCCGAGTTTGCTGGTTCTGACCCAGGCCGCTGCGGACCGTTGGCTCCTGGCCCCCTCTTGTGTCCTTGCAAGCCTATCAGGATTGAATCAGTGTCCCTGGTTATGTGGTCCTCTAGGCTGCCTTTCGGTTGCTCCTTCTTGACAATTTGTCTTTATTTTCGTTGTAAATACAGTTTAGTCTTGGGAGATGGTCTTTGTAGCTCCATTCACTCCCCCGCCATTTTTTCTCTCAAATAATATTTCCATTTACTCATATTTTGAATGAAGAAATCTTGTGCTAATATTCTATATTTATACAAAATCAATTAAATATTTCACCAGGGTTTTAAAAGAGAGGTACAAAAGAGCACTTTCATCTGGAACACCAGACTGGGAAGTCACTAAGGGCAGTTTTGCCAATCTTAACATGGAGGAACACTGTAAAGAGAGAGGGAACTAAAACACTGCACTGTCATTGGACACCAATTCTTTTTGCTTCACATTGGTTGCTAAAGAGATGAGGTAATTAATGTTAACTTTTATAACTTACCTCCTTTATTTTAACATTGTCAATATTTGAATATTAGGAAGAGATTCAACTTGGACATTAACCAGACCCACCTACTTTCTGCAATGTTTGGGTCAGTAATACACATAAACTGAGTTAGTTAGGATGTTTTAAGCTATAATTGAGTTCTATGTTGTTACTGCCATTTACTTCCCATATATACAAATGTAGATACTATAAGGAACAAGGAAATCAGAAGTGAACAAGAATAATAATCATATTGAGTGAACAAGAAAGATAAGCTCAATGTCACATCTCATATAATTTCCCTTATTTAATTTAACTCTTCAGATAATGGCGAAAGGAGAATGAAGCACAGGCACATACTAGGAGTGTATATGTATGGGCAAGGGTGTGGGGTTCAAGCTTTTACTTGAACACAATCCAATGCTGCCTTTTTCTTAACTGTTTGTATTCATGTTTATCCCCAATTATGATTTCCATAATGTTGATCATTTTTAAAGGGCTCTAGTTTATATTTTAGATTAAATTTAATTTCATAGAATATATTAAATGTTATTTAACACATTCTACAATTTAATTCCAAATAACAGTATCTTCATAGCCTGTAAATTTCAGGTAATCAGTCTGTAATTCACCAAAAATCTATTCAGAGTCCACAGCACTAGGCTGGCTTTTGAAGGTTCATAATAAAGGTTAATGAGGTCTCCATCCTTTAAAACTCACAGCTTGAATCGAGAAGTGAGTCTTTGTCTACAGATATTTGGAAAGAAATTTCACTATCAAACTAGCACATAAAACAAGTAAACTTTTGCACATGAACTTGGGAAAACTGGTTACAAACATCAGCATTGGCTTCTACAATTGTGTGTGTGAGTGTGTGAGCACTCAGGTTTACAGTGACATAGAAAAATGGAAAGCTATAGAAAATGGCTTGAAACATTTATTCTAAAACACATCTATCTAAAACATCTAGAGAGATGAATGAATGAAAAGCGGATTTATTTGATGATTTTGTTAAATGCTTTCAGTTGATCACAAATAGCCACACAACTTAAATCAATATTAACAAGCATCCTCCAAATAATTCTGAGGAAGAAAATATATTTATTCCAGTTTATGGTATAAAATAACATTAACCTTTCTAGTTTTCAAAATTTCAGGCAAATCAAAGCAAAAATCTAGCTCCCAGCTACATCAAGGGAAAGACTGACTGAAGGAAAATGTGATCAAGGCAGAACCATCTGTAGCACTTTAATGATGATTTCAAGCTTGTACCAAAAACACACTTAATAAGAAATTAAGAGATAAAGAGAAGACAATTTCAAAGAAATTTGAACACTAAAGAAAATATCTGAGTATATAGATACACATTAATTGATGGTTGGACTTTAATTCTCTTGGAACAGGATGTCATCTGTGGAATTAGGAATACTTAAGAAGTGAAAACAAACTGCCTTAAAGCTATTGTTTGTTCTTTGAGACAATTAAAAAATTATTTCTCTACCTTTTTTTTTTTTGACATCTCAGTCACGTATGGTAATAACAAATAGAGACCCAGCTGAAAAAACAAGAAGTTCTATACATTTTTAACTCACCTATAATAAACCATTTGCTAAAAGCATTTTGAGTACATTGTTCTATGAATAAAAATGTTGGTGTTCTCAGTTTCAAAAGTTTGGATCTATTTGGTGAAGTGGGACTTTCCCTGAGTCAGGTGCACACAATGCCCAGTGGCTTATGGAGAGTATAGTCAGGGATTCCAAGAATTCTGTCATCAGGGTTATGGTCCTGTCTTACTTATGGAAGTTTACAAAACCAAATTTAATTCAAAAGAGGGCATGAGTGGCTAATAAATTCAAATAATTATCTTTTCCGCTGCCAACTAAAGTGAGGTAAATATCAACTTTATGAATCAGAAATGAGATAGAATCTTTCCTTAGTCCACTGAGAAATTGATCAAAATTATTTTCCCTGGGAGAAAATCTTACTCCATGAGTAATATCAATAATAATACTGAGGTGCTTGCTTCAGCAAGACATATACTAAAATTGGAGCAATACAGAGAAGATTAGCATGGTCCCTGCAAATTTGTGAAGCATTCATTTTAAATATTTTTTCTTTATTTATTTTAGAGAGAAGAAGGGAGAGGGAGAGAAAGATAAAGATGTCGATGAGAGAAAACTGATTGGCCATCTCCTGAATGCCCCACAATGGAGATCTTGTCCACAACCTCGGCATGTGCCCTGACTGGGAATCGAACCGATGACTTCTTGGTGCATGGATCAATGCTCAACTACTGAGTCACACCGGCTGGGTAAATCATTCCATATTTTAAAATATAACAATAATACTAAGGTCAAGAAGCCTAACATTGAGCTCTATTTATTTAATATGTTCAACATGTGATAAATACAATAAATTAAATTTAATATTCTGATTTGGCTGGTGCTGTTAATTGGGTAAACTTTCAAATTGGTGCACAGTCACCTTTGCCAGGAACATGGTCATAATTTTTTAAAGTCAATGCTATATTTCAGAAGTAGAAGATTACATCCTACTTTCTCTATCAAAATTTTCTAATAATGTATTGATATCAGTTTTTAAAGAATTCAACTGAATATTATCCCACTTTGCAAAATGACTTTTGTATTTTACTTTATTAATTAAAAAAAAATGTGTGTTTATATCAGGAATCATATCTATAGTGTGCTAGCTGCAATACATTTGACAAGGGAATATCAGAGGTTACCACTGAAAATCCACAAAGCCAACTCTAGACCACTTACAATATCACAATGGTGAAAAATGCATGTGTTGTAATTGTATTTACACCATCTTTTTTGTTTTCTAGAAGCTTGTTTGAAAATTGTAATATGAGAGGATAGCAATTGGCATTTTCATGACCAAATCAACCTCTTTTCCAAGTATAAACTGAGTAGTAAGGGAGAAAGTGAATATTCACCCAGCTAGGCTGACCAAACATCCATCCTGCCAATCAGTCAGGTGAAAAGATTGCAGCAACACTGTTCTCACATTCACCCAGAAATGGCTATGTTAGAGGTGATGATTGTTTTAATTAGTTCTTAACCATATAAAGTTGCATGCTAAATTCATGCTACCTCTGTAGTATTTGGGAGACCATAAATAAATAGTTTGTACTTACCAAGGGAAGTTGGAGAAAAGCAATCATTAAAGTAAAGGGAAGACAATTCAGTAACTAAATCCACCTCTATCCAAGTATGAGCTGGCTTGATGCTTAAATTTCTACACTGTTGCACAACAGGAGGTTTGACTGTATCAGATTAATATTTCAAATGTAATTCTTTGGGTTTAGGAAACTTTTACTGAATAAAATATAAGAAAGGTCTATGAACACAGGTGTACTGAAGGCCACAATATTTGTAGAGTTAAATGAAATTTAAGTCTCAATTATTCGATAAAATTATCAAATTAATGAAACTTCTCATTAGCAGCAGCGTTGTTCAGTGATTTAAAGCCCAAAAGTGAAACCAGCCATTTGGAATGACTGCTCTATACGTCACAGTGAAATCAGTCATTTGTAATGACTGCTCTGTACATCACAGCACTATGTTACCTATCTCTACTTTAGGATCAAAGGTATTTCATAGATTTCATGTAGTAAATTTAGCTTGTTTGGCTAAATGTTTGATAAAACTCTGCTGTTTCTTTAGCTATAAAAAAGAATAACAAAAGTGCCTACCTTGTATGGTTCTAACATTGAATAAATTATTTCACATATATGTATTGCTTAGAATAGTGCCTGTAAGAAATTAAGCATGGGAAATTCATTGTCATCAACATCACTGCTATTAAGATTATTAAACCCATTTATAATTATTTTTATAACTGTTATGTTTGATCAAAATAATGTTACAGAGTAGAAATGGCCCAAGTTCTGAGCTCAGGTCTTAAAAGTCTTTGTGGTTTATTTTTATGCTCTTGGGAACCCTGTAACCACCTTCAGGTGAGTGAGTGCAAGAAAACCTGCTGGAGGAAGAGAGGCCACTTGGAGGATGTCTTTGGTCCTATTCCACAGTAGACAGATTCTGAAATGAAAATTTTCAAGCTGGAAGTTACTAAGGAATGTTGGTGACAAATGTGAGGCAGTAATGAATGCAGGATTGGTCATAGGTGAAAGGCCACAACACAGTTGAAAAAGATTTCTCAGTTGATTCCTTGGGGGAGCTCTGGAGCTGAGATAGCCCTTCAAAGTAGTTTCAAGTTGAGGCAAAGGGGCAGTGCATTTTAATGTGTGTATCAACCAATGACTGGATGAGGGCTGTTCTTGAGGATCTTGGGCTAGGCGGCTTCATTTGGCAGTTATTGGCATAGAGATTCAGCTGTAAGTTGTCAGCAGGCAATGCTTCTAGACATTGTGGGAAAAATGTCTTTATCCTGAAAAAGAGGATCTGGTTGCATGTCATAGAATTCACTAAAGGTAAACCCAGGTGTTCCATTTAACAGCTTACCAAGTGACAGATATGAGAGTGAGGACATCCTATAACATCCACTTGCCACAAGCAGATCATAGACATATCAGTGACCTAGCACAGATAAATCAAACTAGCTGAGACTAGAGACTCACAGGATCTTGAAAGATAAGAAATAGTTGTTTACTTAAGCCATTATATTTTGAGTCAGTTTATTATGTAGTGATAGATAACTGACACATAATATTACATTATGACAATACTTATCAAAGTCTATGAGTACAAGATTTAAATGATTCTAATTTTAGTGTAGTAAAATTTTTTTTTTATCCTCACCCAAGGACATTTTTGAATTTATCTTCAGATAGAGCGGGACAGAGAGAGGTAGGAAGAAAGAGAGAGAAACATCAATGTGAGAGAGAAACATTGTCTGGTGCCACACACAGGACCCCAACTGGGGCCAGGGACAAACTGCAATCGAAGTATGTGCCATTAGCAGGAACCGAACGCGGGACTCTCTGGTCCGTGGGCCGACACTCTAACTGCTGAGCCAAACCAGCCAGGGCAGTAGTAACATTTTTTTTAAGACAGCCATTGGCAAGGGCATTAATATCAACATATATTTGAGATTAAATTAGCAACACAGATGATTCTAATGGAAGCTGGACTGTGAGTATGCAGTACAATTTCTATGACAAGAGGACACCAACTGCCAAGCACATGAGGTGGGCACACAGGTCTCTTAGGAGCAAACCAGTGTATACTTCTGGTAAATACTTCTGTGTCATCGGACAGCATAAACACAGAGAGTTGTCAAGAGCTTTCCTTAGGGTATTTTGTACAAAACTGGGAGTTTACAAGGGGAAAACATTGTCATTGTATTTAGATATTGATATTATACCAATTCACTTGGAAGCTAGAAATAAATTTTTCTCTAAGGAAAAGAAAATTGGATAAGTTGAAATAAGAACTTTTAAAACTTTAATTATTGACCAAACATAACTTGAAAAAAGAATAACCTACATTTGTACCATTCTAACAAATCAACTATTTTACTTTTTTCACATTCCTTTTCAGTCCCTGTATGTATGTATACATGATTACACAGTTTTAAATAGAGGATAGATACAATTTTGTATTAGATTAAGATCTTTTGAAAAAAATAATCAGAAGTTGAATTTTTTAGCCTAAAACCTGAAATCCTTACCAGTCAAATGAGATTAGAAGCTAGATGAAAGGGCTCTAGGAATTCTTTGCTGTCAGAGTGGTTGTACTTTAGACTCCTCATTTTTTTTGGTCATTAATTAATTAATTTTTGCTGCACATGGTTCTCATTTTTCCTCCCAGACACCATTGTCCCTATCCCACCCATACCCCAGCATTGCTGTGATGTCCATTGCTTATGCATACATACATATAAGTTCTTTTATTTATCTCATTCTTCTCTGCCACACACCTCCTCTGAAGTTTGTTAGTCTGAACCATACTCCTTTCTATGTCTCTGGGTCTATTTTGTTCATCAGCTTTTTCCTGTTCATTATATTCTACAAATAAGTGAGATCATGTGGTATTTGACTTTCTCTGATTGGCTCATTTTGCTTAGCATAATACTCTCCAGGTCCCTCCATGTCATGTCAACGGACAAGAGATCTTTCTTTCTTACAGCAGCATAGTGTTCCATTGTATATATGTAGCACAACATTTTTATCCACTCATCTACTGATGGACACTTAGGCTATTTACAGATCTTAGTAATTGTAAATAGTACTGCTATGAACATGGGGGTACATATATTCTTTCTGATTGGTGTTTCGGGCTTCTTAGGATATATTCCTAGAAGAGGGATCACTGGGTCAAATGGAGTTCAACTTTTAATTTTTTGAGGTAACACCATATTGTTTTCCATAGTGGCTGCACCAGTCTGCATTCCCACCAGCAGTGTACGAGAGTCTCATTTTCTACACAACCTTGCCATCACTTGTTGTTTGATGATTTGTTGATGGCGGCCATTCTGACAGGTGTGAGGTGATACCTCATGGTTGTTTTAATTTGCATCTCTCTGATGATTAGTGATGTTGAGCATTTCTTCATATGTCTCTTACCATTTGTATGTCCTGTTTGGAGAGGTGTCTATTTAGTTCCTCTGCCCAGTTTTTAATTGGGTTCTTTGTCTTCCTTTTGTTGAGCTGTATGAGCACTCTACATATATTGGAATTTAACCCCTTATCTGATGTGTCATTGGCAATTATGCTCTCCCATAGAGTGGGTTGCCTTTCCATTTTGGTGGTTGTTTCTTTCACGGTGCAGAAGCTTTTGAGTTTAATGTAGTCCCCTGTGTTCATTTTCTCCTTTGTTTCTATTGCCTTAGGTTATGTATCAGTAAAAATTCTGCTGCATATGATGTCTGAAATTTTGTTGCCTACATTTTCTTCTAGGATTTTTATGGATTAGTGAGTCACATTTAAGTCTTTTACCTCTGCCCATTTTTTAATTGGGTTCTTTGTCTTCGTTTTATTGAGCTGTATGAGTATTCTATATATTTTGGAGATTAACCCCTTATCTCATATATCATTGGCAATTATGCTCTCACATATATTGGGTTACCTTTTCATTTTGATGGTTGTTACTTTTGCTGTGCAGAAGCCTTTTAGTTTGATGTAGTCTCATGTGTTCATTTTATCTTTGTTTCTGTTGCCTCAGGTGATGTATCAGTGAAAATTCTGCTCTGTGCGATGTCTGAAATTGTGTTGCCTACATTTTCTTCTAGGATTTTCATGGATTCGCGAGTCACATTTAAGTCTTTTATCCATTTTGAATTTATTATTTATATGGTGTAAGTTGGTGGTCTGGTTTCATTTTTTTTGCATGTAGCTGTCCAATTTTCCCATCACCATTTATTACAAAGACTGTCTTTACTCCACTGTATGCTCTTGTTAACTTTGTCAAACATTAGTTGAGAACAATGTCTTGGGAAAATTTTATGGATTCTCTGTTTCATTCCAATGACCTATATGCCTGTTCTAGTGCCAATACCAGCTGGTTTTTATTACAATGGCTCTGTAGTATAACCTGATATCTGGTATTGTGATCCCTCCTACTTTGTTCTTCTTTTTCAAGATTGATGTGGCTATTTGGTGCATTTTTTTTTCCATATAAACTTTTGAAGTTTTTGTTCTAGTTCTGTGAAATATGTTATTGGTATTTTAATGGGGATTATGAAAATCCTTAACAAAATATTAGCAAATTGAATACAGTAATTCATTAAAAAATTATTCAACATGACCAAGTAGGATTCATCCCAGGGATGCAAGGCTGGTACAATATTTGCAAATCAATAACTGTGATATGCCATGTAAACTAAATGAAAGATAAAAACCATATGATCATATCAGTAAACACAGAAAAAGCATTCAACAAAATTCAGCACCCATTTCTGATAAAAATGCTTAGCGATTAGGAAAAGAGGCCTCATACCTCAATATAATAAAGGCCTTATATGAAACACCTACAGCCAACATCATACTCAATTAGCAAAAACTAAAAGTATTTCCCTTAAGAACAGGAACCAGACAGGGAGGCCCACTTTCACCACTCTTACTTAACATAGTACTGGAAGTCTTAGCCACAGCAATTGAACAGGAAGAAAAAATAAAAGGGATGCAAATTGGAAAGGAAGAAGTGAAACTGTCATTATTTGCAGATGACATGCTATTGTTCATAGAAAACCCCAGACCCCATAAAAAATCTACCAGATTTAATAGACAATTTTTCCTTTTTGTTTTAGTTTTTTGTTTTGAACATACTTTCCTTAAACATTTTTTTTTCAATTGCAGTTTATATTCAGTATTATTTGATAATAGTTTCAGGTGTACAACATAGTGATTAGAAAATCATACACTTTACAAAGGTAGTTCTAGTACCTACCTGGTAGCATACATAGTTAATACAATATTATTGACTATGTTCCCTATGTTGTACTTTACATATCCACGACTATTCTGTAACTGCCAATTTGTACTTCTAATCTTTTCACCTCTTTCAACCAGTCCCCCAACACTTTTCCCCTCGGAAAACCAATGGTTCACTCTATGTGTCTATGAGTCTGTTTCAATTTTGTTTATTCATTCAATTTGTTCTTTAAATTCTACATTAAAATGCAGTCATGTGGTATTTGTCCTTCTGTGACTGACTCATTTCACTGAGCATTATACCCTCTAGGTTCATTAATTCTCTCACAAATGATAAGATTTTATTCTTTCTTATTTCCAAATAAATAGACACTGAAATTTCTGACTCATATAGCAGTTCCCTTTTTAATGTATCAAGGTAATTTTATACTGCTTTCCACAGTAACTGCACCAATCTGCATTCCCAACAACAGTGTACCAGGGTTCCCTTCCTCCACATCCTCACCAACACTTTTTATTTGTGGATTTATTGATGTTAGCCATTGTGAGCGGTGTGAGGTGAAATCGCAAAGTGGTTTTAATTTGCATTTCTCGGATGATTCGTGATATTGAGAATCTTTTCATATGCCTGTTGCCCATTTGTATGTCCTCTTTTGTTGTGAGGTGGGTCTCTTGTAAACAACATATATGTGAGTCATGCTTTCTTATCCAGTAAGCTACTCTGTGTCTTTTTATTGGAACATTCCAATCAATCACATTTATGGTGATAATTAATATGTGCTTATGCTATGCCTTTTTTTTTTAAGTGTTGATATTTTTCTTCCTATTTCTTCTACTAATTACAGCAGTCCTTTTAGCATATTTGCAGTGCTGGTTTGGTGTTAATATATTCCTTTGGCCTTTTTTTTTTTTTGGTCTGGAAAGCTCTTTATTTGACCTTCTATTTTGAATGATAGCCCTGCTGTTTAGAGTAGTCTTGGATTCACATCCTTGTTTTTCATGACCTTGATTTCTTCATGCCATTCCCTTCTGGCCTGTAATGTTTCTGTTGAAAAGTCAGCTGAGAGCCTTATGAGGTTTTCTTTGTAGGTAACTTGTTGCTTATCTTTTGCTGTCTTTAGGATTTTCTGTTTGTCTTTAATTGTGGGCATTTTAATTACTATGAGTCTTGGTGTGGGCCTACTTAGGTTCTTACTTGGGGCTCTCTGTGCTTCTTGAACATGAATGCCTTCTTCCTTCACCAAGTTAGGAAAGTTTTCTGTCACTATTTCTTCAAATATATTCTCTACTCCTTGCTCATATTTTCCCTCTTTGCGGTCTCCTATAATCCAAATGTTATTACGTTTCCAGTTGTCCCACAGTTTTCTTAAGCTATCTTCCTGTTTTTTAATGTTTTTTTGTTTGTTTGTTTTGGTTTTCTGATTGGTTGATTTTTTCTACCCTGTCTTTTAATTCACTCATCCGGTCCTCAGCTACCTTTACTCTGCTGGTTAGTCCTTGCAATGTGTTCATAATTTCTGCTATGACATTCTTCAATTTTATTTGGTGGGTTTTAATGTTTCTATATCTTTACTCTTGATGCTGATGTCCTTACTTATGCTGTTGAACTTCCTCAAGATCATGGCTCTGAACTCTACCTCTGATAATTTGCTTAAGTGCATTTCAATGATCTCATCCTCAACAGAGTTCTCTTGTTCTTTTATTTGGGACTTGTATCTTTGTTTCACCATTTTGGCTACCTCAGTGGGTTTTGGAGCCTGCCAAATTTTTCCTGTGGGTGTTGATGTTCTGCTGTTTGTAGCTCCTTCTACTAGGTTTGGATGAATTGGGCAGGCCCACTGTAAACACCACTATCAAGTCTTACTTTTCTAGGTAGATTTGCAAGCCCTGGAAAGCTTCAGTTATCTTCTAGCTTTTTGCATGGATGCTAATAGTCTCAGTTACTCAGGGCTTTGGAATGTAGCCCTGGTGTTCTGACTACGAGGATTTCCAGAGGGTGGGATAGAATCTGGTCCTTAATAAGCCTCAATTTTCATTTCTTTGCCTCACCTGGAAAAGGCTGAATCTTCGAGGGAGGGGCTTCTGCTTTTCACCACAGCTCTGGGAAGGAGCACACTGGCCATAATTTTTTGTTGCCAAAATTTATCAAAAACTCTGAGTGCCCTCCAAATCCTGGGTGTCCCCAGAAAGTTTCAGCCCAGTCTGCCCTTCCTATGCCATAACCCCCAGGTGAGTGGCTGTGGCTATTTTAGTGCTCTGTCCTGGCTCTCTGCGCTGTGGAGCGGGCTTGGTCTTTATTTCCCAAGGGTGCTGCTTACAGCTAAGACAGCTACTGACCATGGGCTTCCAGCTTGCCACCCTCTCACACCTCTGCAGATCCTACCAGTGTCCCATGTTATGTGGTCCTGTTCTGCTACTTTTCTATTGCTTTTTTCTGAGGGTTTTTTTTTTTTTAATTTTATTTTAGTTGTAATTCTCATTTGGTCTTGGGAGATCTTCTGTGTAGCTCCCATTCATTCCACCTCCATTTTCATATCTTGTGTGTAGCTGGGTTGCACAGACGTTTCTGGTGCCCCCACACCCTGCAGGTCCTGCAGGTGACTGGGTCACACAGTCCCTTTGGGGAACCAGCTCTATGCCTATCTTATGGGCTGCTGGGACTCACAGGCCGCTCTGGTGCTTCACCACTCCACAGATTCCATGTGTAACTGGATGGCACAGTCCCTGCTGGGTCTCACAGGCCTCTCTAGTGCTTCAGCATTCCGGAGGTCCCACTGGTAACTAGGTAGCACAGTCCCTGCTGGAACGGCCTCTTTGGTGCTTCAGCACCCTGCAGGTCCTGCAGGTAACTGGATGGCACAGTCCCTGCTGGGTTGCACTGCTCTCTCTGGTGCCCCTTCACCCTCCAGGTCCTGTGGGCAGGCAGCTGGATTGCACCAGTCCCTCTCGAGCTCTGGCTTCCCACAGCCTTTGTGGGCTGCTGGCATGCACAGGCTTCTCTGGTTTCCCAGCATGCCACAGGACCCACAGGCAGCTGGATCACACCAGTCCCTCTCGGGCTCAGGCTTTCCACTGCTCTTGTGAGCTGCTGGACTGCACAGGCTTCTGTGGAACCCCAGGTCCTGCAGCTGGTGGCTGAGAAATGCTGCTGTTTTATGGGGTTCAGCTCCTGCTTAGCCTTTCTGTAGTTTTTGGTTATGGTTCTCTTGTGTTGGTCTGTGCTTCTGTTTCCTGGGGATTGATGTCTGCTTCCCAGCCTCTGTTGCTGGGGTTATATCTCCACTCAGATCGGTCTGCTACTGTGAAGGATGGTGCTTGGCTCCAGGTGGTCCACTGCTTCTGCAACCAGCCCCTTGGGAGCTCCACTACTGTGTACTGGTCTGTGTTGACACAGAGTGTCCACTGGTCTGATAGTGGCAGGTGTGCTGGTGGGCTTAGGTGGCTGGGCCCTAGTCGCTCCCACTGCTTTCTACCAGGAAAGACCCGGGATCTTTCAAAGTGGTGGTACCTCCCCACAGCACAGGGAGAAGTGCCCTGAAGAGCTGCTTCCCATGGTAGCCAGCTTCTCCCCATCCACAGCACAGGAACCTTCTGCTCTGCAGCTCTGCACTGCTCGGGTTTGGTCATCCTCCTTCAGGTCCACTCACACTCTCTCACACACTAGCTCAGTCTGTCACACACTCACTCTCCCTCTGGTCCTGCCCGACACCATCTTCCAGCAAACAAGTAACTTTCTTATTTGACTATCTAACTTCTGACCTTACAACTTAAAGAACTAGAAATTAAACAAGAAGAAAAACCAAGAGCAAGTAGAAGGAAGGAACTAGTAAAGATCGGAGTCGAAATAAACAATATAGAAATTTAAAAAATAATAATAAACCAATTCAAAAGCATAATTAAACAAAGAGATGGTTCTTTGAAATGGTTAAAAAGATTGATGGATCCTTAGTCAGGCTCACCAAGAAACAAAGAGAGGGGATCCAAACTAACAATATCAGAAATAAAAAAGAAGTAACAACGGACACCAAACAAATATAATGGATAATTTAAAAATACTATGAATGCCCTGGCCAGTTTGGCTCAGCGGTTAGAGTGTCAGCCTGCAGTCCAGAGAGACCCGAGTTCGGTTCCCACTAAGGGCGTGTCGCTCGTTTGCAGTTTGTCCCTCGCCCTGGATGGGTCGTGTGGGTGGTAACCACTCGTGTCCCTTTCACGGCGATGTTTCTCTCTCTCTTCCTCTCTCTCCTTCCCACTCTATCTGAACAAAATATGTAAAAATGTCCTCGGGTGAGAATAAAACGAAAATTTTAAAATACTATGAAAAATTACACACCAAAAGATTGGACAAGCTAGGTAAAATGGAAATATTTCAAGAATGACAAAGTCTCCAAAAAAGGAACCAAAGAGAGATAGAAAACTTGAACAGATTAATATCAACTAAAGAAATTGAAGATGTAATCAATAAACTCTCAGCAAACAAAAGCCAGGGCTGGATGGCTTCATGGGGAAGTTTTACTGAACATTCAAAGAACAAACACCCATTCTCCTCAAACTATTCCAAAAAATTCAATAAGAAGGAAGACTTCCAAGCTCATTTTATGAGATTGGCATAATTCTAATTCCAAAACCAGATAAAGACACTAGGAAAAAAAAAAAAAAACTACAGGCCAATATTACTGATGAACATAGATACGGAAATCCTTAACAAAAGATTAGAAAATTGGATCCAACAACACATTAAAAAAATTATTCACCTTGACCATGTAGGATTTATTCTAGGGATTCAAGGCTGGAACAATAGTTTCAAATCAATAAATGTGATATACCACATAAACAAAATGAAAGATAAAAACCATATGATCATTTCAACTGATATTGCTAAATCTTTCAACAAAATCCAGCACCAATTTCTGATAAAAATGCTCAGCAATGTGGGAATAGAGGAACAAATATCGACATATTAAAAGCTATGTATGAAAAGCCTACAGCCAGCATCATACTTAATGGGCAAAAACTATAAACATTCCCTTAAAACAGGTACAAAGCAGGAATGTCCACTTTCACCACTCTTCTTTAACACACTACTAGAAGTCTTAGACACAGCAATTAGACAAGAATAAAACTAAATGGGATCCAAATTGGAAAGGCGAAAGTAAAACTGTCATTATTTGCAGATGACATGATATTGCACATAAAAAACCCTAAGACTCTGT
Source organism: Molossus molossus (assembly GCF_014108415.1). Lineage (NCBI taxonomy): Eukaryota > Metazoa > Chordata > Mammalia > Chiroptera > Molossidae > Molossus > Molossus molossus. The sequence continues at coordinate 74,509,635 of NW_023425355.1, read as the reverse complement.
TAAAAATCTCCTAGATTTAATACATGATTTGGCAAAGTAGCAGAATACAAAATTAATATCAAGAAATCAACGGCATTCTTATACATCAAAAATGAACTTACAGAAAGATAAACTAAAAAAAAAAAATTATTTACAATTGAAGCAAAAATAAATAAATAAATAAATAAATAAATAAATAAATAAATAAACAAACCTAAGAATAAACTCAACCAAAAAAGTAAAGGTCCCATCTTTGCATGTCTGGAATGAAACCCACTGGGTCAGGATGAATAATATTTTTGATGTATTGCTGAATCCGATTTCCTAATATTTTGTTAGGATTTTGGCATCTGTGTTCATCAGGGATATTGGCCTGAAATTTTTTTCTTTGAAGTGTCATTATCTGATTTTGGAATTAGTATTATGATGACCTTATGAAATGAGTTTGGAACTGTTCTGTTTTCTTGGATTTTCTGGAATAGTTTGAGGAGAATGGGTATTAGATCTTCTTTGAATATTTTGCAAAACTCCCCCATGAATCCATGTAGGCCTGGGCTTTTGTTTGCTGGGAGTTTCTTGATTACATCTTCAATTTTCTTTGTTGTTCATGGTCTGGTCAAGTTTTCTATCTCTTCCTGATTCAGTTTTAGGAGGCTGTATGTCTCTAGAAATTTGTCCATTTTGCCTAGATTGTCCAATTTTTTACAGTATTAATAAATGGGATATACCCCATAAACAACAACAACAAAAAGATAAAAACAATATGATCATATCAATAGATGCTGAAAAAGCATTCGACAAAATTCAGCACCCATTTTTGATAAAAATGCTCAGGAATCTGAGAATAGAGGGATCATATCCTAACATTACAAACGCCATATATGAAAAGCTACCCACAACATCATATGCAATGGGCAAAAACTAAAATATTCCCCTTAAGAACAAGAACAAGACACAAATGCCCACTTTCACCACTCTTATTTAATATAGTACTAGAAGTCTTAACCACAGTGATTAGAAATGAAGAAAAAGTAAAGGGGATCAAAATTTGAAGAGAAAGTGAAACTGTAATTATGTGCAGATGACATGATATTGTACATAGAAAACCCTAAATCCTCCATCAAAAATCTACAAGATTAATAAATGAATTTGGCAAAGTAGCAGGATACAAAATTGACAGCATTCGTATACACCAATGATGAAATCACAGAAAGAGAATCTAAAAAGACAATCCTGTTTACCATTACAGCAAAAAATTAAGATTCACAGGAATAAACGTAACTGAAGAATAAAGGAACTCTTCACAGAAAACAACAGGTAACTGAAAAAAGAAAAGGAGGAAGATATAAAAAAGTAGAAGCATATACCTTGTTTGTTGATTGGAAGAATTAACATCATTAAAATGTCCATACTACCCAAAGCAATCTATAGAGTCAATGCAATCCCCATCAAAATACCAACAACATACTACACAGAACTAGAACAAACACTCCATAAGTTTATATAGAACCAAAAAGACCCTAAATAGCCACAGGAATCTTGAAAAAGAAGAAAAAATAGGAGGGATCACATTACCAGATTTCAAGTTATACTACAAAGTCATATAATCAAAAAGCCTGGTACTTGCACAAGAAAAGGCAGATAGATCATTGGAACAGAATAGAGAACCCAGAAATTGACTCAAGACAATATACTCAGTTAATAGTTGACAAAGGTGGCAAGAGCATACAGTGGAGTAAGGACAGTCTCTTCAATAAATAGCATTGGGAAAATTGAACAGCTTCATGCAAAAAAAAAAAAAAATTAGACCATCAAGTTACATCATACACATGAATTAACTCAAAATTGATAAAAGACTTAAATGTGTCTCATTAATCGATAAAAACCCTAGAAGAAACTGTAGGCAACAAAATTTTAAACATCATACACAGCAGAATTTTCACTGATATATCACCTACGGCAACAGAAACACAGAAGAAAATAAACACATGGGACTACTTTAAACTCAAAACCTTCTGCACAGCAAAAGAAACAACCACCAAAATGCAACAAAAACCCACTGTATAGGAAAGCATAATTGCCAACGATACATCAGATAAGGGGTTAATTTACAAAATATAGAGAGAGCTCATACAACTCAACAAAAGGAAGACAAGAACCCAATTAAAAAATGGCCAGAGGACTTAAATACATATCTCTCCAAAATGAACATACAAATGGCCAAGAGATATATGAAATAACACTCAACATCACTAATCATCAGAGAGATGCAAATTAAAAAAATAATGAGGTATCACCTCACACCTGTCAGAATGGCTGCCATCAAAAAATCATCAAACAACAAGTGTTGGCGAGGGTGTGGAGAATAGGGAACTCTAGTACACTGATGGTGAGATTGCAGACTGGTGCAGCCACTATGGAAAACACTGTGGTGTTACCTCAAAAAATTAAAAAATGAACTGCCATTTTACCCAGTGATCCCACTTCTAAAAATATGCACTAAGGAGCCTGAAACACCACTCAGAAAGAATATATGTACACCTATGTTCATAGCAGCACTATTTACAAAAGGTAAGATCTGGAAACACCCCAAATGTTCAGCAGTAGACAAATGGATAAAAATGCTGCGATACATATACTCAATGGAGTACTATGCAGTTGTGAGAAAGAAAGTTCTCTTATCCTTTGAGACAACATGGAGAGACCTGGAGAGTATTATCCTAAGTGAAACAAGCCAAGCAGAGTAAAACAAATATCACATAATCTTACATATTTGTGGAATATAATGAACATAACAGTCTGAGGAACACGGTAGTCCCAGAGACATAAAAGTGGGGACAGAGTGACAATCTCCGGAAGAGGGGGTTAGAGGGAGAGATGAATGACAGAACTTATATGCATGTATGCAAGAAGAATGGACATGGACAACAAAGCTGGGGACAGGGTGGGGGGGAAGGGGTATCAGAAGGGGGAGAAAGGAGAAATATCTATAACAAAAATAAATTACTTTAAAAAAATGTACACATGGGACTACATCAAACTAAACAGTTTCTATCCAGCAAAAGAATCAACCATCAAAATGGAAAGAGATCCTATGATCTGGGAGGCCATAATCTCCAATGATGCATCAGATAATGGGTTAATTTCCAAAATATATAGAGTGCTCATACCACTCTACAAAAGGAAGACAGAAAACCATATTAAAAAATGGGCAAAGGACCTAAATACGCTCCTCTCCAAAATGAATATACAAATGGCCAAGAGACATATGAAGAAATGCTCAACATCACTAATCATCAGAGAGATGCAAATTAAAACAACAATGAGGTATTACATCACACCTGTCAGAATGGCTGCCATCAACAAATCATCAAACAACAAGTGTTTGCAAGGGTGTGGAGAAAAGGGGACTCTAGTACACTGCTGGTGGGAATGCAGACTGGTGCAGCCACTGTGGAAAACAATATAGTGTTACCTCAAAAAGTTAAAAATTGATCTTCCATTTGACCCAGTGATCCCACTTCTAAGAATATACCCGAAGAAACCTGAAACACAAATCAAAAAGAATATATGTACCCCTATGTCATAGCAGCACTATTTACAATAGTTAAAATCTGGAAACAACCCAAATCCATCAGTAGATGAGTGGATTAAAAACAGTGTTACATGTACACAATGGAATACTATGCAGCTGTAAGAAAGAAACATCTTTTTTTTTTTTTTTTTTTTTTCCCCACATCTTTATTGTTGGATGTAAAATGTATTACAGATGTTCCACATTTTTCCCCCATTGACCCCCTCCTCCCCACTCCCGCCCCCCTCCCACCTTTTCCCAAACTATTGTCCGTGTCCATTAGTTATGCATATAAGGTCTTTGGTTTATTTCCTCCCACCCCCCCAACCCCTTTCCCTTTGAGGTTTGTCAGTCTAGCAATGAATTTGTGCTTCTTAATCCCTTCACCTTTTTCATCCATTCCCCCAACCCCAGAAAGAAACATCTTGAGGGACTGGTGCAATCCAGCTGCCTGCCTAGGGGACATGCAGGGTGCAGGGGGAACATAGATACCTTTGTGGCCCAGCAGGGACTGTGCAGTCCAGTTACCTGTGGGACATGTAGGGCGCTGAAGCACCAGAGAGTCCTATGCAATGCAGCAGGGACTGTGCTTTCTAGTTACCCTTGGGACCAGTGGGGTGCTAAAACACCAGAGAGGCCTGTGCGACCCAGCAGCCCATAATATAGGCATAGAGCTGGGTCCCCAAAGGGACTGTGCCATGCAGTTACCCACAAAAATTTCAGGGTGCAAGGGCAACAGGGAGGCCTGTGTGACCCAGCTGCACACAAGATAAGTGTAGAGGATGTGAAAATGGAGGCGGAGTGAATGGAAGCAACACAGACAATCTCCCTGGACCAAACGGGAATTACAAGTAAAATAAAGACAAATGCTCAGAAAAAAGCAACACAAAATCAGCAGGAGAGGACCATATATCCAGGGACACTGGTAGGATATGTGGGGGCATGAGAGGGTGGCAGGCTGGGAGCCAACAACCAGCAGCATTCTTACCTGTGAGAAGCGCCCTTGGGGAATAAAGGCCAAGCGTGCTCCACAGTGCAGCGAGTTGGGACAGAGTGCTAAAATTGACACAGCCACTCACCTGGAGGCTACCACAGAGGGAGGGCAGACTGGGCTGGAACTCTGTTGGGGCAACCGGGATTTGGAGGGCACTCAGAGTTATTGCTGAGTTGTGGCCATAAAGGATGGTGGGCAGGGTGCTCCTCACCTGAGTTGTTGGGAAAAGCAACAGCCCTCCAGGGAGGAGATTCAGCTCTTCCCAGGTGAGGCAAAGGAATGCAAATTGAGGCACATTAACAACCAGCTTTTATCCCACCCTCTGGAAATCTTCTTAGGCAGAACACCAGGGCCACATTCCAAGGCACTGAGTAACTAAGACTACTGGCCTCCAGGAAAAAGCTACAGGATAACTAACCTTTCCTGGGTTTGCAAATCTTCCTAGAAAAGTAAGACTTGACAGTGGTGTTTAACTTGGGCCCACCCACGGTCATCCAAACTCGGTAGAGGGAGCCATAAACAGCAGAACACCAACACACACAGGGAAAGTTTGGCAGGCTGCAAAACCCACAAAGACAGCCAAAATCGTGAAACAAATCCCAAATTAAAGAACAAGAGAACTCTATCAAAGATGAGATCAATGAAATGCAGCTAAACAAATTATCAGAAGTAGAGTTCAGAGCCATGATCTTGAGGACTCTCAACAGCATGAGTAAGGACATCAGCACTATAAGTAAAGCTATGGAAAATTTGAAAACCAACCAAGTGGAAATGAAAAATGACATAGCAGAAAGAAAGAACACGTTGGAAGAACTAACCAGCAGAGTAGAGGAAGCTGAGGACCAGAACAGTGATTTAGAAGACAGGGTAGAAAAAAATCAACCAATCAGAAAACCAAAAGGAAAAAAAAAATTAAACAGCAGGAAGATAGCATATGAGAACTGTGGGACAACCGGAAACATAATAACACTGGCATTATCAGACTCCCAGAAGAGGAAGAAAATGGACAAGGTTTAGAGAATATATTTGAAGAAATAGTGACAGAAAACTTGGTGAAAAAAGAAGGCATTCAAGTTCAAGAAGCACAGAGAGCTCCAAGTAAAAGAACCCAAGCAGGCCCACACCAAGACACACAGTGATTAAAATGCTAAAAAATTAAAGACAAAAAGAGAATCCTAAAGGCAACCAGAGATAAGAATAGGTTACCTATAAAAGAAACCTCCTAAGGCTCTCAGCTGACTTCTCAACAGAAACACTACAAGCCAGAAGGGAGTGGCATGAAGTAAACAAGGTCATGAAAAACAAGGATCTGAATCCAACACTACTATATCCAGCAAGGCTATCATTCAAAATAGAAGGTCAGATAAAGAGCTTTCCAGACAAAAAAAAAAAAAAAGGCTAGGGGAATATATTAACACCTAACCAGCACTGCAAAGTATGCTAAAATGAATGCTGTAGTTAGTAGAAAAAATAGGAAGAAAAATATAACCACACTAAACAAAAATGGCAGTAAATAAGTACATATCAATTATCACCTTATATGTGAATGGTTTGAATGCTCCAACAAAAAGACACAGAGTAACTTACTGAATAAGAAAGCATGACTCATATATATGTTGTTTACAAGAGACCCACCTCACAACAAAAGACTCACATAGGTTGAAAGTGAAGGGATGAAAAAAATCTTTCAAGCAAACAGAAAAAAAGAGCTGAAGTAGCAATACTTATGTTTGATAAAGTAGATTTCAAAATGAAGACTATAACCAGAGACAAAGAAGGCCACTATATAATATTGAAAGGATCTATCCAACAGGAAGATATAACCTTGTTAAATGTATATGCACCCAATATAGAAGCACCAAAATATATTTAAAATCTTCTGGAGTGCTTCAAAGGAGAAATCAACAGCAATACAATAATAGTAGGGGACTTCAGAACCCTGCTGACATCACTGGATATATCATCTAGACAAAAAAAAATTAACAAGGAATCACAGACTCTAAATGTAGCACTAGATCAAATGGATTTAGTAGATATCTACAGAGAATTACACCTCAAAACTGCAGAACTCACATTGTTTTCAAGTGCATATAGGACATTGTCAAAAATATACCACATGTTAGGGCACAAACTAAGTCTCTACAAGTTCAAGAAGATTGAAATTATATTAAGCATCTTCTCAGATCACAGTGGCATGCAATTAGAAATCATTTGAAAAGACATTTGAAAACATGGAGGCTAAATATCATGTTATTGTACAATGAAGGGGTTACCATGGCGATCAAGGAAAAAATTAAAAACTTCATGGAAACCAATGAAAATGAACACAAAAACACAAAATCTATGGGATGCAGCAAAAGCAGTTCTGAAAGGGAAGTTCATAGCACTGCAGGCCTACCTCAAGAAATAAGAAAAATTTCAAATAGACTCTCTAACCTCACAACTTAAAGAACTAGAAAGCAAACAAAAAGAAAACCCCAGAGCAAGTAGAAGAAAAAATAATTAATTTTTAAAAAAGTAAAGAAAAGAAAGATCTCTTATCCTTTGAGATGACATGAAAAGACCTAAAGAGTATTATTCTAAGCAAAATAAGCCAAGCAGAGAAAGCCAAATATCACATGATCTTACTTATTTGTGGAATATAATGAACTAAACAAACTGCTGAACAAAATTAACCCAGAGACATGGTGGTGGGGTACAGACTGACAAGCCTCAGAGGAGGGAGTGAGGGATTTGGGGGAAAATTAAACCACAGAAATTACATGCATGACCAATGAACATAAACAATAAAGCTAGGGATGGAGCCGGGGGAAAGGGGAGGAGGGTGTTAATTGAGGGAAAATGAGAAACATCTGTAACAAAAACAAATTAATAATTAAAAAATTTAAAAAAATAAAATAAAGCCCTGGCCAGTTTGGCTCAGCGGTTAGAGCGTCGGCCTGCGGTCTGGAGAGACCCGGGTTCGGTTCCCGCTAAGGGCACGTACTTTGGTTGCAATTTGTCCCCGGCCCTGGTTGGTTGTGCGGGTGGCAGCCACTCGATGTGTCCCTTCACGTCGATGTTTCTCTCTCTCTCTCCCTTCCTCTCTCTCCCTCCCACTCTATCTGTACAAAAAATGGAAAAAAAATCCTCGGGTGAGGATAATAAATAAATAAATAAATAAATAAATAAATAAATAAATAAACAAATAAATAAATAAATAAAATAAATAAAATAAAGCATCACTGACACATATGTCTCCCAGAGAGTGGGTTTTGTTTCCTTTTGATGCTGGTTTCTTTTGCTGTGCAGAAGCTTTTAAGTTTGATGTAGTTCCACTTCTTATATTTTTCCTTTGTTTCTCTTGTCCCTGGTGATGAATCAGTCAAAATTCCACTACATATGATGTTTCAGATTATTTTGAATACTTCTTTCTTTCTTCTTCTTTCTTTCTTTCTTTCTTTCTTTCTTTCTTTCTTTCTTTCTTTCTTCTTTCTTTCTTCTTTCTTTCCTTCCTTCCTTCCTTCCTTCCTTCCTTCCTTCCTTCCTTCCTTCCTTCCTTCCTTCCTTCTTTCCTTCCTTCCTTCCTTTCTTCCTTCCTTCCTTTCTTTCCTTTCGATTTCACAGGCTACATTTAAGTCTTTCATTCATTTTGTGTTTATTCTTGTGTATGGTGAAGTTGCTGGCCTGGTTTTATTTTTTTTGCATATAGCTGTTCAATTTCTCCACCACCATTTATTGACGAGACTGTATGGTTTTTATTGTACATCCTGTTTATGTAGTGTATCACATTTATTGATTTGTGAATATTGTACCAGTCCTGCATCCCAGGGATGAATACTACTTGGTCATGAGGAATACATTTTTTAAATGTTTTGCTGGGTCTTATTTCCTAATATTTTGTTAAGAATTTTGGCATCTATGTTCATCAGGGATATTGACCTGTAGTTTGTTTTGTTTCTTTTTATTTGTAATGTCTTTATCTGGTTTTAGAATTAGAATTATGCTAGCCTCATAAAACTAGTTTGAAATATTTCTTATTCTTTAATATTTTGAAATAGTTTGAGGAGAACGGGTGTCAGTTCTTTGAATGTTCAGTAAAACTTCCCCATGAAGCCATCCGGGTCTGGGGTTTTGAATACTAGGAGTTTCTTGATTACGTTTTTAATTTTCATAGTTGTTATCGGTTCAGTTTTGGGAAACTTTATGGTTTAGAATTTTGTGCATTTTCCCTAGATTATTCTATTTGTTGAGTTATAATTGTTCATAGTATTTTTTAATGATCCTTTGTATTTCTGTGGTGTCAGTTGTTACTTCTTTTTCATTTCTGATTTTTTTTTTACTTGGGTCCACTTCTTTTATTTCTTGGTATCTGGCCAAGGGTCCATCAGTCTTGTTTATCTTTTCAGAGAACCAGCTCTTCATTTCATTTATTTTTATTTTATTTTATTTTTTTAGTATCTATGCCATTCATTTTTTCTTTGATAATTACTATGTCTTTTCTTCGATTTGCTCTGGGCTTTTCTTTTTGCTTAATTTCCAGTTCCTTACATTTTAGGGTTAGATAGTTAATTAAGAATTTTCTGGTTTCTTGGGTAAGGCCTGTAGTGCTAAGTACTTTCCTCTCAAGACTGTTTTAACATCGTACCATAAATTTTGTGTTTTTGTGTGTTCATTTTAATTGGTTTCCAGGACATTTTTAATAATCTTCCTTGATATCCTTGGTAATGCATTAATTGTATAATTACATGCTATTTAGCTTTTATGTGTTTGAATGTTTTTGAGTGTATTTATTATAATTAATTTCCAGATCCATGCCATTGAAATCTGAGAAGATGCTTGATATGATTTCAGTCTTCTTGAAACTGTAGAGACTTAGTTTGTGTCCTAACATGTGGTTTATCTTTGAGAATGTTCCATGTGCACTTGAGAAGAATGGGAATTATGCAGTTTTGAGGTGTAATTCTTTGTAGATATCTATTAAATCAGGTTGATCAAGTGCATCATAACTTAGAGTCTCTGTTTCCTTGGTAATTTCATGTCTAGAGGATTTATCCAATGATGTCACTGGGGTTTTCAAGTCCCCTGCTATTACTGTATTACTGTCTATTTCACTTTTCAAGTCCTCCAGATGTTTTAAAATATATTTTGGTCCTCCTATATTGGCTGCATATATGTTTACCAACATTACAGCCTCCTTTTGGATAGATCATTTCAATATTATGTAATGGTCTTTGTTGTCTCTATTTATGGCCTTTAAAGTCTATTTTATCAGATATGAGTATTGCTACCTCAGCTTTTTTTTTTTTCTTTCCTTGGGAACTCTTTTTTTATTTCTTCACTTTCAGCCTATGTGAGTCTTTTGTTGGGAAGTGGGTCTCCTATAAATGACATATATATGAGTCATGCTTTCTTATCCATCCAGCTACTTTGGGTCTTTTGATCAGAGCACTTTATCCACTTACATTTAATATGATTAATAATATGTACTTATTTACTGCCATATTTTAATTAATTTATTTTTGTTACAGATGTTTCTCCACCCCACCCCACTGATTCCCCCTCCCCCTCTCTCCCTGCCTTCTCCCCAGCTTTGTTGTCTATGTCCATTGTTCATGCATACATGCATATAAGTTCTGTGGTTTATCTCTCTTCCATCACCACCTCATCTGGAGATTGTCAGTCTGTACCACACTTCCACGTCTCTGGGACTACACTATTCCTCAGATTGTTATATTCATCATATTCCACAAAAAAGTGAGATCATATGACACTTGACTGTCTCTGTTTGGCTTATTTCGCTTAGGATGACACTTTCCAGGTCCCTCCATGTTGTCTCAAAGGATAAGAGATCTTTCTTTCGTACAGCTGCATAGTACTCCATTATGTATATGTACCACCTCTTTTTCATCCATGCATCTACTGATGGACACTTGGGCTGTTTCCAGATCTTAGCTATTGTAAATAGTGGTGCTACAAACATGGGGGTACATATATTTTTTCTGATTGGTGTTTCAGGTTTCTTAGGGTATATTCCTAGAAGTGGGATCACTGGGTCAAATGGAAGTCCAATTTATAATTTTTTGAGGTAATACCATATTGTTTTCTATAGTGGCTTCACCAGTCTGCATTCCCACCAGCAATATACTAGTGTCCCATTTTCTCCACACCCTTTTGGACACTTGTTGTTTGATGATTTGTTGATGGCAGCCATTCTGACAGGTGTGAGGTGATACCTCATTGTTGTTTTAATTTGCATCTCTCTGATGATAGTGATGTTGAGCATTTCTTCATATGTCACTTAGCCATTTGTATGTCCTGTTTGGAGAGGTGTCTATTTAATTCCTCTGCCCATTTTTAAATTGGGTTCTTTGTCTTCCTTTTGTTGAGTTATATGAGCACTCTATATATTTTAAAAATTAACCCCTTATCTGATATATCATTGGCAATTATGTTCTCCCATATAGTGGGTAGCCTTTCCGTTTTGATGATTGTATCTTTTGCTGTGCAGAAGCTTTTGAGTTTGATGTAGTCTCGTGTGTTCATTTTCTTCTTTGTTTCTATTGCCTTAGGGGATTGATCAGTGAAAATTCTGCTGCGTATAATGTCTGAAATTTTGTTGCCTACAGTTTCTTCTAGGATTTTTATGGATTCATGAGTCACATTTAAGTCTATTATCTATTTTGAGTTTATTCTTGTGTAGGGTGTAAGTTGATGGTCTAGTTTCATTTCTCTGCATGTAACTGTCCAAGTTTTCCAACAACATTTATTAAAGAGGCTGTCCTTACTCCCCTGTATGCTCTTGCCCTGTTGTCAAATATTAACTGAGCATATTGCCTTGGGTCCATTTCTGGGTTCTCTGTTCTGTTTCACTGGTCTATATGCCTGCTCTTGTATCAGTACCAGGCTGTTTTGATTATGGTGGCTTTGTATTATAACCTGAAATCTGGTAATGTGATTCCTCCAACTTTGTTCTTCTTTTTCAAGATTGCTGTGGCTATTTGAAGTCTCTTTTGGTTCCATATAAACTTTTGAAGTACTTGTTCAAATTCTGTGAAGTATGCCATTGGTATTTTGATGTGGATTGCATTAAATCTATAGATTGTTTTCGCAATATGGACATTTTAATTATGATAATTCTTCCAATCCATGTACAGGGTATGTGCTTCCACTTTTTTATATCTTTCTCTATTTTTTTTTTCAATGACCTGTAGTTTTCTGCGAATGCGTCCTTTTTTTCTTTGGTGAAGTTTATTCCTAGGTATCTTAATTTTTGCCACATTGGTAAATGGGATTGTTTCCTTAGTTTCTCTTTCTGTGAGTTCCTCTTCGGTGTATAAGAATGCCATCGATTTCTTGATGTTAATTTTATATCCTGCTACATTTCCAAATTCATTTATTAAGTCTAGTAAATTTTGATGCAGTCTTTGGGGTATTCTCCATATAATATCATGTCATCTGCGAATAATGACAGTTTCACTTCCTCTTTTCCAATTTGGATCCCTTTTATTTTTTTCTTCCTGTCTGATTGCTTTGGCTAAGACTTCCAGCACTATGTTAAATAAGAGTGGCGAATGTGGGCATCCTTGCATTGTTCCTGTTCTTAAGAGAAATCCTTTTAGTTTTTACCCATTGAGTATGATGTTGGCTGTAGGTCTTTCATATATAGCCTTTATTATGTCTAGAAATGATCCCTCTATTCTCACATTGCTGAGCTTTTTTGTCAGAAATGGATGGTGGATTTTGTCAAAGGCTATTTCGGCATGTATTGATATGATCATGTGGTTTTTATTCTTTATTTTCTTTATGTGGTGTATCACGTTTATTGATTTGCAAATATTGTAGCAGCCTTGCATCCCTGAGATAAATCCCACTCTGCCATGGTGGATAATATTTGTTGTATTGCTGGATCTGATTTGCTAGTATTTTGTTCAGAATTTAGGCATCTATGTTTATCTGGGGTACTGGCCTGTAGTTTTGTTTCTTTGTTGTGTCTGTTTCTGGTTTTGGAATTAGAATTATGCTGGCTACATGAAACGAGAATGGAAGTCTTCCTTCTTCTTGAATTTTTTGAAATAGTTTGAGGAGAGTGGTTGTTAGTTCTTCTTTGAATGTTCGGTAAAACTCCTCTGTAAAGCCATCCAGGCCTGGGCTTTTGTTTGCTGGGAGAGTCTTGATTACATCTTCAATTTCTTTTGTTGTTATTGATCTGTTCAAGTTTTTTATCTGTTCCTGATCCAGTTTTGGGAGACTGTGTGTTTCTAGAAATTTGTCCATTTTGCTTAGATTGTTGAATTTGTTGCCATATAATTGTTCATAGTAGTTGGTAACGATCTTTTGTATTTCTGTGGTGTCAGTTGTTACTTTTCCTCTTTCATTTCTGATTTTGTGTATTTGGGTTCTCTCTCTTTATTTCTTGGTGAGTCTAGCTAAGGGTCTATCAATCTTGTTTATCTTTTCAAAAAAACAGCTCTTGTTTCATTGATCCTTTGAATTGTTTTTTTGGACTCTATGTCGTTTATTTCTGCTCTGATCTTTACTATTTCCTTCCTTTTACTCGCTCTAGGGTTTTTTTTTGTTTGCTCCCTAGTTCTTTAAGTTGGGAGGTTAGATAGTCTATTAGAGATTTTTTCTTATTTTTTGAGGTAGGCCTGTAGTGCTATGAACTTCAATCTCAGAACTCCTTTTGCTGCATCCCATATATTTTGTGTTGTTGTATCTTCATTTTCATTGGTTTCCAGGAAGTTTTTAATTTCTTCCTTGATCTCCTCAGTAACCCACTCTTTGTTTAATAACATTCTATTTAGCTTCCTTGTGTTCAAATACCTTGGCATGTTTTTGTTGAAATTGATTTCTAGTTTCATGCCTTTGTGATCTGAGAAGATGCTTGATATGATTTCAGTCTTCTTGAACTTGGAGACACTTAGTTTGTGTCCTAACACGTGGTCTCTCTTTGAGAAGGTCCCATGTGCACTTTAGAATAATGTAAATTCTGTAGTTTTGGGGTGTAATTCTCTGTAGATATCTATTAAATCCATTTGGTCTAGTGCTTCATTTAGATTCTCTGTTTCCATGCAAGTTGTTTGTCTAGAGGATCTATCCAGTGATGTCAGCGGGATGTTGAATTCCCCTGCTATGATTGTGTTGCTATCAAATTCTCCTTTGAAGTCCTCCAGAAGATTTTTAATATATTTTGGCACTCCTCTATTTGGTGCATATATGTTTATCAAGGTTATATCTTACTGTTGGATAGATTCTTTCAATATTATGTAGTGGCCTTCTTTGTTTCTAGTTATGGCCTTCATTTTGAAATCTATTTTATCCAATATGAGTATTGCTACACCAGCTTTTTTTTCCCTTTCTGTTTGCTTAAAATATTTTTTTTCCATCCCTTCACTTTCAATCTATGTGAGTCTTTTGTTGTGAGGTGGGTGTCTTGTAAACAACATATAGATGATTCATGCTTTCTTATCCAATCAGCTACTCTGTGTCTTTTTATGGAAGCATTCAATCAATTTGCATATAAGGTGATAAACGATATGTACTTATTTACTGCCATTTTTGTTTATTGTGGTTCTAATTTTCTTCCCATTTCTCCTGGTAATGACCGCAGTCCTTTTAACATTTCTTGCAGTTCTGGTTTGGTGCTAATATATTCCCTTAGCCTTTCTTTGTCTTGGAAGCTCTTTATTTGACCTTCCAATTTGAATGATAGCCTTGCTGGATAGAGTAGTCTTTGATTCAGATCCTTGCTTTTCATGACCTTGATTACCTCATGCCATTCCCTTCTGGCCTGTAGTGTTTCTGTTGAGAATTCAGCTGAGAACCTTATGGGTTTTCTCTGTAGGTAACCTGTTGCTTCTCTCTTGCTGCCTTTAGGATTCTCTCTTTGTCTTTAATTTTTGGCAGTTTGATTACTATGTGTCTTTGTTGGGGCCTGTTTTGGTTCTTCTTACTTGGGGCTCTCTGTGCTTGCTGAACTTGAATGCCTTCTTCCTTCACCAAATTAGTGAAGTTTTTTGTCACTAGTTCTTCAAACACATTCTCTAACCCTTGCTCATTTTCTTCTTCTTCGGGGACTCCTATGATTCAAATGTTATTATGTTTCTAGTTGTCCCACAGCTCTCTTAGGCTGTGTTCCTGTTTTTTAATTATTTTTCCTTTTGGTTTTCTGATTGGTTGTTTTTTTTTCACTCTATCTTCTAATTCACTCTTCCGGTTCTCAGCTTCCTCCACTCTGCTATTTAGACTTTCCAATGTGTTCTTTATTTATGATATGTCATTCTTCATCTTTTCTTGTTTTTTTTTTTTTTTTGTAGATTTGATGTGAATTTATTCTGCACACAGATGGACTCATGCAAAAGTTAACAGGGTTATTCTGCACACAGATGACTTGGAGTGCTGCTCAACTCTTAAGAACAATTAAGAGCATGTCCTGCACACAGGCTTGCTCTTCCTCCTTGCCTGCAAACAGGAAGGACCAGTTGTTTTTAAGATCAGTGCTAACCTTTGAATGGGGGTAGATAAGAACCAGCAAGTGTGATAATTAGATTAGTTATCTTGAAAGAAACTGAGACCAATGTGGCCTATCTCCTGGCTATAAAAGTAAACTGCTGCAGGACTTCGGGGCTGCAGTCTTGTCTGTCTTTGTGTGTGTTTGTGTTTTTTGTTCATTTTGCAGACCCTCACCGCAACAGTTTTTAATTTCCAACTGGTTGATTTTCAACATTTCTGTGTCTTTACTTATGGTGCTCATGTCCTTACACATGCTATTTAGCTTCCTCAAGATCATGGCTCTGAATTCTAGTTCTGTTAATTTGATTAACTGCACCTCATTTATCTCATCTTCGGTGGAGGTCTCTTGTTCTTTCATTTGGCTTTTGTTTCTGTGTTTCACCATTTTGGCTATCACAGTGGGCTTTGGAGCCTGCCAAATTTTTCCTGTTGGTGTTGGTGTTCTGCTGTTTGTGGCTTCCTTTCCTGGGTTTGGATGAAGCAGGGAGGACCCACTTTAAACACCACTGTCAAGTCTTAACTTTCCTGGTTAGAGTTGCTAGCCCAGGGAATGGTAGTTATCCTCTAGCTTTTTTTTTGCCTGAAGGCTATTATTAGTGGTCACCTGAAGAACCTTGATTTCTGAGTTGAATAAAAAACTCCCTCAGGTGCTCAGTGTAAGAGGATTTCCTGAGGGTGGGACAGATGCTGGTTGTTAATGGGCATCAATTAGCATTTTAATGGTCACCAGGTGGGGTTGAATCCTTAAGGGAGGGGCTGCCCCCTCTCCCCAGGGCCCTGGGAAGGAGTAACCTGACCACAGTCCTGTGTGGCTGCACTCAGCCAAAGCTCTGAGCACCCTCCAAATCCCGAGTGTCCCCCACACAGTTCCAGTCCAGTCTGCCCTCCCTCTGCTGGAGCCCAAGGTGAGTGGCTGCTGCCAATTTAGCCTCTGTCCAGGCTCTGCTTCGTGGAGCTGCCTGGGACTTTAACCCGAGGGCACCGCTCCCAGCTAAGGTGGTTGATGCTGTGCCAGCTCCCAGCTGAGGGCATAGCACCTAGCTGAGGTTCCAGGACCCAGCCGAGGCCACAGGTCCCAGCTGAGGCCGCTGCAGGTTCTAGCCGAGGCCCCTGCAGGTTCTAGCCGAGGCAGCCGCTGGTCCCAGCTAAGGCCACAGGTCCCAGCCAAGGGCGCAGCTTCCAGCCGAAGCCACAGCAAGTCCCAGCTGGACCCGCACATTCCAGCCGAGGGTGCAGGTCTCAGCCGAGCGCGCTGCAGGTCCCAGCTCAGGCTGTCGTGGACCATGGGCTCCCGGCCCCCTCTCGCGTCCTCACAAGCCTACCGGGCTTGAGTCAGTGTCCCTGGTTATGTGGTCCTCCAAGCTGCCTTTCGGTTGCCCCTTCCTGAAGATTGTCTTTATTTTCGTTGTAATTTCAGTTTGGTCCTGGGAGATGGTCTGTGTAGCTTCCATTCACTCCGCTGCCATTTTTTCCCATCCCCTTTCAACATTTCTTGCAGTGTTAATTTGATGCTAATATATTCCCTTAGCCTTTTTTTTTTTGGTCTGGGAAGCTCTGTATTTTACCTTCTATTTTGAATTATAGCCTTGCTGGATAGAGTAGTCTCATATTCAGATACTTGTTTTTTATTACCTTAAATACTTCATGTCAGTCCCATCTGACTTACAGTGTTTCTGTTGAGAAATCAACTGATAGTCTTATGGGGGCTCCTTTGTAGGTAACGTGTTCCTTATTGCTTGCTGCCTTGAAGAATCTTTCTTTTTCCTTAATTTTTGGCATTTTAATTATGATGTGTCTTGGTTTTGGCCTCTTTGGGTTCTTTTTACTTGGGTCTTTTAGTGCTTCTTTAACTTGTGTGCCTTTTTTTTTTTTTTTTTTTTTTAACCAAGTTAGGGAATATTTCTGTCACTATTTCTTCAAATATATTCTCTAACCCTTGCTCATTTTCTTCTTCTATCTGAAACTCCTGTGATGAGGATATTGTTATCTTTCAATTTGTCCTACAGTTTTCTTAAGCTGTCCTCTTGTTTGTTTTTGTTTGTTTGTTTTGTTGTTGTTGGTTCTCTCATTGGGTAGTATTTGTCTACCCTGTCTTCTAATTCACTGATATGGTTCTCGGTCTACTCTACTCTGCTGTTTTTTTCTTCCAATGTGTCCTTTATTTTTGCTGTCATTCTTCATTTCTGCTTGGTGTTTTTTCCATTTCAAATTGGTTGATTTTTATTGTTTCTATATCTTTATTTATGCTGTTGAGCTTTTCACTCATGCTGTGGTGGTTTCTCATGATCATTACTCTGAACTGTACCTCTGATAACATGCTTAATTCCATTTAATTTACCCCTTCTTCTGTAGAAGTGTCTTGTTCTTTTATTTGGGGTTTGTTTCTTTGTTTCATCATTTTGGCTATCTCAGTGGGTTTTGGAGCCTGCCAAATTTTTCCTGTGGGTGTTGGTGTTCTGCAGATTTTGACTCCCTCTAGTGGGTTTGGATAAGTGTGGGAGGGCCCACATTAAACACCAAAGTTAATACTTTCCTGGGTCGACTCACAGACCAAGCAATGATTCAGTTATCATATAGGTTCTGCCTGCAGGCTATTCATCTCAGTTACTTGATGAGCCTTGGATTTTAGCCCTTAGCTGAAAGAAAAATCCCTGAGGTGGACAGGGTAAGATGATTTCCAGTGTGTGGGGCAATTACTTTCCCCTGGGTTAAAGTTGCTTTGATACAAAAGTGGTTTTTGTTGTGTGGATTGTTGGCTCAAGTTGTGGGTCCTGGCCTCTTCCTTCACAGCTCAGTTCCCAGAGCCACAGGGTGGTGTTAAATTCCTGAGGGAGGGGCAGTTGTTTCTCCCCTATGCTAAAACAGAGAGCTACTTTACAGAAATGGCTACTGAAGCCATGAGGGATTGGCTTATCATAGGAACTCATGACTCAGCCTTCACAGCTCTGTCCTCAGATCCAGAATCACCAACATTGAAAGCCTGGTTTAAATTTCAAGAGGCTTCATTTTTTTTCCCTCCTTGCTTGCTGGTAGACTTTGTTAATGAGCCTCAATTTGCATTTCTACAGCCAGATGGTGTTAAATTTCTGAACAAAATGCTATTGCTTTTTCCCAGCACTCTGTGAAGGGGCTCTTTCAGTAATATGGCTACTTTCCTGTTAAGGAGTGCTTCAGCATAAAACTCTCAGTGTCCTCCTTCTCAGCTCTCTCCCCAGTGCCATGAACACTGACTCTCTTCACACAATTTCAGTCCTGTCTTCCCTCCCTCTGCTGGAGCACAAGCTGAGTGGTTGTATCTGATTTAGAGCACTGGCCCTTTAGGGAAGTGCCAGTGTTCCCAGCTCCTCTGCATTTGTGATTTCCTCAGCCAGGTGTTATTGTGGGACCTTTTCCCTGATCCACCACTCTGTGCTGCTGAGCTGCTGCTCTGAGCTGAGATGCTGGCTTGGTGTTTTAACCCCTGATTTCTCAGAGGGATCTGCTCACAGTTAAGACAGCCCTCAATTCTGCCTGTGGGCACCCAGCCAGTCCTCTTTCCCCTCCACAGCTTCTACCAGGCTCAATTTACTATTCTCTTTCTGTCCCTGGTTATAAGGGTTCTCTCCAGCTTTTCTTCGTTTTTTTTTGTTTGTTTGTTTTTTTGTTTTTTTTTCTGATGACTTGTCATTATTTTAGCTGTAATTCCAGTTTGGTCCTGGAAAATGGTTTGTGTAGATTTTGTTAACTTTGTTGCCATTTTTCAGACTAATCATATGATTTTTAAAAATATGTTTTCATTGATTTTTAGAGAGAAAGGAAGGGACAGGGAGAGAGATATAAATACATTGATGAGAGAGAAACATTGATTGGCTGCCTCTTTTATACCCCCTACTGGAGATTGACCCACAACCCAGGCATGTGCCCTGACTGGGAATTGAACTGGTGACCTCTTGGTCCATGGGATGACACTCAACCACTGAGCCACATTGTCTGGGGTATATGATTATATGATTTATATCCTACTTTTTGTTTATGTGTAGTATCACATTTAATAATTTGGAAATATTGTAGCAGCCATGCATCCCTGGAATAAATACCAGTTGGTCATGGTGTATGATATTTTTAATGTATTGTTGTAACTTATTTGCTAATAATTGGTTGAGGATTTTAGCATCTATGATCATCAGGGATATTGGCCTATAATTTTCTTTCTTGGAAGTATCTTTATCGGGATTTAGAATTAGGACAATGCTGGCTATGTAATATAAGCTTGGTAATCTTCCTTCCTCCTGATTTTTTTGGAATAGTTTAAGAGGATAGGTAATAGTTATTTTTTAAAAGTTTGGTAAAAATCCCCTGTGAAGCCATCTGGTGTAGGCGTTTGGTTTGCTGGGAGTTTTTTTTTTTTTTTTTTTTTTTTTTTGATTACTGCTTCAATTTCATCAGTTGTTATTTGTCTGTTCAGGTTTTCTGACTCTTCCTGATTGAGTTTTGGAAGATTGTATGTTTGTAGGAATTTTTTCATTTCTCACAGGTTGTCCAACTTTTTAGTGTAAAGTTGGTCATGGTACTTTCTTGCAATCTTTTTGTATTTCTGTGGTGTCCATTGTTACTTCACCTCTTTCATTTCAAATTTTATTTATTTGTGACCTCTCTTTGTTTCGTGATTAATATGGCCAAAATGTCATCAATCTTGTTTACCTGTGCAAAGAACCAGCTCTTGAGTTAATTTTCCTTTGTTTTTGTTTTTAGTTTCTATGTCATATATTTCCACTGAGAACTTTATTATTTCCTTCCTTCTACTTACTCTGGGGTTTTCTTGCTGTTCCCTTTCTAATTCTTTTAGTAGTAGGGTTAGGTTTATTTTTAGAATTTTTTGTTTGTTTGTTTCTAGAGGTAAGCCTGTAATTCTATGAACTTCCTTCTCAGAATTGCTTTGGTTGTTTCCCATAGGTTTTGGGTGGTTGTGTGTTCATTGTCTTTTGTTTCCTGGAATTTTTTTATTTATTGCTTGATTTCATTGCTAACCCATTCATTGTTTAATAACATGCTATTTAGCCTTCATGGGTTTGACTTTTTAAATATTTTTATTGTAGCTGATTTCTAGTTCTATGCCATTGTGATCTAAGAAGATGCTTGATATTATTTTAATATTCTTGATCTTTGTAGAGACTTATTTTATGTCTTAACATGTGTTCTATCTTTGAGAATGTTCCATGTGTACTTGAGAAAAATGTATGTTCTTCAGCTTTGGTGTTAAGTGTTCTGCAAATGTCAATTAAACACATCTGATGTAGTTTGTCTTTTAAGGTCACTGTTTTCTATAAAAACAGTGTAAGGTTTCCTCAAAAAATTAAAAATGGAACTACCTTTTGACCCTGTGATCCCACTTCTGGGAATATATCCTAAGAATTCCGAAGTACCAACCAAAAAAAAAAAGAAACAAAACAAAAAACAAAAACAAAAACAAAAAATATATACACACACACACACACACACACACACATATATGCACTTCTATGTTCATAGCAGTTATTTATAATAACTAAGATCTGAAAACAGCCCAAGTGTTCATCAGTAGATAAGTGGGTAAAAAATATGTGATACATTTACACAATGGAATACTATGCAGCCATAAAAATGAATTGATTACCCTTTGACACAGCATGGAGGGACTTGGGGATTATTATGCTATGTGAAATCAGCCAGTCAGAGAAATACAAATATCACATTATCTCTCTTATATATGGAATCTGATGAAAAAATCAACTCACAAATAAAACAGAACCAGAGGCATGGAAACATGAAACTAACTGATGAATCTCAGAGAGAAGGGGGCAGGAAGACACTAACCATAATATATATATATGCACTACCTACGGACATAGTAAGGGGGTGAAGCACTGGGGTGGAGCAGGGGCCAGGTGGGAAATTGGGGGGATATCTGTAATACTCTAAACAATAAAAGTAATTAAAATTTTGTAGTTTTCTTATTAATCCCTGGAGTTTTCACTGGTTCCAGCCCTGTTTCCTGACTGGTTTCCTGACTGTTTCCTGACTGGAGTACTATGCAGCTATAAGAAAGAAAGATCTCTTATCCTTTGAGACTACATGGAGGGACCTGAAAAGTATCATCCTAAGTGAAACAATCCAAGCAGAGAAAGAAAAATATCACATGATCTCACTTATTTGTGGAATATAATGAACATAACAGTCTGAAGAACGGGGTAGTCCCAGAGACGTGGAAGTGGAGTACAGACTGACAATCCCTTGATGAGGGGGTAAGGGGGGAGATAAACCACGGAACTTATATACATGTATGTATGAACAATGGACACGGACAACAAACGTGGGAACAGGATGAGGAGGGAGGGGAAGGGGGGAATCAGTGGGGGAAAAGGAGAAACATTTGTAACAAAAGTTAATTAATTAGAATGAAAGAAAAAACTGAAAGAAAGTCATAAAAATGTAACATGAAGACTTCTACAAATAAAATTGCTAGCATATATAAAAAAAAAATTGTAGTTTTCTTATTAATCCCTAGGGTTTTCACTGGTTCCAGCCCTATTTCCTGACTGGTTTCACTTTTCTTGTAATTTTGTCTTAAAACATCAAAACTACTGCTGAAAAGAATACACATTGGACCTAATCCTATAGGCTTAGTGTTTTTGAAAATCCTTTGCATGATATAAAGGACTTTTACAATCTCAACTCAATACCTACTACTGTTTTGAAACTCTTTTCTTATGCTGCTTTATCTTTAAATAGTCTATGCTCTCTGCTTGGATGCTGAATTAGGCTGACTGAGATGCCATACAAAATATCATAGACTGGTTTAAAAACATACATTTATTTCTCACAGTTCTAGGGGTTGAAGTTTGAAATTAAGTTGCTAGCATGCTTGTGTTCTGTTGAGGAATCCTTTCCTGTCTTGCAGACAGCCACTTTTTCTTGTGGGAGAAAGAGAATGCTGGTGCCTTTCTTTTTCTTAACAGGGTACACATTCTATTAAATCAGGGCTCCATCCATATGACTTTATTTAACCTTAATCACTACTTAATAAACTTATATTCAATACTGTCTCATGGGGGTTAGGGCTTCAGCATATGATTTTGGGAGAAACACAATTCAGTTCATATAGCATATGCCCTTTTTCTACTTCCAAATTGACAATTTCTATACCCCCTTCAAAATTCAGCACACATCTCTTCTGTTTATATACTGTTCCTTATTGTCATTCCCTTGATGGCAGGAGAAGATGAGCCTTCAGCTCTGTGGGATGCATTGCTAATGAAAACAACTGATACCTAAGATGTTTATGTATAACCAAGTTCATGCTGTAGTAGTTCTTTATTAAAGATATTTCTTGAGTCTTGAAAACCTGATTCTTAAAAATAGATTACTGGTGCGCCTATTTTTAAATAAAACAGCAATCCCAATAGAGGTTAGAAATTGATGAGGAACTTTAATTCATGGTGGAAACTTAAGATATATATAAAAGTGAATTCTAATGTAAATCATGGATGGTAGCACTAAGCTTAAACAAGCAAAACAGATTTCCTATAGTATTATAGGAATACATTAGAATGCAGAAATGAATGCCCAGAAGTGGGAATGTTTTAAGAATCACTTCTCAAACTTATTTGACAATGTAACCCCAGAATACATTTTTGGAAACAACTGACTGAGGTTATGGGAAAACACTGGTCATGGTTTTTATAAGAAAGTAACATAATCATTTATTCACATCTTAGAAAGATCACTCTGGGATCAATGTAAAGGAAGAACTATAGGTAATCAAAAAACAAACAAACAAACAAACAAAAACCATAGGGCAGAGGACCACCTAATGAGTTATTACAAGACCCCAGATGAGAAAAGATGGGGTCTTGCTTAGCAGGAGTGTGACAGGTAGAGTAGAAAGGATGACCTGTTCTCATATGGAGCTGAATCCAGCATAGGGTTTTCCTGAACTCCACTTAGGTTTGGGTACTTAGAATATTGATTATAATACATTCCCAAAAAGGAACTTTAAGAAAGATTTTAGAGACTGTGTTCTGTGTATTAAAATGGGTATTTGTCTGTGACATGATTTGGCTTCATTATACTCTGAATCATCTTCATATAGAAGTGCATGGGGTGCCTAGGTCCTGTTGTCCTCTTCTATAAGCTATCTTATTGTGTTTCTATCATAACAACATCTCTGCAGCTGCTCCTATTTCAATATAATTGATTGAGACTCCACATCACAGTTGCAAGGCTCCTGAAAACTGTCCTACACTTGTTCCATAAAGGTTATTGCTGCTTCTTTAGCATCCATTCTAGTTTTGAAGAATCCTAGTGTAACAGTTTCTTAATAAAATCAAATCAAGATACTTGGTTTCCTGAGGGATAAAAAAAGTGGTTTAAAGAGCTTTAGCATAGCCTGGTTTTCTGTCAATTGTCTGATTATCTACAACTAGTCACTTAAGTAAATATTCTTAACTTCAATTATTTGGTATCAGTTTCTTACTGAACTGAACTCTGCTCAATCCTGTCATTTTGAACTGAATTTACTGGCCCAATGGATTCTTTTACAATCAAACTGATTTTTTTTAAATGATACAAAATAGGCCTCATGCACAATAAATCACATTTTGCACTTTTTAATGTCCTTAAAAGGCTCAGGCCAAATTGGATATTACCACAACATCATTCCATATAGCTCATGGTGAGATACCTAAAAATTCCAACCAATAATAACAATAATACTGATAGCAAACTAGAGACAGTGGGCTGTCTCTAATTTTGTGGAAAATCAGCTGGAAAAGGTGTCAAGAGACAGAGAACATTTTTCCTTTTCTTTGCCCAACTCATTGTGTCACTTTTGACAATGTAGAATATATTTCTCTAGCTGTAAAATAGGTATGTGGATATTTACAATACTTGCCTCATTAAAATATTTTAAATAATTCTGAATAAGTTTTTATATTTATTGTGAATTTTCACAATCATTACCTAATTAATTAATATCTTTATTCTTTCAACAAATATCATTGAGAACCTACTGTTTGCCTGGTTTTATGCTGGGTTCTGGGATTACAGAGGGTTTTATCCTCAGGAAACTGCCACTTTAGTTGAGAACACAGGTAAATAAAAATAAAACAAAAGCACACAACTGAAGTACAATGTAAAAAATTCTATGAGAGGCAGAAGTGTAGAATGCTGTAAAATCTTTGCAATGGTTCTCTGAGACAAGCAAAGAAGCAGTGATCAAACAAATTTTACACATGAGAGTCTGACATTCAACAAATAACATGATTTGTCCAAGATCACATAACTAATTAATGGTAGCCTGAGAACTTGAACCCAGTTTCCTGACTCCTTGGAGTAATATTCTTTCTAGTGCAGAACCATATCTCAAGTGTTTTCCAAAACAATCAAATTGAATTATGTATATTGTATATTGACGATGTATAATCAATGTAGAACACAATCCTGTGAGTCTTACAAAATAACTAAATAACTAGTGGGATGGAAGCATAAGTAGACGATATATATATATATATATATATATATATATATATATACACACACACACACACACACACACACACACACGCACATGCATATTTGAAATCAGTTGCAGAATCACATGGTAAAATTTCACATAGGATAGAGACTTGGTGATCCCTTAGTACTGTAGCACTGTGAGCCCCAAAATATTTAGGAATGTTCATACTTTGGCATTTCTGGGCTAAAACCTAAGTTTAAAAAAAAAAAACAATATGGTTCCTGCCACACTCAGGTATAAGGGGACCCTAATGAAAGGCTTATAATTTTGACTTGACTTATTTTACATACATATGAATTTTGGGGAGTGAGACGCAAAAGTATCAGGAAAATATAAAGATGTGTGAGAATGAACTATGAGCCCTCCTCCATCTTATTCAAGGAAAAGTTGGAAAGAGGGAGAAAAAAGAAAATAGGAAAGGGGAAGGCTTGGCAAAGTAAGGGAAAATACTTGTCTCCAGGTAGAAAGAATGACTCTAGAATGAATGGGAACTTGGATAAAAAAATCACTGGTAATTGTGGCTGAGAGAGTTAAAGGAGGTAGCCAGGGAACAGTAGCATCCTACGATATTCCTAAACAAGGCAGTGGGGCCTACGCACAATCACAATTTTTAAACATGTAAACTGACATTCTCCTTTTTCTACATTCTATGGCCCTTTGCATTTTTGCCATCATCATTATCACCATCATCATCCTAGTATTTTAAGGCTCTAATCATTTACAAAACATTTTCTAATGAATGTTTTCATATAATACAGTCACTCTGTCAGGTAATTAGTTATGAGCCTTTACCATGTTTCAGATGAAGACAGTGAGTCTCAGAAAAGTTAAAAAAAAAAAAAATGTGCCCAATGTCACTAAGCAAGTAAGTGGAGGATTCCAGCTTTTATT
The DNA here is from genome assembly GCF_014108415.1 of Molossus molossus. NCBI lineage: Eukaryota > Metazoa > Chordata > Mammalia > Chiroptera > Molossidae > Molossus > Molossus molossus. The sequence goes on along the minus strand of NW_023425355.1, from coordinate 74,484,171 downwards.
GACTACCAATCTAATTAACAATACTAAAATCACAACAGATCCTAAATGCATGACATTTTGATTGGAATCTTCCTTAGAACATTTTAGAGACTTGTTTTCATTTCATTTTCAAGTCATCTCTTAGGGTTCATTTTTTATGAAAAGATTTCCACAGATGGATAACTCCATCTATTATGTTTTCAGTTCTTACTACCCTAATTAGAGTGACACTGCCTGGATACTTATCTTAAAGAGTCTTGTAGCCTTCTAACTTGCCTACAAATATCACATAGTGAAATTACTTTAATGATGAGTCTTGAGAATGCCCTTTGTTTCACCTTTTGTTACATGCTGTTTTGATTAATGATGTAGCTAGCCTGTTGCTTTGAAAAACACAATTTAAGCTCAGTAATTTTTTTCTTGCCCCACTGACCATAGTGAATAAATTTTAGCTCTTTCTTCTATGCCTTATCCTCAGATATTTAGAGAAAAATATCCTGCAGTTACCTAGTTTCTTGTCAGTAGCACAAGTCAAATCGTAGTCTTGGATGCAGGAGATTAATAAGAGGGACCAAGTCTCCTAAAAATGGTAAATTATGTCCTAATTATAACAGTTATATCTTACATTATAGGTTACCCCATATAATTTTATACATGTTTATAATAAATTTATATTATTTATAGTCAGCTGATAGGATGATCAATGCTGTGCTATCCAGAATCTGACCTAAAGGTTTGTTCTTAAAGATTTATCGCTATCTGCCTGACTGGGTAGAGGACTTGACGTAGAGGAATCTAAAATGCCTGCTAGAGGTCTGTGTTTATTTATTTACGTAATTTATCTTTATTGTTGAAAGTATTATAGATATTCCTCCTTTTCCCCCACACCACATCCCTCTGAGGTTAGTCAGTCCGTTCCCTACTTCCAAGTTTCTGACTCTATTTGGGTCACAAGCTTAGTTTGGTCATTATATTTAATAAAAAAAGTGAGATTATATGACACTTGTCTTTCGCTGACTAGCTTATTTTGGTTAGCATAATATCATCCAGGTCATCCCATGTCATCTCAAAGGGTAAGAGATCTTAATTTTTTTCAAATTTTTATTAATTTATTTTTGTTCAAGATGTTTCTTATTTCTCTCCCCTAGACACATACTTCCCGAACCCAACCCCCGCAGCATTATTGTTTATATTTATTGGTTACGCATACTTGCTTATAAGTACGTTGATTTATCTCATCCCTCCTCCCTACCTCCCTCCTTTGAGGTTTGTCACTCTGAACAATATTGCTTTCTATGTCTCTGGGTCTAATTTGTTCATTATATTCCACAAATAAGTGAGATGATGTGGTATTTGTTTTACTATGATTGGCTTGATTCACTTAGCATAATACTCTCTAGGTCCCTCCTTGTCTTCTCAAAAAATAAGAGATCTCTCTGGCATACAGCTTCATAGTGTTTCATTATGTAAATGTACCACTGCTTGTTTATCCACTCTTCCATTGATGGACACTTGAGCTGTTTGCAGATCTTAGCAATTGGAAATAGTGCTGCTATAAATATAGGTGCGTATATATTTTTTCTGATAGGAGTGTCAGGCTTCTCAGAATATATTCCTAGAAGAGGAATCATTGGGTCAAATGACAGTTCAATTTTTAATGTTTTGAGGAAACACCACACTGTTTTCCATAGTGGCTGCACAAGTCTGCATTCCCACCAGCACTGTACTAGAGTCCCTGTTTCTCCACACACTTGCCAGCACTTGCATGCAAGCCATTCTGGCAGGTGTTGGGTGATACCATATAGTTGTTTTAATTTGCATCTCTCTGATGATTAGCGACGTTGAGCATTTTTCATATGTTTCTTCGTCATTTGTATGTCCTTTTTGGAGAGGTGTTTATTTAGGTCCTCTGCCCATTTTTAAATTGGGTTCTTTGTCTTACTTTTGGAGTGGAATGAGTACTCTCTATAATTTGGAAATTAACCTCTTATTTCACGTGTCATCAGCAATTATGCTCTCCCATGTAGTGGGTGCCATTTTCATTTTGATAGTTGTTTCTTTTGTTATGCAGAAGCTTTTTAGTTTGATGTAGTCCCATGTGTTCATTTTTTTTCTTTGTTTCTGCTGCCTTAGTCATTGTATCAGTGAAAATTCTGCTGCATATAATGTCTGAAATTTTGTTGCCTGCATTTTCTTCTAAAATTTTTATGAATTCATTGGTCACATATAAGTCTTTTATCCATTTTTGAGTTCATTCTTGTGTATGGTGTAAGTTGGTGGTCTAGCTTCATTTTTTTTTTTATTTTTTTACATGTAGCTGTCTAATTTCCCCAACACTATTTATTTATTTATTTGCATTTATCTTCAGCAGAAAGGAGAGAGGGAAGGAGAAAAGAAGGAAACAAGGAAGGAAAGTGTGAGAGAGAAACACCGATGTGAGAGAGATACATCAAGTGGCTGCCACCTTCATGACCCCAACCAGGGCCTGGGACAAACTGCAACAAAGGTACATGCCCTTAGTGGGAACCAAACCCAGAACTCTCTTGTCCACAGGGTGACGCTCTAACTGCTGAGCCAAACTGGCCAGGGCCCCAACACCATTTATTTAAAAAGGCTGTCTTTACTCCAGTGTATGCTCTTGCCACCGTTGTCAAATATTAATTGAGCATAATGTCTTGGGTCAATTTCTGGGTTCTCTGTTCTCTTTCATAGATCTATATGCCTGTTCCTGTGCCAGTACCAGGATGTTTTTATTGCACTGACTTTGTAGTATACTCTGATATCCGGTGTGGTAATTTCTCCTACTTTGTTCCTCTTTTTCAAGATTGCTGTGGCTATTTGGGGTCTTTTTTGGTTTCATACAAACTTTTGAAGTATTTGTTCTAGTTCTGTGAAATATGTCCTTGGTATTTTAATGGGGATTACATTGAATCTATAGATTGCTTTGGGTAGTATGGACATTGTAATGATGTTAATTCTCCCAATCTATGAACAAGGTATATGTTTCCATTTTTTTATATCTTCCTCTATTTCTTTTTTCAATGTCCTGTAGTTTTCTGTAAATAGGTTCTTTATTCCTTTAGTTACGTTTATTTTTAGGTATCTTAATTTCTTTTTTTCCTCAATGGTAATCAGGATTGTTTTTCAGTTTCTTTTTCTGTAAGTTCATTATTGGTGTATAAGAATGCCATTGATTTCTTGATGTTAATTTTGTATCCTGCTACTTTGGTAAATTTATTTATTTTTTTCAGAGCACCACTCTTTTTATTCATTTCTTTTTGTTACAGATGTTTCTCTTTTTTCCCCCCACTGATTCCCCCCTCCCCCTCCCTCCCTGCCCTGTCCCCAGCTTTGTTGTCCATGTCCATTGTTCATGCATACATGCATATAAGTTCTGTGGTTTATCTCTCCCTTACCACCCCCTCTTCTGGGGATTGTCAGTCTGTACCCCACTTCCCCGTCTCTGGGACTACCCCATTCCTCAGACTGTTATGTTCATTATATTCCACAAATAAGTGAGATCATATGATACTTGTCTTTCTCTGTTTGGCTTGTCTCACTTAGGATGATACTTTCCAGGTCCCTCCATGTCGTCTCAAAGGATGAGAGATCTTTCTTTCTTACCACTGCATAGTGCTCCATTGTGAATATGTACCACTGCTTTTTTATCCGTTCATCTACTGATGCACACTTGGGCTGTTTCTAGGTCTTAGCTATTGTAAATAGTGCTGCTACAAACATGGGGGTACATATATTCTTTCTGATTGGTGTTTCAGACTTCTTAGGGTATATTCCTAGAAGTGGGACCACTGGGTCAAATGGAAGTTCAATTTTTAATTTTTTGAGGTAACACCATATTGTTTTCCATAGTGACTGCACCAGTCTGCATTCCCACCAGCAGTATATTAGAGTCCCCTTTTCTCCACACTTTCTCCAATACTTGTTTGATGATTTGTTGATGGTGGCCATTCTGAAAGGTGTGAGGTGATACCTCATTGTTGTTTTAATTTGCATCTCTCTGATGATTAGTGATGTTGAGCATTTCTTCATATGTCTCTTACCATTTGTATGTCCTGTTTGGAGAGGTGTCTATTTAGTTCCTCTTTCCATTTTTCATTGGGTTCTTTGTCTTCCTTTTGTTGAGTTGTATGAGCACTCTATATATATTGGGAATCTCCATCGCAGATTTTTTATGGAGTCTCTAGAATTTTCCATGTACAATATCATGTCATCTACAAATAATGCCAGTTTCACTTGTTCCTTTCCAATTTGGATTTCTTTTGTTTTTTTCTTCATGTCTAATTGCTGTGGCTAAGACTTCTAGTACTATGTTAAATAAGAGTGGTGAAAGTGGTCATCCCTGACTTCTCCCTGTTCTTAATGAATTTTTTTTTTAGTTTTTGCCCATTGCGTATAATGTTGGCTGCAGGTTTTTTATATATGGCTTTATTATATTGAGATATCATCCCTCTCTTTTCCCATTGCTGAGCGTTGTTATGAGAAATGGGTGCTGGATGTCGTCGAATGCTTTTTCAGTATCTCATGATATGATCATGTGGTTTTTATCTTTCATTTTCTTTACATGGTATATCACAGTTGTTGATTTGTGAATATTGTACCAGCCTTGAATCACTGAAATGGATCTCACATGGTCATGGTGAAAATTTTTTTTAATGTATTGCTGGATCTGATTTGCCAATATTTTCTTAAGAATTTTGGCATCTATATTCATCAGGAATATTGTCCTGGAGTTTTTTATTTTCTTTGTAGTGTCTTTATTTGGTTTTGGAATTAAAATTATGTTGGCCTCAAAATACAAGCTTGGAAGTTTCTTTCTTCTTGATTTTTGGAATAGTTTGAGGAGAATTGGTGTTAGTTCTTCTTTAAATGTTAAGTAGAATTTGCCTGAGAAGTCGTCAGGGCCTGGCCTTTTGTTTGTTGAGAGATACTTGATTAAATCTTCAATTTTTTTAGTTGTTATTTTTTTTTTCCAAGTTTTTTGTCTGTTCCTGGTTGAGTTTTGGAGACTATGTGTTTCTAGAAATTTGTTTCTTTTGCCTAGATTGTCCAATTTGCTGGGGTATACTTATTCATAGTATTTGTTAACAATACTTTGTATTTCCGTGGTGTGCGTTGTTACTTCTCCTCTTTCGTTTCTGGTTTTGTTTATTTGGATCCTCTCTCTGTTTCTTTGTGAGTCTATCTAAGGCTCCATCAATCTTGTTTATCTTTTCAAAGAACCTGCTCTTTGTTTCATTGACCTTTTACAATTTTTTTTTTTTTTGTCTTTATGTCATTTATTTCTTCTCTGATCTTTCCTACTTCTTTTCTTCTATTTGCTCTGGGTTTTTCTTTTTGAGTGCTTTCAAGTTCTTTAAGTTGTGAGGCTAGATAATCACTTAGAATTTTTTTTGTTGTTGTTTGTTTCTTGAACTAGGCCTATAGTGTTATAAATTTCTCTCTCCGGACTTCTTTTGCTATGTCCCATAGATTTTTTGTTGTTGTTTGTTCATTTTCATTGACTTTCAGGAAGCTTTTAATTTCTTTCTTAATCTATTTTGTAACCAATTCATTGTTTAATAACATGCTATTTAGCCTTGATGTGTCTTAAAGTTTTTGTTGTAATAGATATCTAGTTTAATGCTGTTCAATCTAGGATGATGCTTGGTATAATTTCAATCTTCTTGAACTTGTAGAGACATAGTTTGTGTCGTAACATGTGGTCTGTCTTTGAGAATGTCTCATGTACATTTGTGAGTAAGGTGAATTCTGCAGTTTTGGGGTGTAATTCTCTGTAGATATCAATTAAATCTATTTAATTCAGTGCATCTTTCAAAGTCTGTTTCCTTGTTAATTTTTTGTTGAGCATATCTATCGAGTGATATCAGCAGGGTGTTGAAGTCCCCTGCTATGATTGTATTGCTGTCTATTTCTTCTTTGAGGTCCTCCAAAAATTTTTAAATATATTTTGGTGCTCCTGTATTGGGTGCATATATGGTTACCAGGGTTATATCTTCCTTTTGGTTAGATTCTTTCAATATTATGTAGTGGCCTTCTTTGTCTCTAGTTATGGCATTTATTTTTAAGTCTAATTTATCAGATATGAATATTGCTACCTCTGCATTTTTTTCTTTCCATTTGCTTAGAATGACATTTTCCATCCCTTCACTTTCAACTATGTGAATCTTTTATTGTGAGGTAGGTCTCTTGTATACAACATATATGTGTTATGCTTTTCTATCCACTCAGTTACTCTATGTTTTTTGTTCTGAGCATTTACTCTATTTATATTTAAGGATATTATTGATATGTAGTTATTTACTGTCATTTTTGTTTATTATATTTATGTTTCTTTTCCTATTTCTTTTGCTTATTACATCAGTCCTTTCAACAATTCTTTCAGTGCGGGTTTGGTGTTAGTATATTTTCTTACCCTTCATTTTGTCTGGGGAGCTCTGTATTTCACCTTCTATTTGTAATACTAGCCCTGCTTGATAGAGTAGTCTTGCATCACATACTTGTTTTTTATTACCTTGATAACTTCATGTCATTCCTTTTTGTCCAGTATTGTTTCTGTTGGAAAGTCAGCTGATAACGCTATGGGGGTTCCTTTGTAGGTAACCTGTTGCTTATCTCTTGTTAACATTTGGATATTCTTTTTGTCTTTAATTGTTGGCATTTTAATTATTTTGTGTCTTGATATGGGCTTCTTTGGGTTCTTTCTAGTTGTGGCTCTCTGTGCTTCTTGACCTTGTATACCTTTTTCCTTCACCAAGTTAAGGAAGTTTTCTTTCACTATTTCTTTAAATATGTTATCTAACCTGTGCTTATTTTCTTCTTCTTCTGGAACACTTATGAGGCTGATGTTTTCACATTTTATATTGTCCCAAGTCCTCTAACTGTCTTCCTTTTTTATAATTGTTTTTTTTTTTTCTTTTTGGTTTTCTTATTGAGTGATTTTTTTCTACCATATCTTCTAATTCACTGATCTAAACCTCAGTTTCCTTTACTATGCGGTGTATACCTTCCAATGTGTGCTTTGTTTCTGCTAGGTCATTCTTCATTTTCTATTGGTTGCTTTTCAATATTTCTATACCTTTACTGATGCTGTTGCGCTCGTTACTGATGCTGTACAACATCCTCATTATCAGTACTCTAAACTCTACTAGTGATAATTTGATTAACTGCATTTTATATATCTCATCATCAGTAGAGCTGTTTTCTTCTTTCATTTGAGATTTCTTTTCTTTCTTTTTTATTAATTAATTTTTGTTACAGATGTTTCTCCTTTCCCCCCCACTGATTCCCCCCTCCCCCTCACTCCACACCCCGTACCCAGTTTGTTGTCCATGTCCACTGTTCCTGCATACATGCATATAAGTTCTGTGGTTTATCTCTCCCCCACCATCCCTTCTTCTGGGGATTATCAGACTGTACCCCACCTCCACATCTCTGGGACTACCCCATTCCTCAGAATGTTATGTTCATTATATTCCACAAATAAGTGAGATCATATGATACTTGTCCTTCTCTGTTTGGCTTACCTCACTCAGGATAATAATCTTCAGGTCCCTCCATGTAGTCTCAAAGGACAAGAGATTTTTCTTTCTTTCACCTGCGTATTACTCCATTGTGTATATATACCACAGCTTTTTATACATTCATCTACTGATGGACATTTGGGCTGTTTCCAAATATTAGCCATTGTAAATACTGCTGCTACAAACATGGCGGTACATATATTCTTTCTTATTTGTGTTTCAGGCTTCTTAGGGTATATTCTTGGAAGAGGGATCACTGAGTTAAATTGAAGTTCAATTTTTAATTTTTTGAGGTAACACCATATTGTTTTCTATCGTGGCTGCACCACTCTGCATTCCCACCAGCAGTGTATTAGAGTCTCATTTTCTCCACAACCTCACCATCACTTGTTGTTTGATGATTTGTTGATGGGAGCCATTCTGACAGGTGTGAGGTGATACCTCACTGTTGTTTTAATTTGCATCTCTCTGATAATTAGTGATGATGAGGATTTCTTCATATGTCTCTTGGCCATTTGTATGTCCTGTTTAGAGAGGTGTCTATTTAGCTCCTCTGCCCATTTTTACATTGGGTTCTTTGTCTTCCTTTTGTGGAGTTGTATGAGCACTCTATATATATTGGAAATTACCCCCTTATCTGATATATCATTGGCAATTATGGTCTCCCATACAGTGGGTAGCCTTTCAGTTTTGATGATTGTATCTTTCGCTGTGCAGAAGCTTTTGAGTTTGATGTAGTCCCATGTGTTCATTTTCTCCTTTGTTTCTATTGCCTTAGGTGTTGTATCAGTGAAAATTCGGCTGTGTATGATGTCTGAAATTTTGTTGCCTACAGTTTCTTCTATGATTGTTAAGGATTCATGAGTCACATTTAAGTCTTTTATCCATTTTGAGTTTATTCTTGTGTAGGGTGTAAGTTGATGGTCTAGTTTTATTTCTCTGCATGTAGCTGTCCAATTTTCCCAGCATCATTTGTTAAAGAGGTTCTCCTTACTCCACTGTATGCTCTTGGGAACTTTATCAAATATTAATTGAGCATATTGCCTTGGGTCCATTTCTGGTTTCTCTGTTCTGTTCCACTGGTCTATAGGCCTGTTGTCATGCCAGTACCAGGCTGTTTTGATTACGGTGGCTTTGTAGTATAACCTGAAATCGGGTAATGTGATCCCTCCAACTTTGTTCTTCTTTTCAAGATTGTTGTGGCTATTCGAGGTCTCTTTTAGTTCCATACGAACTTTTGAAGTACTTGTTCTAATTCTGTGAAGTATGCTGTTGGTATTTTGATGCGGATTACACTGAATGTATGCTTTGGGTAATATGGACATTTTAATGAGGTTAATTCTCCCCATCCACTAACAGGGTATGTTCTTCCACTTTTTTATATCTTCCCCTATTTCTTTTTCAATGACCTGTAGTTTTCTGCGAATAGGTCCTTTATTTCTTTGGTTAAGTTTATTGCTAGGTATCTTAATTTTTTTTTTTTTTTGCCACAATGATAAATGGGATTGTTTTATTAGTTTCTCTTTCTGTGAGTTCATCCTTGGTGAATAAGAATGCCATCAGTTTCTTGACGTTAATTTTGTATCCTGCTACTTTGCCAAATTCATTTATTAAGTCTAGTAAATTTTTGATGGAGCCTGTGGTTTTCTACGTATAGTATCATGTCATCTGCACATAATGACAGTTTTACTTCCTCCTTTCCAATTTGGATCCCTTTTATTTTTTCTTTCTATCTGATTGCTGTGGCTAAGACTTCCACTACTATGTAAAATAAGAGTGGCAAAAGTGGGTGTCCTTGTCTTGTTCCATTTTTAGAGGACATACTTTTAGTTTTTGCCCATTGAGTATGATGTTGGCTGTAAATCTTTCATATATGACCTTTATTATGTCAAGATATGATCCCTCTGATACCACATTGCTGAGTGTTTTTATCAGAAGTGGATGCTGGATTTTGTCGAAGGCTTTTTCGGCATCTATTAATATGATCATGTGGTTTTTATTATTCATTTCATTTTTGTAGTGTATTACATTTATTGATTGGCGAATATTGTACCAGCCTTGCATCCCTGGGATAAATCCCACTTGATTATGGTGGATACTTTTTTTGATGTATTGCTGGAGCTGATTTGCGGGTATTTTGTTCAGGATTTTGGCGTCTATGTTCATCAGGGATATTGGCCTGTAGTTTTCTTTCTCTGTTGTGTCTTTTTTTGGTTTTGGAATTAGAATTATGCTGGCTTCATAAAACGAGGTTGGAACTCTTCCTTCTTCTTGAATTTTTTGAAATAGTTTGAGGAGAATGGGTGTTAGTTTGAACTTTGGGTGAAACTCCCTCGTGAAGCCATCACGTCCTGGGCTTTTGTTTGCTGGGAGAGTTGTGATTACAACTTCAATTCTTCTGTTGATATTGGTCCGTTCAAATTTTCTATGTCTTCCTGGTCCAGTTTTGGGAGACTATGTGTTTCTAGAAATTTGTCCATTTGGCTTACATTATTGAATTCTTTGCCATATAATTGTTCTTAGTAGTTGTTAATGATCTTTTGTATTTCTGTGGTGTCAGTTGTTACTTCTCCTCTTTCATTTCTGATTTTGTGTATTTGGGTTATCTCTCTTTGTTTCTTGGTGAGTCTAGCTAAGGGTCCATCAATCTTGTTCATCTTTTAAAAAAACCTGCTCTTTGTTTCATTGATCCTTTAAATTGTTTTCTTGGTCTCTATGTCATTTATTTCTGCTCTGATCTTTACTATTTCCTTCCTTCTACTTGCTCTGGGGTTTTCTTTTTGTTTACTCTCTACTTCTTTAAGTTGTGAGGTTAGTCTGTTAGATATTTTTTTTTTTTTTTTAGGTAGACCTGTAGTGCTATGAACTTCCCTCTCAGAACTGCTAATGCTGCATCCCATAGATTTTGTGTTGTTGTGTCTTCATTTTCATTGGTTTCCATGAAGTTTTTTATTTCTTCCTTGATCTCCTTGGTGACCCATTAATTGTTTAATAGCATGCTATTTAGCTTCCAGGTGTTCAAAAGACTTTGTATGTTTTTCTGGCAATTGATTTCTAGTTTCATGCCTTTGTGATCTGAGAAGATGCTTGATATGATTTCAGTCTTCTTGAACTTGTATAGACTTAGTTTGTGCCCTAACATGTGGTCTATCTTTGACAATGTCCCATGTGTACTTGAGAAGAATGTGAATTCTGTAGTTTTGGGGTGTAATTCTTTGTAGATATCTATTAAATCCATTTGGTCTAGTGCTTCATTTAGGGTCTCTGTTTCCTTGCAAATCTGTTGTATAGAGGATCTATCTAGTGATGTCAGTGGGGGGTGTTGAAATCCCCTGCTATGATTGTATTGCTATTGATTTCCCCTTTGAAGTCCTCCAGAAGATTTTTAATATATTTTGGTGCTTCTATGTTTATCAAGGTTATATCTTCCTGTTGGATAGATCATTTCAATATTATGTAGTGGCCTTCTTTGTCTCTAGTTATGGCCTTCATTTTGAAGTCATATTTCATCAAATATGAGTATTGCTACCCCGGTTTTTTTTCTTTTCCTTTTGTTTGGAAGTTTTATTTCCGTCCCTTTACTTTCAATCTATGTGAGTTTTTTGTAGTCATGCTTTCTTATCCAATCTACTACTCTGTGTCTTTTTATTTGAGCATTTATCCATTTACATTTAAGGTGATTATTGATATATAGTCATTTATTGCCATTTTTGTTTAGTGTGGTTGTATTTTTCTTCCCATTTCTCCTGGTAATTACAGCAGTCCTTTTAACATTTCTTGCAGTTCTGGTTTGGTGCTAATGCATTCCCTTAGCCTTTTTTTTTGTCTGGGAAGCTCTTTATTTGACCTTCCATTTTGAATGATAGCCTTGCTGTGTAGAGTAGTCTTGGATTCAGATCCTTGTTTTTCATGACCTTGATTACTTCATGTCATTCCCTTCTAGCCTGTAGTGTTTCTTGTGAGAAGTCAGCTGAGAGCCTTATGGGGTTTCCTTAGTAGGTAACCTGTTGCTTCTCTCTTGCTGCTTTTAGGATTCTCTCTTTGTCTTTAATTTTTGGCAGTTTGATTACTATGTGTCTTGGTGTGGGCCTGTCTGGGTTCTTCTTTCTTGGGGCTCTCTGTGCTTCTTGAACTTGAATGCCTTCTTTCCTCACCAAATTGAGAAAGTTTTCTGTCACTATTTCTTTGAATATATTCTCTAACCCTTGCTCATTTTCTTCTTCTGCGGGGACTCTTATGATGCAAAAATTATTACGTTTCCAGTTGTCCCACTATTTTCTTAAGCTGTCTTTCTGTTTTTTAATCTTTTTTTTTTTCCTTTTTGTTTTCTGATTGGTTGATTTTTTTCTACCCTGTCTTCTAATTCACTGATCCGGTCCTCAGCTTCCTCTGCTGTGCTTTTTAGACATTCCAATGTGGTTTTCATTTCTGATATGTTGTTTTTAATATCCAACTTGTTGATTTTCAACCTTTCTATGTCTTTACTCATGGTGCTCATGTCTTTACACATGGTGTAGAGCTTCCTCAAGATCATGGCTCTGAATTCTAGTTCTTTTAACTTGCTTAACTGCACCTCATTTATTTCATCTTCAGTAGAGCTCTCTTCTTATTTCTTATGGCGTTTGTTTCTGTTTTTCACCATTTTGGCTATCACAGTGGACTTTGGAGTCTGCCAAATTTTCCCTGTGGGTGTTGCTGTTCTGCTGTTTGTTGCTCTCTCTCTTGGGTTTGGATGAGGCAGGGAGGGCCCACTTTAACCACCACTGTAAAGTCTTAACTTTCCTCTAGTTTTTTTTTTTTTTTTTTTTTTGCCTGGAGTCTATATGTAGAGATCACTTGAAGAACCTTGGTTTCTTAGTTGCCTGAAAAACTCCCTCAGGTGCTCAGTGTAAGAGGATTTCCCGAGGGTGGGGCAGATGCTGGTTAATGTGCCTCATTTGGCATTTCAATAGCTACCAGGTGGGGTTGAATCTCTGAGGGAGGGGCCCCCATCTCTCCCAGGTCCCTGGGAAGGAATAACTTGCCCACAGTCCTGCATGGCTGCACTCAGCCAAAACTCTGAGCACCTTCCAAATCCCGAGTGTCCCCACACAGTTCCAGTCCATTCTGCCTTCCCTCTGCCGGAGCCCAAGGTGAGTGGCTGCTGCCAATTTAGCCTCTGTCCAGACTCCGCGTTATGGAGCCTCCTGGGACTTTTAACCCGATGGCGTTGCTCCCTCCTAAGGGCGGGGAAGTCTATGACTCCAGCCGAAGTTGTAGCACTCAGCCGAGTTCGCAGTACTTAGCCACGGTCACAGCTGAGGCGGCAGCAGCTTCCAGCCAAGTGCCCTGGTCCCAGCCAAGTTTGCTGGTCCCAGCCCAGGCCGCTGTGAAACGCGGGCTCCTGTCCCCCTCTCATGTCCTAGCAAGCCTACCAGGATTGAGTCAGTGTCCCTGGTTATGTGGTCCTCCAGGCTGCCTTTTGGTTGCTCCTTCCTGATGAATTGTCTTTATTTTTTTGTAATTTCAGTTTGGTCCTAGGAGATGGTCTTTGTAGCTCCATTTGTTCCGCCACCATTTTTTTTCATCTCTAAGATTTATTTCTTGCTTTCATCATTTGGCTGTCTCAGTAGGTTTTGAAAACTGCCAAATTTCCACATGGGTGTTGGTGTTTCACTTGTGTTGGTTCCCTCTACTAGATTTGGATGAGTGTGGGAGGTCCCAGATTAAACACCACTGTCTAGTATTACTTTCTTTTGTAAATTTGCAAACCCAGGAATTGTTCAATTAACCTCTACCTTTTTGCCTAGGGGCTATTAGTCTCAGTTACTTGATGAGCCTTGTGTTGTAGCCCTCAGGGTAATACGATTTTCAACAGGTGAGGAGATGCTCACTGGCTCTTAATGTGCCTCAATTTGCAATTCTCTGGCCTGCCCAGATGGTGCAAAATTACTGAGGGATGGGGTTGGTCTTGCTTCTCTCTAGGTCTCTGGGAATAGACTGAGTAATATGGCTACTGTCCTTTGAGGGAGTGATTCAGCACAAAACTGTCATTGCCATTCCAGCTCCCCAACCTCCCAAGTCTCTTGACACAGTTCCAACTAGTCTGCCCTCAGTCTGCCGGAATCCAAGGTGAGTGGCTCTAGCTAATTTAGTGCTCAGTCCTGGCTCTCTGCACTCTGGAGTCGGCTTGGGGTTTTTATCCTGAGGGAGCTGCTTACAGCTAAAACAGCTGCTGTCCATCAGCTCACAGCCTGCCCTATCACACCTCCACAGTTCCTCACAGGTTCTATTTAGTGTCCCCTCCAGCTGTTTTTTCCAATGAGTTCTCTTTATTTTAGTTTGATTCCAGTTTGTTCCTGGGAGATGTGTGTGTAGGTTTCATTCACTCTGCTGCCATTTTGGACTCTCTCAAAGAACTGTTTTTCTTACAGCTGCATAATATTCCATTGTATAAGTGTATCCCAGCTTTCTTTTTTTTTTAATTTTTGCCTGAGGACATTTTTTAAATTATCTTCAGGTAGCCCTGGCCGGTTTGGCTCGGCAATTAGAGCGCCTGCCTGCGGTCCGGAGAGACCCGGGTTCGGTTCCCGCTAAGGGCATGTACCTTGGTTGCAGTTTGTCCCCGGCCCTGGTTGGTCGTGCGGGTGGCAGCCACACGATGTGTCCCTTTCACATCGATGTTTCTCTCTCTCTCTCTTCCTCTCTCTCCCTCCCACTCTGTCTGTACAAAAAATGGAAAAATGTCCTCGGGTGAGGATTAAAAAAAAAAAAAAATTATCTTCAGGTAGAGTGGAAAACAGACAGAGAGAAAGAATAAAACATCAATGTGAGAGAGACTCATCAACTGGCTGCCTCCTTCATAACCACCACCTTGACCAGAAAACAAACTGCAACGGAGGAATGTACCCTTGACCAGAATCAAATCCAAGACTCTTTAGTCTGGGGTCTGATGCTCCTTCCACTGAGTCAAACTGGCCAAGGCTATATTATAGCTTTTTCATCCACACATCTACTGTCAAATATCTGAGCTGTATCCAGATCTTAGCTATTATAAATAGTACTGTTATAAATATAGTGGGAATACATTTTTTCGGATTGGTGTTTTGGGATTCTTAAGCTATATCCCTAGGAATGGAATCACTGGGTGAAATGACAGTTTCATTTTTAATTTTTGAGGAAACACCATATGGTTTTCCAAAGTGGCTGCATCAGTATACATTTTTACCTACAGTGTTCTAGAGTAACTTTTCCTTCACATCGTTGCCATCACTTGTTGTTAGATGATTTGTTGATGGTAGGAATTCTGGCAGGTGTGAGGTGATACCTTGTAGTCATTTTACTTTGCATCTCTCTAATGATTAGTGATATTGAGCATTTTTTCATATGTCACTTGGCCATTTATATGTCCTCTTTGGAGAATTGTCTATTCAGATCCTCTGTTTATTTATTTATTTTTTTCTTTTTCCCCTTTTTATTAAATTTATTGAGGTGACACTGGTTAACAAAATTATACAGGCTTCAGGTGTACAATTCTACAACACATTATATGTACACTGTATTTATTGTGTGTTCACCACCTCAAGTCAAGTCTCTGTCCATCACCACTTATCCCCAATTTACCCTCTTTTACCTTCCCCAACACATCCCCCACGACAAAAACCACATTGTTGTTCATGTCCATGAGTTTTTTTCTCTCTTTTTTGCTTAATCCCACCACCCTCACCCCAGACATATGTCAACCAGCTCTTTACGAATTTGTCTCTGTTTTTCTTAGTAGTTTATTTTGTTCATTAGATTCTACATATGAGGAAAATCATATGCAATTTTCTTTCTCTGACTGGCTTAATGCTATCCAGGTCCATCCATGCTGTCACAAAGGGTAAGGTTTCCTTTTTTTGTTTGTTTGTTTTTTTGTTTTTGTTTTTTAGGATCAATGAGTATTCCACTGTGTGAATGTATCAAAGCTTTTCTATCCACCCATCTACTGATGAAAACGGGCTGCTTCCCAATCTTGGCTATTGTAAAAAATGTTACAATGAACATAGGGATGTATATATTCTTTCTATTCAGTGTTTTGGGTTTCTTTAGATAAATTCTCAGAAGTAGAATTGTTGGATGATAAGGCTGATCTATTTATAATTTTTTTTGCAGTAACTCCATACTGCTTTCCACAGTGGCTGCACCAATCTGCATTCCCACCAACAGTGCACGAGGGTTCTGTTTACTCCACATCCTCAGTTGTTGTTTGTTGATTTATAGATGGTAGCCATTCTGACAAATGTGAGGTGATCTCATTGTGGTTTTAATTTGCGTTTTTCTGATGATTAGTGACATTGAGCATTTTTTCATATGTCTGTTCAGCCACCACTATGTCCATTGAACTTTGCTGTTTACAGAATTCCACAGGCTTCTCTCATTTCACTCTGGCAGTCTTCAGCCAATTGAACCAAAGTGCTTTTCACCACATTGATGTTTCAAATCATCTTTCTTTCAGATCTGGATGTTGCCAGCAATGTTCACTTATCCTCAGTACAGAAGGAAACATTTTACTCATTCCCCAACCAGAAATGTCTCCATGGTTCAAGGTTGACAGTACCCAGATCCAAACACTCTCTTGGTGATGTCCTGAACAGGAAGGGCCCCTGGCAGCACTGCTAGGCAAGTCCTGTCTCTGCTCTGACCACATGGCCTGTGGAACTTCCAATGTAATGAGGGGAAAAAAGAGCTTCTCTTCCCAATACACACAACATCCACCTATACCTGGACATGTAAATTAGGCACTTTCAAAGGAAAATAGCATAGCTTCTGCCTAATTTTTTTTTTATTAATTTTTGTTACAGATGTTTCTCCTTTTCCCCCCACTGATTCCCCCCTTCTCCTCCCTCCCTGCCCCTTCCCCAGATTGTTGTCCATGTCCACTGTTCATGCATACATGCATATAAGTTCTGTGGTTCATCCCTCCCCCACCTCCCCCGTCTTTAGGGGATTGTCAGTCTGTACCCCACTTCCGCGTCTCTGGGACTACCCCATTCCTCAAACTGTTATGTTCATTATATTCAATGAATAAGTGAGATCATATGAAACTTGTCTTTCTCTGTTTGGCTGGTTTCACTTAGTATGATACTTTCCAGGTCCCTCCATGTAGTCTCAAAGGATAGAGATCATTCTTTCTTACTGCTGCATAGTACTCCATTGTGTATATGTACCACACCTTTATGATCCCTTTGTCTACTGATGGACCCTTGGGCTGTTTCCAGATCTTAGCTATTGTAAATAGTGCTGCTACAAAGATGGGGGTACATATATTCTTTCTGATTGGTGTTTTATGCTTCTTAGGGTATATTCATAGAAGTGGGATCACTGGGTCAAATGGAAGTCCAATTTTTAATTTTTTGAGGTGACACCATATTGTTTTGATAGTGGCTGCACCAGTCTGCATTCCCACCAGCAGTGCACTAGAGTCCCCTTTTCTCCACACCCTCGCCAACACTTGTTGTTTGATGATTTGTTGATGGCGGCCATTCAGACAGGTGTGAGGTGATACCTCATTGTTGTTTTGATTTGCATCTCTCTGATGATTAGTGATGATGAGCATTTCTTCATATGTTTCTTAGTCATTTGTATGTCCTGTTTGGAGAGGTGTCTATTTAGTTCCTCTACCCATTTTTTAATTGGATTCTTTGTCTTCCTTTGTGAAGGTGTATGAACACTCTATATGTATTGGAAATTAAACTCTTATCTGATATATCATTGGCAATTTTACTCTCCCATACAGTCGGTAGCCTTTCCGTTTTGATGATTGTATCTTTCGCTGTGCAGAAGCTTTTGAGTTGGATGTAGTCCCATGTGTTCATTTTCTCCTTTGTTTCTGTTGACTTAGATGATGTGTCAGTAAAAATTCTGCTGCATATCATGTCGAAATTTTGTTGCCCATAGTCTCTTCTAGGATTTTTATGGATTCATGATCCACATTTAAGTCTTTTATCCATTTTGAGTTTATTTTGGTGTAGGGTGTAAGTTGATGGTCTAGTTTCATTTTTCTGCAAATAGCTATCCAATTTTTCCAGCACCATTTATTAAAGATGCTGTCCTTACTCCACTGTATGCTTTTGTCACCTTTGTCAAATATTAATTGAGCATATTGCCTTGGGTCCATTTCTGGGTTCTCTATTCTGTTCCACTGATCTATATACCTGTTCTTGTGCCAGTACCAGGCTGTTTTGATTATAGTGGCTTTGTAGTATAACCTGAAATCTGGTATTGTGATCCCTCCAACTTTGTTCTTCCTTTTCAAGATTGCTGTGGCCATTTGAGGCCTTTTTTGGTTCCATATAAACTTTTGAAGTAATTGTTCTAATTCTGTGAAGTATGCCGTTGGTATTTTGATGGGGATTGCATTGAATCTATATATTGCTTTGGGTAATATGGACATTTTAATGATGTTAATTCTCCCAATCCATGAACAGGGTATGTGCTTCCACTTTTTTATATCTTGCTCTATTTCTTTTTTCAATGACCTGTAGTTTTCTGCAAATAGGTCCTTTATTTCTTTGGTTAAGTTTATTCCTAGGTATCATTATTTTTTTGCCGCAATGGTAAATGGGATTGTTTTCTTAGTTTCTCTTTCTGTGAGTTCATCATTGGTGTATAAGAATGCCATTGATTTCTTGACGTTAATTTTGTATCCTGCTACTTTGCCAAATTCATTTAAGTCTAGTAAACTTTTGGTGGAGTTTTGGGGTTTTCTATGTACATTATCATGTCATCTGCAAATAATAACAATTTCACTTCCTCCTTTCCAATTTGGATCCCTTTCATTTTTTCTTCCTGTCCGATTGCTGTGGCTAAGACTTCCAGTACTATGTTAAATAGGAGTGGCCAAAGTGGGCATCCTTGCCTTGTTCTTGTTCTTAAGGAAAATGCTTTTAGTTTTTGCCCATTGAGTATGATGTCGGATGTAGGTCTTTCATATATGGCCTTTATTATGTCGAGATATGATCCCTCTATTCCCACACTGCTGAGCATTTTTATCAGAAATAGATGCTGGATTTTATCGAAGGCTTTTTCAGCATCTATTTATATTATCATATGGTTTTTATTCTTCATTTTATTCATGTGGTGTATCACATTTATGGATTTGCGAATATTGTACCAGCCTTGCATCCCTGGGATGAATCCCACTTGGCCATGGGGAATAATTTTTTTGGTGTATTGCTGGATTCGATTTTCTAGTATTTTGTTCAGAATTTTGGCATCTATGTTCATCAGGGATATTGGCCTGTAGTTTTCTTTCTTTGTTGTGTCTTTTTTTGGTTTTGGAATTAGAATTATGCTGGCTTCATAAAATGAGTTTGGAAGTCTTCTGTCTCCTTGAATTTTTTGAAATAGTTTGAGGAGAATGGGTATTAGTTCTTTGAATGTTCGGTAGAACTCCCCCGTGAAGCCATCCGGGCTGGACTTTTGTTTGCTGGGAGAGTCTTGATTACATCTTCAATTTTTTCTGTTGTTATTGGTCTGTTCAGGTTTTCTATCTCTTCCTGATCCATTTTGGGAGACTATGTGTTTCTAGAAATTTGTCCATTTCACTTAGATTTTCGAATATGTTGCCATATAATTGTTCATAGTAGTTGTTAACCATCTTTTGTATTTCTGTGGTGTTAGTTGTTATCTCTCCTCTTTCATTTCTGATTTTATGTATTTGGGTTCTCTCTCTTTGTTTCTTGGTGAGTCTAGATAAGGGTTCATCAATCTTGTTTATCTTTTCGATAAACCAGCTCTTTTTTTTTTTATTGATCCTCTGAATTGTTTTTTTGGTCTCTATGTCATTTATTTCTGCTCTGATCCTTACTATTTCCTTCCTTCTACTTGCTCTGGGGTTTTCTTTTTGTTTGCTCTCTAGTTCTTTAAGTTGTGATGTTAGATAGTCTATTAGAGATTTTTCTTCTTCTTTGAGTTAGGCCTATAGTGCTATGAACTTCCCTCTCAGAATTGCTTTTGCTGCATCCCATAGATTTTGTGTTGCTGTGTCTTCATTTTCATTGTTTTCCAGGAAGTTTTTGATTTCTTCCTTGATCTCCTCGGTGACCCATTCATTATTTAATACCATGCTAATTAGCTTCCATGTGTTCAAATGTCTTTGTATCTTCTTCTTGCAATTGATTACTAATTTCATGCCATTGTGGTCTGAGAAGATGCTTGATATAATTTCAATCTTCTTGAACTTGTAGATACTTAGTTTGTGCCCTAACATGTGGTCTATCTTTGAGAATGTTTCATGTGCTCTTGAGAAGAATGTGAATTCTGTAGTTTTGGGGTGTAGTTCTCTGTAGATATCAATTAAATCCATTTGGTCTAGTGCTTCATTTAGAGTCTCTGTTTCTTTGCTAATTTTTTGTCTAGAGGATCTATCCAGTGATGTGAGGGGGGTGTTGAAGTCCCCTGCTATGATTGTATTGCTATCGATTTCTCCTTTGAAGTCCTCCAATAGTTTTTTAATATATTTTGGTGCTCCTATATTGGGTGCATATATGTTTATCAAGGTTATATTTTCCTGTTTGATATATCCTTTCAATATTACGTACTGGCCTTCTTTGTGTCAACTTATGACCTTCTGTCTGAAGTCGATTTTATCAGATATAAGTATAGCTACCCCTGCTTTTTTCTTTTCCTTTTGCTTGAAAGATTTTTCCCATCCCTTCACTTTCAATCTATTTGAGTCTTTTGTTGTGAGGTGGGTCTCTTGTAAACAACATATAGATAAGTCATGCTTTCTTATCCAATCAGCTACCCGGTGTCTTTTTATGGGAGCATTCAGTCCATTTACATTTAAGGTGATTATTGGTATGTACTTATTTATTGCCATTTTTGTTTAGTGTGGTTCTATTTTCCTTTCCATTTCTCCTAGTAATTACAGCAGTCCTTTTAACATTTCTTGCACTGCTGGTTTGCTGCAAATGTATTCCCTTAGCGTTTTTTTTTGTCTGAAAAGCTCTTTATTTGACCTTCTATTTTGAATGATAGCCTTGCTGGGTAGAGTAGTCTTGGATTCAGATCCTTGTTTTTCATGACCTTGATTACTTCATTCCTTTCCCTTCTAGCCTGTAGTGTTTCTTGTAAAAAGTCAGCTGAGAGCCCTATGGGATTTCCTTTGTAGGTAACCTGTTGCTTATCTCTTGCAGATTTTAGGATTCTCTCTTTGTCTTTAATTTTTGGCAGTTTGATTACTATGTGCCTTGGTGTAGGCTTATTTGGGTTCTTCTTACTTGTGGCTCTCTGAGCTTCTTGAACTTGAATGCATTCTTCCTTCACCAAATTAGGGAAGTTTTCTGTCACTATTTCTTTGAATATATTCTCTAACCCTCGCTTACTTTCTTCTTCTTCGGGGTCTCCTATGATGCAAATATTAGCCCGTTTCCAGTTGTCCCATAGTTCTCTTAAGCTGTCTTCCTGTTTTTTAATCGTTTTTGTTGTTGTTGTTGTTGTTTTCTGATTGGTTGATTTCTTCTAGCCTGTCTTCTAATTCACTGATCCAGTCCTCAGCTTCCCCTACTCTGCTTTTTACACCTTCCAATGTGCTTTTCTATTCTGATATGTCATTCTTCATTTCTTCCTGTTGGTTTTTCATTTCCAACTGTTTTATTTTCAACATTTCTATGTCTTTACTCATGGTGCTCATGTCCTTACACATGCTTTTGAGATTCCGCAGCATCATGGCTCTAAATTCTAGTTCTGTTAACTTGCTTAACTGCACCTCATTTACTTCATCTTCCGTAGAGGTCTCTTGTTCTTTCATTTGGCTTTTGTTTCTGTTTCTCACCATTTTGGCTATCACAGTGGGCTTTTGAGTCTGCCAAATTTTCTCAGTGTGTGTTGGTGTTCTGCTGTTTGTGTCTCCCTCTCCTGGGTTTGGATGTGCCAGGGAGGACCCACTTTAAACACCACTGTCAAGTTTTAGCTTTTCTGGTTAGTGTTGCACGCCCAGGGAATGGTAGTTATCCTCTTGTTTTTTTTTTGCCTGGAGGCTATTAGTTGAGGTCACCTGCAGACCCTTGGTTTCTGAGTTTCCTGAAAAACTCCCTCAGGTGCTCAGTGTAAGTGGATTTCCTGAGAGTGAGGCAGGTGTTCCTTGTTAATGGGCCTCAATTAGCATTTCAATGGCCACCAGGTGGGGTTGAATCTCTGAGGGAGGGGCCGCCTCCTCTCCCCATAGCCCTGAGAAGAAGTAAAATGACCACAGTCCTGCGTGGCTGCACTCAGCAAAAGCTCTTAGCACCCTCCTAAAACCTGAGTGTCCCCACACAGTTCCAGTCCAGTCTGCCTTCCCTCTGCCAGAGCCCAAGGTGAGTGACTGCTGCCAATTTAGCCTCTGTCTGGACTCTGTGTCCTGGAGCCGCCTGGGACTTTTATCCCGAGGGCGCTGCTTCTAGCCAAGGGCGGCTGCGGCTGTGGCTGTTGCACCAGCTGAGGGGGGTTGCACTCAGCAGAAGCCCCAGGACTGAGCTGTGGTAGTGGGACACTGCAGAGGTGGCAGTAGCGTCCAGCACAGTTCCCTGGCCCCCGCGAGTTCCGGCGGCGCCTGCTATGGGCTTAGTATGCAGAGTTCGCGGGACTCAGCCTTGGTAGCAGTGTCCCGCTGAGTCCCCTGGTGCCCATGAGTCTATGTGGCTCCAGCTGAGGGCTTAGCAGGCTACAGATTTCCCAGGGACCATGCAGGGTGGCAAGGGAGGCGGTAGCAGTAACTTTCCGCTGAGTTCCCTGGCCCCTGCCCAGGCCACTGGGGACAGTGGTCTCCTGGCCCCCTCTTGCATCCTCGCAAGCGTACCAGGATTGAGTGGGTGTTTCTGGTTATGTGTTCCTCCAAGGTGTCTTTCAGCTGCCCTTTCCTGACGATTTGCCTTTATTTTCGTTGTAAATCCAGTTTGGTCTTGGGAGGTCGTCTGTGTCGCTCCATTCACTTCGTCGCCATTTTCTCTTGATCTTTTTTTTTTTTTTAATTGGTTTTCTTGTCTTTCTTTTGTTGAGTTTTATGAGTACATTATATTTTTTGGAAATTTCCCCCTCATCCTATGTCCTGTATCTGTGGCAAATATGTTCTCACACATAGTGGGTTCCCTTTTAATTTTAATGCTGGTTTCTTTTGTTGTGCAGAAGGTTTTTAGTTTGATGTACTCCCTTGTAATAAATTGTCCTTTCTTTCTCTGGTCCTAGGTAATATATTAGTAAAAATTTAATTTCATGTGATGTTTGAGAATTAGCTGTTTATATTTTCTTCCAGGAATTATTTAGTTTCATGAGTTGCATTTAAGCCTTTTACCATTTTGAGTTTATTCTTGTGTATGGTATACGTTGGTGGCTTAGTTTTATTTATTTATTTTTTTGCATGTACTTATCCAATTTTTCCAACACCATTTATTGAAAAGACAGTCTTTACCCTATTGTATACTCTTGCCTCCTTGGTCAAATATTAATTGTGCATAATCTCTTGGATCAAGTTTTTGTTTCTTTGTTAATTTTGTATCTTGTTATGTTGCCCTATTTATTTATTAAATATAGTAGTTTTTAGTGCAGTGTTTGGTGTTTTCTAGGTACAATATAAGTTCATCTGTGAATAATGACAGTTTCACTTCCTTCTTTTCAATTTGGGTGCCATGTAGTTTTTTTGTTTGTTTGTTTGTTTTTTTATCTGTGGCTAAGTCTTCCAGTACTATGCACAAAAAGAGTGCTGAAAGTGGACAACCCTGTTTTGTTCCTGTTCTTAAGGAAAATGCTTTTAGGTTTTTTCCATGGAGTATGATGTTGGAGGTAGGTTTGTAATATATGGCCTTTATTCTATTGAGATATGATCCCTCTATTCCCACTTTGCTCAGCATTTATCAGAAATAGGGGCTGCATTTTGTCAAATGCTTTTTCATCATCTATTGATATAATCATATTATTTTTATATTTTATTTTGTTTATGTGGTATATCAAATTTATTGATTTGCAAATCCTGTATCAGCCTTACATCCCTGGGGTAAATACCACTTGGTTGTGCTGAATAATTTTTTAAATATATTGCTGAATCCAATTTTGCTAAAATTTTGTTGAGGTATTTGGCATCTATGTTTACAAAGAATATTGGCTTGTAATTTACTTACTTTGTAGTATCTTTATCTGGTTTTGAATTATGATTATGGAGACCTCATAAAAAAATTGATGGACTTTCTTTTTAAATTTTTTGGAATTGTTTGAGGAGAAAGGGTGTTAGTTCTTTGAATGTTTAGTAAAACTCCCCTGTTAAGTCAACCAGACTGGAACCTTTGTTTGCTGGTAATCTGTTGATTAGTGCTTCTAGATATTTTAGTTGTCATGGTCTATGCAGGTTTTCTGACACTTCCCTGTTGAGTTTTAAATGCTGATATGATTGTTGGAAGTTTTTCATTTCACATTCTTTTCCCACTTGCTAGCATATAATTATTCATAATATTTTTTTTTGACAATCTTTTGTGTTTCTATGGTGTCAGTTATGACTTCTCCTTTTTCATTTCTGGTGTTATTTATTTTTGTTCCTCTCTCTTTGTTTCTTGGTGAATCATACTAAAGGTGGATCAATCTTGTTTATCATTTCAAGGAACTAACTCTTAGTTTCATTGATTTTTTTTATTGTTCTTTTAATTATTTTTTTTAGTTGCTCTGTCATTGATTTATGCTCTGATCTTTATTATTTCCTCCATTATCCTAACTCTGGGCTTTTCTTTTCATTCTCTTTTAGTTTTTAAATTGTAGGGTTAAATACTTTATTAAAGTTTTTCTTGTTTCTTGAGGTAGGCCTGTATTGCTACAGACTTCAATGTCAGGACTGTTTTTGCTTTGCCCCACAGATATTTTGTTGTTGTGTGTTCATTTTTATTTGTTTTCAGAAAGTTTTTATTTCTTCCTTGATTTCTTTGGTAACACATTCATTGTTTAATAACCTCACACTGTTTGAATTTTTTTGTGTTTTTTAATATTTTTTTTATTTATTAGTTTTAGTTACAGATGTTTCTCATTTTCCCTCCATTGACACCCTCCTCTTCTTCACCCCTGCTCCATCCCCAGCTTTGTTGTCTATGTTAATTGGTCATGCATACATGCATGTAAGTTTGGTGGTTTATCTCTCCCCGCATCAACTCCCCTTCCTCTGAGGCTTGTCAGTCTGTACCCCACCTCCATGTCTCTGGGAAAATTTTGTTCAGCAGTTTGTTTAGCTTATTATATTTCACAAATATATGAGAACAAGGGTTATTGTCTTTGTCTGCTTGGCTTGTTTATCTTAGCATAACACTCTCCAGGTCCTTCCATACCATCTCAAAGAATGGATCTTTCTTTTTTAAAGCTGCATAGTATTCCATTGGGTACATATATCACAGTTTTTAATCCACTCATCTACTGATGGACACTTGGGTTGTTTCCAGATCTTAGCTATTGCAAATAGTGCTGCTATGAACAATTCTTTCTGATTGGTGTTTCAGGTTTCTGGGGGTATATTCCTAAAAGTGGAATCACTGGGTCAAATGGCAGTACAATTTTTAACTTTCGAAGTAACAACATACTGATTTTAACAGTGGCTGCACCAGTCTACATTCCCACCAACAGTGCACTAGAGTCCCCTTTTCTCCACACCCTCACCAACACTTGTTATTTGATGATTTTTTGATGGCAGCCATACTGATAGGTGGAAGGTGATACCTCACAGTTGTTTTTATTTGCATCTCTCTGATGATTAGTAATGTTGAGATTTCTTTATATATCTCATGGCCATTTGTATGTTTATTTAGGTGTGTCTACTTATTTAAATGTGTCTATTTAGGTCCTTTACCCATATTTTAATTGGGTTCTTTCTCTTCCATTTTTTAAATATTTTATTTTATTTTATTTTAAATTTTATTTTTGTTACAGGTGTTTCTCCTTTTTTTACACCATTGACACCCTCCTCCCCTTCCCACCAACCTCGTCCCTGGCTCTGTTGTCCATGTCAATTGGTCATGCGTACATGCATATAAGTTCTGTGATTTATCTCTTCCCACCCCCCAACACCCCCCTCTTCTGAGGGTTGTCAGTCTGTATCCTACTTCCATGTTTCTGGGCCTACCCTATTCATCAGGCTGTTATGTTCATTATATTCCACAAATAAGTAAAATCATGTGGTATTTGTCTTTTTCTGCTTGGCTTGTTTTACTTAGGAGGATACTTTCTAGGTCCCTCCATATCATCTCAAAGGAGAAGAGATCTTTCTTTCAGCTGCATAGTACTCCATTGTGTATATGTACCACAGCTTTTTTATCCGTTCATCTACTGATGGCACTTGGGCTGTTTCCAGGTCTTAGCTATTGTAAATAGTGCTGCTACAAACATGGGGGTACATATATTCTTCCTGATTGGTGTTTCAGGCTTCTTAGGGTATATTCCTAGAAATGGGATCACTGAGTCAAATAGAAGTTCAATTTTTAACTTTTTGAGGTAACACCATAGTGTATTTCATATTGGCTGCACCAGTCTGTATTCCCACCAGCAGTGCACTAGAGTCCCCTTTTCTCCACACCTTCGCCAACACTTGTTGTTTGATGATTTTTTGATGGTGGCCATTCTGACAGGTGTGAGGTGATACCTCATTGTTATTTTAATTTCATCTCTCTGATGATTAGTGATGATGAGCATTTCTTCATATGTCTCTTAGCCATTTGTATATCCTTTTTGGAGAGGTGTCTATTTAGTTCCTCTGCCCATTTTTACATTGGGTTCTTTGACTTCCTTTTGTGGAGTTGTATGAGCATTCTATATGTATCAAAACCCCTTATCTGATATATCATTGGCAATTATGGTCTCCATACAGTGGGTAGCCTTTCCATTTTGATGATTGTATCTTTCGCTGTGCATAAGCTTTTGAGTTTGATGTAGTCGCATGTGTTCATTTTCTCCTTGTTTCTATTGCCTGAGGTGATGTGTCAGTGAAAATTCTACTGTGTATGATGTCTGAAATTTTGTTGCCTACAGTTTCTTCTAGGATTTTTATGGATTCATGAGTCACATTTAAGTATTTTATCCATTTTGAGTTTATTCTTCTGTGCAGTGTAAGTTGATGGTCTTGTTTCATTTTTTTGCATGTAGCTGTCCAATTTTCCCAAAATTTATTAAAGAGGCTGTTCTTACAAGACAAACTAGATCAGTTGGACTTAATTGATAATTACAGAAAATTTTACCCCAAAGCTGCAGAATATACATTCTTTTCAAGTTCACATAGGTCATTCTCAAAGGTAGATCCCAAGTTAGGACACAAAGCAAGTCTCTACAAATTCAAAAAACAATAAATAAGATCATATCAAGAAACTTCTCAGATCACCGTGCATGAAACTAGAACTCAATTACAATAAAAATACACACACAAAAATTCAAACACTTGGATGCTAAATAGCATGTTATTAAACAACAAATGAGTTACTAACAAGATCAAAGAAGAAATTAAAACCTTCCTGGAAACCAATGAAAACGAACATACAACACAAAATCTATGGGACACAGTCAAAGCAGTCCTGAGAGGGAAGTTCATAGCACTACAAGCCTACCACAAGAAACAAGACAAATTCCTAATTGACTTTCCAGCCCTACAACTTAAATAACTAGAAAGTAAACAAAAAGAAAAACCCAGATCTAGTAGGAGGAAGGAAATAGGAATGGTCAGAGCAAAAATAAACCACATAGAGAATAAAGAAACAATTTAAAAGATCAATGAAAGAAAAAGCTGGTTCTTTGAAAAGAATAACAAGATTGATGGATCTTTAGCTAGACTCACCAAGAAACAAAAAGAGAGAAACCAAATAAACAAAATCAGAAATGAAAGAGAAGTAAAACTGATAGCACAGAAATACAAAGGATCATCTAAACAGCAAAATACCAATACCCACAGGAAAAATTTGGCAGACTCCAAAATCCACTAAGATAGCCAAAATGGTGACACAAAGAAACAAATACCAAATGAAAGAATAAGAGAACTCTATAAAAGATGAGATCAATGAAATGCAGTTAAGCAAATTATCAAAGGTAGAGTTCAGAGCCATGATCTTGAGGAAGCTCAACAGTATGAGTAAAAATATAGAAACATTGAAAACCAACGAAGTGGAAATGAACAATGACACAGCAGAAATTAAGAATACATTGAAAGGACTAACTAGCAGAATAGAAGAAGCTGAGGACCTGATCAATGAATTAAAAGTCAGGGCAGAAATATCAACCAATCAAAAAACCAAAAGAAAAAAATGATTAAAAACCAGGAAGATAGGTTAAGAGAAATCTGGGAGAACTGGAAATGTAATAATATTCGCATCATAAAAGTCCCCAAAGAGGAAGAAAATGGGCAAGGGTTAGAGAATATATTTGAAGAAATAATGACAGAAAACTTTCCTAACTTGGAGAAGGAAGAAGACATTCAAGTTCAAGAAGCACACAGAGCCCCAAGTAAGAGGAACCCAAACAGGTCCACACCAAGACACATAATAATTAAAATGACAAAAATTAAAGAAAAAGAAATAATTCTAAAGGCAGCAGGATATAAGAAACAGGTTACATACAAAGAAAACGTCATAAGGCTCTCAGCTGATTACTCATCAGAAACAATCCAGGCCAGAAGGGAGTGGCATGAAGTAATCACGGTCATGAAAAACAAGGATAGGAATCCAAGACTACTCTAGCCAGGAAGGCTATCATTCAAAATAGAAGGTCAAATTAAGAGCTTTCTAGAAAAAAAAAAAAAAGGCTAAGAGAATATGTGAAAACCAAACCAGCACTGCAAGATATGTTACAAGGAATGCTGTGAATAGTAGAAAAAAACAGGAAGAAAATCAAAACCACATTAAACAAAAATGGCAATAAATAAGTGAATATCAGTTATCACCTTAAACATGAATGGTTTGATTGCTTTGATAAAGACTCTCAGAGTGGCGGACTGGATAAGAAAGCATGGCTCACATATATGTTGTTTACATGAAAATCACCTCACAACAAAAGACTCACATAGGTTGAAAATGAGGGGATAAAAAAATATTTCAAGCAAATGGAAAGCAAATAAGCTGGGGTAGCAATACTCATATCTGATAATACAGATTTCAAAATGAAGGCCATAACTAGAGACAAAGAAGGCCACTACATAATATTGAAAGGATCTATCCAACAGGAAGATATAACCTTGATAAACATATGCACCCAATATAGGATCACAAAAATATATTAAAAATCTTCTGGAGGACTTCAAAGGCGAAATCAACAGCAGTACAATCATACCAGGGAACTTCAATACCATGCTGATATCACTGGATATATCTTCTTGACAAAAAATTAACAAGGAAACACAAACTCTAAATAAAGTGCTAGATCAAATGGATTTAATAGATGTCACAGAGAATTACACCCCAAAACTGCAGAATTCACATCCTTCTCAAGTGCACATAAGACATTCTCAAAGATAGACCATGTTTGGGCACAAACTAAGTCTGTACAAGTTCATGAAGATTGAAATCATATCAAGCATCTCCTCAGATCACAATGGCATAAAACTAGAAATCAATTGCAACAACAACATGCAAAGACATTTGAAAACACAGAGGTTAAATAGCACGCTATTGAGCAATGAATGGGTTACCATGGAGAATAAGAAAGTAATTAAAAACTTCCCGGGAACGAATGAAAATGAACACAAAACAATACAAAATCTATGGAATGCGGCAAAAAAAGTTCTGAGAGGGAACTTCATTGCACTACAGGCCTACCTCAAGAAACAAGAAAAATTTCTAATACAGTATCTAACCTCACAACTTAAAAAAGTAAAATGCAAACAAAAAGAAAACCCCACAGCAAGTAAAAGAAAGAAAATAATAAAGATAAGAGCAGAAATAAATGACATGGAGACCAAAAAAAAAAAAAAAATTCAAAGGATCAATTAAAGAAAGAGCTGGTTCTTTGAAAAGATAAAGAAGATATACCGACCCTTAGACTCACCAAGAACAAAGAGAGAGAACCCAAATACACAAAATCAGAAATGAAAGAGGAGAAATAATAACTGACACCACAGAAATACAAGAGATTGTGAACAAATATTATGAACAATTATACGGCAACAAATTCAACAATCTAAAAGTAATGAACAAATTTCTAGAAACAAACAGTCTCCCAAAACTGAACCAGGAAGAGATAGAAAACTTGAACAAACCAATAACAACAAAAGAAATTGAAGATATAATCAAGACTCTTCCAGCAAACAAAAGTCCATGCCTGGACGTCTTTATGGGGGAATTTTACCGACCACTCAAAGAAAAACTAACACCCACTCTCCTCAAACTATTTCAAAAAATTCAAGATGAAGGAAAGACTTCCAAGCTTGTTTTTTGAGTCAGCATAATTCTAATTTCAAAACCAGAAAAAGACACTACAAAGAAAGAAAACTACAGACCAATATCCCTGATGAACATAGATGCCAAAATCCTGAACAAAATATTAGCAAATTCAATCCAGCAATATGTCAAAAGAATTTTTCAACATGACCAAGTTTGAATCATCTCAGGGATGCAAGGCTGGTACAATATTCACAAATCAATAAATGTAATACACCATGTAAACAAAATAAAACATAAAAATCATATGATCATATCAATAGATACTGAAAAGCATTTGACAAAATCCAGCACCCATTTCTGATAGAAACGCTCAGCAATCATGGAATAGAGGGATTATATCTCGACATAATAAAGGCCATATATGAAATTCCTACAGCCAACATCATACTCAATGGGAAAAAATTAAAAGCATTTCCCTTAAGAACTGAAACAAGACAAGGATGCCCACCTTCACCGCTCTTATTTAACATAGTACTGGAAGTCTTAGCCACAGCAATCAGACAGGAAGAAAAAATAAAAGGAATCCAAATTGAAAAGGAGGAAGTGATACTGTCATTATTTGCAGATGACATGATACTATACAAAATTAATGTGAAGAAATCAATGGCATTCTTATACAACAATGGTGAACTCACAGAAAGAGAAACTCAAATAAAATCCCATGTAGCATCGTGGCAAAAAAATTAAGATTCTTAGAAATGAATTTAACCAAAGAAATAAAGGACCTATTTGCAGAAAACCACTGGTCTTTGAAAAAAAGAAATAGAGGGAGATATAAAAAAAGTGGAAGCACATACCTTGTTCATGAATTGAAAGAATTAAGATCATTAAAATGTCCAAACTACTCAAAGAAATCTGTAGATTCAATGCAATTCCCATCAAAATACCAACAACATACTTCACAGAACTAGAACAAAAACTTCAAAAGTTCATATGGAACCAAAAAAGATCCTGAATATCCACAGCAAACTTGAAAAAGTAAAACAAAGTTGGAGGGATCACATTACCAGATTTCAGGTTATACTACAAAGCCACTGTAATCAAAACAGCCTGGTACTGGCACAAGAAAAGGCCGATAGACCAGTGCAGGAGGACAGAGAACCAAGAAATGGACCCATGGCCATATGCTCAATTAATATTTGACAAAGGTGGCAAGAGCATACAGTGGAGTATAGACAGCCTCTTTAATAAATGGTATTGGGAAAATTGAACAGCTACATGCAAAAAAATAAAACTAGACCATCAACTTACACCCTACACAAGAATAAGCTCAAAATGGATAAAACACTTAAATGTAACTCATGAATCCATAAAAATTCTAGAAGAAAATGTAGGTGACAATATTTCAGACATCATACACAACAGAATTTTCACTGATACATCACCTAAGGCAACAGAAACAAAGTAAAAAAAAAAAAAAATGAACACGTGGGACTACATCAAACTAAAAAGCTTCTGCACAGCAAAAGAAACAACCACCAAAATGGAATAGTAACCAACTGTAAGGGATAGCATAATTGCCAATGATATATCAGATAAGGGGTTAATTTCCAATATATATAGAGTGCTCATACAACTCAACACAATGAAGACAAAGAACACAATTAAAAAATGGGCAGAGGAACTAAATAGACACCTCTCCAAACAGGACATACAAATGGCTAAGAGACATATGAAGAAATGCTCCACATCACTAATCATCAGAGAGATACAATTAAAACAACAATGAGATATCACCTCACACCCGTCAGAATGGCCACCATCAACAAACCATGAAACAACAAGTGCTGGTGAGGGTGTGGAAAAATGGTTCTCTAGTACACTGCTGGTGGGAATGCAGACTTGTGCAACCACTATGGGAAACAATATGGTGTTACCCTAAAAAAATAAAATTGAACTTCCAGTTGACCCAGTGATCCCCCTTCTAGGAATATACCCTAAGAAGCCTGAAACACCAATCAGAAAGAATATATGTACCCCCATGTTTGTAGCAGCACTATTTACAATAGCTAAGATCTGGAAACAGCCCAAGTGTCCATCAGTAGACAAATGGATAAAAAAGCAGTGGTACTTATACACAATGCAGTACTATGCAGCTGTAAGAAAGAATGGTCTCTTATCCTATGAGATGACATGTAGGTACCTGGCAAATATTATCCTAAGCGAAATAAGCCAAACAGAGAAAAACAAGTATCATATGATCTCATTATTTTTGGAATATAATGAAAATAACAGTCTGAGGAATGTGATAGTCCCAGAGACGTGGAAGTGGTGTACAGACTGAAAATTTCAGAAGAGGGGGTGGTGGGGGAGAGATAAACCACTGAACTTACATGCATGTGTGCATGAACAATGACATGTACAACATAGCTGGGGACAGTGTGGGGAGGGGGGAGGGGGATTCCGTGGGGTAAAATGGAGAAACATCTGTAACAAAAATAAATAAATTAATTAAGAAAATAAAATATAATAAAATAAAATAAATAAATGCCATATATTAACCTACAGCCAACATCATACTCAATGAGCATAAACTGAAAGCTTTTTCCTTAAGCACAGGAACAAGAAAGGTATGTCTACCTTCACCACTTTTATTTAACATAGTTCTGAAAGTCTTAGCCTCAGCAATTATAAACAAAGAAAAAATAAAATGAACCTGAATTAGAAAGGAGGAAGTGAAACTGTCATTGTTTGCATATGACATGACACTATACTTAGAAATGTCTAAATATTCCTTCAAATGTGTACTAGACTTAAAAAATGAATTTGGCAATGTAGCAGCATACAAAATTGATATCAAGAAACTGCCAAGAGCCCTGGCCAGTTTGGCTCAGCCCTTAGTCTTGGCCTGCGGTCCAGAGAGAGCCGGGTTTGGTTTTCGCTAAGGGTGTGTGCCTCAGTTGCAATTTTTTCCTAGCCCTGGTTGGTTGTGCACATGGCAGCCACTTTTTTTGTCCCTTTCACGTTGATGTTTCTCTCTCTCTCTCTCTCTCTCTCTCTCTCTCTCTCTCTCTCTTCCTTTCTCTTTTTCCCACTCTATCTGAACAAAAAATGGAAAAATCTCCTTGGGTGAGGATTAAAAAAAAAAGAGACTGTCAAGAAAAGGTGATGTTTGGCAGAACTGGAGTAAGGTTAAGTGTGTAAGAGTGTGAGAGAGTGTAAGATAGAGTGTGAGTAAATGTGAGTGTAAATGATCAACCTTGAGCAGTGCAGAGACATGGGCAGAAGGTTGCTGTGCTATGGACTGAAAGCAGCCAGCTATCGCAGTAAGTGGCAGGTCAGCAAACTTTTCCCTATGTGGCTGGGAGGCCCTACCATTTTGGAAGATCCCAGGTCTTCTCTTGGAGGATGAAAAAGGGAGCAGCTAGAGCCAAGTAACCTGAGTCCACCAGAATGCCTTGCACACCATCGGTTCTGTGAACTGAGCTGTGTCAACACAGTAAGTGCACAGTAGCAGCACTATTGAAGTGCCTACTGCAGTTGACAAAAATGTCTGGCAGCCAGAGCCCCACCACCAACAGCATAGGTGGCTTGCCTAGGCTTGTGGCAGTGCGGCCACCCAGGCTTATGGCAGCACTAGCACCAGCTTGAGAGCCCAGAACCTCCCCCCACAGCAACAGTGACTTGGCAGGAGTAGAACCCCACTCCCATTAGGCATTAGCAGCTCAGATTGGCAAATGAAAATTATCCTCTGCAGCATCAGCAAAGGCTCATGAGGAGCTGTGCCCCAGCCCAAGCAACAGAGCTTGGTAGGGCAACTGAGACCTGTCCCTGACAACTGCAGCAGGGAAATTGAAGTGGAGCTTCTTCCTCCAGCATCAGCAAAGTCCTAGGTGCAAAGTATCCCCAGCCTCCAACAGCAGTAAAGGATTGGAACCTGAGAGCACACCCTGGCAACAGCAGCAGCAGTAGCAGTGCAAACTAGGAGCTGACATTTTCCCCCAGCAGCAACTGATCAGGTGCTGAGCCCCACCAGGCAGCAGAGTACCCCAATAACACACTAGTGGGACCCATGCACCTAGAAGCATACCAGGGGAAACCACAAACCCCAGCAGAGTATGAGAAAAACACATTAACCCCAGCAACACACAGTGGAACCCACAAACTGCAGCAGCATACCAATAAGACCCACAAACCCCAGCAGAAACCAGCTTGACCCACACATCCCAGAAGCATACCAGAGGGACCCACGAACCCCGGATGCATACCAGTGGAATCCACACTTGCCAGCAGCATGCTAGTGGAACGCCACACACCCCACAGTGCACCAAATGGACCCATGCACCCCAGGCAGCAGCAGCACATATTAGCAGTTGATACCCATTCCCAGCAGCAGCAGAAGCTGATCAGGAGTGGTGCCCCATCCTATGCAGAAGCAAGTCTCGGGGAGCCAAGATTTGCATGACAGACCAATACCAGCCACCAGGTGTCAACCCTCCAAGACCCATAGCAGGCAAAAGGCACCATATCTCAAAACAGGCTGGGAGGCACAGCAGCCTTACTTGATACACACTGACCTGCCTACACACTCCAACATTTCTCACCGGGCTTAGAACTATCACATTGCTAAAATGATGAGACAAAGAAACAACACCCAAATAAAAAAAGAGAGGAATCACCAGAATAGGAACTACAAGAACTAGAAGAAAGCAACTTGTCAGATAAAGAATTCAACTCAATGAGTATAAGGGTGCTCAAACAATTTGGTGAGAACTACAAGCAACTTAATAAAAATTATCAAAAACTCACTGGGAACTACTTCAGCTTAAAGAAAGAGAAGGAAGCTATGCAAAAATCAAGAGGAAATAAAGAATGACATAGGTGTTATGAAAAATACTTTAGAAGAGTTTAATAGTAGATTAGAAGAAGTTGAAGACCAAATCAGTGACATAGAAGACAAAGTAGAAAAAAAAAACCTCAAATAGAGCAGCAAATGGAAAAAAAAAAATATTAAAAAGCAGGAGGAGAGTTTAAGGAAGCTGTGAGACAAAACAAAATGTAACAACATTCACATTATAGGGGACCCAGAAAGAGAAGAGTCATAGAAAGGAATAGAAAACTTGTTTTAAGAAATAATGACAGAAAAGTTCCCTAAATGGGTGAAGGGAAAAGTCACACAAGTCCAGTAAACACAGAGAGTCCCAAGCAAGATGAACCCCCAAAAGCCACAGCTAGACACATCATAATAAAAATGGCAAACATTAAAGACAAAGAAAGAATCTTAAAGGAAGCAAGAGAGAGACAAAAAGTTACCTACAAGGGAGTTCCAAGTAGACTGACAGCTGATTTCTCAATAGAAACACTGCAGGTCAGAAGGGAGTGGCATGGAGTGCACAAATTTATGCAAGGCAAGGGTCTGAATCCGAGACTACTCGATCAAGCAAGGCTATCATTCAAAATTGGAAAAAAAATAAAGAGCTTGGAACATTAAAAAATAAATAAATAAATAAATAATTAAATAAATAAAACTAAAGGAATTTACCACCACCAAACCAGAACTACAAGAAATGCTGAAGGGACTGTTCTAAAAAGAAGAAGAAACAGAAAAAGAGAGAGAAAGAGGAACACAGGCATAAAATAAAAATGGGAACTGAATGATCTATTAATTCTATTAATAATAACTTTAAATGTGAATGGTTTAAATGATTCAATCAAAAAACAGGGTTGCTGATTGGATAAGAAAACATGACCCATATATATATATGCTGTCTACAAGACTCACACAGAATAAAAATAAATGGATAAAAATAATTTTCCAAGAAAATAAAAATGAAAAAAAAAACAAAAAAAAACAAGCTGGTGTAGTAATACTCATATCTGACAAGATAAACTTCAAAACGAGGGCCATAATAAGAGACAAAGAAGGTCATTACATAATGTTAAAAAGGTCAGTCAAACAAGAGGATATAACACTGGTTAAAATATACACATCAAATATGGGAGCACCAAAATATATTTAAAAATTTCTGGAGGACTTCAAGGGAGAGAGCAATAGCAATTTGATTATAGTGGGTGACATTAACACCCCACAGACACCACTGGATAGATCTTACCAAACACAAACTTAACAAGGACATAGTTCTTAAGTGATGACTCAGATCAGTTGGACTTAATTGATATTTACAGAACATTTCACACCAAAGCAGCAAAATATACATTCTTCTCAAGTGTACATGAGATATTCTCAAAGTTAGACCACATGTTAGGCAGAAGGTAAGTCTCTACAAATTAAAAAAAAAAATCATATCAAGCATGTTCTCATATTATAATGGCATGACACTAGAACTCAACTAAGACAAAAACACACAAAAACAGTCAAGCACTTGTAGGCTAAATAGCATGTTACTAAAGAATGAATGGGTTACCCACAAGATAAAGGAAGACAGAAAATGTTCCTGGAAACCAATGAAAATGAACACACACCAACATAAAATCTATGGGACACAGCGAAAGCAGTCCTGAGAGGAAAGTTTAAAGCACTACAGACCTACCTCAAGAAATGAGAAAAATTTCTAATGGACGCCTTAATCCTACAACTTAAAGAACTAGAAACTAAACAAAGAAACAAACAACAACAACAACCAGAGCAAGTAGAAAAAAATATAGTAAAGGTCAGAACAGAAATAAATGGCATGGAGACTAAAAAAATAATTCAAAAGATCAATGAAACAAAAAGTTGGTTCATTGAAAAGATAAGCAAGATCAATAGAACTTTAGCTAGATTCACCAAGAAGCAAAAAGAGCGGACCCAAATAAACAAAATCAGAAAAAGAAGAGAAGTAACAACTGACACCACAAAAATACAAAGAATCATCGAAACATATTATGAACAATTATACGCCAACAAATTGGACAATCTATGCAAAATGGTAAATTTCTAGAAACACACAGTCTCTCAAAACTGAACCAAGAAGAGATAGAAAACTTGAACATGCCAATAACAACAAAGGAAATTAAAGATGTAATCAAGAAACTCCCAGCAAACAAAAGCTCAGGCAAAGATGGCTTCACAGGAGAGTTTTATCAAACATTAAAAGAAGATCTAATGCCTATACTCCTCAAACTATTCCAAAAAATCCAAGAACACAGGAAACTTCCAAACCATTTTATGAGGACAGCATAATTCTAATTGCAAAACCGAATAAAGACACTACAAAGAAAGAAAACTATAGGCCAATATCTGTGATGAACACAGATGCCAAAACCTTAACAAAATATTTGCAAATCTGATCCAGCAATACATCAAAAACATTACTCAAAATGACCAAGTGGGATTCATCCCAGGGATGCAAGACTGGTACAATATTTGAAAGTCAATAAATGTGACACACCACATAAACAAAATAAAAGATAAAAACCATATGATTATATCAATAGATGCTTTAAAACCCAGCACCTATTTCTGACAAAAATGCTCAGCAATATGGGAATAGAGGGTCATATCTCAACATAATAAAGGCCATATATCATACTCAATGGGCAAAAACTAAAATCATTTTTCATAAGAACTAGAACAAGACAGAGATGTCCACTTTTGCCACTCTTATTTAACACAGTACTGGAAGTCTTAGCCACAGAAATTAGTCATGAAGATAAAATAAATGAGACCCAAAAAGGAAAGGAGGAAGTGAAACTGTCATTATTTGCAGATGACATGATACTATACATAGAAAACCCTGAAGACTACATTAAAAATTTACTAGACTTCATAAATGAATTTGGCAAAGTAGCTGGATACAAAATTAACATGAAGAAATCAACGGCATTCACATACACCAATGACGAACTCACAGAAAGAGAAACTAAATAAACAATCCTATTTATCATCGTGACAAAAAAATTAAGGTACCTAGGAATAAGCTTAAGCAAAAAATGAAAGACCTTATAACAGAAAACTACGGGTCATTGAAAAAAGAAATAGATATATAAAAATGTGGAAGCAAATACCTTGTTCATGGATTGGAATAATTAACATCTTTAAAATATCCATACTACCCAAAGAAACCTATATATTCAATGCAATCCCCATCAAAATAGCAACAATATACCTAATAGAACTAGAACAAATAATCCAAAAGTTTATATGGAAACAAAAAAAGGCCCAGAATAGACACAGCAATCTTGAAAAAAAAAAGAACAAAGTGAGATGGATCAAAATACTAAATATCAAGTTATACCACAAAGCCACTGTAATCAAAACAGCCTGGTACTGGCACAAAAACAGATATATAGACCAGTGGAACAGAACAGAGAACCCACAAATGGACCCAAGGCAATATGTTCAATTAATATTTAACAAAGGTGGCAAGAGCATACAATGCAGTCAAGACAGCGTCTTCAAGAAATGGTGTTAGGAAAATTGGACAGCTGCATGCAAAAAAAAAAAAGAAGCTAGAACATCAATGTATACCAAACACTAGAATAAACTCAAAATGGATTAAAGGCTTAATTGTGACTCATGAATCCATAAAATCCTAGAAGAAAATGTAGGCAACAAAATTTCAGACATCATACACAGCTGAATTTTCACTGATACAACACCTAAGGCAACAGACAAAGGAAAAATGAACACATAAGACTACATCAAACTTAAAAGCTTCTGCAGAGCAAAATAAACAACCATCAAAATGGAAAAGAAACCCACTATATAGGAGAGCATAACTGGCAATGATACATCAGATAAGGGGTTAATTTCCAAAATATATAGAGTACTCACACAACTCAATAGAAGGAAAAGAAAGAACTCAATTAAAAAATGGACAGAGGACATAAAGAGACACCACTCCAATAAGAACATAGAAATGGCCATAAAACATATAAAGAAATGCAAATTAAAACAACAATTAGGTATCACTTCATACCTGTCAGAGTAGCTGCCATCAACAAATAATCAAACAATAATTGCTGGTGAGGATGCGTAGAAAAGGGGACCCTAGTTTACTGCTTGTGGCAATGCAGACTGGTGCAGCCACTATGGAAAACACTATGGTGTTGACTCAAAAAACTTAAAAATTGAACTGCCATTTGACCCAGTATTCCCACTTCTAGGAATATATTCTTAGAAGCCTGAAACGCCAATCAGAAAGAATATATGTACCGCTATGTTCATAGCAGCACTATTTACACTAGCTAAGATCTGGAAGCAGCCCAAGTGTCCATTAGTAGACAAGTGGATAAAAAAAAGCTGTTGTGCATATATACAATGGAGTATTATGCAGCTGTAAGAAAGATTTCTTATCCTTTGCGACAACGTGGAGTGACCTGGAAAGTATTATCCTAAGCGAAACAAGCCAAGCAGAGAAAGACAAATATCACATAATCTCAGTTATTTCTGAAATATAATGAACTAAACAAACTGATGAACAAAATAGATTTAGAGTCATAGAAGTAGGGTTCAGACTGACTATCCTCAGAAGAGGGGGTAGAGTGGAGGAAGGAGATAAACCACAGTACTTATATGCACGTATCCATTACAGATGGACATAGACAACAAAGCTAAGGACGGGATGGGGGGGGCTTGTGAGGAGGGTGTCAATTGGGGAAAAAGGAGAAACATCTGTAACAAAAAAAATCTATGGGATTCTTATACACGAATAATGAACTTGCAGAAAGAGAAACTAAAAGAACAATCCCATTTATCAATGTAGCCAAAAAATTAAGTTACCTATGAAAACTTAATTAAAGAAGTAAAGGATGGATTTGCACAAAACCACAGGACATTGAAAAGAGAAATAGAGGAAAATAGTCTGGCTGGTGTGGCTCAGTGGTTTAGTGTTGTCCCATTCACCAAGAGTTTGCTGGTTCGGTATCCAGTCAGAACACATGCTCAGATTGTGGTTCTGATCCCCAGTGGGGAGCATGCACGAGGTGGCCAGTCAATGTTCTTTCTCATCAATGTTTCTATCTCTCTCTCCCTCTTCCTTTCTCTCTCTCTAAAATTAATAAAGGAAAACATATTTTTCCATGCAATAGAAGAAGATATTGAAAAGTGGAAGTGCATACCTTGTTCATGGATTAGAAAGATTAGCCTCATTAAAATGTCCATACTACCTAAAGCAATCTATAGATTTATTACAATGCCCATTAAAATACCAACGACATCCTTCACAGAACTAGACCAAATACTTCAAAAGATTATATAGAATCAAAAATGATTCCGAATATCCACAGCAATCTTTAAAAGGAAGGACAAAGTTGGAGGGATCACAATATCAGATATCAGGTTATACTACAAATACATTTTAATCAAAACAGCCTGGTACTGGTACAAGAACAGGCGTATAGATCAATGGAATAGAACAGAGTACCCTGAAATTGACCCAAGACATTATGCTCACTTAATATTTGACAATGTTGGCAAGAGCTTACAATGGAATAAAGACAGCCTCTTTAATAAATGGTGTTGAAAAAATAGACAGCTAGATGCTAACAAAATTAAACTAGACTACCAACTTACACCATACAGAATAATAAACTCAAAATGAATAAAAGAATTAAATGTAACTTATGAATCCATTAAAATCCTAAAAGAAAATGTAGGCAACAACATTTTAGACATTATACGCAGCTGAATTTTGACGGATGCAATGCCTAGGGCAAGAGAAACAAAGAAAACAATTAATACATGAGACTATACTAAACTAAAAACATTCTACATGGTAAAAGAGACAACCATCAAAATGGAAAGGGAGCCCATGATATGGGAGAGCATTATTGTCAAGGATACATCAGATAAGGGGTTAATTTTCAAAATGTATAGAGTACTCATACAACTCAAAAAAGGAAGATAAAGAACCCAATTTAAAAAATTGACAGAGGGTCTAAATAGACATCACTCCAGTAAGGACATAGAAGTGGCGAAGAGACATATGAAAAAATGCTCAACATCACTAATTATCAGAGAGATGAAAATTAAAACTATATGGTATCTCCTCACACCTGCCAGAATGGCTGCCATCAACAAATCATCAAACATGTGCTGGCATGGGTGTGGAGAGATGGAAACTCTAGTGCACTTCTGGTGGGAATGTAGATTGGTGCAGTCACTGTGGAAAACAACATGGTGTTTCCTCAAAAAATTAAAAATTGATCTGCCTTTTGACCCAGTGATCCCACTTCTAGGAATATATCCTGAGAACCCTGAAACACCAATGAGGAAGAACATATGTACCCCTATGTTCATAGCAGCACTATTTACAATTGCTAAGATCTAGAAACAGCTCAAGTGCCCATCAGTAGATGTAATGGATAAAAAAGCTGTGGTACATATACATAATGGAACACTTAGTCTTAGAGAGTATTATGCTAAGCTAAATAAGCCAATCAGAGAAAGACAAATACCACATGATCTCATTTATATGTGAAATATAATGAACAAAATTAGCTGATAAACAAAATAGACCCAGAGACAAAGAAAAGAATATAGTTTGTACTGACAAACCTTCGATGAGGGGGGGTGGGGGGCAAGGATGAGATATACCAAAGAACTTATATATATGTATGCGTAACCAAAGGGCATAGACAACAATGCTGGGGGGGGGGGATGAGGAGGAGGGTGTCTAGTGGGAAAAAAGGAGAAAAATCTTTAAAAAAATAAGTTAATAAAAATTGAAAATATATAAAATCAATAAAGAAAAAATAGACCGCCCTGGCCAGTATGGCTCAGTGGTCGAGCGTCGGCCTGCGGACCAGAGAGTCCCAGGTTCGGTTCCTGCTAGGGGCACGTACCACAAAAAAAAAAAAAAAAATAGACCAAAAAATAAATAAAATAAAATATATTAAGAATGCATAAAACTCCACACCAAACAAATAAAACAACCCACCTAAAAAATAGGCAGATGATCTTAACAGACACCTCTCTCAAAAAGACATACAAATGGCCAACCAATATATGAAAATATGTTCAACCTCACTAGCAATTAAGAAAATGCAAATCAAAACTACAATGAGATACCATCTCACTCCTGTTTGGCTATTATCAACAAGACAAGTAATAACAAATGTTGGAGAAAATGTGGAGGAAAAGGAACCCTCATACACTATTGGTAGTGTAAACTGGTATAGCCACTATAAAAAACAATCTGGGAATTCCTCAAAAAATTAAAAATGGTTACCATATTAGCCAGCCATCCCTTGTCTGGGTATATAACTCCCCAAAATAAACAATCCAAAACATGTATTCACAAAGCTGTATGCACCCCTATGTTCATTGCAGCATTATTCATGGAGCCCAAGGTATAGAGGCAACCAAAGCTTCCTTCAATAGAGGATTGGATAAAGATGTGGCACATATACACAACAAAATATTACTCAACCACAAGAAAAGACAAAATACTGCCATTTACAACAACATTGGATGGAACAATATTGTAAGTGAATAAGCCAGTCAGAAAAAGGTAAGAACCATGTTATATGTGGGATATAAAACTGAAACTTGTAGACACGAACAGCAGTGTGGTGGTTGCCAGAGAGAAAGAGGTAGGAGGGGGGTGGGGTGAAGCAAGCCTAAAACATGGTGATGAAAAACTTTGGGTGGTGGTCACACAGTGCAATGTATAAATCCCGTATCATAAAAATGTACACTTGAAGCATATATGATTTTATTAACTTATGTCATACCAATAAATTTAATAACATTATTTTTTAAAGTGGAAGGAATGAGAGAAATGTAGAATCTAAAATCACTACTAGAACACTATAGTGATAAGTGCTGCATACAAGACATAATGAATGCTAAAATAAATAGGTGAAACTTTAAGGTGCAATGTATACTATGAAATATTTGTTAGTTACTATGGTGTTTTTAACAAACATCCATGTATTTGATGCTTCTTCTTCTTGGAAGTGGAACTTTGTTCCTCTCTTCTGGAGTATGGGCTGAACTTAATAACTTACTTCTAACAAATAGAGTGTAGAAGGGGAAAGGTGCCCCGGCAGGTTTGGCTCAGCGGTTAGAGCGTCGGTCCATGGTCCAGAGAGACCCGGGTTTGGTTCCCACTAAGGGCACATGCCTCGGTTGCAGTTTGTCCCTGGACCCGGTTGGAGTTGTGTGGGATGCAGCCACTCGGTATGTTTCTTTCACATTAATGTTTCTCTCTCTCTCTCTCTCTGTCTCTCTCGCTTTCTCTCTCCCTCCCACTCCAAGCAAAAATGGTAAATGTCCTCAGGTGAGGATTAAAAAAAAAATAGAAGGGGAAAGATAACTTTAGAGTAAAAAAACGATGTTTTGAGAAAAAATCTGATGAGTACTCATAAAAAGTGTCAAGGTTATGAAAAAACAACAACAAAAAAGAGTGAGAAACTATCCTAGATTGGATGAAAATAAGGAGACACAACAGACAGTTAAATGCAATATGGGATCTTGGATTGGATCCTGAAACAAAAGAATATCAGTGGAAAAACTAATGAAATTGGAATAAGCACTATAGTTTAGTTACTAGTATTTTAACAATGTCAATTTCTTAGTGTTGATGAATGTACAATGACTTTGTAAAATGTTAACAATAGAGGAAACTAAGTTGAAGGGTCTATGGAAACTGAACTGTTTTTCAATTCTTCTGTAAATATAAAATAATTTCAGAATAAAAAAATTAAAGTGTAACAGGTGCATGAAAGTAAAAGCAGTATTTGATGTCACTGGAGGGTTTTCCATGGAACGTAGGGCTTGAGTCAAGTCTTAAAAGAAGGGTAGACCCCTGGCCGGTTTGGCTCAGTGATTAGAGTGTCAGCCCGCAGTCCAGAGAGACCCAGGTTCAGTTCCCGCTAAGGGCATGTACCTCAATTGCAGTTTATTCCCGGCCCTGACTGGGTCGTGTGGGTGGCAACCACTCGATGTGTCCCTTTCATGTCGATGTTTCTCTCTCTTTCTGTCCCTCCCACTCTATCTGAACAAAAAATGGGAAAAAAAGTTAAATTAAAGAGGGTAGATATTTGTTCGATAAATAAAAGGAGGGCACTCCAGAAGTGACATTCTCGGTACAGTGAGCTCTCTGGTAGAACTGCAAAGGTACAAAATAACTTAATAGTTTGGAGAAACAAACTAACTACAGGATTTTGAATTTCTCTTTCTTAAAGATACATTGTTCTAGATTTTCAACTCTAACTGAAAGTGTTTTCTTCCAAGATCAGGTTCAGTATAGGGGGATATATGTGAACTCCTCAGTCAGTTTCATTTTCTCTTCTGGGTATTTTTTTCTTCCACCCATGTTTGCTTATTCTGGCAAACAGAGATACTACACAGGTGCAAGAAATTAAAAGGGAAGAAGCTAGTGATGAAGCATTATTTATAATTTGAATAATCTCTGTTGAATATAATAGCCAACTCCTAATGTCTTCAAACGATAGTTACAAGCTCCTTAGTTATAACAGTGTATGTTACAGGAATTATAATGGGGTTAGGAACACAGTGGAAGAGAAGACATGACAAGAATAGAGCCTAACCCAGTGGTTCTCAACCTTCCTAATGCCGTGACCCTTTAATACAGTTCCTCATGTTGTATGTGGGCATATCTGCATGTGGGCAGACCCATCTGGAGAAGAATAGAGGAGTGGTGTCTCGGTCCCTAACACCATTGGAAATATGTGTTTTCCAATAGTCTTAGGTGACACCTTTAAAGGGTCATTGGACCCCCAAAGGGGTCACAATCCACAGGTTGAGAACCGCTGGCCTAAAATAAATGAAATGTTCCAGGATATCTTGTCTTTCTGGCCTACTTCACTCAGCACCCACCATTCCCCTTTTTTTCTTTCCCTAGCATATCTAATAAATTGTTGGCAATGAACATACATATCAGGTAAAGAACTATATC
Source organism: Molossus molossus (assembly GCF_014108415.1). NCBI lineage: Eukaryota > Metazoa > Chordata > Mammalia > Chiroptera > Molossidae > Molossus > Molossus molossus. The sequence continues at coordinate 74,439,462 of NW_023425355.1, read as the reverse complement.
ATATTCTCTAGGAGTTAAAAGTAGAACATTTACTTACAGAGGCTCAAATTGGAACTAAGACATAGGCTGCTGAGATGGTGACAGGGCCAGATCACCAATAGTACCCTCTGTCATTAAAGTCCTCAAATGGCTTCTGAGCCAAGACAACCACTAATTATTGCAGGGAGATTTTAGGCCCCTATTTTGAAGGATAGCATATGTGCTACTTAACAAGAAGAGGAAGGAGAAGGAGAAGGAGAAGAGGAAGAAGAAGAAATAGACATAAATGGGGGGGAAAACACAATTATGGCAGTGAAGAGGAGAGAGATTATAAAACTGTAGGTCTTAATGAAAAAGAAGAGGGGCTGGATGTTACATGACCCTGACTACCTCTAGGATACTTCCCTGCACTCACATAACAAAGTCAGGCTCCTTTTTTCTCAAAGAACATTATCAGCAAAGAGAAACCAGAGCTAGAGGCAGACCTGGAGACATGCCATTTCAAATATTAGAAAGATAAAGAAAGCCATTAAAAGTGGCTATAAGGACCAGCCCATCTCTGCACTCAAGAAGGCTGACTTCATTTTCCTTTCACTGATTATCCTAATTCCCATTATACCACACTGCCTTATCCCAAGAGACCTTTTGAAAAATAGCATGGGGTGGAAGAGAAGGGCAGGTGTTGAATTTGACACACTTATACAAGATTTATTTAGGGTGATCAGGACGGACCACTTAGAAGAATGATATTGGAGCACAAACTGAAAGTGTTTATGTTGACATTTGTCAGAAGAGCATCCCAGACTGAAGTAAAGCAAATACAAAGTCATGATGATGAAGCATTTGTAAGGAGACCACTGTGACTAGAGTAGAAGTTCTGAGGGAAATAATGAAGAAAGATCAGATAAATAGCAGGGGACAGGCAGTATAGGAATTTCTGGGTCATTACTAGGGCATTGGCTTTTGCTCAGAATAAAATGGAGAGCCATGGGAGGGTTTTGAGCAGTGGAGTAACATAATCTTATTAACATTTTAAAAAAATCTACTGTACTGCCCAGTTGGTGTGGCTCACTGGTTGAGTGTCAACCCATGCACCAAGATGTCGCTGGTTTGATTCCTGGTGAGGGCACATGCCCAGGTTGTGGGCCCAATTTCCAGTGGAGGGGGGCATGCAGGAGGCAGCCGGTCAATGTTCTCTCTCATCAATGTTTCTATCTTTCTCCCTCTTCCTTCCTCTCTCTCTAAAATATCAATGAAGAAAAAAAAATTAAACAAAGGATCTACTGTACTTTATAGATTATATAAATGTCTAGCCACTATGCTGTAAACCTAAAACTAATATGATATTAAATGTCAACTCTAATTGAAAACTTTAAATAAATAAATAAAAAGGATGCACCAGTTTCTGTATGGATAAAAGTGTAGGAAGACAATTTAGGAGGATACTATGGGAATCCACTTGGCAGTCCCTAAGTCAAATCATTTGCCAGAACTCTGGAGACAATGTGAATGACTTTGAATCTAGTGCCAAAAAATCCTCATTCTATTATTATAATGTAAACATCTTATGAAAATTTAGGAGTTATTGTTGTTACTAGTGTGTGTAGCTCTGTTGTTTTCTATCTAGATTGCATTCCTAGTGAATCCAGGAAGGAGGGCTGAAAATCATTAGATCACAGAAACATTATGAGGTTCCCACCAATCTGACTCAGAGGTTCAGCATCGACCCATGCACCAAGAGGTCGCTGGTTTGATTCTGGGTCAGGACACATGCCCAGGTTGCGGGCCCAAACCTCAGTGGGGGGCATGCAGGAGGTGGCCAATTGACGTTCTCGCTCATCGATGTTTCTATCTCACTACCGCTCTCACTTTCTCTCTCTCTAAAATCAATCAATAAAAAAAAAAAAAGTAAAAAATATAACACAAAACATTATGAGGAATTCACAACAAATGTACTTTTCTGATGTAGAAAAAATGGCAGAAGAATCATGGTAAGATAAAAACACTTTTCACTGCTTTAATAAGTATAGTGTTATATACCTATGTATTCCATTGCCACTATAGGTAATATTTTCATAGTATCTTAAATTCAACATGTACAAAATGAACCATTCATCATTTCCTTTAAATATTCAACTCCCATTCTTTTCTTCATCAAAGCAAATTCAGTCTCTGCCTATCCAGGGCCTCAACCAACAAACTGACTGGTATCCTAACCTTTTTTTTTCCTCCCTAACATACCAAATTCATGATCAATTCTTTGGACTTCTGCTGCCAAATAATCTCTAAATTACAATCAGTTTTCCCTATCTCCACCACCACCTTCCAAGTACAGGCTACCATCTTCTCTTGCTTAAACTGCAGTATTTTTCCCCTCTCTGGTTTTTCTGTTGCCAGTTCTCCATGCTATACCCTCCCAATTAATTTTATACTTTGCAGTAAGGATTATTCTAAAATGAAACATCTGTTCTTCATTGTCCTCAGAATAAAGTCCTCAGTTCCTTGCTTGACTTATAAGGTCCTCAAAGATTTGGACCCTATTTGCTTCTGTAGTTTCAACTTGCAAAACCTCCCTCTTTACATAAGTTGTGCTATCTCGGCATACACAACTGTTTGACAACTGTGATGGTTAATTTTATATGTCAGCTGGCTAGGCTATGGTACACAGATATTTGTTCAAACATTATTCTAGATATTTCTTTAAGGTATTTTAAAGATGAGATTAACATTTAATCGGTAGACTTTAAGTAATGCACATTACCCTCCATAATGTGGATAAGCCTCATTCAGTCAGTTGAAGATCTTAATAAATAAAAAAAACTGACATCCACTGAGGAAGAAATAATTCTGCTAGCTGGTTTCCTCCAGATTTAACCTGCAATGCCAACTCTTCCATTGGTCTACCCTGCAGATGTGGATTTGCCAGTTTCCACAGTTCTATGAACCAATTTTTTAAATCTCCTCCTTTCTTCTTTTCCTTTCTCTTCTCTATCTCTCTTCTCTTGTCCTAGCTCTCACTCTTATTCTCACTGTCAAGAACTCACCACCATGTTGTGAGGATGGCCAGGCCACATAGTTGTATTCTGGTTGAGTATCCCAGTTTGACTGTCAAGTTACAGCCATCATCAACCACCATGCATGTGGTGGGTGAGAGCAAGGTTTCAGATAAGTCCAGTCACCAGTTTTCTAGTCTTCTAGTTTTTCAGCTGAAGCTCCAGCCATTGTGGAGCTTCAAAATGAGATGCACTTAATAGAACACAGTATCCCCTCAGAAGTATAAAGCCTCTTGCCAAGGCACAGACATGGTGATTAGAACAGAATAAATTTTAGTTCCCATTTGCCACCCCAGTCAGGCACCCTCATGCAGTGAACAACTTGAACAACCATAAATGGTCACCTTACTGTCCTCATTTAAATCCATGAGAGCACATCTAGATTTTGACAATAGCTTTTTAGTATATTACCTGATCCTGCCTCCTTTTCTAATCCCCTTCAAATTACCATTCATGCTTCTGACAAAATACAAATCTGACCATGTTACTCTGGTACCTAAAATTGTACAATAACGCTCCATTTCATAGAGAATAAATTACAGATTCTTTAGTTAATGCAAGGGATCCTCTATGAAGAGAGCCCTTCTCTGTGCCTCATACTCCAAGTTCTTATAACATCAAAATGTATAGTTTTTAACATGCTTTCTTTTTTATTTTTATTTTTAATTATCAATTAGTTTTTGTTACAGATGTTTTTCATTTTTCCCCCATTGACACCCTCCTACCCTTCCCCCCACCACACCCCCAGCTTTGTTGTCTATGTTCATTGGTCATGCATACATGCATGTAGGCTCTGTAATTTATCTCTTCCCCCTCAACCACCCCTCCTCTGAGGCTTGACAGTCTGTACCCTACCTCTGTGTCTCTTGGTTAATTTTGTTCAGCAGTTTGCTTAGTTCATTATATTCCACAAATAAGAGAGATCATGTGATATTTGTCTTTCTCTGCTTGGCTTGTTTTGCTTAACATAATACTCTCCAGGTCCTTCCATGCCATCTCAAAGGATAAAAGATCTTTCTTTCTTACAGCTGCATAGTATTCCGTTGTGAACATGTACCATTGTTTTTTAATCCACTCATCTACTGATGGGCACTGGGTTTGTTTCCAGATTTTAGCTATCGTAAATAGTGCTGCGATGAAAATAGGGGTATATGTGTTCTTTCTGATTGGTGTTTCAGGCTTCTTAGGGTATATTCCTAGAAGTGGGATGAATGGGTCAAATGGCAGTTCAATTTTTAACTTTTTGAGGTAACACCACAGTGTTTTCCACCATGGCTGCACCAGCCTGCATTACCACCAGCAGTGTACTAGAGTCCCCTTTTTCCATAGCCTCAGCAACACTTGTTTGATGACTTGTTGATGGTGGCCATTCTGAGAGGTGTGAGGTAGTACCTCATAGTTGTTTTAATTTGCATCTCTCTGATGATTAGTGATGTTGAGCATTTTTTCATATGTCTTGTGGCCATTGGTATGTCCTGTTTGGAGAGGTGTCTATTTAGGTCCTCTGCCCATTTTTTAATTGGGTTCTTTGTCTTCTTCTTGTTGAGTTGTATGAGCACTCTATACATTTAGAAAATTGGCCCTTATCTGATGCATCATTGGCAGTTATGGTCTCCCATATAGTGGGATCCCTTTCTGTTTTGATGGTTGTCTCTTTTGCTGTGCAGAAACTTTTAAGTTTGATGTAGTCCCATGTGTTCATTTTTTACTTTGTTTCTGTTGCCTTAGGTGATGTATTAGTGAAAATTCTGCTGCGTATGAGGTCTGAGATTTTGTTGCCTACATTTTCTCCTGGAATTTTTAAAGATTCACGAGTAACATTTAAGTTTTTATCCATTTTGAGTTCATTCTCCTGTATGGTGTAAGTTGGTTTTCTAGCTTTATTTTTTTGCAAGTAGCTGTCCCATTTTCCTAACACCATTTATTCAAGAGACTGTCTTGAATCCACTGTATGCTCTTGTCACCTTTGTCAAATATTAATTGCATATTGTCTTGGGTCAATTTCTGGGTTCTTCATTTTGTTCCATTAATCTCTCTGCCTGTTTTTGTACCAGTACCAGGCTGTTTTGATTACAGTGGCTTTGTAGTATAACCTGAAATCTGGTCATTTGTTTCCTCCTACTTTGTTCTTTTTTTTGTTTTCAAGATTGCTGTAGCTATTCTGGGTCTTTTTTGGTTCTATATAAACTTTTGGAGTGTTTGTTCTTGTTTTGTAAAGTATGTCATTGGTATTTTAATGAGGATTGCATTGAATCTATAGATTGCTTTGGGTAATATGAACATTTTTTAAAATTAATTTATTTATTTTTGTTATAGATGTTTCTCCTTTTTCCCCCCATAGACTCCCCCCTACTCATCTCTCCCTTTCCACAGCTTTGTTGTCCATGTTCATTGTTCATGCACACATGCACATAAATTATGTGGTTTATCTCTCCCCTACCACCCCCTCTTGTGGGGATTGACAGTCTGCACCCCACTTCCATGTCTCTGGGACTTGGGTACTATGAACATTTTAATGATGTTAATTCTTGCAATCTATAAACAAGCTATATGCTTTTACTTTTTTATATCTTCCTCTATTTTTTTTTTTCGGTGACCTGTAGTTTTCTGTGAAGTGGTCCTTCACTTCTTTTGTTAAGTTTATCCCTAGGTATATTATTTTTTTGCTGCCATGGTAAATGGGATTGTTTTTTTAGTTTTTTTTTTTTTTTTCCTGAGATTTTATCATTGGTGTATAAGAATGCTGTTGATTTCTTGACGTTAATGTTGTATCCTGCTACTTTGCCTAATTTATTTATTAAGACTAGGAGATTTCTGATGGAGTCTTTAGGGTTTTCTATGTACAATATCATGTTGTGTGCAAATAATGAGAGCTTTACTTCCTCCTTTCCAGTTTGGATCCCCTTTATTTTTGATTCATGTCTAATTGCTGTGGCTGACTTCCAGTACTATGTTAAATAAGAGTGGCAAAAGTGAGCATCCCTTTCTTGTTTCTGTTCTTAAGGAGAATGCTTTTAGTTTTTGCCCACTGAATATGATGTTTTCTGTAGGTTTTTCATTTATGACCTTTATTATGTTGAGATATGATTCCTCTATTCCCACAATGCTGAACGTTTTGAACAAAAATGGGTGCTAAATTTTATCCAATGCTTTTTCAGCATCTATTAATATGATCATATGTTTTTTTTATCTTTCCTTTTGTTTATGTGGTGTATCACATTTATTGATTTTTAAATATTGTGCCATCCTTGCATGGATGGGATGAAATACACTTGGTAATGATGAGTAAATTTTTGATGTATTGCTGAATACGATTTGCTAATATTTTGTTAAGAATTTTGGCATCTGTGTTTATCAGGGATATTGGCATGTAGTTTTCTTTCATTGTAGTGTTTTTATCTGGTTTTGGAATTAGGATTATGCTGGCCTCATAAAATGAGTTTGGAAGTGTTCTATCTTCTTGGATTTTTTGGAATAATGTGAGGAGAATGGGTATTATATCTTCTCCGAATGTTCAGTATAACTCCCTCGTGAAGCCGGCTGGGACTGGGCTTTTGTTTTCTGGGAGTTTCTTGATTACATCTTCAATTTCTTCTGTTGTTCTTGGTCTGTTGAAGTTTTCTATCTTTTCCTGGTTTAATTTTGTAAAGCAGTATGTTTCTAGAAATTTGTCCATTTCTCCTAGATTGTCCAATTTGTCGGTGTATAATTGTTCATAGTATGTTTCAATGATCCTTTGTATTTTTGTGGTGTCAGTATTTACTTCCCCTCTTTTGTTTCTAATTTTATTTATTTGGTTTCTATCTTTTTGTTTCTTAGTGAGTCAGGCTAAAGGTCCATCAATCTTGCTTATCTTTTCAAAGAACCTGCTTTTTGTTTCATTGATCTTTTGAATTGGTTTTTAGTCTCTGTGTAACATTTCTGCTTTGATCATTACTATTTTCTTCCTCCTACTAGCTCTGGGTTTTTCTTTTTGTTTACTTCCTAGTTCTTTAAGTTGTAGAGTTAGAAAGTCAATTAGAAATTTTTCTTGTTTCTTGTGGTAGGCCTGTAATGCTATGAACTTCCCTCTCAGGAATGCTTTCGCTGTGTCCCATAGATTTTTTGTTGCTGTGTGTTCATTTTCATTAGTTTCCTGAAAGTTTTTAATTTCTCCCTTGATCTCTTAGTAACCCATTTGTTGTTTAATTACATGTATTTAGCCTCCAAGTGTTTGAATGTTTTTGTGTGTTTTTAATGTAATTAAGTTCTAGTTTCATACCACTGATATCTGGGAAGATGCTTGATATGATTTCAATTTTCTTGATTTTGTCAACTCGCTTTGTGTCCTAACTTGTGGTCTATCTTTGAGAATGATTCATGTGCACTTGAGAAGAATTTATATTCTGCAGCTTTGGAGTAAAATGTTCTGTCAATATCAATGAAGACCAACTGATATAGTTTTTCTTGTAAGAACTGTATGTCCTTGTTAATTTTTTGTCTAGAAGATCTATCCAGTGGTGTCAGTGGCATGTTAAAGTCACCCACTATGATCGTGTTGCTATTGATCTCTCCCTTGTAGTCCTCCAGAAGTTCTTTTTTAGTTCCCCCCTTGTTTTGTGCATATATGTTTACCATGGTTATATCCTCTTGTTTGATTGCTCCTTTTAATATTATGTAGTGACCTTCTCTGTCTCTTATTATGGCCCTTGTTTTGAAGTCTGTCTTGTTAGATATGAATATTGCTACACCAGCTTTTTTTCATTTCCATTTGCTTGGGAAAATATTTTTTCCATCCCTTCACGTTCATCTTGTGTGGGTCTTTTGTTGTGAGGTTGTTCTTTTATAGACAACATATATATGCGCCATGTTTTCTAATCCAATCAGCTACTCTATGTCTTTTGATTGAGGCATTTAAGTCATTTACATTTAAGGTAATTATTGATAGATAGTTATTAGCTGCCATTTGAATTTTATGCCTGTGTTTCTCTCTTTCTTGTTCTTACAACGGTCCCTTCAGCATTTCTTGCGGTGCTGGCTTGGTGGTGGTAAATTCCTTTAGTTTGTTTGTTTGTTTGTTTGTTTATTTGTTTGTTTATTTATTTATTTATTTATTTATTTATTTATTTATTATCCATGAAGCTCTTTATTTCTTTTTCAGTTTTGAATGATAGCCTCGCTGTATAGAGTAGTCTTGGATTCGGACCCTTGCCTTGCATTACTTTGTGCATTTCATGCTACTCCCTTCTGGCCTGCATTATTTCTATTGAGAAATCAGCTGACAGTCTAATGAGGCTCCCTTGTAGGTAACTTTCTGTCTCTTTCTTGCTTCCTTTAAGATTCTTTGTCTTTAATGTTTGCCATTTTTATTATGATGTGTCTAGCTGTGGGTCTTCTGGGGTTCATCTTGCTTGGGACTCTCTGTGTTTTCTGGACTTGTGTGACTTTTTTCTTCACCAATTTAAGGAAGACTTCTGTCATTATTTTTTCAAACAGGTTCTCTATTTCTTTCTCTGATTCTTCTCCTTATGGTATCCCTATAATGTGAGTGTTGCTACGTTTTGTATTGTCCCACAGCAACCTTAAACTTTCCTCCTTCTTTTTAACAATTTTTCCATTTGCTGCTCTATTTGAGTTTTTTTTTCTCTACTTTGTCTTCTAAGTCACTGATTTGGTCTTCAGCTTCTTCTAATCTACTATTAAACTCTTCTAAGGTGTTTTTTATAACAGCTATGTCATTCCTCTTGATTTTTATGCATAGCTTCTACTTCTTTATTTAAGCTGAAATAGTTCCCAGTAAGCTTTTCCTAATTCTTATTAAGTTGCTTGTAGTTCTCACCAAATTGTTTGAGCACCCTTAAAATCATTGCTTTGAATTCATTATATGACAAGTTGCTTCTTCCATTTCTTGTCATTTCTTTTCTGGTGATTCCTCTTTTTCTTTTCTTTGGGTGTTGTTTATTTGTCTCCCCATTTTAGCCGTCTGGTACCTCTTGACCCGCTGAGGGATATATGGATGTGTATGCAGCTCATTGTATATCAAATAAGGCTATTGTGCCTCCCAGACTGTTTTGTTGCATGTCGCCTCTTGCTTGCTGTGGATCCTGGAGGATTGACTACTGGGGGCTGGTATTGGTGTGTCCTGGTAGGTGCTGCTGCTGGATCACATGGCCCTCTCTGGAGCTGAGTTCTTAGCTGGTCGCTGGTGCCACCTGTAGCTGTATAGCTCAGGCCCTGTTGGAGCCATGCTCCCTGACCATACCATGGGCAGCTGAATCACACAGTCCTTTTGAAGACCTGACTCCACAACTGTCTTTTGGGTATCTGAGTCACACGGGCCTTTCTGGTGCCCCAGTACCCCACAGGTGCTGCAGGCAGCTAAATTGCACAGTCCTTTTGCAGACGTGGCTTTATGCTTATCTTGTAGGCAACTGGGTCACACAGGCCTTTCTGGTGCCCCAGCACCCCGCAGGTCCCACAGGCAGCTGAGTCGCACAGTTCCTTTAGAGACCTGGCTCTACACCTATCTTGTGGTCTGCTGAGTTGCATAGGCCTCTTTGGTGCCTCACCACCCCACAGGTTTTGCAAGTAACTGGATCGCACAGTCCCTTTGGAGACCCTGCTCAACCCTATCTTGTGGCCTTCTGGGTCTCACGGGCCTCTCTGGTGCCTCAGCACCCCTCAGGTGCCATGGGTGTGCAGCTTGATTGCAGCAGTCCCTCTCAGGCTCTGCCTTCCCACCATTTTTGTGGGCCAGTGGGTTGCACAGGCCTTTCTGGTGCCCCAGCTCCCTGCAGGTCCCATGGGCAGCTGTATTGCATAGTCCCTTTGGAGACCCAGCTCCATGCCTATCTTTTGGGCACCTGGGTCGCACAGTCTTTTGTGGTGCCCCAGCTTCCCATTGCTCTTGTGGGCCTCTGTGTTGCACAGGCCCTTGTGGAGCCCCAGGTACATCGACTGGTGGTTGGGGAATGCTGCTGCATAATGTGCTCAGCTCCTTCTTGGCTTTTGCTGTAGTTTTTAGGGATGGGTCTCAGCTGCTGGTCTGTGCTTCTGTTGCCTGGAGATGGATGTCTGCTCCCCAGACTCTGCTGCTGGGGGTATATCTCGACTTTGATCAGGCTGCTACTGTGGGGGATGGTGCTGGGCTTCTGACCATTTTCAGCTTCCACAGCAGGCACCTTGATAGCTTTACTACTGCGCACTGGTCTGTGTTGACACAGGGCACCCACTGGTTTGATGGTGCCGGGTGCACTGGTGGGCTCAGGTTTGTGGGCACTAGTTGTTTTCACTGCCTCCTCCCAGGGAAGACCTGGAATCTTCCAAAATGGTGTGACCTTCCTGTGGTGCAGGGAGAAGCTCCCTGAAGAGCCACTTACCGCGGTATCTGGCTGCTCTCTGTCCACAGCACAGGAACCTTCTGCTCCACGTCTCTGCACTGCACAAGTTTGGTTGTCCACCTTCAAGTCTACTCACACTCTCTCACACACTAGTTCACTCTCTTACACACTCATCCTCCCTCCAGTCCTGCCCACTGCCATCTTCTTCTTAGAATGCTTTCTGTCGTTTTATGCTTCTCAGCTAGTGTTCCTTCTGATTCTTCTGCATAGACTGTCTCATAGGCCCATAATTCCGCTCCTTCAACTAAATATTATTTATGTTTAAGGTTCAGTTTGGTTTATCTGCCCCTGAAATCTTCACCTTGACAACCCAGCTTGTGCTTAGGAAGGCATGAGGATGGGGTGCTCCCCTGCTGTGTTCGCTTAGCTCCCAGTTCATTACTCTACCTTTTCATTACTATTATGGGACACAACACATGAAATATCAATGTTCTACTTATGTCTCTCTCTTCCTTACTAAATGATCAATGGTAAGTGAAGATAGAGTTGTTTCTTAATACTTTTTTAAAAAAATATGTTTTTATTGATACTTTAGAGAGATAGGAAGGAAGAAAGAGAGTGAAACATTGATGTGAGAGAAAAACTTACTTGCCCCCGACTTGATATTGAGCCTACAATCCATGCATGTGCCCTGACCAGAAATTAAGCCAGTAACCTCTGGGTTCATGGAACAATGCTCAACCAACTGAGCCACACCAGCCAAGGAGGGCCTGTTTCTGATTTAGCATTGTATTTCCAGCCGGTAGCAGAGTGTCTGCCACATCTTATGGACTCAAGATGATTTTATTGAATGAAGTAATAAATAAATGAATGAAGAACCTTACAATGCTAGCACACACAAAAAAAAGGATTTAGTAAATTAGTCAGTCTAATTTTTTTATTAAGTCCATGAGGAAACAAAAGCATTCATGGTAAATAACTGGTGAAAGTCACACAACTAGTTAAAATTAATCCAGTTTTATTGTCTTCCTGTCTTACCATTTATTTACACCAGCCTTAGGTGTAATAGACAGGTACTTTTCTTAAGAAAATTTTCAATTTTTAAATCAAGTTCAGATGCTTTTCTTTCCTATTTTGTGGTGAATACTATCTTTCAACTGGTATTTTATGTGAATGGAATAACAGAAGGTTTGTGCTGTTTGGAAAGTATTCGAAGTTAATACTTCCCACTGTGATCCACATTTGGCTGCTTAAAGAGAAAAAGTATTTTTCAGCATGAATAAGAAAAACTCAACTTGAAGCTTAACTTATTTATTTAATTATTTGTTTATTTATTTATTTATTTCTATTGATAAATTTTTGTTACAGCTTTTTCTCCTTTTTCCCCACTGATTCCCCCTCCCCCTCCCTCCCTGCCCCTTCCCCAATTGTTGTCAATGTCCACTATTCATGCATACATGCATATAAGTTCTGTGGTTCATCCCTCCCTCACCTCCCCCCTCTTTAGGGGATTGTCAGACTGTACCCCACTTCCCCGTCTCTGGGACCACCCCATTCCTCAAACTGTTATGTTTATTATATTCCACAAATAAGTGAGATCATATGAAACTTGTCTTTCTCTGTTTGGCTTCTCTCACTTAGGATGATACTTTCCAGGCCCCTCCATGTAGTCTCAAAGGATAAGAGATCTTTCTTTCTTACCGCTGCGTAGTACTCCATTGTGTATATGTACCACAGCTTTATTATCCATTCGTCTACTGGTGGACACTTGGGCTGTTTCCAGATCTTAGCTATTGTAAATAGTCCTGCTATGAACATGGGGGTACATATATTCTTCCTGATTGGTGTTTCAGGCTTCTTAGGGTATATTCCCAGCAGTGGGATCACTGGGTCAAATGGAAGTTCAATTTTTAATTTTTTGAGGTAGCACCATATTGTTTTCCATAGCGGCTGCACCAGTCTGCATTCCCACCAGCAGTGTATTAGAGTCCCCTTTTCTCCACACCCTCGCCAACACTTGTTGTTTGATGATTTGTTGATGGCGGCCATTCTGACTGGTGTGAGGTGATACCTCATTGTTGTTTTAATTTGCATCTCTCTGATGATTAGTGATGTTGAGCATTTCTTCATATGTCTCTTGGCCATTTGTAAGTCCTGTTTGGAGAGGTGTCTATTCAGCTCCTCTGCCCATTTTTTAATTGGGTTCTTTGCCTTCCTTTCGTGGAGTTGTATGAGCACTCTCTATATATTGGAAATTAACCCCTTATCCGATACATCATTGGCAATGATGTTCTCCCATACAGTGGGTTGCCTTTCCATTTTGATGATTGTTTCTTTTGCTGTGCAGAAGCTTTTGAGTTTGATGTAGTCCCATGTGTTCATTTTCTCCTTTATTTCTGTTGCCTTAGGTGATGTATCAGTGAAAATTCTGCTCCCTATGATGTCCGAAATATTGTTGCCTACATGTTCTTCAAGAATTTTTATGGATTCACGGGTCACACTTAAGTCTTTTATCCATTTTGAGTTTATTTTTGAGTATGGTGTAAGTTGATGGTCTAGTTTCATTTTTTTGCATGTAGCTGTCCAATTTTCCCAACACCATTTATTAAAGAGGCTGTCTTTACTCCACTGTATGCTCTTGCCACCTTTGTCAAATATTAATTGAACGTATTGCCTTGGGTCCATTTCTGGGTTTTCAGTTCTGTTCCACTGGTCTATATGCCTCTTCTTGTGCCAGTACCAGGCTGTTTTGGATACAGTCGCTTTGTAGTATAACCTGATATCTGGTATTGTGATTCCCACCTACTTTGTTCTTCTTTTTCAAGATTGCTGTGGCTATTCGGGGTCTTTTTAGGTTCCATATGAACTTTTGAAGTATTTGTTCTAGTTCTATGAAATATGTCGTTGGTATTTTGATGGGGATTGCATTGAATCTATAGATTGCTTTGGGTAGTATGGACATTTTAATTGTGTTAATTCTTCCAATCCATGAACAGGGTATGTGCTTCCACTTTTTTATATCTTCCTCTATTTCTTTTTTGAATGACCTGTAGTTTTCTGCAAATAGGTCCTTTACTTCTTTGGTTACGTTTATTCCTAGGTATCGTAATTTTTTTGGAGCGATGGTAAATGGGATTGTTTTTTCAGTTTCTCTTTCTGTGAGTTCATCATTGATGTACAAGAATGCCGTTGATTTCTTGACGTTAATTTTGTATCCTGCTACTTTGCCAAATTCATTTATCAAGTCTAATAGATTTTTGATGTAGTCTTTAGGGTTTTCTATGTACAATATCATGTCATCTGTAAACAATGACAGTTTCACTTCCTCCTTTCCAATTTGGATCCCTTTTATTTTTTCTTCATGTCTGATTGCTGTGGCTAAGACTTCCAGTACAATGTTAAATAAGAGTGGCAAAAGTGGACATCCCTGTTTTGTTCCTGTTCTTAATGGAAATGTTTTTAGTTTCTGTCCATTGAGTATGATGTTGGCTGTAGGTCTTTCATATATGGCCTTTATTATGTCGAGATATGATCCCTCTATTCCTACATTGCTGAGCGTTTTTATCAGAAATGGATGCTGGATTTTGTTGAATGCTTTTTCAGCATCTATTGATATGATTATGTGGTTTTTATTCTTCATTTTGTTTATGTGGTGTATCACGTTTATTGATTTGCGAATATTGTACCACCCTTGCATCCCTGGGATGAATCCCACTTGGTCATGGTGAATAATTTTTTTGATGTATTTCTGGATCCGATTTGCTAATATTTTGTTCAGGATTTTGACGTCTATGTTCATCAGGGATATTGGACTGTAGTTTTCTTTCTTCGTAGTGTCTTTTTCTGGTTTTGGAATTAGAATTATGCTGGCCTCATAAAATGTGTTTGGAAGTCTTCCTTCTTCTTGAATTTTTTGAAATAGTTTGAGGAGAATGGGTGTTAGTTCTTTTTTGAATGTTCGGTAAAACTCCCCCGTGAAGCCATCTGGGCCTGGGCTTTTGTTTGCTGGGAGAGTCTTGATTACCTCTTCAATTTTCTTAGTTCTTATTGGTCTGTTCAAGTTTTCTATCCCTTCCGGGAATAGTTTTGGGAGACTGTGTGTTTCTAGAAATTTGTCCATTTCGCTTAGATTGTCGAATTTGTTGCCATATAGTTGTTCATAGTAGTTGTTAACGATCTTTTGTAATTCCGTGGTATTGGTTGTTACTTCTCCTCTTTCTTTTCTGATTTTGTGTATTTGGCTTCTCTCTCTTTGTTTCTTCTTGAGTCTAGCTAAGGGTCCATCAATCTTGTTTATCTTTTCAAAAAACCAGCTCTTTGTTTCATTGATCCTTTGAATTGTTTTTTTGGTCTCTATGTCATTTATTTCTGCTCTGATCTTTACTATTTCCTTCCTTCTACTTGCTCTGGGGTTTTCTTTTTCTTTGCTTTCTAATTCTTTAAGTTGTGAGGTTAGACAGTCAATTAGAAATTTTTCTTGTTTTTTTGAGGTAGGCCTGTAGTGCTATGAACTTCCCTCTCAGAACTGCTTTCGCTGCATCCCTTAGATTTTGTGTTGTTGTGTCTTCATTTTCATTGGTTTCCAGGAAGTTTTTAATTTCTTCCTTGATCTCCTCGGTGACTCTTTCATCGTTTAATAACATGCTACTTAGCCTCCATGTGTTGAAATGTCTTTGCATGTTCTTGTTGCAATTGATTTCTAGTTTCATGCCATTGTGATCTGAGAAGATGCTTGATATGATTTCAATCTTCTTGAACTTGTGGAGATTTAGTTTCTGTCCTATCATGTGGTCTATCTTTGAGAATGTCCCATGTGCACTTGAGAAGAATGTGTATTCTGTAGTTTTGGGGTGTAATTCTCTGTAGATATCTATTAAATCCATTTGGTCTAGTGTTTCATTTAGAGTCTCTGTTTCCTTGCTAATTTTTTGCCTAGAGGATCTATCCAGTGCTGTCAATGGGGTGTTGAAGTCCCCTGCTATGATTGTATTGTTGTCGATTTCTCCTTGGAAGTCCTCCAGAAGATTTTTAATATATTTTGGTGCTCCTATATTAGGTGCATATATGTTTATCAAGGTTATATCTTCCTGTTGGGTAGATCCTTTCAATATTATGTAGTGGCCGTCTTTGTCTCTAGTTATGGTCTTCATTTTGAAATCTATTTTATCAGATATGAGAATTGCTAGCCCAGCTTTTTTTTGCTTTCCATTTGCTTGGAAAATTTTTTTCCATCCCTTCACTTTCAACCAATGTGAGTCTTTTGTTGAAAGGTGGGTCTCTTGTAAACAACATATAGATGAGCCATGCTTTCTTATCCAATCAGCTACTATGTGTCTCTTTATGGGAGCATTCAATCCATTTACGTTTAAGGTGATTATTGATATGTACTTCTATATTGCCATTTTTGTTTAGTGTGGTTCTATTTTTCTTCCCATTTCTACTGCTAATTACAGCAGTCCTTTTAACATTTCTTGTAGTGCTGGTTTGGTGCTAATGTATTCCCTGAGCTTTTTTTTGTCTGGGAAGCTCTTTATTTGATCTTCTATTTTGAATGATAGCCTTGCTGGGTAGAGTAGTCTTGGATTCAGATTCTTGTTTTTCATGACTTGATTACTTCATGCCATTCCCTTCTGGCCTGTAGTGTTTCTTGTGAGAAGTCAGCTGAGAGCCTTATGGGGTTCCCTTTGTAGGTAACCTGTTGCTTATGTCTTCCTGCTTTTAGGATTCTCTCTTTGTCTTTAATTTGTGACATTTTAATTACTATGTGTCTTGGTGTGGGCCTGTTTGGGTTCTTCTTACTTGGGACTCTCTGTGCTTCTTGAACTTGAATGCCTTTTTCCTTCACCAAATTAGGGAAGTTTTCTCTCACTATGTTTTTGAATATATTCTCTATCCCTTGCTCATTTTCTTCCTCTTCGGGGACTCCTATGATGCGAATATTATTACGTTTCCAGTTGTCCCATAGTTCTCTTAAGCTGTCTTCCTGTTTTTTAATCGTTTTTTCCTTTTGTTTTACTGATTGGTTGATTTTTTTCTACCCTGTCTTCTAATTCACTGATCCGGTCCTCAGCTTCCCCTTCTCTGCTTTTTAAACCTTCCAATGTGTTTTTCATTTCTGATATGTCATTTTTTATCTCTTCTTGGTTTTTAATTTCCAATTGGCTTATTTTCAGTGTCTCTATGTCCTTACTCATGCTGTTCAGCTTCCTCAAGATCATGGCTCTGAATTCTAGCTCTGTTAACATGCCTAATTGCTCCACATTGATCTCATCTTCGGTGGAGGTCTCTTGCTCTTTCATTTGGCTTCTGTTTCTGTGTTTCACCATTTTGGCTATCACAGTGGGCTTTGGAGCCTGTCAAGTTCTCCCTGTGGGTGTTGGTGTTCTGCTGTTTGTGGCTCCCTCTCCTGTGTTTAGATGAGCGAGGGAGGACCCACGTTGAACACCACTGTCAAGTCTTACTTTCCTGGTTAAAGTTGCCAGGCCAGGAAACATACTGTTACCCTCTAGCTTTTTGCCTGGAGGCTAGCAGTCTAGGTTAATTGATCAGTTTTTGTTTGTCTGTTGATTGAAAAACTTCCTCTGGTGCTCATCCAAGGGGCTTTCAGGAGGGTGGGGCAGATGCTGGTTGTTAGTGAGCCTCAATTAACACTTAAATGGCCCACAGGGTGGGGTTGGATCTCCGAGGGAGGGGCTGCTGCCTCTCCTCAGAGCCCTGGGAAGGAGCAATGTGGCCGCTTTCCTGAGTGGCTGCACTCAACCAACGCTCTGAGCGCCCTCCAAACCCTGAGTGTCCCCACACAGTTCCAGTACTGTCTCCTCTCCCTCTGCCGGAGCCCAAGGTGAGTGGCTGTGGCTGTTTCAGCCTCTGTCCCGGCTGTGCTGTGGAACCGCCTGGGAGAGTGACCCGCGGGCGCAGCTTACAGCTAAGGCTGCTGCCGAGCTGTGGACTGTGGGCTCCCAGCCCCGTCTCGTGCCTTCGCAAGCCTACCGGGATGGAGTCAGTGTCCCTCTTTGTATGGTCCTCACAAGCTGCTTTTCTGTTGGTTTTTCCCGTCGATTTGTCTGTGTTATAGTTGTAATTCCAGTTTGGTTCTGGGAGACGGTCTGTGTTGCTCCGTTCACTCTGCCGACATTTTTCGGTCTCTCGAGTGTTTTTAACTAATTTTTTTACAAACTGGTTGAGTTCAAGTTTGCCTTGATCCTTATAAACCTTTTTGGAAGTGTGACATTTTAAAAAATAATTTTATTTTTCCAAAAATATCAGAATAATAGTTTAAAAATATTGTTAACCTTGAAGCTATTGAAAAATGGGCAAGGGAGACATAGGTGATGTAGACTCCATAAAAGCTAAACCTTACATACACATAAAAATGGTTTCAATAGACAAGACAACAGACAAGAAAAAAATTACCAGTAAATTTTACAAAGGGTTAATATCTATAGAATCTAAGATATTCATATAAATTTCTAAGAAAAAAGTACTTTGAGGCATTTAATAGATAATTGGGCAAAGTACATAAAAAATTTATAAAAGGAATTTATTAAATAAGCATTTGGGAAAATGTTTAAAACCTCCAGCAAATAAAGAAATAGAAAATATAATGTTAATGAAGTGTTTTATTTTAGCCATTAAATTAGGTCAAACCAAAATATTATTGATCATCTATGATGTTCACAAAGTTGTAGAAAAACTGGCACACGTATATATCACTGACGACGGTATAGGTAGGAATAAATGTGTTGGGTTTGGATATGTATATTGTTTGCCATAGTATCCTTACTTCTGAGCATTTACCCTCAGGAAGTAATCCAAAAGGAAAAAAAATAAAGTATAGCCATAAAAATGTCCATTTATGAATTACATAGAATAGCCCTGGCTGGTTTTTCTCAGTGGTTAGAGCATCAGCCTGCACTCCTGAGAGACCAGGGTTTGGTTCTTGCTATGGGCATGTACCTCTGTTGTGGTTTGTCCCCAGCCCTGGTTGGGGTCATGAGGGAGGCAGCCACTCGATGTGTCCCTTTCACATCAATGTTTCTCTCTCTTTCTCTCTCCCTCTCTCTCCCTCCCACTCTACCTGAATAAAACAAAAAAATTTGCTTGGGAGAGGATAAAAAAAAAAAAGAATTATATAGGATAGAATTCTAAGAAACCACTTAAATATTTAATAAAATAAATTATCTGATAAAGCAGTAATTATCTAAATCATGAGGCATTATGTAGTTATTATAATTGTTGTTTGAAAGACAATATAAATGATACAGAAAATATTTATGACATAAGAAGTGAAAAAAGTATAAAGTAAGAATGTACATCACTATGGAATAATCATGGTTATGAAAAAATATTTTGTTGGTGTGGCCCTATTTCCTTGTCCCCATGTTCCAATGAAAGACCTTTTGCTCCACTCCCCAAGAGGAAGTAGTATCAGAGAGACATTTTAAGGCCTTCTTTTTATCTCTCACTTTTTTCTTCCCTCAGCGAGGATTTATATGATTAATGAGATATTTTATTGTGTGCTCTCTTTGGACGTATTTGTTTTTCTTTCTACCCCTACTTCAATATATGATAAGGACAGCTCAAGACCTCGTTTCTACAAGCAAGACTGGAACTCTACTTTTTCTTTGTCCCTCTGATTCCCACTTATCTAGGGTATATGTAAAACCACAGACTTCTGTGTGGTCAACTGGATAAATATCTGGTCTACAGACCCAACTCTCTAAATATGTAAGTCTATCATATCAACTTAAGAGGAAGTAATATAGAACCTTCACTTTGGCAACCAGTCCAAACCACATCTTCTAATACACCTTTACAGCTTTAAACAAATAATTAATTTTCATCTGGTTCCTATGTCTATTTCTAGACTGCTTTAAAAAATAAGGAGAAAAAAGGATATGTAATAAGCTCCCCCCATCCCCAAAACAGGTGCCTATAGGCCTAGAAGGGAATACAAAAAAATTACAACTATTTGATATTTTGAGAATATAAATATGGTTTTGAAATTTCTACCTTTCTTTCATTTGGTTTTCTTTATTCTTGCTTGAGATATGAATAGCTCTAAATTCCAGGAAGGTAATGTGGTTGGCATAAACCCAGAAACCACTGTTCTAGGGCTCTGCAAGCTTTGTGGAGACATGGATAGTTTTATAGTTCCCAGAAATAGCTCTCAAGTGTACATTTATTGGTATAAGAGTGGTAAACTTACCCAGACTGGACCAATAAGATGTTTTTCTTAGTATTTTAAAAGCTAATCTGAGAGAATAACACTGATATAGAAACTAATTGGCAATGGCAAAAAAAAAAAAAAAACATAATTAGGAGATGGTGAAATACCTGGTTCCAGTCATTGCTGACAACCAGCTATAAACCTCCTTCTTTTCTACTTTGTAACTTAAATCAATAATTCTCTTTTTTGCATAAGCTGGCTTGAGTTGGAATCTAGTTAGAGTCTGTCTACTTTAGGTGGAAACTGTGTCTGTGAAACTATCCCATCAAGGGGTGATTTTGTGGCAGTAATGAAGCTCCCTGGTTATTATTGCAGGTCTTTTAAGGACGATTGTACCGAATTTTATTATTAAACTGAATCTCTGTAAGACAAAGACTATTCTGCATATAATCCATAAAAAGAACTAATATTTTATTTATTTATTTATTTATTTATTTATTTATTTATTTATTTTAAAATCCTCACCAGAAGACATTTTTAGATTTATCTTCAGATAGACTGG
The DNA here is from genome assembly GCF_014108415.1 of Molossus molossus. Classification (NCBI taxonomy): domain Eukaryota; kingdom Metazoa; phylum Chordata; class Mammalia; order Chiroptera; family Molossidae; genus Molossus; species Molossus molossus. The sequence continues at coordinate 74,419,380 of NW_023425355.1, read as the reverse complement.
GAGGGAGGGAGAGAGAGAAACATCAATGTGAAAGAGACACACAGATTGGTTGCCAACTGCATGAACCTGACCAGGGTTTGGGACTGAATCACAATGGAAGTATGGGCCCTCAAACAGAATCGACTCCATGACTCTTTGGTCCACAGGCAGACACTCTAATCACTGAGCCAAACCAGCCAGAGCAAGAACTCATATTTTAAATAATAATAGTCAAAATTGTTCAAAATCATTCACTGTTGTATTTCACCAACTTTGTTAGAATCACAGAAAGTATAAATGAGTGCAGCAAATTCATAAATTTTGCATTAATGTATATTTTTTCCCCAAGGAAAATTGTTTCATTTATTTTTTCTATTAAAGCTGTCAGTGCATAGCAATATATGGTGAGCCTTGCTTCTTGATGAGAAAAAAAAAAAAATGTGGATATAGAGAGATTCCAAAATGGTGGCAAAGTGAATGAAAGCTAGACAGACCATTGCCCAGGACCAAACTAAAATTACAACTAAAATAAAGACAAATCATCAGGAAAAAACAACAACAACCAGGGATAGAAAAAGTAAAACAAATAAAAACACCAAGCTGGCTCCACAGAGAGAGTGCCGGGACAGAGAAGGGCACTCACATATCACCTGGCTGAAATCACCAGAGTGGAGGCTTTGTTCCACAGGGAGAGGGGCACCAGGGAGAAAAACAAGAGAGCACTAAATTAGCTACAGCAACTCACCTTGGGCTCTGGCAGAGGGAGGGCAGAATGAAATGGAACTGTGTGGAGAGGCTGGGAAGCATAGAGAGCTGGGAGAACGATGGGAGTTTTGTGCTGAATCACTCCATCACAGGACAGTAGTCATTTACTCAAAGAGCCCCTTCACAGAGCTGCAGGGAGAAGAATCAGCCCCTCACTCAGGAATTTAACACCAACTGGTTAGCCTACAGAAATGCAAATAAAGGCTAATAGAGGAGAAAGAATCTGCCCCACCCTCTGGAATTCCTCCTACCCTGAACACTTGAGAGAATTTTTCATTCAGGGCTACAACACAAGGCACAAGAAGTAACTGAGAATAATAGTCTGCAAGCAAAAAGTTAGAGGACAACTGAATCTTTCATTGCCTTGCAAATCTACCCAGAAAAGAAAGACTCCACAGTGGTGTTTAATGAGGGTCCTCCCATACTCATGCAAACCCAAAAAAGGGAACCACAACCAGCAGAACACCAACACCCACAGGGAAATTTTAGCAGACTCCAAAACTCACTGAGATAGTCAAAATGGTGAAACAAAAAATAAAATCCAAAATGAATGAACAAGAAAATTCTACCTAAAAAGAGATAAAAGAAATGCAGTTAAGCGAGTTATTAGAGGTAGAGTTCAGAATTATGATATAGCGGAAGCTAAACAGCATGAGTAAAGAGCTCAACAGAATAAGTGAATATATAGAAACATTAAAAATCAACGAATTAGAAATGAAAAACCACCAAGCAGAAATGAAGAATGACATAGCAGAAATAAAGAACACATTGGAAGGAATAAGCAGCAGAGTAGAGAAAGCCAAGGACTGGATCAGTGAATTACAACACAGTGTAGAAAAACTCACCCAATCAGAAAAGGAAAAAGAAAAAAAAGAAAAAAACAAAGAAACAAAGATAGCTTAAGAGAACTGTGGCACAACCTACAACATAACAACATCCGCATCAAAGAAGTTCAAGAAGGAGAAGAAAATGAACAAGGTTTAGAGAATATGTTTAAAGAAATAGTGACAGAAAATTTCCCTAACTTGGTGAGGAAAAAAGGCACACAAATACAAGAAACAGAGAGAGTCCAAGTAAAAAGAACCCAAACAGGCTAACACAAAGACACATGATAATGAAAATGCCAAAAATTAAAGACAGAGAATCCTAAAGGCAGCAAGAGATAAGCAACAGGTTACCTACAAATGAACCCTCATAAGGCTATCATCTGACTTCTCAACAGTAACACTATAGGCCAGATGGGAATGTCATGAAGTAATCAAGGTCATGAAAAACAAGGACCTGAATCCAGAACGACTCTATCCAGCAAGGCTATCATTTAAAATAGAAGGTCAAATAAAGAGCTTCCCAGCCAAAATAAAATCAAATAAAAGGCTAAGGGAATATATTAGCACCAAACCAACACTGCAAGAAATGTTAAAAGAACAGCTGCAATTAGTAGAAGAAATAGGAAGAAAATTATAACCACAATAAACAAAAATGGCAATAAATAAGTACATATCAATTATCACCTGAAATGTGAATGGATTGAACACTTCCATCAAAAGACACAAAGTAGCTGATTGGATAAGAATGCATGACTCATATATATGCTTTTTACAAGAGACCCACTTCACAACAAAATATTCACATAGATTGAAAGTGAAGGAATGAAAAAAATATCTTCTAAGCACACGGGGAAAAAAAGCTGGGGTAGCAATACTCATATCTGATAAAGTAGATTTCAAAATGAGGGTCATAACTAGAGACAAAAAAGCTACTACATAATATTCAAAGGATATATCCAACAGGAAGATATATCCTTGGTAAACATATATGCACCCAATAAAGAAGCATCAAAATATATTTAAAATATTCTGGAGGACTTTAAAAAACAATCAACAGCAATACGATCATAGCAGAGGACTTTAACACCCCAATGACATCACTGGATATATTCCCTAAACAAAAAAATTAACAAGGAAACAGAGATTCTAAATGATGCAATAGATCAAATGAATTAAATAAATATCTACAGAGAATTACACCCCCAAGCTGCAGAATTCACATTCTTCTCAAGTGCACACGGGGCATTCTCAAAGATATATCACTTGTTAGGACAAAAACTAAATCTCTACCAGTTCAAGGAGAGTGAAATCATATCAAGCATCTTCTCAGATCACAGTGACATGAAACTAGAAATCAATTACAACAGAAACACGCAAAGACATTTGAACACATGGAGGCTAAATAGCATGAATTAAACAAAGAATGGGTTACCAAAAAGATCTAGGAGGAAATTAAAAACTTTGTGGAAACCAATGAATGTAAACACACAACAACAAAAAATCTATAGTATGCAGCGTATGCAATTTTGAGAGGGAAGTTCATAGCACTACAGGCCTAGTTCAAGATAAAGAAAATTTTCTTATTGACTATCTAACCTACCACTTAAATAACTAGAGAGGAAAAGAAAAAAGAAAGAAAAAAAAAAAAACAGAGCAAGTGGAAGGAAAGAAATAGTAAAGATCAGAGGATAAATAAATGACATAGAGACGAAAAAACAAAACAAAACAAAAAAACACAGTTCAAAAGATTAATGAAACAAAGAGCTTATTCTTTAAAAAGATAAACAAGATTGATGGTCCATAAGCTAGACTCAACAAGAAACCAAGAGAGAGGACTCAAATGAACAAAATTAGAAATGAAACAAGAGAAGTAACAACTGACATTACAGAAATATTGTTGAAGAATAATATGGACAATTATACAGCAACAAATTTGACAATATAAATAAAATGGACGAATTTTTACAAACACATAGTCTCACAAAACTGAACCAGAAAAATATAGAAACCTTGACGAGACCAATAACAACTAAGAAAATTGAAGATGTAATCAACAATCTCCCAGTAAACAAACGTCTGGGCTTGGATGGCTTCACGGGAGAGTTTTACTGAACATTCAAAGAACTAACACCCATTTTTCTCACACTATTTCAGAAAATTTAAGAAGGAAGACTTCCAAACTCATTTTATGAGGCCAGCATAATTCTAATTCCAAAACCAGAAAAAGACACTACAAAGAAAGAAAACTACAGACCAATATTTCTGATGAACATAGATGCAAACATCCTGAACAAAACACTAGCAAATGAAATCCAGCAATACATCAAAAAAATTATTCACCATGACCAAGTGGGATTCATCCCAAGTATGCAAGGCAGGTACAATATTCGCAAATCAATAAATATGATACACTACATAAACAAAATGAAAGATGAAAACTACATGATCATATAAGTAGATGGTGAAAAAGCATTCAACAATATCCAGCACCCATTTCTGATAAAAACGCTCAACAATGTGGAAATAGAGGGATCATATCTTCACATAATAAAGGTCATATGTGAAAGACCTACAGCCAATATCATACTCAATGGGTAAACACTAAAAGCATTTACCTTAAGAACAGGAACAAAACAGGGATGCCCACTTTCACCACTCTTATTTAACATAGTACTGGAAGTCTTAGCCACAGCAATCAGACATGAAAAAAAAATAAATAAAAGGGATGCCATTTGGAAAGGAGGACGTGAAACTGTCTTTATTCACACATGACATGATATTATACATAGAAAACCCCAAAGACTCCATCAAAAATTTACTAGACTGAATAAATGAATTTGGCAAAGTAGCAGTATACAAAATTAACATAAAAAAATTGATGACATGCTTGTACACCAATGATGAACTCACAGAAAGACAAACTAAAAAAACAATCCTATTTACCATCACAGCAAAAATATTAAGATACTTAGGAATGAACTTAAACAAAGGAAAAAAGGATCTGTTCACAGAAAACCACAGGACATTGAAAAAAAGAAATAAAGGAAGATATAAAAAAGTGGAAACAAATAACTTGTTCATGGATTGGAAGAAATAACATCATTAAAATGTCCATGCTACCCAAAGCAATCTATAAATTCAATGCAATCCCCATCAAAATATCAGTGACATACTTCACAGAACTAGAACAAATACTTCAAAAGTTCATATGGAACCAAAAAAGACCCTAATTAGCCACAATAATCTTGAAAAAGAAAAACAAAGTTGGAGGGATCACATTACCAGATTTCAGGTTATACTACAAAGCCTCTGTAATCAAAACAGCCTGGTACTGGCACAAGAATAGGCAGATATACCAATGGAACAGAATCCAGAACCCAAAAATGGACCCAAGACAGTATGCTCAATTAATATTTGACAAAGGGGCAACAGCATAGAGTGGAGTAAACACAGCCTCCTTAAAAAATTGGTGTTGGGAAAATTGGAGAGCTACATGCAAAAAAATGAAACTAGACCATAAACTTACACCATACACAAGAATAAACTCAAAATGGATAAAAGACTTAAATGTGACCATCAATTCATAAAAATCCTAGAAGAAAATATAGGCAACAAAATTTCAGACATCGTACGCAGCAGAATTTTCACTGATATATCACGTAAGGCAAGAGAAAGAAAAGAGAAAATGAACATATGGGACTACATCAAATTCAAAAGCTTCTGCATAGCCAAAGAAACAACCATCATAATGGAAAGGCAACTCACTCTATGGGAGAGCATAATTGCTAATGATACATCAGATAAGGGGTTAATTTCCAATATATATAGAGTGCGTACCCATATTTTAAATGAATGGGATTAATTTTAAACAATTTATTAGATATGTTGCAATGAAAAGGAAAAAAAAAAGCTAAAAATTATGTTTATTTCTCAAGGTCTTTTTGATAGTTTCATTCCTATACAAATTTTCTTTCCCTTTCCTTTCCATGATTGTCTCATTAAGGAAAACAGAAATCCAGATATGTTTTATTCTCTAATATCATGCACCTCTTTCTCTAACTATGGCACTGACCTCAAGCTACTCCCTAGAATTTTGACCCATGTTGTTTTATTTTACTCACAGATCTTATGCTTCTATCAAAGTCTGAAGGAAAAGTGCAAATCCTCAGGGGTGTATATGTGCCAGAGGATATAGGCTAATGGGAAAATGTTAGACATGCTCTTAGATTCTGGCTATTAGTGAACAAAAGTATCCAGAATGCCAATAAGCATGTGGTAGAAGGTGTGATTTTCATATCAGTGTGTCTCTGAATCAGTCAAAACAGTCATGTACTTAAAATACATGAGAATTTAATCAATAAAAATATTAATAAACTTTTGTAAAGTGCAAATACATTGAAACATATAAAGTGGATGTGCTAGCTATGAATATTAGGAAGTGGTATTTGTATATAATCATTTGTGTATAAACTTAACAATTTGCAAAACACCTTCATTATATCAAAAGTTCATATGGAACCAAAACAGACCTTGAATAGCCACAGCAATCTTGAAAAAGAAGGACAAAGTAGGTGGGATCACAATACCAGATATCAGGTTATACGACAAAGCTACTGTAATCAAAATACCCTGGTACTAGTGCACGAACAGGCACATAGACCAGTGGAACAGAACAGAGAACCCAAAAATAGACCCAAGACAGTATGCGCAATTAATATTTGACAAAGGAGGCAAGAGCATACGATGGAGTAAAGACAGCCTCTTTAATAAATCATATTGTGAAAAATGGAAAGCTACATGCAATAACAAAAAATGAACTAGACCATCAACTTAGACCCCACATAAGAATAAACTCAAAATGTATAAAACACTTAAATGTGACCTGTGAATCCATAAAAATCCTAAAAGAAAATGTAGGCAACAAAATTTTAGACATCATATGAAGCAGAATTTTCACTGATATATCACCTAAAGCAACAGAAACAAAGAAAAAAAAAAATGAACCCATGGGACGACATCAAACTATAAAGCATCTGCACTGCAAAAGAAACAACCATCAAAATGGAAAGGGAACCCACTGTACGGGAGAGCATAATTGCCAATGATACATCAGATAAGGGGTTAATTTCCAAAATACATAAAGTACTCATACAACTCAACAAAAGGAAGACAATCCTAAGCGAAACAAGCCAAACAGAGAAAGACAAGTATCATATGATCTCACTTATTTGTGGAATATAATGAACATAACAGTCTGAGGAATGGGGTAGTCCCAAAGATGTGAAGGTGGGGTACAGACTGCCAATCCCCAGAAGAAGGGGTGGGGGGAGAAATAAACCACAGAACTTATATGAATGTATGCATGAACAGTGGACATGGACAACAAAGCTGGGGACAGGGAGAGGAGGGAAGGGGAGGGGGAATCAGGGAGAAAAAAGAGAAACATCTGTAACAAAAATGAATAATTAATTAAAAATAAATAAATAATGGGCAGAGGACCTAAATAGACACCTCTCCAAACAGGACATACAAATGGCCAAGAGACAGATAAAGAGATGCCCAACATCACTAATCATCAGAGAGATGCAAATTAAAACAACAATGAGGTATCAACTTACACCTGTCAGAATGGCCTCCATCAACTAATCATCAAACAAAAAGTGTTGGCAAGGGTGTGGTGAAAAGGGGACTCTAGTACACTGCTGGTGGGAATGCAGACTGGTGCAGTCACTATGGAAAACACTACGGTGTTACTTCAGAAAATTAAAAATTGAATTGCCATTTGACCTAGTGATCCCACTTCAAGAATATACCCTAAGAAGCCTGAAACACCAATCAGAAAAAAAAAATGTGTATCCCCATGTTCATAGCAGCACTATTTACTATAGCTAAGATCTGGAAACAGCCCAAGTGGCCATCAGCAGATGAGTGGATAAAAAAGCTGTGCTACATATACACAACAGAGTACTATGCAGCGGTAAGAAAGAAAGATCTCTTATCCTTTGAGGCAACATGGTGGGACCTGGAAAGTATTATCCTACGTGAAACAAGCCAAGCAGAGAAAGACAAATATTACATGATCTCACTTATTTGTGGAATATAATGAACATAACAGATTGAGGAGTATGGTAGACCCAGAGATGTGACAACCCTCAGAAAAGGGGGTGTTGGGGGAGGGAAGAGATAAACCAGAGAACTTACATGAATGTACGCATAACCGTTGGACACAGACAACAAAGCAGGGGACGGGGTGGGAGGATTGGGGAGGACGGTGTCAATGGGGAAAAAAAGGAGAAACATCTGTAACAAAAATTAATGTAAAAAAATAAAAAAAAAACCTTCATTATAATGACGTAAGTGCAAAATTATTATATAATTTCTCTGCTCTTATTCATAACAAAATTTCTAAAAATTGTCTGGATTTACTATTTCTTCTTTACCTTCCATTTTCTTTCCTTTTTTTTTTTAGCTTAATTATATTTTATTTTATTTTATTTTATTATTTTTTTATTTATTTTGGTTACAGATATTTCACCTTTTTTACCCCATTGGCACCCGCCTGCCCACCCCACCCCCACCCCGTCCCCGGCTTAGTTGTACATGTCCATTGGTCATGAATACATGCATATAAGTTCTGTGGTTTATCTCTTCCCAACACCCCCTCTTCTGAGGGATGTCAGTCTGTGCCCTACTTCCATGTTTCTGGGTTTACCGTATTCCTCAGACTGTTATGTTCATTATATTCCGTATATAAGTGAGATCATGTGGTATTTGTCTTTTTCTGCTTGGCTTATTTCACTTAGGATAATACTTTCCAGGTCCCTCCATGTCCTCACAAAGGAAAAGAGATCTTTCTTTCTTACAGCTGCACAGTTCTACATTGTGTATATGTACCACAGCTTTTTTATCCATTCGTCTACTGATGGACACTTGGGCTGTTTCCAGATCTTAGCTATTGTAAATAGTGCTGCTATGAACATGGGGGTACATATACTCTTCCTGATTGGTGTTTCAGGATTCTTAGGGTATATTCCTAGAAGTGGGATCACTGGGTCAAATGGAAGTTCAATTTTTTAATTTTTTGAGGTAACACCATACTGTTTTCCATAGTGGCTGCACCAGTCTGCATTACCACCAGCGGTGCACTAGAGTCCCCTTTTCTCCACACCCTCGCCAACATTTGTTGTGTGATGATTTGTTGATGGCTGGCCATTCTGGCAGGTGTGAGGTGATACCTCATTGTTGTTTTAATTTGCAACTCCCTGATGATTAGTGATGTTGAGCATTTCTTCATATGTCTCTTGGCCATTTGTAAGTCCTGTTTGGAGCGCTGTCTATTCAGCTCCTCTACCCATTTTTTAATTGGGTTCTTTGTCTTCCTTTTGTTGAGTCCTATGAGCACTCTATATATATTGGAAATTAACCCTTTATCTGATATATCATTGGCAATGATGTTCTTCCATACAGTGGGTTGCCTTTCCATTTTGATGATTTTTTCTTTTGCTCTGCAGAAGCTTTTAGTTTGATGTAGTCCCATGTGTTCATTTTTTCCTTTGTTTCTGTTACCTTAGGTGATGTATCAGTGAAAATTGTGCTCAATATGATGTCCGAAATTTTGTTGCCTAAATTTTCTTCTAGAATTTTTATGGATTCACGGGTCACATTTAAGTCTTTTATCCATTTTGAGTTTATTTTTGTGTATGGTGTAAGTTGATGGTCTAGTTTCATTTTTTTTTGCATGTAGCTGTCCAATTTTCCAAACACCATTTATTAAAGAGGCTGTCTTTACTCCACTGTATGCTCTTGCCACCTTTGTCAAATATTAATTGAGCATATTGCCTTGGGTCCATTTCTGGGTTTTCAGTTCTGTTCCACTGGTCTATATGCCTGTTCTTGTGCCAGTACCAGGCTGTTTTTGTTACCGTCGCCTTGTAGTATAACCTGGTATCTGGTATTGGGATCCCACCTACTTTGTCCTTCTTTTTCAAGATTGCTGTGGCTATTCGGGGTCTTTTTAGGTTCCATATGAACTTTTGAAGTATTTGTTCTAGTTCTGTGAAATATGTCGTTGGTATTTTGATGGGGATTGCATTGAACCTATAGATTGCTTTGGGTTGTATGGACATTTTAATGATGTTAATTCTTCCAATCCATGAACAGAATATGTGCTTCTACTTTTTTATATCTTGCTCTATTTCTTTTTTCAATAACCTGTAGTTTTCTGCAAATAGGTCCTTTACTTCTTTGGTTAAGTTTATTCCTAGGTATCTTAATTTTTTTGGCGCAATGGTAAATGGGATTGTTTTTTCAGTTTCTCTTTCTGTGAGTTCATCATTGGTGTACAACAATGCCGTCGATTTCTTGACGTTAATTTTGTATCCTGCTACTTTGCCAAATTCATTTATTAAGTCTAGTAGATTTTTGATGGAGTCTTTAGGGTTTTCTATGTATAATATCATGTCATCTGCAAATAATGTCAGTTTCACTTCCTCCTTTCCAATTTGGATCCCTTTTATTTTTTCTTCATATCTGATTGCTGTGGCTAAGACTTCCAGTATAATGTTAAATAAGAGTGGGGAAAGTGGGCATCCCTGTCTTGTTCCTGTTCTTAATGGAAATGTTTTTAGTTTCTGTCTATTGAGTATGATGTTGGCTGTAGGTCCTCCATATATGGCCTTTATTATGGCGAGATATGATCCCTCTATTCCCACATTGCTGAGCGTTTTTATCAGAAATGGATGCTGGATTTTGTCGAATGCTTTTTCAGCATCTATTGATATGATAATGTTGTTTTTATTCTTCATCTTATTTATGTGGTGTATCACATTCATTGATTTCCAAATATTGTACCAGCCTTGCATCCCTGGAATGAATCCCACTTGGTCATGGTGAATAATTTTTTTTAATGTATTTCTGGATCCGATTTGCTAATATTTTGTTCAGGATTTTGGCGTCTATGTTCATCAGGGATATTGGCCTGTAGTTTTCTTTCTTCGTAGTGTCTTTTTCTGGTTTTGGAATTAGAATTATGCTGGCCTCATAGAACGTGTTTGGAAGTCTTCCTTCTTCTTGAATTTTTTGAAATAATTTGAGGAGAATGGGTGTTAGTTCTTTTTTGAATGTTTGGTAGAACTCCCCCGTGAAGCCATCTGGGCCTGGGCTTTTGTTTGCTGGGAGAGTCTTGATTACCACTTCAATTTCCTTAGTTGTTATTGGTCTGTTCAAGTTTTCTATCTCTTCCCTGTCCAGTTTTGGGAGACTATGTGTTTCTAGAAATTTGTCCATTTCGCTTAGATTGTCGAATTTGTTGCCATATAGTTGTTCATAGTAGTTGTTAACAATCTTTTGTATTTCCGTGATTTTGGTTGTTACTTCTCCTCTTTCATTTCTGATTTTGTGTATTTGGGTTCTCTGTCTTTGTTTCTTGGTGAGTCTAGCTAAGGGTCCATCAATCTTGTTTATCTTTTTGAAAAACCAGCTCTTTGTTTCATTGATCCTTTGAATTGTGTTTTTGGTCTCTATGTCATTTATTTCTGCTCTGATCTTTACTATTTCCTTCCTTCTACTTGCTCTGGGGTTTTCTTTTTGTTTGCTTTCTAATTCTTTACGTTGTGAGGTTTGACAGTCAATTAGAATTTTTTCTTGTTTTTTGAGGTAAGCCTATAGTGCTATGAACTTCCCTCTCAGAACTGCTTTCGCTGCATCCCTTAGATTTTGTGTTGTTGTGTGTTCATTTTTATTGGTTTCCAGGAATTTTTAAATTTCTTCCTTGATCTCCTTGGTGACCCATTCATTGTTTAATAACATGCTATTTAGCCTCCATGTGTTGAAATGTCTTTGCATGTTCTTGTTGCAATTGATTTCTAGTTTCATGCCATTGTGATCTGAGAAGATGCTTGATATGATTTCAATCTTCTTGAACTTGTAGAGATTTAGTTTGTGTCCTATCATGTGGTCTATCTTTGAGAATGTCCCATGTGCACTTGAGAAGAATGTGTATTCTGTAGTTTGCGGGTGTAATTCTCTGTAGATATCTGTTAAATCCTTTTAGTCTAGTGCTTCATTTAGAGTCTCTGTTTCCTTGCTAATTTTTTGCCTAGATGATCTATCCAGTGCTGTCAATGGGGTGTTGAAGTCCCCTGCTATGATTGTATTGTTGTCGATTTCTCCTTGGAAGTCCTCCAATAGTTTTTTAATATATTTTGGTGCTCCTATATTAGGTGCATATATGTTTATCAAGGTTATATCTTCCTCTTGGATAGATCCTTTCAATATTATATAGTGGCCTTCTTTGTCTCTAGTTATGGTCTTCATTTTGAAATCTATTTTATCAGATATGAGAATTGCTACCCCAGCTTTTTTTTTGTTTTCCATTTGCTTGGAAAATTTTTTTCCATCCCTTCACTTTCAACCTGTGGGTCTCTTGTAAACAACATATAGATGAGTCATGCTTTCTCATCCAGTCAGCTACTCTGTGTATTTTTATGGGAGCATTCAATCCATTTACGTTTAAGGTGATTATTGATATGTACTTATTTATTGCCATTTTTGTTTAGTGTGGTTCTATTTTTCTTCCCATTTCTACTGCTAATTACAGCAGTCCTTTTAAGATTTCTTGCAGTGCTGGTTTGGTGCTAATGTATTCCCTTAGCCTTTTTTTTTTTTTTTTTGTCTGGGATGCTCTTTATTTGATCTTGTATTTTGAATGATAGCCTTGCTGGGTAGAGTAGTCTTGGATTCAGATTCTTGTTTTTCATGTCTTTGATTACTTCATGCCATTCTCTTCTGGCCTGTAGTGTTTCTTGTGAGAAGTCAGGTGAGAGCCTTATGGGGTTCCCTTTGTAGGTAACCTGTTGCTTATCTCTTGCTGCTTTTAGGATTCTCTCTATGTCTTTAATTTTTGGCATTTTGACTACTATGTGTCTTGGTGTGGGCCTGTTTGGGTTCTTCTTACTTGAGACTCTCTGTGCTTCTTGAACTTGAATGCCTTCTTTCTTCACCAAATTAGGGAAGTTTTCTGTCACTATTTTTTTGAATATATTCTCTATCCCTACTCATTTTCTTCTTCTTCGGGGACTCCTATGATGCGAATATTATTACATTTCCAGTTGTCCCACAGTTCTCTTAAGCTGTCTTCCTTTTTTCTAATAGTTTTTTTTTTCCTTTTGTTTTCCTGATTGGTTGATTTTTTCTATCCTGTCTTCTAATTCACTGATCCAGTCCTCAGCTTCCTCTACTCTGCTCTTTAAACCTTCCAATGTGTTTTTCATTTCTGATATGTCATTTTTTATCTCTTCTTGATGGTTTTTAATTTCCAATTGGCTTATTTTCAGTGTCTCTATGTCCTTACTCATGCTGTTCAGCTTCCTCAAGATCATGGCTCTGAATTCTAGCTCTGTTAACATGCCTAATTGCTCCACATTGATCTCATCTTCAGTGGAGGTCTCTTGCTCTTTCATTTGGCTTCTGTTTCTGTGTTTCACCATTTTGGCTATCACTGTGGGCTTTGCAGCCTGTCAAGTTCTCCCTGTGGGTGTTGGTGTTCTGCTGTTTGTGGCTCCCTCTCCTGTGTTTAGATGAGCGAGGGAGGACCCACGTTAAACACCACTGTCAAGTCGTACTTTCCTGGTTAAAGTTGCTAGCCCAGGAAAGGTACTGTTATCCTCCAGATTTTTGCCTGGAGGCTAGCAGTCAAGGTTGCTTGATGAGTTTTGGGTTGTCAGTTGAATGAAAAACTCCCTCAGGTGCTCAGAACTCTGGGGATTTCACGAGGGTGGGGCAGATGCTGCTTGTTAATGAGCCTCAATTAGCACTTAAATGGCCCACAGGTTGGGGTTGGATTTCCGAGGGGGGGGCTGCTGCCTCTCCTCAGAGCCCGAGGAAGGCCCATGATGACCACAGTCCCGTGTGGCTGCACTCTGCAAAAGCTCTGAGTGCCCTTTAAATCCCAAGTGTCCCCACACAGGTCCAGTCCAGTCTGCCCTCCCTCTGCCGGAGCCCAAGTTGAGTGGCTGTGGCTGTTTTAGCCTCTGTCCTGGCTCTGGGCTGTGGAGCCGCCTGGGAGTGTAACCCGAGGGTGCTGCTCCCAGCTAAGGAGGCTGCCGAGCTGCCGACCATGTGCTCCCTGCCCCCGTCTTGCGCCTTCTCAAGCCTACCAGGATGGAGTCAGTGTCCCTCATTATATGGTTCTAGCAAGCTGCTTTTCTGTTGCTTTTTTCCAGTCGATTTGTCTGTGTTATAGTTGTAATTCCAGTTTTGTTCTGGGAGTCGGTCTGTGTAGCTTCCGTTCACTCCGTCGCCATTTTTCGCATCCCCTACCTTCCATTTTCTGCTCAATCAACTCCAACAGGATTTTACCACACATTGTTCAGCAACCATCTTTATTATATTTCTCAGTAAGCTCCATGTGGCTATGTCTGTGGGTCAATTCTCAGTTCTCCTTTTACTTAATTTCTCAGCAAAATTTATTTTAACTTTTCTCTCCCTCCTTGAAATACTTCCTCGCTTTCTTCTCCTTCTACCTCAGTAGCTGTTCATTCTCAGATTCTTCTGTTGATTCTACCTAATCAACTCAATCTCTTAACGTAGAAGTGACCCAGATTCCATCCTTGGCCTTCTTCCTTTCTTCAACTACACTTTTTCTTTAGGAGGTGACTTTCCTTTTCTATGGCTTTAACGACTATCTATACACTGAACATTTCCAAATCCATTTCTCAATATGTAAACACTCTTTAAGTTCCAGACACATGTTTTTTCAAATGCTGACTACACATTTCCACTTAAACAGCTAAAGAAAATGTTGAACTTTACATGTCTGCAAGAAATTGTGGTTCTCCCCCACCCCCGAATCCATGTCCTCTCAGTCTTCCCGAACGCAATTGATGTCAATTTGAACCTTTCACTTGATCAGGTCTAAAATCAGGGAATCATCTTTGGCACCTCTCTTTCCCTCACACACCATATCTAATGTATCAAGAAATTGTATTGGCTCTGCCTCCAAAATATGTCCCAAATCTGACTCTTTTTTTTTTTTTTTTTACCTAGAATGTCCTCAATGATCTTGCCATAGCTCCCACTGCCTCTCAATTTTCTTTCTTTTTCTTAATGGTATAAATATAAATGTTTAATCTGTTTTTTTTTTTTCAGATTATAAAAATAAATAAAAACATTTAAGTTTCTTTAATTTTCCTGGAACAAATCTATGTTGTTTTCCTTTCATAATATTATATTTTTCTAAATTTTATTTTTCAGTTACAGTTTACATGCAATATTATTTTGTATTATTTTCAGGTGTCCATATAATTGTTAAACAATTATATACTTTATAACGTGATTCCCCTCAGATATTTCAAGTACCCACCAGGTACCATACGTAGTTATTACAATATAATTAACTACCTTCCCTATGTTGTACTTTACAGCCTTGTGACTATTCTGCACTTTACAGCCTTGTGACTATTATGCAACTGAAAAATTGCACTTCTTAATCCCTTCATCTTTTTTTTTTTTTTTTTTTTTGTGGTATGTGCCCCTAGTGGGAATAGAACCCGGGACTCTCTGGTTCGCTGGCTGACACTCAACCGCTGAGCCAAACTGGCCAGGGCTCCCTTCATCTTTTTCACTGAGCCCTCCAATGTCCCACCTTTCTGGCAACCATCAGTCTATTCTGTATGTCTATGAGTCTATTTCCATTTTCTTTGTTTGTTTTGTTTTTTTTAGATTCCACATACAAATAAAATAATATGGTATTTGTCTTTCTCTGACTGACTTATTTCACTTAGCATAATACCCTCTAAATCTATCCATACTATTGCAAATGGTAAGATTTCATTCTTTTTTATTGCTGAGTAATAATATTCCATTGTATATATGTACCACCACTTTTTATCCACTTGTTTATTGATTGGCACTTGGGTTGATTCCAGATCTTGGCTATTGTAAATAACACTGCAATGAACATAGGGGTACATATATTCTTTTGAATTAGTGTTTTGGGGTTTTTTTTATACATACCCAGAACTAGAATTATTGGGTGATAAGGCAGTTCCATTTTTAATTTTTTGAGGACCTTCCATATCATTTTCCATAGTGGTTGCACCAGTTGGTATTCTCACCAACAGTCCACGAGGGTAGCCTTTTCTCTACATCCTCGCCAAAACTTGTTGTTTGTGGGTTTATTGATGACACCATTCTAACAGGTGTGAGGTGATATCGCATTGTGATTTTAATTTGAATTTTGTGATGATTAGTGATGTTGAGCATTTTTTCATGTGTCTGTTGTTTTAAATTAATTTATTTGTTTTTGTTACAGATGTTTCTCTTTTTTTTTCCCACTGATTCCCCTCTCCCTCTCCCTCCCCGCCCCGTCCCCAGCTTTGTTGTCCATTGTTCATGCATACATACATATAAGTTCTGTGGTTTATCTCTCCCCTCTACCCCTCTTCTGGGGATTGTCATGTGTCTGTTGGCCATCTGTATATTCTTGCCTGTACCTCCAATATATGAAGCACAGTCACTTTAGAGTCTTTGTGCTATATCCTTCTACCTAGAAAGCTCCTTCTTCCCTTAAATCTTAGAAAGGCTGAATTCCATATTACATTTTGGTCTCTTCTCAGAAGTTCCCTCCTCAAGGAAGCCTTCATGGAACATTCTATCAAAAAAAAAATAGTCTATCCATCCTATCCATCCCTTTCTATATCTTTATTCTGCTTTATTTCCTCACAGAACATACTGCTTCCTGATGTTATGCGTTATAGTTTTGTTTGCATATTTATTGACTGTCTCTCTACTTAGACTCTAACTGACATGAAGGCAAGGACTTTGTTTTGGTCACCATGATAACCTTAGTTCTGAGCATAGAATTGGTACCCAAAAACACCTTTGGGATGAATGAATCAAAAATCCTATTACACATAAGAGCAAACTAAGGCATGAGAGGTTAAGCAACGTGTCTAAGGTCACAGAAATAGAGCTTTGAGTTGAACTCATATCTCCATGGTATTTACTCTGGTTGAAATTATCAGTATTCATGCATAGTGCTTGAATTGAAAAGCTCTGATGTAAGCTGATATCATGAAGTTCTTTATATATATAATCAACAACATACTGCATAATACAAGGCAAAACCTAGCAGACTATCATGCATTAACTTTCTAATGCACACACCAGTAGATGAGATTTAATACATAGCTTTCTAAAGACAAGCCTGCCACCACAGTCCAAATTCAACTCATGATGCTTGGACATGTCCTTTTTTAAATGGATGAATTGATTACAAGTGATTCATCTTTAAGACTGCTCATTACTTAGCAAGGAAATGGAGAGATTAAGCAAGCATCCCTGCTTCTGCCTTCTGCAAATGGAAATGAGACTCAGATATCCAGGACTTCACATTAATTTGACTTTTTTTAAAAATAGGGACTGACAACTTTAATAATTCAAGGCATATATGTCTCTATCTTTGACATAAGCTTTTTTAATCTTTGGAGGCTAAGATAGAAATGATTTCTTTTGTACAAAGTACAAGAAAGTTTTCCTTAATTGTGATATTTTCTAGATAGCTCTGCTTCATGGTACATTAATGCCAAATCCTCTGTATACCCTAGATCTTTACTATCATCTATAAAATATATTTAAATGTGTATAAAATTCTAACATGTCAGATTTATTTCTTTGGATCTCCTAGATCTTAGTCTTCCATGATTTGTACCTTTTAATGCAAATACACAAAGCCCTCCCTCTTCAATCAGCACCACTCTTTTTTTGTAATAATTAATTAATTTATTTTTTTTTACAGATATTTCTCCTTTTCCACTTATTCCTCCTCCCCCTCCCTCCCCACCCTGTCCCCAGCTTTGTTGTCCATGTCCATTGTTCATGCATACATGCATATAATAAATGCTGTGGTTTATCTCTCCCCCATCACTCCCTCCTCTGGGGATTGTCAGTCTGTATCTCACTTCCATGTCTCTGGGACTACCACATTCCTCAGATTCTTATGTTCATTATATTCCACAAATAAGTGAGATCATGTGATATTGGTCTTTCTCTGTTTGGCTTGTTTCGCTTAGGATAATACTTTCCAGGTCCCTCAATGTCATCACAAAGGCTAAGAGATCTTTCTTTCTTACAGCTGTATAGTACTCCATTGTATATATGTACCACGGCTTTTTTATATATTTGTCAACTGATGGACATTTGGGTTGTTTACAGATTTAAGCTATTGTAAACAGTGCTGCTATGAACATGAGGGTACATATATTTTCTCTGATTGGTGTTTCAGGCTTCTTAGGGTATTTTCCTAGAAGTGGGATCACTGGATCAAATGGCAGTTCAATTTTTAATATTTTGAGGTAACATCATTTTGTTTTCCATAGTAGCTGCACCAATCTGCATTCCCACCATCAGGGTACTAGGGTTCCCTTTTCTCCACACCCTCGCCAACACTTGTTGTTTGATGATTTGTTGATGGTGGCCATTCTGACAGGTGTGAGGTGATACCTCATTGTTGTTTTAATTTGCATCTCTCTGATGATTAGTGATGTTGGGCATTTCTTTATATGTCTCTTAGCTATTTGTATGTCCTGTTTGGAGAGGTGTCTATTTAGTTCCTCTGCCCAGTTTTTAATTGGGTTCTTTGTCTTTGTTTTGTTGAGCTGTATGAGCACGCTCTCTCTCTCTCTCTCTCTCTCTCTCTATATATATATATATATATATATATATATGAAATTAACCCTTTCTGTAATGTATCATTGGCAGTTATGCTCTCCCATATAGTGGGTTGCCTTTCCATTCTGATGATTGTATCTTTTGCTGTACAGAAGCTTTTGAGTTTGATGTAGTTCCATGTGTTCGTTTTCTCCTTTGTTTCTGTTGCCTTAGGTGATGTATCAGTGAAAATTCTGCTGCGTATGATGTCTGAAATTTTGTTGCCTACATTTTTTTCTAGGGTTTTTATGGATTCATGAGTCACATTTAAGTCTTTTAACCATTTTGAGTTTATTTTTGTGAATGGTGTAAGTTGATGGTCTAGTTTTATTTTTTTGCATGTAGCTGTCCAATTTTCCCAACACCATTTATTAAAGAGGATGTCTTTACTCCACTGTATGTTCTTGCTCCCTTTGTCAAATATTAATTGAGCATATTGTCTTGGGTCCATTTCTTGGTTCTCTATTCTGTTCCACTTGTCTATCTGCCTGTTCTTATGCCAGTACCAGGTTGTTTTGATTACAGTGGCTTTGTAGTAGCACCACTCTTTGAACTTTGTAGTTTAAAGGATATTTAAAATCTACAAGGATCTGTTCTATCCATGGTGCTTTGATGTTATGAGTGTTGGCGAAGAGCCACTTGTATATATAAGTGGTATCTATATAGGCAAGGTCTTCAACTCTTTTGATGAAACTGAATTTTTGTGAGTCAGGAAGTTGATATTGGCATGTTTACCCCTGATTGACCTCTATTTTTAGGACAGAAACAAATACTATAGTTAGTGAAGGGAAAATATGTGTTTTTGTGCATAGAGAGCCCCAGGCTTTACTTTTGAAGAGGAGCTACCAAACAGAAGCATACAGTCAAGTTTCACATCTTTGGATAGCTATAGGATTATCTGAAAATGCTTTTATGAGACGAGTCATCCTTGGTGCCTACCTTCAGTTCTGTCTTCTATTTTAGAGTGGCACTATTAATAGTTTTAGAGTCAAGAGAGCTTCTGAGTTTAAATCCAAGGTTAGTGGCTTTTTGATCTTATGCAGTTTAGATAAATTTTGTGTCTCCATTTGCTTACCTATAAAATGAGATAATATTAGTCCCTGCCTTATAGAGTTTTTGAGGACTAAATGAACTGATGCTTATAAAATGCTGAGCATATTGCCTGACCCATAATATAATTCAGTAAATGGAAGTTATTGTTACTGGTGGTGTTTGCCTTTTAAAGGGGAATTTTGTTCTATCTTTGGCACTTATCAGCTGTGTGACTTTAGGAAAGTCAATTCACATCTCGGAGTCTGAGTTTCTTAATTTTCATATAGGGATACTAACAGTCTACCTAAAATAGTTGTTGTGATAATTACAAAGGATAATCAGTATAAAGCTCATAGGAAAATACTTGCTGTAAATAAACACATAAATGTTGATATTATTCTTGTTGCATCCTCCTCTTGTTGACCAACCCATATCTTTCCTTGGAATAAAAAATCTCTTAGCAAGGAGGAAAACTAGAAGTATTGGGGGCAGGATCTGATTGCGTTACAAGAATATCTGTGTTCAGGTAAGAAATGGATGAAACATAAGATATCATGACACACTACTTAGTTTACACATAGGAATAATGTGAATATAATCAAAGTACATTTTTATGATCATGTTATGGGAAATGACAAAATAATTCATCAAATTAGTCTCCCAAAATTGAAACAGGAAGAGATAGAAAACTTGAACAGACCAATAAGAACAGAAGAAATTGAAGACGTAATCAAGACTCTCCCAGCAAACAAAAGCCCAGGACCGGATGGCTTCATGTGGGATTTTTACTGAATATTCAATGAAGAACTAATACCCATTCTCCTCAAATCATTTCAAAAAATTCAAGATGAAGGAAGACTTCTAAACACGTTTTATGAGGCCAGCATCATTCTAATCCAAAACCAGAAAAAGACACTACAAAGAAGGAAAACTACAGACCAATATCCCTGATGAGCATAGATGCCAAAATCCTGAACAAAATACTAGCAAATTGGATCCAGCAATACAACAAAAAAATTATTCACGATGACTAAGTGGCATGCATCCCAGGGATGCAAGGCTGGTACAATATTCACAAATCAATAAATGTGATAAACCACATAAACAAAATGAAAGATAAAAATCATATGATCATATCAATAGACACTGAAAAAGCATTCGACAAAATCCAGCACCCATTTCAGATAAAACCGCTCAGAAATCTTGGAGTAGAGGGATCATATCTCGACATAATAAAGGCTACATATGAAAGACCTACAGCCAACATCATACTCAATGGGCATAAATTAAAAGCATTTCCCTTAAGAAAAGGAACAAGACAAGGATGCCCACTTTCGCCACTCTTATTCAACGTAGTATTGGAAGTCTTAGCTTCAGCAATCAGACAGGAAGAAACAATAAAGGGGATCCAAACTAAAAAGGAGGATGTGAAACTGTCATTATTTGCAGATGACATGATACTATACATAAAAACCCAAAGACTCCATCAAAATTTTACTAGACTTAATAAATGAATTTGGCACAGTAGAAGGATACAAAGTTAACTTCAAGAAATCAATGGCATTCTTACACACCAATAATGAACTTACAGAAAGAGAAATTTAAAAAAAAAATCCC
Source organism: Molossus molossus (assembly GCF_014108415.1). NCBI lineage: Eukaryota > Metazoa > Chordata > Mammalia > Chiroptera > Molossidae > Molossus > Molossus molossus. The sequence goes on along the minus strand of NW_023425355.1, from coordinate 74,398,453 downwards.
ATTTACCATTGCAGCAAAAAATTAAGATACCTAGGAATAAACTTAACCAAAGAAATAAAGGACCTATTCGCAGAAAACTACAGGTCATTGAAAAAGAAATAGAGGAAGATATAAAAAAGTGGAAGCACATACCTTGTTCATGAATTGGAAGAATCAACATAATTAAAATGTCCATACCACCCAAAGCAATCTATAGATTCAATGCAATCCCCATCAAAATACCAATGACATACTTCACAGAACTAGAATAAATACTTCAAAATTTATATGGAACCAAAAAAGACCCCAAATAGCCATAGCAATCTTGAAAAGGAAGAACAAAGTTGGAGGGATCACATTACCAGATTTCAGGTTATACTAAAAAGCCACTGTAATCAAAACAGCCTGGTACTGGCACAAGAACAGGCATGTAGACCAGAGGAACACAAAAGAGAACGCAGAAATGGACCCAAGGCAATATGCTCAATTAATATTTGACATAGGAAGCAAGAGCATACAGTGGAATACAGACAACCTCTTTAATAAGTGGTGTTGGGAAAATTGGACAGCTACATGAAAAAAAAAAAAAAAATGAAACTAGACCAGCAAATTACACCGTACATGAGAGAATAAACTCAAAATGAATAAAATACTTAAATGTGACTCATGAATCCATAACCATCCTAGAAGAAATTATAGGCCACAAAATTTCAGACATTATATGCAGCAGAATTTTCACTAATACATCACCTACAGCAACAGAATCTAAGGAGAAAATTAACCAATGGGACTACATAAAATTCAAAGGCTTCTGCACAGCAAAAGATACAATCATTGAAATGGAAAGGCAACCCACTGTATGGGAGAGCATAATAGCCAATAACATATCAGATAAAGGGTTAATTTCCAATATATATAGAGGGCTTACACAACTTAAAAAAAGAAGACAACCCCATTTTAAAAAGAGCAGAGGAATGAAATAGACACCTCTATAAACAGGACATGCAAATGGCTAAGAGACATATGAACAAATGCTCAACATCACTAATCATCAGAGAGATGCAACTTAAAACAACAATGAGATATTTCTTCACACCTGGCAGAATGGCCACCATCAACAAATCATCAAACAAATGGTGGCGAGGGTGTGGGCAAAAGGGGACTCTAGTACACTGCCGGTGGGAATGCAGACTGGTGCATCCACTATGGAAAACAATATGGTGTTACCTCAAAAAATTAAAAATTGAACTTTCATTTGACCCAGTGATCCCACTTCTAGGAAAATACCCTAAGAAGCCTGAAACATCAATCAGAAAGAATATATGTACCTCCATGTTCGTAGCGGCACTATTTACAATAGCTAACATCTGGAAACGGCCCAAATGTCCATCAGTGACGAATGTTTAAAAAAGCAGTGGTGCATATACACAATGGAGTACTATGCAGGTGTAAGAAAGAAAGATCTCTTATCCTTGGAGACAACATGGAGGGACCTGGAAAGTATCATCCTAAGCAAAACAAGTCAAATAGAGAAAGACAAGTATCATATGATCTCACTTATTTGTGGAATATAATGAACATAACAGTCTGAGGAATGGGTTAGTCCCAGAGACATGGAAGTGGGGTACAGCCTGACAATCCCCAGAATAGGGGTTGGTTGGGGAGAGATAAACAAGAGAAATTATATGCATGTATGCATGAACAAAGTTCATGGACAACAAAGCTGGGCACAGGGTGAGAAGGGAAGGGGTGAATCAGTGGTGGCAAAAGGAGAAACATCAGTAACAAAAATAAATTAATTAATTAAAAAAAAAATTTTAAAGAATAAAATTGAGATTAGAGATTATCTTACAAAGTGATGATGGAAGATTTCTTATGGGAGATTACAATAATTAAATTAATCCCCTAATTTTTATGAGGAATTAAAATCCTTGCCGACTTTGAAGTTACTTAAAGAGAGTATTTGATCTCAGTTGGCCATTGGCACAACACAATTTTTCTGTATCATCTTATTACATAATCGTCATTTGTACTCTTTGAATCCTGATCATGGATCAATTTACCCCAAACTAGGTACTAAGACTAAACATATTGAGGAAATGTTTGTGGGTAAACAAAAGGGTTTGATGTTATATATATATATATATATAATCTTCAATAAAAAGGCCAGATCTAAAATACTTTTCAACGTCCCACAATCAGTTAATCAGTCAGAACCCCCAATCTCATGACTATACTGTAGAATATAATTTTTGAAATTGAAATCTGGTAGCGTTTAGGTATGTGTCAGATATTAATGCTCTAGATGTCCTTTAATTGTATAATATGTTGTGCAATTTTTTAATTGCTCCAGACAGTGTGCTGATTCTAATCAGTAGTCTAAGTATCTAAATAACATAAAATATATTTCTAAATACTGAAATATCTTAGTTCTACGAATGGTGGGCTTTTAGAAATTTTGTGCAATGTAGTTCATGGTTAAAAATAACATTTCATTATTGAATGGCAGAAAACTTTATCTAATTAACTTTCTCCAAAACCAAATGTAAAGTATTCAATTGCTACTTAAACTATTTTTTCTAGGGACTCCGATTCCACTCATTTCTGACAACTCAGATGTATTTATGGTATTGATTTTTTATTAAGAATCACTTTATAGGAAAGTGGTGACCCAACAGATTTTAGTTTTTTTTTAATTGATTTTACAGATAGAGGAAGTGAGAGGGAGAGAGCGATAGAACATCAATGAGAGAGAACATCTATTTGCTACCTCTGGTATGACCCCATCAGGGATCAGACACACAACCTGGGCATGTGTCCTGACTGGGAATCGAACTGGTGACCTCTTGGTACATGGGTCAATGCTCAAGCACTGAGCCACACTGGCTGGACCAGATTTCAGTCTTTGTATAATTTTGATTCTGCTGTTACTGCGTACTGATCCTTAGACTGGTTATAAACATAAAATCAAAAACAGAACTGAACCAATTCAGGTAGTTTAGGTGAAAGTAAATTGGAGCGCAACCCAAATCACAGGTCACAAATCATAAGTTAACCGATGCTCAAAAAAATCTTGTGGGTAAACAAAAGGGTTTGATGTTAAATAGTTTTTAGTAGTAACAATCAGTTTGTAAGATGCTGTGTATCTGCATTCAAGTCTGAGTTATGTATTTATTTTTTCCTAAATTGCTTTTTATATAGAAACAGAGGCTCTTACTTTGGGAAGTCTCATGGTTTTATTCTTTATTTACTTTTTATCTTTATTGTTGAGAGTATTACATATGTCCCCCACATTGTCCCCATTGTCTCTCTCCTCCTGGTTCCTGTCCCACCCCAGGCCTTCCACTGCCCTGTTGTCTGTGAATATGGGTAATGTATATATGCACATAAATTCTTTGGCTAATCTCTTTCTATCTCATCTTCTCTCTGAGGTGCATTATTCTGTTCCATGTTTCCATGCCTCTGTTTCTATTTTATTCATCTGTTTCTTTTTCCATTAGATTTCACATATAAGTGAGATAATGTGATATTTGTCTTTCTCTAACTGGCTTATTTCACTTAACGTAATACTCTCCAAGCTCTGCCATGCTGTCTCAAAGGGTAATAGACCCTTCCTTTTTAATAGCTGTATAACGTTCCACTGTGTAAACATACCACAGCTTTTTTGTCCGCTCATCTACTGATGGACATTTAGGCTGTTTCCAGATCTTAGCTATTGTAAATAGTGCTGCTATGAATATAGGGGTGCGAACAGTCTTTCATATTGATGTTTCAGGTTTCTTAGGATATATTCCTAGGAGAAGGATCACTGGGCCAAATGGCAGATCAATTTCTAATTTTATGAGGAAACAATCCTGTTTTCCATAATGGCTGCACCAGGCTGCCTTCCCACCAGCAGTGTACTGGAGTCTCCTTTTCTCCACACCCTCACCAACACTTGTTGTTTGATGATTTGTTGATGGCGGACATTCTGACAGGTGTGAGGTGATACCTCATTGTTGTTTTAATTTGCATCTCTCTGATGATTAGTGATGTCGAGCATTTCTTCATGTCTCTTAGCCATTTGTATGTCCTGTTTGGAGAGGTGTCTATTTAGTTCCTCTGCCCATTTTTTAATTGGGTTCTTTGTCTTCCTTTTGTGGAGTTTATGAGTACTTTATATATTTTGGATGGTTTATTTTTAAGTTGATTTTTAAGTATATTTTGGAAGGAGGTGAATGTTTTACCAGAAGACAAGTGACTAGTAAAGCGGATGCCTATGGATTCCCAGAGCTACAATTAGCTCACTGGTGGTAATAAATTATGGTTCCTAGCTTTGATATTTTTAGAGGGGGTTGATTATTGTTTACAAGGAAAAATCACACTTTAATGAATGCTTTTCAGTGGCTATCTCTGATGCAACCATTTAGGATGGACAGAAATATTTGCTACACATTTTTGTTTACACATTGCATATTTTTGTTATATGATACATGGTGCAGAGAATACATAATGGATATAATGCTGACATATGTTTGTTATGTAAATGAGATCCTCTGCAGTTATAATTCTCTGTATTCAAATTGGAAAATGCAAGTGCTTAGAAGTCAGCTAAGTGTTTTCTATTTTGATTTAGCAAAAACAGTTGTAAATAAATATCTGTGCATATGCAAATGCTTTAAAAGCCTCCAAAGGAACAGTAATTGTGACTTAAAATATATTTGTGCTTATGAAATGAATGACATTTTGCACTGCAGCATTCCACAAAGTAATATTCACACTAGAAATAACTTTTAAATTGTTCAGATTATACTTTATTCAATTAAACGTATGCTTAAGTATAATCTAATGCATAGAAATCTAATTCTTTTTATTTATTTATTTTATTGTTTACAGTATTACAGATGTGCTCTATTTTGCCTCCTTTGTTCCCCTCCATCCAACCCCTTTTGGTTTCTTTTTAAAAAAAGCATTTGTTTTTCATTTTAATCACTTTAGCAAGGTATGAAAGAACTAGATTTCAAGCCTGAAAAGCTGGCATTTTCTTATTAAAGAAGGTCTAAAACCTTGGCTAAAAATGAATTAACTTCCCCAGGAATGAAAAGTCTATAATGACTATTTTTTTCCTTCACTGAAGTAGAAAGGACCTTATAAAGAAAACATGCAAACGTTGAGAGGGACGATGGTGGCCATATATGCAGACATTTCTTACACCTCCTCTTAGGGACAGATTGGAAATAAAACTAAATTAGGGAATATTCGCTTAGAATTACCAACAGAGGTCCAGCTGAAGAGGAGACTTATATCAGGGAAGGACAGAAACCATTTGGAGTCTCGTAGGAGGGGCGAGAGTAGGAAAAGGTCTGGCCTATTTCCAGAGAGAGGAAGAATCTCTGGGTTCTGGGCCAGTAGTTTTCCCTGAGAGGACTGAGGCCCTGTCCCCAGTCTGTGCTCCCCAGTCCAGAGGACCAGAGCTGAAAACAGTGGCCCACGTAACATCCTGCCATGAAGGATGATAAGGCTTCTGAACACTGAGGAGACTGGAGCTGAACAGAGATAAAACCACAGACAAACAGAGCACAGGATTTTCCTTTACATCTATGCACCTGAGGCTTCTGTGGAAAGAGGGCGGTATGGACTGGAGGTGCCTAAGGAAACACTGGGTTGGGGTGTAGTGGGGAGGGATATAGAAAGGCAGCTGGCAGGTGACCTACATCAGGTCGTGCCTCCCCCAAACTGAAGAGGAAATTTCTCCTAAGAGGCACTGGCTACTACCAGAAGCCACAGCTCAGGAGAAGTAAAAAAAACACACCCTAGGGCATACAGTTCACTCCAGCTTCAGGAAGACTGCCTGACAGACCCTGCATCTCAACCCTTGCAGAAGAAACAACAGCAGGTGGCCAAGCCTATGCATTTGAATAGGCTCAGGGAGTGCAAGTGACTGGCGTGGGGGTAGGGTCGCCTGCCCCACTGCCTCAGGAACCTGACTGGTACTTTCCCCTCATGGGAGAGCTGATAGAGACTCCAGGTTTCCAGCTGATCCCACAGGACTGCATACAAGGATGTCTGCCCAGCTGAGGGCAGGGAAATATTCTGGGTCACTCTCAGAGGACCTCTAACTCTGGGAGTAGGAAACACACACCCCACATTTTTTGAAAACTGAACAGCACCTACCCCTCATAAGAGAGATTCAGAGGTTTCATACCCCCAATTCTGCATAAAGCCTTTTCAGAAACAGACTTTTTAGTGACTAACATGGACAGCTAGCCAGCAGGTGAAGGTGGACAGAGGCAGAGCTGAAGGAACCTGGGTAAGTTTGCTGACCCACTCCTGGGCCACAAGCTGCAAACAAACTGACTTTAGAGTGCAGCTTGGACCCCCCCCTCACTCAGCCACGTTCTGAGGAGGCAGACACAAACTGTGGATAGCTTGAAGCTCCAAACAGGTTGCTAAGAGCCACAGGAGGACACTTTCTGATTGTGGCTAGCACCTACACAGAATAGGATCCAAAGAGAACTCCTACCAGGCACTAAAACTTTGCTGAAACCAACGGCACTTCTTTTTCTTGGGGGTGGGTGGGGAGGGTAGGCAAACGCCACTTCACTTTTTTGTTGTTGTTGTTTGTTTTTTTTGAGACAAATGCCATTTCATTCTTTTTGCATCTTCTTTATCTTTCTTTTTATATTATTGATTTGATATTATTTAAGTCTCTGTGTTCTTTCTCTAGTTTTTAATTCTCTTGCTTAAGCTTCTTTTTTTTTCCTTTTCTAATTCTCTGCCTTTCTGCTTTCATAGTTTTTCCTCCTCTTTTTTATTCCATTTTTATTTTCTTATGCTCTGTTCTTATTTTATTTCTTTCATCTCTGCCCTTTCATAATATTTTTCTTTCCCCCTTTTTTTCTAGTTTTTTTTTTCTTCTATTATTCTTGTTCTCTTTTCTCTTTTTTTAATGATCTCTTCCTTTCTGATTTCTTTTGTTGTGGTTGTAAGGGTATTTTGTATATTTTTGTTATATTGTGTTGTGCTTAGTTTTGTTCTGTCAGCACCTGCACAACATCTCACATGATGGGGTGGGGTGAACCTCAAAATCAGCCAGCCTGAGAGAAGATCCCAGCCATGAATTGGACAAAAATATTAAAGGCCCAGTTATAACAGGAGAGACAAAATAAATCATAGAAGAGTCATTCCTAGAGTACCCAGTTCAGGATATCTAAGAGACTGTACCACTGGGTCCCACAAAACACTTACTACATAAGCCCCTCCCCCCCATGAAGACCAGGAGGCATAGCAGCTTTATCAAATACATACAAACAAATACAAAGAGTAAGCGAAAATGGTGAGACAAAGAAACAATTCCCAAATGAAAGAAAACAAGGAAACTCCAGAAAAATAGCTAAATGAAATGGAAGCAAGCAATTTATCAGATATAGAGTTCAAAGTAATGGTTATGAGAATGCTCAAGTAACTTAGTGAGAATTTCAAGAAACTGAGTGGAAATTACAACAGCATAAAACAAAAAATGGAAAACATAAATAAGAATCAGGTGAAAACAAATAACATATCAAATATAAAGAACACACTGGAAGAATTCAAAAGTAGACTGAATGAGGCAGAAATCAAATAAGTAATTTAGAAGACAAGATAGAAAAAAAGCACCTACTTAGAGCTGCAAAAAGGAAAAAATAATTAAAAAACAAAAGGGTAGTTTAAGGGAACTTTGGGACAATATGAAACATAACAACATCCACATCATAGGGGAACCAGAAAGAGAGAAGAAAGTGAGCAAGCAATATAGAACCAGTTTAAAGAAATGACAGAGAACTTACTCAACCTGGTGAAGAAAAATGTTACATAGTTCAGGAAGCATAGAGAGTTCCAATAAAAACCCATTTCAAGGAACATCATAATCAAAATGATAAATATTAAACATAAAGAAAGAATCCTAAAGGCAACAAGAGAGGGACAAAAAGTTACCTACAAGAGAGTACCCATTCGAGTCTCAGCTGATTTCTCAACAGAAACACTTTAGGCCAGAAGGGAATGGCATGAACTATTCAAAGTAATGAAAAGCAGGGACCTAAACCCAAGACTACTCTATCCAGCAAGGCTATCATTTAAAATTGAAGGTGAAATAAAGAGCTTCCAAGACAAAGGGAAAAAAAAGAAAGACTAAAGAAGTACATAATCACTAAAACAGCATTGTAGGAAATATTAAAAGGAGTGTTTTAAGAAGAAAAAGAGCCTGGCTGATATGGCTTAGCAGTTGAGCATCGGCCCATGCACTAAGAGGTTTCCAGTTCAATTCCCAGTCAAGGCACATGCCGAACGTTGTGGGCCAAATCCCCAGTAGGGGCCATGCAGGAGGCAGCCAATCAATGTTCTCTCTCATTGATGTTTCTATCTCTCTCTCCCTCTCCCTTCCTCTCTCTCTAAAGTCAATAAAGAAAAAAAAAAACTAAAAAGAATAAAAAATTAAGACAAAGAGAAGCATAGTTTTTAAGGAAAAAATGGCAGTAAATAAATACCTATCAATAATAACCTTAAATTTAAGTGGCCTAAATGCTCTAATCAAAACACATAAGGTAGCTGAATGGATAAGTAAACATGACCCATATATATGATGTCTGCAAGAGACCAACATCAGAACAAAAGACTCACAAAGATTGAAAATGAAGGGGTGAGAAAAATATTCCAAGTAAATGGAACTGAAAAAAAAGGCGGGGGTAGCAATATTTGTATCTGACTAAACAGACTTCAAGATGAAGCCTACAACAAGAGACAAAGAAGGTCCTTACATAATAGTAAAAGAATCAATCCAACAAAAAGATATAACCCTTGTTAATGTATATGAACCTAACACATGAGCACCTAAATATATACCAAAAATCTCTTGATGGACTTTAAGTGAGAGATGGATAGCAATACAGTCAAAGTAGAGGACTTGAAAACTCCACTGAAATAACAGTATATATCTTCTAGCCAAAAAATTCATGATTAAAACAGACACACTAGATAAAATGAATATAAATGATATTTACAGAATATTTCACCAAAATGCTACAGAATATACTTTCTTCTCAAATGCACATGGGACATTTTTCAAAGGTAGACCACATGTAAGACACAAATTAATTCTCTATAAGTTCAAGAAGATTGAAATAATACCCACAATGGATCACAATGGCATGAAACTGAAAATCAATTTTTTAAAAAATTTAAAAAACGTTCAAATGCATGGAGACTAAATAGCATGTTACAAAACAACAAATGGGTTACCAATCAGAAAAAGGAAGAAATAAAAAAAAAATTATTGGAAACTAATGAAAATGAACATACAACAACACAAAACCTATGGGACACAGCAAAAGCAGTCATGGGAGTGAAGTTCATAGCATTGATAGCCTATCTCAAGAAACAAGAAAAAGTTCTAATAAACTACCTAACCTTACAACTTAAATAATTAGGAAGAAAACAAAAAGAAAAACTCAGAGCAAGTAGAAGGAAGGAAATAATAAAGATCAGAGTGGAAATAAATGACATAGATATTTTAAAAAGACAATACAAAAGACCAATGAAACTAAGAGCTGGTTCTTCAAAAACATAACAAAGATTGATAAAAATTTAGCCATATTCATCAAGAAACAAAGAGAGGATCCAAATACAAAAATCTGAAATGAAAGAGGTGAAGTAACAAAGGGCACCACAGAAATACAAAAGATTGTAAGAAAATACTATGACCAACTATATGCTAATAAAATGGACAACCTGGGAGAAATGGACAAATTCCAACAAACATGCAATCTTCAAAAACTCAATCAGGAATAATAAAAAAATCTGAACAGCCCTGGCCAGTTTGGCTCAGCGGTTAGAGCGTTGGCCTGCGGTCCGGAGAGACCGGGTTCGGTTCCCGCTAAGGGCACGTTCTTTGGTTGCAGTTTGTCCCAGGCCCTGGTTGGTCGTGCGGGTGGCAGCCACTCGATGTGTCCCTTCACGTTGATGTTTCTCTCTCTCTCTCCCTTCTTCTCTCTCCCTCCCACTCTATCTGTACAAAAAATGGAAAAATATCCTCGGGTGAGGATAAAAAAAAAAAAAAAAAAAAAAAATCTGAACAGACCAATAACATCTGATGAAATGGAAACAGTAATAAAAAACTCCAAAGAAACAAAATTCCTGGTCCAGATGGCTTCACAGGGGAATTTTACCAAACATTCAAAGAATAACTAATACTTATCCTCTTAAACTATTCCAAAAAAATCAGGAAGAAGGAAGACTACCAAGTTTATTTTTTATAGCCAGCATTATCCTAATTCCAAAACCAGATAAAAACACTATAAAAAATTATAGGCCAATATTGCAGGTGATTATATATGCTAAAATCCTCAACAAAATATTAGCAAATTGGATTCAGCAATACAGTAAAAAAATTCTTCACCACAACAAAGTGGGATTTATCCCAAGGATGCAAGGCTTGTACAATATACTCAAATCAATAAATGTTATATACTACATAAACCAAATGAAGATAAATATCATATGATCATATCAATAGAAGCTGAAAAGTATTTGACAAAATACAGCCCCCATTTTTGATATAAACTCTCAGAAAACTGGGAATAGAAGAGTCATACCTCAACATAATAAAAGCCATATATGAAAAACCTACAGACAACATCATACTCAATGGGCAAAAACTGAAAGCATTTTGCTTAAGAACAGGAAAAAGACAGGAATGCCCACTTTCACCACAGTTATTCAACTAGTACTAGAAGTCATAGCCACAATGATCAGATAAAAAGAAAATGAAAGGGATCCAAATTGGAAAGGATGAAGTGAAACTGTCATTATTCACAGATGACATTATATTATATATAGAAAAGCCTAAAAACTCCACCAAAAAACTACTAGATTTAATAAATGAATTCAACAATGTAGCAGAATACAGCATTAACAACCAGAAGTCAATGACATTTTTCTACACCAGTAATAAATACTCAGAGAGAGAAACTAAAATAATAATCTTATTTACCATTGCCACAAAAAAAAAATTAAGATACCTGGGAATAAACTTAACCAAAAAGGTAAAAGACCTGTTCTCATGAAACTACAGAACAATGAAAAGAGAAATAGAGGAAGATATTAAAAAGTAGAAGCATATACCATGTTTATAGATTGGAAGAATCACCATCATTAAAGTGTCTGTACTATCCAAAGAAGTCTATAGATTCAATACAATCCCTATTAAAATACCAACAGCATATTATACAAATCAAGAAGAAATACTCCAAAAATGTATATATGACCAAGAAAGACACTAAATAGCCACCATGATCCTGAGAAAGAAGAAAAAGTTGAAGGGATCACAATTCAGATGATCATAAATCATAGTTATAGTACAACTGTAAAAACACCCTGGTACTGGCACAAAAACAGGCATATAAATCAATGGAACAGAATAGAGAACTGACCCAACACATTGTGCTCAATTAATATTTGACAAAAGAGGCAAGAGCATACAATGGAGTAAAGACAGTATCTTCAATAAATGGTGCTGGTAAAATTGGACAGGTACCTGCAAAACAAATGCAACTAAACCACCAACTTACTCCATACACAAGAATAAACTCAAAATGAATAAAATACTTAAATTTACCTTGTGAAACCATAAATATCCTAGAAGAAAATGTAAGCATAAAAATTTCTGACATCACATGTAGCAGAATTTGCATCGAATCGTCACTTACGGCAAGAGATACAAAGGAAAAAAAATTAATAATGGGACTACATCACACTGAAGTCCCTGCACAGCAAAAGAATTTAGCATCAAAATGAAAAGGGAACCCATTGTAGCGAGAATATATTTGCAATGATACATTGGAAAAAAGGGTTAAAATCCAAAATATATAAAATGTTCATACTACTCAACAAAATGAAGACTAACAATCCAATTAAAAAATGGGCAGAGGACCTGAATAGACACATCTCTAAAGAGGACAAACAAATGGTCAAGAGACAGTTAAGAAAATTCTGAATGTCATGAACAATTAGAGATATGCAAATTAAAATGACTATGAGGTATCACCTCACACTTGTCAGAATGGTCACCATCAACAAATTATCAAACAACAAGTGCTGGCGAGGATGTGGAGAAAATGGCACTCTAGTACACAGCTGGGGGTAATGCAAACTGGTGCAGCCACTTTGGAAAACAATATGGTGTTTCCTCAAAAAATGAAAAATTAAGCTGCCATTTGATCCAGCGATTCCACTTCTAGGAATATATCCTAAGAAGCCTGAAACACTAATCAGAAAGAGTATATGCACCTCTGTGTTCATAACAGTGCTATTTACAATAGCTAAGGTCTGGAAACAGAACAAGTGTCCATCAGTAGATGAGCAGTTAACAAAGATTTGGTACGTTTGTATGATGAAATACTATGGAGCTGTAAAAGAGAGAGAGATCTCTTTACCTTTGAGACAGCATGAAGGGACTGGAGAGCATTATGTTAAGCGAAATAAGCCAGTCAAAGAAAGACATATCGCATGATCTCACTTATTTTTGGAATATAACGAACACAATAAGTTGTTGAACAAAAGAGATCCAGAGACATAGAAGTAGGTAACATAATGACAAACTTCTGAGGGAAAGGGGTGGGAGGCCAGAAGATATAAACCAAAGAACGTATATGCATACATGCATAGCCAATGGACACAGACTACAGTGCAGTGAAATTGGGAGAGGAGTGGGGAGGAGGATGTCAATGGGAGGAAAAAAGAGGGATATCTGTAATGCTTTCAACAATAAATAATACATACATACATACATACATGCATGCATACATAAATAAAATTTAAGACATCCCTCTTCCCCCCCAAAAAATAATATGTAGGATAATATTTCTTTGGGTGGATACTAAGATCAAATACTTATTTCCACAAAAATGGAAAAACATCAGTGTTATATCAGTACTACCATTTAAATAAATGCTTTACTATTTTAATAACAGCTTTTGTCAACAATGCTTTATATTGTATACAGCCCTCCACATTTATCAGCACACATGATCAGATAGTGAGTTTCTTTGACAGTGGGAACACACGATGCAGTCATGAAAGATCCACTGTCTTTGTGTCTGTTGGGTAGTCAATTATGCTCTTAGTCAAGCAATAATATTAATGCGCTATTGTTCAGACACAACGGTGACTGCAGTACGGATTCATGCTTGGTGACTGATGAGAGCATTAAGAATTGTTATACATATCTGTTTGCCTGTTTAACCTGGCAACCAAACACTGGCCCAAGATTGGCTATATTCTATGCAAAAATTTTAGGAAAAAACAAACAAACAAATATTAAAGTCACGAGAGACTTTCGAGACCATCTAGTCTATCTTTAAAAATGGAAATCAATGGTTCTTAGAGGACATGTGAATGCTCACCCAGCAGATGGATGGAAAAGCAGGACCAGAAGCCTGATGTCTAACCACAGGCCAGTACCCTCCCTTTCTACTATGCTGTCTCTGGGATCCTTAAACCTGGTTTCAGCATTCAGGTGTCTTCAGTTTTAGACGTTGAGATCTGATTCCTTCAGAGTGGCTTTCCAGTTATAAGTGGTAAAGACTTTTATGCAACACTCTCTTAGTCAATGCTCCGATCTGTGAGTTCTGTTGCTTTTAGGACATGATTACAACTACAGGGGAAGCACCTAGGTCAGGGGTACTTTTCAAATCAATCAAGGACATAACCTCTTATGATATTAGAAATAAGTGGGTACACCTCAAATGATAATCTCAGGCAATTCACCAAAGAGGAAATTCAAAAGCAGGCCTATAGCTTTACATAGACAATGGAAAAATTGCCACCCAGAGAGAATTGAAGTGTCTTGTGTAAGTTCTCACAGCAGGATTGTGGTCTAGTGGTGGCTGGTGCTTTTTCTGCAGCACACCAATACCTGCATTATTGCTCTAGTACATCAACTGGCAGAATTTTTAAACAGTGAAAGAATATGTAACTCTAGTGGGTGCTCCATAGAGGTTCATTGACTCAGAAGGGTTGGACGTTGTGTAAAGTGGCAGCTAAAATTTATTTTCTTAAATTGAATTTCCATAAAATAGCAGGTGTTTCTGCTTCCCACTGTTCTTGATTGAGTGGCCTGAGATGTGATCCAGTGTTGTGGAGAATTTAAGATACCCAAGTAAGTTAGAAATCTAGCTTTGCTGCGTTTTCTGGCCTGCTAATTAGTAGCTGGACCCCAAACAATGGAATAACATAATATGTTTGTTAGAACAACTCTGTTTACACAGGTCACAGAAGCAATGAAGAGGTTGCTTAGGCAAGGGATTACAAATCACTCACGTTTCATGCTGTAATTTTGTATTGACCTCTGAAGTAGTGACTATTACAGTGATTGTGATGAAGGAAGGGACACTTTCTGTTATTTGTCAGTCATACAGATTTGGAAACAGAAGAGTTTTGAATTTCAGGTAATGAAGGTCTTACTAAGTCAGTTAATGTGAGGCATTCTCATTTGGTTTGCAAGTAGCTGGACAGGGGCCATGCAAGGCCAGCCAGAGCACATTGCTTCCATCAAGAGAGGCAAGGCACATAGTGCTGTCGAGGAGGTGCCCTTGGAGGGCTGGGCCATTATTCTAAAACTGCATGTTGGAAATGTCATCACTGCATTTAGATACTGGAACAAGTGAGAGAGGCTATATGTATGTGTAGAAGGTATATGTGAGAGTGTATTTTGAATGATGTGTGGAAGTGTGATGATATTGTGAGCCTGCATGTGTCTGTGGGTGTCCTTTATGGTTTGGGTAAGGCATTGTGAACAGATGCACACTATAGGGTGTGTGCAATTTGTGTGTTGAGGGGGACAGGGAGGGGAACATCACATTAACCAATAGCTCAGCTACGTGAACAGGATAGTGATCTAGTGTTCAGTAGTGAGTAGCTGGGGGACACAGAGGGCCCTGATATTTTGGGTTTTCTGAGACTTTAGGACTAGACATCGTCCTAATCAGAAATTCTGAACCACTATTAGCCTGCAGACCATGAATAATAATAATAGTCATAATTTATTGAGCATATACCATGTACCAGGTACTGTGCTAAACGTTCCATATATAAGTTCATTTTATTCTTATAACAATGCTATGATGTAGGAAATATTATTGCCCAGTTTCTATGGATTAGGAAACTGAAGCATAGTTTGTTTAAGTAACTTGCTCAAGACCAGTCAACTAGTAAATGACAGAACCAGAATTTGAACCCAGGCAACCTGGCTACATAGTCCATGTTTTTTGTCACTATTTACTACAGTCTTTTACCTATCACCTCCCTATCAAAATCAACTTATTCTGAGGAGCCCAACCCTTTCCTTATACAAATGAGAAAATAGAAGTGAGGATAGGAGAACAGATTGCATTGGGCCCAAGTGGCCATTGATAGAGCCCACTACTCACACACACCCTGATATTTCTTTGATATTGGCAGCCAGCTTTCTGGGACGAGGCACCTATTCCATGAGCACCATACACAATTCTGTTCTTACTGTCATCAGCATACTTCATTTCAGAAATTTGAGCACAGTTATTCAGGGACAGAGTCTTTTTGATGGCTTGAGAGCAAAAGGAATAATTCTATTTTGTTTTCCTTTTTTTTTTTTGTACATGCCCCTAGCAGTAACCAAACCGGGGACTCTCTGGTCCAATCGCTAAGCCAAACCGGCCAGGGCTATTTTGTTTCCCTTTTGTCATTAACGTTCTGAAAGAGGGTATATTTTGCTCAAGGCTCTGCACATATGTACCTTTCAAAGTACTCCATCTATTAGGCTTGGAGTATTAGGGGGAAAGGGAGTTTGACAAATCTAATGAAACACTAATCCAGAAGGGTTATTTACTTTTTTGCAAGAATATACAGATGGTCAACAGACACATGACAATCCCCAGAGGATGGGGTGAGGGGGAAAGATAAACCACAGAATTTATATGCATGTATGCATGAACAATGGACATGGACAACAAAGCTGGGGACAGGGTGGGGAGGGAGGGGGGGAAATCAGTGGGGAAAAAGGAGAAGCATCTGTAACAAAAAATAAATTAATTAATTAATAAAAAATAAAACATAATATATATTATATATGTTTATATATATATGATATGTTGACATATATATAGCTATATCTTTATATATTTATATATATAAAGAAACCTATTAGTTCATATAGATATAAATGAGTGCCCACCTAAAAATTGAGCTGCCTGGGGATAAAGTAACCCTAGCAGTGGTTGTGAGATATTTCCTCTCTAAATTTTTGGAGCAGTACATGGCCCATTGAGTTGTCTACTATCTTAGAAATGTGGTATTTTTTTTTTTTTTTTTTTTTTTTTTTTTTTTTTTTTTTTTTTTTTTTTTTTTTTTTTTTTTTTTTTTTTTTTTTTTTTTTTTATCCTCACCCGAGGACATTTTTCCATTTTTTGTTCAGCTAGAGCGGGAAGGAGAGAGAGGAAGAGAGAGAGAGAGAAACATCGATGTGAAGGGACACATCGAGTGGCTGCCACCCGCACGACCAACCAGGGCCGGGGACAAACTGCAACCGAGGTACATGCCCTTAGCGGGAACCGAACCCGGGTCTCTCTGGACCACAGGCCGACGCTCTAACCGCTGAGCCAAACTGGCCAGGGCGAAATGTGGTATTTTTAACAAAGAAGCAAAATCTAGACTTGGAAGAAATAGAAACAAAGCCCAGCTTATAAATCAAGGATGCACATTATGCGTTTTACTCTGGCAATGTGGCAAATAAGCCCCAAAATGAACTCACTATATAAATCAATGGGTGAACTAACTTTCCACAAAAGTCTTAGAACAGCCATGGAGGATAAGAGGAAGCTTATTTAAGAGTACAACCCTCAAAAATGTTTAGGCTCCTCACTTCAAACCAGGTAACAGGACAGAAGACTGGCAGTTTTGGTGGGTACAGGTTCCTCTGTTTAAAAAACAAGTCAATAAAAGATATATCATTTGGTTCTTGCCTTTTTTAATTCACTCATATGTGAAATAAAACTGAAAGCAACAAATGAACAGACAAGACAAACAAACAA
The DNA here is from genome assembly GCF_014108415.1 of Molossus molossus. NCBI lineage: Eukaryota > Metazoa > Chordata > Mammalia > Chiroptera > Molossidae > Molossus > Molossus molossus. The sequence continues at coordinate 74,381,396 of NW_023425355.1, read as the reverse complement.
AAACTCATAGACACAGACAATAGTATGGTGATTATCATAGGGGAAATGGGTTAGGGGAGGTAAAAAAGGGTAAAGTAGGGATAAATTGTGATAGAAGATTTGACTTTGGGTGGTAATCACATAATGTAATATACGGATGATATATCATAGAACTGTACATTTGAAACGTGTTATTTTATTTATCAAGGTCACCCCAATAAACTTATTTAAAAATTGATTATCAAAAAAAGGTTATACAAGGGTAATTGTCTATAGCTGGCTGGAAATGGAGGGGTGGGTGGATGGGACATTTACAGCGGCTTCTTATCTACAGGAGAAACACAATTTTACATATTTATTTCTTAAAAAAAACCAATAACAGGTATTTAATATCAGCTGTTAACAAATAGAAGGGCAGGAGGAAGATGAGTACAAGGGATTTAAAAGTTAGACAAGTAGGTGCAAATCCCTCCTAAATACTTTCAGCTTTATTTTTGAAGTGTTAGCCTAATGTGCAGAAAGACAATAGATTAGTAGTTGAGAAATGATGCTCCTGAAATCTTAATTGTTATTTAAAACAGTAACTTGAAAATATCATGTTGGTTAATTGTTTTGATAGCTTTCCAACATGAGAAATGTCACATACTCTCTGCAAGGTTTTCTGTTCTTTTTTTTTTTTTTTGAGTTTTTTTTTTTTTTGGTCTTTATTTTTTTATTTTATTTTTTATTTATTTTTTTGTTACAGATATTTCACCTTTTTTACCCCATTGACAACCCCCTCCCCACCCCACCCTCGCCCCGTCCCCGGCTTAGTTGTCCATGTCCATTGGTCATGCATACATGCATATAAGGTCTGTGGTTTATCTCTTCCACCCCACCCCCTCTTCTTTTTTTTTTTTTTTTAAGAATTTTTATTTCTTTTTTTGGTACAGATATTTTACCTTTTTACCCCATTGGCACCCCCCACCCCCACCCCCTCCACCCTGTCCCCGGCTTAGTTGTCCATGTCCATTGCTCATGCACACATGCATATAAGTTCTGTGGTTAATCTCTCCCCACCCCCCATCCCCTCTTCTGAGGGATGTCAGTCTGTGCCCTACTTCCATGTGTCAGGGTCTACTGTATTCCTCAGACTGTTATGTTCATTATATTTCGTATATAAGTGAGATCATGTGGTATTTGTCTTTTTCTGCTTGGCTTCTTTCACTTAGGATAATACTTTCCAGGTCCCTCCATGTCGTCTCAAAGGATAAGAGATCTTTCTTTATTACCGCTGCATAGTACTCCATTGTGTATATGTACCACAGCTTTTTTATCCATTTGTCTACTGGTGGACACTTGGGCTGTTTCCAGATCTTAGCTATTGTAAATAGTGCTGCTATGAACATGGGGGTACATATATTCTTCCTGATTGGTGTTTCAGGCTTCTTAGGGTATATTCCCAGCAGTGGGATCACTGGGTCAAATGGAAGTTCAATTTTTAATTTTTTGAGGTAGCGCCATATTGTTTTCCATAGCGGCTGCACCAGTCTGCATTCCCACCAGCAGTGTATTAGAGTCCCCTTTTCTCCACACCCTCGCCAACACTTGTTGTTTGATGATTTGTTGATGGCGGCCATTCTGACAGGTGTGAGGTGATACCTCATTGTTGTTTTAATTTGCATTTCTCTGATGATTAGTGATGTTGAGCATTTCTTCATATGTCTCTTGGCCATTTGTATGTCCTGTTTGGAGAGGTGTCTATTCAGCTCCTCTGCCCATTTTTTAATTGGGTTCTTTGTCTTCCTTTTGTGGAGTTGTATGAGCACTCTATATATATTGGAAATTAACCCCTTATCTAATACATCATTGGCAATGATGTTCTCCCATACAGTGGGTTGCCTTTCCATTTTGATGATTGTTTCTTTTGCTGTGCAGAAGCTTTTGAGTTTGATGTAGTCCCATGTGTTCATTTTCTCCTTTATTTCTGTTGCCTTAGGTGATGTATCAGTGAAAATTCTGCTCCGTATGATGTCCGAAATTTTGTTGCCTACATTTTCTTCTAGAATTTTTATGGATTCACGGGTCACATTTAAGTCTTTTATCCATTTTGAGTTTATTTTTGTGTATGGTGTAAGTTGATGGTCTAGTTTCATTTTTTTGCATGTAGCTGTCCAGTTTTCCCAACACCATTTATTAAAGAGGCTGTCTTTACTCCACTGTATGCTCTTGCCACCTTTGTCAAATATTAATTGAGCGTATTGCCTTGGGTCCATTTCTGGGTTTTCAGTTCTGTTCCACTGGTCTATATGCCTGTTCTTGTGCCAGTACCAGGCTGTTTTGGTTACAGTCGCTTTGTAGTATAACCTGATATCTGGTATTGTGATCCCACCTACTTTGTTCTTCTTTTTCAAGATTGCTGTGGCTATTCGGGGTCATTTTTGGTTCCATATGAACTTTTGAAGTATTTGTTCTAGTTCTATGAAATATGTCGTTGGTATTTTGATGGGGATTGCATTGAATCTATAGATTGCTTTGGGTAGTATGGACATTTTAATTGTGTTAATTCTTCCAATCCATGAACAGGGTATGTGCTTCCACTTTTTTATAACCTCCTCTATTTCTTTTTTCAATGACCAGTAGTTTTCTGCAAATAGGTCCTTTACTTCTTTGGTTAAGTTTATTCCTAGGTATCGTAATTTTTTTAGCGCGATGGTAAACGGGATTGTTTTTTCAGTTTCTCTTTCTGTGAGTTCATCATTGATGTACAAGAATGCCGTCGATTTCTTGACTTTAATTTTGTATCCTGCTACTTTGCCAAATTAATTTATTAAGTCTAATAGATTTTTGATGTAGTCTTTAGGGTTTTCTATGTACAATATCATGTCATCTGCAAATAATGACAGTTTCACTTCCTCCTTTCCAATATGGATCCCTTTTATTTTTTCTTCATGTCTGATTGCTGTGGCTAAGACTTCCAGTACAATGTTAAATAAGAGTGGCAAAAGTGGACATCCCTGTCTTGTTCCTGTTCTCAATGGAAATGTTTTTAGTTTCTGTCCATTGAGTATGATGTTGGCTGTAGGTCTTTCATATATGGCCTTTATTATGTCGAGATATGATCCCTCTATTCCTACATTGCTGAGCGTTTTTATCAGAAATGGATGCAGGATTTTGTCGAATGCTTTTTCAGCATCTATTGATATGATCATGTGGTTTTTATTCTTCATTTTGTTGATGTGGTGTATCACGTTTATTGATTTGCGAATATTGTACCAGCCTTGCATCCCTGGGATGAATCCCACTTGGTCATGGTGAATAATTTCTTTGATGTATTTCTGTATCCGAATTGCTAATATTTTGTTCAGGATTTTGGCATCTATGTTCATCAGGGATATTGGCCTGTAGTTTTCTTTCTTCGTAGTGTCTTTTTCTGGTTTTGGAATTAGAATTATGCTGGCCTCATAGAACGTGTTTGGAAGTCTTCCTTCTTCTTGAATTTTTTGAAATAGTTTGAGGAGAATGGGTGTTAGTTCTTTTTTGAATGTTCGGTAAAACTCCCCCGTGAAACCATCTGGGCCTGGGCTTTTGTTTGCTGGGAGAGTCTTGATTACCTCTTCAATTTCCTTAGTTGTTATTGGTCTGTTCAAGTTTTCTATCTCTTCCGGGAATAGTTTTGGGAGACTGTGTGTTTCTAGAAATTTGTCCATTTCGCTTAGATTGTCGAATTTGTTGCCATATAGTTGTTCATGATAGTTGTTAACGATCTTTTGTATTTCCGTGGTGTTGGTTGGTACTTCTCCTCTTTCATTTCTGATTTTGTGTATTTGGGTTCTCTCTCTTTGTTTCTTGGTGAGTCTAGCTAAGGGTCCATCAATCTTGTTTATCTTTTCGAAAAACCAGCTCTTTGTTTCATTGATCCTTTGAAGTGTTTTTTTTGGTCTCTATGTCATTTATTTCTGCTCTGATCTTTACTATTTCCTTCCTTCTACTTGCTCTGGGGCTTTCTTTGTGTTTGCTTTCTAATTCTTTACGTTGTGAGGTTAGACAGTCAATTAGAATTTATTCTTGTTTTTTGAGGTAAGCCTATAGTGCTATGAACTTCCCTCTCAGAACTGCTTTCGCTGCATCCCTTAGATTTTGTGTTGTTGTGTGTTCATTTTTATTGGTTTCCAGGAATTTTTTAATTTCTTCCTTGATCTCCTTGGTGACCCATTCATTGTTTAATAACATGCTATTTAGCCTCCATGTGTTGAAATGTCTTTGCATGTTCTTGTTGCAATTGATTTCTAGTTTCATGCCATTGTGATCTGAGAAGATGCTTGATATGATTTCAATCTTCTTGAACTTGTAGAGATTTAGTTTGTGTCCTATCATGTGGTCTATCTTTGAGAATGTCCCATGTGCACTTGAGAAGAATGTGTATTCTGTAGTTTTGGGGTGTAATTCTCTGTAGATATCTATTAAACCCATTTGGTCTAGTGCTTCATTTAGAGTCTCTGTTTCCTTGCTAATTTTTTGCCTAGAGGATCTATCCAGTGCTGTCAACGGGGTGTTGAAGTCCCCTGCTATGATTGTATTGTTGTCGATTTCTCCTTGGAAGTCCTCCAGAAGATTTTTAATATATTTTGGTGCTCCTATATTGGGAGCATATATGTTTATCAAGGTTATATCTTCCTGTTGGATAGATCCTTTCAATATTATGTAGTGGCCGTCTTTGTTTCTAGTTATGGTCTTCATTTTGAAATCTATTTTATCAGATATGAGAATTGCTAGCCCAGCTTTTTTTGGCTTTCCATTTGCTTGGAAAATTTTTTTCCATCCCTTCACTTTCAACCTATGTGACTCTTTTGTTGAGAGGTGGGTCTCTTGTAAACAACATATAGATGAGTCATGCTTTCTTATCCAATCAGCTACTCTGTGTCTCTTTATGGGAGCATTCAATCCATTTACATTTAAGGTGATTATTGATATGTACTTATTTATTGCCATTTTTGTTTAGTGTGGTTCTATTTTTCTTCCCATTTCTACTGCTAATTACAGCAGTCCTTTTAACATTTCTTGCAGTGCTGGTTTGGTGCTAATGTATTCCCTTAGACTTTTTTTGTCTGGGAAGCTCTTTATTTGATTTTCTATTTTGAATGATAGCCTTGCTGGGTAGAGTAGTCTTGAATTCAGATTCTTGTTTTTCATGACTTTGATTTTTATGCCATTCTCTTCTGGCCTGTAGTGTTTCATGTGAGAAGTCAGCTGAGAGCCTTATGGGGTTCCCTTTGTAGGTAACCTGTTGCTTATCTCTTGCTGCTTTTAGGATTCTCTCTTTGTCTTTAATTTGTGGCATTTTAATTACTATGTGTCTTGGTGTGGGCCTGTTTGGGTTCTTCTTACTTGGGACTCTCTGTGCTTCTTGAACTTGAATGCCTTCTTCCTTCACCAAATTAGGGAAGTTTTCTCTCACTATTTTTTTGAATATATTCTCTATCCCTTGTTCCTTTTCTTCTTCTTCGGGGACTCCTATGATGTGAATATTATTACGTTTCCAGTTGTCCCATAGTTCTCTTAAGCTGTCTTCCTGTTTTTTAATAGTTTTTTCCTTTTGTTTTTCTGATTGGTTGATTTTTTCTACCCTGTCTTCTAATTCACTGATCCGGTCCTCAGCTTCCCCTACTCTGCTTTTTAAACCTTCCAATGTGTTTTTCATTTCCGATATGTCATTTTTTATCTCTTCTTGTTGGTTTTTAATTTCCAATTGGCTTATTTTCAGTGTCTCTATGTCCTTACTCATGCTGTTCAGCTTCCTCAAGATCATGGCTCTAAATTCTAGCTCTGTTAACATGCCTAATTGCTCCACATTGATCTCATCTTCAGTGGAGGTGTCTTGCTCTTTCATTTGGCTTCTGTTTCTGTGTTTCACCATTTTGGCTATCACTGTGGGCTTTGGAGCCTGTCAAGTTCTCCCTGTGGGTGTTGGTGTTCTGCTGTTTGTGGCTCCCTCTCCTGTGTTTAGATGAGTGAGCGAGGACCCACGTTGAACACCACTGTCAAGTCTCACTTTCCTGGTTAAAGTTGCCAGCCCAGGAAACTACTGTTATCCTCTAGCTTTTCGCCTGGAGGCTAGCAGTCTAGGTTAATTGATGAGTTTTGGGTTGTCAGTTGATTGAAAAACTCCCTCTGGTGCTCAGCCAAGGGGCTTTCAGGAGGGTGGGGCAGATGCTGGTTGTTAGTGAGCCTCATTTAGCACTTCAATGGCCCACAGGGTGGGGTTGGATCTCTGAGTGAGGGGCTGCTGCTTCTCTCAGAGCCCTGGGAAGGAGCAATGTGGCCGCTTTCCTGAGTGGCTGCACTCAGCCAAAGCTCTGAGCGCCCTCCAGATCCCCAGTGTCCCCACACAGTTCCAGTCCAGTCTGCCCTCCCTCCGCCGGAGCCCAAGGTGAGTGGCTGTGGCTGTTTTAGCCTCTGTCCCGGCTGAGCTGTGGAGCCGCCTGGGAGTGTAACCCGAGGGCACCGCTTACAGCTAAGGCCGCTGCCGAGCTGCAGACAGTGGGCTCCCAGCCCCCTCTCGTGCCTTCGCAAGCCTACCGGGATCGAGTCGGTGTCCCTCCTTGTATGGTCCTGGCAAGCTGCTTTTCTGTTGGTTTTTCCCGTCGATTTGTCTGTGTTATAGTTGTAATTCCAGTTTGGTTCTGGGAGACGGTCTGTGTAGCTCCCTTCACTCCGCCGCCATTTTTCCTCTGTTCCTTTTTATCTATTTCTTTGTGCATTCCTTAACTCCTACAGCTTAAAAAAATAGTAATCACTACTGCTTAGTCTGTTAAATAGAAAAAAAATAAGATACCATACATAATTCTTGGAAAGAATAAACAATTATACTGATCCGAAAAGGTCGAATAGCAATCAATTGTATCCAAATTTGTTATCTCATTTGAGTCTCACAAACACCCTTTCAAGCATGTAAGACAGATAGTATTATTTCTATTTTATAGATAGAAAACTGAGGGTCTAAGACATTAAGTTACTTATGACACATTAAGTTACTTATGACGACCATCTTGTAAGTGGTGGAACTAAATGTAAACAAGGTTTAACAAGGTTTTGAACTTTCCATACTATAGCTACAATATGTCTGCCTGCAGAGCAATTTTCAAAATATAAGATAACTGAAAAATGTTTAACACTGGTTATTGGAAAGCAGACCTCTACTGAGTAAGGTGAATTGGCCATTCATCTCCTTACTCTCCTTAAGTCCAATTGGGGGCTTTTTGTGAGGTTATAAAGAATCGCTTGTGTGAGCACAGCTCCCTTTGGCACGGTTGGTAATGGCCCCATCCAGAACGAGCTAAATAACTTGTGAGGTCAAGTGCAAATTGAAAATGTGGGACTCCTTGTTCAAAAATCATTCAGAATTTTAAGACAGTGCCAGCAGAGCATTCAACCAAATCTGGGGCCCTTCTGAGCACAAGCCCTTTATGATGTAGCATGCCCAGGGAGCTGGCCCTGGTCTCACCCGCAGCACAGATTATAAGAGTTTAGAACACTTCTTCTCAGGCATTACTTCATCAGGAAAGTGATTACAGAGTGCCTGGCATGGCTATCTCAGACTGTCTAAGAGAAACTGCTGAGGAAGCTTCTGTTTCTCCAAATATATGGTAAAGAAAAGTAAGATGAAAAAAAATTGTTGAAGCTCCAATGAAAGAAGACATCTGGTAAATACAAATGAGAGTGATAAGAGTTGATCAAATATGATGTCAGACATATATGATTTTTCCATTCATTTTCAGATAGATTGGGAGGGATGGAGAGAGACACACACATCAATGTGAGAGAGACACATTGATTGGTTACCTCCTGCCCAACTCCAGCCAGGGCTGAGGATCAAACCACAGCCAATGTACGTGCCCTTGATGGAATTTGAACCCACAACTCTTTGATCCACGGGCCATCACTCTACCTGCTGAGCCAAACCTGCCAGGGCATATTCAAAGAATATTTATCAAAAGACTAATGGGATGGAAGCTGTGCTTAGTAACATAACCACCCCCACTCCCTAATCCCAACCAGTATTGTAATATGGAAATATGGGAAGACATGGATAATGCAAGTAAGTGATTCCCAGCAGCCCAGAACCTGAGGTCAATATTTGTGGAGTAAGATGCAATTTATTACTGGGTAGAATCCTCCATAAGCTTAGCCAGGGTACTTTTTTTTCAATGTGCCCACTTCCCCTGGGGTTCACAAAGTTAGTGTCAGCTATAGGATTGTTCACAACCTATGGATGGCTCATATCAAGGATTCTGTAAGACTGCTGCCACTGAAACAAAAAGTTACATGGGACCTGGGAGGGAGGCACTAAATAACAGATAATTCCTTTCCTATTAAAATTGAAAACAGTGCCCTGGCCAGTTTGGCTCAGCTGTTAGAGCGTCGGCCTGCGGTCCAGAGAGACCCGGGTTCGGTTCCCGCTAAGGGCATGTACTTGGGCTGCAGTTTGTCCCCGGCCCTGGTTGGTCGTGCGGGTGGCAGCCACTCGATGTGTCCCTTTCGCATCGATGTTTCTCTCTCTCTCTCTTCCTCTCTCTCCCTCCCACTCTATCTGTACAAAAAATGGAAAAATGTCCTCGGGTGAGGATAAAAAAAAAAAAAAAAAAAAAAATTGAAAACAGTATCCTGGAGAGTCAATTAAGAGTTTAGACACAGAATTGAGGCCTACCTAAATTTGAAATTCCTCTTTGCCACTTATAAACTTTGTGATCTTTTCTAAGTTACTAGTTTTTTCCAGCATCAGTTTCCTTTCATGAAAAATGAAGATAATTCTTATTCCATTTGATGTTATAATGAATCAATGAGATCATTAATGTTTATAAATTGCTTAATATGGTGCTTGGCAATTCGAAGTCATACAATAAATGCAACTGCTATTATTATTAGAAGAATTAAATAAGTATTGCCAGGATTAGGGCAAGATCTCAAAGTCCATTTTATCTCCTCATGAGAAGTATAATGATCTTAAAAATATCAACACTTTATGTTTTGGGGATGACAAATCTCAGGTTTGTAAAACATAAGTGGACCTTCTAACAGTTTTTATGACTTTTGGTGTAGTTTAGAAAGAGTATAAGGAGTCATAACAAAATTGTGTCAATGCAGCATTTATTTTAAACTGTACTATAACATTTTTTTGAGTTTTTAATTAAAATGCATTCAGTTAATATATAGGTTTAATGACAGTTATATAAGTAACTAATGACAATCATAAAATAAATGATAAACTGGGATCAAATCTGAAAGGGAACATGGAAAATAAAAAGGATTGTACTGCCCTGCCGGTTTGGCTCAGTGGTTAGAGCGTGGGCCCGTAGAGAGTCCTGGGTTTGGTTCCCGCTAAGGGCATATACCTCAGTTGCAGTTTGTCCCTGGCCCCGGTTGGGGTCGTGTGGGTGGCAACCACTCGATGTGTCTCTCTCACATTGATGTTTCTCTCTCTCTTCCTCCCTCTCTCCTTCCCACTCTATCTGAAGATAAATGCAGAAATCTCCTAGGGTAAGGATAAAAAAAAAAACAAACAGGATTGTACTGGCCTGGACCAGAGTTTATTTTTTAAAATGCACTTTAATATTTCAGAATTGTTAATTTACCAATAAATAGTATTTTAGGTATATTTAATTTTAAAGAAGGAAAGAAATTCACAGGAATATAGGATACTTTTATTTTATTTTTATTTTTTTTTAATTTTTTATCCTCACCCGAGGACATTTTTCCATTTTTTGTTCAGGTAGAGTGGGAGGGGGAGAGAGGAACAGAGAGAGAGAGAGAGAAACATCGATGTGAATGGAACACATCAAGTGGCTGCCACCCGCACAACCAACCAGGGCTGGGGACAAACTGCAACCGAGGTACGCGCCCTTAGCCGGAACCGAACCCGGGTCTCTCAGGACCGCAGGCCGACGCTCTAACCGCTGAGCCAAACCGGCCAGGGCTAGGATACTTTTATTTATGCATAATTAAAATAATAAATCATTATTTACTGTCTTCTTATAGTTCCTTTAAAACATGAAACTGGAAGAAAAATTCAAGTGCTCCAAATCACCAAAGACTTGGTTATTAATTTAATGTAAATAATATCCTTTGATTTTTGCTTTCAAAATGTAATGTATTGTTTTCAGTAAATACTCACACCAAAACAAGGACTTTAGCTTTGCCCATTTCTTCTTCCTGAAATTCATATCTTCAGGCTTTGGTTCAAGATGCACATCTACATAATCATTTTCCCACTAATAACCCATACCTGGAAGTCAAATGAATACATCTAAAACACTTTTTTGTAAAGTTTATCCCTCTCTTCTCCTTTCAAAGACCCTCAGTTGTGCCCAGGTTACTACAGAATAAAGTACAAACTACTGACTTAATGTGTAATCCATGGCCTTTTACAGTTGGGCTCCTCTTTTTTCAATGTTATCTCCTACACACTTGGAATAAACTAAACATTATTTCTCTGTGCCTGACATACCTTCTGCTTCTCTGTTTCCTAGATAGTCTTCAAGGAGAAACTTGTGACCAGCATCTCTTTTCTTTAGGCCCTTGGGATGTCTGCTTTTACCACCTCCTCTGCACACATATGTACCAGAACATTCTTGGCCATGAGCACTGGCTGCCGGATGCATGGCCTTAATCTCCATGCTGACATGGATGATTCTATTTTCCCCATCCAGCAGGGCAGGCACAGATCAGTGTTTGTTGATGATAATGGCAGAGCAGTTGTGAAAAAAAATGGATGGAGAAATAGCCCTAACCTATTCCTTAATGTACCCACCCTAACCTTTAATCTACAGTTGCTATTTAAAGCATAGGATTGTGCATTTGCTGCTATGTTGTAATTGTTCTCAACTTGTTTTCTCACATGTGTACTATCTTCCTAACAAGAATCTCAGCTCCCTGAAAGCCAGATACACTTTTTTTTTGTTGTTTTGCTTTTTCATCTTGTATAATATTGGACTTGGTAGGGCCAACCCAGAAGTTCAGTTAAGGCTTCTTGCCTAGCTAACAATATGTAATCAAGAAGTGAGGCATGAAAAATACCTGAAAAGATGAGGGTATTTGCCAAACTCCTTAGATACCTCCTTCCAAATTTGATTATTTTCATTGGCAGTGGTACCTTCAGAAACTTGGCACAAAGAAATTTATTTCTTAATAAAATTATAATGTCCCTCTTATTGGTGTGGGGGTGGGAGTCATGTTGGTAGTGGAATGTTTTTAGGAAAGTAAGGTGTTATACTAGAGGTAGAATGCAACTGATGTTGAAATGCATTTAATTAAGGAGAGTTTTCCAGAGGGAGTGAGATTGAAAGTGGGATTAGGGCACAAGTATGTTAGAGTGAGAAAAGCCCTAGACTAAAAGTCAGGAAACCTGGGCTCTTACCCATGTTCATGATATCATGACTGCATCTCCTTAAACATCTAGGTTAATTTTCTCATTTGTAAAATGAGAGGGTTGGTGTTTTAAGGTTTATAGGGTCTCAGAATTATTTTTTATTTTTTTATTCACATAAATTTTTTATTTATTTTTTTCAATTATAGTTTACATTCAATATTATTTTATATTAGTTTCAGATGTACAGCATAGTGGTTAGACAGTCATATACTTTACAAAATGTTCCCCCTGATATATTCAAAACCTCCCTCCAACATCTACATCAATGGGCCATTGAACTGATGTTAGTATACCTTCTGGAAGCCATGTTCAGCACAGGAGAATAGATAATGTGGTAGGGATGAAAAATCAACACCCTGAAAGAAGTGAGTTTACAAAAGGAAATGGATAGAAGAGGACAGATATATCAGATTTGATACAGAGAGGGTCAAAGGCAAGAAAAATGTGAGGAAGAATCATGCTACGCAGAAGCCGCTAAGGCAAGGAGGATCAGACCATAAAGAAGGCTACATTTCTTTGACACAGGGTGGACCATGAGTATCCTCAGTGACAGCAGCAGCTACTTCCCACATCCCTTATTTTCTTTGTACATTGCAGAGCACATATCCACTCTCAAAGAAATCCAAAACTTAATTTATATCCTCCGGTATTGTGTGTAAATTACCAGGTTTGCTTCCTGCTGTGATTTCTCTAATTTGGCAAAGTATCTAAAGGAGACTCTTAATCCTCACCTGAGGACATTTTTGCATTTATCTTCAGATAGAGTGGGAAGGAGAGAGGGAGGAAGAGAGAGAAACATCTATGTGAGAGAGACTCATCGACTGGTTGCCACCCACATGACCCCAACAGGGGCCAGGGACAAACTGCAACTGAGGTACTACATGCCCTTAGCCAGAACCAAACCTGGGACTCCCTGGTTCGCGGGCCGATGCTCTAACTGCTGAGCCAAACCAGCCAGGCCTAAATGAGACTCTTGAAATATTCTAACAAATTCAGTTTCAGCAAAACCTTCAATCACCCAAAATGTACCTTTTCATCTTGATGAGAACAATGATCAGTGGGCTCTTGGGCTCACAGTAGTTATTTCTGCCTTCAGACTACCATCTTCTCTTGTGATTTCCATCACCCTGTTGACACTGTCCCTGAGTCACTTGCCATCTGAATGTGCACACCAGCTGCGTGGGAGGCAATCTCTAGAGGTGCTGAAGGAAGACAGCCTGAAATGAAATATTTGCTATAGCAGTCTGAACAGGACTGCTTGGAAGGTGGTGAGGCTATTTTTGTGTCAGGGAAAAGGAGCAGGGAAGAGGGATGCAGCTAATATTTACTGAAACCCTTTCTGTTATGTACAGAAATAGTGCTAACTGCACGTATTTTCTTATTTACTCTCCACAAAACTGCTATAAGCTGAGTGCTGTTATTATCCCCATCACATGTTACAGTAAGAAAGGCAAAAAGAAAATCAGATGATTAAAGAAAGGGGTTCTGTTACTTGTACTAAGTAAAGAGGACAAAGGGGTTTCACAACTCATCATGGCATTGAATGACCTAGTAAATAGTTCCACATCTATGTGTCTTCCAGTGCACATCTCTAACTTTTAAGTGTATATAATGTATTGGCCTGTTGTTTTGACAAGGCCACCTTGTGAAAATCACACTAGTCCCTACCTAAACTATCTTATTGATTTCCAAAGGGCCTGTTTGACTGAATTTGTCCTTTCTAGCACTTGCTTTAGGTTTCTGTAGACATAGGAATTTTGTAAACGCAAATGGATGAATTTGCCCCCTTCGAGCTCTATGAAGCTTGGAGGACTTTAGGTTGTTCAGATACAAGGAGTCTAGACTACAGTTTAAACATAAAGGCCCCATTAGCTTTGGCATAAAAAAAAAAAGGCAACTGCTACTAGGAACTCTGCTCTTTTTTCCATGAGGCTGACATTGACATTAGCCATGCCTTAGCCAACTTCAACCTTATAAAGCTGTGGAATGAGTGAAATAAAGCTCACTCCTGCCTTGAAGCTTGGGCTTGGCCATGGCCAGTCTTTGTGACATTTGGTCACAGATCTGGTGCAAGCTATAAGTTATAGTGTCCCCTCTCCCTTACCAACTTTACTAGAAGTAAGGATATGCTGATACAAAGAAAAAGCCAGGGATTAAACCAATTTTCAAGATACCAAAAGCATCAGTTTTATTAAAGAGGGCTCAAGGTAAAGGAAGAAATTAATCTCCAGATGCTACAGGCCAATAGTTCACAACTACTGTGAGAATAGGAACTACTTTTGGTTTCTGTAAACTCCTGAAATACTGATAGAAGAGGAGTAAGAGGGTCTTGACTGAGAAGAAAGATCTTAGCTGAAGTCCCTGAGCAGGGTTAGAGAAGCCATTGAGTGGGTCAGGGCAGCAGAGAGGATCTGGTGCTTCTGAGGGATCCTGCAGGAGCATGAGGATTGCATCATGCTTACAGAAATATAAGATAAAGGACAATATTTACAAGGTGTCTACTATGTGCCAGACACAGTGACAAATGCTAGACACTTTCTTTTATTTAATTTTCCTGTAAACTCTATAAATGAGCTCTTATTATCTTAATTTTTCAGATCAGAAAAATAAGGCTCAGAGACAGAAAGTCATTAGCTCAAGGGCATATACCTAGTGAGTGGCAGAGTGCAGAGTAAAATACAAGTCTGTTCTTTTCACTGTATGAGCTGCTTTAAGAAAAAGGAGCTAAAAGTGCTGAAGCATGCACACCTCCATTGTGAGTTCCATAGCAACCACTAAGAGAGAAAGAGGCAAATGTGCAGAGTACAAGATAGGTGGGATAAGGAAGGCAGAGTAGCTTAAGAATGCTGAATGAATTCAGGATGATAAGTATCTCCTTACTTCCCAGTGGCCTCAGAATTCCCAGGAACAACACAGGCAATGGCCAAGGGAATTTGCACTCAGTACTGGAAAAGCAGGAGCAAGGGTGTGATGTCAGTAGCACACTATTTTCCTGGTCATTTTCACATAGTTCTTGCTGCAGTAAGAGAGTCCTTTGCATCTCAGATGCTGGCCTAATGATAGCAAAGGGCTCTCAAATCAATAGTGTTTTCTGGCACATACCTCCTTGGTAAGCACTTTTTCAAGGTGGATATAAAAAGAAATGTGCAGTGTAATATTTAAAAAGAACCTTTAGTTATTAAGCTGATTGCCTATCAAGTTGTTACCTTCACAATATAAGCTCACTAATTTAAGCTCATGTAAAATCCCAACAAGCAAGTACTTAATGCAAAACACCCTAAACTGACTGCCAAGAGAAGAGGGAGTCAGGGATGTAGGTAGGGAGGGTTCGTAGCCTTTTAAACCCAAGAAGAACACTACAGTCTCTGACTTTTCACTATCCTAAAATACAGCAGTAAAAAGACTGTTGCTTTTTTGTGTTTCTGCATTTATGTGCTTTCCCATTATTCCATATGAAACAGTCTGCCACAATCATTTCAGTCCCTACAAGGAATCAGCTGAACTTAAGAAACCTTACAAATAAGCCCAGCTCAGAGAGCTGATATCACAAAATAAAAACTTTTTCTGTGCGTTTACCATTCAATTCTTCATGCAGAATATTATCTTACCCAACAGCCACTCTCATTTTTAAAAATCTTTTCCTGGTGAGGAGAACATTCTCCCAATGCTTAATTATCACTTTTCTAACCTATATCCAGAGATCTCCCAGAATTTCTACTACAGCACATTAAAAATATGTGACATTTTCTTTTAGTAGACAGAGTTATCAAATCCTGAATCCATCCTTAGTTGCTCACCTGGCCTAATGAGCAGGGACATTTGAAACAACTATCCTATACATGAGCAGTTCAGCCCATAGTCTCTGTTCAGATACTTAAAACAAAACAAAAATTGAATGTGCAATGATTAATAAGCATCTGTTTGCCTATTCTTGTCCACACCAGTCATTCATGGTTTTTCATGTCTCTCTCACTTTAAATTTTTATTTGAGGTAACATTGATTAATAACATTATATAAGTTGCAGGTATAGAACATTATATTTTAATATCTGTATACATTATAGTGTGCTCACCACCAAAAATCTAGTTTCTTTTTTTTCTTTTTTTTTTTTTTAATTTTATTTATTTATTTATTTTTTTGTTACAGATATTTTACCTTTTTACCCCATTGGCACCCCCCACCCCCACCCCCTCCACCCTGTCCCCGGCTTAGTTGTCCATGTCCATTGGTCATGCATACATGCATATAAGTTCTGTGGTTTATCTCTTCCCACCCCCCCCACCCCCCATCCCCTCTTCTGAGGGATGTCAGTCTGTACCCCACTTCCATGTGTCTGGGTCTACTGTATTCCTCAGACTGTTATGTTCATTATATTCCATATATAAGTGAGATCATGTGGTATTTGTCTTTTTCTGCTTGGCTTCTTTCACTTAGGATAATACTTTCCAGGTCCCTCCATGTCGTCTCAAAGGATAAGAGATCGTTCTTTCTTACCGCTGCATAGTGTTCCATTGTGTATATGTACCACAGCTTTTTGATCCATTCGTCTACTGGTGGACACTTGGGCTGTTTCCAGATCTTAGCTATTGTAAATAGTGCTGCTATGAACATGGGGGTACATACATTCTTCCTGATTGGTGTTTCGGGCTTCCTAGGGTATATTCCCAGCAGTGGGATCACTGGGTCAAATGGAAGTTCAATTTTTAATTTTTTGAGGTAGCACCATATTGTTTTCCATAGCGGCTGCACCAGTCTGCATTCCCACCAGCAGTGTATTAGAGACCCCTTTTCTCCACACCCTCGCCAACACTTGTTGTTTGATGATTTGTTGATGGCGGCCATTCTGACAGGTGTGAGGTGATACCTCATTGTTGTTTTAATTTGCATCTCTCTGATGATTAGTGATGTTGAGCATTTCTTCATATGTCTCTTGGCCATTTGTATGTCCTGTTTGGAGAGGTGTCTGTTCAGCTCCTCTGCCCATTTTTTAATTGGGTTCTTTGTCTTCCTTTTGTGGAGTTGTATGAGCACTCTGTATATATTGGAAATTAACCCCTTATCTGATACATCATTGGCAATGATGTTCTCCCATACAGTGGGTTGCCTTTCCATTTTGATGATTGTTTCTTTTGCTGTGCAGAAGCTTTTAGTTTGATGTAGTCCCATGTGTTCATTTTCTCCTTTATTTCTGTTGCCTTAGGTGATGTATCAGTGAAAATTCTGCTCCGTATGATGTCCGAAATTTTGTTGCCTACATTTTCTTCTAGAATTTTTATGGATTCACGGGTCACATTTAAGTGTTTTATCCATTTTGAGTTTATTTTTGTGTATGGTGTAAGTTGATGGTCTAGTTTCATTTTTTTGCATGTAGCTGTCCAATTTTCCCAACACCATTTATTAAAGAGGCTGTCTTTACTCCACTGTATGCTCTTGCCACCTTTGTCAAATATTAATTGAGCGTATTGCCTTGGGTCCATTTCTGGGTTTTCAGTTCTGTTCCACTGGTCTATATGCCTGTTCTTGTGCCAGTACCAGGCTGTTTTGGTTACAGTCGCTTTGTAGTATAACCTGATATCTGGTATTGTGATCCCTCCAACTTTGTTCTTCTTTTTCAAGATTGCTGTGGCTATTCGGGGTCTTTTTTGGTTCCATATGAACTTTTGAAGTATTTGTTCTAGTTCTATGAAATATGTCGTTGGTATTTTGATGGGGATTGCATTGAATCTATAGATTGCTTTGGGTAGTATGGACATTTTAATGATGTTAATTCTTCCAATCCATGAACAGGGTATGTGCTTCCACTTCTTTATATCTTCCTCTATTTCTTTTTTCAATGACCTGTAGTTTTCTGCAAATAGGTCCTTTACTTCTTTGGTTAAGTTTATTCCTAGGTATCGTAATTTTTTTGGAGCGATGGTAAATGGGATTGTTTTTTCAGTTTCTCTTTCTGTGAGTTCATCATTGATGTACAAGAATGCTGTCGATTTCTTGACTTTAATTTTGTATCCTGCTACTTTGCCAAATTCATTTATTAAGTCTAATAGATTTTTGATGGAGTCTTTAGGGTTTTCTATGTACAATATCATGTCATCTGCAAATAATGACAGTTTCACTTCCTCCTTTCCAATTTGGATCCCTTTTATTTTTTCTTCATGTCTGATTGCTGTGGCTAAGACTTCCAGTACAATGTTAAATAAGAGTGGCGAAAGTGGACATCCCTGTCTTGTTCCTGTTCTTAATGGAAATGTTTTTAGTTTCTGTCCATTGAGTATGATGTTGGCTGTAGGTCTTTCATATATGGCCTTTATTATGTTGAGATATGATCTCTCTATTCCTACATTGCTGAGCATTTTTATCAGAAATGGATGCAGGATTTTGTCGAATGCTTTTTCAGCATCTATTGATATGATCATGTGGTTTTTATTCTTCATTTTGTTTATGTGGTGTATCATGTTTATTGATTTGCGAATATTGTACCAGCCTTGCATCCCTGGAATGAATCCCACTTGGTCGTGGTGAATAATTTTTTTGATGTATTTCTGGATCTGATTTGCTAGTATTTTGTTCAGGATTTTGGCGTCTATGTTCATCAGGGATATTGGCGTGTAGTTTTCTTTCTTCGTAGAGTCTTTTTCTGGTTTTGGAATTAGAATTATGCTGGCCTCATAGAATGTGGTTGGAAGTCTTCCTTCTTCTTGAATTTTTTGAAATATTTTGAGGACTATGGGTGTTAGTTCTTTTTTGAATGTTCGGTAAAACTCCCCTGTGAAACCATCTGGGCCTGGGCTTTTGTTTGCTGGGAGAGTCTTGATTACCTCTTCAATTTCCTTAGTTGTTATTGGTCTGTTCAAGTTTTCTATCTCTTCAGGGAATAGTTTTGGGAGACTGTGTGTTTCTAGAAATTTGTCCATTTCGCTGAGATTGTCGAATTTGTTGCCATATAGTTGTTTATAGTAGTTGTTAACGATCTTTTGTATTTCCGTGGTGTTGGTTGTTACTTCTCCTCTTTCATTTCTGATTTTGTGTATTTGGGTTCTCTCTCTTTGTTTATTGGTGAGTCTAGCTAAGGGTCCATCTATCTTGTTTATCTTTTCGAAAAACCAGCTCTTTGTTTCATTGATCCTTTGAAGTGTTTTTTTGGTCTCTATGTCATTTATTTCTGCTCTGATCTTTACTATTTCCTTCCTTCTACTTGCTCTGGGGTTTTCTTTTTGTTTGCTTTCTAATTCTTTAAGCTGTGAGGTTAGACAGTCAATTAGAAATTTTTCTTGTTTTTTGAGGTAGGCCTGTAGTGCTATGAACTTCCCTCTCAGAACTGCTTTCGCTGCATCCCATAGATTTTGTGTTGTTGTGTGTTCATTTTCATTGGTTTCCAGGAAGTTTTTAATTTCTTCCTTGATCTCCTTGGTGACCCATTCATTGTTTAATAACATGCTATTTAGCTTCCATGTGTTGAAATGTCTTTGCATGTTCTTGTTGCAATTGATTTCTAGTTTCATGCCATTGTGATCTGAGAAGATGCTTGATATGATTTCAATCTTCTTGAACTTGTAGAGATTTAGTTTGTGTCCTGTCATGTGGTCTATCTTTGAGAATGTCCCATGTGCACTTGAGAAGAATGTGAATTCTGTAGTTTTGGGGTGTAATTCTCTGTAGATATCTATTAAATCCATTTGGTCTAGTGCTTCATTTAGAGTCTCTGTTTCCTTGCTAATTTTTTGCCGAGAGGATCTATCCAGTGCTGTCAACGGGGTGTTGAAGTCCCCTGCTATGATTGTATTGTTGTCGATTTCTCCTTGGAAGTCCTCCAGAAGATTTTTAATATATTTTGGTGCTCCTATATTGGGTGCATATATGTTTATCAAGGTTATATCTTCCTGTTGGATAGATCCTTTCAATATTATGTAGTGGCCGTCTTTGTCTCTAGTTATGGTCTTCATTTTGAAATCTATTTTATCAGATATGAGAATTGCTACCCCAGCTTTTTTTGGCTTTCCATTTGCTTGGAAAATTTTTTTCCATCCCTTTACTTTCAACCGATGTGAGTCTTTTGTTGAGAGGTGGGTCTCTTGTAAACAACATATAGATGAGTCATGCTTTCTTATCCAATCAGCTGCTCTGTGCTTCTTTATGGGAGCATTCAATCCATTTACGTTTAAGGTGATTATTGATATGTACTTCTATATTGCCATTTTTGTTTAGTGTGGTTCTATTTTTCTTCCCATTTCTACTGCTAATTACAGCAGTCCTTTTAACATTTCTTGCAGTGCTGGTTTGGTGCTAATGTATTCCCTTAGTTTTTTTTTTTGTCTGGGAAGCTCTTTATTTGATCTTCTATTTTGAATGATAGCCTTGCTGGGTAGAGTAGTCTTGGATTCAGATTCTTGTTTTTCATGACTTTGATTACTTCATGCCATTCTCTTCTGGCCTGTAGTGTTTCTTGTGAGAAGTCAGCTGAGAGCCTTATGGGGTTCCCTTTGTAGGTAACCTGTTGCTTATCTCTTGCTGCTTTTAGGATTCTCTCTTTGTCTTTAATTTGTGGCATTTTAATTACTATGTGTCTTGGTGTGGGCCTGTTTGGGTTCTTCTTACTTGGGACTCTCTTTGCTTCTTGAACTTGAATGCCTTCTTCCTTCACCAAATTAGGGAAGTTTTCTCTCACTATTTTTTTGAATATATTCTCTATCCCTTGCTCCTTTTCTTCTTCTTCGGGGACTCCTATGATGCGAATATTATTACGTTTCCAGTTGTCCCATAGTTCTCTTAAGCTGTCTTCCTGTTTTTTAATAGTTTTTTCCTTTTGTTTTTCTGATTGGTTGATTTTTTCTACCCTGTCTTCTAATTCACTGATCCGGTCCTCAGCTTCCCCTACTCTGCTTTTTAAACCTTCCAATGTGTTTTTCATTTCCGATATGTCATTTTTTATCTCTTCTTGTTGGTTTTTAATTTCCATTTGGCTTATTTTCAGTGTCTCTATGTCCTTACTCATGCTGTTCAGCTTCCTCAAGATCAAGGCTCTGAATTCTAGCTCTGTTAACATGCCTAATTGCTCCGCATTGATCTCATCTTCGGGGGAGGTGTCTTGCTCTTTCATTTGGCTTCTGTTTCTGTGTTTCACCATTTTAGCTATCACTGTGGGCTTTGGAGCCTGTCAAGTTCTCCCTGTGGGTGTTGGTGTTCTGCTGTTTGTGGCTCCCTCTCCTGTGTTTAGATGAGCGAGGGAGGACCCACGTTGAACACCACTGTCAAGTCTTACTTTCCTGGTTAAAGTTGCCAGCCCAGGAAAGGTACTGTTATCCTCTAGCTTTTTGCCTGGAGGCTAGCAGTCTAGGTTAATTGATCAGTTTTGGGTTGTCAGTTGATTGAAAAACTCCCTCTGGTGCTCAGCCAAGGGGCTTTCACGAGGGTGGGGCAGATGCTGGTTGTTAGTAAGCCTCAATTAGCACTTCAATGGCCCACAGGGTGGGGTTGGATCTCCGAGGGAGGGGCTGCTGCCTCTCCCCAGAGCCCTGGGAAGGAGCAATGCGGCCACTGTCCTGAGTGGCTGCACTCAGCCAAAGCTCTGAGCGCCCTCCAAACCCCGAGTGTCCCGACACAGTTCCAGTCCAGTCCGCCCTCCCTCCGCAGGAGCCCAAGGTGGGTGGCTGTGGCTGTTTCAGCTTCTGTCCCGGCTCTGGGCTGCGGGGCCGCCTGGGAGTGTAACCTGCGGGCGCCGCTTATAGCTAAGGCCGCTGCCGAGCTGCCGGAGCTGCAGGCCCTGCGCTCCCAGCCCCGTCTCGCGCCTTCGCAAGCCTACCAGGATGGAGTCAGTGTCCCTCGTTGTATGGTCCTCGCAAGCTGCTTTTCTGTTGCTTTTTCCTGTCGATTTGTCTGTGTTATAGTTGTAATTCCAGTTTGGTTCTGGGAGACGGTCTGTGTAGCTCCGTTCACTCCGCCGCCATTTTTCGGTCATCCAAAAGTCTAGTTTCTATTCATCACCATAATACTGAACCCCTGTACCCATTTCACTCCCTCCATCCCTCCCTTTCCCTCTGGTAACTACCAACTTGTTGTCTGTGTCTATGAGTTATTTCTGTTTTGTTTTGTTTATTTATTTTTTGTTTTGTATTTCACACACAATGTTCAACATCACTAATTATTAGGGAAATGTAAATCAAACCACAATGAGATATCACCTCATACCTGTCAGAATGACATTATCAAAAACACAAAATATAACAAGTATTGTAGAGCACATGGAGAAAAGGAACTCTCATACACTTCTGGTAGTATTGTAAACTGCTACAGCCACTGTGGATAGAATAGAATTACCATATGATCCAGAAATCTACCCCCCAAAACTCAAAAACATTTATTTGCAAAGACATATGTACCACTATGTTCTTTACAGCATTATCCACAGTGGCCAAGACATAGAGATAACCAAAGTGTCCTTCAATAGAGGATTGGCTTAAGAAGACATGGTACATATACACAATGGAATACTACTCAGTTGTAAGAAAATATGAAATACTGTCATTTGCAACATGGATGGACCTTGAGAATATTATGCTAAGCAAAATAATCCAGTCAAAAACAGCTAAGAACCATATGATTTTATTCACATGTAGGATATAAAACTGAAACTCACAGATACAGATGACAGTATGGTGGTTACCAAAGGGGAGGGGTAGGGGTAGTGAAGGGTAAAGGAGGCCAAATATATGGTGATAGAGGATGATTTGAATTTGGGTAGTGGGCACACAATGTAATATACAGATAATGTATCATGTATACTTGAAACATATATGATCTTATTAACCAATGTCACTCTGATTAATTTAATTTAAAAAGATGTTTGTGTCCCCCTGTTCATTACAGCATTATTTACAGTAGCCAAGATATGAAAACAACTTGGGTGAATGGATAAAGAAGATGTTATGTATTTCATAAAATTCACCATAAAAATGATGAAATATTGCCATTTACAACAATAAGAATGAAACTTAACAGTTTTGTGCTATGTGAAATAACTCAGATGGAAAAGGTCAAGTCTCTTTTTGATAGCCCAAATTCCAGATACATACATGCATGTTTGCATGCAAACATGCATGCAAACTTGCATGCATATATAGATAGATATATACAATACTACATAAAAGACAACTTTTACTTTCAGGCTGAAAAAGGGTATGGATTCTGGGCTAATTGTGCTCTATGAAATAATGATTACAGTACACATTTTTTGAACATATATTATGTGCCAAGCAAACTGTCAAAATAATTTACTAACATTACTGAATTTGATACTCACATTTTATTTATCACTGTTTCATATATGAGTGAAATTGATACACAGAGAACCTAAGTAATTTGCCCAAGTTCATAAAACTACTAAGCGAAAGAACTTGGCCTGAAGACCAAGTTTCCCTGACCCACTGTATACATTCCTTAGTCATTGATTTCACTGTCTACAAAAAATATGGCAACCATATTCAAGATTTGGTAGGTTACTCAAGGATTTATCAATCCTCATTTTGGTAGCACAAGGGAACAAACAAATGCAAGTTCAGATCTCATGCAGTGATCAACAAACACTCTAGTAGAATAGGTGACTCACATAGCACTGTATATGAACTTGAATGTCTTCAAATGCAGATTTTAATGTAGTTTAATAAAATGTAATTATAGTCCTTTCCTATGCAGACTGTGGTGTTGCATAAATTAGCTGTTCACCTACACTGATGTGTCTTAAAGACTGTTGGGCAAATTAACAGGCAAAAAATATCATTTTTCAGTAATATCCAAGAATACAAAGGGAAAGAAAGCAATTGACCAACCAGATTGACTTTTAAATTAAACTTTTTCAGAGCAGGAACAAAATGAATTAGCATAGATGCTAACCATATGGTCAGAAAAAAGCATTGCTTTACTCAGTGGTCTCTTAGGAGAAACAAGGAAACAGGTTTTCTAAAATATATAAACTAATCCAGTTTAGGCTTATAATTAGCTTATAAACTAATCTACTTAGGCTCCCTGGTTGCAGTAGAGTATCTGGAGTTAAATTAAATATGACTAAGAACAAATAAACAAAAATATATCAATTCAAACAAAGACATACATTCTTTTGTTTACAATGTTAGAATTTAAAAAGTTACTTGAGTACTGTGTATTTAGTTAATGCTTTTCATGACATCAATAAGGAAGAAACTCACAATTGTGAGATGTTCAGCTTTTGAATAGGTTAGTGCTCCGCAAACTTTAATATGCTTACCAATCAATTGGAATTTGGTTAAAATTAAGTTAGTCTGTGATAAAGCCTAAAATTAGCATTTTTAACATGTTCTCATGTTATGCTGAGTAACAAGGGTCAGTATGCCTTCATAGGAGTAAGCTATCTGGGCTGCTAGTTGAGTGAGAGAACTATGTTGGGGGAGAATAGTATTGTACATTAGTGTTGAATATACAAAATGTGGACTTTTTAAAAAAGTTGATCATGTAGACTTCATAAAAATGGAAAATATTTGCTCATAATAAAATACCATTAAGCTAATTAGCTAAATAAACTGACAAAAATAGGTAAAGATGCGTGGATAAATGAGGCAGACGGATAAATCTAAGAGGGAAGGGGGGTGGGGAGACTGAACTATATTAATCAAAGAACATATATGCATAGACCATAGACACAGACAATAGTGTGGGGAAGGTCTGGGGTGACTAGGGGCTGTGTAGAGGGGGGTAGAGGGGAGGATGGGAGACATATGAAATACTGTCACTGATAAAAAAAGAAAATGTCAAGCCTCAAAATATATGTTAAATATAATATATATTAAGTCTTTATCTTTTTATTATGTTTTTGCCCAAGTTTTTTTTCTATTTTGTAATTTGAACTTTAATTTTTTATGATGTTTGCTATACTGGTTAATGTCTATGATACCAAATCAATTCATTCTTTTCATTTCAAATAATAATCCTTTCTAGTAATAAAGAAGGAAAAGGATGATAAAAACCTTTATATTGACTGGCACAAAAATGACCCAGAAATATTTATATCCAAAAAGTACAAAGGGCTGGTTAGGGCCTGAAAAAGGGACAGGGGAGGACTTGTTGGAAATAACACTCTACTAGGACCCTCTGCAGGTCTAATCAAAGCATGTTTTATTTACTATTTAAAGTATGGATTGCTCAAATGTCCTACCCTAAATCTGAACAGGGAAAACTGTTGAAGAGGAAGACCATCTTGGAAGATTGTCAGAAGCTGTAGAACAGGCATTGTATAAATTTAAAACCTGATTGAAACCTTTTCAGCAACATTAACAATTGGATATCAAATATTGTAGGTAGGATGTCAAAAGTTAACCAGCTTGATAGAGGTCTCTCTATTCTACTTCTCTCTCTTCTTGTGTAGCACTCTGAGAGCAAGCGTCTTGCCAAATACTTGCCATAGAATCACTTCATTTCTTGTGGCACAAGGTACCAAATGTGTCTTTCAGATCACTCATTACCTAGACTGACCCCTGAAATGACCAATGCTGTTGTAAGGGTAAATATATTTATCAGTGAGGCCTAATTACAGCTCAGCACAGGAATGATTTTGCAAGTCATTACATACATGATCAATTAATTCTGATACAAATTCCATTGATTCCCAACACATTGTGCCTTGTGCTCTGTCTGCAATTTGTTTCTCATGTAAAAGGGCCTTTGACCAACTACATCTAACATATATTCCACATACCCTGATTGTGATGAAGTCTGAGGAATTACAAAGCCCAACTTTATTATATAAATCATCTCCAAGGTTTCATTATCTACACATTACAAACAAATGTGTCAGGATTTAATTTCAAATCAGTGTTTAGTATAGTACACATAACAGGAATGAACTGAATAGTGAGCTAAGTGAAATGATTTTTTTAACTTATATGTATATTTCTTCAATAAAAATAGATTATGTGACTAATTAAGTAAAAAAAAAATAATAATGTCAATGTGACAAGCAAAGGAGTGAAGAGAAAGATTAACAATACCCAGGCCATAGAACTGCCAGATTGATAAAATGGTGAGACAAAGAAACCACACCCAAATGAAAGAAAAGGAGAAATCACCTAAAAAGGAACTACAGGAAATAGAAGAAAGAAATTTGTCAGATAAAGAATTTAAAGCAATAATTTGAAGCTCAAACAATTTAGTGAGAACTAACTACAAGCAACTTAATAAGAATTATGAAGAGCTCAGTGGTAACTACATCAGCTTAAATAAATGGTAGAAGCTATGAATAAAAATCAAGAGAAAATAAAGAATGGCATAGCTGTTATGAAAAATACCTTAGAAGGACTTAATAGCAGATAAGAAGAAGCTGAGGGCCAAATCAGTGACTTAAAAGACAAGGTAGAGCCCTGGCCAGTTTTACTCAGTGGTTAGAGCATCAGCCCACGAACCAGAGAGTCCCAGGTTTGGTTCCCGCTGAGGGCACATTCCTCAGTTGCAGTTTGTCCCCAGCCTCGTTTGGGGTTGTGTGGGTGGTGACCACTCAGTGTGTCTCTCTCACATGGATGTTTCTCTCTCTCACTTCCTCCTTCTCTCCCTCTCACTCTATCTGAAGATAAATGCAAAAAAAAACCCACAAAAGTGTCTTCGGGTGAGGATAAAAAAAATAAATAAATAATCATAAAGACAAGGTAGAAAAAAACACCCAAATAGAACAGCAAATGGGGAAAAATATTAAAAAGCAGGAGGAGAGTTTAAGGAAGCTGTGAGAAAATACTAAACGTAACAACTTTCACATTATAGGGGAAATGAAAGGAGTAGAATCAGAGAAAGGAATAGCGAAGATGTTTGAAGAAATAATTACAGAAAAGTTCCCTAAACAGGTGGAGGAAAAAGTAACACAACTCCAGGAAACACAGAGAGTCCCAAGGAAGGTTAACCCTAAAAGACTCACGGATAGACACATCATAATAAAAATGGCAAACATTAAAGACAAAAAAAAAAAAAAAAAGAATCTTAAAGAAAGTAAGAGAGAGACAGAAAGTGACCTACCAGAGACCTCCCATTAGACTGTCAGCTAATTTCTCAATAGAAATACTGCAGGCCAGAAGGGAATGGCATGAAGTATAAAAAGTAGTGAAAGACAAGGGTCTGAATCCAAGACTACTCTATCCAGCAAGGCTACTATTCAAAATTGAAGGAAAAATAAAGAGCTTCACAGACAAAAAAAAAAAAAAAAAAAAACTAAAGAAATTTACCATCACCAAACCAGCACTGTAAGAAATGTTGAAGGGACTATTGTAAGAAGAAGAAGAAGCAGAGAGAGAGAGAGAGGGCAAGAAAGAGAGAGATGAACACAAGCATGAAATAAAAATGTCCACTAATAAGTATCTATCAGTAATAACCTTAAATGTAAATGGCTTAAATGTTCCAATCAAAAGACATAGGGTAGCTGATTGGATAAGAAAACATGACCCATATATATGCTATCTACAAGAGACTCACATCACAACAAAAGACTCACACAGGATGAAAGTAAAAGGATGAAAAAAATGTTTTCAAGCAAATGAAAATTTAAAAAAAAGCTCATTTAGCAATACTCATATCTGATAAGATAAACTTCAAAATGAGGGCCATAATAAGAGACAAAGAAGGTCACTATATAATATTAAAAGGATCAATCCAACAAGAGAATATAACCTTGGTAAACATACACACACCAAATATTGGAGCACCAAAACATATTAAAAAATTTCTGTAGGACTTCAAGGGAGAGATCAACAGCAATTCGATCATAGTGGATGACTTTAACACCCCGATGACAACACTAGATAGATCTTCTAGAAATAAAATTAACAAGGACACAGAGTCTTTAAATGATGTACTAGATAACTTGCATTTAATTGATATTTGCAGAACATTTCACCACAAAGCTGCAGATTATACATTCTTCTCAAGGGCATATAGGACATTGTCAAGGATAGACTACATGTTAGGACAAAAAAAAACTCCCTACAAATTCAAGAAGATTGAAATCATATCAAACATCTTCTCAGATCACAATGGTCTAAAACTAGAACAAAATTACAACGAAAACATTCAATAATTTGGAGGTTAAATAGCATGTTACTAAATAACAAATGGGTTAACAGGGAGATCAAGAAATAAATTTTAAAAATTCTTGGAAACCAATGAAAACAAATACACAGCAACCAAAAAATCTATGGGACACAGCAAAAGCAGTCCTGAGAGGGAAGTTCATAGAACTACAGTCCTACCTCAAGAAACAAGAAAAATTTTGAATTTACTTTCTAACCCTACAACTTAAAGAACTAGAAAGTAAATAAAAAGAAGAAGCCTGAACAAGTAGAAGGACAGAAATAGTAAAGGTCAGAATAGAAATAAATGACATAGATACTAAAAAAAAAAAAAAAAAAAAAATCAATTAAACAAAGAGCTGGCTCTTTGAAAAGATAAACAAGATTAATGGACCTTTAGCCAGACTCACCAAGGAACAAAAAGAGAGAAACAAAATAAACAAAATCAAAAACAAAAGAGGAGCAGTAACAACTGACACCATAGAAATACAAAGGATCATCAAAACATACTATGAACAATTATACACCAATAAATTGGACAATCTAGACAAAATGGACAAATTTTTAAAAATACATAGTCTCCCAAAACTGAACTGGGAAGACATAGAAAACTTGAACAGACCAATAAAAACTAAGAAAATTGAAGACGTAATCAAGAAACTCCCAGCAAGCAAAATTTCTGGCCGAGACGGCTTCACAGGGGAGTTTTACTGAACATTCAAAGACCTAACACCCATTCCCCTTAAATTATTCCAAAAAATCCAATAAGATGGAACACTTCCAAACTCATTTTATGAGGCCAACATAATCCAAATTCAAAGCTCAGATTAAAAAAAAAAGAAAAAGGCGAAAAATGGTGGCGGAGTGAACGGAAGCTACACAGACCATCTCCCAGAACCAAACTGGAATTACAACTATAACACAGACAAATCGACGGGAAAAAGCAACAGAAAAGCAGCATGCGAGGACCATATAACGAGGGACACTGACTCCATCCCAGTAGGCTTGCGAGGGCGCGAGACAGGGGCTGGGAGCCCATGGTCGGCAGCTTGGCAGCGGCCTTAGCTGGGAGCAGCGCCTTCGGGTTACACTCCTAGGCGGCTCCCCAGCGCAGCCAATTGGTTGGAGCATCATCCCCTATGCCAATAGACTGGTTTCAATTCCCAGTCAGGGTACATAACTAGGTTGTGGGTTCCATCCCTGGTTGTGGTGTATATGAGTTGCAAACGATTGGTTTCTCTCTCTCTCTCTGTATGTGTATGTATGTGTGTGTGTGTGTGTGTGTGTGTGTGTATATATATATATATATATATATATATATATATATATATATATATAATAAACATATCCTCGGGTGAGGGTTAAAAAAAAAAAAAATTTGCCACACTGGTCCAGCCCAGGAAATAGTTTACACAGAAATCTGACTCTGACTGATAACATGTAGTAATTTGATGGCCTGTGTACTTAGCCAAAAATCGTGCACTAAGAGTAACAGAACCCCTTTCTGGAGAGTAACTACACATTATAGGCTATCCTCTACTATCCTTGACTGATTTCTAAATTCTTTGCCTCTTTCTTGCCTAGTGGAAGTCAATATAGCACATTCAAGACCTCAAGTCAGCTTCTACATTTGCTCCCATTTGACTTAGCTTTTGTTACTTAGAAAAGTGGTTTGGTATCAATGCAAAGTTGGGAATTTTTCTCAGTAGTTTTATTTACAAATTAATATTTTAATAAAAGATAGATTTACTCGTAAAGAAACTGTAGTGTTAATTTATTCATTCATGCATTCAGTAAACATCTAGTAAAGATTAGTAACTAGAAGTACATGAGTCAAAGAGATCACACTCAAAGGCAGAACATTAACAAGTAAATAGGTATTTGTAGGCCAATATAATTAGAGTTATGATGAAGGAAGAATTATGTTAGACATATTTGGCAATATTTGACTATTTTTATAAAGCACAATTTCATATGGTTCAACTTCATATGTTGAGGACTCAGGAATGTCAGGAAGACTTAAAAAATGATATTTAAACTGGGACCTTAAGGGCAAGTAAAAGCTGGCTATGTAAAAAAAGAGAGTGGGAAAAATCTCTTCATTTATATGGAGAAAAACTAGTCTCCATTTGATTTTACGCTTCATTTCCTATCTCTAAGTTGATTTCCTGTCCATAGATAAAACCCTCTGTCTCATCACTTTATTATTTTAGTGAGAAGCTTGTGTGCTTTTATGCCAAAACATTATCATTTCTTGTTTTCTGTTAATGACAGATACCTACTCAATCATTTTAATTCATTTCAAACACCATTTATAAACAGACAACAAGTTTTAAAGCTTGTTATTAGGGTAGCCAGATATTCTCAAAATGGGATAATCTCAGTATTGACCAGCTCACTCTTTGATGAACATTTTTGTCTAGAACGCAGTTTCTCTATTCCATTTAGTGTTTGGAACATTTCTGAATTTAAAGGTTCCATTGAAATCAGGAAGGACAGGAATTAATTGTTGGAGAAGTCTGTGCACTAGAAAAGAAATACGGATCCTAAGTGCAGGAGATGAGGAAGGAAGATGAGATGTTTAGGGGTAAGGTCAAGTCTATTGCAATTTCAAACTATATAGAAAATAAATTATATTAGAACATAATTACTAGAGCTAGCTAGAATCTTTTAATCTCTAAGTTATTTGATAGTGAAAACTTTGATTAATATTCAGCAATATGTTATTGTGATAATGAAATTGAATAAAATCACATAAATTAGTATATACATACACAAATGTATATATCCCCACACATGTATTTTTATAGCTATTTATGACTCAGATATTGAGCTAATTACAAAAAGTTGGTTAATTATTGCAGTGGCATGCATGGATTCAGCTTTTTACCAGCTTTTGAGGGCAAATTGTTAAACTTTCAAAATTTTTGCATGCCAAAGATTAAACACAGTAATTATTAAGTAATACAAAATCAAAGATTAGTCCAAGTCCTACAACTTATACAGAAAACTAAAAGGACAACACTATTGCAATATGATATTGAAGGTTAAAGGAGTTTTAGTTTAATGATATTTGTATGAGTTGAGAAAACGGTTTAACATAGTCCAAATATCATGCAAAGACATTTGAAAACATGGAGGCAAAATAGCATATTATTAAACAATGAATGGGTTACCAAGGAGATCAAGGAAGAAATTAAAAACTTCCTGGAAACCAATGAAAATGAGCACACAACAACACAAAATCTATGAGATGCAGCGAAAGCAGTTCTGAGAGGGAAGTTCATAGCACTACAGGCCTACCTCAAGAAACAAGAACAATTTCTAATAGACTATATAACCTCACAACTTAAAGAACTAGAAAGCAAACAAAAGAAAACCCCAGAGCAAGTAGAAGGAAGGAAATAGTAAAGATCAGAAAAGAAATAAATGACATACAGACCAAAAAAAATAATTCAAAGGATCAATGAAACAAAGAGCTGGTTTTTTTTGAAAAGATAAACAAGATTGATGGACCCTTAGCTAGACTCACGAAGAAACAAAGAGAGAGAATCCAAATTCACAAAATCAGAAATGAAAGAGGAGAAGTAACAACTGACACCACAGAAATACTAAAGATCGTTAACAGCATAGTCCAAATATCAGATTTAAGAACAAGAATTTCTTAAGGAAAAGTGTTAAAAGATTGGAATGCAACTCCATTTGTCAAGTCATGGTTCAATTATAACCACAAATCAACAGATGTATTGTGTAACACCGAGTTGACTGTGAAACCTTTCAAGGAAGAGCGTTGTATTCTTAAATTTTTGTTTGTAATTCATGTGACACATCCTTTATACCAGTAAAACTTAAATAAGCTGTGTATACATGCACGCATTCTTTCCCAATAGAACTGGTTGTTATAACTTTACTAGGCCAACACTGGTTAGATGACTAAATTAAGGCCATCTTTTGAACTTAATGAAAGAGTTCTTTTAAACTAAATTTAGCCATAACTGAAAATTGTCTAAAAATAACTGCTGCCACCCTCCTGGTAAGACAATCAGAGTGAGCAATGTTTCTAAGATCAGACCAACTTGCCAGTGGACAAGTTAAAACCAGTAGCTTTTAGATAGCATAGAAAAATTTGTGATTGCTCAAAAGTGATCATTAGAAAGTTCCTAATTCATAGGTGGAGAAATGACCAACAAATAACTATTTGAACTGAAGACAATATTCACGCAAATCATTAGACTAAATGACATAAGCAATCTGTAGCTTTTATACATGGCATTTTGGCCAGTTTGAGAAGCTGCTAAGTTGGGCTTATTGTGCATACTAGTTTGCTTGTGTATGCATGTGTTCTGGGTTGGAGGACGTGATTGATTCTGTGTCTGGGTAAACAGAAATGCACAGAATTTTGTATGTGTTGGTATGTGTTTTAAAGAAGTCTTTAGCCCTGGGCGGTTTTGCTCAGCGGTTAGAGCATCGGCCTGTGGTCTCGAGAGACCCGGGTTCAGTTCCCAGTAAGGGCACATGCCTCAGTTGCAGTTTGTTCATGGCCCTGGTTGGGTCGTGTGAGTGGCGACCACTCGATGTGTCCCTTTCACGTTGATGTTTTTTTTTCTCTCTCCCTCCCACTCTATCTGACCAAAATATCAAAAAATGTCCTTGGGTGAGGATACAAAAAAAGAAAATAACAAGTGTTATAGAGGATGTGGAGGAATTGGAACTCTGTTCACTGTTGGTGACAACATAAAAAATAAAGAAGTCTTTAGATGTAATAAATGTTTCTAGCTACATGGAGGATATATATATATATATATATATATATATATATATATATATATATATATATGTATTTTACACACAGACACCATACACGGAGTGCAATAGTTATTCAAAATACCACAAGTTACACTTCCAATGAAGTGGTTATCATTAGCGGGAAAAACTGAAAATTTAATGAGAAGCTCCTCTTCTTACTGTTTCCCAGTAGAAAATAACTGTTACCTTTTGTGAAAAGGAGGGCAAAAAATAGATGGTTCACTCTCTACATTATTAAAAGTATCCTGAATATCTTTGTTGTGTAGTCAGTATATTTAAATGCAGACTACATTTAAAAAATATTAAGCACTACAAAACTAAGTTAAAGTTTGCTGGAGCTTTAACTAACATGTTATTTGACTGCATGCCATGTATGGGAGAGACAGAGAGGAGGGAGGGGGAAGGAAGAGGGGGAGAGGGAGAAGGAGAGAAAGAAGGAGGAGAAGAAGTCTGAAACTATTTGCATGTTTTAGCACTTTCCAAATCTGTACTATTTTCATGCTCTGCACTCTACCATGAATGTGTTTCTTCCATTAAACTAATAGGGCCTGGATTATACTAGGATACACACCTGTTCTCTTGGTGTTTACATTACATACTAATTGGAAAGATAGAAATAAACAAATTAATAAACAGGGTAATTAAATAATTTCAGGAAAAATATCAAAGAAAATAAATCAGTAACTGAGGGAGGCTAACTTGTGAAAGAATGGGTAGGTAAGACTATAAGATGGTAATCACTTCATAAAATATATAAATGTCTAATCACTATGTTGTATATCTGTAACTAATATAATATTGCATGTCAACTATAATTTAATAAATATTAAAAAGAAGATGGCATTACAACCGAGATCTAAAGAAGAAGAATTAGTATATTCTAGGCAGAGAAAATTGCAAACACAAATCTCTTGAGCTAAAAATGGGTATCAAAAAATGTAAATGGCCCAGCTGATGTGGCTCAGTGGTTGAGCATCGACCCATGCACTAAGAGGTCTCCAGTTTGATTCCCAGTCAGGGCACATGCCCAAAATGTGGGCCCAATGCCCAGTGGGGGGCATGCAGAAGGCAGCCAATCGATGTTCTCTCTCATCGATGTTTCTATTTCTCTCTCTCTTTCCCTTCCTCTATCTCTAAAATCAATCAATGAAAAAAATTTTTTAAAAATGTAAATGAAGTTGATGGAACTAGCCAGAGTATAGTATAGGTGGTAATAGGAATGGTAGTGAGAGATGAGATCAAAGAGATAGGTGAAGGACAGATCACATGACTTTATAAACAAATATGATAGAAAGCTATCTAAGGGTTTGAAAAAGAGTAAACGATTTTGATTTTGATTTTTAAAATATCAATCTAGCCCTGGCCAGTTTGGCTCAGTGGTTAGAATGTCGACCCGCAGTCCGGAGAAACCCGGATTTGGTTCCTGCTAAAGTCATGTACCTCGGTTGCAGTTTGTCCCCAGCCCCGGTTGGGGTCATGTGAGTGGCAGCCAATGTGTCTCTCTCACATTGATGTTTCTCTCTCTCTCTCTTACTCACTCTCTCCCTCTCGCTCTATCTGAATATGAATGTAAAAGTGTCCTTGGGTGAGGATAAAACAAATATATATATCAATCTAACTGTTGGATAATGTATGATGGTTTGGAATAAAGAGACCAATTAGCAGCCTATGGCAATAGTACAAGCAAGAATTTTATATTCTGCCTTTCCCCTTAAGGTGTACAGAATACCTTTTAAAGTCAAACACTGTAAATTTTTACCAGTTTGAAAGGGGCACAGCATTCCATTGTATCCCTTCAACAAAATTTATTCAATTATTACTCTATTGTTGGATATATCAACTATTTCTAATAGTTTACTATTACACTAGGATGAATACTAGTAATATAAAAAATTGGGAGATACAATTTTGACTTGTACTACTAGCATCACCACACAGGATCAGTCTTGGACATATTCTGTATTATGTTTTAAACCAGTGGTTGACAAACTATGGCTTGTGGGCCCAATATTGTCCTCCAGCCCTTTGTGTAAAAAAGTTTTATGAGAACACATCTGACTTCATTCATTTACATCTCATGTATGACTTGCTTTTGCTCTGCGGTAGCAGGGTTGAGTAATTGCAACAGAAACTATGTGGTCAGTAAGAGCCCAAAATAATTACTATCTGGTACTTTTACCCCAAAAAGTTAGCTGATTCTTCCTCTAAAGTATTAATTTATTAGAGTATCTACTATGGGTGTTAGCTTTATGATGGACACTGGGTAGAAAGAGATGAATAAGACATTTTCTTGTTTTTTTTTGTTTGTTTGTTTGTTTTTTGAGAAGGTTACAGTATAACTACAAAGCTCAGATGTGGACATAAATAATTGCCCAATTCTCCATACCTTGTGCTGAATATCTCCTAGGTCCCATCTCTTTGTGCCTCTTTGAAATCAGTGAGGGTATAGAAAACTTGAACTCCATCAAACAACTTGACCTTTCTCAGGGAGCTTTCTACAAAGCAAATTATAATCTACCTTATGCTATACTCAACTGGGTACATTTTTAACCACTATACCTCTATTGAAGCTTCTTAAGAGTAAGGAGGTACCATCTGTACAGAGCAGACAGTGGTTTTATTTTTTTGTAATGTCTTTATCTGGTTTTGTTATTATCAGGATAATTCTGGCATCATAAAATGAATTGAAAAGTGTTTCTTCCTTCTCTGTTTTCTTAAAGAATTTGTGTCATTGGTGTTATTTTTTGTTGTTGAAAAGTTTTAAATTACAAATTCAACTCCTTTAATGAATATAGTGAAATTCATATTTTCTATTTCTTCTTAGGTCGGATTTAGTAATTTGTATCTTTTAGGGAGTTATTCTATTTTATATAAGTTCAAATATTGGTATATCTTTGTTCCTAATATACCCTTATTTTTCTTTTAATATCTATAGGATTTCTAGTGAGTTTCTGCAGTTATCCCTGATATTGAGAATCTGTGGTCTCTCTTCTTTTTTATCAGTCCAACTAGAAGTTTATCATTTTATTAATCTTTTCAGATAAATAATTCTGGGTTTTATTAATTTTTTAAATTATTTGTCTGTTTTTCTAGTTCATTGCCTTCTCCCTTGTTTTCCTTCCTGCTACTAACTTTGGGTTTAATGTGCTTTCCTTTTCTAGCTTCTTAAGATGGAAGTTCATATCATTGATTAGGAAACTTTATTGTTTTCTAATGTATTGCATTCATGGTATCAATCTCCTTCTAGATGCTGCTTTAGCTGCATTCCACAAATAGTAGTATGTTGTATTTTTATTTTCAATCAGTTCAAATATTTTCTAATTTCCCATGTGATTTTTTTCTTTGGCCCATGATTGTTTAGACATGTGTTGTTTGTTTCTAAATAATTTTTATTAATTTATAATTTAAAACTGTTATAAATAAGAAACATATTCTGCATTTTTTTTTAGTATTTTAAAAGTACTAAGACTTGTTTTATGAATTAGACTATGGTCTATTGATGAATGTTCTATGTGTCCTTGAAATGAATGTGTGTACTGTTGCTAATGGGTATAATTGTCTATTACTTTCAGAAAGGTCAGATTGTTTTATGGTTTTCAAGTTTTCTATGTCCTAACTGATTTCTTTTCACTTGCTTAACCAGTTACAGAAAAAGTAATGTTGAAATATCCAACTAAGATTATGCTCTTGTCTAATTCTAATTTCAGTTTTGTGAAGTCATCTATGTAATTAGATATATAAACATTTATCTTATGTTTACCTCATAAATTGATCAAGGCAGGACTGTTCCTGTGACAGTGAATTATCCACCTGTGCCAGGCTGGATAAAGTGGAAGTAAAGCAAAAAAGGAGCAATGAGGGCCAATTCTGTCACTTCTCAGTAATGAAAAGTGAGGCAAATCCAGTTCAGAAAGCTTTATGATACTTCAAAATCTACCAGGATCCACATAATAGTTCCATAAGGCAAACTTGAGCAGTGCAGAGCCACTGAGCCCATTATCTAAACTAAAGTCACATTCAAGGGCTAATGTCAAAAACATAATGTACCATTTCTAGTCTAGCATTTATAAAGAAATTAATTGCTTTGAAAATACAGTACTTATGCAAATATGGTATTACTATCAGTTACCACATTTACATAGCCATCTGTTACATTTTCAGAGCTAACCATTAAAAAATCTTTCCACTCCAAGACTCTAGATAAGGCCTTGTAATACCTATCAGGTAATGTACCACCAACAAGCTTTTTTGATAACTATAAATTTATTCTATGACCATTGACTCGCAAACCATCTGGGCATATGATTAATAATAGATTTTTAATGTAATCTTGAGCTTAGATTTTGTGTACCAATTCTACTCAGCCATATGCTGAATATGTAGTGTCATACCCTGGGAACTTCCTCTGGCTCTTCCCATATACTCAGAACCTAGCAATGTGGAAACAGAGAATTATTCATTTATGCATTCCATTCATTCATTCATTCAGTCAGTCAACCAACATCAAATATTTATTGAGCATCTATTATATGTCAGACACAGCTCTAAGACCTAGAGACTAAATATGAACAAGACAGACAAAAATTACTGTCTTCATAGAACTTACATCCCAGTAGGGGAAATAAAAGCAAATTGATCTAAAATATAATGTCAAGTAGTGATAGTGCATGAACAAAGTAAAACAAGACAGAATGACAGAGTGTGATTGGAGTGCTACTCCAGATAGACTAGGCATAGAAGGCCTTTCTGATGAAATGAAATTTAAGCAGAAACCTGAAGGAAGTGAGGGAGTGATCCATGTATGTGTTTGGAGTAGAGTGGTCCAGGCAGAGGAAACATTAAGTGAAAAGTATCTGGAGGAGAAGCTTGTGTAGCAGTAGAGGAAAAAGCAAAGAGGACAGTGTTTTTGAAACATGATGAGCAAATTGGAAAGTTGGAGATGATTAAGTCTCCAAACAGGACATTCAGATGATGAATAGACATATGAAAAGATGTTCTTCATCACTAACCATCACGGAAATGCAAATCCTAATAAGAAATCAGTTCACAATGGTCAGAATGGCATCATCAATAAATCACCAAACAAGTGTTGGTGAGGCTATAGATAAAAGAGAATCCTTGGCCCTGGCCGGTTTGGCTCAGCGGTCTGGAGAGACCCGGGTTCAGTTCCTGCTAAGGGCACGTACATCGGTTGCAGTTTGTCCCAGGCCCTGGTTGGTTGTGCGGGTGGCAGCCACTCGATGTATCCCTTTCACATCGATGTTTCTCTCTCTCTCTGTTCCTCTCTCTCCCTCCCACTCTACCTGAACAAAAAATGGAAAAATGTCCTCGGGTGAGG
This sequence comes from Molossus molossus, assembly GCF_014108415.1. Taxonomy (NCBI): domain Eukaryota; kingdom Metazoa; phylum Chordata; class Mammalia; order Chiroptera; family Molossidae; genus Molossus; species Molossus molossus. The sequence continues at coordinate 74,343,801 of NW_023425355.1, read as the reverse complement.
ATGATAAAAAAAAAAAAAGAGAGAGAATCCTTGTACATTGTTGCTGGGAATGCAGATTGGTCCAGCCACTATGGAAAACAGTGTGGAGGATCTTCAAAAATTTTTAAATTGAACTGCCTTATCACCCAGCAATTCTAATTCTGGGTATATATCCAAAGAAACCTAAAACACTAATTTTAAATAATATATTCACCCATTTGTCTATTGCAGCATAATTTACAATAGCCAAGATACAGAAGCAACCCAAGTGCCCATCAACAGATTAATGGATAAAAAAGTGGTGGTACATTTTTACAATAGAATATTACTTGGCCATAAAAAAGAATGAAATTTTACCATCTATCACAGCATGGATGGACCTAGAGGGTATTATTCTCAGTGAAATATGTCAGTCAGAGAAAGTCAACTAGCATGTGATTTCACTTATAGTATATATGAAAACTAAAGAGCAAAATTAACAAACAAACAAAATAGAAACAGACTCATAAATATAGAGATCAGACTGGTGGTGGCTAGAAGGGAGTTTGGATGGAGGATTGGGTGAAAAAGCAGAAGGGATTGGGGGAGAGATAAACCATAGAACTTACATGCATGTGTGCATAGACAACAAAGCTGGGGACAAGGCGGGGAGGGTGGGGGAGGGGGGAATCAGTGGGGGGAAAAGAAGAAACATCTGTAACAAAAATAAATTAATTAATTACATTTTTAAAAATTAAAAAAAAAAGAAGTACAAATTGGTAGTTACAAAATCATCCTGGATGTAAAGTACAACTTTGGGAATGTAGTCAATAATATTGTAATAACTATGCATGGTGTCAGGTGTGTACTGGAAATATTAGCAGGATCACTTTGTAAAGTATATGATTGTCTAACCACTATACTGTACACATGAAACAAATACAAAATAATATTAAATGTAAGACTGTGATTTAAAAAATAAAATTTAAGAAAGCAAGCTGCCACCTAATTATACGGACTATGGTAAAAAGTTATCTTCTACTCTGCAGGAAAATAGGACACTAAAGTATTTGAGCAGTGGAACAAAATGTGAAACCAGAGACTCTGATTTAACTTTTTGGAATAGGGTCATTTAGAAATTTTCTCATGTGATTCTAATGTGTATTAATTGGCTGCGAATCATTTCTTAGCAGGATTACTATGGTAGCATTTTGAGAACAGATTTTGGGTAGACAGAGCAAAGGTGGAAACAGAAACACCAGTTAGAAAGCTACTGCAATAACCCAGGCAAAAGTTGATGAAAATTTGCCTCAGGGTGATTTGAGAATGAGAGGAGCATGAGTGGCTCTGAGTGTTCCTGCTAACAACTTGGATGCTGCTGCAAAGATGGTGAAGTATCTAGTGCTCTGTTCCTTTAGCCTTTTTCTCTCTGTAGCTCAACCAGCTATTCCCCATTCCCCCCTTGCAGGTCTAGTAGATCATTCCCAACCAACAAGATAGATTTTAAGAGTCTTGATTAAACATTTTAGGGAACACAGTATATAATCTTTTTCTAATTCAATAAAAAAATTGTGGAAACTGAGGTTCTTTTTTCTATGGCCTTACACCCCCAGATAAAACTAAAGTTCTATGATGAAACATTGGTTTGCCTGGTAACTGCTTACTCAGTTTCTTTAACTCCAGGTCCATTCTTATCTGTCCTTCCTTCAAAGTCTGTAGGGTTGGGGATTTGATGGATGAACCAAATGTAAACTTGAGGTATGCATTCTCCTCTCATGGCCTGGTTAGATGAAGACAAAGAATGCATGACATGGTTAGAACACTGCCCAAGGGAGTGAATGTTTTATTAAGAATCTTGGCTGAAAACAGCCAGGTGCAGCTGAAACAGTAAGAATGCTGGGCTTGGCTAAAAGGTCAGTAGAGTCACTATCTCAAGGACATAATTACCTAAAAGACAGTGTAACCTAGGGAACTGCTAAGAAAATAAATAGGGCTGCATCCAGAGATCAGAAGCATTTGCTCCCTTGCATGCTACCCCTCACTCCAGACAGTGTCTGTTTGTAGTTTATTGCATTGCAGTGACCCCCAGCAGGCTGAGAGTCTGCAAGTGGTGACCCCAACTGACTCAAATACATAGCAATGTGATCTGAGATGATTAGCAACATAACAGTATGTGACAAAGAATTAGAAAGGGAGTTAGGGATCTGGAACAAAAGTAAAGTATAATCAGGTTATCTCAAGTCAGCAGCACCTGGCTTGGGATAGCTGCCAGCATATCTAGTGACTGTGAGGGGATTTCCAGTGAGATAGCATGGGGTCAGGCCTTTCTAAAGATAAGAGACTTTATGTACAAGTCTCAGGGCAGAGGAGAAGCTCTTGCAGCTTTCGAGGGACTTACAAGAACACTATCCATGGTTTCCTAAGGAGGGTACATTTATTTCTCACATGTTGTTCAAAGTGGGATAAACTTTTAGGGTGCACAAGGATTTAGGGTGTAATCTCTCCACCTCAACCCTTCTCTTATGGCAACTGGTATTTACACCATTGCAGCCACTAAGGAAAGTAATCCTCGCAGCAAGATGACACTGGTTTCCCCTATGGAGGAGACTCCTGAATGAACTGCCCGCCCCCCACCAACAGTCATCAAAGGAGGAAAAATTTCCTCCACCTCCTCCACGTTTTGTGGAGGATCCCTCAGCTTCTGAATGCCCAGCTATAAAGGGCTGTATTAGAGAAGCCAGAAAATCTGGGGATTGTGGAATTTTTCCAACTACTGTTCAGCTTTGGCCCTATCAGGTTTTTAAGGAATTCAGGTGAAGCATGATGTAAAATGTCTGCAAAGTTCCTTTACTATAGGATTATTGGATGGAGTAGCTAATGGCTATCAGATGACTCCCTGGGATTGAGCTGCACTCATAAAAACAGTGCTGACCCCTGCCTGATATGCGATATGGAAGTTGGAGTATCAGAAAGGAGCCATGCAGCAGGCAACGGAGAATCTTGGGGCAAGTATTCCTATTGGGCAAGACAGGTTACTAGGGCAAGAAAACTATTTAGATCCCTGAGTACAGGTGAGGCAAAATTTTAGATTGTTTCATCAGGCCTCAGATTTGGCTACTAAGGCTTGGCAAAGGTTTCCAGAGTCTGGAGAAAGGACAGATTCTTTTGCTATAGTTAGGCAAGAAGAACAGGAATCTTACATGTGTCATTCATTAATTGCTTGCAAGCAACAGTAAGTAGACAAGTGGATAATACAGAAGCAGCAGATATGTTGCTCTTACAACTAGCCTATGAGAATGATAATGCACATTGTCAGGCTCTACTTGCTCCTTTGAAGGAAAAAAACCTCAATGGTAGGGGAATATATAAGAACATGTCAGAATGTAGGGATAGAATCACATCGGTTGACAGTATTAGCTGCTGCTCTTGGTGTGAAGGATAAACACATGCTATGTGAGCACAGAGTAAAACTTTTTTCATTAAGAAAGAAAGGAGATATACATCAGCCAGAGTTAACCCATTGTATAGTTAATTCATCCCTCAGGCGTAACGGCTAACTGCAGATATCTGCTTCTGTACCTGCTTGCTTGCTCGCAAAACTTTAGCCCAATTTCTTAACTAGGGCTAAGACAACTATATAAGCAGCCTTCCCCCTGAGTGCTGGGCTGGTGTCTCCTCTGCGTAGGATGGGACAGTCGCTGCGTGGGTAATAAATCTCTTTTCATTTGAACCCAGTTTGGAGTCTGAGTCTGGTCTCTCTCATTGGTCTACAACATTTGGAGGCCCCAGCAAGATAGGCAAACGAGGTTCCCCACTTCAGCGGGTTGACCTCCTCAGACTCCTGGAGACAGGTCCATCCCAGGAGTGGACAGGTGGTCTAGGGGAAGGCCTCAGAGAGACTTTCCTCAGCCCCGAACACCATTTTGCCCTGGAAATTATCTCTACTCCAAAATTCCATCTAGAGAGTGTCTGGAAACCCTGGGCCCAGGTTCAGCAGATGGGATATCCCTCAGTAAGTCTGTTTCTGAAAACTCTGCAGAATAAGGTGAAGTGGATCTGCTGGATGCAGCACATAGATCCCACCCCAGGGTCATGGCGAGATGTCACTCTTGGCCCCGGTTTAGTTTATCTGGCAACCCCTTTGTCTGTCTTATTCATTTGTCCTTTTTGTTTTGTGTTTCTGTGTTGTTCCAGTCTGTATCCTTCAAAATGGGTCAGGGACTTTCAGGACCTAAGACCTTTCTTTAATGACCTCTTGATAACTTCTCAGACTTTTCCAAGCACAACTCAGGTTACGGCATCTCAGTAGACCCTAGATTCTTGTGCACTTCATGCGAATTGGACTGGCCCACTTTCCGGGTTGAGTGGCCCTCCCAGGGCACTTTTGATTTAGACTCTTTGTTTGCAGTCTGAGGCATCATCTATGGGACTCCTGGACACCCAGACCAAACTCCTTACATTGATGTTTGAATTGACATAGCTACTGACAAACCTACTTATCTTAAGAAATGCTCTTGCCCTAATAGGAAGAAGATATGACTTGCTCAGCCACTGAAGAAACCTCAGAATCCCTCAGCTCCTACTCCCTCTGGGAGGGTTTACCATGTTCTTTCAGGTCCCCCAGAAGACCGTCTCACTGACTCTTTGAGGCCTCCCCCTTATCGGTCTCCACCACCCGCCACTGCCATGGCTGGAGAGGCTGAAGCCCTTCAGCCACTCAGTCCTTCTCATACACATGGCAGTACCTCTTATAACCCTCCTCTACAGGCGCCAGACTCCTCAGCTGCCATACTGCCCCTCTGTCAGGTTCCTCCACCACCGGGTGGAGACCAGAATCGGCCCTTAATGGTCTATGTCCCCTTCTCAACTAGCGATCTGTATAATTGGAAACAACAGAACCCTTCCTTCTCTGATAAACCCCAAGGTTTAATCTCTCTCATAGAGACAGTCTTCCACACCCATCAGCCCACTTGGGATGACTGTCAGCAATTGTTGCAGGTCCTGTTCACCTCTGAAGAGAGATACAGGATCCACAGAGAGGCAGCAAACTATGTTCTTGGGCCAGAAGACCAACAACCTCATGAATCCATTCCAACTATAGGCCTACCTCCCTACCCTTTGACCTGATTGAGACCTGAACACCAATCAAGATAAGGACTATTTAACTCAGTATTGCTGATATCTACTTTGGGGCCTCCGTGGAGCTACTAGAAAGCCAACTAATATGTCTAAGGAAAGCGAGACTATTCAGAATGTGGAAGAATCCCCCGTGACTTTTCTTGAACATCTCATGGAGGCTTATCGCCTCTTTACTCCCATTGACCAGAAGGCCCCTGAGAATAGACAGGCAATTAATATTGCCCTTGTTACCCAGTTGGCCCCAGATATTAGAAAGAAACTCCAGAAATTAGAAGGTTTTGAAGGAAAAAAATCTTAGTGAATTAGTTGAAAGAGCCCAGAGAGTATTTAACAACTGGGACTACCCAGAAATGGCTAATACCAAAAGAGTCACAAAGGTAGTCATAGCCTCTCTTCAGGAGAATCAGAAAGAACAATAGGGAAATAGGCCTAAAAACACAGGGCAAGCCCCACAAAAACCTCAGCCACCTCTTGACCCTAACCAATGTGTCTACTGCAAAGAATATGGCTATTGGAAGAAAGACTGCCCTAGGAGGGGGGCCCAAAAAAAACTAAGGACCTCATCCTCCTGGAAGACACTGAAGGAAGGGGCCAGGGCTCCTACAAATTAGGACCCCGGGAGCCCAATGTAACATTACAAGTTGGGGGCCATCCTTTTGAGTTTCTAATTGATACTGGAGCCATCTTTTGTGGCCTAAAGGAGACCATAGGGGCACTCTCATCTGAGAAAATGCCAACTGAAGGGGTGACAGGGATGTCCAAATCCTACCCTTGGACTACAGCGAGAATAACTGACCTAGGCAAAGAAACGATCACTCATTCCTTCCTAGTTATGCCGGACTGTCCCTACCCCCTCATTGGCCAGGATCTCCTTCAAAATTTCAGGCCACTACCTTCTTTGAGCAGGAGAGCTCTACCCTGACTCTGGGGGAACAGGCATTTACCCTCCTGCTTTCTGTGCCCCTATCGGAGGAATACCTCTTACTAGAGGAGCCTTCTAAATAAAACTTGAATGCTCTCCTCAAAAGATGGAAAAAGAAAATATCGAGGGTTTGGGCAGAGACTAACCCCCCTGGCCTAGCTAAGCATCAGGCTCCAGTTATAGTACAACTAAGCAGCAATGCCTCCCCAATTTGGGTCCACCAATACCCGACCTCCATAAAGGCCAAACTAGGAATAACTACGCATATTAATAGACTTAGAGAGGCTGGTATTTTAAAACCTTGCCAGTCGGCCTGGAACACTCCCCTCTTGCCTGTTAAGAAGCCTGGTACTGAGAATTTTGGGCCAGTCCAAGACTTAAGGGAAGTAAACACTTGGGTGGAAATCATCCACCCCAAGGTTCTGAACCCTTATACACTTCTGAGCCTGATCCCTCTTAACTCTGTTTACTATACTGACTTGGACCTCAAGGATGCCTTCTTTTCAATTCCCTTATTGCCTCTCAGCCAACCCATCTTCACCTTCAAATGGGTTGATCCAGAAGGGGGATTCTCAGGACAACTGACCTGGACTCAACTGCCTCAAGGATTCAAGAACTCTCCCACCATCTACAATGAGACCTTGAGCAAGGACCTCCAACTGTTATAGGAAAGGTACCAACATGTCACCCTGATACAATATGTAGATGATTTGCTTCTAGCAGCTGCTTCTCTTCCTGAATGTAAGGAGGCCTCAAAAACACTCCTACTAGAGCTAGAACACTTAGGATATCGGGTCTCAGCTAAGAAAGCTCAATTATGCACCATCATCACGACCTACCTAGGTTATGAACTCAAAGAAGGAAAATGGTCACTCTCCAATAGCAGGATAGAGGCGGTCTTGAAAGTCTCTACCCCCATGACCAAGAGACAAGTTCAGGGATTTCTTGAGGCTGTAGGGTACTGCCACCTCTGGATCCCTAGCTTTGCAGAGATCGCTAAGCCTCTCTATACCAGCACAGGGGGAAAAGGCAATGCTTTAATCTGGACTGAGATAGAACAACAGGCCTCCGAGAAACTAAAAATGGCCTTAGTGTCTGTGCCAGCCTATCACTAAGCTCTTTTAGCTCTTTGTCTCTGAAACTCAAGGCATTGCCAAAGGGGTCCTAACCCAATTATTAGGGCCCTAGAAGAGACCAGTTGCCTACTTGTCTAAGAGATTAGACTCGGTAGCCTCCGGCTAGCTCAATTGCCTGTGAGCCATAGCAGCTACTGCTATTCTAGTTAAAGAAGCATCCAAGCTGACTTTAGGGCAAGACCTTCAGATTATTGGGGTGTACACTGTTGAGGCTGTCCTCAGAAACCCTCTAGACCAGTGGATGTCTAATGCCCAGATTACTCAATACCAGGTATTCCTCTTAGACTCCTCCTGAATCCAGTTCCTGAAGACCTCTGCCCTCAACCCAGCCACCTTGCTGCCTGACAATGACCCTCAGGCTCCCCTTTATGATTGCTCAGACATTCTTGAGATTCTAACTAACCTGAGGTCTGACCTAACTGACAACCCTCTCCCAACTCCAGAGCATGCTCTCTATACAGATGGGAGGAGCTTCATCTGGGAAGGGGTCCGATATGCGGGAGTGGCAGTAGTCATGCAAGACAAGGTCATCTGGGCCCAGGTACTAGGGCATGGGACTTCAGGTCAGAGGGCTGAACTAATTTCTCTAATTCAGGCTTTAATATGGGTAGAAGGCAAGTCAGTAAACATCTACACTGACAGCCGGTATGCCTTCACTACAGCCCATGTCCATGGGGCCCTCTACCAAGAAAGGGGACTCCTAACCTCAGGAGGGAAAAAGATTGAAAATAAAGAAGAAATTCTTTCCCTTCTAGAGGCTATTTGGCTACCAACAAAAGTGGCCATTATCCACTGCCGGGGCCATCAGAACTCTTACACCCCTGAAGCTAAAAGGAACACCTTCACCAATCAGACAGCCAAGGAGGCTGCCCTAAGACCAGTGGGGCCACTTGAGATCCTTCCTGTCCTTCTGGGGAAAAGCCTCCCCAAGGAACTCTTCTATACCCAAGAGGAGAAAGAACTTGGACAGAGGCTAACCTGCAACCAGGGGCCATGCGGCTGGAAGCTTCTCCCTGATGAGAGAATCCTCTTGCCTGAGGTCCTAGGCTGAGATCTGATCTCTCAGCTTCATCAGGGCACCCACCTTGGCAAGACTAAACTCTCCAGTCTCATTGCCCAGGACTTTTATATCCCAAATCTGAACAGATGGATAGAATCTGAAATAAGGAGATGCCCTGTCTGTGCCCAAGTCAACTCTCACCCTCAGGAAACAACAGACCTTGGGACCTGAGAACAAGGCACAGCTCCTGGTGACCACTGGGAAATTGACTTTACTGAGGTTACCCCTGGCCAATATGGTTATAAATATCTGCTTATTTTCATAGATATCTACTCCGGCTGGACTGAGACTTTTCCTACCAAGACTGAAACTGCAACCACGGTAGCCCAGTTACTGGTCTCTGAGATAGTCCCCCAATTTGACCACCCTTTAACTCTGGGGTCCAACAATGGCCTGGCATTCATTGCCCAAACCACAAAATTGTTAGCTGAAGTTTTAGGGATTACTTGGAAATTGCATTGTGCCTACAGGCCTCAGAGTTCAGGACAGGTAGAGAGAATGAATAGGACATTAAAGGAAACTTTAACTAAGCTCCACCTTGCCCTGGCCAGTTTGGCTCAGCGGTTAGAGGGTCAGCCTGCGGTCCGGAGAGACCCGGGTTCGGTTCCCGCTAAGGGCACGTACTTCGGTTGCAGTTTGTCCCCGGCCCTGGTTGGTCGTGCGGGTGGCAGCCACTCGATGTGTCCCTTCACGTCGATGTTTCTCTCTCTCTCTCCCTTCCTCTCTCTCTCCCTCCCACTCTATCTGTACAAAAAATGGAAAAATATCCTTGGGTGAGGATAAAAATAAATAAATAAATAAGCTCCACCTTGAGACAGGTGACAACTGGGTAAGGCTTATTTCTTTTGCCCTCCTTAATGTGTGCTATACCTCTTATCTTAAGAGTTTCACCCCATTTGAAACCATGTTTGGCTGACCTCCCCATATTCTACCCAAAATCAGGGATGAGGTCATAGCCAACCTGGGTAACCATAACCTCCTCAGCTCTTTGCAGGCAATCCAGAGGCTGAGAGAACAGACCCAACAGCTAGTCAAGAATGCCAGACCCCAACTGGGGACACCCCAGATACCACCGCATGACTTCGCCCCCAGTGACTGGATCTGGGTCAAGAAACATCAGCCTGCTTCCCTCGAGCCTCACTGGACTGGCCCTTTTCCTGTTATCCTGACTATGCCCACTGTTCTTAAGGTAGTAGAATGGAAATTTTGGATTCACCACACTTAGGTAAAGAAAGCACACCCTGAACAAATACCTGAGCAATGGGCCTTACAGCTGATTGAGGATCCCCTGAAGGTAAAGCTCTCCAGGGTTTCCTCCTAGTCTCTTTCCTGACTCTTATCATTGATAAAGTACCTACACAATTTAGATGCACTCAAGGGTGGCCACTGCTATGAATGTATGACCCGCCTGACCCTCGGAGACCTATAAGGACAGGGACATGCTTCATAATCAGCAATTATGACCTAAGCTCTTCCACTTATGCAGACTCATGTGGGGACACTACCACCCTAACCCCATTAAGCCCCACATCACAAGAGACTTGGGTCCTAACTGCACTCTGGGACTTGGTTTGCTTGCACCTCAGGACTGACTCCCTGTGTCTTTCCCATTGAAACCAAAGACTTATGACCCAATCCTGATTAATTGCTTAATGCAACTTATTAGGGAAAAAATGCAGACTGTTAAGCTCATGGTCCTGAGCACTCCTTACCAGAGACTAGCCACGGTAGAATAAATTGAACACACTTTAGAATCAAGGATTTGATTTAACCCTAAGACCAGTGTGGAATGTGAAGGACAAACACATGCTCTGTGAACATACAGTAAAAATTTTTCCATTAAGAAAAGAAGGAGATATACATCAGCCACAGTTAACCCATTGTATAGTTAATTCATCCCTCAGGCGTAATGGCTAACTGCAGATATCTGCTTCTGTACCTGCTTGCTTACTCGCAAACCTTTAGCCCATTTTCTTAACTAGGGCTAAGACAACTATATAATCAGCCCTCCTCCTGAGCTCTGGGCCGGTCTCTCCTCTGCGTAGGATGGGACGGTCGCCGTGCGGCTAATAAAGCTTTCTTAATTTGAACCCGGTTTGGAATATGAGTCTGGTTTGTCTTATTGGTCTACAGAATTGGAATATTGAAAATTGGAGGATTCAAAAAAGGGAAACAAGAGTCCAAATTTATGTTTTAATTGTGGTAAGCCAGGACATTTTCAGAAGGAATGTAGAAAAGGAAAGATCAGAACAAGTGGCACTCCTACTAAGCCTTGTCCTTGATGTGGCAAAGGACTCCACTGGGCCAATCAATCAGTGTAAGTCTAAATTTGACAAAATTTGGAACCCTTTGTCAGGAAATGGGAAGGGTGGCATAAGGTCCAGTGCCCCAGCAACTCTCTGGGTCCCCCAGCCACAGGTTTTTCTCAGTCAATCAAGCAGAGTGTTGGAGACCTTTGATTATCAACAGCAGGAATTGCTGGCCTAGACCTTATGATTACCACAGAATTCACTCTTAAGAAACCTAGTGTTACTTATCTAGCTCCTACTGAAATTTATGGGTCTTTACCCAAGGGAAATATGGGTTTAGTGATTGGGCAATCTAGTTTAACAATGAAAAGAATTCAAGTGAAGCCAGGGGTAATTGACTCAGATTATAAGGAGAGATTAAAGTAATACTTAAGGTGGTGGGTTTTTATGTATTCACACTGGGAACCTGAATAGCTCAACTCCTATTGTTACCATATTGGGTCCTGGAGCCAACACTACAGTAAGAGGAAATGCAGGGTTTGGAAGCATTGGTCAGTGTGATGTTTTCTGTATGGCTGCTATTAACACTGGGAGGTCCCTGATCTCCATTAAAATACAAGGACAGCTATTTTTAGGATTAATGGATACACAGGCAGACAAATCTATTATAACAGTGAGGGAGTAGCCTGAGAAATAGCTTAAAGCCCAACTATTCCTGTTAGTGATGAGAATGGGAGGAACTGGAGTTCTTCAACAAAGCACTTGCTCCCTTTCCTGTATAGGTCTAGATGGACAAAAGGGATGAATTCAACCTTATATCATGGAGTCTTCCCTAAATTTGTGGGGAAGGGATCTACTCTCTCAATGAGGAGTGATTATTCAAACTCAGCCTTTCGGCTAGGGGTCACTGGTAAAATTCCCCTCATTTCATTGGCCTGAAAAAGGACAGAGCTGGTATGGATTAACCAGTGACCCTTAAAAGGTGAAAAATTGCAACAAGCAAACAAATTAGTAAAAGAACAATTGGAAGCAGGTCATGTAGAATTTTCAGTCAGTCCTTGGAACACCCTCGTTTTTGTTATTCCTTAAAAAAATGTTGTAAATGGACATTACTGCGTGATTTGAGGGCAATCAATGCTGTTATGAATGCATGGGAGCACTACAGCCTGGGCTCCCCAAATCTACAATGATTCCTGAAAAATGGCCTGTAATTGTTATAGATCTTAAGAATTGTTTTTTCACTATCCCTTTAGTCCCTACAGATCAAGAGAAATTTGCTTTTTCTGTTTCCTCCATTAACAATGGTAAACCAATGCAACAATTTCAATGGAAGGTACTATCCCAAGGAATGATGAATAGTCTACCAATTTGTCAATATTATGTCCATCATGCTATTGATCTAGTAAGAAAACAATTTTCTGCCATTTATCTATACCATTATATGCATGATAATTTGTTAGCTACAGCTACCCCAGCAGAATTGAATCAAGCTTATACAATGCTTCAGGAGACTTTGAAGGAGGCAAGATTACAAATTGCTCCAGAGACGGTACAGCAATTAGAACCTTGGCAATATTTGGGGTGGATATCAGGGGCAAGAACTATTTGCTCCCAGAAACTTACCATTCTATTACAGGTAACAACTTTAAACAAATTACAAAAATTATTGGGGGCCATCAATTGGCTTTGACTTATGCTTGTTATTACTACTCAGCAGTTAACTCATTTATGTAATACCCTCAAGGGTGATCCAGCACTAGATTCACCTAGAAGTCTATCTGTAGGGACACAGGAAGAATTTAGAGAAATAACCACAAAAATACAAACCTGGAAAGCTCATCATCGGTCATTAAGAAAACTTATTTGGCTATTTGTATATCTGACTGCACCATACTCTACAGCATTAATAGGACAATTAACTCCTGAAGTAAAATATCCTGAATGGATTATTCTCTCAGCTACCCCAACTAAAACAATAACTCCATTTATCAAGCAATTGGCAAATTTGATACCCAAAGGTAGAAAAAGAACTCAAGAACTAACAGGGTATAACCCTCAGATTCTACATTTACCTCTTAGAAAAAAATTATCATTTTGATTTCCTAGCAAAAAGATTTTCAAGTAGCGCTAGCAGATTTTATTTGGGAAATTAAGTATTCTCTTCCAGTAAATACATTTTTTACAAAATATTTCTTAATTACACCTTGACAAGGTGCAAAAAATCAGTAACACCCCATTACCTGGAGCTAAAACTGTATTCATTGATGGATCAGGTAAGTCTCACAAAGCAGGTGTAGCCTGGTGAGGAGTGGGAAAATATTAGCAGACTTGAGCCTGGGTCAACTCAGCGTACTAAATTATAAGATGCAATATTAGCTCTTCAGCAATTTACAGAAGGACCCTTAAATATAGTTAAAGATTCACAATATGTAGTTAAAGTGTTACAAAGAATAGAGCAAGTCTTTATTAAGCCATTAGGTGATTATCATCTATTAACCTTATTCTTATCTCTCTAAACTTTGATAGACCAACAAAATCATTCTATTTTTAAAACACATATATAATTTCATTCTACACTCCTCAGACCTTTAACAGAAAGAAATAAGCAAGCAGATGCCATCATAGCAGCAACTCTTGCATTTTAGCAAGCTCAGAGTTTGCATGCCCTTTTTTACCAGAAGGTTTAAGCATTTATAAAAACATTTCATTTAATGCTTTCGCAAGCTCAAGATATTATTAAGGTTTGCCCAAATTGCCAACTTTCAGGAGGAACTCCAACATTGGCAGGAGTCAATTCTCAGGGTTTAACCCCTAATGCCTTATGGCAGACATGTAACACATATTCCATTATTTAGTAGATTTCAGCGGGTACATGCTACTATAGATACACATTCCAATCTTTTGCATGCAACTGCCACAATTGGAGGAAAAAGACATAGATGTTAAACATCACTGGCTGTCCTGTTTTGCACGTATGGGGGTGCCACATAAATTAAAACAGATAATGGGCCAGCCTATATATCTCAAAGCATTAAATTATTTCTCCAGCAGTGGAGCGTTGGGCATAAAACTCGTATTCCCTACAACCCTACAGGGCAAGCTACTGTTGAATGTGCTCATGCTACTTTAAAATGTTTAATTAAAAAACAAAAATGGAAGAATATGAGTAAACCCCTTGTAAATCAACTTTCTCTGACAACCTATACCTTTCATTTTTAAAAATCACAATTGCTTTGGCATTATGGCTGTGGAGTGACATTTTCAACAAAATCATCCACCACAGGGCCTAAGCCTTTAGTCTAGTACTGGGATTCAGTTGCAGGGGCCTGAACTGAATGGCAGGGTCCTGCAGAGTTATTGGTGTGGGTGCGGAGGTATGCCTGTGTGTTGTCTCATACAGGTCCCAAGTGGTTGGCAGCTTGATGGATAAGACCTTATTGTGAGTTGGAAGGACCTGCACTTCAACCCAGTTCCTCAGATGGCACAGCTAAACTTGGATGCTAACCATAACACCCACTTAGTAGATAAAGCATTAGGACACCCTCATATAAAGAGGTTCATTGGTGGCTTACAGCATTCATAATTTTAGCCACAATCAATTCTGCAATTGCTTTGGGTAGTATGGACATTTTAATGATATTGATTCTTTAAATCCATGAACAAGGTATATGCTTCCACTTTTTTATATCTCCCTTATTTCTTTTTTCAATGACCTGTAACTTTCTGTGAATAGGTCTTTTATTTCTTTGGTTAAGTTTATTCCTAGGTATCTTAATTTGTTTTGCCACAATGGTAAATTGGATTGTTTTTTTTGTTTGTTTGTTTCTCTTTGTGTGAGTTTATCATTGGTATATAAGAATGCCATCAATTTCTTGACATTAATTTTGTATCATGCTACTTTGCCAAATTCATTTATTAAGTCTAGTAAATTTTTGATGGAGTCTTTGGGGTTTCTACATATAGTATCGTGTCATCTGCAAATAATGTCAGTTTCACTTCCTTCTTTCCAGTTTTGATCCCTTTTATTTTTTCTTCCTGTCTGATTGTTTTGGCTATGACTTCCAGTACTATGTGAAATAAGAGTGGCGAAAGTGGGCATCCTTGCCTTGTTCCTGTTCTTAAGGGAAATGCTTTTAATTTTTGGCCATTGAGTACGATGTTGGCTGTGGGTCTTTCATATATGGCCTTTATTATGTTGAGATATGATCCCTTTATTCCAAGATTGTTGAGCATTTTATCAGAAATTGGTGCTGTATTTTGTCGAATGCTTTTTCAGCGTCTATTGATATTATCATATGATTTTATCTTTTATTTTATTTATGTGGTGTATCACATTGATTGATTTGAGAATATTGTACCAGACTTGCATCCCTGGGATGAATCCCACTTGGTCATGGTAATTTTTCTGATGTATTGCTCGATCCAATTTGCTAGTATTTTGTTCAGGATTTTGGCATCTATGTTCAACAGGGATATTGGTCTAAAGTTTTCTTTCTATATATTGTCTTTTTTCTGGTTTTGGAATTAGAATTATTCTGGCCTTATAAAACGAGTTTGGAAGACTTCTTTCTTCTTGAATTTTTTGAAATAGTTTGAGGAGAATAGGTATTGGTTCTTCTTTCAATATTTGGTAAAATTGCCCTGTAAAGTGGTCCGGACCTGGACTTTTGTTTGCTGGGAGAGTCTTGATTACATCTTCAATTTCTTCTGTTGTTATTGGTCTGTTCAAGTTTCCTATCTCTTCCTGATTTAGTTTCAGGAGACTATCTGTTTCTAGAAATTGGTCCATTTTACTTAGATTGTTGAATTTGTTGCCGTATTATTGTTCATAGTAGTTGCTAACAATGTTTTGTATTTCTGTGGTGTCAGTTGTTACTTCTCCTCTTTCATTTCTGATATTGTGTATTTGTTTTGTCTCTCTTTGTTTCTTGGTGAATCTAGCTAAGCGTCCATCAATCTTGTTTATCTTTTCAAAGAACCAGGTTTTTGTTTCATTGATTTTTTGAATTGTTTTCTTGGTCTCTATGTCATTTATTTCTACTTTGATTTTTACTATTTCCTTCCTTCTCCTTGCTCTGGAGTTTTCTTTTTGTTTGCTTTCTAGTTCTTTAAGTTGTGAGGTTAGATATTCTGTTAGAAATTTTTCTTGCCTCTTGAGGTAGGCTTGTAGTGCTGTAAACTTCCCTCTAAGAACTGCTTTTGCTGAATTCCATAAATTTTGTGTTGTTGTGTGTTTATTTTCATTGGTTTCCAGAAAGTTTTTAACTTCTTCCTTGATCTCCATGATAACCCATTCATTGTTCAATAACATGCTATTTAGCCTCCATGTTTTCTAATGTCTTTGCATGTGCTTGTTGCAATTAATTTCTAGTTTCATGCCATTGTGATCTAAGAAGATGCTTGATATGATTTAATCTTCTTGAACTTGTATAGACAAGCTATTATGCTTTAACATGTGGTCTATCTGTGAGAATTTCTCATGTGCAATTGAGAAGAATGTGAATACTGCAGTTTTGGGGTGTAATTCTCTTTAGTATCTATTAAATCCATTGGTCTAGTGCTTCATTTAGAATCTCTGTTTCCTTGTTATTTTTTTTCTAGAGGATCTATCCAGTGATGTCAGCAGGATGTTCAAGTCCCCTGCTATCATTGTATTGCTGTTGATTTCTTCTTCAAAGTCCTCCAGAAGATGTTTAATATATGTTGGTGCTCCCATATTGGGTGCATATATGTTTATCAAGGTTATATCTTCTTGTTGGATAGATCCTTTCAATATTATGTAGTGGCTTTCTTTATCTCTAGTTATGGCCTTCATTTTGAAATCTACTTAGCAGATATGAGTATTGCTACCCCAGCTTTTTTTTTTTTTTCCCTGTTTTCTTGGAATATTTTTTTTCATCCCTTCACTTTCAACCTATGTGAGTCTGTTGTTTTGAGGTGGGTCTCTGCTAAACAACATATATGTGAGTCATGCTTTCCTATCCAGTCAGATACTCTGTGTCTTTTTATTAGAGCATTCAAACCATTCACATTTAAGGTGATAATTGATAGGTACTTATTTATTGCCATTTTTGTTTAGTGTGGTTCTATTTATCTTCCAATTTTTTCTACTAATTACAGCAGTGCTTTTAGCATATCTTTCAGTGCTGGTTTGGTGTTAATATATTCCTTAGCCTTTTTTTTTTTTTGTCTGGAAAGTTCTGTATTTGACTTCTATTTTGACTGATATCCTTGCTGGATAGAATAATCTTGGTTTTAAATTTTTGTTTTTCATGACCTTGATTACTTCATGCCATTCCCTTCTGGCCTGTAGTGTTTCTGTTGAGAAGTCAGCTGAGAGCCTTATGGTGTTTCCTTGTAGGTAACTGTCGCTTATCTCTTGCTGCCTTTAGGATTCTCTCTTTGTCTTTAATTTTTGGCATTTTAATTACTATGTGTTTTGGTGTGGGCCTGTTTGAGTTCTTCTTGCTTGGGGCTCTCTCTGTACTTTTTGAACTCAATTGCTTTTTTTTTTTTCATAAGTTAGGAAAGTTTTCTGTCACTATTTCTTCAAATATATTCTCTAACCCTTGCCCATTTTCTTCCTCTCGAGGACTCCTATGATGCAAATGTTATTACATTTCCAGTTGTCCCACAGTTCTCCTAAGCTATCTTCCCATTTTTATTTTCTTTTCCTATTGTTGTTCTGAGTGGTTGATTTATTCTACCCTGTCTTCTAATTCACTGATGGGGTCTTCAGGTTCCTCTACTCTGCTGGTTAGTCCTTCCAATGTGTTTTTAATTTCTGCTATGTCATTCTTCATTTCCACTTGGTTGGTTTTCAATCTTTATATATCTTTACTCATGGTGCTGATGTCCTTACTTATGCTGTTGATCTTCCTTAAGATCACAGCTCTGAACTCTACCTCTGATAATTTGCTTAACTGCATTTTATTGATCTCACCTTTTATAGAGTTTTCTTGTTCTTTCATTTTGGGATTTGTTCTTTGTTTTATCATTTTGGTTATCTCTATGGGTTTTAAAGCCTGCCAAATTTTTCTGTGGGTGTTGGTGTTCTGCTCTTTGTGGCTTTCTCTACTAGGTTTGGATAACCCTGGGTGGGCCCACATTAAACACCACTGTCAATTCTTACTTTTTAGGTATATTTTCTAGCCCAGGAAACATTCAGTTATCCTCTAGCTTTTGCCTAGAGGCTAGTGGTCTCAGTTACTCAGTGACTTGGAATGTAGCCCTGGTGTTCTGCATAAGGGGATTTCCAGAGGGTGGGATAAAGGCTGGATGTTAATGAGCCTCAATTTGCAAATCATTGCCTCACCTGTAAAAGGCTGAATCTTTGATGGAGGGCTTGCTGCTTTTTCCCACAGCTCTGGGAAGGAGCATACTGGCCACTGTCCTTTGTGGCCACAACTCAACAAAAACTCTGAGTTTCCTCCAAATATCAGGTGTCTCCACTGAGTTCCAGCCTAGTTTGCTCTCCCTCAGCTGCTAGCCCCAGGTGAGTAGCTGTGCCTATTTTAGTGCTCTGTCCCAGCTCTCCGAGCTGTGGAGCCGGCTTGGTCTTTACTCCCCAAGGGCGCTGCTCACAGGTAAGTCTGCTGCTGTTTGTGCACTCTCAGCTTGTCACCCTCTTGTGTGTCCACAGATCCTACCAGTGTCCCTGGTTATATGGTCCTGTGCCGCTGCTTTTCTGTTGCCGTTTTCAGAGGATTTGTCTTTTTTTTTTTTTTTTTTTTGTAATTCTCACTTGGTCCTGGGAGATCGTCTGCATAGCTTCCATTCATTCTGCTGCCATTTTCACATCCTCTCTGAACAGTATGTTTTGAAGGCAATCTCAGATAATGTCCAATGGCTCAACCCAAAGCATTGGTTTGAAGGTTTCAATCTTAGAATCTGGATTTTCACTGTTGTTGGTTGTTTTCTTGTTTGTGTTGGCCTCATAGTGAATGGCTCTGGTGAATGGTGTCCTCTATACAGAATATCAAAAAGCAAGTGATGATGCTTTTGACCACTGCAGCCCTTGCAAGTCCTTCATTACAACAAAACAAGGAAGGGGAAGATGTATGGATGGGGGTTTGGTGGATAAACAAAATGTAACCTTGAGATATGCATTCTTGTGCCCTGACTAGCTGAAAACAAAGTATGCATGACATGAGTTGGAACATCGCCCAAGGGAGTGAATGTGTTTGTTAAGAATCTTAACTGAAAACAGCCTGATGCAGCTGGAATAGTAAGAATGCTGGACTTGGCTGAAAGGTCAACAGAGACTCTATCTCACGGACATAATTACCTAAAACACTGTGTAACCTAGGAAACTGCTAAGAAAATAAATATGGTTGCATCCATAGATTGGGAGCATTTGCTTCCTTGCGATACTCACCCTCATTCTAAGCCATGTATGCTTGTAGTTGATTGCATTTTGACGACTCCAGCAGGCCAAAAGTTTGAAAAAGTCCACATTTTATAAAAATATATATATTTTTACTGATTTTTTTTACATAGAGATGAAGAAAGAGGGAGAAAAAAATAAAAAGATTAATGAAAGGGAACCAACAGGTGGCTGCCTTCTTCACGCCCCATACTGGGGATTAAGCCTGCAACCTAATATGTGCCCTGACCAGGAATTAAACCTCTCAGTGCATGAGATAATGCTCAATCCACTGAGCCACACCAGCTGGCCTAAGTTTGTGTTTTGTTTGATTTTGTTTTTGTTTTTATAATCCTCACGTGATAGGTTGCTTCCCATACACCCCCAGTCAAGGATCAAACCCAAAACCTTTTGGTACACAAAACAATATTCCAACCAACTAAGTGCCTGGCCAGAGCAAATATCTAATTTGAATAATGTGCAATAGTTATTGAACAGCCTCTCTGGGTAATGCACTGTTCTAATTATCTTACATTAACAAATTCAATCCTCACCATGTCACTGGGAGGTGACTGCAGTTATTATACCAGTTCAACAGATGCTGTAACAGAAAAATAGTTAAATAACTTGCTCAAAGCCATATTCTAGATATTAAAACAAGGATTTAAACCTAGGTCTGGTCTGGCCAGTGTGGCTCAGTGGTTGAGTGTCAACCCATGCACCAAGAGGTCAATGGTTTGATTCCCGGTCAGGACATATGCCCAGGTTGTGGGCCTGATCCCCAGTGGGGGGCATGCAGGAGACAGCTAATCCATGTTCTCTCTCATTGATATTTCTATCTCTCTCTCCCTCTCACTTTCTCTCTCTTTAAAATCGATAAAGAAAAATAAATAAATAAATAAATAAATAAATAAATAAATAAACCTATGTCTGTATGACTCCAATTATTGTGTCTTTTTAATCACCGTCTCCCATTCCAGAACCCAGCCTTCAGATGAGTCCTGGAATCTGCTGACAAATACCTTGACCTTACTGCCTCTCTGGATTTCTGCCTCCTGTTTGCCCTTCCACATTGCACTTTTCCTCTCTGTTTCAATTGCTCAGAACTCAAAGCATGTTGGAGGTGTTTAGGCTTTTTTTGCTCCAACTTCAGAGGAGTTACTGTGTCTGTTTTCTATCCTTTGGAGAGGGGTAAATCTTAGTACATTTTCATTCTTCCAGAAAAGTGAAATTTTTGTGTTTATCAGCTGGATATCCTAATTCCTTGTAGTGGCATCTCCTCTTGCCACTCCAGGGACTTCAATTTTCCCTTGCCTCTTGGAATCCAAGCAGACAAACTTGGAAGGGACAGTGCCTCTTATCAGTGCTCTAATTTGTACCATATAGAATATGTAATTCTAAAGGCCTTGGTAAAGCCATAGGTCCATCAGCATCTGCAGTCTTTCAGCATCTTTGACAAATGAAAGCAATGCTTTCCCCAAGGTTTAACCTTTGCTTTTGTCTCCCACAGTTTTATGTACAAATGTGTACATATTCATATGCCATATATACATACATACACACACACACACACACACACACACATATTGCACAGGTCTGGGCTCATACATTTTTTTTGTACCAACATAGTGGCTTATCTGTCTGCAGGAGACAAAATGTATTTGAAAAGAAAGCCCTTCAAAATATTCCATGGCCCTGGCCGGTTTGGCTCAGCGGTTAGAGCGTCGGCCTGCAGTCCGGAGAGACCCAGGTTTGGTTCCCGCTAGGGGCATGTACCTTGGTTGCAGTTTGTCCCCGGCCCTGGTTGGTCATGCGGGTGGCGACCACTCAATGTGTCCCTTTCACATCGATGTTTCCCTCTCTCTCTCTTCCTCTCTCTCCCTCCCACTCTGTCTGTACAAAAAATGGAAAAATGTCCTCGATGAGGATTAAAAAAAAAAAACAACAACAAAATATTCCATGAATCTAGGTGTAAACAATGATAATGAGTGGCTCCAGAAGTGGCTGAATGTGTGAGCACAGAGAATGCTGGTGTATGCAAGCTAAACACTACCAAATGATTTATTATAAACCACCCTAGAGACAAATTTAAAATTATTAATATAAAATATGAACCAATAGCCCTGGCCAGTTTGGCTCAGCATTTAGAGCGTCGGCCTGCAGTCCTGAGAGACCCGGCTTTGGTTCCCGGCAAGGGCGCGTATCTTGGTTGCAGTTTGTCCCCAACCCTGGTTGGGTAGTGCTGGTGGAAGCCACTTGATGTGTCCCTTTTGCATTGATCTCTCTCTCTCTCTCTCTCTCTCTCTCTCCCTCCCTCCCACTCTATCTGAACAGAAAAATGGAAGGGGAGTCCTCGGATGAGGATAAATATATATATATATATATATATATATATATATATATATATATATATATATAAACAAATAGCCCTGGCTGGTTTGGCTCAGCGTTTAGAGCATTGGCACATGTACCAGAGAGTCCCGGGTTCGGTTCCCGCTAGGGGCATGTGCCTCAGTTGCATTTTTCCCCCGGCACCGGTTGAGGTCGTGTGGGTGGCAGCCAGTCGATGTGTCTCTCTCACATTGATGTTTCTCTTTCTTTTCCCCCCTCTCTTCCTCTCACTGTATCTGAAGATAAATGCAAAAATGTCCTCAGGTGAGGATAAGAAAAATATGAACAAATAAAAGTGATTGAAATATAAATTATTATAAAAAACTGGGAGAAGACCTAGTTTGTATATGATATGCAGCATTAAATATGTAACTTATAAATAAATTTTTAAAAGTCCAGTGTTTACTGCAACAGGCTATAAATATATAGAGAAATACTTCATCTTGTGTAAAAAATAAAGTGTACTCATATGTAAGGGCAATTGTGATCTTTGTTCAAAAAGCTGTTTTGTTCTTTTTGTTAACAAAGAATTGTAAGTTTATTGTCTTATATTTTCAGTTAAAAATGAATCTGTGTGTCACAGGACTAATAAAAGCCTCCAAGTGTCAAATGGAATCTGTCAAAGGGCAGTGGAATGACACTGGAAGAGGCAATAGTGGCTTCAGCTGGCTCTAACTACTAGTAATGGGGATGTGTGGGGATGATATCAAGGAACTGGGCACCTCTAACATTTCCTTTGTAGTCAAGGAAGTGAAATATATTGGTTAAGGTTTTTTGTTTTTCCATCATCTGCTCTCTTTTAAAACAATCTCCAAGTAAGCATGTGGCAAGCCTAAACCTGCAGCTAGTCCAAGTGCAATCATTTTGTCTTTGGCTGTTTTCTTACTTCAAGATTATTTTTTTTATCATATCCCAATGATACTAGGGTCCTGGAAAACTATCTAGTCTGGCTTGGTAAGCCTCAGTGTTGCTTTCTTCATACTTTCTTTGTCTCCCTTTTATCTATATTCAAACCAGCAGTTAATGTGGACTTAGCAAATGCAAATTCACTTCAGTATTAACCTGAACTAAACAAAGCTAAAAAGAGCTAGCTTCTAACTAAAACTACATTTATAAGAACCACAGAAGAATGGCAGTGAATTAGTGGCAACTCTGGGAGGTGGATTAGCATGGCACCATAACAGCTTTGAGAATAAGGCAGACGTGGGTTCTCATACAAACTGTACTATTTTTTTTTTCAGTTTTACTGATAGAAGAGAGAAGAGAAGAGTAAAAGTGGCAAGCTCTACTCACCAGAAAAAAAGTTTCTGGAAGACATATTTGTAATAAATAGTCTCATATACTTTGTGGGACACTGAGAAATTACTCTAGACTATATCATCACATCATTGTTATATCCTCTAGAGTGTCTGGCACATAGTAGTTATATAATCAGTGTTTTTAATTAAAACAAGTTGTACGGTTTTGAAAGTGGAGGGAAGAAAATTGTAGGATAAGAATGGTTACTTTGTATAGGTACAGTTATGAGAGGGAGATATTTGTATTTTCATGCATATAATCCCATCTCCTCAGCCCAGGAATTCAGGGCCTCTGGTGTTCTCCAACCAGGGCATTCCAAGCTATATTCACTTCTCATGGGCTTTCATTTACTTGAACACTCAATAGGACTCTGCTTTTTAGATATGTAGTGACCTGAATAGAGGTCATCAATTGCTTAAATATCACATTTGTTTCTCAAAGTTCCTGGGCTTTCCCCTGGCAATATTTAGTAAGGTTCCATTACTTGTTCTGAGAGCAAAACTATATTCTTATGTGCAAGCATTCTGCACAGCAAAATAAATAACCATCAAAATGGAAAGGCAACCCACTATTTGGGAGAGCATAATTGCCAATGATACATCAGATAAGGGGTTAATTTCCAAAATATATAGAGTGCTCATACAACTCAACAAAAGGAAGACAAAGAACCCAATTAAAGATAGGCAGAGGAGCTGCATAGACACCTCTCCAAACAGGACATACAAATGGCTAAGAGGAATATGAAGAAATGCTCAACATCACTCATCATCAGAGAGATGCAAATTAAAACGACAATGAGGTACCACCTCACACCTGTCAGAATGGCCACCATCAACAAATCATCAAACTACAAGTGTTGGCAAGGGTGTGGAGGACTCTAGTACACTGCTGGTGGGAATGCAGACTGGTGCAGCCGCTATGGAAAACAATATGGTGCTACCTCAAAAAATTAAAAATTGAACTTTCATTTGACCCCATTTCTAGGAATATACCCTAAGAAGCCTGAAACACCAAGCAGAAAGAAGATATGTACCCCCATGTTCATAGCAGCGCTATTTACAATAGCTAAGATCTGGAAACAGCCCAAGTGTCCATCAGTAGACGAATGGCTAAAAAAGCCATGGTACATATACACAATGGAGTACTATGCAGCTGTAAGAAAGATCTCTTATCCTTTGAGATGACATGGAGGGACCTGGAAAGTATTATCCTAAGCAAAACAATCCAAGCAGAAAAACAAATATCACATGATCTGACTTATTTGTGGAATATAATGATCATAACAGTCTGAGGAATAGGGTAGACCCAGAGACATGGAAGTAGGGTACAGACTGACAACCCTCAGAAGAGGGGGTGATGAGGGGAGGGAGGAGGTAAACCACAGAACTTATATGCATGTGTGCATAACCAATGGACATGGACAACAAAACTGGTGACAGGTTGGGGGGATGTGGAGGAGGGTGTCAATGGGCGTAAAAAAGGAGAAACATCTGTAACAAAAATAAAATAAAATAAAATAAAATAAAATAAAATAAAATAAAATAAAAATAACAAACAATGTCATGAAATTCAAACAACCAAGTCTCTTTTCTTTACCAAATACCAAATCATGACATTCTGTCTATATTGTTTGTTGCTCCTCTTATTAAAATTGTAGGCCTTTGATAATGGCATAATGATCATCTAGCATTCAAGCATATCATCATTTTAAAAGGAAAAAAGTAAGAATCAAAGAAGCATATTAAGTTATGTCATGACTGGAGCCAGTACCCATATATCCCTCCCTCCATTTTTTGGTTCCTGTATTGTATAATTAGAGTTATTGACATTTATTTAATTCCTCTCATCAATTTGTACTCTTCTCTCAACCAAATTTTCACCTCCACCATGGGAACTTAGCAGGAAATTTTATCCATACTAATTTTAGTGACACTTTCTCACTAGTTCTCCAGTCTGAGAATCTTAATAGACATGAAAACTTGGCTACTGAGAATGTGGATGAACATTTTAAGAAGCAGAACTTTCCAAGAGCATGCTTCTCAAGAGACAATGAGAGTAGCTAACAAATTTCTGCATATCTGAGTTCACATTTAAACTATGAAACTTAATTTCTAAATGACCTTAAGCAAATTAAACTTCTCAATACCTC
Source organism: Molossus molossus (assembly GCF_014108415.1). Lineage (NCBI taxonomy): Eukaryota > Metazoa > Chordata > Mammalia > Chiroptera > Molossidae > Molossus > Molossus molossus. The sequence goes on along the minus strand of NW_023425355.1, from coordinate 74,319,133 downwards.
AGTTTATTTCTCTATAAAATGGGAATGAGGAAAATGTATTTACAGGATTGTCTTTAGAATTAAATGTGATAATACATGTAAAGAGTTTAACAGAAGGAGAGGAAGACTTATATGTACCTAACAAATGTAGATAATTAGGTAATGAGATTTAAATGAGATTTTGTTTTTTGAGCTTGTGAGATTTTCAGATTTAGATTTAGATGGTGTGACTTTGGACTTTGAGATTATGAAATAATGGGATGAGACTCTTGGGAACATTGTGTATGTATTTTGCATGCATGTAGAAGAGATGAGTCATTGAAGAGGAGAAGACAGGCTGTGGTAGGAAATATTCTAATATAGCCTCCAATTTTTTCATCCCCAGTGCAAAATCACTTTCTTTGAATATAAGTATAAATTATGCATATGATTATATCACATCTGTGCATAAGTTATGTTTTATAGTAAAGATGAAAAAAACTTTGTAATGTAATTAAGGTTTGTAATCAGTTTAAATTTGAGTTAATCAAAAATGGGGGGGATGAGGAGAATGGTGTCAATGGAGGAAAAAGGGGAAACATCTGTAACAAAAATAAATTAATAAAACTAAACTAAAATAAAATTTAAAAAAGATTATTCTAGGTAGATCTGAAATAATCAGGTGAGACTATTTATTTATTTATTTATTTATTTATTTAAAACTTATCTTGATTGTTGAATGTATTGCAGATGTCCCCCATTTTTGCCCCCATTGACCCCCTCCTCCCCATTCCCACCCCTGTTTTGCTTTCCCCACACTATTTTCTGTGTCCATTGGTTATGCATATATGCATATAAGTTATTTGGTTTATCTCTTCCCAGTCCCCCTGCCCCCTTCCATTTGAGGTTCCTCAGTCTAACAACTAATTTGTACTTCTTAATCTCTTCAACCTTTTTCACCCATCTCCCCCAAACTCCCTCCCATCTGGCAAACAACAAAAAGTTATTTGTATTTATGGGTCTGTTTCTGTTCTGCTGGTCCATTTGGTTAATAGATTCCATTGTTGATAGATATGTATGTATTGTCATTTTATTGTTTGTATTTTTTATCTTCTTAAAGAAGACTCTTCAACATTTCACATAATGTTGGTTTGATAGTGATAAAGTCCTTTTAGCTTTTTCTTGTCTAGGAAACTCTTTACGTGTCCATCAATTTTAAATGATAGGTTTTCAGGATAGTGTAATAGTGGTTGTAGGTCCTAGCTTTTCATCACTTTGAATACTTTTTGCCACTACCTTCTGGCCTCCAAAGTTTCATTTGAGAAGTCAGCTGACAGTCTTATGGGAGCTTCCTTATGGGTAACTAACTGCTTTTCTCTTGCTGTTTTTAAGATTCTGTTTGTCTTTAACCTTCTTTTATTTTTATTATGATGTGTCTTGGTGTGATTCTCTTCAGGTTCATCTTATTTGGGACTCTCTGTGCTTCCTGGACTTGTATGTCTGTTTCCTTCACCATGTTAAAAAGTTTCTGTCATTTTTTCAAAATGGTTTTCAATTTCTTGCTCTCTCTCTCTTCTCCTGGCACCCCCATGATGAGAATGTTGGCATGCTTAAAGTTATCCCAGAGGCTCTTTACACCATCCTCACTGTTTTGGCAATCTTTTTTCTGTTTTGATTGGGTGTTTTTAGCTTCCTTATATTCCAAATTGATGGTTTGCTTTTTGGTATCACCTACTTTACTATTGATTCCCTGTAAATTGTTCTTTATTTCAGGTAGTGCATTCTTCATTTCTGACTGGTCCTTTTTTATGTTGTTGATGTTCTCACTAAGTTCCTTGACGTTTGCACTAACTTCTTTGAAATCCTCACTAAGTTTTTTTGAGCATCCTTATAACCACTGTTTTAAACTCTGCATCTGATTGATTGCTTATCTGTATTTTGCTTAGTTCTTTTCCTGGAGTTTTGTTCTGTTCTTTAATTTAGGACATGTTTCTTTGTCTCCTCATTTTGGCTGCTTTCCTGTATTTACTTCTATTTATTAGGTAGAGGTGCTATGTTTCCTGGGTTTCATAGGGTATCCTATTGTAGTAGGTGTACTGTAGGGTCTAGTGGTACAGCGCCCCCTGATCACCCCAGCTGGGCCCTTGAGGTGCACGCCTCAAGTGGACTATATACCCTTCTGTTGTAATTAAGTCTTGATTGCTGTTGGCACATCAATGGGATGGATTTACTCAGGCTGATCAACTGCAAGGACTGGCTGTGCCCACTAGTCACTGGCCTCTGATTATCTTGGAGAATCAGCTGTGCAGGGCCCACCACACAGAGCAAGACTTACTTCAGCAGAGCTCTGGTACCTACTCTGTCCACTTTTTGAGTACGTTGCTTATATGTGTGGTAGGGTGGTGGTGCTTCAACATGGTCTGAAGCTATCTACTGGGCGTGCTGGTTCTGGGCCAATGTCATCCACTACCTGTGTTCTACCTGGGGCCACCAGACATAAGCTACAAAGCAATCTGCAGATGGCTACTTCTTTTGCTGCCTTGGAGGTGCCCAGAAAAAGCCAAGTTTTAAACCAAGGTGGGCTGCTCCTAGTGCCAGGCCTGGTTCCACTTAAGGAGAAATATGGGGCTTGTTGGGACCAGATGTGGCTTGTTAGAGAGAATTTAGAAAAAATCTGAAGCAGGAGCCAAGACAGGCCATTCCTATGGTAAAGCCACTTGAAAGAGCTTGGGTGGGCTTGAAGGTTAGTGGAGCAGTGCCTCATGAAATTACCAGGGCAGGGCACACTGTGTGAGCCAGGTTGCTGGTGTCCCAGATATGGTGTCAATCTGCTTCCTTGGAAAGGAATCACCAAAGGAACGATGGCCTCCACCAGGACATCTGTCCAGGATAAAGCTGCCTCTCCAGCTTTCACCCCAATGCTAAACAACTCAGTTCTTTCCTGTAGGTGTCTGGAGCTTTTCAAGTGGCCTCCCCAATGCTGGAGTCTGGAGGAAATGCATCTGAGTAAGTCCCTGTGCAAGGCCATGTGCAGAACCTTTAAGAGGAACTTCCTGGGTCTCCAGAAGCCTCAGCCTACCTCAGCCTCAGTTACCGTTGGATTTTATAGCCAGAAGTTATGGGACTTATCTTCTTGGCACTGGAATCCTGAGCAGGAGGGGGTGCTGATACTGGAAGTGGACCCCTCACTCCTCAGGGAAGACTTTCACAGCTGAGGTATCTCTCCTGATTTAAAAACATTTTTTTTCTTTATTGATTTTAGAGAGAGGAAGAGAGAGATAGAAACATTAATGAGAGAGAACATTGATTGGCCGCCTCCTACATACCCCCCACTGGGGTTTGGCCCACTACCTGGACATGTGCCCTGACCTAGAATCAAACCGTTAATTTCTTGAGTCACACCAGCCGGATTCCCTCCTGATTTTTATCTGCCACACATGGATATTGGACTAGCCTGTCTGCACCTGCACTCCTACCAGTCTTAATGTGGCTTCTTTAATTTTGTAGCTGTAGAATTTCCATTCAGCTTGATTTCAGGCATTTCTGAATGATGGATGTTCTGTAGTTTAATTGTAATTTTGATGTCGTTGTGGGAGGAGGGATGTAGCATATTTACTTACACCAACATAGAGAAGAGTGTAGAGATCAGAATCAGAAGTCCCTCTCCAGATGGCCTCGAAGAAGCAAGTTACAATGAAATGGCTTCTGCCAACAACCACATGTAAGCTTGGAAGACGATTTCAAGCCTCAGATTGAAACTGTGGACTGATGACAACCTAACTAACCTATGGGACTCTGAGCAAAGAACACAGTTAAGCCATTCCTAGACTCAAAACACAGAACTGTGAGATAATAAATGAGTACCACCTAACCAGTGTAGCTCAGTTGGTTGAGCATCATCCCATGGAACAAGAAGTCACTGGGTTGATTCTGATAAGGGCACAGGCCTGCATTGCTGGCTCAATTCACAATAGAGGGTGGGCAGGAGGAAGCTGATAGATGTTTCTCTCTCATTGATGTTTTTATCTCTCTCTCTCTCCCTTCCTTTAAAATCAATAAAAACAACAATTCCACAAAAATAAAAAAATAAAAGGCATTCAAATTGGAAAGGAGGAAGTGAAACTGTAATTATTCACAGATGGCATGATACTGTAAATGGAAAATCTTAAAGACTCCATCAAAAATCTACTCGATTTAATAAATAAATTCAGCAAAGTAGTAAGATGCAAAATTAACATTTAGATATTGATGGCATTCTTATACATCAATAATGAACATGTAATAAAGGAAACTTAAAAAAAATTATTTACCATTGCAACAGAAAAATAAGATACCTGGGAATAAACTTAACTGAGGAAGTAAAAGACCTGTTCTCAAAACTACAGGACATTAAAAAAAAAAAAAATTAGAGGACAATATATAAAAAAAAAGTGGAAGGCATATACCTTGTTCATGAATTGTAAGAATTAACATCATTAAAATGTCCATACTACTCAAAGCAATCTACAGATTCAATGCAATCTCTTTTAATATACCAAGGGAATATTTCACAAACCTATACCAAATACTCAAAAAGTTCCTATGGAACTATAAAAGACCTCAAATAGCCATCACAATTCTGAAAAAGAAGAACAAAGTGGGAGGGATCACAATAACAGATATCAAGTTATACTACAAAGCCATTATGAACTAAACAACCTAGCGCTAGCACAAGATCAGGCATATAGATCAATGAAATAGAACAGAGAACCCAGAAATCAACCCAAGACAATAGGCACAATTAATATTTGACAAAAGAGGCAACAGCAAACAATGGAGAAAAGACAGTCTCTTCAATAAATGGTGTTAGGAAAATTGGATGGGTACATGTAAAAAAAAAAACTAGACCACCACCTTGTACCATACACAAGAATATAACTAAAAATGTGTACAAAACTTAAATTTAAGTTGTGAAAACATAAAAATCCTAGAAGAAACCATAGGCAGAAAATTCTCAGACATCATGCATAGTGGAATTTTAAATGATGTATCATCTAGGACAAGAGAAACAAAGGAAAAAAATGAATAAATGTCACCACATCAAACTAAAAAGCTTCTTCACAGCCAAAGGAAACAGCATCAAAATGGAAAGGCAACCCACTATATGGGAGAGCATATTTGCCAATGATACGTTGGATAAGGGTTAATATCTACAATTTATAGAGTACTCATACAACTCAACAAAAGGAAGACAAACAACCCAATTAAAAATGGGCAGAAGGCCCTCGCTGGTTTGGCACAGCAGTTAGAGCATTGGCCCACAGATTGAAGGGTCTCTGGTTTGATTCTCAGTCAAGGGTATGTGCCTGGACTACAGGTTCAATTGCTAACTCCTCTCAGGGTTGTGCTGGAGACAACCAACCAATGTGTCTCGCTCACACTGTTTCTCTCTCTCTCTCTCTCTCTCTTGCTCTCTCTCTCCCTCCCTACCTTCCACTCTATAAAAAATCAATGGAAAAAAGTCCTCAGGTGAGGATTAACAACAACAACTAAAAAAAACAAAACAAAGAAACAAACAAAAACAATGGCAGTGGACCAGAATTGACATTTCTCCAAAGAGGACATACAAATGGCCAGGAAACATAAAAAAATGCTCAAAATCACTAACGTCAATGAGATGCAAATTAAAACGACTATGAGATATTACCTCACACCTGCCAGAATGGCTGCCATCAACAAATCCTCAAACAACAAGTGTCAGCAAGGATCTGAAGAAAAGGGGACTCTAATACAATGCTGGTAGGAATTCAGACTTGTGCACCCACTATGGAAAACAATATGTTTTTTTCTCAAAAAATTAGAAATGGAATTGACATTTGACCCAGTGATTTTACTTTTAGGAATATATCCCAAGGACCTTGAAACACCAATCAGAAAAAATATATGCACATAGCAGCACTATTTGCAATAGCTAAGATATGGAAACAACCCAAGTGTCCATCAGTAGATGAGTGGATAAAAAAGCTGTGATACATTCACACAATGGGATACTATGCAGCTGTGAGAAAGAAAGATCTTTTATCCTTTGAGACAACATGGAGAAACCTGGAGAATATTATACTAAGGGAATTAGGCCAGTCATAAAAAGACAAGTACCACATGGTTTCAATTATTTATGGTTTATCATAAACAACATATACTGTCGACAAAGATAGATTCAGCATCATGGAAGTAGACAACAGACTGACACCTCACAAGGATGGAGGTGTGGGGAAAAGGGAAGAGATAAAACCAAGAACTTATATGCATACATGCACAACCAATGGACACAGACATTAGTTTTAGGAAAAGCAGGAGAGTGCTAGGAGTGCAGATGAGGGAATCATTGGAGAAAATAAAGAAGGGACATCGTAATACTTTCAATAATAAAAAAATATTATAATTTATTTATTTATTTATTTATTTATTATTTTTTCTTATTGATTATTTATTTTTTAATTAATTTATTTTTGTTACAGGTGTTTCTCTTTTTTTTCCCAACTCATCCCTACTCCCCATCCCGCCTCCTAGTCCCCAGCTTTGTTGTCCATGTCCATTGGTTATGCATACTTGCATGTAAGTTCTGTGGTTTATCTCTTCCCTCCCCATCCCTTTTTCTGTACCCTACTTTCACATCTCTGGGTCTACCTTGTTCCTCAGACTGCTATGTTTATTATATTACACAAATAAGTGAGATCATGTGATACTTGTCTTTCTCTGCTTGGCTTGTTTCCCTTAGAATAATACTCTCCAGGTCCCTCCATGTTGTCTCAAAGGATAAGAGATTTTTTTAATTTTATTTTTTTACAACTGCATAGTACTTCATTGTGAATATGTACCACAACTTTTTTATACATTTGTCTACTGATGGACACTTGGGCTGTTTTCAGATTTTAGCTATTGTAAATAGTGCTGCTATGAACATGGGGGTACATATCTTCTTTCATATTGGCGTTTCAGGCTTCTTAGGGTATATTCCTAGAAGTGGAATGACTGGGTCAAATGGCAATTCAATTTTTAATTTTTTGAAGTTACACCGTATTGTTTCCATACTGGCTCCACCAGTCTGCATTCCCACCAGCAGTGTACTAGAGTGCCCTTTTCTCCACACCCTCACCAACACCTGTTTGATGATATGTTGATTGCAGCCATTCTGACAGGTGTGAGGTGATACCTCATTGTTGTTTTAATTTGCATCTCTCTGATGATTAGTGATGTTGAACATTTCTTCATATGTCTCTTGGCCATTTGTATGCCTGTTTGGAGAGGTGTTTATTTGGCTTCTCTGCCTATTTTTTAATTAGGTTCTTTGTCTTCCTTTTGTTTAGTTGTATGAGCACTATATATTTTGGAAAATAACACCTTATCTGATATATCATTGGCAGTTATGCTCTCCCATACAGTGGGTAGCCTTTCCATTCTGATGATTGTATCTTTCGCTGTACAGAAGCTTTTGAGTTTGATGTAGTCCCATGTGTTCATTTTCTCCTTTGTTTCTGTTGCCTTAGGTGATGCATCAGTGAAAATTCTGCTGCATATGATATGTCCGAAATTTTGTTGCCTATATTTTCTTCTAGGAATTTTATGAATTTGCGAGTCACACTTAAGTCTTTTATCTATTTTGAGTTTATTATTGTGTATGGTGTAAGTTGATGGTTTAGTTTTATTATTTTTTTTTTTGCATGTAGCTGTCCAATTTTCCCAACACCATTTATTAGAAAGGCTGTCTTTAATCCATTGTATGTTCTTGCCACCTTTGTCAAATATTAATTGAGCATAATGTCTTGGGTCAATTTTTGGGTTCTCTGTTTTGTTCCACTGGTCTATCTGCCTGTTCTTGTGCCTGTACCATGCAGTTTTTATTACATTAGCATTGTAGTATAACCTGATATCCAGTATTGTGATCATACCTACTTTGTTCCTCTTTTCAAGATTGCTGTGGCTATTTGTTTGTTTGTTTGTTTTTTTGGTTCCATATAAACTTTTGAATTATTTGTTCTAGTTCTGTAAAATATGTCATTGGTATTTTGATGGATATTACATTGAATCTATAGATTGCTTTGGGTGTTATGGACATTCTAATGATGTTAATTCTTCCAATCCATGAACAAGGTATGCGCTTCCACTTTTTTATATCTTCCTCTGTATCTCTTTCTATTGTCCTGTAATTTTCTGCAAATAGGTCCTTTACTTTTCTGGTTAAGTTTAATCCTAAATATATTAAATTTTGTGCTGCAATGGTAAATGGGATGTTTTTTGTTTTTTTTTTTTTCAGTTTCTCTTTCTGTGACTTCATCATTGGTGTATGAAAATGCCATCAATTTCTTGACGTTAATTTTGTATTCTGCTACTTTGCCAAATTCATTTATTAAGTATAGTAGATTTTTGATGGAGTGTTTAGGGTTTTTTATTTATAATATTTTGTCATTTGCATATAATGACAGTTTCACTTTCTTTTTTCTAATTTGGATGTCTTTTATTTTTTATTCATGTCTGATTGTTGTGGCTAAGACTTCCAGTACTATGTTGAATAAGAGTGGCAAAAGTGGGCATTCCTTTCTTATTCCTGTTCTTAAGGGAAATGCTTTTAGTTTTTTTCCCATTGAGTATGATGTTATCTGTAGGTCTTTTATATATGGCCTTTATTATGTTGAGATATGATCTCTCTATTCCCATATTGCTGAGCATTTTTATCAGAAATGGGTGCTGGATGTTGTCCAATGCTTTTCCAGCATCTATTGATATGATCATATGATTTTTATCTTTCATTTTGTTTATGTGGTGTATCACATTTATTGACTTGCGAATATTGTACCACCTTGCATCCCTGGGATGAATCCCACTTGGTCATGGTGAATAATTATTGTGATGTATTTCTGGATCTAATTTGCTAGTATTTTGTTCAGGGTTTTGGCATTTATGTTCATCAAAAATATTGGCCTGTAGTTTTCTTTATTTGTAGTTTCTTTTTTTGTGGTTGTGGATTTAGAATTATGCTGGCCTCATAAAACGAGTTTTCAAGTCTTCCATATTCTTGAATTTTTAGAAATAGTTTGAGGAGAATGGGTGTTAGTTCTTCTTTGAATGTTTGGTAAAACTTTTCTTGAAAGCCATCTGGGCCTGGGCTTTTGTTTGCTGAGAGAGTCTTGATTACATCTTTGATTTTCTTAATTGTTATTGATTTGTTGAAGTTTTCTATCTCTTCTTGGTCCAGTTTGGGGAGAGTATGTGTTTCTAAAAATTGGTCCATTTTGCTTAGATGGTCGAATTTGTTGGCATATAATTGTTCATAGTATTTGTTAATAATCCTTTGCATTTCTTGTGGTGTCAATTGTTACTTTTCCTCTTTCATTTCTGTTTTTGTGTATTTGGGTTCTTTCTCTTTGTTTCTTGGTGAGTCTAGCTAAGGGTTCATCAATCTTGTATATCTTTTCGAAAATCCAGCTCTTTGTTTCATTGATCCTTTGAAATTTTTTTTTTCTCTTCTCTATGTCATTTATTTCTGCTCTGATCTTTATTATTTACTTCCTTCTACTTGCTCTGTTTTTTTGTTTGTTTGTTTGTTTTCTTTTCTTTTCTTTTCTTTCTAGTTCTTTAAGTTGTAAGGTCAGATAGTCTATTAGAAATTTTTCTTGTTCCTGGAAGTAGGCCTGTTATACTATAAACTTCCCTCTCAGAACTGCTTTTGCTGCATCCCATAGATTTTGTGTTGTTGTGTGTTTATTTCCACTGGTTTACAGGAAATTTTTTATATCTTTCTTTATGTTTTTGGTATCCCATTCATTGTTTAATGGCATGCTATTTAGCCTCCATGTATTCAAATTTTTCATGCCATTGTGATCTGAGAAGATTTTCAATATCATTTCAATGTTCTTGAACTTGTAGAGATTTAGTTTTTGTCCTAATATGTGGTCTATCTTTGAGAAAGTCCCATGTGCACATGAGAAGAATGTGAATTCTGTAGTTTTGGGGTGTAATTCCTGCAGATGTTTATTAAATTTATTTGGTCTTGTGCTTCATTTAGAGTCTTTTTTTTCCTGATAAAATTTTTTTGTCTAGAGGATCTATCCATTCATGTCAATAGGGTGTTGAAGTCCCCAGCTATGATTGTATTGCTTTTGATTTCTCCATTTAAGTCCTCCAGAAGAATTTTAATATATTTTGGTGCTCCTATATTGGGTGAATATAAGTTTACCAGGGTTGTATCTTTTTGTTGGATAGATCCTTTCAATATTTTGTAGTGACCTTCTTTGTCTCGAGTTATGGTTTATATTGTGAAATTAATTTGATCAGAGTATTGCTACACCAAGTTTTTTTTTTTTTCTTCTTTTCATTTGCTTAGAAGATTTTTTCAATACTTTCACTTTTATCCTATGTGAGTCTTTAGTTGTGAGGTGGGTCTCTTGCAAACAACATAGATATGAGTCATACTTTCTTATGCAATCAGCTACTGTGTGTCTTTTCAGCAAAGCATTTAATCCATTAATATTTAAGGTGATTATTGATATGTATTTATTTATTGCTATTTTTGTTGAGAGTGGTTATATTTTTCTTCCTATTTCTTCTACTAATAAAAGCAGTCCTTTTAACATTTCTTGCATTTCTGGTTTGGTGCTAATGTATTCCCTTAGCCTTTTTTTTAAATTTTATTTATTTATTTATTTTTGGTCTGAGAAGCTCTTTATTTGACCTTCTGTTTTGAATGATAGCCTTGCTAAATAGACTAGTCTTGAATTCAGATCCTTGTGTTTCATGACCTTGAATACTTCATGCCATTCCCTTGTGGCCTTTAGTGTTTTTGCTGAGAAGTCAGCTCATAGCCTTATGAGGTTCCTTTGTAGGTAATACTGTTGCTTATCTTCTGCTGCTTTTAGGATTTTCTATTTGTCTTTAATTTTGGGCATTTTAATTATTATATGTCTTGGTGTGGGACTGTTTGGGTTCTTCTTACTTGAGGCTCTCTGGTCTTCTTGAACTTGAATGCCTTTTTTTTTTCACCAAATTAGGGATGTTTTTTGTCACTATTCCAATATATTTTCTAACCCTTGCTCATTTTCTTCTTCTTTGAGGACTTATATGATGCAAATATTATTACTTTTCCAGTTTTCCCACAGTTCTCTTAAGTTGTCTTCCTGTTTTTGAATTGTTTTTTTTTTTTTTTTTCCTTTTTGTTTTCTGATTGGTTGATTTATTTCTACCCTGTCTTCTAATTCACTGATCCGGTCCTCAACTTCCTCTACTCTGCTTTTTAGTCCTTCCAATGTGTTCTTTATTTCTGCTATGTTGTTCTTCATTTCCACTTGGTTGGTTTTCAATGTTTCTATATTTTTACTCATGGTGTTGAGGTCCTTACGCATGCTGTTGAGATTCCTCAAGATCATGGCTCTGAACTCTACCTCTAATAACTTTCTTAACTGCATTTCATTCATCTCATATTCAGTAGAAGTCTCTTGTTCTTTCATTTGGGATTTGTTTCTTTGTTTCAGCATCTTGGCTATCTCAGTGGGTTTTGGAGCCTGCAAAATTATTCCTGTGGTTGTTAGTGTTCTGCTTTTTTTGGCTCCCTTTACTGGGTTTGAATGAGCATGGGAGGACCCACATTAAACACCACTGTCAAGTCTTACTTTCCTTGGTAAAAATGCAAGCCCATGAATGGTTCAGTTATCCTCTAGCTTTCTGCCTGGAGGCTATTTTTCTTGGTTACTTGAAGAGCCTTGGGTTCTCAGTTGAATAAAAAACTCCCTCAGTTGTGCAGGGTAAGAGGATTTCTCGAGGGTGGGGCAGATGCTGGTTTTTAATGAGCCTCGATTTTCATTTCAATGGCCCACCTAGGTGGAGTTGATCTCTGAGGGAGGAGCTACCACCTCTCCCCTGAATTCTGGGAAGGAGTAAGACCACCACCATTCTGCTAGGCCACAACTCAGGATAAGCTCTGAGTATCCCCACACATTTCCAGTTTAGTCCACCATCACTCTGCCAGAGCCCAAGGTGGCTGTGGTTATTTTAGAGCTCTTTCCTGGCCCTCTACACTGTGGATCCTGTTTGGGATTTTAACCCCAAGGGCGCTGCTCACAGCTAAGACCGCTGCTATCAATTGCCTCCCAGCTCTCATCTCCCTCTTCTGCAATCCTACCAAGATTGATTCAGTGTCCCTGATTATATGGTCTCGCAAGCTGTTTTTCTGCTGTTTTTTCCCCAATTATTTGTTTTTATTTTAGTTGTAATTTCAGTTTGATCCTGGGTGATGGTCTGTGTATCTTCCATTTACTCTGCCACCATTTTGGAATCTCATAAAAAATAATATTAAAACCCAGTTAGCTAGAATAAAACTTAGCTGGAGAGATCATCTCACCATACCAGTCACCAGTTATGTTCATCCTTAGGAAAAACATAAAAGATCTCAAAAATAGTCTACCTTAGGCCAGGGGTAGGAGAATTAAGGAATTAATTATTTATGCAATATTTTTCATTTCATAGATATATATTACTAGAAGAGTTAGGTTGTGGTTAGTAATGTTTCATTTAGTCAAAATATGAAGATGAGGTAGGGAGATTTGTAACAAGCTATCTTTAAATTAGTCCAATGCCTTTGTGCAATCCACTAGTATTAGTAAGGTGGCTTACCAGTATATATAAAAATTTTCTCATAAACTTCAGAAAGTAAAATTTCAATAATAATTTTGAAAAACCACAAGTCTAAAAATAAATTTTATTATCTTAAATAATGAAACTTTATCTAGAAAAACAAACATGTAAATGGAAACAAATATTATGTTCTTAATGGATAATCAAATATACACATTAAAAAGATTTGTTTTTCACCAATCAATTTATAAATTTAATTCTACCACAAAGCTTAAGTTAAAATTATGAATCAATATCAGAATTCTCCTTTTCTTCTTTCTTTAACCCACATCCACTGATAATCAAATATGTGGGAAAATGTGTGCTAGATACTGCAGCTGTAATAGTAAACAAAACACAAGTCTCTATCTTAAAATTCTATGAGAGAGTAAATGTAAACAGATACATATAGAATTTGGTAAAAGACAATAGATTTGTGAGTTTAATCAGAAATTCACATTCTAAAATTAATTTCTGTCCTAATTTCTTTAAACACACAAACAATATATATCATAACTGGGCTCTAAAGGAAACATATATTACATTTTCTTAACAAGAAAGTTATCAGAGCATATAAGGAGGACTGTCACAATTTTCCTCAACTACAGAAGAAAATTAATATAAAACTGTAATTTATTGCAGTCTCTCACAGAACTATAAAAAAGCAGATGTTTGGAAAGACTTGATGAAATAGAGAATGCTTAACTCAAGATATAATATTAAGTAAAAAAAAATCATATATGTAATAATAAAATTTAATAATCCAATTATTAACAATTATCAATTTTATATTTTTAGTATTTTACATATTTTCTATATTTGACATACAGAATGGGACAGGTGTACAATTGTAATGCAAACAAATAATACAATAATTAGTAAATAATAATACAAGAATAAACTCTGTTTTGTGTACTCACCGCTGTAAACCTACTTTTGGCCCCACCCTGTAGTATGATTTAAAATCAGAAAAATAAATGCTATTTTTAAAACACAATATTTAAAAGCTCATTTTAATAAGGATTATGATATCTCTACTAAGGAGTTTTGTTTTTTTAATCCTCACCAGAGGACATTTTTTAAAATTTTTTGTTCAGATAGAGTGGGAGGGAGAGACAGGAAGAGAAAGAGAGAGAAACATCGACATGAAAGATACACGTTGAGTGGCTGCCACCCATCCGACCCAACCAGGGCCAGGAACAAACTGCAACTTAGATATGTGCCCTTAGTGGGAACCAAACCCGGGTCTCTCTGGACTGCAGGCCAATGCTCTAAACACTGAGCCAAACTGGCCAGGGCACTAAGGAGTTTTTAATAGGAGAGGTATCTAAATAGCAAATGTGAAGTCATCTTTAAAGCCTTGATTTCAATAGAAAACATTCCTATGTTCCTTCAAGAATCCATTACATGCAACAGTCATTCAAGAAAATGTTCTAATCCTTTCTGGGTCATCTTGAAACCAACCTTCCTATTATGTATTTTTAACACACTACACATTAGTTTCCACTTGCAGACAACTAAAACAAAAAAATGCTATGCTTGAATGTCTGTCCCAAAGCTGATGGGGCTGCTTCACTTGTAGATTTGTGTACAGGATACATGTGCCTGGGAAGCAATGTGCACTCGCTGCACAGTAGAGAGCTGAGTCTGCAGGTCGGGTGTCCTTGATGTGCAGGGAGAGATGTTTGGCTGTCTTATTAAATAAAACAGTGAGTCTTTCAAAATATAAATAAAATAAAATCAATAAAAACATATTTTTTAAAAGTAAGTAAATGAGTACTGTTTTTAAGGCACAAAATGTATGATAATTTGTTATGCATCTTAAGTACTTAGTAAGTGACAGTTTCCTGCTACAACTTACTTTGATACCTGAGTTCCTGGGACATATTAGGTCTAGATTCTATGTCATGTGTTTCTTCCTCTAATTTCCATTAGACCTGATCTCCCACGACTTTTCTTAAGTGTCCCTGGTGTCCATAATCTCAGCCTTGCCTTATCAGAACTCTACCTGGAGTTCATAACGTTCTCACAACATCTCTGTCCCTGTAGCCCCAGCCATTCACGGGGCTGGTGCTATTTATCCTTGGAAAACTCTCTGTATTTTCTGGTTTTTACTTTGGTTGGCAACCTCTGGTGATACCTCAGCGTTCCTCTGGCTTTTCTAGCAATAAATAGCTCCAACTGAATGCCTTGCAGACAAGGTGGCCTCCTTCACTCAATGATTTTTAGTTATTATTGTTGACAGTTTTATAATGGGCCAGTCATGAAGAAGTGACAACCCCCGAAGATGCTGTCTATTACTATAGTGCCTACTTCCTCATGCCTCACAGTATGTAATTAGTTAATCTTCCAAATGTTCCTCATGTTTGTCTCTATGCTAGGCAGACACAGAAGCACTCTTCTTGTTCCCAGGCTTAAAGAAAAAATCTAAGGAACATCTGTGAATGTGCTAGTCCATGGTTTCCCTTAGTGTCTGCAGGGGCCTGAGTGGCTTTGGACCTAAACTGATGGCTGAATCTTTTTATTTTATTTTATTTATCTTTCTTTTTTTAATTAATTATTTTTGTTACATATGTTTCTCCTTTTTCCCCCATTGACACCCTCCTCCCCCTCTCTCCCCACCCTGTCCTCAGCTTTGTTGTCTGTGTCCATTGGTCATGCATACATGCATATAAGTTCTGTGGTTTATCTCTCCTCAACCACTCCCTCTTCTGGGGATTGTCAGTCTGCACCCTACTTCCATGTCTCTGGGACTATACTGTTCTTCAGACTGTTATGTTCATTATATTTTACAAATAAGTGAGATCATATGATACTTGTCTTCCTCTGTTTGGCTTGTTTCACTTAGGATAATACTTTCCAGGTCCCTCCATATCATCTCAAAAAATAAGAAATCTTTTTTTATTATAGCTGCATAGTATTCCATTCATGTACAACATTTATATGTACCACAGCTTTTTTATCCATTGGACATTTGGGCTGTTTCCAGATCTTAGCTATTGTAAATAGTGCTGCTATGAACATGTGGGTACATATATTCTTTCTGATTGGTGTTTCAGGCTTCTTAGGGTATATTCCTAGAAGAGGAATCATAAACTCAAAATGGATAAAAGACTTAAATGTGACTCATGAATCCATAAAAATCCTAGAAGAAAATATAGGCAACTAAATGTCAGACATCATATGCAGGAGAATTTTTACTGATACATCACCTAAGGCAACAGAAATAAAGGAGAAAATGAACACATGGGACTACATCAAACTCAAAAGCTTCTGCACAGCAAAAGAAACAACCACCAAAATGGAAAGGCAGCCCACTCTATGGGAGAGCATAATTGCCACTGATATATCAGATAAGGGGTTAACTTCCAATACATATAGACTGCTCATAGAGCTCAACAAAAAGAAGACAAAGAACTCACTTAAAAAATGGGCAGAGGAACTAAATAGACACCTTTCCAATCAGGACATACAAATGGCTGAGACATATGAAGAAATGCTCAACATCACTAATCATCAGAGAGATGCAAATTAAAACAACAATGAGGTACCACCTCACACCTGTCAGAATGGCCGCCATCAACAAATCATCAAACAACAAGTGTTGGCGAGGGTGTGGAGAAAAGGGGACTCTAGTACACTGTTGTTGGGAATGCAGACTGGTGCAGCCACTGGGGAAAATGCTATGGTGTTACCTCAAAAAATTAAAAATTGAACTTCCATTTGACCCAGAGATCCCACTTCTAGGCTGAATCTTTTTAATCTAATGCAGGAGGCACCACAGTATGTGGAGAGTACTCTCTCTTCTCCTAACCAAAGAGCTCCCCAAGCAGGTATAATATTTTACAGGAAAAAAATGAGGTTCATTGAGGTTAATAAACTTGCTTAAGTGGCAGTGCTGCAAACCCCACATGCTTAACTGTTTAACCATTATAGTATGTAAGCCACTTATTCTGCTTATGAAAAAATGTGGCTCAAGGAATTGGAGACAGCCTCTGGTTCTGACTACGCCATTTATTTAATATATGTACATTTTGCAAGTTTTGCTTGCTCTTCTGTGAATTTCAATTTTTCTATCAATAAAATGGGGAGGGGGAGAGAACTTATGTAAAATGACTTTCAAAGACAATTCCAGATCTTCCCTTCAAAGGCTTTATGAAGTATACATTACAACCTTGAATTTATTTGAATATATTTTAATATCATGCTTTATCATTGTAACTACTCAGAAACCCAAGGCTACTACTAATTTTAATTGATGCTAATGAGACAATAAATATTGATAGTTTATATCAACTTGTGATGTATAATTTTTTGTTCGATCGATACATATTTGCTTAATGCCTCTTCTTTCCAAAGCAATGCATTATGTGTTATGGAAGTTTAGAGAAGGTGGGAAAATATCACCTGTTTTCCTGGAACTCAGCATAATTCAAGGATTTGTGAACCCATTACATATCTATATTCAAAGATTACAATGTATAAGAACTAGAGAATAAATAATAAGGCAATCAGCTGAGGTAGTTTCCAATGCCTTGGCCTAAGATACTCAGTATGTCATAATTGCAGGGCACTTCTTGTCACTGGGCCCAACTTTCATGAACAGTGAGAGAGTTTTGTTAGAAAATATTTGAGGGAATCTTCAGTGTTGGCATTATGGGATTTTATGATATGAGACAGATCATTTTGGGAGATAGAAATGAAAAGGTTTTGATTTCCATATTGTATGCCCAGCATCATTCCTGGGGAAAAGGGTGGATGGAGGAAGTGGGAGATAATTTGGGCCTTAAGAGATGGAAAGAATATTAGCAAATGGTAAGAATAATTGAATGAATTATATTTCAGGTCAGATAAAGAGCATAAGTAGATGGATGGCAAATAGACCATTTGGTTGGAATCGAGGTTACTTTGGAAAGAAACACAATAAGAAAAATTAAAGGAAGTCAGGGATAAGACTGTAGAGGACTTTGATTCACAAGGGATAAGTAATTGACTTCTACTGATACTGAAGGTTTAGGGAAGCAAAGAAGATGCTGATAGTAGGTAGGTAGGTTGGTATGTAGGTGGGTGGGTTGGTTGGTTAGTTGGATGGTTTTACATAAGGCAGTGGCATGATGAAAGAGGTATTTAGATAAGAAGGCATTTCTGCTTATATGGAGGGTAAAATTAAGGAGGATGAGATTAGATGTTGAGCACCAATGATCTATGTGAGCTATTATGAGAGGCTGGCTTAGAGCAGGGACAGTGAAATCAAATGTAGTAGAAAAATAAATATTTCACAAAATTAATTTGAGAAGAAAGACAGTCTTAGAGGTACAGTGGAATGTACATTGAGATTGAGTTTGATGGCTGGCAAAACATACTAAACAAATAATCCAAAGTATTGAACTGAAGTTTATTAGCAAGATATCAGGTAGAGCTGAAGATGTAGAATTTGGTAATTAGAGTGATGGGGATTAAAACTGTAAAGGTGGCTGAAATAATTGAGAGAGTGTGTGTAGGTACAAAAAGGAAGATTGAGCCCCGCTGGTGTGGCTCAGTGACTGAGCATCCTCCCATAGACTAAGAGGTCCCAGTTCAGTTCCTGGTCAACCCACGTGCCTGGTTTGTGAGCTCAATTCCCAGTAGAGGGCGTGCAGGAGGCAGCTGATCCATGCATTTTGCTAATATGGATGTTTCTATGTGTCTCTTCCTTTCTCTCTCTCTAACAAATCAACAAAAAATAAATAAATAAAAAATAGAAAAGAAAGATTGAAGACAGAAATGTAGGAGGAACTATCAAATTTCAAAACAGAGACTGTTTTTCTCCTGTTCAGTCTTTCAATTATTCTTCCAAACACAGCCTATTCCTCTCTTTACTGACTTTTTATCCTCTGCTGACAACTATGCTCCACTTATTCCCATTTTTGAGGTAACCTTATTTATGACCCCTCCTCCTATTTTCTTCCTTTTTACCTAGTCATCCCTCCTCGGCCTCTCCACCTGTCATTTACTCCTCAGTCTCCTGCATTATAGATTTCTGATCTATGCAACTTCTAGAAAAAAACAAAAAAAACAAAACATCATCAAGATCTCCCAAAGTTCTTGTAACCACATTTGATACTATTTTCTGAATTCCATCCTTCTCAACCTCTGAGTAGTTTATTCCTGTTGACCCCCTACTCATTCTTTAAGCAAACTCTTCTCTTGTATATTGATTGTTTCTATTTTTCTCAAGACTGATTCAGTGAATGTGCAAATATTGAGTGAGAAAGAGAATTGGCAATGAGATATAACAATGTGAGGAAATTGTAGATCCAAGATAGAAAGTCAAAGTTGGGATAGAGTAAATATATTTATTTTAAATATATTTTTAATTGTAGCCTTGGAAAATGTTACAGTGAACTTTGTGTTAGACTGTACCTAGCAATACATGGACACATGATTCATGGACACAATCAAATCTTTTCTGCATTTTACCCTAATAAACCTTAAGCAGCTCCTTACTCTTTCTTTCTCTTTCAACCTGGCAGACAGAAAGATTTTAAATGACAAGCAAGAGGCAGGAATAGTCTCTCAAGGGAGAGCAGGTTCCCCCAGAAATGGTTATATTGATCTGTTAAGAAGATTGTGTCTTTAGTGAGTTGCCATTCTCTTCAACACCTTATTTTTGTCTGTTTTCTGAGAATACATGTTAAAAAAAAAAAAGCATCATCAAGTTCTACTTTTCTCAAAACCAATAGAACAAGGGCAAGTTGTGGGTCACCTGGGCTGTTTTGAGGGAGCTCTATGAATTATCTGTTTCCAAACTTAATTCAGGTTATTGACAGAGTATAGTGTCTGAGGTAGAATTGAATTCCTTATATTCTTGTTAGCTGTCAGACTGGGATCTTTTGTACCTTCTAGAGTCTGTCTGCATTCCTTGGCCCATGGTTCCCTCCATCATTAAAGCCAGAAGAGCCATAGCAAGTCCTCATGCTTCAAATATTTCTTACTACCCTCCTCTGTCACATCATTCTGACCTCCTCTTATGCGTTTAAGGGCTCATGTTATTACATTGAGTCCACCAGACAACACAGAATAGTCTTTTAATGTTAAGGTTAGCTGATTAGCAATACATCTTCAAAGTTTCTTTAGCCAAGTAATATAACAAACACAGGTGTAACACCAGAGGGGAAAGGTCATGGGCTCCACAGCATATACTCTGAACCGCTAAACTCAGATATAAAAAAATTAACCCACATAAATAAATCATGGTATATCCATTTGGTAGAATATTACTCAGCAATAATGATGAACTACTAGGAAGTAGAATAATCGAAATGAATCTTATTTATATGATGTTTTAGAATAGGCCAAAGTAATCTATAGAGCCAGAAAGCAGATCAGTTGTTGACTGCAGCTGGGGGTAGGGGGAATAAAAGCATTAAAATGGTGATGATGAATAATGCCAGAATAAGGGAACAGAGAAAATTGAAAAAAAGAAATTGTTCCTTAAAATAATATATTATTATTATGTGTGGAAGACACAAGTCTTCATATGAAAAGAGCATGTCCAGTGCTCAAAAATATAATGAAAAGTGACTTGCTTTCTCTCCTACACATACATACATTGATGAAAACTTTCAGAACAACAAGGATAAGGAGAAAAATCCTAAAGACTTCCAGAGATTAAAAAAATGGTCGTCTGTAAAGGAGTAAGAATCAGATTGCCATCTGACTTCCTGTACACAATATAAAATTAATTTCTCTTAAAAATATACATTAAAAGTTTATGAAAGTCAGATCTCATACAAAGTTATTATAAGAAAAAAGAGAATAAAAGGAATAATATTCCACAAATGATGAAAGCATGCCAGAAGGACCTGCCCACAAAACAGACAAAAATCAAACTTATTATATCAAACAAGTTACACAATATTAAGAAAATGATATAGTACATGAAAAATCAACATATATCAGAATTTACAACACTCAGAAAGAAAGTGACAGTACTCAAGAAAGAATTATAAATAACAAAGAATACCTTGAAATAACAAAGAATAACTTGAAAAACAAAGACTAACTAGAAGGAACAAAGAAGTAAAAAATGCCTTTTAAAATAGAAAATATAAACATTTTATTTTTATTTTTTGAACACCATTTATTTTATTTTTTCCATCCTCTCTATTCTCTCTTTCACCTCCACCCACCCCCTCACTCCCATAATCACCACATTGTTGTCCATGAGTTCTCTCTCTTTTTTGTTCAATTACTCTAGTCCCAACACCCCAACCCGGCCCTGAGTTGTCTTCCTGCTCTCTATCTGTGATTATCTTAGAGGGAAGAAATGGACATAAAATGGGTTTGAGAGAAAAAATAAGAAACTTTAATTATAGGCAAAGTATATTATATGTAGACATAATAAGAGTTCCTGAAGAAGAAGGCCAAACAAACAGAATACTGAAATCTGCAATTGAAAACAAACAAACAAACAAGAAAACTGTCTTGTATGTAAAAAAAAGAAAGACAGAAAGAAAGAAAGAAAGAAAGAAAGAAAGAAAGAAAGAAAGAAAGAAAGAAATTTGAAACTATGTATTCAAAGTACATATTGTATATCTTAGGATATTGACCCCAAACCTTCAGACATCTAGAAAAAAATATTTTATTTATAAAGGAAATAAATTTAGATTATCATCAGAATTTATGTCAGAAAATATGTAATAATATATCTGAGGCATCTAGGAAAAATAAGTGGAAGCCAAGGACTCCATTTCCAGCAAAAATGACTTTCAAATATAAAGGATCACAAATTATCAACATATAAGATTAGGTGATATTATTCCCATGAGCCGCTCCTGAGGAATCTGCTAGAGAATGAGTTTTAGACAACCAAAATAACTAAAGAGACATAAACTAGACTGGTGTATAAACAAAATAATAAATTAATTAATACATGTTAAGCTTTATTTTTAAAAATAAAAATCAAATTAAAATCAATCTATAAAAAAGTATGGAAAATTTAAGAATAGTTACAAAACAGAGCATACATCTTAACAACCTTCACAGTAGAAAAATTAAAGGAACAAGTTGATAAAAGCTGGAGCGAGATAGTGAGGTGATATAAAGAGAAAGTTCAGCTCCATCTTCTCAGGCTACACAGTAGGAAGGCAAGACATTTGTTTGTTGTTAAATGTTTCAGTCAGTGGAATAGTTTAATCATGCTATTTAAAGTTGCAAAGGTGATTAGGTGACTTTCCACTATGGAAACCAAAAAGGTTCATGGAAACTCCTTCTGCTGTACACTTTTCCCAAATCCAAGAGGCCAGCAGGTGACATAAATAGAGATAATTGGGTTCTAAATCCTACCACTTTCAATCTTAAACAGAGTGATACAAGGACAAAATATACATTATTGGGGTTCATCCATGCAAGCAGTGGTATTCTAAGCTCAAATTGTTTCTGCTCTGGTTCCTTTCTGTTTCCTAACCTTGTATTTAACCACCCACTGCATCTGCAAGATTTCAAATATCCTGCCAATAAAGCTCTTTATCACTGTTGTTTAAGTTACTGTGATATTGTAATTTGTAAGAAATATATATTTGGTCATTCAGATGACCAAAATATAGTCCTTATGTATATTTGGTCTTTGTCCATGATTCCTGGCTCACAGATTCCAAAACCCTTAAGATTTCCTGAGCAATAAGTGCAATGGAAGGATCTTTTGTTAAATATTTAGTCTCTTGTCCTCAGTTCCTAAAATTATTTCAAAGACATAAAGGTGAAATGGATGTCTTGTTCTTTATAACAACACTCTTTGCACCAAAACCAGGATTCTGTTAATAAGATTATTTTCAGAAAGCACCTATGGATGGGGGCTGGTCTCCAGAGAAAATAACTATAAATAGAAGTTTAAAACTTTCAGTCTCATCCCTAATATCCAGGGTGGGGAAAGGTGCTAGAGGTTCAATTAATCACCAATGGCCAGTGATTTAATCAATCATGTCTATTGAATGAAATCTTCCCCAAAACACAAAAGGCCAGGATTTGGAGAGCTTCTGGGGTGGTAAACATGTGGAGGAGTTGGGAGAGTAGAGCATCTTGGCAGGGCACATGGAATTTCTGTGCCCCTTCTCTATACCTTGCCTTATGCATATCTTTCATAAAGCTGTTCTTGAGTTATATAGTTTTATAATAAATCAGTGATCTAGTAAGTAAAATGTTTCTCTGAATTTTGTGAGAAATACTAGCAAATTAATAAAACCAAGAAAGGGGTTATTGGAAACCCCAATCTGTAACTTGTTGGCTCAGAAGCAGAAGTGATAGAAAACCTGGACTTCTGACTGACATCTTAAGGGTAGGAGGTAGACTTTTAGAATTGAGTCCTTAACGTATAGAATCCAACAAATTCTGTGGGTAGATGATGCTAGAATTGATTTGAATTGTAAGATACACAGCTGGTGTTAGAGAATTCCTTGGTAGTATGGGTAAGCCCAAACCCCACCATGCACACACACTTTACAATATATGGTTACAAAATACCAATAAATTTTTTTGTTAAAACCATGTTTTGAGGGCTGATCTAAAATGGCAGTGGATTGAATGGAAGCTACACAGACCATCTCCCAGGACCAAACTGAAATTACAACTAAAATAAAGACAAATCATTGGGAAAAACAACAGAAAAGCAGCTTACAAGGACCATATAACCAGGGACACGGACTCATTCCGGGTAGAATTGGAGAAGCACGAGAGGGAGTCTGGGAGCCCACGGACAGCAGCAGCTTTACTTGTGAGCAGTACCCTCAGGGTTAAATTCCCAAGCCTACTCCACTGTGCAGAGCAGGGACAGAGTGCTAAAATAGCCACATCAACTCACCTTGGGCTCCAGCAGAGGGAGGGTGGACTAGACTGGAACTGTGTGGGAACACTTGGAATTTGGAGGGGGCCAGAGATTTTGCTGAGTTGCTGCCACACAGGACAGTGGCCATCTTACTCCTTCTAAGGGATCTGGGGAGAGGAAGCTGCCTCTCCCTCTGACATTCAACTCAACTCTGTGGGCCATTAAGATGAAAATGGAGGCTCATTAACAATGAGCATATGCCCCACCCTCAGAAAAACCTCTTACTCTGAACACCTGAAAAAACTTTTTCATTCAACTGAGAAACCAAGGCTCTTTAAGTACCCTCAACTGATAGCCTTCAGGCAAAAAGATAGAGGATAACTAAACCTTTCCTAAGCTTGCACCTTTACTCAGGAAAGTAAGACATGACAGTGGTGTTTAACATGGGTCCTCCATCGTTCATCCAAATCGACTAGAGTTAGCCACAAACAGCAGAACACCAACACCCACAGGGAATATTTTGGAGGCTCCAAAACCTACTTAAATAGAAAAATTAGTGAAATAAAGAAACAAATTGCAGGGTCAAGATGGCGGCATAGGTAAACGTGGCATCGTGTCCTCCCACAACCACATCAAAGTTACAATTAAACTATAGAACAACGATCATTCAAAACCACCTGAAATCAAGCTGAATGGAAGTCCTACAACTACGGAATTAAAGCAGCAGCCACATCCAGACTGGTAGGAGGGGCGGAGGGGCGGAGTGGTGGAGTGGTGGAGGCGTGAGGGCTGGTGGTGAGAGGGGCTAGACCCACACCCACATGTGGCGGATAAAAATCAGGAGGATACCTCAGCTGGGAAGGTCCTTCCTGAGGACTGAGTGATCCCTGTCCCACACCAGGTGCGCTGCTCAGGGTTTCAGTGCCAGGAAGAGAAGTCCCCATAACTTCTGGCTGGAAAAACCAGCAGGAACTGAGGCTCAGGGAAGCTGACGCAGCTGGAGCCCCATGCAGCTCCTTAAAGGGCCCGCACATGAACTTATTGGACTCTCTCCCTCTAAGCTTGGAGGGGAGGCAGCTCCAAAGACATACAGGGAAGAACTGAGCTGTTTGGCACTGGAGCGAGGGCTGGAGAGGGGGCTTCCTCGGGGACAAACGTGCTGCAAGAGGCCTTAGTTCCTTTGGTGAGCCCTTCCTGGGGGCTGCCGACAGTCGCCATATCTGGGACTCCTGCAACCTGGCTTACACTGGTAGCACCGCCCTGGTGACTCCCTGAGGCCCTGCCCCGCCTCACCAAACTTTCAAGCCCACCCAAGCTGTTGCCATTTGCTTAACCACAGGATTAGCTTGTTTTGGATCCTGTTTCAGGTTTTCCTAAATTCTTTCAAACGAGCAGCATCTGGTCTCAGTGAGCCCCATACCTCTCATTAAGTAATACACTGAAACAAACACAGGGAGGCAGCCAAAATGAGGAGACAAATAAACAGGTCCCAAATGAAAGAACAGAACAAAACCCCAAGAAAAGAACTAAGCGAAATGGAGATGAGCAACCTAACCGATGCTGAGTTCAAAATACTGCCTATAAGGATGCTCAATGAACTTAGTGAGAACCTCAGTGAATTTAGGGAGGTCCTCAAGAGCATAAAAAAGAACCAGTTAGAAATCATGGAAGCACAGTTAGAATTGAAGGAGGCATTAACTGAAATAAAGAATAATTTACACAACTTCAATAATAGAGTACATAAATCCAAGGAGCAAACCATCGATTTGTAATATAAGGAAACAAAAAATGCTCAATCAGAACAGCAAAAAGAAAAAAGAATCCAAAAAAATGAGGATAGTGTAAGGAGCCTCTGGGACAACTTCAAGCGTTCCAACATTCGCATCTTGGGGGTGCCAGAAGGAAAAGAGCGAGAACAAGAAATCGAAAACCTGTTTGAAACAATAATGACAGAAAACTTTCCTAACTTGGTGAAGGAAACAGACATACAAGTCCAGGAAGCACAGAGAGTCCCAAACAAGATGAACCCCAAGAGGCACACACCAAGAACATCATCATCAAAATGCAAAAGGTTCAAGACAAAGAGAGAATCTTAAAAGCAGCAAGAGAAAGGCAGCGAGTTACCTACAATGGGGTTCCCATTAGGCTGTCAGCTGATTTCTCAAAAGAAACTTTGCAGGCCAGAAGGGAGTGGCAAGAAATATTCAGAGTGATGAAAAGCGAGAACCTACAACCAAGATACTCTATCATGCAAAGCTGTCATTTAGAATCGGTGGACTTATAAAAACTTTCCCAGACAAGAAAAAGTTAAAGGAGTTCATCACCACCAAACTGTTATTATATGAAATGATGAAGGGTCTTTTTGAAGAAAAAGATAAAATATATGAACAGACAAAATGGCAATGAATACATATCTATCAACAATGGAATCCAAAAACAAAATGAACAGGAAGAACAGAAACATTCTCATAGATACAGAGAACATTTTGTTGGTTGCCAGTTGGGAGGGGGGTTGGGGGAATGGGTAAAAAAGGTGAAGAGATTAAGAAGTACAAATTCATTGCTAGACTGACAAACTTCAAAGGAAAAGGGGTTGGGGGGGTGGGAAGAAGTAAACCAAAGAAGTTACATGCATAACGAATGGACACAGACAATAGTGTGGGAAAAGGCGGGGGGGGGGGGGGTGGAGAGGACGGGGACAGTGGAGGATAAATGTCGAACATCTGTAATACATTTTACCTCCAACAATAAAGATTTTCAAAAAAGAAAGAAACAAATTGCAAATAAAAGTACAAGAAACCTCTACCAAAGATGAGATTAATGAAAAGCACTTAAGTTAAGAGAGCTAAAATTCAGAGCCATGATCTTAAGGAAGCTCAACTGCATGTATAAGGACATGAGCACCATGAGTAAACACAGAAACATTGAAAATCAACCAACTGTAAATTAAAAACCATCAAGAAGAAATGAAGAATGACATACCAGAAATAAAGAATACATGGAATGACTAAATAGCAGAGAAGAGAAAGCTGAGGACTGGATCAGTGAATTAGAAGACAGGGTAGAAAAAAATCAACAAATCAGAAAGCCAAAAGGAAAAATAAAATAAAAAAAGAAAGACAGCTTAAGAGAACAGTGGGACAACTGGAAACGTAATAATATTCTCATCATAGGAGTCCACAAAGAAGAAGAAAATGAGCAAGGGTTAAAGAATATTTTTGAAGAAATAGAAACAGAAGACTTTCCTAACTTGGTAAAGGAAAAAGGGATTTGAGTTTAAGAAGCACAGAGAGCCCCAAGTAACAAGAACCAAAACAGGCCCACACCAAGACACATAGTAATTAAAATGTCAAAATTTAAAAACAAAGAGAGAATCCTAAAGGCAGCAAGAAATAAACAACAAGTTACCTACAAAGAAACCCCTATAAGGCTCTCAGATGACTTCTCAACAGAAACACTCTAGGCCAGAAGGGAATGGCATGAAGTAATTAAGGTCATGAAAAACAAGGATCTGAATTCAAGACTAGTTTATTTAGCAAGGCTATCATTCAAAATAGAAGGTCAAATAAAGAGCTTTCCAGACCAAAAAAAAAAAAAAAGCCTGTCAATATATTAGCACCAAACCAGCACTGCAAAAAATGTGAAAAGAACTGCTGTAATTAGACTAAATAGAAAGAAAAATATAACCACACTAAACAAAAATGGCAATAAATAAATACATATTAATAATCACCTTAAATGTAAATGGATTGAATGCTCTGATAAGAAAGACACAGAGTAGCTGATTGCATAAGGAAGCATGACCCATATATATGTTGTTTACAAAAGACCCAACTCAAAACAGAAGACTCATATAGGTTGAAAGAGAAGGGATGGTAACAAATCTTCCAAGAAAATGGAACGGGAAAAAAATCTGGAGTAGTAATACTCATATCTGATAAAATAGATTTCAAAATAAAGGCCATAACTAGAGACAAAGAAGGCCACTACATAATATTAAAAGGATCTACCCAACAGAAAGATATAACTTTGGTCAACATATATGCACCCAATATAGGAGCACCACAATGTATTAAAAATCTTCTGGAGGACTTCAACGAAGAAATCAAGAGTAATAAAATCATAGCAGGGGACTACAACACCCTGCAGACATCACTGGGTATATCCTCTAGACAAAAAATTAGCAAGGAAAGAGACTCTAAATGAAGGACTAGACCAAATGGATTTAATAGATATCTACAGAGAATAATACTGCAAAACTAGAGAATTCACATTCTTCTGAAGTGCACATGGGACATTCTCAATGATAGACCACATGTTGGGACACAAACTAAGTCTCTACAAGTTCAAGAACATTGAAATCATATCAAGCATCTTCTGATCCTGAAAATGGCGGTGGAGTGAGTGGAAGCTACGCAGACCATCTCCCAGGACCAAACAAGAATTACAATGAAAATAAAGACAAATCATCAGGAAAAGGCAACAGAAAAGCAGCTTGGCGTACCACATAACCAGGGACACTGACTCAATCCTGGTAGGCTTGTGGGGATGCGAGAGGGGGCTGGGAGTCCACTGTTGGCAGCAGCCTCGGGTGGGAGCGGTGTCCTTCGCCGGGATCAGAGGCCTCAGCTGAGAGTGGCAGCCTCGGCTGGGAGCAATGACCTCAGCTGGGAGTGGGGCCCTTAGCCAAAGGAAGCAGCCCAGGCTGGGAGCAGTGACCTCGGCTAGGAACTACAGCCTTGGCTGGGAGTGGCACTCTCGAGTTAAACTCCCAATTGGCTCCACACTACAGAGCCAGGACAGAGGCTAAAATAGCAGCAGCCACTTATCTTGGGCTCCAGCAGAGGGAGAGCAGACTGGACTTGAACTGTGTTGGCAAAATTGAGATTTGAAAGGTAATCAGAGCTTTTGCTGTGTTGAACCCACGCAGCACTGTGTTCATCTAACCCCTTCCCAGGGACCTGGGGAGAGCTGGAGACCCCTCTCTCAGAGATTCAACCCCACCCAGTGGCCATTGAAATGCTAATTGAGGCCCATTAACAACCAGCATCTGCCCCACCCTTTGGAAATACTCTTACACAGAGCACCTGAGAGAGTTTTTCATTCAACTGAGAAGCCAAGGTTGTTCAGGTAACCTCTACTGATAGCCTCCAGGCAAAAAACTAGAGGATAATTGTACCATTCCCTAGGCTAGCAACTCTAACCAGAAAAGCAACACTTGACAGTGATGTTTAACATGGGACCTCCCTGGCTCATTCAAACCCAGGAGAGGAAGCCCCAAACAGCAGAATGCCAACACCCTCAGGAAAAATTTGGCAGGTTCCAAAGTCCAATGTGATAGCCAAAATGGTGAAACACAGAAACAAAAGCCAAATGAAAGAACAACAGAACTCTACTGAAGATGAGATAAATGAGGTTCAGATAAGCAAGTGAACAGAACTAGAATTCAGAGCCATGATCTTGAGGAAGCACAACAGCATGTGTAAGGACATAAGTACCATGAGTACAGACATAGAAATGATGAAAATCAACCAGTTGGAAATTAAAACCACCAAGAAAAAATGAATAATTACATAGCAAAAATAAAGAAAATATTTGAAGGTCTAAATAGCAGAGTAGAGGAAGCTGAGGACCGGATCAGTGAATTAGAAAATAGGGAAAAAAAAAAAAATCAACCAATCAAAAAACCAAAAAGAAAAAAAAACAATTAAAAAAACAGGAAGACAGCTTAAGAGAACAGTGGGACAACTTGAAACGTAATAACATTTACATCATAGGAGTCCCCGAAGAAGAAGAAAATGAGTAAGGGTTAGAGAATATATTGGAAGAAATAGTGACAGAAAACTTCCCTAATTTGGTGAAGGAAGAAGCCATTCAAGTTCAAGAAGCACAGTGAGCACCAAGTAAGAGGAACCCAAACAGGCCCACACAAAGAAACATAGTAATCAAAATGCCAAAAATTAAAGACAAAGAGAGAATCCTAAAAGAAGCAAGAGATAAGCAACAAGTTACCTACAAAAGAAATCCCATAAGGCTGTCAGCTGACTTCTCAGCAAAAACACTACAGGCCAGAAGGAAATGGCAAGAGGTAATCAAGGTCATGAAAGAATACAAGACTACTCTACCCAGCAAGGCTATCATTCAAAATAGAATGTCAAATAAAGAGCTTACCAGACAAAAAAAGCCTAAGGGAATACATTAGCACCAAACCAGCACTGCAAGAAATATTAAAAGGACTGCTGTAATTAGCAGGAGAAATAGGAAGAAAAATATAACCATACTAAACAAAAATGGCAATAAATAAATATGTATCAATAATCACCTTAAATGTAAATGGATTAAATATTCCAAATAAAGACACAGTGTAGCTGATAAGATTAGCTAGCTTGACTCAACAATATATTGTTAACAACAGACCTACCTCACTACAAAAGACTCCCATAGGTTGAAACTGAAGAGATGGAAAAAAAATCTTCCAAGCAAATGAAAAGGAAAAAAAGCTAGAGCAGCAATACTCATATATGATAAAAGATTTCAAAATGAAGAACATAACTACCGACAGAGAAGGCCATTACATAATATTGAAAGGATCTATCCAACAGGAAGATATAACCTTGATAAACATATATGCACCCAATATAAGAGCACCAAAATATATTAAAAATCTTCTGGAAGATTTCAAAGGAGAAATCGATATCAATACAATCATAGCAGGGGACTTCAACACCCCACTGACATCACTGGATAGATCCTCCAGACAAAAAATTAGCAAGGAAACAGAGTCTAAATGAAGCACTGGAACAAATGAATTTAATAGATATCTAAAGAGTATTACACCCCAAAACTACAGAATTCACATTCTTCTCAAGTGCACATGGGGCATTCTCAAAGATAGACCACATGATAGAACACAAACTAAGTCTCTACATGTTCAAGAAGATTTAAATCATATGAATCATCTTCTCAGATTACAATGGCATGAAACTAGAAATCAATTGCAACAAGTACATGCAAAGAGATTTGAACACATGGAAGCTAAATACCATGTTATTAAATAACGAATGGGTCAATGAGGAAATCAAGGAAGAAATTGAAAACTTCCTGGAATCGAATGAAAATGAACACAAAACAACTCAAAACCTATGGGATACAGCGAAAACAGTTCTGAAAGGGAAGTTCATAGCACTACAGGCCTAACTCGAAAATCAACAAAAATCTCTAATAGACTACCTAATCTCACAATTTAAGAACTAGAGAGCAAACAGAAAGAAACCCTAGAGCAAGTAGAAAGAAGGAAATAGTAAAGGTCACAGCAGAAATAAATGACATAGAGACAAAAAAAAAAAAGCAATTCAAAGGATCAATGAAACAAAGAGCTGGTTTTTCAAAAAGATAAACAAGATTGATGGACCCTTAGCTAGACTCACAAAGAAAGAAAAAGAGAGAAACCAAAACAGAAAATAAAAAATGAAAGAGGAGAAGGAACAACGGACACCACAGAAATACAAAAGATTATTAACAACTACTATGAACAATTATATGGCAACAAATTCAACAACCTAAGCAAAATGGACACATTTCTAGAAACACATAGTCTCCCAAAACTGGATCAGGAAGATATAGAAAAATTAAACATACCAATAAAAAGGGAAGAAATTGAAGATGTTATCAAGACTCTCCCAGCAAACAAAAACCCAGGCTTGGATGTCTAGAAAGGGGAGTTTTACCGAACATTCAAAAAAGAACTAACAACTATTCTTCTCACACTATTTCAAAAATTTCAAGAAGAAGGAACACTTCCAAACATGTATTATGAGGCCAGCATTATTCTAATTCCAAAACCAGCCAAAGATATTACGATGAAAGAAAACTACAGGCCAATATCCCTGATGAACACAGATGCCTAAATCCTGAACAAAATACTAGAAAATCAGATCCAGCAATACACCAAAAAAGTTATCCACCATGACCCAGTGGGATTCATCCCAGGGATGCAAGGTTGGTACAATATTCACAAATCAATAAATGTGATACACCACATTAATAAAATGAAGAATAAAAACCACTCAGTTATATAAATAGATTTCAAAAAAGCCTTCGACAAAATACAGGATTCATTTCTGATAATAACGCTCAGCAATGTAGGAATAGAGGGACCATATCTCAACATAATAAAGACCATATATAAAAGACCTACAGCCAACATCATACCCAATGGACAAAAACTATACACATTTTCCTTAAGAACAGGAAAAAGACAAGGATGCCCAATTTTGGCACTCTTATTTAACATAGTACTGGAAGTCTTAGCCACAGCAATCAGACAGGAAAAAAAATAAAAGGGATCCAAATTGGAAAGGAGGAAGTAAAACTGTCATTATTCACAGATGATATAATACTACATCTAGAAAACCCTACAGACTCTATCAAAATTTTACTAGACTTAATAAATGAATTTGGCAAAGCAGAAGAATACAAAATTAACATCAAAAAATTGACAGCATTTTTATACACTAATGATAAACTAATATAAAAAGAAACTAAAAACAATCCCATTTACCATTGCGGCAAAAAAAATTAAGATACCTTGGAATAAACTTAACCAAAGAAATAAAGGACCTATTTTCAGAAAACTACAGGTCACTGAAAAAATAAATAGAGGAAGATATAAAAATGTGGAAGCACATACCTTGTTCATGGATCGGAAGAATTAACATCATTAGACATACTTCACCGAACTACAACAAATAATTTAAAAGATCATATGGAACCAAAAAAGACCTCGAATAGCCACAGCAATCTTGAAAAAGAAGAACAAAGTAGGAGGGATCACATTAACAGATTTCAGGTTATACTACAAAGCCATTGTAATCAAAACTGCCTGGTACTGAGACAAGAAAAGGCACATAGACCAGTGGAACAGAACTGAAAAGCCAGAAACGTACCCAAGACAATATGCGCAATTAATATTTGACAAAGTTGGCACAAGCATATACTGGAGTAAAGACAGCCTCTTTAATAAATGGTGTTGGAAAAATTGGACAGCTACATGCAAAAAAATGAAATGAGACTATCAACTTACACCATACACAAAAATAAAATCAAAATAAGTAAAATACTTAATTGTGACTCATGAATCCATAGAAATCCTAAAAACAAACAAACAAAAAAAAACTGTAGGCAACAAAGTTTCAGACATCATATGCAGCAGAATTTTCACTGATACATCACCTAAGGCAACAGAAACAAAGGAGAAAATGAACACATGGAACTACATCAAACTCAAAAGCTTCTACACAGCAACAGATTCAATCATCACAATGAAAAGGCAACCCACTGTATGGGAGAGCATAATTGCCAATGATATATCAGATAAGGGGTAATTTCCAATATATAGGGGGTGCTCATACAGCTGAACAAAAAGAAGACAAAGAACCCAATTAAAAAATGGGCAGAGAAACTAAATACGCACCTCCCCAAACAGGACATACAAATGGCTGAAAGATATATTAAGAAATGCTAAACATCACTAATCATCAGAGAAATGCAAATTAAAACAACAATGAGGTATCATCTCATACCTGTCAGAATGGCCACCATCAACAAATCATCAAACAATAAGTATTGGCAAGAGTGTGGAGTAAAGGGGACTCTAGTGTACACTGCTGTGGGAATGCAGACTGGTGCAGCCACTATGGAAAACACTGTTGTTACCACAAAATATTAAAAATTGAACTTCTGAAAAAAAGAAAAATGGCGGCAGAGTGAATGGAGCTACACAGACCATATCCCAGGACCAAACTGGATTCACAACAAAAATAAAGGCAAATCTTCAGGAAGGGGCAACCGAAACACGAGGACCACATAACCAGGGACACTGACTCTATCCTGGTAGGCTTGCGAGGACGTGAGAGGGGGCCGGGAGCCCACGGTCCACAGCGGCCTGGGCAGGGACCAGGTGACTTGGCGGCGGGAATTTGCTGCCAAAGCCTCCACCTAGACCCCGTCTGAGTCCTGCGAACTCTGCTGCCTGCTAAGCTCTGGGCTGGAGCCGCACGGGCTGGCATGGACTGGTTCCGACCAGGGGATTCTGCAGGACGGTGCTACCCAGGCTGACTCCTGCGAACTCTGTGTGCTAAGCCCTCAGCTGTTGCTGCACAGACTTGCGTGGACCAGGGGACTCAGCTGGAAGGTGCTGCCACCCCGGCAGTGTCCCGGTACCATGGCTCAGTCCTGAGGCTTCTGCTGAGTGCAAAACTCTCTGCTGGTGCCACAGCCGTGGCCGCCCTCGGCTGGAAGCAGCGCTCTCAGGTTAAAAGTCCAAGGCAGCTCCACGACGCAGAGTCTGGACAGAGGCTAAATTGGCGGTGGCCACTCACCTTGGGCTTCAGCAGAGGAAAGGCAGACTGGACTGGAACTGTGTGGGGACACTCGGAATTTGGAGGGTGCCAAGAGCTTTTGCTGAGTGCAGCCATGCAGGATTGTGGTCATTTTACTCCTTCCCAAGGCCCTGGGGAGAGAGGAGTCCAAGGACCCTCCCTCAGAGATTCAATCACACCTGGTGGCCACTGAAATGCTAACTGAGGCTGATTAACAACCAGCAGCTGCCCCAACGTGGGGAAATCCTCTTACACTGAGCACCTGAGTAAGTTTTTCAGGCAACTCAGAAACCAAGGGTCTTCAAGTGACCTCTACTAATAGTCTCCAGGCAAAAAACAGCTACAGAAAGTTAAGACTTGACAGTGGTGGTTAAAGTGGGTCCTCCCTGCCACATCCAAACCCAGGAGAGGGAGTCACAAACAGCAGAACACCAACACCCACAAGGAAAATTTGGCACACTCCAAAGCCCACTGTGATAGCTGAAATGGTGTAACACAGAAACAAAAGCCAAATGAAAGAACATGACACCTCTACGGAAGATGAGATAAATGAGGTGCAGTTAAGCAAGATAACAGAACTAGAATTTAGAGCCATGATGTTGAGAAAGCTCAACAGCATGTGTAAGGATATGAGCACCATGAGTAAAGACATAGAAATGTTGAAAATCAACCAGTTGGAAATGAAAAACTAACAGGAAGAAATGAAGAATGACATATCAGAAAGGAAAAACACATTGGAAGGTCTAAAAAGCAGAGTAGGGGAAGGTGAGGATCGGATCAGTGAATTAGAAGACAGGCTAGAAAAAATAAACCAATCAGAAAACCAAAAGGAAAAAATGATTAAAAAACAGGAAGATCTGAATCCAAGACTACCCAGCAAGGCTATCATTGAAAATAGAAGGTCAAATAAAGAGCTTCTCAGACAAAAAAAGGCTAAGGGAATACATTAGCACCAAACAAGCACTGCAAGAAATGTTAAAAGGACTACTGTAATTACCAGGAGAAATAGGAAGAAAAATAGAATCACACTAAACAAAAATGGCAATAAAGGAGTACATATCAATAATCACCTGAAATGTAAATGGATTGAATGCTCCCATAAAAAGACACAGAATAGCTGATTGGATAAGAAAGCATGACTCATCTATATGTTGTTTACAAGAGACCCACCTCTCAACAAAAGAGTCACGTAGATTGAAAGTAAAGGGATGGAAAAAAATCTTCCAAGCAAATGGAAAAGAAAAAAAAGCTGGGGTAGCAATACTCATATCTCATAAAATAGATTTCAAAAGGAAGGCCATAATTAGAGACAAAGAAGGCCACTACATAATATTGAAAGGATGTATCCAACAGGAAGATATAACCTTGATAAACATATATGCACCCAATATAGGAGCACCAAAATATATGAAAAAACTTCTGGAGGATTTCAAAGGAGAAATCGATAGAAATACAATCATAGCAGGGGACTTCAACACCCCGCTGACATCACAGGATAGATCCTCTAGACAAGAAATTAGCAAGGAAACAGAGACTCTAAATGAAGCACTAGACCAAATGGATTTAATAGATATCTACAGAGAACTACACCCCAAAACTACAGAATTCACATTCTTCTCAAGTGCACATGGACATTCTCAAAGATAGACCATAGGTTAGGGCACAAACTAAGTGTCGACAAGTTCAAAAAGATTGAAATTATATGAAGCATCTTCTCAGATCACAATGGCATGAAACTAGAAATCAATTGCAAGAAGAACATACAAAGACATTTGAACACATGGAAGCTAAATATCATGTTATTAAACAATGAATGGGTCACCGAGGAGATCAAGGAAGAAATCAAAAACTTCCTGGAAACCAATGTAAATGAAGACAAAACAACACAAAATCTATGGAATGCAGCGAAAGCATTTCTGAGAGGGAAGTCCATAGCACTACAGGCCAACCTCAAAGAAGAAGAAAAATCTCTAATAGACTATCTAACCTCACAACTTAAAAAACTAGAGAGCAAACAAACAAACAAACAAACAAAAAACCCCAGAGCAAGTAGAAGGAAGGAAATAGTAAAGATCAGAGCAGAAATATATGACATAGAGACCAAAAAAACAATTCAAAGGATCAATAAACCAGAGCTGGTTTATCGAAAAGATAAACAAGATTGATGGACCCTTAGCTAGACTCACCAAAAAACAAAGAGTGAGAACCCAAATACACAGAATCAGAAATGAACGAGGAGAGATAACAACTGACACCTCAGAACTACAAAAGATTATTAACAACTACTATGAACAATTATATGGCAACAACTTCCACAATCTAAGGGAAATGGACAAATTTCTAGAAGAACATAGTCTCCCAAAACTAGATCAGGATGGGATAGAAAACTTGAACAAACCAATAACTACTGAAGAAATTGAAGATGTAATCAAGAATCTCCCAGCAAACAAAAGCCCAGGCCGGGATGGCTTCACAGGATAGTTTTACCGAACATTCAAAGAAGAACTAATACCCATTCTCCTCAAACACTTTCAAAAAATTCAAGAAGAAAGAAGACTTCCAAACTCATTTCATAAAGCTAGCATTATTCTAATTCCAAAACCAGAAAAAACAAAACAAAACAAAAAAAACAAAGAAAGAAAATTACAGACCAATATCCCTGATGAACATAGATGCCAACATCCGGAACAAGACACTAGTAAATCAGATCCAGCAATACACGAAAAAAATTATCCACCATGACCAAGTGGGATTCATCCCAGGGATGCAAGGCTGGTACAATATTCTCAAATCCATAAATGTGATACAC
Organism: Molossus molossus; assembly: GCF_014108415.1. Taxonomy (NCBI): domain Eukaryota; kingdom Metazoa; phylum Chordata; class Mammalia; order Chiroptera; family Molossidae; genus Molossus; species Molossus molossus. Next base: position 74,282,544 of record NW_023425355.1, on the reverse strand, counting down.
CACATAAATAAAATGAAGAATAAAAACCACATGATCATATCAATAAATGCCAAAAAAGCCTTCGACAAAATCCGGCATCCATTTCTCATAAAAATGCTCAGCAGTGTGGGTATAAACGGATCATATCTAGACATAATAAAGGCCATATATGAAAGACCTATAGCCAACATCATATTCAATGGGCAAAAACTAAAAGCATTTCCCTTAAGAACAGGAACAAGGCAAGGATCCCCACTTTCACCAATCCTATTTAACATAGTACTGGAAGTCTTAGCCACAGCAATCAGACAGGAAGAAAAAATAAAAGGGATCCAAATTGGAAAGGAGGAAGTGAAATTGTCATTATTTGCAGATGACATGATACTCTACATAGAAAATCCCAAAGACTCCATCAAAGGTTTACTAGACTTAATAAATGAATTTGGCAAAGCAGCAGGATACAACATTAATGTCAAGAAATCGATGGCATTCTTATACACCAATGATGAACTCACAGAAAGAGAAACTAAAAAAAACAATCCCATTTACCATTGCGGCAAAAAAAAAAAAAAATTAAGATACCTAGGAATAAAGTTTACCAAAGAAATAAAGGACCTATTCGCAGAAAACAACAGGTCATTGAAAAAAGAAATAGATGAAGATATTAAAAAGTGGAAGCACATATCCTGTTCATGGATTGGGAGAATTAACGTCATTAAAATGTCCATATTACCCAAAGCAATCTATAGATTCAACGCAATCCCCATCAAAATACCAATGCCATACTTCACAGAATTAGAACAATTATTTCAAAAGTTCATATGGAACCAAAAAAGGCCTCGAATAGCCACAACAATCTTGAAAAGGAAAAACAAAGTTGGAGGGATCACAATACCAGATTTTAGGTTACACTACAAAGCCAATGTAATCAAAAGAGCCTGGTACTGTCCCAAGAACAGGCATATAGACCAGTGGAACAGAACAGAGAAACCAGAAATGGACCCAAGGCAATACACTCAATTAATATTTGACGAAGATGGCAAGAGCATACAGTGGAGTAAGGACAGCCTTTTTGATAAATGGTGCTGGGAAAATTGGACAGCTACTTGGAGAAAAATGAAACTAGACCATCAACTTACACCCTATACGAGAATAAACTATAAATGGATAAAAGACTTAAATGTAACACATCAATCCATAAAAATCGTAGAAGAGATTGTAGGCAACAAAATTTCAGACATCATACACAGCAGAATTTTTACTGACACATCACCTAAGGCAATAGAAACAAAGGAGAAAATGAACACGTGGGACTACATCAAACTCAAAAGCTTCTGCACAGCGAAAGGTACAATCATCAAAACGGAAAGACTACCCACTGTATGGGAGAGCATCATTGCCAATGATCTATCAGATAAGGGGTTAATTTCCAATACATATAGAGTGCTCATACAACTCCACAAAAAAAAGACAAAGAATCCAATGAAAAAATGGGCAGAAGAACTAAATAGACACCTCTCCAAACAGGACATACAAATGGCTAAGAGACATATGAAGAAATCCTTATCATCACTAAGCATCAGAGAGATGCATATTAAAACAACAATGAGGTATCACCTCACACCTGTCAGAATGGCCGCCATCAACAAATCATCAAACAACAAGTGTTGGCGAGGGAGTGGAGAAAAGGGGACTCTAGTACACTGCTGGTGGGAATGCAGACTGGTGCAGTCACTATGGAAAAAAAATATGGTGTTACCTCTAAAAATTATAAGTTGACCTTCCATTTGACCCAGTGTTCCCACTTCTAGCAATATACCCTAAGAAGCCTGAAACACCAATCAGAAAGAATATATGTACCCCCATGTTTGTAGCAGCACTATTTACAATATCTAAGATCTGGAAACAGCCCAAGTGTCCATCAGTAGACGAATGGATAAAAAAGCTGTGGTACATATACACAATGGAGTACTACGCAGCTGTAAGAAAGAACGACCTCTTATCCTTTGAGACTACATGGAGGGACCTGAAAAGTATCATCCTAAGTGAAACAAGTCAAACAGAGAAAGACAAGTTTCATATGATCTTACTTATTTGTGGAATATAATGAACATAACAGTTTGAGGACGGGGATAGTCCCAGAGATGCGGAAGTGGGATACAGACCGACAATCCCCTAAATAGGGGGGTGGTGGGGAAGGGATTAACCACAGAACTTATATGCACGTATGCATGAACAGTGGACATGGACAGCAAACTGGGGAAAGGGCAGGGAGGGAGGGGGAGGGGGGAATCAGTGGGGGGAAAAGGAGAAATGTCTGTAATAAAAATTAATAAAAAATAAATAAAAATCGAACTTCCATTTGACCCAGTTATTCCACTTCTAGGGGTATACCCTATCGATCCTGAAACACCAATCAGAAAGAATATATGTACCCCCATGTTTATATCAGCACTGCTTACAATAGCTAAGTTCTGGAAACAGCCCAACTGTCCATCAGTTGAAGAATGGCTAAAAAAGGTATGGTACATATACACAATGGAGTACTATGCAGCTGTAAGCAAGAAAGATCTCTTATACTTTGAGATGACATGGAGGGATCTGGAAAGTATTATCCTAAGCAAAACAAGTCAAACAGAAAAAGACAAGTATCATGTGATTTCTCTTATCTGTATAATATAATGAACATAACAGTCTGAGGAATGGTGTAGTCCCAGAGACATGGAAGTGTAGTACAGATTGGCAATCCCCAGAAGAGGGAATGGTGGGGGAGAGATAAACCACAGAACTTATATGCTTGTGTGCATAAACAATGGACATGGACAATAAAGCTGGTGACAGGGTCGGGAGGGAAGTGGATAGGGGAATCATTGGGGGAAAAAGGAGAAACTTTTGTAAGAAAAATAAACAAATTAATTTTTAAAAATAAGTAAAAATTGTGTCATTTTGATTTGGAAAGTTTACCTTGTACACTGTCTAGCCTTTGTCCTCCTCAATTTTTGCACTGGAAATTGGTGTAGAACCCCTTTTCATTACCTAGAGAGTTTTTTGTTGTTGGCTGTAATATTAGGGTTATGGAAATAAAAAAAATACATATCCATTGTATTCCAGAGATGGTCCTTTAGATTACTAAATTAATACAGAAGATGATTGAAACAAAAGGAAATGAGGAGACTTTCTCAAATAATACTGTAAACTTGCAATAGACATGCCAGTTTAATAAATAAACCAAAGAAAGTCAAAATGGGGGAAGAGATAATGACAAGAAAATATTTTAGGGCTTTCTGTATAGAGGGTCCTGTGTGTTAGGTGACTCCTATGGAATGAAATGAGAAGTGCTGAGAGTTCTTTCTTTTTTCTACATTATTTCCTTTCAGCCTACTGAGAGGCCTGAACTCCAAAGAGATCAAGGCTTTGGAGTGCTGCTAATCCCTGGCCCTGGCCATTCAGTGAACATGCTGGAACACACTGATGACAAGAGGATGCTAATTACTGGAGGGTTTTTTGTTTTGTTTTGTTTTGTTTTTTTCATATGGAACATGAAACTTTATCATTATTGTAGAATTAGCATTAGTTAAATTATATAAATTTTCAATCTTGACAGTACATGCTAATTTGATTGGGTTGTAAAAATGTTACATAGATGCCTCACCTCGTAAGTGAAAACAAAATGAGGACCAAAATGAAGTAATAAAATGTTGATGGGAGGTCAGGAAACATTCTGGAATTTCCTGATGGCATGAACGTAATAAAGAAGTAGAAAAACCGAGGCAAATCAGGGTCATAAGCCCTGAAAAAGCACTGCTCTCAGTCTGTCCTTAGGACAAGATGGAGAACATGAAGCAGGTGAAAAACCATTAGTTTAACATCTAACATGTCAGATCCCTCTCATTTGAGTCTCATAATAATCCTATAGAGAGAGGCATAAGAATTATTATTCTCAGTCTCAAAATTGAGAAAATTGAGATTCATAGAGATGAAATGACTTCCCAAGGTCAGCGGAAGTTCAGTGGCATGCCCAAATCCAAAGACAATGATATTTCCAACATACTATTTCTAAATATTGTAGATGCCTAATACAAGGAGAGGGCACTCCAGTATGTACTTTAAACCCCAGGGCTAATTTTTATCCCAGTCCCTGATATTCAGAGCCAAAAAAGTGCTGAATAAGGCTGTGATTTTCATACTTTAATGTAGTGCTTGACAGGTCTTAGATGCTGTGGAGGATAAAAAGCCATTGCAGACCCTTTGAAAAATGTGTCTGTGTTATCTGCTTAGTTGAAGGCTCTCTGAATATCAGAAATGCATTTCATTGAATTTGGTAGGGGAGAAATGGCAAGTGAAAAATTCACTCTAAATTATTCCCAGGCCTTAAATATCCACAGAAGATTGTATGTGATTGGGTTGGCCATCACTGCCCCCTGTGGCTGCCTTCCTTCCTGGCTAAGGAGAATACATGTCAAAAAATAGTTTTTGTGTGTTTATTTTTGTTTTTGTTTTTTCTTTATTGATTTTAGCGAGAAAGAAATAGAAATAGGGACAGAGAGATAGAAACATCAATGAGAGAGAACATTGCTTGGCTGTTTCCTGCATGCCCCACACTGGGGATTTGGCCCACAACCCAGGCATGTGCTCTGACTGGGAATCAAACTCATGAACTTTTGGTGTATGGGTTGAAACTCAACCACTGAGCCACACTAGCCAGGTTGTGTATCTTATTTATTTCCCAAAGCATTATGCTTTGTAAAATTTAAAATACAGTAATCTGAGACAAGAAGATACTATTGCATTGAGTAGAAGCTACACTGCCCTTCCCCCAGGACCAAACTGGAATTACAAATAAAATATAGAAAAATTATCCTGAATAACCAACTGATGACTAGCTGGAGAGAACCCTTAAAAAGAAGGATATAAAGAGGAGCCCACATCAAGACTGGTAGGAGTGTATAGGTATGAGAGGGCTGGCTGTGTTTACACAGGCAGCAGCTGAAGAGCTGGAGGGATAACTCAGCTCTAAGGGATTTCCTGAGAGAAGGCTGAGGTCTAAACCCCAAGCAGGGCTCCCCAGCCCAGAGTAACAAAACCAGAAAAGGAGCCCATATAACACCTTGATGTAATAAGCACTGGAAGTTCTGTCTGGCTAGAAACACAGGCACCCTCTTAAAGGGCCAGTACACTATTTTTTTTTTTTTTTTTTATTATTTGCAGCCACTCAGTTAGGGCTCCAGTGGAGGAACAGAAGGGATCTAGAGTGGCACAAGGAAAGTCTAGAATTGGTGGCTCTGGAGAGAAGCTGGGAAAGCATCCATGAGAATCCCTGTGCTGAGTTATTCCCCTATGCTGCATAAGCCAAATTTCTCAGGTAGAATTTTCCCATCAAAGCAGGTTTAGCTCAAGGTTGGGGGTGGGCAATTGCCACACACATTGGAAATTCTCTTTCCCTGCCCTATAGAGTTTATGTCAGGCTGAGGACTATAACCTAAGGTTCACTAAGTGACTGAGGCTAACAGTAAATCTGCAGGCTTATATGAATCTCTGGGTAATTTGAGTCTTTGCTTGAACTGCTACTGTACTCTGGGCTGTGAAAAGCAGAATATGTTGTTTAGATTGGTCTTTTCCATACACACCCAGCCCCAGAAGAGGGAGCCACAAGCTGCAGATCACTGATAACTCCAATAGGGCACTCAGGGCCAGACACAAACTCTATCAGATATTGACCTGCATCAGAGTCCTTCAAAGAGGCTCAAAACAAATAAACCTGGTGTCCAGCTTCAGTCCACAATAGAGCAAGTCCCAATAGGCTTCAAAAACAGTATATCCAGAGAGATTTTGGCAGGCTCCAAACCTGCTGAGGTTAATGTGCTTAATGTGATAAGCATTTGCACAGAAACCTACATGCTATGATGGGTGTTGAACCTCACTGTCAGCCAGCCTGAGGGTCAAGCTCATGCATGAATGGTCCAATAGTAATCAAGACTCCATTAAAACAGGAGGACACACACAATGCACACAAGGGACATTATTAGAGCACCCAGTTCTGGTGATCAGGAAGACTGCACCTCTGGGTCCCACAGAACACCTACTATATAAGACCACCCTACCTAGACTGGGAGTCTTAGTAAATCTACTTAATACACAGAAACAACCCTAAACAGGGAGCCAAGATGGGGGAAAAAAGAAACAATCCCCATATGAAAGAACCAGATAATTCTCCAGAAGAGGTAAATAAAATGGAGATAAGCAATTTATGAGACACACAGTTTAGAGTAAGGATTATAAAAATGCTCAAATGCATAAAAAAAATAGACTATGAAAAACAACCAATCAGAAGTAAAGAACAACACAGCAAAAATAAAGACTACACTAGAAGGAATAAACTGCAGATTAGAGGAAGCAAAGGATTGGATCAGCAAATTAGAAGTCAGGGTAGAAAAATTCATTTAATTAGAGAATCAAAAAAAATTTAAAAACAGGAGAATTATAAGTGAGCTTCGGGACAACATAATATAACATCCACATCATTGGAGTACCAGAAGAAGAAGGTGAGCAAGACATAGAGAATATGTTTGATAAAATAATGGCAGAAAACTTCCCTAAATTGGTGGGGAAAAAAAAGTCACACAAGTTTAGGAGGCACAGAGAGTCCCAAAGAAGAAGAACCAAAGAGGCCCACGCCAAGACTTATTATAATTACAATACCAAAAATTAAAGACAAAGAGAATCTTAAAGGCAGCAAGAGAAAAGCAATGTGTTACCTACAAAAGAGCTCCAATAAGGCTATCAGCTGATTTCTCAACAGAAACACTACAGGCCAAAAGGGAATGTCTTGAAGTATTCAAGGTAATAAAAAGTGAGTATGTAAAACCATTCAAAATGGATGGAGAAATGAAAGCTTCCCAGACAAAAACAAAACAAAAACAAAAACAAAAACAAACAATCACACAAAAAAAGGCTGAAAAATAAACAAACATTGCAAGAAATGTTAATGGGACTGAAATATAAGGAGAGAAACATAGGCATAATGAATTAAAATGACAATTAAAAAGTACCTGTAAATAATGACCTTAAATATAAATGGATTAAATGTTCTAATCAAAGACATAGCATGGCTTATTGAATAAGAAAACATGACTCATATATATGCTGTCTACAAGAGACCCACCACACAATAAAAGACTCAAATAGAATGAAAGAGAAAGGGTGGACAAAAGTTTGCCATGGAAATGAAAAAAAAAAAAGCAATACTCAAATTTGATAAAATACATTTCAGAAAAAAAAGATGGTGGCGGGCAGAACCAGATGGAGGGTGAGTGGGTAAGAGAGTGTGATTAGATGCAAAAGTGGAAGATCAAACCCCAGCAGTGCAGAGATACAGAGGAGAGGGTTCCTGTGCTGTGGACTGAGCAGCCGACTACCACTGTAAGTAGCTTTTCAGGGCATTTTTCCCTGCACCTCAGAGAGATCCCACCGTTTTGGAAGATCCTGGGTCTTCAATAAGAGGACACAGTGGGAGCAGCTAGGGCCCAGCAACCTAAGACCACCAGCACAGCTCAGCTGGCACCATCGGACCAGTGGACACTCTGTGTCAACATAGACCTGTGCACAGTGGTGGAGCTCCCAAGATGCAGGTCAGCCTGAAGCCCAGCACAATCCCCCATAGTAGCAGCCTGATCAGAGTCCAGATATAACCCCAGCAACAGAGGCTGGGGAGCAGAAATCTGTCCGGAGGCAACAGAAGCACAGACCAGCAAATGAGATCGATCCCCAAAATCTACAGCAAAAGCTGAACAGGAGTTGAGCCCCATGGGGCAGTAGCACTTCCCAGCCACCAATGGCAGGACCTGGGGCTTCACAGAGGCCTGTGTAGTCCAGTAGCTTACAAGTGTAGTGGGAAGCCTGAGCCCCAGAGAGACTGGTGCAATCCAGCTGCCCACCCACAGAAACCACAGGGTGCATGGGCACCAGAGAGGCCTGTGCCACTTCTCAGGGACTGTGACGTCCAGTTACCCAAAGGGCCTATTGGGTGCTGAAACACCAGAGAGGCCTGTGGCACCCAGCAGGGACTTTGTGATCCAGTTACCTCCAGGGACCTGTGGAGTACTGAAGCACCAGAGGGGCTTGTGAGACCCAGCAGAGATGGTGCGATGCAGTTACCTGCAGGTCCTGATGGGTGCTGAAGCACCAGAGAGGCCCCAACGACACAGTAAGGACTGTGCCATCCAATTACATGTGCGACCCAGCAAGACTGTGCCATCCAATTACACACTGAACCTGTGGGGTGCTGAAGGAACAGAGAGGCCTGTGCTACCCAGCAGGGACTAGGCCATCCAATAACCCATGAGAGATGCTGTGTGTTGAAGCACCAAAGAAGCCCCTGCATCCAAGCAGGAACTGTGCCATCTAGTTACTCATGGGACTTGTGGGGTGTTGAAGGACCAGAGAGGCCTGTGTGACCCAGCAGGGACCGTGTGATCTAGATACCCATGGCAAATGTGGGGTGCTTCAGCACCAGAGAAGCCTGCATGACCCAGCAGGGACTGTGCCATCCAGTTTCCCATGGGACCTGCCTGGTGCTGAAGCATCAGAAAAGCCTGTGCCATCCGCAGGGACTGCGTGATCTAGTTACAACTGGGCCTGTGGGGTGCTGAAGCATGAGAGAGGCCTGCTCCACCCAACAAGAACTGTGATATCCAGTTTCCCATGGGACCTGTGGGGTGCTGAAGCACCAGTGAGGCCTGTGTGACCCAGCAGCCCATAACATAGCTATAGAGCCAGGTCCCCAGAGGGACTGTGCTAGCCAGTTGCCTACAAAACCTGCAAGGAACAAAGGCACCAGAGAGGCCTGTGTGACTCAGCTGTGCAGAAGATAGGCTTAGAGGATGTGAAAAAAGAGGCGGAGTAAATAGAAGCCATGCAAATAATCTCTAAGGACCAAATGAGAATTACAACTAAAATAAAGACAAATCCTCAGAAAAAAGCAACAGATAAGCACCAGGACAAGAACATATAAACAGGGACACTGGTAGGATCTGCGGGGGTATGAGAGGGTGGTGGGCTGGGAGCCCACAGGGAGCAACAGTCTTAGCTGTGAGCAGCACCCTTGGGGAATAAAAACCAAGACCACTCCACAGCGCAGAGAGCCAGGAAAAAGCACTAAAATAGCCACAGCCACTCACCAGGGAGCTATGGCAGAGAAAGGGCAGACTAAGCTGGAACTTTGTGAGGACAACTGGGAGTTGGAGAGCACTCAGAGTTATTGCTGAGTTGGGGCCACAAAGAACAGTGGCCAGTGTGCTCCTTCCCCAAGCTGTTAGAAAAAGCATCACCCCCCACCCCACTCAGAGATTCAGGCTTCCCCAATGTGAGGAAAAAAAATAAAAATTGAGGCTCATTAACAACCAGCATCTATTCCACCCTCTGGAAATCCTCTTAAGCAGACCAGGGCTACATTCCAAGTCACTGAGTAACTGAGACTACTAGTCATAAGAAAAAAGCCAGAAAATGACTGAACCTTTCCTGGACTTGCAAATATACCTAGGAGAGTAAGACTTGACAGTGGTGTTTAACGTAAGCCCACCCAGGTTCATTCAAACCCAGTAGAGAGAGCCACAAACAGCAGAACACCAACACCCACAGGGAAAATTTGGCAGGTTCCAAAACCCACTGAGATAGCCAAAATGGTGAAACAAAGACACAAATTCCAAATGAAAGACCAAGAGAACTCTATTGAGGATGAGATCCATGAAATGCAGCTAAGCAAATTACCAGAGGTAGAGTTCAGAACCATGATCTTGAGGAAGCTCAACAGCATGAGTAAGGACATCAGCACCATGAGTAAAGATATAGAAACATTAAAAACCAACCAACTGGAAATGAAGGATGACATAGTAGAAATTAAGAACACATTGGAAGGACTAAAGAGCAGAGTAGAGAAAGCTGTGGACCAGATCAGTGAATTAGAAGACAGGGTAGAAAAAAAAAAAAATCAACCAATCAGAAAACCAAATAGAAAAAAATTATTTAAAAAACAGAAATATAGCTTAATAGAACTGTGGGACAACTGGAAACATAATAACATTCGCATCATAGGAGTCCCCGAAGAGGAAGAAAATGGGTAAAAGTTAGGAAATATATTTGAAGAAATAATGACAGAAAACTTTCTTAACTTGGTGAAGAAAGAAGGCATTCAAGTTCAAGAAGCACAGAGAGTCCCAAGTAAGAAGAACCCAAACAGGAACACACCAAGACACATACTAATTAAAATGCCAAATACTAAAGACAAAGAGAGAATCCAAAAGGCAGCAAGAGATAAACAACAGGTTACCTACAAAGGAAACCTCATAAGGCTCTCAGCTGACTTCTCAACAGACACACTACAGGCCAGAAGGGAATGGCATGAGGTAATCAAGGTCATGAAAAACAAGGATCTGAATCCAAGACTACTCTATTTAGCATGGTTATCATTCAAAATAGAAGGTCAAATAGAGAGCTTGTCAGACAAAAAAAGGCTAAGTGAATATATTAGCACCAAACCAGCACTGCTGGATATGCTAAAAGGACTGCCGTAATTAGTAGAAGAAATAGGAAGAAAAATATAACCACGTTATACAAAAATGGCAACAAATAAGTACATATCAATTATTAACTTAAATGTGAATGGTTTGTATGCTCCGATAAAAAGACTGTGGCTGATTGCACAAGAAAGCATGATTCACATATATGTTGTTTACAAGAGACCCACCTCACAACAAAAGACTCACATAGGTTGAAAGTGATGGGATGAAAAAATATCTTTCAAGCAAACGAAAAGCAAAAAAAAAAACCTAATGTAGCACCCTGGCCCATTTGGCTCAGTGGTTAGAGCATTGGCCTGCGATCCAAAGAGACCCGGGTTGGGTTCCCGCTAAGGGCACGTACCTCAGTTGCAGTTTGTCCCTGGCTCTGATTGGGTTGTGCAGGTGGCAACCACTCGATGTGTCCCTTTCACATCGATGTCTTTCTCTCTCTTCCTCCCACTCTATCTGAATAAAAAAATGGAAAAATGTCCTCAGGTGAGGATAAAAATAAAAAGTGAAAAAGGAGAATCTTTAAAAAAAAAAAAAAAAAGAGCTGAGTTAGCAATACTCATATCTGATAAAGTAGATTTCAAAATGAAGACCATAAATAGAGACAAAGAAGGCCACTACATAATAATGAAAAGATTTATCCAACAGAAAGATATAACCTTGCTAAACATATATGCACCCAATATAGGAGCACCAACATATATTACAAATCTTTTGGAGAACTTCAAAGGACAAATTGTCAGCAACACAATCATAGTAGGGGATTTTAACACCACTCTGACATCACTGGATAGATCGTCTAGACAAAAAATTAACAAGGAAACACAGACTCTAAATGAAGCACTATATCAAATGGATTTAATAGATATCTAAATAGAATTGTACCCCAAAAGTGCAGAATTCACATTGTTCTCAAGTGCACATGGGACATTCTCAGATAGACCACATGTTAGGGCCCAAACTAAGTCTCTACAAGTTCAAGAAGGTAGAAATCATACCAAGCACCTTCTCAGATCACAGTGGCATGCAATTAGAAATCAACGGCAACAAGAACATGCAAAGACACTTTAAAACATGTTTATGCGAAATAGCATGTTACTGAACAACAAATGGGGTACCAGGGAGATAAAGGAAAAAATAACAAATATCCTGAAAACCAATGAAAATGAACACACAACACAACAAAGTCTAGGGAATGTGGCAAAAGAAGTTCTCAGAGGGAAGTTCATAGCACTGCAGGCCTACCTCAAGAAGCAAGAAAAATTTCTAACATAATATATAATCGCACAATGTAAAGAATTAGAAAGCAAAAAAGAAATAAAAGGAAAACCACAGAGAAAGAAGAAGAAAGGAAATAGTAAAGATCAGAGCAGAAATAAATGACAGAAAAACAAACAAACAAAAAACAATTCAAAGGATCAATGAAACAGAGCTGTTTTTTTTTAAACATAAACAAGATTGATAGATCCATAGCTAGAATCACCAAAAAACAAAGAGAGAGAACCCAAATACACGAATCAGAAATGAAAGACGAGAAATAATAACTGACACCACAGAAATACAAAGGATTGATAACAAATATTAAGAACAATTATACGTCAACAAATTCAACAATCTAAGCGAAATGGACAAACTTCTAGAAACAAATAGTCTCCCACAACTGAACCGGATAGAAATAGAAACCTTGAACAAAACAATAAAAATAGAAGAAACTAAAGATGTAATCAAGACTCCCAGGAAACAAAAGCCCAGGCCCGGACAAATTCATGGGAAAATTTTACCGAACATTCAAAAAAGAACTAACACCCATTCTCCTCAAACTCTTTCAGAAAATTCAAGAAGATGAAAGACTTCCAAACTCGTTTCATGAGGCCAGCATAATTTTAATTTCAAAACCAGAAAAAGACACTACAAAGAAAAAAACTACAGACCAATATCCCTGATATATATAGATGCCAAATCCTGAACAAAATACTAGCAAATCGGATCCAGCCACCCATCAAAAAAATTATTCACCATAACCAATTGGGATTCATCCCAGGGATGCAAGGCTCATACAACATTCACAAATCAATAATGTGATACACCACATTAACAAAAAGAAAGATAAAAATTATATGATCTTATCAATACATGCAGAAAAAGTGTATGACAAAATTCAGCATCCATTTCTGATAAATAAGCTCAGCAATCTAGAAATAGAGGGATCATATCTCAACATAATAAAGGCCATATATGAAAGATCTACAGCCAATATCATACTCAATGGACAATAATTAAAAGCATTTCCCTTAAGAACATGAACCAGGCAAAGATGCCCACTTTTGCCACTCTTATTTAACACAGTAGTAGAAATCTTAGCCACAGCAATCAGACGGGAAGAAAAAATAAATGGGATCCAAATGGGAAAGAAGGTTGTGAAACTCTCATTATTCGCAGATGACATGATACAATATGTAGAAAACCCCAAAGATTCCATCAAAAATTTACTAGACTTAATAAATGAATTTGGCAAAGTAGCAAGATACAAAATTAACATCAAGAAATCTATGTCATTCTTATACACCAATGATGAACTCACAGAGGGAAACTAAGAAAACAATTCCATTTACAATTGCAGCAAAAAAAAAAATAAGACACCTAAGAATGAACTTAACCAAAAAATAAAGGACCTGTTCGCCAAAAACTATAGTTCACTGAAAAAAGAAATAGAGGAAAAAATAAAAAAGTGGAAGCACATACCTTGTTCATGGATTGGAAGAATCAACATCATTAAAATGTCTATACTACCCAAAGCAATCTATAGATTCAATGCAATCCCCATCAAAATGCCAACAATATACTTCACATAACTAGAGCAAATATTTCAAAACTTCCTATGGAACCAAAAAAGACATCGAATAGCCACAGCAATCTTGAAAAAAAAAAAGAAAATGTTGGAGGGATCACATTACCTTATTTCAGATTATGCCACAAAGCCACTGTAATCAAAACAGCCTGGTAATGGAACAAGAGCAGACATATACACCAGTAGAATAGAACAGAGAACCCAGAAATGGACTCAAGGCAATATGCTCAATTAATATTTCACAAAGGTGGCAAGAGCGTACAGTGCAGTAAGGACAGCCTCTTTATGGTATGGTGTTGGGAAAATTGGACAGCTACTTGCAAAAAAAATGAAACTAGACCATCAACTTACACCCTACACAAGAATAAACTCAAAATGGATAAAAGACTTAAATGTGACTCATGAATACATAAAAATCCTAGAAGAAAATGTAGGCAACAAAATTTCTTTTTTTGAAATGTTTCTTTTTTTCGTTATTAATTAATTTTTGTTACAGAGGTTTCTCCTTTTCCCCCCACTGATTCCCACCTCCCAGTCCCTCCCTGCCCTGTCCCCAGTTTGTTGTCCATGTCCATTGTTCATGCATACATGCATATAAGTTCTGTGGTTAACCTCCTCTTCTGGGGATTTTCAGTCTGTACCCCACTTCCATGTCTCTGGGACTACCCCATTCCTCAGACTGTTATGTTCATTATATTTCCACAAATAAGTGAGATCATATGATATTTGTCTTTCTCTGTTTGGCTTCTTTCACTTAGGATGATACTTTCCAGGTCCCTCCATGTAGTCTCAAAAGATAAGAGATCTTTCTTTCTTACAGCTGTATAGTATTCCAGTGTGTATATGTACCACAGCCTTTTAATCTATTTGTTACTGATGGACACTTGGGCTGTTTCCAGATTTTAGCTATTGTAAACAGTGCTGCTACAAACATGGGGGTACATATATTCTTTCTGATTGGTGTTTCAGGCTTCTTAGGGTATATTCCTAGAGGTGGGATCACTGGGTCAAATGGAAGTTCAATTTTTAATTTTTTGTAGTAATACCATATTGTTTTCCATAGTGGCTGCACCAGTCTGCATTCCCACCAGCAGTGCTCTAGAGTCCCCTTTTCTCCACACCCTCGCCAACACTTGTTGTTTGATGATTTGTTGATGGCAGCCATTCTGACAGGTGTGAGGTGATACCTCATTGTTGTTTTGATTTGCATCTCTCTGATGCTTAGTGATGATGAGCATTTTATTCATATGTCTCTTAGCTATTTGTATGTCCTGTTTGGAGAGGTGTCTATTTAATTCCTCTGCCCATTTTTTAATTGGGTTCTTTGTCTTCCTTTTGTTGAGTTGTATGAGCACTCTATATATATTGAAAATTAACCCCTTATCTGTTATATCACTGGCAATTATGCTCTCCCACACAGTGGGTATCCTTTCCATTTTGGTGATTGTATCTTTCGCTGTGCAGAAGCTTTTGAGTTTGATCTAGTCCCATGTGTTCATTTTCTCCTTTATTTCTGTTGCCTTAGGTGATGTGTCAGTGAAAATTCTGCTGCGTATGATGTCTGAAATTTTGGGCAACAAAATTTTGAACTTTCAAAATAGAAACAATAAAAAAAAAAGAAAAGAAAAAGGCAATCCCGGATGGGGAAAATGGCAGCGGAGTGAATGGAAGCTACACAGACCTTCTCCCAGGACCAAATTGGAATTACAACAAAAATAAACCAAAATCATCAGGAAAAAGTAACAGAAAAGCAGCTTGGAGAACCACATAACCAGGGACTCTAATTCAATCCTGGTAAGCTTGTGGAAACATGAGAGGGGGGCTAGGATCCCATGGCCTGCAGTGGCCTTAGCTGTGAGCAGTGACCTTAGCTGTGAGCAGCACCCTCAGGTTAAACTCCCAAGGGGCTCCACAGCACAGAGCCAGGACAAAGACTAAAATAGACACAGGCACTCATCTTGGGCTCTGGCAGAGGTAGGGCAGACTTGTCTGGAACTGTGTGGGGACACTATGGATTCGGACATTGCTAAGAGCTTTTGCTGAGTTGCGGCAACTCAGGACAGTGGTCATCTTACTTTTTCCCAGGGCTGTGGGAAGAGGTGGCGGCCCCTCCCTCGGAGATTCAACCCCACACTGCGGCCTTTGAAATGCAAACTGAAGCCCAATAACAACCAGCATCTGCCCCGCCCTAGGAAAATCCCCTTACACTGAGCACCTGAGGGAGTTTTTCATTCAACTCCTAAGCCACAGCTCTCAGGAAACCACCATTGATAACCTCCAGGTAAAAAGCTAGAGGATAACTGTACCATCCCTGGGCTAGGAACTCTAACCAGAAAGTAAGACTTGACAGTGGTGTTTAACATGGGTCCTCCATGGCTCTTCCAAACCCAGGAGAGGAAGCCACAAACAGCAAAACATCAACACCCACAGGGAAAATTGGCAGGCTCCAAAGCCCACTGTGATAGCCAAAATGGTGAAACACAGAAACAAATGCCAAATGAAAGAAAAAGAGAAATCTACCAAAGAGGAGATAAATAAGGTGGAGTTAAGCAAGTTAACAGAACTAGAATTCAGATCCATGATCCTGAGGAAGCTCAACAGCATGTGTAAGGACATGAGCACCATGAGTAAAGACATAGAAATGTTGAAAATCAACCAGCTGAAAATTAAAAATCACCAAGAAGAAATGAAGAATGACATATCAGAAATAAAGAACACACTGGAAAGTATAAATAGCAGAGTAGAGGAAGCTGAGTACAGGATCAGTGAATTCGAAGATAGGGTAGAAAAAAATCAACCAATCAGTAAACCAAAAGGTAAAAATAATTAAAAAGCAGTAAGACAGCTTAAGAGAACTGTAATAACATTCTCATCATAGGAGTCCCCAAAGAAGAAGAAAATTCGCAAGGGTTAGAGATTATATTTGAAGGAATAGTGACAGAAAACTTTACTAATTTGGTGAAGGAAGAAGGCATTCGAGTTCAAGAAGCACAGATAGCCCCAAGTAAGAAGACCCCAAACAGGCCCATACCAAGACTCATAGTAATCAAAATGCCAAAAATTAAAGACAAAGAGAGAATCCTAAAAGCAGCAAGAGATAACTAACAAGTTACTTACACAGAAAGAAAAACTAAAAAAAACAATCCCATTTACCATCACAGCAAAATATTAAGATACTTAGGAATAAATTTAACCAAAGAAATAAAGAACCTATTCACAGAAAACTACAGGTCATTAAAAAAAGAAATAGAGGAAGATATAAAAAAGTGGAAGCACATACCTTGTTCATAGATCAGAAGAATTAACATCATTAAAATGTTCATACTACCCAAAGCAATCTATAGATTCAATGAAATCCCCATCAAAATACCAATGACATACATCACAGAACTAGAATAAATACTTCAAAAGTTCAAATGGAATAAAAAAAGACCTCGAATAGCCATATCAATCTTGAAAAAGAAGAACAAAGTTGGAGGGATCACATGATTCAATTTCAGGTTATACTACAAAGCCACTGTAATCAAAACAGCCTGGTACTGGCACAAAAACAGACATATAGACCAGTGGAACAGAACAGAGAAGCCAGAAATGGACCCAAGCCAATATGCTCAATTAATATTTGACAAAAGTGGCAAGAGCATACAGTGGAGTAAGGACAGCCTCTTTAATAAATGGTGTTGGGAAAATTGGACAGCTACTTGCAAAAAAATGAAACTAGCCCATCAACTTACACCCTACAGAAGAATAAACTCAAAATGGATAATAGACTTAAATGTGACTCATGAATTTATAAAAATCCTAGAGGAAAATCTAGGCAACAAAATTTCAGACATCCTATGCAGCAGAATTTTCAGTGATACATCACCTAAGGCAACAGGGACGAAGGAGAAAATAAACACATGGGACTACATTCAACTCAAAATCTTTTGCATAGCAAAAGATACAATCATCAAAATGGAAAGGCTATCCACTGTATGGGAGAGCATAATTCCCAACCATATATCAGTTCAGCGGTTAATTTTCAATATATATAGAGTGCTCATACAACTCAACAAAAGGAAGACAAAGAACCCAATTAAAAATGGGCAGAGGAACTAAATAGACCCCTCTTCAAACAGGACATACAAATGGCTAAGAAACGTATGAAGAAATGCTCAATATCACTACTCATCAGAAATGGAAATTAAAACAATGAGGTATCACTCACACCTGTCAGAATGGCCGCCATCAACAAATGATCAAACAACAAGTGTTGGCGAGGGTGTGGAGAAAAGGGGTCTCTAGTACACTGCTGGTGGGTATCCAGACTGGTGCAACCACTATGAAAAACAATATGGTGTTACCTCAAAAAATTAAAAATTGAACTTCCATTTGACCCAGTGATCCCACTTCTAGGAATATACCCTAAGAAGCCTGAAACACCAATCAGAAAGATATATGTACCCCCATATTCATCACAGCACTATGTACAATAGCTAAGATCTGGAAACATCCCAAGTGTCCATCAGTAGACGAATGGATCAAAAAGCTGTGGTACATATACACAATGGAGTACTATACAGCTGCAAGAAAATTGGATTTGCTGGAGGTCTGTCTTTGCTATATGAAGAACTGGATTTCATCTTGGAGACATTTATGTTGGATAAGGAAGTAGTTTCTGTTAACACTAAAGTACACTCCCAACTTGATGGCTCTGTTTGCATTTGAGAGCCTGATTTGTATGTCTATGTGTGCTATGCCATGTCCTTCAAAGGGTGTTAGAACTTAGGCTGGACTCAGCTACAGCCTAGAACCACTAGTTACACTGGTATCACTTGTAATATTTGTAAGCAACTGGAGACATTTTGCTCTGTGCAAATGGGGAGCTTAAACAGGACCTTGAATCAACCTAGGGAAGGGTAAATACATGGGTTAACTCTGTAGTCTTAGGCATGTTACTTAGTCTCTCTGTGCCTCACTGTTTTGTCTGTAAATGTGCAAAGTAACATTTAACTCTGACCTATCTTTTTAAAGAAATAAATGAAATAGCATATGTGACTGTATTTGTTAGATTTCAGAAAAACAGCACCACCTGGGATGTGTGTGTGTGTAGCTTGTGCATATGTGTGTGTGCTCGTGTGTGTGCTTAATTACCATCTTTTTCTAAGGTTGAGATTTAGAAGCTAGCTTTAGTAAAATAAAGAGCAGTAGATGTCAATAGCAGTTATTAGACTGGGTTATCAGAGCTGGCAGAGCAAATACAGTGTAAGACTTCCAGAAAAATCATTCCCTTTTTATATCCTTCTGGAAAAAGTTTGCAGAAGCCCTAGAACTTTTGCATGAGAAGAATACCTACTTCCTTACTGCCTATAGCACCCACTGCTTTAAAAAGAAGAAAATTAATAAATATATGCACTTTTCCAAACACTTGGAATGCAGAAAGTGTGCTAACACATTCCACAAATTGCTCATTTAATCTCCATGACCCTAAAAGATAGGGTGTAAAATTGTTCCCATTTTACAGATGATATTTTTTTCTTATTTTTAAATATGTTTTTAAATTGATTTTAGAGCAAGGAAGGGAAAGGGAGAGATAGAAACATCAATGTGGGACAGAAACATCAATTGACTGCCTCCTGCATGTCCCCTAATGGAGGTAGAGCCCAAAACCCGGGCATGTGCCCTGACCAGGAATCCAACCTCTTCGTGCATGGGACAATGCTCAACCAACTGAGCCAAATTGGTCAGGGCCAGATGAGATTCTTAAAAATGTTTTTACAGATAAGGCTCATAGAAATTAGTGACTTTGTCAAAGTCACAAACAACTAGTAAGTGTAGAACTGGATATGAACTCAGACCTTTTTAATTTCATAGTCTCCCCCTTGGTAAGTTTGCTGTATTGGCTTCTTGCCATTTTATAATTGATTGCCCTGCTCTTTGCTCCCACAATAACCCTGCACCTCTTCCAATCACAGTACCTGTTGCATGATTGGGTAATTTTTCATGTATAATTTACTCTACTGTGAACCCCTTGAGGGCAAGGACACTGTTCTGTTTACCAATAACTCACCAGAATTCTTTATACATACTTGTTGAATAAACAAATGGATCCAGGTAGATTATAAGCTACTGTTGGATATTTCCAACTTGGAAGATTCTGCAGTCATGTCAGGGCTTCTGCACTACTATAGCTGTATATGATTCTGATTAGGAATTCATACATTTAGTCCTAAATCGCACAATAGCTGTAAAGACCTCTCACTGAATGCATAGTGATTTCTTGCCTGCATTTTACTGCTCTCTGTCATAATTTCCTTTAACAGTTCAATAATCCTTTTTATTAGAGAAAAGTTTCTTTAAACCAAGCTGAGTGAGCCTATTTTACTTTTACCAGCCTTGTCTCCTTCTATCTTTCCCTTTAATAATATTTTAAATTTATCTTTATTGTTGAAAGTATTACAGATTTCCCTCCTTCATTTTCCTTCATTTACCCTCTCCCCCTGTTCTCACCACCTCCCCACTCTGCCTTCACTACACTATTGTCTGTATCAGTTGGTTATGAATATAGCATATACGTTCTCTGATTTATCTCTTTCTACCCTCCTGCACCCCTTCCCTCTGAGATTTGTTAGTCTGTTCCCGATGTGTAAATGTCTGGGCCCATTTTATTCATCAGTTAATTTTTTGTTCATCAGTTAATTTTTTTTTCATCAGTTCATTAGTTAGTTTTTACTAGATTCCATAAATAACTGAGATAATGTGATACCTGTTTTTCTCTGAAAAGCTTATTTCACTTAAATAATACTCACAAGGTCCCTCCATGCCATTTCAAAGGGTAAGATATCTTTTTTTTATAGCTTAATAGTATTCCATTGTGTAAATGTACCACAGCAATTTTATCCACTCATCTACTGATGGGCAGATTGGCTATTTCCAGATCTTAACAATTGTAAATAGTGCTGCTGTGAACACAGGGGTGCATACATTCTTTCTGATTGGTGTTTCAGGATTCTTAGGATATGTTCCTGGAAGTGGGATGACTGTGCCAAATGGCAGTTCCATTGTTAATTTTTTGAGGTAACACCATATTGTTCTCCATAGTGGCTGCACCAGTCTGCATTCCCACCAGCAGTGTACTAGAGTCCCCTTTCCTCCACACCCTCGCCAGCATTTGTTGTTTGATGATTAGTTGATGGTAACCATGCTAGAAGGTGTGAGGTGATACCTCATAGTCACTGTAATTTGAATCTCTCTGATGATTGATGATGTTGAACAATATTTCATGTCTCTTGGCTATTTGTATGTCCTGTTTAGAGAAGTGTTTATTCAAGTCCTCCACCCATTTCTTAATTGGATTGTTTGTCTTCCTTTTCTTGAGTTGTATGAGTACTTTATATATTTTGGAAATTAACTCCTTATCCAATATATCAATGGCAAATATGTTAACCCTTATCATTTAGATGTTGGTTTCTTTTAATGTGCAAATAATTTTAGTTTAATGTAGTCCTATTTATTTTTTCCCTTTGTTTCTTTAGCCCTAGGAGTTGTATCAGTGAAAATCCTGCTCTGTAAGTTGTCTGTGATTTTGCTGCCTATAATTTTCTTTAAGATTTTTTAATAATTTGTTCCTTTATTTATTTTTGTTATTTTTTTCTTTTTGTTTATTGTTGAAAGTGTTACAGATTTCCCCCTTTTGTCCCCATTGACACCTCCTTCCTGCTCCAACCCCCCTCCTGCCTTCCCCATCCTAGTGTCCATGTGAATTGGTTGTGCACATATACATATAAGTTCTTTGGTTTATCTCTTCCCTCCCCTCCCACCCCCTATCAATCTGGGTTTGTCAGTCTGTTCCCTCCTTCCATGATTCTGGATCTCTTTGGGTCAACAGCTTATTTTGTTCATTATGTTCCACAAATAAGTGAAAGCATGTGGTACCGTTCTTTCTCTGACTGGCTTATTTTACTTAGCATAATACTCTCCAGGTCCCTCCATGTCGTCTCAAAGGGTAAGAGATCTCTCTGTCTTCCAGCTGCATAGTGTAAATGTACCACAGTTTTTTTTTTTTGTTTGTTTGTTTGCTTGTCTTTTATCCACTCATCTACTGATGGACACTTGGGCTGTTTCCAGGTCTTCGCTATTGTAAATAGTGCTGCTAGGAACATAGGGGTGCATGTATTCTTCCATTTTCTTGTGGATTTTTATGGTGTCGTGATTTACATTTAAGAATTTTATTGATTTTGATTTTATACTTTTGCTGTGCAAGAAGCTTTTTAGTTTGGTGTAGTTCCATTTATTATTATTTTCTTTGTTTCTCTTACCCTAGGTGATGTATTGGTGAAAATTATGTGTGCTATGTGAGATTTTGCTGCCTACATTTTCTTCTAGGATTATAATGGTTTCATGAGTTATATTTAAGTTTTTTATCCATTTTGAGTTTATTCTTGTGTATAGTGTAAGTCAGTGGTCTAGTTGCACTTTTTGCATGAACCTGTCCAGTTTTCCCAGCATGATTTATTAAAGATACTGTCTTTACTCTATCGCATGCTCTTGCCACCTTTGTCAAGTATTAATTGAGAATAATGGGTCAGTTTCTGGGTTTTCTGTTCTGTTCTATTGATCTATATGCCTATTCTCATGACAGTACCAGGCTGTTTTGAATACAGTAGCTTTATAGTATAACCTGGTATCCGGTATTGTGATCCCTCCTACTTTGTTTGTCTTTCTCAAGATTGTAGTGGGTATTCGGGCTCTTTCATAGTTACATATAAACTTTTGGAGTATTTGTTCTTGATTTGTGTAATATGTTGTTGATATTTTAATGGGGATTGCATTTAATCTATAAATTGCTTTGGGTAGTATGGACATTTTAATGATATTGATTCTAATGAACATGGTATATGCTTCCACTTTTTAGTATCTTCCTCTATTTTTCTTTTTTCATTGTCGTATAGTTTTCTCAGAACAGGACTTTTATCTCCTTGGGTAACTGTATTACTAGGTATCTTAGTTTTTTGTTGCAATGGTAAATGAGATTCATCCTTTTTTTATTCTCTTTCTGAGTGATCATTAAAAATGCCATCAATATCTGAATGTAAATTTTGTATCCTGTTACTTTTCAAATTTATTTATTAAAGCTCATAGTATTTTTATGGATTCTTTAGGGCGTTATATGTACAATATTATGTCATCTGTGAATAATGAATGCTTTACTTCTTCCTTTCCAATTTGGATCCCTTTTATTTAATTTTTCTTTTTAAAAATATATGTTTTCATTGATATTTTATAAAGAGAGTAAGGGAGAGAGAGAGATAGAAACATCAATGTGAGAGAGAAACATCGAACAGCTGCTTCCTACACTTCCCCTACTGAGGATTGAGCCCAAAACCCAGGCATGTGCCCTGACTTGGAATCAAACCCAGACCTCTCAGTTCCATGGGATGATGCTTAATCTAATAAGCCACATCAACCAGGCTATTTTATCTTCTTGTATGTTTGCTGTGGATAAGATTTTCAGTACTATGTTGAGTAAGAGTGATGAAAGAGAACATCCCTGTCTTGTTTCTTTCTTTTTTTTTTTTTTAATATATATTCTTTATTGATTTTAGAGATAGAAAAAGGAAAAGGAAGAGACAGATAGAAACACTGATGAGAGAGAACACCGACTGGCTGCCTCCTGTATTCCCCCCACTGGGGATCAGTTTCACAACCTGGACACTTGCCCTGACTGGGAATCAAACCAGCGACCTCTTGATGCATTGGTCAATGCTCAACCAGTGAGCCACACCAGCCAGGCTTGTTCCTGTTTTTAAGGGAAACACTTTTAGATTAGTAATTGATTAAGATGTTGGCTGTAGGTTTGCCATATATTGCCTTTATTATGTTGAGGTATGATCCTTTAATTCCCACTTTGCTGAGAGTTTTATCAAATATGAGTGCTGGATTTTGTTGAATGTTTTTTTGTTGTTGTTGTTGGTTTTTTTTTTGCCACTATTGATACGATCATATGATTTTTATCTCTCATTTGTTTAGGTGGTGTATCATATTTTTGATGTGTGAATCTTGTACCAACCTTGCATCCCTGGGATAAATTTCACTTTGGCATGGTAAATAATTTTTGTATATATATTGCTGTATCCAATTTTGCTAACATTTTGCTGAAGATTTTAGCGTCTATGTTGGTCAGGGATACTGACCTATAATTTTCTTTCTTTGTAGTGTTTTTATCTGGTTTTGGAATTAGGATAATTCTGGCATTATAGAAAGAGCCTGGAATTCTTTCTTCCTCCTGAAGTTTTTGGAATAGCTTGAGGAGAATAGGTGTCAGCTCTTCTTTGCATGTTTGGTAAAACTCCACAGTGAGTCCGTCCAGACCAGGGCTTTTGCTTGCTGGGAGTTTATTGATTACAGCTTCAATGTCTTCAGTAGTTACTGTTCTGTTCAGGTGTTCTGACTCTTCTTGGTTGACTTTTGGAATATTGTATGATTCTAGAAATTTGTCCATTTTGCCTAGGTTGTCCAACTTCTTGGAATATAATTGTTCCTGATATTTTCTTACAATTCTTTTTATTTCTGTGGTATCAGCTGTTACTTCTCCTCTTTTGTTTCTGATTTTATTCATTTGGGTCCTCTCTCTATTTCTTTGTGTATCTGGCTAAACTTCACCAATGTGTTTATCTTTGCAAAGAACCAGCACATGGTTTCATTGATCTTTTGTATTGTTTTTGTTTTGTTTTGTTTTGTTTTTACTCTCTTTGTCATTTGACTCCACTTTGGACTTTATTGTTTCCTTTCTTCTACTAACTCAAGGCTTTTCTTTCTTTCTTTCTTTTTTTTATCCTCACCCGAGGACATTTTTGCATTCATCTTCAGACAGAGCAGGAGGGAGAGGGGTGGGAAGAGAGAGAGAGAAACATCTACATGAGAGAGACACATCAAGTGGTTGCCACCCACACGATCCCAACAGGAGCCAGGGACACACTGCATCGGAGGAATGTGCCCCTAGTGGAAACCAAACCCGGGACTCTCTGGTCTGCAGGCCAAGAAACCAAACCCGGGACTCTCATGGCTGAGCCAAACTGGCCAGGGCTAGGCTTTTCTTGTTTTATCTTTCAAATTCTCTAAGTTGTGGGGTTAGTTAGTTTATTAAAAAAAAATATTGTTTCTTCACGTAGGCTTGTAGTGCTATGAACCTCCCTCTTAGTACTGCTTTTGCTATGTCCTGTAGGTTTTCTATTGTTGTGTGTTCATTTTTATTTGTTTCCAGGAAGTTTATTACATCTTCCTTCATGCCATTGGTAACCCATTTATTGTTTAGTAACATGCTATTTAGAATCCATGTGTTTTAATGCTTTTGAGAGTTTATTGTAAATGGTTTCTAGTTTCATGTCATTGTAATACAAGAAGATGCTTGATATTATATCAATATTTTGAACATTTTTTTTATCCTAACCCAAGGGTATTTTTGCATTTATCTTTAGATACAGCAGGAGAGAGAAAGGGAAGAAGAGAGAAACATCGATGTGAGAGAGACACACCAACTGGTTGCCACACACACAACCCCAACCAGGGCCAGGTACAAACCATAACCAAGGGATGTGCCCTTAGCAGGAACTGAACCAGGGTCTCTCTGGTCCACGAGCTGATGCTCTAATTGCTGAGCCAAACTGGCCAGGGCAATATTTTTGAACACTTAAAGACTTCATGTGTGTCCTACTATGTGGTCTGACTTTGAAAATGCCCCATGTACACTTGTGAAGAATGTATATTTTGAAGCTTTTGGGTGAAATGTTCTGTAAATATCAATTAAATTCATCTGATCTGGGGTGTCGTTTAGGGTCTCTGTTTTCCTGTTGATTTTTTTTTTTTTCTGGAAGATCTATCTAGTGATGTCAATGGGAGTCAAAGTTCCCTTCTATGATTGTATTGCTGGGAATCTTGCCCTTAAAGTTCTCCAGCAGTTCTTTAACATATTTTTGTCCTCGTCTTTTGTGTGCATAATATTTTCCAGGATTATAGACTCTTGTTGCATTGATCCCTAATTATTAAGTATTGGCCTTCCTTGCTTTTTGTTATGGCCCTCATTTTAAAGTCTGTTTTCTAAGATATGAGTATAGTACCCAAAGCTTATTTGTTTGTTTATTTCCATTTGCATGAATAAAAGTATTTCCACCTATTCACTTTCATCCTGTATGAATCTTTTTTTTTTCTGAGGTGGGTCTCTTGTA
Source organism: Molossus molossus (assembly GCF_014108415.1). Lineage (NCBI taxonomy): Eukaryota > Metazoa > Chordata > Mammalia > Chiroptera > Molossidae > Molossus > Molossus molossus. Next base: position 74,256,946 of record NW_023425355.1, on the reverse strand, counting down.
AAGAGCACATATATGGGACATGATTTCTTACCAATTTAACTATCCTATGTCTTTTATTTTTAAATTTAAATTAATTTATTTATTATTCTTACAGATTTTTCTCCTTTTTCTCCAACCGACTCCTATCTAGCCCTCCCTCCCTGACCTGTCCCCAGGTTTGCTGTCTATGTCCATTGTTCATGCATACATGCATATAAGTTCTGTGGTTTATCTCTCCCACAAACACCCCCTGTTCTGGGTATTGTCAGTCTGTACCACACTTCCAAGTTTCTGGCACTACCCCATTCCTCAGACTGTTATGTTCATTATATTCCACAAATAAGTGAGATCATATGATACTTGTATTTCTCTGTTTGGCTTGTTTTGCTTAGGATGACACTTTCCAGGTCCCTCCATGTCATCTCAATGGATAAGAGATCTTTTTTTCTTACAGAGGCATAGTACTCCATTGTGTATATGTACCACAACTTTTTTATCCATTTGTCTACTGATGGACATTTGGACTGTTTCCAGATCTTAGCTATTGTACATAGTGCTGCTACAAACATGGGAGTACATATATTCTTTCGGATTGGTGTTTCAGGCTTCTTAGGGTATATTCCTAGAAGTGGGATCACTGGGTCAAATGGAAGTGCAATTTTTAATTTTTTGAGGTAACACCATATTGTTTTTCATAGTGGCTGCACCAGTCTGCATTCCCACCAGCAGTGTACAAGAGTCCCCTATCCTCCACACCCTAGCCAACACTTGTTGTTTGATCATTTGTTGATGGCGGCCATTCTGACAGGTGTGAGGTGATACCTCATTGTTGTTTTAATTTGCATCTCTCTGATGATTAGTGATGTTGAGCATTTTTTCATATGTCACTTAGCCATTTGTACATCCTGTTTGGAGAGGTGTCTACTTAGTTTATCTGCCCATTTTGTAATTGGGTTCTTTGTCTTCCCTATGTTGAGTTTTATGAGCACTCTATATATATTGGAAATTAATCCCTTATCTTATATATCATTGGCAATTATGCTCTCCCATACAGTGGATTGCCTTTCCATTTTGATGATTGTATCTTTTGCTATGCAGAAGCTTTTGAGTTTGATGTAGTCTCATGTGTTCATGTTCTCCTTTGTTTCGGTTGCCTTAGGTGATGTATCAGTGAAAATTTTGCTGCGTATGATGTCTGAAATTTTGTTGCCTACATTTTCTTCTAGAATTTTTATTGATTCATGAGTCATATTTAAGTCTTTTATCCATTTTTAGTTTATTCTTGTGCATAATGTACGTTGATAGTCTAGTATCATTTTGTTGCATGTAGTTGTCCAGTTTTCCCAACACCATTTATTGAAAAGGCTGCCTTCACTCCACTGTATGCTCTTGCCAAATTTGTCAAATATTAATTTAGCATATTGCCTTCGGTTCATTTTTGGGTTTTCTGTTCTGTTCCACTGGTCAATATGCCTTTTTCTTGTGCCAGTACCAGGCTGTTTTGATCACAGTGGCTTTGTAGTATAACCTGAAATCTGGTAATGTAATTCCTCCAGCTTTGTTCTTCTTTTTCAAGATTGCTGTGGCTGTTCAAGGTCTTTTTTGGTGACATATGAACTTTTGAAGTATTTGTTCTAGGTTTGTGAAGTATGTCATTGGTATTTTGATGGGGAATGCACTGAATCAATAGATTGCTTTGGGTACTATGGACATTTTAATGATGTTGATTTTTCCGATCCATGAACAAGGTATGTGCTTCCACTTTTTTATATCTTTCTCTATTACTTTTTTTCAACAGCCTGTAGTTTATTGCAAATAGGTCGTTTATTTCTTTGGTTAAGTTTATTCCTAAGTATCTTAATTTTTTTTTTTTTTTTTTTGCTGCAATAGTAAATGGGATTGTTTCTTTAGTTTCTATTTCCATGAGTTCATCATTGGTGTATAAAAATACCTTCGATTTCTTGACGTTAATTTTGTATCCTGCTACTTTGCAAAATTCATTTATTAAGTCTAGTAAATTTTTGATAGAGTGTTTGGGGTTTTCTACGTATAGTATCATGTCATCTGCAAATAATTCCTTTTCACTTCCTCCTTCCCCATTTACATCCATTTTTTTTCCTCCTGTCTGATTGCTGTGGCTAAGACTTCCAATACTATGTTAAATAAGAGTTGCGAATGTGGACATCCTTGCCTTGTTCCTTCTCTTAAGGGAAATTATTTTAGTTTTTGCCCATTGAGTATGATGTTGGCTGCAGGTCTTTCATATATGGCCTTTATTGTGTCAAGATATGATCCCTCTATTACCACATTTCTGAGTGTTTTTATAAGAAATGGGTGCTGGATTTTGTCGAATGATTTTTCAGCATCTATTGATATGATCATATGATTTTTATCTTTCATTTTGTTTATCTGGTTTATCACATTGATTGATTTGCGAATATTGTATGAGCCTTGCATCCCTGAAAAAAATCCCACTTGGTCATGGTGGATAATTTTTTGATGTATTGCTGGATTAGATTTCCTAGAATTGTGTTCAGGATTTTGGTATCTATATTTATGCAGGATATTGGTCTTAAGTTTTCTTTTTTTGTATTGTCTAATTCTGGTTTTAGAATTAGAATTATGCTGGCCTCATGAAATGAGTTTGGAAGTGTTCCTTCTTATTGAATTTTTTGAAAGTATTTGAGGACAATGGATATTAGTTCTTCTTTGAATGTTCAGTAAAATTGCCCCGTGAATCCATCCAGGCCTGGGCTTTTGTTTGCTGGGAAAGTCTTGATTACATCTTCAATTCCCTCTGTTGTTATAGGTTTTTTGAAGTTTTCTATCTCTTCCCGGTTCAGTTTTGGGAGACTATGTGTTTGTAGAAATTGGTCTATTTCTCTTAGATTATCGAATTTGTTGCCATATAATTGTTTATGGTAGTTGTTAATGTTCTTTTGTATTTCTGCAGTGTAAGTTGTTACTTTTCTTTCAATTATGATTTTGTGTATTTGGGTTCTCTCTCTTTGTTTCTTGGTGAGTCAGGCTAAGGGTCCATCAATCTTGTTTATGTTTTCGAAAAACCAGCTCTTTGTTTTATTGCCCCTTTGAATTTTTTTGGACCCTATGTCATTTATTTCTGCACTGATCTTTACTATTTTCTTCCTTTTACTTGCTCTGGGGTTTTCTTTTTGTTTTCTTTCTAGTTCTTTAGGTTGTGAGGTTAGATATTCTGTTAGAAATTTTTCATGCTCCTTGAGGTACCCCTTTAGTGCTATGAACTTCTTTTGTAGTGTCAGAACTCCTTTTGCTGCATTCCATAGATTTTGTGTTGTTGTGTGTTCATTTTCATTGGTTTCCAGGAAGTTGTTAATGTCTTCCTTGATCACCATGGCAACCCATTCACTGTTCTATAACATGCTATTTAGCCTGTATGTTTTCAAATGTCTTTGCATGTTCTGGTTGCAATTGATTTCTAGTTGCATGCCATTGTGATTTGAGAATATTTTTGATATGATTTCAATCTTCTTGAACTTGTAGAGACTTAATTTGTATCCTAATATGTGGTCTATCTTCAACAATGTCCCATGTGCACTTGAGAAGAATGTGAATTCTCTAGTTTTGCTGTGTAATTCTCTGTAGATATTTATTAAATCTATTTGGTGTAGTGCTTCCTTTAGAGTCTCTGTTTTCTTGCTAATTTTTTGTCTAGAGGATATACCCAGTGATGTCAGTGGTGTGTTGAAGTCCCCTGCTATAATTGTTTTACTGTCAATTTCTTGTGAAGTCCTCCAGAAGATTTTTAATATATTTTGGTGCTCCTATATTGGATGCATATATGTTTACCAAGGGTATATCTTCCTGTTGGATGGATCCTTTCAACATTATGTAGTGGCCTTCTTTGTCTCTAGTTATGACCTTCATTTTGAAATTTACTTTTATCAGATGTGGCTATTTCTACCCCAGCTTTTATTTTTCTTTCAATTTTCTTGGAAGATTTTTCATCACTTCAATTCAACCTATGTGTGTCTTTTGTTGTGAGATGGGTCTCTTGTAAACAACATAGATATGAGTCACACTTTCTTATCCAATCAGCTAGTCTGTGTCTTTTTATTGGAGCATTCAATCCATTTATATTTGGGGTGATTATTGATATATACTTATTTATTGCCATTTTTGTTTAGTGTGGTTATATTTTTCTTCCTATTTATTCTGTTAATTACAGCAGTTCTTTTAACATTTTTTTGCGGTGCTGGTTTGGTACTAATGTATTCTTTTATTCTTTTTGTTTGTTTGTTTTGTTTGGTAAGCTCTTTATTTGACCTTTTATTTTGAATAATAGCCTTGCTGGGTAGAGTAGTCTTGGATTCAAATCCTTGTTTTTCATGACCTTGATTACTTAATGCCTTTCTCTCTGGCCTGTAATGTTTCATTTGAGAAGTCAGCTGAAAGCCTTGTGGGGTTTCCTTTGTAGGTAACCTGTTGCTTCTCTCTTGCTGCTTTTAGGATTCTCTCTTTCTCTTCAATTTTTTGGCATTTTGATTACTATGTGTCTTGGTGTGTGCCTGTTTGGGTTCTTCTTACTTGGGGCTCTCTGTGCTTCTTATTTTATGACTTCTTTCTTCACCAAATTAGGGAATTTTTTCACTGTTTCTTCAATATATTCTGTAACCCTTTCTCATTTTATTCTTCTTCAGGGGCTCTTATGATGCAGATATTATTACGTTTTTAGTTGTCCACAATTTTCTTAAGTTGTCTTTCTGTTTTTTAATTGTATCCTTTTTTGGTTTTCTGATTGTTTGCTTTTTTCTGCACGGTCTTCTCACTCACTGATCCGGTCCTCAGTTTCTTCTACTCTGCTGTTTAATCCTTCCAATATGTTCTCGATTTCTGCTATATCATTCTTTATTTCTGCTATGTCATTCTTCATTTTAAATTGGTTGATTTTCAATTATTTATGTCTTTACTCATGGTGTTGATGTCCTTAATCAGGCAGTTGAGCTATCTCTAGATCTTGGCTCTGAATTCTAGCTCTGTTAACTTGCTTAACTGCACCTCATTTATCTCATCTTCAGTAGTGTTCTGTTGTTCTTTCATTTGGGATTTGTTTTTTGTTTCACTATTTTGGCTATCTCAGTGGGTTTTGGAGTCTTCCAAATTTTCCCTGTGAGTGTTGATGTTCTGCTGTTTGTGGCTCTCTCTACTAGCTTTGGATGAGTGTGGGAGAACCCATGTTAAACACCAGTGTCAAGTCTTACTTTCCTGGTAGAGATGCAAGCCCAGGAATGGTTCAGTTATCCTCTAGCTTTTTGCCTGGAGGTTATTAGTCTTGGTTACTTGAAGAGCTTTGGGTTCTCATTTGAAAGAAATATTCCCTCAGATGTTCAGTGTGAGGGGATTTACTGACGGTGGGGCAGATGCTGGTTGTTTGTTTGTGTTTTAATCCTCACCCGAGGACATTTTTCCATTTTTTGTTCAGATAGAGTGGGAGGGAGAGAGGGAGAGAGAGAGAGAGAGAGAAACATTGATGTGAAAGGGACACATCGAGTGGCTGCCACCCGCATGACCCAACCAGGGCCAGGGACAAACTGCAACCGAGGTACATGCCCTTAGCGGGAACCAAACACAGGCCTCTCTGGACCACAGACTGATGTTCTACCACTGAGCCAAACTGGCCAGGGCAAGATGCTGGTTGTTAAGGAGAATCAATGTGCATTTCAGTGGCCCACTTGGTGGAGTTGAGTCTCAGAGGTTGGGGCCTCCACCTCACCACAGTCCTGGGATGGAGTAAGATGACCACAGTCCTGCTTGGCAGCAACTCAATGAAAGCTCTCAGTACCCTCTAAATCCTGAATGTCCCCACACAGTTCCAGACCAGTCTGCTCTCTGTCTGCTGGAGCCCAAGGTGAGTGGCTGTGGCTACTTTAGTGCTCTGTCCTGGCCCTCTGCACTGTGGAATGGGCTTAGGAGTTTAACCTGAGTGTGCTGCTCACAGTTAAGACCACTGCTGTCCATGGGCTTCCAGCCCCGCTATCACACCTTCGCAATACTACCAGGATTGTTTAAGTGTCCCGGGTTATATGGTCCTCACAGGCTGCTTTTCTGTTGCTTTTCCCCAATGATTTGTTTTTATTTTACTTGTAATTCCAGTTTGGTCCTGAGAGATCGTCTGTGTAGCTTCCATTCACTCTGCTGCCATTTTGGAATTCTCCCCTCTTTTGTCTATCTGGGAAGCTTTTTATTTCACCTTCTATTCTAAAGAGAGCCTTGCTCAATGTAATCTTGGTTTAGATCCTTGATTTTAATTTCCTCGAATACTTCATGTCTTTCCCTATTGGGCTGTAGTGTTTTTGTTGGGCAATCAGCTGACAGCCTTATTGAGCTCCTTTGTAGTTAACATTTTGCTTTTTTCTTGTTGCCTTTGAGATTATCTCTTTGCCTTTAATTGTTGTCATTTTAATTATGATGTGTCTTGGCATGGGCCTCCTTGGGTTCTTCTTTCTTGGGACTCTCTGTGCTTCATGAACTTGTGTGATTTTTTTTTTTTCCTTCACCAATTCAGAAAAGTTTTCTGCCATATTTCTTCATACAGGTTCTTTAACCTTTGCTTACTTTCTTCTTCTTCCGGTACACTTATGATGCTAATGTTACTTCTCATGTTGTCTCAAAATTTTCTTACACTGTCCTCCTCCTTTTTCATTGTTTTTTTTTTTTTTTTCTTTTTGTATCTCTGATTGAAATTTTCTATCCTGTCTTCTCATTTTCTGGTCTGATTATTGGCTTCCTCTAATCTGTTCTTTGCTGCTTCCATTGTATTCTTTATTTCTACTATGTCATTCTTTATTTCTGACTTTTATTTTTATAGTTTCTATATATTTTCTTATGCTGTTGAGCTTTCTTATAATCGTTAATCTGAATTCTATATCTGATAACTTGCTTATCTCAATTTCATTTAACTTTTCTTCTGGATATTTCTTTTGTTCTTTAATCTGTGGCTTGTTTCTTTGCTTCCCCATTTTGACTGTCTGTTTAGATTTTTCCCCCATATATTAGGTAGATCTGCTCTGACTGCCAGTCTAGGTAGTGTGGTCATATGTAGTAGGTGACATATAGGACCTAGTTGTTCTCTCTCCCTGATCACCAGACCTGGATGCTCTAATAATATCCCTTGTGTGCTTTGAATGGGCAATCCTGTTATAATATAGTCTTGATTGCAATTGGCCTGTTTGTGTGTGGGCTTTACTATCAAGCTGAGAGTGGTACTCAATACCCAACACAGCATACAGGCTTCTGTGCAGTGCTTATCACATGAAGCTCAATCATTTCAGCAGGTTTTGGAGCCTACCAAAATCTTCCTGTGGATATGCTGTGTCTAAAGTTATTGGTAATTTTCTCTGTTGTTAACTGAAGCAGGACATTGGGGTTATCGATTTTGGGCCTCTTTGAAGTGATTTGCAGCTTTTGGCTTCCTATGCTGTGGCTGGGTGTGTAGAAAAAAGACCAAGCTGAACACCTACATCTGGTTTTACTAGCCGGGGTCAGAGGAGTAGGTCAGGCAAAGACACATATCTCTCAGAGATGCATTTCCTGCCTACTGATTGTTAGTCTCAGTCACTCCATGGGCCTCAGGCTGTAGTCCTCAGCCACAGGGCCAAGGGAGAAAATTCCCAACATGTGGGGCTATTGCTTCCCCCTGGGCTAAAGCTGATTAGTTTTGGGGGGGGGAACTCTGCGTGAGAAAGATGGCTTCTGCAACATGGGAGAATGGCTCAGCAAAAGGGTCCTGGGGACTCTCTTCACAGCTCTTTCTCCATAAACACCAATCCCAGATTCTTCTCACACAGCTCTAGTCCACTCTGCTCTCCCTGTGCTGGAGCCCAAGGTGTGTGACTGCAAATGAAATTTAGTGCATTGTCCCTTTAGGTAGGTGCCTGTGTCTCTAGCTGCCTTTCTCTGCTGGACAGAATCTCTCCTGATTTTGTCATCCAGGTGTTATGTGGGAACCTCTCCCAGTTCTCTTACTCTGAGATAGGGAGCCCTGCTTGGGGTTTAGACCCCAGCCTTCTCAGGAGGAGCACCCTGCCGCTGATATATATCTCTGGAACTTCCACTATTGACTGTGGGAGCCCAGCCAGCCAGACGTCTCACGACTCCACACTTCCTACCAGCCTTGTTATAGGCTCCTCTTTACATCCTTGGTTTTAAGCTTTTTCTCCAGCTTATCTTCAGTTAGTTATTCAGGACAATTTTTTCAATACTTTAGTTTTAATTCCAGTTTGGTCCTGGGATTAGGTCAGTGTAGTTTCCTGCTATCAATTTGCACCCCCTTGATTTAAGTCATCTAATTTCAACATCAAAGCCTTCTTCTTTTTTTTTTTAATCCTCACCTGAGGATATAGTTCCATTGATTTTTAGGTAGAGTGGAAGAGATGGAGAGAGAGAGAAACATCAATGTGAGAAATACACATTGATTGTTTGCCTCTCACATGACCCTGACTAGAGCCAGGGATTCAACCTGCAATGCAGGTTTGTGCCTTTCACTGGGAATCAGTCTCATGACCCTTTAGTCCCTAGGCCAATGCACTAACTGCTGAGCCAAACTGACCATGGCAAACTGGCAAACTCTACCTTTTGTAATTTTCACTTGTCCCCTGGAACTCATTTAAATAATTAATTTCCATTCTGGGTTTTAGCCATTTATGTTTGATATGCTGGCTTCATCTGGGTTAGTTCTGAAAATTATTCCATATTGATTTTAAAATGTAGTACTAGTTTTTCCCCATTTATCAACTCTGCCAGGTTCAAAAATGCTTCTTTCCTGTCAGGGAAGATTAACAACTAATAAGCTTTCCACAGGCATAAAATGGGCCCTACCTCAAGGACAATGCATACTATTTTATTGTCTTTGTTTTGACTTAGTTTTTACTCCCAATAAATTGTTTGCAATTAAATCTTCACATCCAACCTTTGAATGATGGATATATGCATACTTGGAGATTTTCTCTGAGCAGAAACTGATGTTGTGAGCTCAGGAACTATGAACACTATTTTAATGCAGATTTTTCTTTAGGGAGGAAGACACTAAGTGGGGACACACTATTCACTTCTAAAAAAATTATATTGGAAATCTGATATTTAAAATTTTATTTATAATCCCCTACATCTTATATTTTACAACTTTGGGCCAAATAAACTCAAGAAAATAGCTTTCTGTAGAAGAGGGAGTCCATCCTAAATTGGGACACTAGCTTATATCTGGCAATTAAGTTCTTTCCTTCTTTCATTCTCTTGAGCAGATTTGAAATCCCTGAGGAAAATTTGGCCAACATGTATTGCGTCATTTAGTAGGGTGATTATCAATGGTCTATCGGCCTGAAGGTCATCAAAAATACCAGGTAATAAATTTTCAAACCTTCCCTGAAACATAATTATTGCATCATTTTCATAGAAGAAGTCTGTTTGACACTTTTTACCAAGCTCAATGAGCCACTCTTTTCTCCACCAAACTATCCAAAGGTGAACTCTATGCCTTAGCCTTTCAGTTTTGAATGCTGATGAGGGCCTTCAGCTTTAGGTTGTTGGGTGAGAGAACAAAGTGCTCCATGAGCCAACAAAAAGCAGCCATCAATAACTCTGGGTGTATGGTATGCAATGTGTTTGCTGCTGGCTCCATCGGCTCTTCTGAGATGGAGGAGACAGCTGCTGGAGTTGTGTGAGGAGACAGACTGCAGAGGCAGTGCTTAGACTGAGTAAAGAAGTTCTGTAGTTAACAGCAATTGGAACATGGAGACTGAGCTTGCAGTTCTGTCAGGGCAGCTGCTTGAGAAAGCAGGTATTGGGCAGGTGCCTGTAACAGGTGCGGGTTGTCTCCTCTCAGTTGTCAGAGAAGTCAATCCTACAGTCTTTAAAGGTTAGACTTCCCCCTCTTAGAATTCTTCTCTACCAGCACCAACACCTGAGCTGACTCTCTCCCCCCACTACTATGCCTCAGTCTCAGGCAGGAAGCCTAGAAGGGGCCTTGAGGTCAGTTTTGTGACTTCAGTGAGGATAGGCCTGCCTTTACATAAATGCTACTGTAACTCTGAATGGGAAGTGGAAACGATCACTTTCTACTCTGTGAGTGCTAGCTGACTAAATTCAGCCCCACCATTTAGAGCACTAGACCCATGGTTCTTAAATTTATTGTATTTCAGAATCATTGAGGGTGGGGATAATAATCCTGGTACCCCCACCACCATAAATTATGAATTAGCAGGTTTGTGGTGGGGTGCAGGAATCTAGGTTCTTAACAAACTGCTGCCTAGGTGGTCCTTGCACCATACTCTGAAAGAAGAAGACCCAGAATGTTGAATTGGAATAGTTCTTAATGACCATCTCAGCAAAACCACTATTTTACAGATGAGGTAACTGAGATCCAGCAAGGAAGGCTTGTCTGAGGTCACACAATGATATGATGCCAGAGCTAGAACTAGAACCAAGTTCTCAAACCTCACATGCCTCATGCTTTTTCCTGAGGAGAAGGAGACAGATTAAATCATGATTCTGTATTCTTTTGTATTTTTCTAAGAGGACACAATGTGGTATAGCCTTCAGTGTTTCTCAATAGGACATGTTGGCATTTTGAAATATGGATGATCTAATGCACTGCAGCCTCTGAGTATTAATGACAGTAGCACTCCTACCCTGACTCATTCTGACCATCAAAAAGTCCTGTACACATTTCTAAATGTCCCTTGGTGGTAAAAGGGAGTCAGTGCTGCCTTCAGTTGAGAATCACTGGCAGGGAAAGGCGAGCTAGTTAATTATTCATCCAAGGAAGTCTGATTTAGTTTTAATTTTGTCATTAATTTACTGTGACCAGGAGGTATATCCCTGCCCCAACTACTGAGGCTCTACACCCCTGTTTCTTCAACTACACCAGAAATTTTCAACCTTTTTATCTCCCGACACACATAAACTAATTACTAAAATTCTATGGCACACCAAGAATATATTATATTTTTTTCTGTTTTGGTTTTAAAAAGGAATAATTTTGATTCATTCACACTCTACAGCTATTGCTGTATTGGCTGTTGTCACTTTTTTTAATTTGACAATCTAAGGGAAAAGAGCTCAGTGCCCCTGACTATATAGCCATGTATTGCATGTTTTAAATAGACTTGTGGCACATCAGTGAGCCTCTTGAGCCACACCAGTATGCCGTGGCATACTGGTTAAAAATTGCTGAACTACACAATTGTGCGTGGAGGTTCAGTAAGATCTCTTGGGGTCCACACAGATGGTTATTTAAATCTGACAAAAGGAATTGCCTTGTGGCTCATGAGGCACTGGTGGAGTGCACAGAGAGAGTGTGAACACTCAGGTTCTTTCTCTGGTACTGCTGTAGTCAGTACAGGTCACGAATAATATCAGGAAATGTGTCCACTTCCAAAGGAGACGAGCAAGGGGCCACTTCAGGGGCTTATGTGCAACATCTGGGGTCACTTATCAAGGATTTTAAAGTTTCCTACTCCACACAGTTGCCTTAACACCTTCAACTCTTTGTCTTTAGGAAAACATGACTTGGTTATGTTCATTCTGTCAGCTCTGGGTTGGCAGTGACAGAGAGATTCAGCATCCAGAAATGATAAATACTCCCATCACAATTTTAGCTGAAATGATTAGTTCCTACAATCCCCAGCCAAGATGAGGTTTTAGCTACCTCAGCGTCTTTCTTTATGAAATTGGAAAGGCTGTTCTTGCTGTTTGAGAAGCAATCCCAGTTCCCCAGTGCATTATGGAGGCACTCTCTTTTAATCAGGGGTAGGGGAAAGAGCACTCAGGTTTACTGTGCATGTGTGTGGGGGCCTCCATGTCCTTTACCTAACTGTCAATATGGGAACCTGTGATTACCTTCATCTCAGTCTGTAGCCACATTTTTTGTTAGCAGAGGCCCCCAAACCAGTGCTCTTGGGCTATACTATGGTCAATTAGTGTTTTCTCAAAAGAACATAGAGCTCTTTACTTCTCCGAACTGAAATTTGGATCCTTTGGCTAGCACCTTTGGGAGAAAGGCACAAGATTAATTTCTAGGATTATAACATGAGTGATGAAAATAACAAGCTGTTTTAATTGTCTTTTCATCTACCACTTACTGCCTTTTCAAAGAGCTCTGTGGCAAAGCTATTGACCAGATTAATTACTCTCAGTTTATTTCATAGTAGTTCATAGTAGTTATATCATAGTGGTTTTATTCTTGGTTCAGTTTTCTAGAACAACAGAGTTGAAAGAAACAGAGCTCTCATTAAGTCCAACTTCATTATTTTATAGTTGGAGAAACTGAGATCTATTAAAAGGTCAGGACTTACTAAGGGTTACATGCCTAGTTAAGATAAAACCAGAATAATGATCTTCTGACTCCCAGCCCAATGCCCCTTCCACACCTGACTCGCTCATGAATGTTACCTTTAACAAAATTCTCCATTTAACTTCTGTTGCTAAGTCTTCTAGACCAAAAACATGCCAACAAAACTTCCCATCCCCATATACAAATACATACCAAGTATTATTCTTTGCCCAAACAGTTTCAACTAACAAGTCCCAAACTCACATCCTGAAGGAAACCATGGAGAAGAAATTCCAAAAAGAATTACTTTTCTTTGGTAATGTGCTTATTTTTCATCTTGATACCTAATAAAATGGTTTTTAATGTGACTGTATTCTGCTTGAACTTAATTGCCATAATAGTGCTAAAGAGGAGCCTCTAAGAGAGTGACAATCTCAAAATTTCAAGGAGTCGCAGATGAGGTAGGGCTTTGCAGATGAAAGAAAAACCCTATACCCACATCTGTGAGCTGAGATACAGAACTGACATTAGGTGAAATATTTCCCAAGTATATGGTCTCTTTTATCTTTTTTGAAACCTCAGGGCATTTCTCAAACACTGAAATTCCTGTAGACAGAGGGATTAGACACTACTTACTGCACACACATACCTAGTTTAACTCTCACCATATCAGAATGCAGACTATTCTCAGTTTCTACTCACTCTTCAAAAAGACACAATTTTTTTCCCCTCAGGATATGACACATAAACAGACACTCCAGGACAGAAACAAACATAAAGATTGACACTGCAGTCATCTCCTTTGGCCGCCTCTGGAGCTTCACAGTAAGTAATGCCTTACTAGGCTCCCAATCCTTATTTAGCAGTCTCTATACTTGGCTCAAACTTCTGGGTTCCCCTGTCAGTGAGTGGCATCAACATCCACTTAGTTGTCCAAGTGAAAGGGCTAAAGTTCATCTTTGGTTTTTCTCTCTGTCCTTACCTCCAATCCATCGCCATATGTAGTCTAATCTTCTTTCTGATTATCTCTTTTATTCCTTCACTTCACTCTTTCTCTGAACCACCATCACCACTTTATAACAACCCCTTATGCCAGGTTATATACTAAACTAGGAAAACAACCATTTATTCATTTGCCTCCTCCAGTGGACCATAAGCTCCCTGGGAGAATGTATCAAGTCTAATTCACCTTTGTATCTCCAGAATCTAGCAAAGTACCAGGTGCATATTAGGCACTCAGTAGTAACTAAATGCCAATGGATGCATATCCAACTTTCAAAACTATGTAGCAGCCCATGTATGGCTCTGCTTGTCTTTAATGAGCCCAGTAAACTGTGCCTAACCTTTCCTTTTTTTCATCCCTTACCTATTCCTCCTAGTCACCCCACCACTTTTGGATACTTCTGTGTTATCTTATCCATTTCTTTCACATTTTATGCTTTCTGGAGCTCTGCAGAACCTGCTCAAGCCATGCTCTCTTCTTCCTTGGAAAAATGCTACCAGTTTGCTCCTAGTAGCCCAGACAACAGGTTCAGCCAGTTGGGCTCAAGGTTGAGGTTACAGGGTTAACCACAGTACTGGGACAGACAAGGTCCAAAAGATAGACAACTCTTGCCACAAACTGTAAACTCCAATCTCTAAATATCTTTAAGTAAAAAAATATCATCCCCACTCACATTCGAACTTTATGTTCACTACCAGAACAAAATAAGTTTCTATTTTTTATTTATTTATTGAGTGACATTGGTTAATAAAATCATGTAGGTTTCAGGTATAGAATTTTATAATACATTATTTGTATACTGTATTATGTGTTCACCACCCCAAAAATCTGTTTCTAGGTCAAGTCATGATTATCTTAAGATTTGGGTAAAATTTGACCCATTCAAAAGAATGGGCTAAAATAGAAATTGAACAATGACTGTATAAATGTCCTTCTATTTCTCTGATTCAAGGGAGGGAGGATAGAGATTATCTCTACTCCATGGGATATAAAAGGTGAAGGGTCTGAGTCCGTTTTTGTCTATAACTGTATGCCCAGTGACTAGTTCATAGCAGCATCTCAATAATTATTTCTTGAACAAATGAATGATAAGCATCATGGTAATTTTATTATTAATTAGTAAAAAGTAGATGGGAAAAGGAGTCTTATAGTACATCAAATTAAATCTCTTTATTCAGTAAATGACAGGACATGGGACAAGAGTGACTGAGTAACTTAGCAAAAATCATACAGCATGTTAGTGGCAGAGCTTCTATTCAAAAGTGACTTCCTGATTCCACTGCTCTTTCCCCTTCATCAAATCTCCTAACCTAGGTTTAAACCCAAAAAAGAGTTCCCTATAAAGATTGATAAAATTCTGGCCTCTTAGTACAAATTCTGATTCTATATATTTTATGCATTTTTTAAAAGCATTGACATTTAGACCTGTCAGTCAGACAGTTGCTTCCCTTTACTCCCATCCACATTTCCACAAATAGCTAATAATTTTTGCAATAAAATAAAACTTTTAAAAGGCTCTG